>NC_137782.1:43304672-44619672 GCF_963455305.1 Plecotus auritus
CTGACAGCCACCTACCCACAGCAGGCTGGGGCCAGCCCTGTGCACAGGCGCCGCGTGGCGTGTTCAAATACTGCACAGGCAGGAGTGTGGCTACGCATGTGCATACACAGGCATTTGCAATTGATGCAAAAATAAAACAAGGTGCGTTTGCGCAGGCTTGGGTTTCATGCTTATACACTAGTCATTTTCTAATACATACCTTAAAGTTACTCAGCTGGCACCTTGTGCAATGGTGTTGAAAGCCAGGTAAGAGGAGCTACATCACCTGTGATTTAATGAGAGCCAGAACAAACACGATGCCAATGAAATCTCTCTGTCTGTAACTGTTCATCCCTGTGTAGGGTTTTTGTTTGCTAAAATAGCTGCCACACCAGTTAAAATAAGGAGAGGGATAGTCAAAGGAAACTGAAATATGATGTTGCCACCCGGAGAAATAATGTCATTGTTCTATCTCAATGGCTGTAACATGGATAAATTAATGAATCCGGTCCTGTCTCTTAGGCAAGATGAAACAGCAAACACAAAGAAAGGTAACCTACGCACGCTAATTGATGAGATCTGGTCCAGCCGAGGAATGAGAGCTAAGACAATAACGACTAAGGCAATTTCAGGGAGGAGAGAATGAGCTTCCTTTAAATTTGGTAAGTGGAAAATGCTGTAGCTTTGGAGAGTGGCAGGAAAGTACCTGTACTAGGTTTGGACTGATTTACACTTCCTAACGAGTCTGGGAGATTGAATCTAAGAGTTAAGTGTTAGGTGCAGAGTTCTTTACAAAATCTGTGCATTTTATTACCAGATTCTGAAGAATCAAGGTGATTCTTTTACTATGAAGGTGAAGCAGAAAACAGTAAGCATATACATATTACATATATGCATGTGATACACACATAAACATTCTGAATAATGAATTAAAATATTAATTTCAATTTTAAACAAAGATCACTATCTGCATTGTCTATCTACATTAATTGCATTAATGTAGTGAGTTAATTGCTTATGAATCTACAGTTGATTAGGTATAAAAATATTATTTTCTCTTTACTCCATAAGTGATATAATTATGGATATCGTTCATAGAATAACCCTTAGTTGATCAGCCCGATATCGCCCTTGGCAACATTTATAAGAGCAATAACCACAGCGAAATTTGTCTAAGTATCAGCTTTCCAGTGAATTCAATATAATGTTTTAAACAATCATTTCCAGTGTATGGATGATGGGTATATGAAATATTATAAAAACATTAGAATAGAGATTTAAATATATTTTGTCTTTTTAGGATCGTATTTTACAGTAATTTTTGCACACAAACATCAGTCAGACACCCACCAGCACGCACTCAGCACACCTGCAAAACTACTGTCATAATGAGAGTGTTTCAGTGGCCCAGGCTGGCCCTGCCCACAGAATACTCAGTTTTGAAAAAATATTGCATGTTGTACTTTTAAATAATAATTGTTAAATGTTGCTTCCCCAAGAACGGGGAAAAATGAGCTTTCCCCTTCTCCCCAAGAAGCGTGTTATCTAAAGTATTCTCCCTACATATGTGTGTCTGCAGAGAACAGAGAGTCAGCCAGTCCGAAAATTGAAATCCATTTGGTTTGCTCGATCCTCCTAACGTCTTCCCTGGAAGGTTATATGTCTAATGGAAGCTCACTGTAGAGAAGCATGTATCTAATTTATAAACCAAGGCTTAGCGTTTTCTCAATGTATCGATTCCTACCAGTGGTTAATAATTGCTTAGAAATAACCACAACCCTTCTTACCCAGATATTTAATTTAAACAAAATTTAATGGCTATCTTTTATTTCTTTTTAAATGTACAAATGATCATGGAACACAGCCTCTCCCCACCCCCTCTCTTGTTGGTGTCCAACGGGTAATCCTAACCTCTCTCCCCCAACCCCTCTTTGTCAGGGGTAAGGACATGAGCTGTCCTGAGTCATGTGTGGGTGAGTAAATGTCAGCATATCCCTACAATGAGTTGTTGTAATGTCACTACGCACGTCATCTTTCTTCAGAATAGCCCTGGATGATGGAGCATAGCTTAAATCATCTTAAATGGTATTAAACAGCTCCAAGGGGTGAAAGGACAGATTAATGAGAGAAACAGGTAGTCCACGTCGTTATATGTTTCAGCCCAGCTGCACGTGTCCACCATGCCCTGCAGGGACCACTGCTGCCTGGAGCCACTTAGTTTCCCCAACTCAGAAACCACAGGTGTTGTAGGTCTCAAGCAGCCACTATGCTAATTAAATATGTTTCAAGAGACTTCAGTCTAAAAATCTCATGGGTTCTTGTACAGAATGAGGGGATGTTTTATCTAAATACAGATGTTCCTTAGGGGTAGAAAAGTAACTACATGTTACTGCAAATTTTTGAGAAAAATTTCATCTGATATAATTGCAGTGTTTTTATATGCTTTCCAGACAAGGTGCATACACTTCAAAGAGAAGTCAAGAGTGACACTATGTTTAAATCACTTAATTCAAAGCTAATGATGGAAGTTACAAGCCAACACTGAAGGAAAATTATGAGGACTCTCAGTTAAATTGAAAAGTATATGCATTTTCAAATACTTACCAGTGTTGGGCATTATTTAGTTAATACCTTAATTAAAATGTGAAAAATAATAATTTGTTGCTGTATTCATAAATACATTAGCTAGTATTCATATTTGCAAGATGGATTTTAAAACAGTCTCATTACTGTAAAAGAAAATATCTCTCAGTAGATGGTGAATGTCAGAATCAGGTAGCAAAATAACTACCCCTGAAACTTAAACTATACGAACAGACATTATGTTTATTAAACCTACCACCCTGTTACATGATGGAATTGAAGGAATGAGAATGATCGTTCATAAAAGATCTATATGAATTAGAAAAAAATTGGTAGCAGGACTAACTCTAGGACTTGTGCTTGGAAGTAACAGTATCTAACCCATGCAACTCCTGGAGGGCCAATCACTGCCCACTGAGATCCCTAGGGTTGGTCCCATGGATGCAAGATTCGTTCAGTCTTCTGCATGATAATGCCCTTGATGTTTATAGACAGGCTTGAGGGAGAGTAATGCTGAATAAATATTTATTGATCAAAGGAATGGATGAATGAATTTTAGAATTCTATAAGCACAATTTTCATTCTAAGGAGTATCAGGTAAACCCTGCCACAACCAAAGTCAGCCAGGAATCACATGATATATTAAAATGGCTGGAAACAGGTCAACATGAGGAATGGGACAGACTTTACCCCTTTCATCTTCTTTTTCTCAACTTGCTCTTTGGAGGGGCAGTAGTCATAACAGCCAAGGATTCCTCACATTCCCCAAAACTTGGACATTGAAACAAAGTCAATCTCATCCCTGTTAACCAACATAAACATATAATTGAAAAGTGAATAAGTTTGCCATATGTTAAAGCGATGTTTAGTATTACAAGTGGTGTTTTCATACTTTGCTTTATTGTATGGTTTATTTTTATATTTCCAAACCAAGAGTGGGTTTGGGTACTGGATCAAAAACCACGATTTCTGGTCCCAGATCCATTTCTTACTAGTCACAGCCTGAGCTACGTCCTAGTCCCATTGGAAACTGTGTCTTTCTGTGTAAAATTAAAAGTTGGATTCAATGACCTCAAAGAGCTTCTCTAGGTCCAAGATGTTATGAGCAATCAGTGAGACGCCATGGCCCATCTTGATGCCCGTGATGTAGGCGGTAAAGACTCAAGCACAGATGTGCATTCATGAGTCACTTACAGCACCAGGAACCGCCTTTTCATTTCTGTATGTTGCATTTCTTACACTAGCTTATTAAGCTGGCTTTATTTGGAATTTGTTGACATTTCCCATTTACAGTGTCAACGGATGTACATAGGAACCTGCCACACAGAGCATGGATGAGGGGAAGTGCATACTGTGTTGATTATAGCTCATCCAAGACTGAAAATATGTATCATGGTGTAGCATCCCCAGTTTGTATGCAAAATGATAATGCCCTCAGCTTTTTTTCAATCAGTAGCTTTTAACAAGAATCTCTCTATAATCAACCCAAAAAGTGTGCTGTGCGAAAACAGCCCTAAAAAAATCAGTATCTCAATGACACCTGCTGGAAGTTCAGTGGGAAAAAATGCCATGTGCCTGGGTGAGAATGTGAGGCACAGTTTGAAGTCCTTGTCCCAGTAAAAACAAATGTATGTTCAAACTAAGACATAAAATACATACTAAAGAGTTTCCATGCCTCTGTTTGACACCATTAAAAACCAGAGGCCCATATTATTTAAAAATACATAGAAGTCAAGATACAAAACAAACAGTGAACACAATGAGAAAAGGAGGCATTCTAATCTTAAAATTGTAGCTGTGATACATTTGATGATTTGAGGATAAAAATTTTGCACGGTGAAGATTTCAATGTGAATGATAATCAATAAGACTCTTCCCTACCCAGTATCACACGTGAATACTGTTCAGAAACTATCCTGAGCCTTAGGCCACGGACAAGAAACCTTCTGACCTGGCATTGTCGCAGATTTCTCATAGAGAGGTCAGATTAGGTTGTGAGAGAAAAAAGGAAATATACTTTCCTTAGCCAGCAGGGCCCTGAGCACAATGAGGCAGAAAACAAACTGCTAAAGGTCAAGCCTGCCATTCACTCAATGTCCAAAAAGGAAATTTTGATTTTTTTTTAAATAAAAGGTAATTTGATCCGTCACAGATGAATGTTACATTAGAAGATGCCCACTCTGCCCTGATAGAAACACAATAGTGCTTCAAGGAACAATGTACAAGAAAACCCTCGGGTCTGGGTGAATATATTGATCTCATCTGAGTTAATAAAGGTGCAACAATGAAGCCCGCTAATCAGGGACCATTGGCAGAAATACCACCCTGCCCTCCTGAGAAATAGCAATGACCCTATTTTTACTTATGTGCCATTTCTTTAGTCATATTCACAGCCCCCAGCGTGGCCTCAACAAAGGAACTTCTCGGGCTCTTTGGGAACTGTCCATCAAGATTCTGTTTAGTTGGAAACAAGAGAAGATTCTTGTTTCTGAGGCAAATAAGTAAATAAATAAATAAACAAAAGACAGATTCAGGAGATTATAGAGGACCCATTAAAAATAAGCAAGCAGAACATTTTTTTAAAGAGTGGGTGACCAAATGCCAGTTCTATCTTCAGAGCTGAATTTTCACCAAACTCTTCCTTCTGTGCAATTCATCTGGACCTTCGAATGCTCTGTTAGTGAGCAATCAGGGTGTCCTTCTCCCCAAAAAACAACCAGTGAAAATCTATCCCTATCTCTACGTAAATTACCAAATGATCCAAATGAGAAAGCCAACACATGGATCGGGTTTAAAATGGATGATCAGAGGTACTGCAATCCTCACTCTGAACTGGGGACCAATTCCACCGACTGGTTGTTTGGAGGACGAATTCAGTAACGGTAGCCTCCGCTTCTGTGGGCAAAGAGGCTGGTGGGGAAGTTGCTTCAAAGGCAACATGTGTTTCTGAGTTTTCATGAATCGTGGTCTTAATTGAATTTAACATTGTAATTCACAAAACCATTCAAATAGTTCTGGGGGAAAACAGATTCAATTGTCTTTTTATTTTTTTGTGACCTAAATTAGGATTGTAACACCAGTTCTAGCTTTATATAATTACTAGAGGCCCGTTGCACAATATTCATGCAAGAATAGGCCTTCTTTTCCCTGGCTTTGCTCCTGGCTGACCAGGAGCCTGCAAGTCCCTGCTCCTGGCCGCACGGCTCCTGTAGCTCCCAAACCCCCCAAACCCCCCATAGCAGGCGTCCTGCCCTGCCCGGCTGCTCAGTGCCTACATATGCAAATTAACCCACCATCTTTGTCGGGTTAATTTGCATACTCACTCTTGATTGGCTGTGGGCGTAGCAGAGGTACAGTCAATTTACGTGTTTGTCTATTATTAGGTAAGATATTCTAGTTTTCTTCCAAGCCAGTGATAATAAGATCTGTGTCCATCACACACTTGACATTGAACCTGAAGAATGGTCTGTGTCTTGCTGAACGAGGCATTAATCAGATAAAAAAGAAGAACTATTGTATTTGATTATAATACAGGCACATAATAATGACCTGATTCTTCAAGTTATGTATATTTTCTTGAATAGCGTTATTCTTTTTTGTGTTTTTTAATTGTGGTATAAAATACATGACATTATATGGTCTATAAAAATATAATATCATTATTGTGATAACTAACAAACTCTCTCTAACCCTCCAAGCACCTTGGTCTGAGCGTTCTTTGGTGACTTACTTTTTTTTTTCTTCTTATCAACCTTAATCTGTAAATATTTTTATCAAGTTTTGATTTTCTCCCATGTTGACCCTAACTTTGAAAAACAGTTTAAAAGATCAGACACTTTAGAGTTGACAATGATTTCTGGTTTAACCCTTTTTAGTTCCAGCACATTTTTAATGATTCCTTATTTCCTTGGATTTGAAGCGGCTTTATTGGTGCTGATGCTTTTACCTGGATGCCCTGTCTGGCCACAGGATACATGCATATTGTTTCCTTCTGCACATATAAAAGGATTGCAGAGGCTTAAAACTCCATATGTAGATGGTACAACAGCAAGTAAGGGAAGAAAACAGCAAAAGACTCACCATATTAGAAAGATAATATAGTAGGTATTTTTTGTAAATTACTGAAAAGTTTCCAGTTACAGGCATCTTCCTCATCTGTCACACTCCTGGCATAAAACTCCCCGACCAGAGGCATTTCCTTCACCTTCTCGTTTCCGACACTCAGTGGTGGTAGCTGAGTCAGGACCATCAGGTGTCTCTTGATTTACAGCAAGTAGCCTTGACATAGTCAGTCCTCAGACAGGGGCTGACTTCCCAAGGACACCGACAAGGTGGGTGAGGTGGGCCTTGATGGGATGGGACATGAAGGAGCCCTCTGCAGTTAGTACTGTAGAGCAGACAATAGATGTGCTGGCCAGCATCTCCCTGGACTCTCTGAGCCTCAGCTAAATTACCTCAAAGATGGGGACAGAAAGACCTACTTTCTGGGCTCGGAAAACATTCAGAAGCTGAGCCCAAAACGTGTCACAAGATACTCCAGGGTCACCACTGAGACTGAAATTATCTTGAATGCATCACCTTATAAAATTATCTTAGGCTAGGAAGAATCAGAGTAAAATAAAGAATTGTTATTGTATTACTCGTCCCCCTTAGAGCCACCTTTTAATATTGAGGCCACCCCATTCCACCTCCCTCACCCAGAGGTGATGGCTGCAATGGGAAGTGGAAAAATGGATATAAGCTACTGCTTCTTCCAAACTCTCCAAACCCTCACTGAGCACACAACAACTTATTTAATGGGACAAAATGGTGGCCCAGGGTACAGTGCACAGCCCAGAGCTCTGTCACAGAGGATCGTCTCTCATCAGTGCACCTCGTTCCACTCATGAATTTGTCAGTCAATGGTAAATGGCTGGAGATTTCTGAGTTGAATAAAGAGCGAAAACATCCGTTCATTTTTTTGTTCTGTGCAATGAAAGTAAAGCAGGAAAAATGTAATAGGTCACATGTGTGCAGTTAGGGGGAGAGAAAGCTTCTGAGAATAAGAAAGCATAAATAAATAATTTCTAAGTTGAAGGGAATGGGAGCTGAAAGCATTTAACATGTGTTAACTAAAATTCCTGCTCCCTTTCCAGGCAGTGTACTTAAGGGATATTTTTGTTTGTTACAGTTTTTCCCCCTTTTTATTTTCTTCTCTTTTCAGGATATCTCTGAAGGGATCACAGCGGGAAATTACTTGTGCTTGTCAGTTGATTGTGCGGTAGAGAGACCGGTGGGGCTGAGAGCTGAAGATCTCTATCCAGGGCCAAGTAGATTGAAAGGCAGTGCAATGGAACGAGGACACGCTCTCTCCCTTGACCTCCTTCTTGACCTTGACCTCCGGGCTGGCCACCCTCCCAGGGAGAGTGACATAAAGCTCAGGATTCAGTTCGTACTGATCCAACCCAGCCTTGACCATCACACCCACCTGAAGTGAGCCCTCTCCGCCAGCCTCCTCCATTGTCCAGACAGGAAGCTTGTGCTGCTCGGGTAGGAATCAGCCTTCTTAAGGCAGGAATGTGCATGGCCAGATTCTGTTTTGCTTTTTGATAAGATAATGCTCCTTTCTCCAGGGACCCAGAAAGACTGGCTTTGGAATAAAATAAAAGGTCAAGCAGCTATACTGTTTCCACCAACTAAAACCCACAAAAACAAAAGCTGGTAGCTCTTTGCCTCCTTGTTGGAGGGCTCCTGTGTGGTAGGCTCATCCCCAGGATATTCCTTATAATCTTGTTTCTTGGCTTTCAGTCAAAATCAAGTAAGTGTCCATGATTCCTAGGGGATGATTTTCAGGGTCAAAATTTAGCATTGCAGATCGTAAATAAGGCAGTTCTGGTTGATTTATTTGTGTTCTTCTAGCAAGAATCACATATAAAGTTAAACACCAAAGACAGTATTAGATAGACACTTTCATAAGTTGAGTACATATGGTTAGGTCACTGTAATTCCATAACCAATTATTTAATGTCCTCAATGTCATCTGAGATTTGTACCTCCATATATGATATCTGGACAGCTAATGAGTTGACAAACCCAGAAAATGAAAGAAAAGTCCATTTGTTCTCTGTGGGCCCAGACTTTGAGTGGAGATGTGGAAATGTGGGGGGCTCTCTTAGTTGACACAATCCCTGTAGCATCAAGTCACTAAAGCAAGACTTCCTTCAATGGGCAGAACAACACCTTACAAAGAACACCTCCCCACAAAGAAGTCCTCCCCAAACCCAATGACAATAAAAAACAAAACAAAAAAACACGCACTGACATACAGTTGGGCACACACAGTTCCATAGGTCAGTAGGAGTGTGAGCTCCTAGTGTTCCTGCCATGAGCAGGGCACTTGGGTTCCAAGAAGAACCAACACAGGGCTCCCTACCTGTGTCCTGAGGCCTGTTTCAGAGAGGGAACATCTCCATGAAGGTTCGTATCTGCTCTGTGCCCAGGAGCACAGCATAAGAAACATGCCCGGAGTGGTATTTGCTGAGTAAAGGAGCAGAGCCCTCTCAGACAACCTCAAACATTGAAAATGTCCAACTCTACGAGGATAAATTGATTATAATTCCCAGGATGTGATGCCAGACACTTGATATGGAACAGAAATGATTATTTACCATCACACAATGAGTCCCAAGTGTAATACTGAGCAAGAGGGAAGGCCACAGGGGAACAGACCTACATTATGATTCTATTTACATGAAGGTTAAAAAGAACAACCTTCTGGGGGAAAACCACAAAGATATTATGAAATATTCTGACAAGAAATTCCAAATGATGGTAGAAGAGAAGAAACAAGACACGGAGGCTTTCAAAGACGCCAGCACGGCTCCACTTCTGGGCTCGTATTGCGTCCTTATCTACTCAACTCCTTATTTTGAAAAGTTATCAAATTCAACTGAAACTTTGATGCTCCTTTTCGGTTAGACTTGTCTTGTCTGAGCTTTCCCCTTCTTAATAAGTTGCACCATCGCATAGTCAGAAATTTTGAAGTTGTTTTTAAAGAAACCCTCCCCTAACTACTTCACGTAACCAATCACCAAATCCTATTGGTTCTGCCTCCAAAATAGCTGAGTTCTGACCACTGAGTTCCTTCCACTTCAGCCCCACTGAGGAGTCCAAGGCACCAGCCACATGTAGGATGTGAAAGTCCACTCAGCTGCTCTCCCTCAGTCCCCTCCTCCTTCTCCACACTCAACTGTGTTTGAGACCTGGGGGGACCTTCTAAAACAAGGTTTTACTCCACTGCTAGCCAAATGCCATCCGGGAGCTTCCTTTGCCCCTGGGCAACATCCAAATGCCCCTTTGTCAAAAAGACTCCAGGCAGTCTCATGGATCTGCCTTCACAAGCTCAGAGCCCAGCCTGCCTTCCTGCTCTTTGCTTTACACATTTCAATCATGCAGACATTCGTTCGGTTCTGTAAAAGAGCCTGAACTCTCTCAGTCTTGCATCCCTCACAGTGGCTCTCTCTGTCTCTTTGCCTCACTAATTTTGGCTCATTATTTAGGTCTCGGATTAAACATTGCTTCTGCAGAAAAGCCTTCTCTTAATCTCCAATGTAATTTAGATCAACCTGATATAAAGTGTTTATAGGATCCCATACATGTTCCTAGGAACCCTCTTGACAATTGTAATTACCCATTAGATTGCATTTCCCATTAGACGGTGACCCCATAGCTCACCTGGACTAGTGCAATAGTCTCCCAAATGTTATCCCTGTCCATGAGTGTCTCCCTTCCAATCCATTCAGCACAGCAGCCAGATTGGTCCCAATACATGTATAAAGTACAATTCCTTGCCTGTGGACAACTCTCCCTTGCACTTAAGACAAAACCCCAAATCCTGAGCCTTGCCTAAGAAAACATTTTCTCTGGTCATCTTGCATTGTCTACCCAAACCCATGCTTGCTCACCAACTTCAAGATACTGAGATCTTTCAGTATCTTGTGACCTTGGATGCCACTCTCACTTAAGGGACAACCACTCATATCTCAATGCTATGTTCATATATTTGCTCAAAGAGAGCTTTCCTGACAACTTTTTCTTCAAAGCAATTATTTATTTGAGTGATGAATTTTAAATATGTCTTATCTTCCTGACAAGGAGCAAAAGCTGCATGAGGCCCAGGATCATATCTATTGTCCCCACCTTTGTATCAACAGCCCCCAACAATGCCTGGTACAAAATGCTTAATGGTATTGGTTTAAATATGTTTTTACTGATTTTCGAGAGAGAGAGAGAGAGAGAGGAAGGGAGAGGGATCGAGAGGCATCAATTGGCTGCCTCCTGAATGCCTCTACTGGGGATCATCGATTGTGCCCTGACCAGGAATTGAACTGGTGATCTCTTGGTTCATGGGTTTATGCTCAACCACTGAACCACACTGGGTGGGCATTAGTGATATTTTTTTAAATGAATCTTAGGCAAAGAAATAGAGGTGGGGATGTTTGCAGTCATATCAGAGAAATTATATTACATTGACACGTTTAGGTTGTAAAGTAATAGAAGAAAGTTCTGGGGCCAAATGACAACATAGGCTGGCACAGTACAAGTTTACACATATTTTTTACCACTATTTTGACAGTAATTCTGAACTTCAGAAGTAGAATTTTTTAGTTAAGTGCACTTGGAAGTTTTGTGTTACTAGATAGGAGACTAAAGTGTGTAGAAGTCGGGGCATCAGGTTGGAGGCTTTATGCAAACACGACCGCGTAAACTGGCTAAAGTCCATGTTGATTTTGTTAGATTAGATATGGGAAAGGAAAAAGGTTGGAAGGAAAAAGAGAAAAAAAATGAATGAAGATGGTTACTGACTAGATGTGATGAAAAAATAAGGGAAAAATAAAATATAGATTTCCATTTTAAGAAGAAAAAGGGAACATAAATCCAGAGGCAGAGCTGATTTGGGGTAAAACAGGTTGAATTTCTTTATAAATATATCAGAGGCCCAGTGCACCAATTCATGCACATTGAAAGGAAATTAATTAGAAGGTGGCTGGGGGGGCGGGACTGGGCAAAATGGGCCAGACATGCCCTGGAGCCAACCTCCAGCAATCCCTCCCTGGTTGGCCGCACCTGGGGCGGCGCCAGGGCTCGATGGGCATCTGCGGAGTGAGCAGGTGTCTTCCAGCAGGTGGGGTCCCTCGGCCTGGTCTGTGGGAATGGGGCCGAAACCGGCAGTCTGACATCCCCTGAGAGGTCCCGGAGTGCGAGAGAGCACTCTGCAAATTTGCTGATGCTCAGCAGTTCCTGCGTTGAGCATCTGCCCCCTGGTGGTCATTGCACGTTATAGCTACTGGCCAGTTGGCCAGTCTCTTAGGCTTATATATATATAGACTAGAGGCCCGATGCATGAAATTCATGCACGGGTAGGGTCCCTAGGCCTGGCCAGCAATCAGATTCCCCACCTCTACACCTCCTCCTTCCCTCGCCACCTGCGTCGCCACCATGCAGTTCTCCACCTCCCAGCCTCCCCACCTCCTCCTTCCCTCGCTCCCTCAGCCACCTGCTGCCTCCACTGCTAGCCTGCCATGTTCCGTGCTGCACCCTGGTGGTCAGCACACATCATAGCAAGCAGTCGAACTCCAGGTCTCCCAGTCAAACTCCCGAGGGGACAATTTTCATATCAGCCTTTTATTATATAGGATTGAAGTAATATGATTGTGAACTACATCAACAGGCTGTGATAAGGGAAATTCCAGCATTCTTGTTACTTTAAAAAAGACAGGTCATCCCAGAATTAGAGAGATGGGCTGAGAAAACAGTCAATCAGAAGATTATTATTTATTTTCCAGAGGAATTAGGACTTACAGAATCAAGAGTTCAAATAGAAGAATTCAACAAAATGCAGTCTCCTATTATCAGTCTTGGATGTATAAAAATGTATTAGCTGTGCAAATATGAGTAAGTACCTTTGTATTCAAGTCACTATTATGATTAGAACCATTTCTTCAATCACATTAACCCCCATTACAACAAACCCCATTTATTTCAGCCAATTTACACAGGTCACTGTTCTAGACAATGAATATGTATAAGGCATTGATACATATATTACCAAATTCCCTTTAAGAACTGCTGCAGAGTAACAATTAACATTATCGCCAGTAACAAATGAATGTACTCATTCCTTGGTACATTGTTGGCCACCTGCATTGCTGGGCATATAAATTTTTAAAATTTTTAATGTAGAGTTTTAACAAGCTATTTTGCAAAGTAAACTTTTTTAAAAAAAATTCTGAAGTCAAATATATCAATTTCCTTTTATGGACCCTGCCTTTGGTATTAAGTCTAACAATTAGTTGCTAAACCCTAGACCTTAAAGATTTTTTTTCTATTTTTTACAAAAAAAAATTATAGTTTTATGTTTTACATTTAAGTTCATTATTCATTTTGAGTTAATTGTTGTGTAAGATAAAGGACTTAGGTTGAAGCTTATTATTGCCAATGGATGTCTGATTACTCCAGCACTGTCTGGTGAGCGGACTCTTTCCTCCGCAGAATTGCCGTTTGCCTTTGTCAGAAATCTGTTGAGCCTTTTTTGAGCTTCTCTTACTTTGCTGTCTGTCCTGCTTACTTGATGTTGTGTCTATTTCTTTACAGATACACCACAGTCGGTAACAATATGATAAGCTATGTAGCTATATAAGTCTTAAAATCGCTATATGGATCCTCTCACCTTATTCTTTTTTCCCAAAAAAATTATTTTAGCTATTTTAGTTCTTCCACTTTTCCATGTAAATTTTGGAATAATCTTGTATATATCTACAAAACTTTGTGTTGGAATGTTGGTAGTAATTCTATTAAGCCTGGGAAAGTATTGACATATTTGCTGTGTTGAGTCATTCAATCTATGAACACAGTATGCTTCTGAATTTATTTAGTGTCTTTTTGTTTTGAACATACAAATTACACACATGCTTTGTTGAAATTACACCTAAATATCTCTTTTCTTTTGAGGTGTGAACTTTATTTTCAATTTTGATAGGCACATGTCCATTGCTATATAAGGAAATACAACCGATTTTTATGTGTTTGTCTTGTACCTTGTGACCTTGCACAAGTCACTTGTCAGCACTAAGAGGTTTTGTAGGCTTTTGAGATTTTCTAATTAGACATTTATGACATCTGTAAATAGAGGCATTTTTCTTGATTCCTTTCTGATCACGCACGCATTTTACTACATCACTGCAATGGCTAGGATTTCTAGCGCTATGTTGACTCTCAGGGTGGGAAGGGAGATTCTTGACTTGTTCCTGATTGCAAGATAAAGCAGTAGTAAGTCTATTATCATAAGTACAGTGTTAGCTACAAGCTTTTTGTCAAAATTCTCTACTATGATTCTAGTAAAAATAAAATCCCACTGAATTAGACATTTAGATGATTCAGTTTTTATTTTTTTAATAATGGTTTGATGTAATATACATATTTTATTATAATATTAAATATAGCTGATGATATCTATAAGATAAATTTCTAAAAGTAAAATTCTTCAGCAACAGCATTCATATTTTTAAATTTTATTTGCCTTATTTGCATAGCTTTAGTTAGCAAGTCACTGTATCATTAATGGGCCAATTAGTGCATTATTTCAGTGATGGAATATCAAATTATTTCATGCTCAGTGATCATGGAACTACAACAGTTACCATTCCCTCTTGGTATGTCTATTTACAGGTTAATATAACCCCATATGTCTCTTTGTTTGCATCTGTGTTTTCTCTATTAGAAAAAGAAGTTGATGAAACAACTCATTTCATATGAATTAAATCTATGTAACCAATTCTAAATATTTATGCAAATTCTTTGACTCGGCTTCTCCATCCAAAGGTGCCCTTATTGGCTGCTTTTCCTATTCCTCCTCCTCATGCTTCCTGGGGAAGAGACCCCCCAGAGGCACAGGTGTGTAGACCTCACACTAAAGCATTCCCAATAGAACACAATTGATCCTTTCCCATTAGAATGTATTTCAAAAACTAGTCCAGAAATATCCAAGAAACCAAAATGCCAATTCCCATGGTTTCCTTATGGGGAAATGGGAATTTGTTTTTATTTTTTAGGAAGGATTTGCTCTTTAAATTAGCCTTTTTGAGAGAAGTATTTGATTTTGTAAAGCTGAAGTCATGAGGAATAGGGAGAGTCAACAACAGTGTAAACCACATGGAACAAACAAACTTGCCTCCCTCTCTCCCCCCGCCATCCCATACACACACCCATGACCCTCACCTGGGATTGGCCAAAAGTGAGACTCTTCCTGGATCTGGCATGAAATGGAAAATTATCCCAACAACTCAATAGTGTTATTTTGTACCTGCCTGGCCTGCTTCCTGTCCCCAACCGCTAACTTCACTTACCTTACATTTCCTTTTCCACAGCACGTTGCTTTCTTGGACACACATTAATCTCACTTTTTGTTTATTGCTTATTGTCCTCTCACCCGCCTCCCACCTGAAACCTAAGTTCTGATAATGTGTCCCGAGACTGGAAAAATGTTTTCCACATGGTAGATGCTCAATAATTACTACATGAGTAAACAAATGAATAAAGAAGCCTGGACTTGCAATATTTGCTATTTTCTCCACTTTCCCAATGAAAACCTTCCAGTCTCTCATGAGGGAAAATCATTAACCCCTATGGAGGTCCAAGGGGTAGAGCACATTGGAGGGAGCCCTGGGCCATGCGGAGGGCAAGGAAAGCAGGTCTCTGCTCAGGGAGGGAGCTCCATTAGCAGCTGGCTGGGCTCCAAGAACAGCAGCTCTTGCTCAGCGTCAGGCACAGGAGAACTGTTATTCATACGTGTTTACAGAAGCAGCCGCACGAGAGACCAGAGTTTACAGCGGGTGTCAAGCACACGCGTTGGCTGTCTGTCGGCTGCCACTGGGTTGTCACTGACAGAAACAGGAACTCAAGATTAAGGCTCAGTCATTATGCACTTAGTCTTGTTGTTTGCTTGTTAGTTTTTTTTTTTTTTTTTTCATCCTGATTGTGTGTGTGGTGTGTGCATGTGTATTTAATTTATTCCAAAGGACCCCAAAGTGGGCATGAATGGCAGGCACCCTGGGAGGTAGTGCAGCCACATTAAATCAGGAGCCCAAAGTTTCTTGCTTTTTATTTATTTTATTTTTTGTTTCAATAGATGAACCAAAAAAAAAAAAAAAAAGGCTTGGGATGTTAATTAAAACTACAGAAAGTGGTGGAAAAACAATAGCTTTTTTCTGAAAGACATTTGAGAGTCTCCTCTCACCCCTCCCCACCCACGGAGGAGGTGAAGAAGGGAGCTTCCTCCACCCCTCCCCTGCCTGAAGGACCTGTCTCCTTGGCCTCCTCACCTGGGTCCCAACAGAGGTCCGCTGACAGCTTGAAAAGGACTTTGGGGTCCATTTAGCACTTTCCAGTTTTAAATCTTTTACTGAAAATATCAGTGTCAAACCCAATATTGTTGGCTATCCATGCGTTTTACCCAGTGATGGAGACCTTACAGATTATGTATAAGAAACAAATCATCAACATGAGTAAAAGTTCAGCATTGCCTCTAGTGGTTGATGTTTTTAACCTTTCATCTTCTCAGGAATCTCTCTATACACACATCTACTCAAGATAGTTTCTGGATCATGTATTTTGAAAGGCCAATTCAAATCCTATCAAAAGTCTAGGGGCCATCAAACATTTTAACTTAAGAGCAGAACGCAGAAATAGACTCTCATTTCTAAGCTACAGGTTCAGGGAAAGAGCTTCATCCTTTGCCCAGATGCCCCCTCCAAGAGGTTCTGATTTCATTTCCTGGGAGGAGCAGGGAGCAGTGTCTCTCAAACAGCATCTCAGATGGTTCTCATATGTGGTCTGTGCTGCAAAACCACTGGCCAGGGAATCACTACAAGATGGAAGGACCCAGAGAGGCTCTCTTAGCTACCAGAACCTCACCTTCATCAACTTTTCACCAAAATCGTCATGTGAGCGCCCTTTATGAACTCACTATGTTATGCACACTTACAAAATGAAATTAATAGGAAAAGACTGGCAAAGTTGTAAAACGATTTGCTTCATTTGATATAGTGAAAAGACATTTCCACCACAGTTTCTTTAATAGCAGGCACCTGGGTAATTAGCACCTGCTCTTAGCAGAGGTCGGAACCTGCCA
This sequence comes from Plecotus auritus, assembly GCF_963455305.1. Lineage (NCBI taxonomy): Eukaryota > Metazoa > Chordata > Mammalia > Chiroptera > Vespertilionidae > Plecotus > Plecotus auritus. Next base: position 43,321,402 of record NC_137782.1, read on the forward strand.
TGCTGGGTGTGAAGGTGGCTCAGAGCCAGGGCGGTGCAGTTAACGCTGTAGATGGAAGGAGGTGGGATGGACATCCTTGACTGGAGCAAGACAGACACAGTCTAAGTTCAACCACCTGAAATAAGCGGGAGGGAAAATATCCAGTAATGGCCCGAAACCCAGGCAGGAAAGAACCCAGTGAGCATAGTTTAGATGGGAGCAGGACAGGGATGCAGCAAGAGACAGTACAGCATGTTTCCGACATTATCAATGTACAGAGAGGCAGTGGGACGGTCCTCAAGTCTTCCAAATGCTTTGAGTTGGAACTGTTTCTCTGATGTGTAGCTGGATATTTGGGTCCTGGTTTTAAATTTCACCAAAAACATAGAAGAGGCAGGGGAAATTCATTTTATGCAGCTAGTGTTACTCTGATACCAAAACAAAGACAGCACAAAAATAAAAAGAAAACTAGAATACTCATGAATATAGATACAAAGACTCTTAACAAAATATTATAAAATAGAATCAGCAATTATGAAAAGTGTATTCTATGAGCCTTGGAGGTTTATTCAGGAAATGCAAGGTAGGGTCAAGGCTTGAAAATCAATTGATATAATCCACCATATTAGCAGACTAAAGAAGAAAATTACACAATAATATCAACTGATGAAGAAAAAGCATGTAACAAATTCAAACACTTATTCATGATAAAACACTTCTAAAAAAGCTGAAATAGATGGGAACTTTCTCAGCTTGATAGAGTATCTACAAAAAACCTACAGCTAACATTATACATGACAGTGAAAGCCCAAAGGTTTGGGAACAAAGCAATTCAACATAATGCTAGAATTTTTATCCAGTGCAATAAGTTTGAAAAAAATACACAAGTAAAACACATACAGATCAGAAAATAAAACTATCTTACTTTGCAGGTGCCATAATTGTCTACATATAAATATTAATAAATACAAATAGATATTCCTAAAACTAACAACGAGTTTAGCAAAGTCACAGGATAGAAGAGAAACATACAAAATAAATTTTATTTTTACATAGCATTAATGAACATGTGAGGCCAAAATTTAAAATGTAATACGTTTACAATCACTCAAAGAAAACACAGGTGTGAATCTAACAAACATGGACAGGATCTATGTGTTGAAAACTGCAGTGTTCACCACAGAAGTCAAGGAACATGTGAACTGTGGAGACATTCTGTACTTACCGGTAGGGTCTTCACCACAGTGATATTGTCAGTTCTCCCCAAATTGATGCATAGGTTTAAACAGTTCCTATCAACATCACATCGAGAATTGCTATAGCTATGGAGCAGATTGCTCTAAAATTTACATGGGAAGGCAGAGGAACTAGAAGAGCACAACCATTTTTTAAAAGAAGGAAGTTGGAGGAACCACTTGGCCTGCTTCAAGATTACAGTAGAGCTATGGTCATCAAGACTGTTATTGGGGGAGGGATAGATACGCAAATCAATGGGACAGAGTAGAATACCCAGAAATAGAACCTCAGAAAGATACAGAATTAATTTTTAAATTTTTATTAGATTTACTAGAGGCCCAGTGCATGGATTCGTGCACTGGTGGGGTCCCTCAGCCTAGCCTGAGCCCTCTCGCAATCCAGGACCCCTTGGGGGATATCAGAGAGCCAGTTTCGTCCTGATCCCCACAGGCCAGGCAGAGGGACCCCACCAGTACACAAATCCGTGCACCAGGCCTCTAGTATGCATATAAGATCTTTGGTTAATCTCTTCCCACCTCCCTCCCCCCTCTTTCCTCTTAAACTCATCAGTCTGTTCCATGTTTCCATGCCTGTGGTTTCTGCTCCTGCATTGAGCATCTGCCCCCTGGTGGTCAGTGTGCGTCATAGCTACCAGCCGGTCAGCCAGTCAGCTGGTCGCTTAGGCTTTTATATATACAGATTGGTGTGATATTAGTTAATAAGGTTATATAGGTTTCAGTGTACAATCCTATGATACATGATCTGTATATTGTATTGTGTGTTCACTGCCCAAAGTCAAATCTTCTTCCATCACCATATATTTGACCCCCTTTACTATCCTTCCACCCCCCCACCCTTCCCTCTGGTAACCACCATACTGTTTTCTTTCTTTTAAAAAAAATATGTTTTTATTTATTTCAGAGAGGAAGGGAGAGGGCTAGAGAGAGAGAAACATCAATGATGAGAGAGAATCATTGATTGGCTGCCTTCTGCACATCTCACACTGGGTATCAAGCCCACAACCTGGGCATATGCCCCAACTGGGAATTGAACCGTGACCTCCTGGTTCATAGATCGACACTCAACCACTGAGCCATGCCAGCTGGGTGTGTTTTCTGTGTCTATGAGTTTTTGTTTGTTTGTTTTCCTTGTTTGTTCATTTGTTGCTTTCAGTTTTATATCCCACATATGAGTGAAATCATATGGTTTAAAAAATTGATTAGTTTGACATATCAAAATTAATAACTTTACTTTGGAAAAGACCATCTTGAGAAAATGAAAACTAATACAACCAGAAGATATTTATAAAACATATATCTGATATAGAGCTATTAGGTAGAATATATTAAATACTCTTCAAGCCCAATGGGAAAACAGCAAACAATCCAATTAGAACATGAATAAAAGACATGAAAAGACATTTTACCAAGTAAGATAGCAAACAAGTACATGAAAAGATGTGCTACATCATTAGCTACTTGGGAAGTGCAAAGGAAAACCACAGTGAGATACCACACTCTCATCAGAAGGACTTAAATGCATAATGACTACACCAAATGCTGGTGAAGATGTGGAGAAACTGGTAAAAATACAAAATAGTACAGCCACTCTACAAAAAAGAGGGATTAAAAAAAAACAAAACCTAAACATACAACTACTACATGACCTAACAACTGCACTCCTGAACATTTATCTCAGAGAAATGAAAGCTATGTTCACACAACATCCTACACTCAAATGTAGCATCTTTATAAGTAACTAGAGGCCCGGTGCATGACATTTGTGCACTCAGGAGGGATCCCTCAGCCTAGCCTGTGCCCTCTTGCAGTCTGGGACCCCTTGGGGGATGTCTAACTGCCAGCTTAGGCCCACTCCCTGTGGGGTCCTTAGTGCTGCCACGGAGGTGAGAGAGGCTCCCACCACCACCGCTGTGCTTGCTAGCTGTGAGCCTGGCTTCTGGCTGACTGGTGCTTCCCCTGTGGGAGTGCACTGACCACCAGGGAGCAGCTCCTGCATTGAGCATCTGCCCTCTGGTGGTCAGTGTACATCATAGCAACCGGTCTTCCACTGTTCACTCAATTTTCATATTAGCCTTTTATTATATAGGATAGCCCAAAACTAGAAAAAAGCAAAATATCCTACAACGTTATTGGAAACTATGGTGCATGCACACTATGAAATACCACTCAGCAATAAAAAGGAATGAGTTATTTCAACTTGGATGAAAATCAAGGGTATTTTGTGAGTGAAAACAGCCCATCTCAAAAGATTGTACAAAGTATAATTCTATTTATATGCCATTCTTGAAATTACCAAATTATAAAAATGGAGAAGGAGTTAGAGATGATGGGTGATTTTGTCTATAAAGTGGTCGCAGAAGTGAGATCTTTGTGGAAATGTAATATATCTATATCTTGATTACTGTGATTCTCCAAATATTCACATGATGAATTATATAGAACAATATGCATGCATTGTCCAGTGTCAATTTCCTGGTTTTGATAATCTACTATAGTTACCTAAGATGTAACCAGTGAGGAAAGTGGATGAGGGTCCATGGACTTCTCTGTGCTATCTTTACAATTTTCTATGAATCTGTAATTATTTCACAATTTAAAAAATTTAAGTAACCAAGAGAAATAACATCAGGGGAAAAAGAGGAAGAAGGAGCAGTGAGTGGCTGTATAAGTAGCTATAGTTTTCCCACCGCATGTAACATCTGAAGATAAACTGAGAAATTGTTGTAAGTGCACAGTGTTTTGAGCAGCAGAACTAACCACCAAAAGAATGAAGAAGAAAATGCCACTCAAAACCTAGGTGGCAGTTGGGGTCACAAAATTAGGTAACTTGTTTCTCATTACAAGCCCTTTCGTATTACTTATCTTTTAAACCTGTGCTAAGTTGTGTAATGTTTTACAAGCACTTTTCAACCAGAGTCTCGGCTCTGGATCCCATCCTCTCCACCACGTGGATATTCCACAAGTTGGGGTGGGGGGGCCTTCATCAGAGAGAATGAAGCCTCTCTTTCCATTGCCTCTGCAAACACGTTGAGTCCAGTTTTGATTTTTTTATATATATTTATGGCGATTGTGTCTAACTGCCTTTCTAATTTGTTCGTATTTTCTGCACATTTTTCTAACAAGACCTTCTTTTCAAACTTTATTCCTAGTCACACGGGAATACATTGACATCTCATAGAGCCCACTTTGTCCAGCTCCGTCTCCCTTTCCACACACGGGAGATTCAGCAGCACTTCCATGATGGACTAAATTGCTCAACGCTTGTGTGTTCTTTCCGTTTTGTTCTGGTCTTGGAGCAATTTGCTGGCATAATCTCACAGCTGGTAACACTTTACCTTGTCTAGTTCCCCCCAAATTAATTTGTAGGCTGGGAAATAAACAGAGTCCCAATTAGGTTGGAGTGCTGAGCAGTTCTGTGGCAACCACCATCTTGGTGGGCTGGGGACTATGCAATGTAAACTTCTAACCCTTTCCCTGTTTAATGTGTGTTAGTCTTCAGTCTTTTGGAGAGGGAATTGTGTGCTGTGTGAAGTCCAAATTTCCAAACACCTTATTTACCCCAAACCACAGCCTTCAAAGGGGATGGTGAGTTGTGACTAGTGTAGTGTGGGGTATTGAACCTCATTGAAATGAAAGTTTCATGGAGACCTTATTCACATAACTCTAAAGCTAGCTTAAATTTGGAGTAAAATTTTTTTTTTCAAAATTTAAGATCAAAGGCTTGCCAAATTTAAGAATGTAGAAACTTTCATAAATATTAGATGACCTGTGCAACTTTGGGAAACAGAACACTGAGCATAGGTAAAAAGTAAGAATAAGAAACTTATCTAAACGCTCTCTTGCAGTTCAATAAAATACATGGAAGAAATGATTCTTAGAGAAAGCATGATTCATGTGTTCATTATTTGGTTTTCCTTTTTTTATTTATATGTAATTAAGTTTATTTTCCTACTGCTATCTGCTGGCTGCATATTAATTTGCTTGGAAAAGCCCATGAAATCATAAGCACTGAGTATTTAATACTCTCTACAGCAGCATAACAACATGAAAAAATATATTTTATCCATTTGGATTTAAGTCTAAAATAGGTCAGCTAGTCTTTTCATTATTTTAATTAAGAAAATCTAATATACATAATTTTTATCATCTCAAATTTGGCAAACTGATATTTAATGTAAATCAATATTAATGGCTAGTAAACACTGGCTTCAGAGTGTGTGAACTTGGATTTGCTCCTCTCTGGAGCCCTCTGAGCTGAGTAGGGTCTGGATATCTGTCCCAACCTCAGGAACTACTTTTGTTAAGAAAGGCACTGTATTTGGTAAATTCTTATAGATTTCCAGCTAAAATTGATTGATCTCCAGCAAAAGGCCATCACATTGACCCTTAAACTTGGTGTCGTGTCTTGACCTGAGGAAGAGTGAACTAGGGACTTTAACTCTGCGGACAAGGACACAGGTTCTCCAGCATCAACCATGTACTTGTCAGCCCATGGGCTTGGGCAAAGCTGTGTGGTTATCAAAATACAGTAAAAATGATGTGATTAAACTTAATTTGCCATGAAAATTTATCTCAGAAAAATAAAACAGCAGTTGTTAGGGCTGTCAGAACCGTTAAGGAAAATGCTGAATGACCCTGCCATCTAAATAGTGTTCATGGGCTTCATTCCCAGTTGGGCTCACGAAGAAGTATCGGCTTCACTTTAACACCAATAACTCTGCTGCTGATTTAGCTTTACTTACTCATAGATGCTGATTTTTGGCATCCAGCCCCGGCAATATCATAGTGCTTTTGATTTTATGACTTCATATCATTTTTTAATCAGTTGCCTCTAGGACTCTAAAGAGTAGATTCTGTTAACTCTTATAATATGAAAAAGTTGCTAAGTTTCCAGCAAGGAAAATTGTACCCTTATTTCAAAGTGGAACATGCCAGCTCTCTGTAGACATCCCACTCTCTCACCCTCTCTTCCCTCCTCTTGGGGGGGGAGGGGGTCACTGCACTGAACTTGAACTTCTATTCCAATCAGCTTGAGTGTGGACCAGGGAGGGCATCTGAGATTCTGTCCTTGGTTTGTCCTCACCAACCTTTGACTCACAATTACTGGCATTTGAACCCACTCTCTCTCTTTTTAAAGTGAGGGACCATTTAAAAGGTGCTGAAAAATTGTTGACTTCTGATACAATAAAAAATCTTCAGAATGAAAGAAAAGCATTCTGGTGTTTTTTTTATCTTTTTATTGAATTTTGGGGGGTAATATGGGTTAACAAAATTATACAGGTTTCAGGTGCACAATCCCACAACACATCACCTGTACACTGTACTGTCTGCTCACCACCCCAAATCAACTCTCCTTGCATTCCTATTCATTACCCTTATACCTCCTCTACCCCCTTAAGAAAATGCATTCTGAATTTAAAAGTAAAAAGCCTAAATTACTAAACAAGATGGCATAGACTCACCTTACCCTGACCCTCTCCTCTGGAGAGAACTAAGTTCCTTGGGAATAAGTCAACGGAGATCATAAAAGGGCTATCAAAGGTGGGAGAGGGCATACCAGCTGATGCGTGAAGATGGGCTACAACAGAGCGGGGACTGTCCTGGGTGTTATTTTCACTCTGGAATGGGTGCAGGAGAAGCCTGCAACCCACACCACAACTGACATAAACAAGAAAACAAGCAAAGCCAGGGAAAGGCTGCCTTCTCTAGCCAAGGGCTGTGGAAGGGGCCATCCAGTGGAAACACAGTGGAGAAATCCACTGTCTGATGGCCCCAGGGCAGAGGCAGCCCCATCTGTCCCAGCATCGGCAGGATTCCCACACCCACCCCGCACACAGGGTCAGTGACACTGCTAGAGGACCCCAACCAGGGACCCATATGCTGCCCCTAGCTTTGGGCGGTAGTGGCCCAATCAGCCCCAGGGTCAGGGCGTAGAGTCCAGGTTGAGGCCCATCCCTCACGCCCAGGGTAGCACTGACCTCAGCCAGGGCCCCTATTGCATCCAAAGTCCCATTTGTTCAGGACCCTGCAGCCTGAACAGAAAGCACCCCAAGTGGCAGAAAGCACCCCAAGTCCAGAATTTCCTTAACCTCACACCTAGTCACCCCAGCAGCCCAGGTTTCTGAAGCTCCCATGACATCAGGAGAATGACTCTGACCAGAATAACATTGAAAGGGCTCTGACAATAAGATCAAGTTGTCATTGGAACACCAGAATATAGAAACAAGCCAAAAACTAGCACTGGATAGAGTCCAGGTAAACTTAGATAGAATCACAGTCTCCTGAGCTAATATCTGAAATATTCAGAATATTGAAAAATTACGCATGCTACAAAGAAACAGGGAAAACACAACCTGAATGAGAAGAGGAAATCACCTAACTCAGTATGACTGTGAATCAAACACTGAAATTTTCTGAGGTTTTTAAGGGAGGCAGCCTTGCACCATGAAATTGCTTGAACAATAACCAATTGTCTTGAAGCAAATTAAAATGGAAAACAATTGAACTTTTTAAAAAGATCCATAAGTCAGTTATTAAACTGAACAATATAATAGCCAACTAAACATCCCCTGGATGGTTTAAATAGTCCAATGAAGATGTCAGGGGACAGAACAACTGAGCATGAAGACGGACACTAGAGTCCACAAAATCAGCAGCAGAAAGTAAGCTGAGCAGAATTACCCAAGCCTCAAGGCTGTGGGACAACACCAAACAGTCTAACATAGGCATCGTCAGAGTCGCAGTGGAGAGAAAAATAGGTGGAACTGTAAATGTATTAAAAGAAATAAGTACACAAATTTGGTGAAATATATATAATAACATAGAATAGTTGAAAACTTCCCAAATTTGATAAAAAGATATAACCTACAGACTCAAAAAGTTTAGTAAATCCCAAATAAGATAAACCCAAAGAATATAAAATACATAACATTAAAGTTTTGAAATCTAAAGACAAATAAAAATTCTAAAAAACAACCAGAGGGAATAATACACACACACACACACACACACACACATATATATATAAAAGTCCAGCAACTGGAATGGCAGAATGACCAGAATGACTGATTGCTATGATGCACATTGCAGAGGCCAAGTGGCCCTATCTGGGCCCTGATCAGTTCCCCTACCAACCTCCCACGGCCCCTCCCCCCAGCCAGCCTGGCCCTGATTTGGCCTGATTGGGCCCTGATTGGGGGCAGGGCTGGCAGCCAACTTCCAATGGCCCCTCCCCCAACCCCCACCAGCCTGGCCTGATGACCCCATCAGAGCGGGCCAGCCAGACCCCACCTGTGCATGAATTCGTGCACCTGGCCTGTAGTTATTTATAAAGGAGGAACAATTTGAATGGAAGATTGTTTCTTATTAAAAATCCTGGAGTCAAGAAGTGCCCCATGTTACAGACAATGAGATAAAACAACTGGAAATGTTGATAATATTTAGTTTCCAGAATGTACTGTCTTTCTCTTTATGAATGGCCTTCCTTTGGTCCACATTCTTTCCCTACTCTCTGTCCTGCACCTTGCCAAACACCAGGATGGGACGAGAGCCGTGTTCTGCATCCCTCAGCTCCCTTGAAAACATGTCATAATGGTCTCTTCCTCACCTGAGTTCCTCAAGAAGGCACCTGGCCTTGTGTATCATTTCCTTCAGCACCTAGGAGAGTACCTGAAATACAGGAAGCATTCAGCAGCTTTGGAGGCATTGATTTTTACAATCAATTTGCACAAAGATTTAAATGAACTCTCTGTGGTTTGCTTTCATTTGAACTATTTGATTTTGAGGTGAATTAAGATAAAGTCAGAGACTAGACTGAGTGGAATCCGAGATGATCTTCCAGCCTAAAGCTTATACCAACAGTTGTTAAGCAGTGGACTTTTGGCTCAGAAACATATGAACTGCAATCCTATCACCACCATTTAGTACATGTGTGATCTTAAATTACAAAGGTCCTGTTAGCCTCAGTAGTTTCTATCATTAAAATGGGGACAATACAGTAGCTACTTCATAATGTAAAATTAAATAAAATTCAATAACATTACCTACTAATTGGACTATTATTATAGCCATATTATTTCATCATTAGGCATATTAGACCTCTATACTTCAAGTACTGCAACAATATAAAATGGATCCAATATAATTGTAACTGTATTGGCCTCTTGATATTTTTGCAAGTGATCATTTTTGTGCATAGAATTAATGCTAGCTCAGCATCCTCAGATATATTTTGTAGATATCTGTACATGTGTGGGTTTTATGCACTTAAAAAAATAATCCAACATCCATTTATTTCTGAAGGTGATTGTTGTTTAATTAACACAGACCTCTCTCAAAATGCTGACAAAAGTTACTTTCTTCACTGACTCAGGTGACACATATGCTTAAGTTAGTCTCTATTTCATATTGGATTCACCAGGCCAAGCCTGGTGACAGAGCTGGAGGGGAGCCACGCTGTCCTGTGAATCACCCGCACTGGGGAGGCCCTTGTCATGTCCACTGGCAAGGGAGGCAGCTGTCCATTGGATGGGGGAGGGGAATTTTTTCCCAACTCCACAGTTTCAGGAGAAATGGGAGGTTTAAGAGCCTCAGGTTGGCCTCAAATGTCACCATCCCATCCCAGGTGTCAGAACCCCAGGCTTCTCCTTTGGATGGAGAACTGGAAAGGCAGCACACTTAGTCCGCGAGCCCCTCAGGCTCTCTTCTCACTAGGTCCTGGCCTCGGGGTCCACCTACTCCTCCTACAAGTGTGGAGATGGGACCTCCCCAAACACTGCCAGAATGGCCGCTGTCCAGCATATAAACTGGGCTCCGTTAGCCCATTGTTTTCATTTGCCATGACTTCAAAGTCAGTCCATTCCATAGTCCTCCATCCTATAATTATCAGTGACCCGTCTCGCACAAGAACCACAGCTACCACATATCCTAACATCTCACCTTCTTTGATCCTGACTTACTGTAGTGGTGTCCTTAAAAATGATCAAGCTATACCACCACTGGGGACCACCACCTACTTATGACCAGCAACAGGTTCTGGACCCACAACTGCCAGACCACAGAACAGCCCAGACCCACAATCCACTGCCCGGATCTGCTTTGCAGGGTCACATCCTGTTTTATCCTGGGCTCCTCAGAAACAAGAGCCAGCTCAAAGGCTTCCTCCCTTCTACAACTTCAGTAGGGGGTGCAATCCCGGGGAATGAGAGAGAGCGGAGACAGGGCTGAAGCAGGTGGGGAAATGCCAACAGGAATGTGCATTACCCAGCTGGTCCTTACTTGGTGCATCACTATTCGCCCAGATTTGCTGCACCGTGTCCCGAGGAGATGCAAAAAGGGCCTACTCTGAGCAGTCTGTCTGGGGTAAGAAGAGAAAAGATTCCTACCACCAGCTTTGTCATCTGTGACCTCTCACCTCTATGCTGTGTGTGCATTGGTAGCCCACGTGACCCCTTATGCCTCTGTGTTAACAGAGAATCCCAGGAGCAGGAAGAAGAAGGTGTGAGCTTGTGCAGGTTGAGCTGATGCCATGGACATGTGCTCACAGGATGGGTCAGAGGCCACTAGGGCGGCTTGCTGCTGGAGACCTTACTGAGGCAAGTGAGGCCCTGGAGCAGGGACAGGGGAGAGGCTGGCGTTGTGCAGATGCAGATGGAGCTGTCCATCACACAACCAGGTGTTGCTGCTGTCTGTCCTGTGCACAGCTCAGCACAGGCCCTGGCACTTAGCAGGGGCCAATCTTGACTTCATTAAGTTAATTAATGTACCAGTGATTATGGGAATATGAGAAGAGAGGACATAGTCTTCATTTTAAGGACATTCACCCTGCTTTTATTCTGCTATCATAGACAATCATTGAGCTTAGGCCCAAAACTTCGTGAGGGTTGTTAGAATGAGGAGCGATCCTAGAAATGCCAGGAAAATGCTTCCTGCCTACCCAGCTCTTCATCAATAAAGTGTGCATGTCGTTTGTGTGTTTGGCACGAGGGTAAAAGGCTGCCCTTTGTTTTACAGTGGCTGGTAATCCAATTTGCCAAGCTAGAGAAGGGTCCCTGTGATCTAATTCTCAATCTACTACAGGATTGAGATGAAGACCAAATCATCTTAGAGGATCTAATAACTGCGTTTTGATCGATCCGTTTCTTAAGCAGTATCCTTTGGTTGAGACTTTTCAGATAAGTAAAGAAAATTAGGTTGAAAGCCAAATGTGTCTGTCTACACCACAGCTTGTGCTTCGCCCGCTCAGCAGGGGACAGCTGGACACCCTCTCCTGGAGGTTTGAGGGCCCACGAGGGGCAGGTACTGTACTCAGCAAGCCCACTGCTCCGTGGCTCACTGAGTAAAACGCTGTGGTTTCTGCCATTGACGCCTGAAATAAAATAATCTATGATGCATGAACAAGTCTAAATGAAATAATAATATCCTTAGCAGTGAAAAACGGATTGGTGATACAGTAATTGAGCGGATTTATTGCCATCTCCTTGAGCTAGCCTGCCGAAACAGCCGGCTATTTTATTTAATCTCATACCAGAGGAATTACTGGCTGGTAATCCATTGTTAAACATCATTTAGAATGATGGATGAAAACGTCAGCTTTTCCAACATAATCAATTCATATCTCATTAGCAGATATTATTTATGATTCTCATAATGGGACCTGCAGGGGTCTCCGGGGGGAGATGGAGACCTCAGCTGTTGTCGAAATGAGATGAGATATACTGTAGCTTATGAGTTAATAACTGCATATAAAAAATACTTCCCACAGTATTGATTGTTCTCCCCGCCCAGTGCTGCGTGCGGCTGGGCCTCGCGTCCCGCAGCACTACACCTGTGCTGTTCAGGGCTCGCCATTCAGCTCAGAATATTGTCACAGTCATAACTCAGCTCCAAATATTTCTACAATGATGAAGTGATTTGGGAGAGGTTTCCCATGCATAGGAAAGCCAGCCCTTGCATGTCGAGTATGCAGAAGCCCTTTGGGGCCCTGTGGCCACCTCAGGCTGGGGCCTTCTTTCCCCTTGCTACCTATAAAGATAAATCGACGCATTTCTTCCGCTCCAGCCCAGTTGCTTTTTAAGGTGCTGTGTCCCGTGTGCTGCCTGCAAGACCAATGAAAAGGCGGCCTTGATTCATGGACTCCACGCTGCTGGTGCTGCGTCGGGTCTCATGTCACTGAGTCAACTGCTGCCTCAATTAAAGTACATTTGAGAATCATTTTATGCTTCAGCTCATAAACATCAATAAGGGAAAATGAGTAATAAATGACTGTCTAGAGTACAAAGGACCAGCTCATATTTCAGATGAAAATGAAGACAAAATGGAGCTTTTATTTGCCTGTGGAATTCCCATTAACTGCATCGCTGACAAGAGGGAGCCGGATCAATAGCCGAGCGGCCGCGGAGCACCGTTTCTGGCTGTTCAGCAGCCGGGGCCAAAGGAAAACTGTCATATTGTGATCTTTATCAGGTAATCTTCATTACCGCAGACCAGTGATATATGGAAGGGCCGGGCAGCTGGGGGCACTTCCAATTCTTGGACCTATTTGTGGCTTGAGTGTACAGCCTTCACAAATTATTTGTTTACGGTGATGAAAAATCTTCAATGTTCATTCCTTTTATTCTTTTTATAGGTAATCCATATCTGGGAACTCTCTCTCCAGACTACTTTATTCACCCAGGATTTCTCAGAAAGTATTCTATCAAATGTTATACCTCCCTGCCCCTCTGAATAGAGCAGAACCTGCCAGGTGGGGCCAGGCTGATGGAGGCATCTGGAAGCTCCTTCCCCAGGTTCTGGAAGGGGCCTTGGCTGGCCATGGGAGCCGCCCTGCTCCCTTTCATTGTGTGAAAAGTGCTGCTCGCCACGGGGGAACAGGAATGGATGCTTCCCATGACAGGCAGATACAGCAAAACAGGTTTCTCGTGCATTCTGTGTACCTGCGAGGAAAAAGAAACAAAGAAATAAAACACATTCTATTAATGAGAAATAGGCTCAGCCATTTCAGGAAGCACCCTTTGATAGGCATGCCATGTTAATGTGCAGGAATGCCCAGCTGTTTATTAAAACCAGTTCCCTTAAATGGCATCGCAGGAAGTGCCCACGGAGAAAAGAGTTGAAAAGGGAAGAGAGTGGGAAAAGGCAAGATGTTCCATAGGAACGACAAAATGAAAGCACAAATAGCATTATTAATAGTTACATGGACAGTGATTCTAGCATTTCCCATTTGCTGAGAACCTTTGATCCTGATGGAACCCGATGCACTTTTCAAATGTCATTACATTCGAAAGAATCTTTACACGGGAATTAAACTGGATGACCACTTGTTCAAATTGTCACCCACTTTGATTCCATGAATTGAACTGGGTAATATGTCAGGCCCTGCAGACCCAGCTGAAGGATGTTTGCGTGTCTGAATTTTCTACTCCTTGAGATTGCGTCTTTGCATGTATGAAATGTCTTTCGTATACACATATAGCCTCTCTTCTTTTTCTTCTTTTTTTTTTTTTCTTTTACCATCATGGTCCAATATACATTTGAGACTACTATCAAATTTCTCCAGCACTCTGAGGTGTACTCACTTCCTTCTGAAAGTGAAACTCGGAAGCAGAGGAGATATTAGCTTAAAATCTAATTTTGATAAGAAAGATAGTAGATGGTCTTTTAAATTATACATTTACAAGATATTTGCCAACCAAGGACCCTGTCAAGGAATCTCTGTAGGCTTTTATGTCCTCTATGCCCACAGTTTTGGCTGCCAACCCTGTTTATTTTTCAGATGTGAGTGACATAGGGATGGTGGCAGATGGCATGCCTATATACTGTGTCCCTGCCTCTGTCTGCAGTTTCAGGGCAGAGGTTCAGGAATTAAAAAAGACAATTTAATCAATTCTCAAATGTAGTATCAGGAACCCCAAAAGACCCTCAAGAATGACTCCAACCACCGTTCTTGGCATTTTTTTTTTAAGGAAGAGAGACCACTAAATAAAGCTTTGTGCAATCAGACCCCTGTATCCCACCTTAATAATTATTAATTGTCCCGCCATAATACAAAGAAGCTCAAGAGAATTGCAGTCAGAACTAGAAAAGAATAGCCAAACAGGTGGACTTTGAAAGTTAATTCACTCTTTGCCATCCATGCATTCATCTCTTGTTCATAACATAAATGAACAAATACAATCTGTGCTATTAGGTTCAAATCAGATGAAAGAGAATACACACGGTTGATTTCTCCATCCTCGTTCTTAGAAAGGAGACATCTCAACTAGCTTACTGTTCCACAAACAGAGCTTTTGGTTGTTAAATCAGTCAGTGGCACCAAAGACAAGACCAACCAAGAATATTCATACATGGCTGATGGGAAAGGTGGAAATGCAGCTACTTCAATAAACAGGTTGGCCATTTCTCAAAATAATAAGCACAGACTGATCATATGACCCACAATTCCACTTAATTTGTATTCAAGAGACATGAAAATATTTGTACACACAAAATCTTGTGCATAAATGTTCATAGCAGTATTATTCATAACAGCCACAAAGAGGAAACAAGGCAAATGTCCACCAGCTGATAAACGGAGAAATTGACGGTGGTATATCCATACAATGAAATATTACTCAGCAGTGAAGAGGAATGAAGTCCTGATACCTGCCATAGTGTGGATGAGCCTTGAAAACATGATGCCAGACCAAAAAAAACAAACACAAAAAAACAAACATTATATTATAAGGTTTCATTTACATGAAATGTGCAAATAGGCAAATCATGAAGACAGAAGGTAAATTAGTAGTTGTCAGGGGCAACAAGAAGGGGAAGGGAGAGTGGCCAGTATTAGATAATGTGGTTTGGGGGTGATGAAACCGTCCTGGAATTAGCAATAAAGGTGGCAGCTCTGGAAAATGCTAACAACCACTGAATGGTGCACTTCAAACGCATGGATTTTATGGTACACGAACTATCTCAATAAAGCTACAAATATAAGAAACTAAGACCAAAGGAGACACTTGCGTGTCACAAATAGGCTTAATATCAATGAGGACTGATATCATTTAGTGCTGGCAGACGTGTCTCTCAGTTACTTTTCAATCATAGCACTAAGCTCATTGCATTGAGCTCCCACTGACTACCTAGAATTCAGACAGGGACAGGACTGATTATGATTCATCTATGTAGTTCACATAGTAGGGAAAGCAGGCTGACAAACACCATCTCACCCTCTTCCTTGCTGGTAATGATACAACTCATGGAAATCCAAAGCATAGCTTTTCCAGGGCCACGGGTGCATTGCCACCAGGAAGGAGGAGAGAGGGTCAGTATGCGCAGGACTGAGTGGAGGAGCGCCTGTCCTGGAGCCCACACTGAGCAGAGGTGATCAAAATACTCTGCTACGCCCTTCACTGCTGATTACACTCTTTCATTCATAGTATTTCAGTCTATGAGCTCCTAATAAATGTCTGCCCTGTGCAAAGCCGAGTGTGGATATGATGAAAAATCGCAGGTTTACAGGAGCCCGTAGAAGCGGATGATTGGGTGGGAGCAGCCCTGCCCCCTGTGAGTGCAGAGAGCAGAGTCTGGTTATGCGCTGAAATTCTCTCTATGCCCCGTGGGTGTGCCAGGACGATTTAGTGATGGAATTCCTGTGAGCACTAATTCTCTCATTATTTACGCAGTGGAGCTAATGTTATCTATCCTGCTTCACCCATAGTCTGTCTCCTGGTCAAATGAGATAATGTATGAGGATTAATTTTATTGGAGAAACAAAATATGTAGTCAGGTTGTTTTCTGTGGGTTCTGGTGATGAAATAGCTTTCAAGAGGGTAACGAGATATGATCTGGAACATGAAGAAGCTAAGATTTTTCTAGCTAAGGAAAATATTCTGTGTGCAGAGGATGTGTGCTTGCTATAACAGAACATCATTCATTAGGGGCTTATGAGCAATAACCTCACAGTCTGGAGGGGGGCAGTCCATGATCAAGGTGCCGGCAGGTTCAGGGTCTGGAAAGACCTTCTTCCTGGTTCACATTCAACTGCTTCCTGGCTCTGAGGTCTCTTGTATAAGGACACTAATCCTGTCCATGAGGACTCTACCCAAGCACCTCCCAAAGGTACCACTTCCTCATACCATCACTTTGGGGGTGAGTATTTCAGTGTACAAATTTAGGGGGACACAAACATTCAGATCATAGCAGGATGGTAGGGATGTCATGAGCAAAAGTAAAAATGAAGGCAGGCATTTCAGGTGTGTTTAGTGTATTAGGCAGCTTTGGCTGTGAAACAACCAAATTAAACATTGATTTCACACTTTTATCAGATGGCCAACTGGGATGGTTCATCCTAGACCTCATGTTTGAGGGGGCGTGGCTACTTTTCATGCGAAGACGGAAGTTCAAGGGCAAGCCCAACTGTGGAAACACATTCAAATCCCTGCTTGTATCACCCATGTCTGCCAGTATCCCAGTGGCCAAGTCAAGTGACATGACTGAGCAAAACTACATCCTGCCACCACAGAGCCTAGGCAGCCATGAGGGCCCACAGTGCAGTTATGGGGAAGTGAAGCATTAGAAAAGATTATTCTACCAACCAGGACTGCTTGGCTGGGTGAAGCTTGATATTGGAACAGTAAGCACGCTATCGGTAAGGTGGTTTAAAAGCAGATATTGAAAAACTTTTGGTGTCTGAATAACTAATGAACACATGATTTGGTGAAAACTGGAGTCAATGAGGATTTTGCAATCAGTATTGGCTTGAGAGGGTGAGCTAAGGAAGCTAGGCATTGGAAAGATGTTCCAGACCCCGCTAGGACAGGTCTCAGTTTCACTGAGGTGTCCAGTTTCCTCACCTGCCCAAGCTATCATATCTTTCCTCTACATAACCTAGACCACTGCCTGGAGGGCTGATCATCCTCCCCTCACTCAACAGCAATGTATCTGAACCTTTCTATCCACTGGATCAGCCCCGGAAGTACTCCGGTCAGCAGCTCAGAGCCACCAGCATTCTGTGTCTCAGGGTCTCCTCTACTTGAAGCCAGTGTCAAATCCCTCCAACTTCTGCTTCTGCTGCATCTGACTTTCCTTGTTGTATCTACTTTCAAGGGCTTGTGTGGTTACTAGGGCCAACCCACCAACCAGATAGACTCGAGGTCAAGGTGAGTCACCATGACAGAGGACCAACACCATCAAACCGGACAGGAACGTAATAAAGCAATGAGAGGTGACAGTAGGAATACTGATCACTTCCTGAAACAGGAGCCACAAATGTACAGATGTTTCCCTTTTCTTCAGTTTTTTCCATCATCTTGTGGCTGCTGGAGAATGGGGAGCACAGGCCTGAGCCAACTAAAATTTAAATTGAGAGCAAACAAAAACCCCAACTTGAAAATGAAGATTTAATGCTGCAACTCAGCATGAAATAATTTTACAAGAATATGTTGGGGGGAAAAAGAAAAAAATGTTGAACAATAATATTGGATCTTCTGAAATAATAAAACAATAAATTTATCTGAATACATCTAAATTTAGTAACAGATTTCACAAAATTTATTGAGTGCCCCGTGTCAACTTTAACCTCCTTACGAAAACCAGAACATATATATAGATATAAATAGATAGAGATAGCTGAATTGAGATATACACATAAATTGAGATATGAATATAGGGACAGAGATACAGGTAGAGATAAACAAATATATGAAGATATGGATATAGATACAGGAATATAGATATGAATGTATATAGATTGTCTCAAATTCTATGTCTTAGATTAAATCTGAATAATGGCTGAAGTATTTTTATTTAATTTGATATGTTTAAAATACTGGGAAATTACAAGATACGGGGAGGAGATAAAATGACTCCAAACAATGATTTAACAAAGAACTTCAAATGGAAACATATCTTGGTGGAGTGCAAATGAACTTAGGTAGGGTCTTACATCCTATGTTATTATTTAATAGACCAGCTATTATCCCTACAGGGACCACCCTTAAGTTTGCTCCCATGCATTGCATGCCCAGTGAAGGGTTCAGGTCATTGTTTATTTTATCACTCCTTTACATAGACTAGAAGTAAGAAAGTGTTCATTTTCTCTGAAAAAAAAAAAAAAAAGGCCTTTGTAGGTAGATGGAGAGTCATCTGGTTGATTGACTGGTACACAGGGACCAGTCACTTCACTGTTGCCCAAGAGGGACCACATGGCTTTACCTATCTGGGTGCAATAAAGCCCAGGACTCTCTGTCCACAAGGGAAATCAGTGAGCATGTGCTATTTTAATTCTGGAGAGCACTTAACTTAGAACAGTCAGTAATATTCACACTTTCTGTTTAAGAGAAGACTCCCAGTTCCTAAACTGATTTCCAGTAGTGAACACCAGAATGGGTATCATGGGGCCACATTCCCTGATGTTGACCTCAAGACAGTCATCAGCAAAGCAGAATCAGTTAGGTGGAACCCCAAGTGTTCATTAGAGGGAATAACGCCATGTTTAAGAAACTAATTACCAGAAGAGCAAACAAAGAATCCTATGGAAGCATAAAAATTTAGATCTCCAACTCAGACACAAGAAGACAGATGCTAGTGTTTGAGACCAGAGATTTCTAAGGGTAGGAGGAGCTAGATCCAACCAGAGATCACTAAAGTAGTCCCAATGTTTGTAACAGGCATGAACACACCCCCACACTACTGACAGAGTGAGAAAACATTCTTATCACTGTCCACTTCGAGTGTCCCTCCTTGTTTTAAAAGATTTGTACAGTTTTCATAGCCAGAACCAGTATGAAACCTTATTAACTAGTCATATACAAATGTATTTTCATATGTTGCTACCTTTCAAAATCACAAATATACATAGGAATATTTTCTTTATATAGAAGTTTAATGCACAGCTCAGTTCTGGAAATAAAATAGACACCTACTAAACATAGTTTTTGAATGAATTATTGTGAAAATATGATAATGGATACACCTTAAAAAAAAAAACACGCAAAATCCTCAGATTCAGATAAATACAGAGAATCAACATGATGGGCATGGCATGCAATGCCATGAATGGCGATTGAACTGTTGTTATGCATGAGGTTCCATGCCAACCAGGATCTCGGGCAGCATCTTCAGGGGCCTCTGAAGAATTAATAGATGAAACAAAACTTACATGCAGGTCATTTACTTTGGAAGGCAACTTGGGACACCAGGTCGCACAGGGAGCTGCAGATGTGGGGTGTTCCAATGTCAAGAAAATTTCTGAGGAAATGCTGATTTAGAGCTTCATCTTGGTAAAGGTTGGGCTCACACACAATGTACAGTTAAAACACCAGTTTCCCAAAGCAAGGGCAATCGTGGGATGAGGAACATTTTTGCCATACAAAAATAAATGTTACTTTAATCTATTAAGTGAAACTAATGATAGCCACATTTTTTAATATTCTGTAAGACTC
The DNA here is from genome assembly GCF_963455305.1 of Plecotus auritus. Classification (NCBI taxonomy): domain Eukaryota; kingdom Metazoa; phylum Chordata; class Mammalia; order Chiroptera; family Vespertilionidae; genus Plecotus; species Plecotus auritus. Next base: position 43,341,059 of record NC_137782.1, read on the forward strand.
TAAAAATGTCAACTATCTAGACCCAGACTTTAGCCCAAAACACAGAGATCCAAGGTACTTCGGACTGTTTCCATGTGCTCTACTCAGTGGAGGAAGTAAGACCACCCTCAGGAAGTCACAGGTAAACAGCAAGTGAAGTAAGGCCACTGATAACAGAGGCACAAAAAAAGAAGATGAGGAACACACTACATATTTCAATATAGCATTTTAGTCATGCCTCCTTTCTAGTTCTCCATGGTAGAAGCTCAGGTGACTTGTAGTTGACCCAGCAGCAAAGCGCTATACATAGCATCTATTGTGACAAGTCTGTCTGCTCACCAGACTCTGTGCTGGGGAAAGGGATTCTGGCCTGAAAGGACCAGCTGCCCAGCCTCTCCCTGGCCTTTTCCATCACAGAGGGCCCACCTACCCCACTGCCTCAGTTTGGGCAGCCAACTACCATGTAAATTTAGGTATATTTACATGGGCAACAATGTCTGACTATAAGAAGGCTATCTGTGCCACCTTTCCCCCTTTTGTAGAAACCAGATTGTTGGGTGACGCTGGCTGCAGGATATAAGCTAAAGGAGGCAACACTAAACTCAATCTAGGCACACAGAATATTGACATGTGCCTTCATCAAGGCTCAACATTTCAAATTAGTGATTGACTATTTGCAATCAGAAACTCTGGCCTGCGTGGAAAGCCTGGTGTACTCCTAACATTTTTAGGGGCCCTGATGGTCTCAAGCCTACTTTACATTAAAAAAAGGTGAGCTGTATATCGTGTACACACAGGGAGCAGGTGACTCTGAGAACACTGGTATAGGCAGAATGAAATGTCGCTGATACACCTACTCATCTTAGAGTGCTGGACAGGCACCTGTGGTTACAGAGAGATATTAACTATGGTTCCTAAATAATGGGAATTAAGGTTACACCTCAAGAGTTAACTTATATAAATTTCAGTCTCATGATATTGTTTGAATTGATGGAATGGAAATTAAGTGAAATTCTGAGAGAGCTGCTGAATTTGAGGCTAACAATTAGCTGGATGAGTTATCATTTTCCTAAAACTCTTAGCATGTAATGTAAATGCACACTCTGAGGAAATACTGTTGAGTATTGAAGTTCCTTGCCCATCATAAAAAGCATGTGACATCCCATCGATACCTAATTGTATTAGTTATTCTACAGGGGTTCCAGGAAACTGATGGAGAGGACCGTGGGTATTGATCAACGTTCTGAAATGCCCCTGTCCATTGTTTACTGAACTAGTCAATTATCATAGAATTTTTCATTTTGAGTTGAAGTGGAAAATTAACAGAAATCAAGAAATTGTGTAAAACATGTTACTAATGAATTACAGAGGACTGAGATCCCTTGCTTATTTTTATACTGACATGTGTATTTTGAATGAATGAATGTTACTATTAGCATTTCAATCAAAATCACCTTTTTCTCAAGTAAAATGAAATAAGAACAATATTAATTTACCTCTTATTTTAAACTTATAATTGCCTTTCTCAATGTTAGCAAATCAATTACCATTAAATGTTAATCTTAAATTTTATCTCTGATTTCATAAGCCAAAATTTAAAATACCTATTGACAAAAATTAGATGTAATTTTTTTCAAATTTTAATAGATGAAGTAACCTTTTATAAATAAAATGCATTTATTTGTTTCAAAATGGAAAATCTTTATAATGGGTTATTTAACAGGTTGATAAGAACATGAGGTAACATGCCCTCTTTGATAGGTCTGTGGAAACTTAGCAAATTTTAAAATATGCATAACCCCAAAATGCTAAGATAAGGCATGGAAGAAACATAGGAAAGCTGGAAATAGCAGCTCATGCCTACCCATCATGCCTGAGGTCAATGTGTATTTTGGATCTGGGGGCAAGTGAGCTATGTTTGCCATGTCCAGTACACTGTGACCAATGCATAGAGGGGTGTTCATATTTTGCAGATAATCTACAGTCTGCAGCCCACTTGTTGGTCAGTTCCGGTCACTGAACTTGCTTTGACCATGACTGGCCCCTTTAAGAATTTCACAGAAGGCAGGTTAACACCTGGGAGAGCAAATTGAACATGCCCAGGGATTTTCAGAGCAGTAAAATTGACTCTGGAGACCTAACATTTGAGAAACAAGCCAAGGCTCTGTTATCAATAAGTAGTGGGGTGGGAAGGGCTGGGGAGTAGGAGATGGATGTCAGGAAATGGAAGAACCTCACCCACCTCATCCCTGCTACCAGACACCGAGAGATTGTCTTTAGGAAATACAGTAAGTCTTCGGGTTTGCTGTTTATTACTTATAGAAAGCAGATGTCCAGAGCATGGTTTATAAATGAAATATCAGTATTTATTTCCTATGTAAATTCACCAAAATCAGAGGAATATCTATGTCACTTAACGTTGGAACTCCTTTATTTTTTCAATCATTGCTGATTTTTTATCAACACCTTTTTTTTTAACCGTTGCCTATTGTGACCAAAAAGAGTCAACTGAAAGAACAATCTTACTTGCTTCTAAGGATTCCAGTAGAGCTGTAATTTGCCTTATAAACCACATCACTGTGTCCCAGATTTACAGCAACATGTGATCTTTGAATAAACTGTATATCACTTCCATGATGGTCATGTAATTAAGGATCTGGACATAAGAAACAACACGTCACCAAAAAATAGTTCTCAAAATATAATGAGGTGTGTCAGGGGAGATAACAATAATTTAGAGTTCAGGTCAACATGATTTTAATGCTGAATACTTGTGAAGATTAAGCCTATCTCTGAATAAAATCTTTCTTCTGGCCAAAAACACAGGTGGGAAAGAAATAACTAAAAAAGAAAACATGGGAAAAGACTAGTGAGAGAAAGGGAAATACTGCAGATATAATAAAATATGATTGTATAAACTATTTTATAAATACTCAATTTTGGTAATATGTTTCCTACTCACAAAAGAGAAAATTCCACCCAATATTTTTATTATATGGGGCATTAGAGTCATTGACTGAAATTTTAGGATTGTATCCAGTTACTGAATTATATATGGAAAATATTAAAATTCCATTTGTTACTTTTATTATAAACATTGCTTTTATTTCTACTGGACTTAACCCAGGCACATTTCCTTGAAAATGCAATCCAGAGTCCTTAATAAAGAAAAAATTGCCCATAACTATTTATATTTCCAACATGTTGCTAATCTGGAAGTATTCTCAAATATAAATTAGATATATTCGTGCACCAGTGGGGTCCCTTGGCCTGGCCTGCGGGATCAGGCCAAAACCAGCTCTCCAACACCCACCAAGGGGCCCCAGATTGCAACAGGGTGCAGGCCAGGCTAAGGGACCCCACCGGTGCACGATCGGGGCTGGGGAGAGCTGTGTGAGGCTGGCCAGCCAGGGAGGGACCACGGGAGGGCTCCAGGGCATATCCCGGCCTCACTCAGTCCTGATCAGCCAGACCCCAGCAGCAAGATAACTTACCAGTTGGAGCGTCTGACCCCTGGTGGTCAGTGCACGTCATAGTGAGTGGTTGAACGGCCTTAGCATATTATGCTTTGATTGGTTGAATGGACGATTGGACACTTCACATATTAGGCTTTTATTATATAGGATAATGCAAGTATTTTTTGTGGAATTATTTGATCATTATGTAGTTTTCTAAAGTTTCAGCTCCATGAGGTCAAGGACCATTTGTTTTTATTTTATCCCTAATTTCTACCTCGAGGAATAGAAACTCATTATGGACTTGTTGAATAAATGAATGAATAAATGAATCTTTGCATTCTTTCTCCAAATATTTCAAATCTCATGGTGCCATACTCCTCTTACTTTATATAATTATCCTATCTAATAAAAGAGTAATATGGAAATTAGCCATCACTCCATTACACCCACCAGCCAATCAGGAGTGAGTATGCAAATTAACCCAACCAAGATGGCTGCAGCCACGGAGAGAGCAGGAGGGAGGCTTAGGTTTCCCCGGCAATGGAGGAAGCCAAGCTTTCCGCACACCCTAGCTGGCCCAGGCCTCCACTCCAGGCTACAAAGTTTCAATTATAGAAGATAAATAAATCCCACCAAAAATGGCGACAGCCATGGAGCTGGAGAGAGCAGGAGGCTAGGGTTGCCCCCAGCGATGGAGGAAGCCAAGTTTCCACAGGCCTGGCCTGCCTTGGCCTCCGCTTAAGGCTACAAAGTTTCAATTATAGAAGAAAAATAAATCCCAACAAAAATGGCTGCCACTGTGGAGCGACCACAAGGCTTGGCTCCGCTCCAGGCTACAAAGTTTCAATTGTAGAAGATAAATAAATCCCAGATACCAGGGCCTCTGCTTGGGTTGCCGGGGCATGGCCGGCCTGCAAACCACCACAGGCCCCCTGCCCAGGCAGCCCGATGCCCCAAGGGAACCCCCACCCTGATCCAGGACACCCTTCAGGTCAAATCTGGCCCCCACCCATGCACCAGGCCTATATCCTATCTAATAAAAGAGTAATATGCAGATTGACCATCACTCCAACACACAAGATGGCTGCCCCCATGTGGTCAAAGATCCTGCCCCCATGTGGACACAAGATGGCCACCACAAGATGGCCAGAAGAGGAGGGCAGCTGGGAGGGACCAGGCCTTCAAATGAGGGCAGTTGGGGGGTGATCAAGCCTGCAGGGGAGGGCAGTTAGGGGTGACCAGGCCGGCAGAGGAGGGAAGTTGGGGGTGACCGGGCCTGCAGGGGAGGGCAGTTAGGGGCAAACAGGCTGTCAGGGGAGCAGTTAGGCATCAATCAGGCTGGCAGGGGAGTGGTTAGGGGGTGATCAGGCTGGCAGGCAAAAGTGGTTAGGGGCAATCAGGAAGGCAGGCAGGTGAGCAGTTGGGAGCCAGCAGTCCTGGATTGTGAGAGGGATGTCCGACTGCCCATTTAGGCCCGATCCCAGTGGGGGTCTAAAGGGGCAGTCGGACATCCCTTGAGGGGTCTCAGATTGGAGAGGGTGCAGGCTGGGCTGAGAAACCACCCCCCCCCCACCCCATGCACAAATTTTATGCACTGGGCCTCTAGTATTATTATAATATACTAGAAGCCCAGTGCACAAAATTCGTGCACGGGGTGGGGAGGGTTCCCCTCAGCCCACCCTGCATCCTCTCCAATCCAGGGATTGGGCCTAAACTAGCAGTCAGACATCCCTCTCACAATTTAGGACCACTGGCTCCTAACTGCTCACCTGCCTGATCGCCCCTAACTATCCCCCCTGCCAGCCTGATCACCCCTAACCGTCTCTGCCTGCTGGCCTGATCTCCCCTAACTGCCACCCCTGCTAGCCTGGTTGCCCCCAACTTCCCACCCCCCCACCGGCCTGGTCACTCCCCTGCCGGCCTGGTAGCCCCTCACTGCACCCTGCCAGCCTGGTTGCCTCCAACTGCCCTGCTGCCAGCCAGGTCACCCCCAACTGCCCCCCCCCCTGCTGGCCTGGTCGCCCCTCACTTCCCCCCTCTGCTGGCCTGGTCACCCCACGCAGCCTTGCTGTTCAGTCATTTGGTCACTCCTCCCTGCTCCCCTTGCCAGCCTGGTTGCCCCACGCAGCCTTGCTGTTTAGTTGTTTGGCCTTCCCTCACTAACCCCACTGATGGCCTGGTTGCCCCACTCAGCCTGTTTGGTGGTTACTGTGAGGGCGTCCTGACCAATTTGCATATTACCCTTTTATTAGTATAGATTACTGTATATTGTACAATATATTCTGTATTGTATATATATAAAATGAATTACATATTATGCATGTTTAAATATATATATATATATATATATATATATATATATATATATATATATGCATATGGAGTATGTATGTATGTCCATGTATATACACTATGTATATTCCATAAAGTATATCTATGTACATTATAAATAAGCTTTTATAGATCTTTCTGTATATGTGTATATAACCTACTATGTGTTGTTTCTATATGTAGATCTGATGCATTATTGTCACTATATAAACATGACCAATTTCATGCATATTTTATTTACTTTACACACAGGGTCAAAAATATGCATTTGTAAAACGCACAGGTATAGGAGTAATTGTGTAGCCAAGAGTACAAAAGAGTATCAGGTATGGCAGTTCTTTCCCAATCATTTTGTTCTTTAGACCACCTAGGAGGAAAGAATTCCCACGGCCAATGACAAATTCAAACAATCCAAACAAGTCAGAGATCTGCACACCCCAATGGTGGCCTCCACGGCCAAAAGGACAATGAAGTTCATGACATGTAGAAAATGTGAAAGCCTCTGTCCTCTCTCAGAAATGCTGCATTAGTTACCTTTCCAGTAAATGTGAGTGCCTGTGCTAACTTAGCTCACCTCATTGGCTCAAAGAGGGATAGGACCCGCATGGAACAGCAAACCAGAGTCTACCTGGGAAGATGCCACAATGGGGTAGCTCTCCACTCCTGCTCACTTAACTAGCAACTTCTCTTTATGGGTAAAAGAGCTCATATTTTATAGTGGTCAATTCCACCAAAATTCATTTTAAGTAACTATTAGAATTATCATATTAAACCTCAGTAAGTGGATCCAGGACTTAAAATTTGTAAAAGCATTTTTAAAGTAACAAAAGGTGGCTCAAAATACTTCCACATTTTCTTCAATTTGTATTTATACTTCATATCATTTTAGTGCTCAAAACATTGAAATATCCCACTGAAGCACAAATTATTGTTAATTTTCAAAGGCCCCAGTCCATTTTGACTGGAATTATATGTTTAAAATATGGCACCCAAAACGTGTTTTTTTGAAAGAAATTATGATGAGATCACTGAGACAGAGTGAAAATGTAAGATATCCTAGAGATAAAAAACCAGGAAGATTCTGGAACTTCATGTCACTTACTTCTACAAAGTGCCTTTGACTGTCATCAGGCTTGCTAAAAAAAAGAGGCATGGTTTGAAGCATTTTCCTTTGAAATTTTTGTTTGTTTGTTTCTCCATTCTCCTTTTATCAAGAAATTAAACAAGCTGATACATTCATAGGAGAAAGAAGGAAGGAGATGAGGAGAGCGAGGAAGCCGCTGCAAGAAGGGACTGTGGCCTTGGTCTCCACCTGCTTGTCAGGTGGCTGAGAGGCGAGTTCTGAAATGGACCAGGATTCACTGGGATGCTGTGCATTACCACATACACCTGGGCCCTATGGATCTTGTATCCATTTTCAAGTTCCCAGAGTCAGTTTGCTTTAGGTGAAAATGAATTTCTACTGGATTTAATTATTTATAATGAGCCATAGTAACTGACATAGAAAATATTTTTTATGAAAATAAATGGGAACATTATGATAACTCTGGTAGGGGGAGCTTTGGAGGACGTAGAGCAATTGGGCAAAAAAGTGAAAAGAGAGAAAGAACTCATGGACACAGTGTGGTGATTGCAGGGTGAGGTGGGAGGAGATGGAAGAGGGTACAGGGAGCATAAATGGTGATGGAAAAAATAAAGAAGGAAATTTTAAAAAATGGGCACAGTCAAAATATCCTTATAATATCGTACCTTGGTGACTAGTTTTGTAATACTATCTTGCCTTTAATTATGTCTAAAGAAAATGTATCATACATTAGAGAAAAACTCTTAGATATATATATAATTTTTAACTTATTTCATAAGCATAGAGCATATTTAACCAAAAGCATGCCTCTGTCTCAACAGATAGCTTAAGCATTGCAGGTTAAGTAATAAATGTCACATTTACTTGTAAAATGCTGTCTTTAATTTTTTATGAACATAAATTAGTTTTTATTATTTCATATATAATTAATCCCCTGACAACCTATATTATTCCTGTTAAGCACCAAAAATGAGGCTGAGGATCTCCAAAATGCAGATTCAATATCATTGAAACTCCATGTTGGTTATGTCACCTTCATCATTAGAATAATTAAGTGATAAAGACATAAGTGCTGTTATATTTTTGTTTCATTTGAACACCTGTGAGATATTTGAAATATAAAAAATAATCTATGAGTAAAAAGACAAATGTCAATAAAATTGTGATTTTTTTGGACTAGTATAATTCATATTGCATATTTATGTTAGTAATTAGAAATAGCATTCCTAAGTTCAATCACGTTTGATTATTAAATTTGTTATAAAAATGCCATGGCTTTAGCTCTGCCATTTTTATGGAACCATCTTGTGTGTTCAAATGAAGCTTTTTGGGAAAACAGACAGTTCTGTGGTCTCCAGTGAAGTCCCAGCTGCAGCCATCCACCTGGTGCAATGCTGCCCCCACATGGAAGGCTCACTTCACAGGACCCATTAATAATGTGATTCAGGAAAACTGATTTCTTATAGAAAGGGATATTAAACTCGAAAGACACTGCTGCGTGCACCCACACACATTTCTGTGTGCACGTGATTTGTCTTCAACTGAGAAAGGTGATGGGGCAATGAAAACGTGTGTTAGCTGGAGAGAAAAGCAACCTGTGCATGGGTTAAGGTATTTCTTGTGTGTGCACATATAACGTTAACCTTTTCCTGAATGGAAACAGTAGGAGCTAATATTGAGAACATGTCTGCTGCCATTAAAATGGCACTAAACCAGATTTCTAAGAAATTTCCATCCTCAGGGTCTACCTGCTGCTGCTTCAGGGAGAAACAGTATAAAAGCTGTGAGTAAAGATAACAATACCAATAACACCCTTAATTAGGACACACATAAATTATTGTTCGTAAGGTAGGATACACTTAGAAAATCACTGTGGAGATTTTCATCATCACTGCCAAGTCAGTTAAAAAGTGCTCCAGGCTTGAAATCTGGGTGGGCACAGGTCCTTGAATTCTTTCTTTGGTGCCGGAAACTTCTGTCTCAGCGCTGGTTCCATTGTTCAAGATTCATTCGTGACAGTGAATCAAACGACTCCAATTATTCTGTTTAGACTCACGAAAGTAAACACTTTAAAATAATACTTAACAAATAAGGACAATCGTTTGTTCTTATGAAGAAAAGATAAATCTATACCTCTTTTTTAAAAATTGTAATAAAACAAATTTTACTGGAAATGCTAAAACTGCATTTTCTTTAAATTTTAGAATTTATTTTAGTATAGAACTATCAACTTTTTCTAGTCAGGAACTTTATTAACTCTTCAAGCCAAACAATGTGCATTTTATTCACTTAGTGACCAAGTTAAAGAATGTATCAATTATTGATAACTTAAATTGGGAGACTTTTAAGACATAAGATGTATATAATTGCTATTAAGATAGAAAATATATATTTCAGTAACCATATAGACTTACAGAGAAACATATGTATTAGTTTTAGAATATATCTTGTTACATGTAGCCTACCTTTTTCAACATAAATATGTTTCATTTTCTAGTAAATATAAAATATTAAGACATTAAAAATGGTAGTAAGATATTTATAAAATATTTATCTTATCTATAATAATAAAAGCATAATATGCTAATTAGATTGGATGTCCTTCCAGACGAAGCTCAGACTTCGAGGGAAGCCCGGGTCCTGGGTGCCAGAGGGAGGCTGGTGCCAGCAGCTGGGGAAAGGAAGGCCTACTCTTTCGTGCATCAGGCCTCTAGTATTCATATAAGCTTCAACACTATTCTTAAACTTTACAAAGTAACAATGTTCAGCACATACATTATTTGCATGATTATGTGTTCTATTTATTATTACATAAGAATTATTGATTAAGGTATATCTTGAAGTCTACCATGAGACAGCAGGTGGTCTGACCACGGCACAGCACTGGTTAATAAGGAGGGGTACCTTCCTCAAAGGTTACAGTGTCGATCACAATGGGCCACAGAATAAGTATTTTTCTGCAACGGAAAGGCACTATAAATCAAATCATTCTTAGCCTGTGATTTGTTCTGTCCTTCATTCTAAATTTCCTTTTTCATGTGGAGTTGAGTCAGCCCATAATGTTGTTTTAATTTAGTTTTTTGTGTCGTCCACGCTCCCGTCAGGTAAATGCACTTGTCAGCACTGAATTCAATGGATGGTAATGACCTTTTATCTTTGCTGCAGTTGTAGCTCACGGTGGGCAGTGCTGGCCACTCCACTCGGCATCGGAGTGGTTGCTAATTGAAAGTCTCCATCAGTCTTTAACGACAGCACCATTGTCATCACTGAGTGCTTCTTCCATTTCCTTTCCTTTTTCAGAGCAATTTTAGGGCCTTCACTGGTGCTGGTGAGTGTGGAGGTTTAGGAAATGGTGATGTCTCTGTTTCCTGCCATAAGACAGGTAATAATGCCACCTCGGCTGCTGCTCTGGACCACTTTCTCCGAGTGCTACCCACCTGGTACCTATTTCTTGGGGATGGGCTGTCAGAGCCATTGCTAGGGTGGGGGCCTGGCATGTGCAGCTCATGACAGGACAGAACGGACTAGTTGTGCCAGCCAAGTGATGATTTATGGACTGGAAACCACAGACAGCCAGCAGATGGAAAACAAACACCGTGTAGACTTAGGGAGAGCATTGGATTACTTCTGATCTTTCTAATTCTGATTTTCAGTAAAACAGGCAGACTTCATAAAGTGATCGATATTAATAATTGTGCATTTAGTTCCTTATATACCACACCCCTGAGTATTGTATATAAATGTGCATATTTACAGCTGTACGAGACTGGCATTTTACTTCAGGTAACATTGCCTTGATTGTTTTGAACTAAAGACTAAAAGAAACTGATCAAAATTTGTTAAATATATCAGAGATCAGAAATATGCTTATAGTATATATCTATCTATTGATCATGGCTTAAGATATAGTCCAGTAATTATGCTAAAATGGCTATTTTCTTTCTATTCACAAATTGAAACACTTTTCGAAAAAATTTTTTTTATCAGTTTGAACTTCATTATTTCTGCATTTGGCTGAAATAAATACTTCCAAGAGCCCTACTATTGTGTGCACGATGGTGAATAATTCATGCAACAACCAGGCAGAGATTTTAATTGATAGCGATTAGTGAACTTTCTAAATCTGTAAAACTTCAACAGGCTTCAGCCTCCAATAAATGCCAGTGTCTATTTTTATACTTCAGCCTCTATTTAACAGAAAGCCAGAGCATCAGCCTGCAGCTGCTGAGGCAGCAAACGCCCCAAAATGGCTTTTGTTCCACTGCCATGGCCCAGGAGGGCTTGTGTGGCGTCTTAGGGGATGCTTGCTTGGTATTCCTAAGAGGGAGACACAGTGGGTGTTCCACAGGGGGCATTCCCAGGGCTGTCCGATTCTTATAACTGGGGCTGGGATTGGCATGGGGAGGAGGGTGAGAGTGGCAGGGAGTGAACAGCACGTTGTTGGCGCAGGGCACTTGCCCAAATAGCAAGCTTGGGATTTAATAGGAACACCAGATTGTCAAGGAGAACGTCCACAGTGTGCGACAGCCAGGCGAGGCAGGGGCTAGAGAGACGTCCTGCTGACAGTGCTCTCTGGCCATGATAGATGTGCAGTGCAGTCTATATTTCATTTCACCATTAAAAGTGTGTGTGCATTGGAGTTCAAAATCCAAACAATGGAAATCAGCAATACATTTTTGTAACATAAATTGACCTGGCAAAATTATTGATCATGTAAAAATTATCAGGAAAATTACAGATCCCTGTTGTTAAATTTTGGAGAAGTCACTTATCATATTTTAAACCTCTGATCTCAAACATTAATTAATCTTGTAAAAAATAAATACCCCAACCCTGGCCAGTGTTGCTAAGTGGTTGAGCATTGACCCATGCAAAGAAGGGTTGTGGGTTCAATTCCCAGTCAAGGGCACATACCTGGGTTGTAGATTCGATCTCCTGCACCAGTCCGGGCACCGGCAGGAGGCAACCAGTCAATGTGTGTCTCTCACATCAATGTTTCTCACCCCCTCCTCCCCTCCCTCCCAGTCTCTTTAAAAACAATCTATGGGGAAAAAAATATCCTCAGGTAAGAATTAACAATACATACATACATACATACATACATACATACATACCCCAGAATGAGACTGCCTGATGGGAAGAGGACATCTGCTCTTTGGCTCTTGAACATGTGGATGACATGATCAGAAGTCACAGAGGTTTTTATGATCAATTTGAACAAAAATATTTCTGGATTTGGAAAATCACAATGGGCTGGAAAGCCATTCTGAAGACTTTCCATGGATGGTAAAGTTTTGTACTAACTCTGCACTATTTCCATCTCAGAAACACAGAGGATGTTAGAATCATGCTCCCTTGCCCTTCAGGGCACTTACCATTCACTTCTGCTCTTCCCATACGATCCCTGTTTGAGTCAGCTCACAGAGGTAACTAGCATCTCTCTGCTCAGACTACAAGCCAGGGCAGAGCAAGGTAAAAGAAGGCAGCATTACACACTGAGCCCATCAGTGTGTCTCTCTTACATCAAGCCACCCATGGGACCAATCAGTTCACCCTCAGGACCCTCAGTCCACCTGCGATCTCACACTCAAGATTTCCCCTCGGATCACAGCCTCTGAGTCCACTCTTCTTATGAATCTACACTGTTTTCACTGTGATCTCCAATTACTGAACCCACCACACTTCACCCAGCCTATTAGCCCCTTTATAGTTACCTGTGACTTTCTGAGATAACTCTGAAGCACTAAGTATAATTGGTTCTTCACCAATCAGATGCTGTAATCAACCACTTAAATAATGTCCCAGATAGCACCCTGGACTCCTGGGCCCGTTTGGCTTCTGTCCTGTTTACTAAATCAGTGCCTTCACGATTGGCCAGGGTTTATAGCACCTCAGTCCCAATCCTAACCTGGGCCATGTTATACCAGAACCGGCCAGGAGGCTCACTGCGAGCAGTGGTCCTCCAGTTCACCTCCCAAAACTTCTCTGCCTCCAAGAAGCATGATGAATGTTCCAGCACCGAGCCATCTGCCCAACACAGCGTGTCCTTGCTGACCACCCCTTCTGAGAATACCCTCCCTCCAAGCCACGGGGTGCCTGATGCTTTCAGGGTCTGCTGGCAGCTCTGTCCATACCACCCCGATGAACAGGGTGCCACGTCGAGCATATGTGATGATCCCGGTTCTGCATTAAAGTACTAGTAAGTCCCTGACCTGCTCAGGTTATTCAGTCCATTCATCAGCCTTGGCTGAAGAAGGATTGCTTTAATTGCAAAAGCTAATAAATTAAAAAACACACTATCCCTTCCACATGCTTCTGCTCTGTCATCTGTAGGATGCTGAGTAACTGTGTCTCCCGATCTCTCTTCCTCTTTCCCCATTCTGTTTACCTTGGTCTTTCTCTCAAAATTTCCTCCCTGAAGTCACAGACTGAGCAAATTAACAGCCTTCGCAATTTTTAAATCTTGTGACTGCCCCACAGTCCTCGATAGACAGGCCACCCCATACTGAGATGCTCTCGTTGCGTCTGTGGGCCCCCCTGCCTCCTTGCTTTCTTCCCTTCCTTCTTTAAGTTCATGTATTTGAAATACATCTTTCTTTACAGGAAAAAAAATAGTTTATCCTGAAGATTTAAACTATCACCTCAATGCAAATGACACCAAAGCCAAGGTTCCCATTTTAACAATCGCTGAGACCTCAAGGACATAAGCCTCAGCCTCTGAGATCCACAAACTCACATGTCAAATGGAACCCTTATCTTGTCTACCTCTACCCCCTTTCCCAACTGCATAATTCCAAAATCCTTGAGTGTGAGATCGCAGGTGGACTGAGGGTCCTGAGGGTGGACTGATTGGTCCCGTCAGCCACATGGGCCCAAACCTTCATCAGCTTGACTCCTGTCTCTTCCAAGTCCTTCCTCCCTACTGATCACCACGCCAATGTCTCTTTAGCAGGTTCACCCCTGCCAATTCCTCTCCACGGAGCTGGCATCAACCAGGCTCAGTCTGCAGTAGATCCCCACCGCTGCTATTGGAATAACATTGTTACTATTGTCTTAGTTCATTCTGAATATCACTGGAAATTAACCCATTTTTATGTGGTATGACCATGTAAGAATCTGGTTCCAGAAACCTGTAAAACACAGTTCTTACTGGGGAAAATGTGTGTGTCTTTCTTAACTCAGTACTCAAGGTCCTCCACAAGCATTGCACTCTTACCTCCCCCTGCTTCCTGAGAAAGCCACTTGCTTCCCCATGGACCAACTGCAATACTGACTCTTTCTTTGGCTCAATGAAGTCTTCTACCTGCTCAGATGCCCCATTGGTCTTCTCCAAGAAGCACGCGCTGGCTATTCAGTCCAACAGCAAGTTCTGCTGATATTCTACTAATTATCTAAGCCACCCTTTTTCATCCGGTGTGTATTTTGACTTAGAGGCTACTTAATTATTCTGTTTCATAAAAGAGTATAGGGTTTTTCAATCAGGGCCTCTCTGGGTTTGAGTTCTGGCTTTGTTATTTATTATCTGTATGACGCTGAGTGAATTATTTAGTCCCATGCAGTGCCCTTTCCAAGTGTACAATAATGGAGATTATTACTTCATAGTGTTGGGGAGTGATAAATCAACGTTCCATGTAAGGACCTTAATACATAGTGCATGCTGGCCAAAGCTGGGTTCCTTGTGTCAGGACTAAGAACTTGTGTTAACTGACTTCTCTTTGCATCAATATCACCTGGACCCAGCACAGTGCTTGCACACTGAGTAAATGTCTAGTGTAAAAAATTAGGAGCAGAATCCAAAGGAATCAAATTTTAGTAGTTATGTCAATCTGGATGATTTTCTGCAAATAATAAATGTAAGAAGTGTTTAAGGAAAAAAACACATGCAAACTTAATGCATGTATAATAAGTAGAATATTATATTATCTAATATAATATGATCTAAATTCCTTTCATTAAAATGAATCTTCATAACCCCATGAGATTTATAGATAAATGCTATGTTTATAATATAAACAAAAATAATAAACATGTTAGAAAAGTATTATTGCAGATTTTGATAAAAAATAAAATATATTTAAATAACAAATAATTTAATCTTAGGATAAAGTTCTGCTTGCAATTTTATTAAAAATCAAACATAATTTTGGAATGGCATAAGTGGAATCCATTTTCTTAAGAAAGTTTCATATATGTAGTTCTCCAAATTAATAGTGCTCCATAAAGAGCTATTGATTATATGCACAATTTTGATAATCTTATCTGAACCTAATTTGGGAATCCTTTTCATCTGTTATATTAAAGCCTCAAAGTCCTGAAAGTTGCTGGTAACGGCCTCCAAACATCTTCAAAAGCAGTTCTTAAAGAACATGCCTGCCAGTGAAGAATCTCACTGTGAGCCAAGTAACCTCGCCCACTCTTGGCAAGAATATAATTTTGCATAAAATAACTGGTTCCTCAACTAGCAGACAATCTCTTAGCCAGAATATAACTGAGTTATAATGAAATGGTGTGCCCCTCGAGGCACCCTGCCTGGCCCTGCTTCCTGCATTTTCTTCAGTTTCTTGGATCATTTCTTTACCATACATTTTCCTACCTGTACACATTCATTTGGGACCCTGTTATTATTTGCTTTTGCTTGGGCACATTTGTATACTTTTATCAGATGCTTTGTCATGAGAAATCAGAGTTGGCAGGAGCTTGTACATAACTAGTCGATTCCCCCACTTTACAGATGAGAAGCCTGAAGCCTAGTGAATTGTGCTGGCTAAGAACACCTGCCACTAGTTTCCTGTGTGCGTTTTAGCCTTCTCTCAGCGGGCCGGGCTTTGGCAGGTCACCACAGCATCTTCCGAAGCATTTTCAAGGCAGGGGAAATATTGGGAGCCTAGGTCAAAAATTCAAAAGAGCAAATAAAATGTAGTTACATCAAAACTTGGCCATGACACACAGATTTTAGAAAACCATATTTATCCAGCTTATGTTATCTCTATATAATTAACAGATAGTGTGTTTTAACCAATGGTCCTAAATTATCTTTTTATGGGTTTTGTTTTTTCACTCTCCCTTCCCAAGAAGTCCATGGGTTAATTTCAAGATTTCTATAAATCCTCTGAAATTGTATTTGAATTTTCTGTGTAAGTCTCTGCTTTCTAAGGAATGACTCTGCTGCTATCATCCAGTTTTTGAAAGTGTTGTGAACCATAGGTAATGAAGAATCCATTGTTTATTAACATTTCATATAAGAAGAAAACAGTACTTTAAGACGAATAGGACCGGTTCACCCTCTCAGGAAGCCCTCTGGCACTGTGAGGTGAAGGTCTCACTGATGTTTACCCACTTCCCCAATCACGAAGCCAGGAGACCTGTTTGGGGTTGCTGAGGTGGGGTGACTCGAAAAACAATCGAAATCAAGAGATAAAGGAAGCTTGACCAATTCCAAAGGAAGGAATCTGATAAAATTAAAGTGTAATAGACACTTCAAACTGTGTGATCTGACCTACTAAGTTATTAATAAGGAACCATTACTCCTCATACATTTTTTATTAGGAAGCCATTGCCTTTTTGTCAAGATTAGTGGATTATAAAATATTTGTGCTACACAATATAAATGACCCTGCCTATTAATAAGTCTCTAGAAAGATATGCTCAAATTGAATTACATTAGGAAGAGAAGTGCCAACAGAAAATTAGGCATAATTAATGGGAGCACATAAATAAACCAGAAGTGGGGGAAAGGACATCCATCCCATTGATCATTTCTAGAATTAATTGCCAATACACTCCGATGACATACCAACTATTACTGTTTGCATAAGGGCTGTTTCATAGAAGGTGAAATTCATGTAATGATGAATATGTATTATAATTTACAGCTTGAAGATGACTGGCCAGATCATATAATTAGTGAGCATAATTTCGAAGATTAAAAGCTACCACTTAAACACAATATTGCAACCAGGGCCCGTTCCATTTTGTCTCACTAAAGCAGAATGGTGGCTTTTCTTGACCCGATGCTAGCCGTTCCTGGGGAGCTTGAAGAAGACGGCGCAGGCCTCCCTGCCAAATGCGGTGGTGCGAGTGATGCCACTTTATTATTTTGCGTGGGCCACAGCCACAGTGCACTCAGAGCTGTGACGCTGGAGATGCCAGAAATAGTTCCTCACATCTCATTCCCATGATGTGTGATGTGAAGTATCTCCAATGACAAAGGTATGTCAGGCTCCCCCACATCTCAGACCGTATCCATGTGCTGCTAGACAGCAAACAACCTCAGTCCCCGACTCAGACGTGGAATGATCATTCCTGTGAGCTGCTTTGACCTGCCTCTTCGGGGCTGCAACAGGCTGGTTTTATAGCCGCTTACATCCCTGCTTGCTTCCAGTAGTTGGCATCATACAGCATATGTTTCCTTTTGCTCACAGTAAGCAAGTCTAATGTGAAAAATGCCCAACATCCAATTCACAATACTTGTCAATGCAAAAAATTAAGCTAATCTACCTCGTACTTGAAATCCATATGATTAATGCAGAACAAATGCATCAAAGGCCAGAAGACGAGATGAGCCAAGGAAGACCACGGCCCTGACACCAGGTGTGATTGTCTCCAGGGAGCATAGGTGCTGCAGGGGCCAGCGGTTGGGGCGTGGGATGCGCCTGTGCAGAGAGGGGAGCGGCAGGTGGCTGTCCACGTGGACACTGGGATCTGGGGGTTGGCAGGACTCATCCAGCCCCTTCGGCCTGTGGTTCAGGAGGTATGTTTTAATCATCCTTTGAGGCTAGTTGCCTCAATAGAAGAAAATTTCTTGGTCCCGTTATCACCATTATTACTAGGGTATGAGAAGAAGTACTTCTACGGTGGAGAAATCCATGAACTTATATGCTGCTCTCTCTCCATCAGTCTTCTTAGAAATATTACACACCCCCATGATACCACCGAGGTCAAACAGAATGGGAAAGGTCAGTACAAACTTAAAAAAAAAAAAAGCTGGGTGCTTTTTCTTAAGTTGAAGCACAGAATAACATTCTAGAGGTAAAGATTAGTTACAAAGATGGTTAGATACGCTGTCAAGAAAGTTTGTGTTCCAGTGGGATTTCATTGCGATTCTTGGCATAGCAGCTTTGCCTTTCAATTTAAACTTATTGGTTTATTTTACTATTTCGCTTCTTGGTTTTTATCCAATGGTCCTGGAAAATGCCAAGGGGGGAAAACCAGGCTCCTGTGCTGGTCTTTGCTGGGAATGTGAAGAGAGGACTCCTCACCTGAGCAGAGCTCCACCCAGCTGCTGGTCAGTTACCTGACCCAGAATCTGCCTCTACCTCTGGACTTCATTTCCCTCCCACGTCAGGTAAGGAGGCTGCCTCTGTTCCCCTTTTGGTTCTAAAATGGACTTATTGACTTTTAGCCACAGGCCACGGGTTCTTGGAGGAGTTAATGAAGGGAATGCACATCTATAAGCCCCACCGGAAGAGGTAAAATAAATGCATGTGTGCAGGTGTGCCCTGAGGAAAGATGAGCAGGGATCCTGCCGGGAGTGGTCCAGCAGCCCCATGCTCACCGCGGGATGAAGGAGCAGGAAGAAGCTGCCCCGCCTCTTTCAGATGGGTCTACGTGCTGATTGCAAGGTGCACCTGGGACTCTATATAAAGGTTTTTGGCGTCCTTCATTTCCTACTGCATGTCTATTTAGGTGATTGAAACTGAGAAAACAACATTTACAAGCCTCCATCCATACATGCATACCACTGTTCCTAGGAAATATCACTGTGGTGTTTTCTCTTTATAGGAATCAATACATACAAAAATAATTTTATATCTAAAAATACAAATGTAACATTTTTCCTCTTAATGCAATGTCATCATGTAAAAAAATAGAAGCTGGTATTTAGTGGCCCCTATTCAGGAACTGTTTTTAAAAACAAAGAAATTATTATACTTTCTAGATTTTAAAATATGCCTACAGGCACCTTGGTAATGTAAGTGTAAATTATCCTAAGTGTTTAAATGTGGATTTAGAGTCCTCCTTTCTCTTACCTTGGGCACACTGCCCTCTGGTGGATGATCCTTGAAGTGCAGTCCAGGTCCCTTGCACAGGCGAGAGCTGCCCCTTCTGGGCAATAAAGCTTTGCCCTCTGTACACCTCTTCTCTGAGCTCCCTGTTCCCTATGTATAGAGATTCATTTCGTATTCTTTTTTTCTTATGTGGACTAAGTGCTTTGGAGACCTATATAGAGCATATTGTCTTTCAGCTGAGAATTCTCAAAAATGACATCACAATCTCATTGAGATCATCTTCTTAGCCAAAGGATCATTCTTGTATTTGACAACAACTTAATCTAACAAGCCATTCTGGGAAAAATATTAAAAATTCAATCCAATATGACCCCGTGAACATCATGGATTACTTTGAATGTCAAGAATAGTA
Organism: Plecotus auritus; assembly: GCF_963455305.1. NCBI lineage: Eukaryota > Metazoa > Chordata > Mammalia > Chiroptera > Vespertilionidae > Plecotus > Plecotus auritus. The sequence goes on from NC_137782.1 coordinate 43,360,331, forward strand.
ATTACTGACTAGGAGTATGGAACAAAATAGATGTGTTCCAAAAATCTCACTGATGGTAAGGTTTCCTTAAAAATATTGCTCCTCTCTCTAACTCTTCTTTGTTTCTGCTTTCTAAATATCAATTTATACCAATGATGTTTTCCACTAAGCCAGGTTACACATGATGTCATATTGAGGAATTACTTCTGTGTTTTTCTCTGCTGATGCTAGGTGTTCCCCAACGAAGTTAGAGCCCAAGTACAAAACTAGGCTTAGAATGTGGACATTCAGACCTAAAAGGTTCCTATTCTGGAACCTTGAATGGATCTGTCGGATTGATTTTTTATCAAGAAATAAATTATTGTTTTTCACCTACAATATCTGTGGTAGATTCAAGAAAGCAATTTCTGTGACCTACTCACGTGCCCCCCCTCCTGAATTCTGCTTGCTCTAACACATGGTGCAGCAACATGGCCCATGTGGACATTAATACGTTTCTCCTTCCAGATGTGCGACCACTTCCTGCATCAGAAGAAAAGGCAAAATTAGCTCCTCAAACAAGTAGCTTCTTGATTGTGTGCAATTTAAAGGGACTTAACTCTTTGACAGTTAAACATCAGTGTTAAAATGTCTCTCTCCCAGGACTCGTCCCCCTGTCTACATGCTTCATTTACAGTCAATTTGGTAATTTGGGGCCAGTTCATCTTTTCTTAGCTGTTCTTACTTCTGTGTTTTGTTTGTGCTAATTTCCTATTCACTTGCTAAAATCCTGGAGCTCCTCATGGAATGAAACTATTGTGTACAACCTCACAAATGCCAGCACTCATCACCTCCATGCTATAATGCTTCTCCAATTTGCACCAGTTTTATAAATTTTTACCGATTATTTTTTTCTGTGAGCTCTTCAAGAGTGATTCTATATTTATATTATCATCATTTTGTTGACTAGTTAGTTAAATGAATTATGATTTTAAAGCTTTACAATGAGTCAATTTTGCTAGTTTTATTTTACCAGGACCTGTGAGGCAGCAGTGTCCCCCATTCACCATTAATAATGTTAATAATCTGTAATATTACACCTGAGTTAATGTGACTCATCCCATGATGAGGAAAGTCAATGGCAAATTCCAAAATTAGAACACACAGCACTAATTTCCATGTCGCTGTTACATTGTTTATCCATGAATGCTTCCTCGATCATATATCAGATATAAAAATGTCACCAGCATCACCAGTATCTTCACAAGAGGAAAACCATACCTGATTTTCTACCATGTGGTTAACTCAGGAACCTCCATATAGTTAATAGATTCATATATTAAATATAAAAAATTTACATCATAGAGAACAACAAAAACAATTTTCATTCCAACCCTTTGCTCTGATGGGGCCATAGCCGCTCAATACTGTGTAATTGCTTCAAAACTCTGATGAAGGAGATTCCAGAATATCTGTGGGTAGACCACCTCAGCATTTATCTCTTAACATTTTGTCCATGTTCCAACCTGAAACCCTCATGCTGTTATCCAAAGACATCTTTTTTGTTTTCTCCCTGAGTGCTAATTAAAAGCTTTTTAAAATTCATCTTTTTGAACCACCAAACTTTCAATACCATTAAGGCCACTTCCTACATTGAACTTGATTCTGCCTTGTTTCTGACTGTCTAGATGTTTTCACAAATGCATGGGTGAAGTGCCTCCCTTCTCTCTGGCGGTCAGCGTGTCGCTGTGGGCTTGGCTTCCATTTCGTTGGCATTACTAGGAAAGTTATTGAGAGCCTTGAAGAATTCCCTCTACAGGACTTCCGTGTGCTTGCCAGTGGCCATGGCACTTTTGGTCTCATGTTCACTGAAGACCCTTGTTGTTTGAATAATAGGATCAAGTTTTTACAAGTTCATTGGGGTATGATCAGTATCTTTGTGCAGCTAACCAAGCAGGATGGGGGCCATGCCTCAAAGAGTCTTCCTCATTTCCGTTCTTCAAATGTTCCTTTATATTCATGAGGATTTCAACTAAGCATAAGTTATTATCATTATTTGGTTTAGGTTCATATTATTCAATGACTCCCCACTCCCCATAAACATTAAAGATCAGCTTTAAAATATATGTCTCTCTATAGATGCTGTAACTATAATCTCCAGGTGTTGCTGTTTTTTTTCCTCTGAGAGGAAGTATTCTCAAAGATTGCTTTTAATAATTTTGAGGAAAATCTTGTCAATTTTTACAGAAAATGCAGTAAAGAACTTAAGACATAACAGAAAACTTGCATATCTTCCGGATATGTGTTCAACTTGGAGTGTTTCAGCTGATATCTCAATGAATTGGGAAATGTGTAGAGATTTACTATCATTTCATCAATCACCTCTTACATGATCTTAAGAAAGTCAGGAATCAACTAGAGGATGGTAAGAAAAAGCCTTTCCGCCAGGCGACAGGATACTACCACAAACTATTTTTACTTCGATTTTTCCCATCAGTAAAATCATTGTGCTTTTACTGCTCAGAATGAAAGCCATTTTTGATGGGCCCTTTGAGCTCTCTTGGGACAGCAAAATTCTTTTTATTTTTTATTTTTTGCATATTGTTGATTTAGAAAAGGTCTGTGTCATAACAATCCAATATTCATAAATCCAAATTAGAAGTGCTATTTTAAATAATACACTGTGAAAAAAAGGGTTCTTCTGCTAGCTAAATAAAAACTATTTTAAATAACACATTGGGTAAGTCAAAGAAAAATAGGCACTTTAATGTGATCTGAACAGCTTCCTGTCTGATCAGCTTCATGAGGTCAGATGTGGCTTCAGACTGATCAGTCACACGAAATCTAAGATCTGTGTTTGAGATTCAGGAAATGGCACAGGCACATGAATGGTCAAAGAGTTACTAGAAATGATTTTACTTTTCACATTGAAATTCGTGTCCTAAATTCATTGTATGGAAATTGTAACTTGAAAAAACTAGTGGATAATATCTTCCTTATGACAAACATCTGATTTGCTTTCTTTATGAGGTATTATTAGAGAGTTGTTGTCATTTTAAAAATAAGAGAAAAAAATTAACATATAGTTATGGGTTTTGTTAGATAAGACTGATATTTAGAGTTTCATATCTTTAGTTTGTTTCTGTTCACCATCTGGGGAGTGACTTGACAGTTTCCATTTAATTAAATGCACATTTTAACCATTTCACTGGCCTCCACAGGCTACTTGTGTTCAAGTTAAATGAAACTTGTCCCTGGCGATTCCTGTAACTGCCTCCATTGACCTTCTCTGGGGTTTTCAATCTTCACTGTGTTTTGGAGACATGGCCCTATTAATTTGTACTTTATAGAAGAGTGAAATTATTCTGTCCTTAATTATACTCTGTCAGTCCCTGGCTCAGCGATCTGTAATTATGGAGGTCTTTCCTTATGACTGGGTACCATGTTGGTATCTTTCCACTCTTGAGGAGTGGTTTCTATTCTTGGAAATGCAGATCTACTTCCCTCAATTTCTGCTCCTCAGGACACTCAGACGACGTCTTCCAAACCTAGTAATTTAATAGCCTTAACTTATATCAAAATGTATGTCTTAGAACTTTCTACTTTTTACATCAACCCACAGTATCATGACTGACAGGTGAGAACTAACTGTAAAGATACGTGCTCATACATGTCATGTAATGACATTCATACATATCAATATCACAAGTCACTGACATTCACTCAATGGAAGCCATTCCCTGCTACTTATTTTATTTTACATTATTTTAGTGGAATTCAGGAACCTATTATTTTTCCCTGAAAACATAATATAATGCAAAAAGGTCTTAACCCAATAACATCGTTTGTTTTTTCCCTTTCAGTTTAAACTATGTTTTTCAAATTGGTTTATAAGAAGAAATGGGAAAACGAACTGTGTTATCCTTTGCTTCTTAAACTTTCACAAGATGTTGTTGTATGATAATAACTTCCTTTCATTCAATGCTAAGTGATATTCAAATAAGTTAATTTCCAAAAATACCTTAAAATTTATTTTCACTTTTAAGGACAATTTCACAAGAGTCCTCATTTCTATCTAACTTTAAGGAAGAAGATATTTTAATCCTTTTAGATTTTCACAACATATTTCATAGGTAATTTATTTTACAAATATTTTAAGGAGATACAGTTTGACTACTTCAGACAATGTAGTTTTCTATTAGTTAGTATTAAAATTCTGACACATTTCCTCACATAAAGAAAAGCATAGGATAAAAATATTTCAGGATATTTTTTAACTATTTATTTTTAAATAAAAATAACTTTTTATTTATTTAACTTTTCCTTTATTTTGTTTACTTTTTCTCTTTATAAGTAAGTAGTGGCCCAGTGCATGGATTCGTGCACATTGAAAGGAAATTAAATAGAAGAAATATTTTAATATTGCTATTTGCCCTTTCTCTATAATAGAAGTGTCAGAGATTAAAGAAAATTAGTAAAATGTATATGAAAATAATGTATAAATTGATTAATAAATAAATAATACATTATATAACAACAAAGACATGATTATGAAAATAATAAAAACAACAAAAATATGATATAAAAAACATTGATGAAAATAATGACTGACAAATTGATTACACGTATTCTAATATCTCCCTGTATACCACATTAAGAGTAAAAACACTTTCAGAGTGCTTGACTAATTTCCCTTGTGATGAAGTATTTACAACTTTAACTTTAACATCACATGCTCTTCAAACTCGAGAGAAAGCAACATATAACTGACCATGTCTGAAAACAGGTTCAGGTAGGAATAGTCCTACTCTGTCTAGAGTATGTCCTTGTGATTTATTAGTAGTCATCACAAATGCTGGCATCACAGGAAACTGTCTTCGAATTAGTTTAAATGGAAGGCCAGTGTCAGACAGGGACAAATCAATTCTTGGAATCAGAACAACCTCTCCTTCCCCAGATCCTGTTAATACTTTAGCTTCGATTATGTTAGGTCAAAATCTTTTGATAATAAGTCTAATACCATTACAAAGACCCCATTTACTATTAACATTTCTCAGTAGCATGATGATTGCACCTACTTTCAATTTTAATTTATGATATGGCATTCCCGAAGAAGTAATACTATTAAGAAATTTGATGGGAAAATTTTCCTTTGCCGCTTTCTTTCAGCTTCAGAATGTCAACAAAAACAACCAAATTCAAGATTGACAATGACAGATCAAACACACGCAGGTGATTGGCACCAGCGAGAGCATGTGCAAGTCAGTGGGACAGTCGGATGGTCACTTAGCCTTTTATATATATATAGATGTTTTTCTCAGAAACCTGTGTCAATGCTTAAATAATATAGAAAATATCCTTACCTTATCTGAAAGACACATACTCTTTTTTCCTGGTTTTGGAAGGTTTGCTATTGATCTTAATTTCTATCTATTTTACAAAGATGAAATCATATTATTGCCACTTTTTAAAAATGAGTGTTTATCTTTAAAACCCACTTTGATTTTAATGAGTTAATTAAATGAAGGTTTGTCTAGAAAGGGAAATAAATTTATTTAATATGCAGCATTAAATATATACTTTTCTTTAATATTTCAAATTTATTTTTCCCAATTTTATGTTTTTAAGATGAAAATATGTTCACCTCCCGAAACCGGTTTGGCTCAGTGGATAGGCCTGCGGACTGAAGGGTCCCGGGTTCGATTCCGGTCAAGGGCATGTACCTTGGTTATGGGCACATCCCTAGTGGGAGGTGTGCAGGAGGCAGCTGATCGATGTTTCTCTCTCATCGATGTTTCTAGCTCTCTATCCCTCTCCCTTCCTCTCTGTAAAATATCAATAAAATATATTTTAAAAAAAAGAAAAGAAAAGAAAAAATGTTCACCAAGCACAGAAATTTGTCAAGAATCCTGAACTACTCTGCCACATGCCTGGTGATTCCAGAGGCTAAAAGTTTGACAAGATTATAATTTTTTCTACACATCAATTTCTGTGACAATGACACCGACTTTTTTGTATAAAATCATTTTCTAGAATATTCATATTTTTTTAGTCATTAATGCTACATCTTATTTTATTCATTCAAAGGTTCTTCATGGAATATGCAAGATTAAGCCTCCTTCTTGGCTTCAAAAATCATTCTCCAGGGGATCATAAATAGGTATTATGTTTTGCACTAAACCAAATATCTTTAATTAATATTTATCCTCTGTGGAGCTCCAGCTGAGAAGCACATGTGCCACTTCTGCTCCCAGAGAGACTGTGAGAAGCTTTCGGGTGACAAGTCACAGGTTGACAGTCACTCTCCAAGGCAGTCATAGAACTAAGCTTCCATGGGAATATTTTAAGAGTGACTTTGTGTTTGTGTGAAAATTCATGCCACCCCTGCATTTGCTTCCACACATAAACACAGACATGTTTCTACTTGTACTACATCTGATTTAAAAAAAAAAAAAAAAAAAAAAAAAAAGCCATGCTGGAGAAGGAGGCAATGTTAAATACATTTTCTTATTAAAATGGAGCATTATCACCCAGCCAGTGTGGCTCAGTGGTTGCATGTCAACCTATGAACTGTTTGATTCCCCATCAGGGCACATGCCCGGGTAAGTGGGCTCCATCCCCAGTAGGGAGTGTGCAGGAGGCAGCCAATTAATGATTCTCTCTCATCACTGACATTTCTATCTCTCTCCCTCTCTTCCTTCCTCTCTGAAATAAATAAAAATATTTTTTTTAATAATAGAGCATTACCCATTTGCAATCTACTCATTCCAGAGTTTTCCTATGCTGAGCAAAATGGATACTCCTGTGCAATGCCCATTCATGTTTTAAACTGTATATGTTCTGAAGTGTTAACACATAGGAAAGTATTTTGTTTTCAGATGCTCCAAAGAGTCTAAGAAGCAGAGTGAATAAATTGTGTAAATTAATTAATCATTTTGTATTTATGAATGTGGCACTTCTACCAAATCATATACTAGTGTGACTTCTATTTATATTCTAAAATAATCAAACAGCTATTTTTGTAAGATCCCATATTTTGGACCTCCTAATCCAGATAACATTTTCCTTCATATGTTTTGTTATTAAGGCAAATAATTAGTTCACTATTTTTGTCCATCATTAGACACATATTTCTCCTCATCAGGGGACAGCGACAAAACTCTGTGTCACTCTCAGTCACATGGCAGTTTTCTAGGAGGTCTTAGTTATTCTTTTAAGCTTTCTGAGTCTTTTCTTTTCAGCCATGATATGGGGGACGTTATCTAGACAAATTCCATAGTCATATTTCACACCATTCTTGTGTGTCCTAGCCACACAGTCTTGTTTCAATTCTTCTAACATGACATGAGCAAAGGCTACTGGGCAGACCAAACGTGAGAGTAGAGGCAACTCAGGTTGTGGCGGAAACCAATCATTGTCCCACTAATAGAAAGATGTGGACAGGAAACTGGGAAGGCTGGTCAACAACCTTAAATGTTTTAATCACTCACTGTTTAGTTGAAACATTGTTAGCTGAAGCAACTCTGTTTCTCCTATGTAAATTTCTGTTATTGGAATTTCCTGCCTAAAGGTTATGGGCGTATCCCATAGTCTCAATAAAAGGGATTGCAAGGCCAGAGCAAAAGGTAGTCCTTCCACTAGAGTTGGGCTCCCGCCTGGCCCCCCAATATTTCCAAATTAATACCTTTCCAAGTCTCTTTTCATTTGTGTGCGGCCTTCTCCAGAACCCGAACCCTGAACCGGAACCCTGAACCACGCGGGGCGTGAAAGGGGTTCCCACAAGGTTGCCTTTGAGAAGATTTTTTATTTAAGAAGCAAAAGGAAAGAAAGTTAAGAGAAAGGGGTTGAGAGAGGGTGGCAGAAGAAGCCAAGGAATGGGGGGACCAGCTGCCTGTGTCCCAGACCCTGAGGGCCACTATGCTCCTTCTGAAGGACCTAGGGCAGCACTGCCTCTGTGGCTATGCATACACATTGCTGTGTTTCTCTCATTTTAGATGTCGGCGGGTTTCAATGGGTTTCCAGGTACAGAAACCAACAAACTTTGGTAAGAACAGATGGAAAACATAAAAAGGACCATTACAATGATGGAAATAAAATGCTTATAATGCTTCATACAGCTATGATACTCTTTTAATCAAAGGCAAACTAGCTATCCTAACATTAACAATGCTGACCATTATTTTAGTAGTTCCTGGCACTGAAGCAACAATGGAGTGTGAATTGTGTCATTAAATTAATAATAGAGTTTGTGGTAAAAAAAAAAAAAAAAAAAAAAAAAAAAAACATATTACAACTTGCTCTTGACTATCAGACAAATCCAGATTTGAGATGTCTTAAATGTGTAGGAGTTCTGAGCATGAAGAGATGGTCATTTTGAGGCTTATTCTAATAGATAGATGAGAATTTTGAGAACATAGATGGCACCTCTTTTGCTTATTTATTCATTGAAGTGAGTTTAAATTTAAAGTAAATCCTACAAATTGGTAAGACTGCAATATCATCGAAGACTCTAAACCTCCTGGTTTTGTGTTTTTCTTCATATTATTTTCGCATTTCCTCCCAACAACACTGAATTTAATTTATGGAGTTTTACAGCTGCTTTTAAACCAATCAAGAACTGCAATCAACAACCTTCCTCTTTGGAGAAGAATTTCTGTCCTTCCTGAGCATTGTTTTTTTTATCCTGACCTTGACCTCTACACAGACCTTGGCATTTAAGGACACTGGTGGTCTGTGGTTGAACTAACCACAAAATTCTATCTCTTGAGTGGTTTTAAGCCAGAGCATTTCTCCAGCGCTAATGGCATGCTTGGAATCCCAAAAGATATGTGTTACACAAGCTCTTGGTTTTGCATTTTTTGTTGTTGTGAATAAGAAAGAGTAAGAAGGCAAAACTGAACTCCATTAAAGTGACCTCATCAGGGAACTTAGATGCCTTGTTACTTACTGCATATTTGCAATACCTGGGAAGTTTCATCTTAGAATGTGGTAAAGACTCCATTAAGGAACAACTCAATGAAAGAGGTTGCTTTAAGATGATTTGATCCCTTGATTGTTTTCCAATTATTTGAAGCTGACTGAAATAAAATCCCTTTCTATTTTAACAACAGAAAAAGATATATCATTGCCAGTGACTTTGAGGCAATTATCAGAGACAATGGTGGGGCACACTTTTAAGAATTGCTGCAGGACCACGTGATGAGTGCACGTTGCATAGAAAACAGTATGTCAGAGACTGAATCTAACGTTCCTGTGAGGAATTAGCCAGAGGGGCAAATCACCACAGACATACTAACTGATTTTACTTCTGGTTTCTAATGTAAATAAGTGAATAATTTTAATCAATAACAATTCTAAGAAGAATTGTGTTTTATTTCAATTACCAGCATTTTCCATCTTTATGATCACTTTAGCCCAGGGGTGGGCAAACTTTTTGACTCGAGGGCCACAATGGGTTCTTAAACTGGACCAGAGGGCTGGAACAAAAGCATGGATGGAGTGTTTGTGTGAACTAATATAAATTCAAAGTAAACATCATTACATAAAAGGGTACGGTCTTTTTTTTTTATTTCAATAGTTTTATTCATTTCAAACATTTTAACAAGAAGAATGTAAACATTAATTATTATAATTTGAAACTTCAAAAAATGGAGGAATCATAGCACAATAACATACCTTATATTGAAGATGGCAAAGGCAAAATAAAATTGCCTAACAAAGGAAAGGTACAAAAGCCTTTCAAATTAAACTTTAATATAATAAAATAATTTAAAACTAAAACAAATAGAAAAGGACAAAATGTGTAAACAGTAAATTAAACATTTTCTTTAGTGCAACTTCCAAATTATGCCCGGGACGTAGATGTAGATGGCAATGTAGACTGGGTTGAAAGGTTTTTGGTCTTTAAAACATCAACTTCAGTGGGAACAGTGTTGTTGGTCTCCTTTTTAGCTAATGCTCTGATACTGTGCTCTCCAGGGGCGTGTCTCCCTCCATCACCACGATAACGTGTCTACGCATTCCCAGGGTGATGTCTGGGGACACGTCCGCGGGCATTACAAGGAGCCTCTGGAAGATTGAGAGGTTTTTTCTTCTACTGAATGGGCGGATATAAATCCGCCCACTCAGAAGAAGGAGCTGCGGCTGTGGTTCCCGACGTTGCCATGTTAACACTGCTGCTGGTGAAGGAGCGGAGGGGAGAGCAAGAGAACCCTCCGCTCTTTCGGCTCCGAGGGCCGGATAGAACAGCCGAACGGCCGGATCCGGCCCGCGGGCCGTAGTTTGCCCACAGCTGCTTTAGCCCCTTTTGCTGTATCCTCCCCTGAAGCCTGAACTGGTAGCATCTGATCGTACTGTTGTCATTTGCTGTATGTCTGTGGTCAGGCGGCTTGTTATGAACAGGACCGTGTATAAAGTAGATGTTCAGCAAATGTTCGAGTGACTGAATGAATGAGTGAATGAAGATATTCAGGTAAGTTGACATAGCAGATGATATAGATTTCAAACTATGTTAGCACTCTATTGGTGAAAATCAAATTGGTACAGTCACTATGGAAAATAGTATAGAAGTTGTAATGTGTAATGACATACACATTATTATTACATATATAACACCAGCCAGATAAAAATAAGGAAATCCTGCCATTTGTGACAATATGGGTGAAACTTGAGAGCATTATGCTTAAGTGAATTAAGTCAGACAGTGCCGAGAACCAATTCCAGCATGTAACAATTGCAGGAGTTTTACCAAAAGGTTGGTGAAGCTTGGGAGGCTCAACAAGGGTGAGCCACATATGTAATTTACCTGTTGGAAACCGCTAAAAGGCACTTCCCCCAAACCTGAATAGGATTGTTAACTGCCAGACAGCTCAGGGCATTTTATTGCCTCCTGTTGGCCAAACACCTGAACAGCTGTAGGCTATTCCCCAAACTGACAATGTTTCTGTATACCCTTTGATACCTTACCCTTTGAAGTGTATATTTCCACCTTGCCTTGGGACAAATTGTACTAATAAAAGCAGGTTCCTAGGTCAAGGAGGAGAACCTTCTAGCTCCTTCAGCTGGAAGCTCCTCTGACCCCCAATGCCTCTCAAAAATATCTTTCGTCCACAGACTCCTTCTTAATCATCTACACGCAGCCCTTACTTCAGAATGTTGAACCCTTTGGAAGGCTGGGAAAAAGAACCCTGGCAACTTGGCGACCTGACCTGGGGCTGGACTTCAACCCTGGAAACATTAATGGAGCTCTTCTGGAGAAAGAAGTATTCGCCTGAGCGGATGGAAAGTTCACTGTGCGTAGAGCTCAAGTCAGCTTCGGAACCCCTCGGATCTGCAAGTTCCTGAGTGATACTTTGTGTTTCAGTCAGATTATCATGGGGAAGAATTTGGCAAATAGGCAAAATTATAAAGAAATTGGAATATCAAAAGGTACTTCTTTAAATCAGGCTGAAAAAAGAGTACCATGGTCATCTTTAATATGGTTTCTTGTTCAAATCATGAAAAACCTGGTTTGTTCTGAGGATCAAAAATCTGTAATTTCTAAAAAGCCACCAGATCCTCTGCCTCTGGAGAGGAGAGACTGAGCCGCTAGAGAGATTAAGGCCGTCAGCTCTATCCCCAGGAGATTACTCAATGTTTTGTTTAGAAATTATAGAAGAACTCTCTGGGAAATGCAAATTTTGGCCAAGATAACCTTGGGTGCTAGTAATTACTTTGGACAGGGAAAAAGGGAAAAATTTAAGAACTGTCTTTATCTTTTGAGCATGAAAGGATATGTGGCCAGATCTGTTACTGACTCTTTCCCCCAGACTCTGGGGCCCAGAGCAAGCAGGATGTGGGGGAAGGGAGACATGTGGCAATCCAATATGGAAGCCCACTCTCCCAGTATGCTAGTTTAAAGTGTCTTTTCTCACCATGAAAAAGTTTTAAAGCTACACCCTTTGTTAATGGAGAAAGGGGTAGACGCCCTTCCCCTAGAAGAACAGGTAATCCAGTTTCCTGCCAGCAGCCATCTTTGAGGAATGTGGTAATTTGCATTTGAAAGGCTACAAACTTCCTCCAAACTCATTTGGCAGCAAAACATTTTTTTGGAAGTTTGCTTAATTATATAAATAACAAAGTTAAAGGTTTAGATATTTTGAAATGACAAAATGCTAAATATTTGACTTGCCAGTTCTAAAAAGTTTCAAGAATTCAAATTGAATTGGGAGAAATTATATAGTTGTGGTAATTAAATGCCTAAAGTATAAAACTTGTTGAAAAAATGTTGTTTTCTTCTGAAAATAATTAGGAATTCAAAATATGTTTTTTATTGGTCTAATTAAATAAGAGGATTAATTCTGTGATCCCAACCTAAATTTTTTATATAAAGACCAGTTTAAATTTGATATCTTAAGAGAATTATAAGAAGTATTTTAATCTTTAAATCATATGTAAGACCCCCAAAGGGACCCTTACTCTATCTCACGGATCGGCGGCAACCCCAATCATCCGCAGGAGGCGTCACTTGATGCAAACAGCAAGAGGCTTTATTCCAGCGCGCTGGGGCTCAACTCCTGACTCACGCGAGCGAGGAGTCGCACACCGAGCAGACAGTCTTACAAGTATATATAGGCAAAAACTATACATCGGGGGGTTACACATGTGAGGGGGAAGAGAGGACAAAGCCGCCAGGAAATTCCAACAGGGCTCGTTAATAACATGTTTAATGACAGGGCCTAAGTTTTCAGTCAACAGTCCCATCCTGTAATCTCCTGTCCTGCTTTTCTTATCTGTCAGAGCACTATTTGCTTTATCTGCTCTTAACTCAGTGCTATTTTCCTGTGACAGGTCCAAGGGTCTTGTTCCCACCACCGGCGAAGGGGGAAGACCTGAAGACCTTGGAGTTTTAAGATAAAACGGACAGCTGTAAGAAAACTTTACTCTTTCAGTTAGGGTTTGCTTTTTTCCTGAAGCTCCATTTTCCATTGTTGCTTTTTAATCTCTGGAGTTAAGAAGTTCAGGATTTGCCTCGATAAGATAAAGTAAACAAAATTCTTTACCTTTCACATATATGGATATATATATATATTTGATGTTTTTTTTCCAAGTTAAAATTTCAAAGCTGTAACCCAGGGAAATATTTTAAATTTAACCAATCTAATATACTTGAAATCGCATGGAAAGCTTTATCAAATAAGAATTAATAACTATATTTTAAATGTTATAAAAGTTTTGGCCTCCAATGGTGGAATTTTAAAATAACAAAAAGCCCATAGCAGCCTGCATTCTTAATTATGCTGAAGGTGGGGCCGCTTTTGTGCCTTGTGAATCATTTACTAAATTTACTTTGCTTTTTAATTAAAGATACCTATTTAAATTACTTTATAAATTAGCTTTTGAAAAATATAATCAAGGTCATATAAATTAAGTTATATCAAAAGACCAGAAACAGCTAGTGAGATTTCTGTTTGTCTGTAGGGATTTTGGTTTGCTCTTCCCTTGTGTATTGTGAAAATAAACAAACCATCTTTTCTGTCAAATAACAGACTAGGCAGCCACCATGATGGCCACATGGCTTGCCGCTCCCCTGGGGGCTGCCATCTTGAAATAGTGTCTTTGTAAGCAATTTGATTAAGTCTTCTAAGAAAGTTACAGAAGGCCTCCCATGATCCCTCTATATATGCAAATTAGCCTAAGGGGATACTCTTTAAATATAAAATTCTAGCTTAATAAAAAGGAGAAATTTTAAAATTTTGAAATCTCTTTCACTGATATTTACTGTGTAAACTAAAATTGCTATTAAAATATTAAATCTGATCCATACTAGTAGTCACCATGACCTTAAGGGAAATTGTTTCATGTGACATGGCCTGGCAATAGCTGCCAGGATTAAACAGCAGCCCAAAAGTTTGCTTGGTAATAAAGAAAAAGATTCTTAAGTGAAACCCTCTGTAGCCTGAAAATTATTTTGGAAGGAAATAGAGAGACTTTTTCTTGAAACATCTGAAGAACTGTAATTAAAAGTATGTATTTTTGGCCTCTTGAACTGAAGTAAATAATTTGTGTTTTTGTCTCTCTGACAAAGTTAATAAAGTTACTCAAAGACTAATTGCAAAAGTTTAGATAATGTCATTTACTGTCTATAACCTAGGACAAGTGAAGTTAAAAATTAAATCTTATTTCAGATTAATTTAAATTGACTAAAATAAGTGAATATTAATAAAAACTTAATTGTACTGGATAAAAACTATTCCTGAAGTATTAACTAAAATTGTTATTGATAGTTCATCTCATAGTAAAATTGCTTAACATGCTATGAATCCAAAGCAGTAATATTTCTGTGCAAAAATTAAAATTAAAAGTTATCAAGACTGCATTATAAAATTTCAAAAGCCTCCTAATAATTAAATCAAAAAAAGGGGGGATAGTGGAAAAATATATGTGGAGAAATATCCTGGAAATAAATTACATCATTTGGAAAGTTATTTTTCATTTATAATGATAACAGCAAGACACCCATGAAAAATCACATGGTGTCGAAATAAGCCAAAGGAAAAATTTTTGGGCAAAAATAAAAAGGATCCCAAGTCTAATTTATAGAAAAAAAATTCTTTATTAACCCTTTGGTCGAGAATATGTTTGTATATTTCCAGAAAAGCCCATGTGGATTCCTGCAACAACGGATCCCAGAGAGGAACTGATAGAACAGCTCCAGCCGCAGAAATAGCAGTGGCTCCCAAGAACAGAGGAGAAACACTCCAGAAAATAAAATGGTGAAGACGCCTTGCCATGCTAGCAGTTGGCAGCTGTGCATTGCTGCAGGTTGCCCAGGACCAAACCAGAGAAAGTTGGACCTGCATTGACACCTTTTATCTACCATCCAGACTAAAATATCATTGCTGACATGTACACATAAGGAACTGTTGGACATTAAAATTGGGACTCAAAGAACTGTTGGCCCAGAAAGAAACCTACTGCAGGCTAATTCCTTTAATGCCGGACAGCAATTTAAAGGGACTTGATAGAACTCTGTCCTTTCCATTGAATTTAAAATCTTAAAACATACTTTCTTGTTTAATTTAAAAAATCAAAAAGGGTGAGATGCCGAGAACCAATTCCAGCATGTAACAATTGCAGGAGTTTTACCAAAAGGTTGGTGAAGCTTGGGGAGCTCAACAGGGTTGAGTCACATATGTAATTTACCTGTTGGAAACCACTAAAAGGCACTCCCCCCAAACCTGAATAGGATTGTTAACTGCCAGACAGCTCAGGGCATTTTATTGCCTCCTGTTGGAGCCTTCTAGCTCCTTCAGCTGGAAACTCCTCTGACCCCCAATGCCTCTCAAAAATATCTTTCGTCCACGGACTCCTTCTTAATCATCTACACGCAGCCCTTTCTTCAGAATGCTGAACCCTTTGTAAGGCAGGGAAAAAGAACCCCAGCAAGACAGAAAAAGGCAAATACTCTGTGATCTCACTTATATGTAGAATCTTAAAAAAATAATAATAATAAACTCAGAGAAACAGAGAACAGATTGCTGGTTGTAAGGGAAGGATAGGAAGTTGAGGGAAATGGGTGAAGGGCATCAAAAGGTACAAGCTTCCCGTTATAAATTAAGTAAGTCCTGGTGATGCAAAGTTCAACATGATGACTATAATTAAAATTGCTGCATTGTATATTTGGAAATTGTTAAGAGAATAGATTTCAAAAGTTAACACAATAAAAAAAATTGTAACTCTGTGCAGTGATGCATGCTAAGTAGACTCATTATCGTGACCATTTCATAATATAGACAAATATCAAGTCATTATATTCTACACCTGAAACTAATACATAGTTATATGTCAATTATATTTCAATAAAACTGGAGGAAAATGAAAAAAAAATCAATATTGTAAACAGAGTCCAATCACATAGATATCCCCTTGATGAATATACTGGCCTACTTTTTATTTAAAGTTTATCCACAGGAAAGAAAACCTCTACTCTGTCCCTCCGCCTCAGGTGGTCAGAGTTCATTGTGCCGACTACTCCTTGTTAAAGGCCCGTTTGAAAGGCACAGCTGTGCTGGGGCTGCTTTCTCCTGAAATCACGTACTCTGCGTTCATCAGGAGAAAGATATTTTAAACTAGGAGCATTTAGAATTTTAAAAAGAAAATTCTTTCTCTTTCAAAACACAGTCTCTTCTAGGTACACTTTGAATCATATCCCCCAAAATAAAGAACTCATGGTTTGATATCGATCCTCAGGAGAACAAAGCCCCTTTACCCCGATAGGTATAATACACACGGAAAGTAAGATTTTAACAGGTGAAAAGGAATCGAAGAAACATAGGCATGAAATGCACAACAAACATAGAAAACAGGCTTGAGCTTGGCCATCCTTTAAAGGCCTAGCTCTGAATAATTGATGATGAACTAATTAATAGTGAATTTTGTGTCTCTTATAATTACTAACATTGGTTAAACTGCACCCTAATAAATATCACATAAGCTATTGAAAAGTTCATTTTAGTCAGTATCACTAATCCTGCCCTCAAACATCCCTGAATAAATTATTTCTCTCAGGCTGAATGCTTCTTGCTCTTTTCTCCTCTGAAAAGAGGGGGTTTGATTAACTATTAGGGCCAATGATTTTTACATGTTTATATGTTTATATAAATAATACTCAATTATTCTCAATATTTGAGGTCACATAGTTTTATATTTATATCAATCAAATAATGCTGGTAATAAAAATTTTAAATGGCACTTCAAATATAAAGAGAATTTTTAATGTATCTTTAAATGCCATCTTAAAAAAACAAAGCCAAACAAAAAAAAAATACCTTTCTTTTGAGCTGAAGTTTAAACATTATAATATCAATCATTTATTTGCTATCTAATTTTGTCAGATTTATTATTTGTGTCAGAAACAGGTATTTCTAGGCTCTGATAAATTGCATTTCGAAAAGCTAATTCCAATACAGTTAAGAATTTACATGTGACAGGTTATTATTGTTCAAAATCTTCACTAAGAGATTTAGATTCAATACCCCTGCAGGTAAAGTAGAGTAACATTGGGTGTGGTTAAAATAGATCTTGAACTAAATTATTCTTTAGAAATTAGTAAGTAAGGATTGTACAAAACAATATTTACTTTTAATATTTTTTCTTGGGTGGTTTCTATATAAATTACTTCTTAAGTATTTCAGACCCATAATCAGTATATTTTGGTTAATATTGTCTGGTAGTAACACTAGTCTTACCAATATAATAATATAATATAATATAATATAATATAATATAATATAATATAATAATATAATGGTAAAATGTTACACTTATTTTGAAATGAGTTATATATGCCCATAACAGCTCTAATGATAAAATATTTTGAAGACTCTTCAGATGCTATCAAAGTTGTTCTTGGGCTATTTCTTTATCATTATGCAAATATTTCAACTTATTAATAATTAAAATAGCAACACATTAATAATTAGGATCTCCATTACAAACCTGACCTTTAATTGAATTCTATGGAAATAGTCTGAAAAATGAGCCTCTTGATTTATGCTAAGAATAAAGGTTAAAAACCATTTTCCTAGTCATCCTGCTCTTTCTCATTCTTGCTGAAACAGAGACATGGAAGGAAGACATGCTTTCTCCACGGGACCCTATGTTTACTAACAAGCTAACAACCGTTCAGATTGTAGGAGCATAGTCAGTGCATGTTCAGGCCTCACTCTTCTAGAACAGTCTGGGAAGCTAAACCTTGCCAAAGGATTAAACCTCAAGGAGGCAGTGTCTGGGCAGAGCTCCAGGTGCGACATGTTCAGTGCCTTTAGTCGATGCAGACGCAGGCCCACAGAACCTAATCAATCAATTGGACTGCGTTTTCCCCCTTTAATCAGTAATTGAAGTGCGGTGATTGACTGGGTCCTTCGTATAGACAGGGCTTTGATTTCATACACAAATTCCTGCGGCAGACCCTGCAGAATGGGGTGCCATCTGAAGTCAGCCCTGAGGGCGTTTTGGAGGCAGCACTGGGACCTCCATCTGTAAGGACACCGGGGGTGGGTCATGAGAGACAAAAGGACACAGGGGCCTTGAATTTCTTGGTCCCACTTTGAGGAGCATTTTGCAACATTGTCAGATCCTTAGCTTCCTCCTCTCCAGCATTTTTCTGTGGTGTGCACACACAGGTCCCCACCTGCAGGCACATGGCTGACAGTCAGAACTGGAGGCAAGATAAAGGACATTTTTTAAGTGAGGAAAATATGCCATCTTTATCAATAACACAAACAGAAAGTGTAATTGCTCCAAAGCAGTGCACATCGACAAAGACAAGCAAAGGAGTGGAGGAAGGAGCTCTGAGAGGGCACAGGCAGTTTCTGGAATGTTCCTTCTGATTGCTCCTGGTGGAGTCAGGAGCATCTGCACCCATCCCACCAGGAACCTCCATGGTCTCTTCCCCAGGACTGCTCAGGACATTCTCCTGCTCCTTCTCTTCATCTATTACCCACAAAATTATTCATTCTCTACAAATCTTTGCTCAGCAGGCAGACTCCATTATAAATGAAATATTCCTTAGTAAAAGAAAAGTAAAATGGACCATGTCATGGTAACAAGCTCAGACTTAGGGTATACTAGTAAAAGAGCTAAAGGAGTTTAAGAATTACCAGTTTACAAATGTGTTCATTTAGCCTGCACAGTTTCTCATATTTTTAAAAAATTAATTGCCAATGCTTATGTATCAAGAGATTGCACAGTTAGGGTTATTTTTAATACATTTTTTAACATTTAATCTACAGCTGCAGGTGAATTACACAGCACTGTTTAATATTAGAAAATCTGACTTTGTATATTTGCCATTACCAGTGAGTTTCACACATTCCCAGGTTTTTGTGATGGTAATTATTATCCTTTTATTTCTGTTTGAAGGATGCGCTTTGATCCAGCAATTCCACTTCTGGATATATGGTCAAAGGAAATGAAGTCACTGTACTGAGAAGATAGCTGCACCCCATGTTCCTTGCATTATTTTTCACAGTATCTAAGAGAGGGAAACAAGGTGTGTCTATCAATGATGAATGGATAAAGAAAATGTCACACACACACACACACACACACACACACACAATGGATTGTCATTCAGTCACAAACAAGAAGGAAATCCTGCGATTTGTGACAACGTGGACAGACCTTGAGAGCATTATGCCAAGTGAAGTAAGTCAGACAGAGAAAGACACATGCTGTGTGGTCATACCTATACGTGGAATCTAGGAAAGTGTACTCATGGAAACAGAGAACAGATCAGTGGTTGCCAGAGGCTGGGGGCTAGGGAAATGGGAGAAAGTGGTCAAAAGGTACAAACCTCTACGTGTAAGATGAGCAAGCTCTGGGGATGTAAAGTACAGCATGGTGACTACAGTTAACAATGCTGTGTTGTATATTTGAAAGTTTCTAAAGTACATGAAATGGTTGATAACCTATTGTAAAAATAATTTTGCAATGTATACATATGTAAAATAACTATATGTATACCTTAAATTCATACAGCATTATGCCACTTGTGACTCAATAAAGCCAGAAAAAAAAATTTGAAAAAAGAGAGAGAGAATACGTTATGTAGGAAATTAGGATTTCTGTATTCCTTGAAAAAAAAAAAATCAGGAAGTACAGCAACATCCGACTCTCATTGCTGCATGTGACAAATGGCTGAAGTTGAGTATGTTTCCCCTAGAGGGTTCACAATCAGCCTCCTTTTTGTATTGTATTATTTCCCAGTCTTCTGTGGACACTTGAATTTGGATCTTAAAGTACCTATTCTCAAGCTCACCAATCTACCAGCCAACAGACTTCTCCTAAGCTGCATATTGAGGCTATTTGATATTTTCTCTTATAAATTGCTGGGAAAGAAGTGACTCTTATGTCTCCTTTAAACAAAGGAGTGCCCTTGGATATCAAATCGTAACATAGACTTGAGTTTGCATTTCCTCCTTGAAAGTGTTACACTAAAATTAAATTCCAGGAAATGCATTAAGTTTGTAATTTTCTACATCATGGATGTAAAGAGCTAGAAAGGTAACTATAAGGAACATGATGACTAATAGCAGCCAATTCTTACCCCACAGAGAAAATTCTAGTTTGACAAATGATCTGATGACGTTGCTCTTTATGGTTGATAAGGACAGTTAGCATCTTGGACACCATTTCCTTTCTTGTTCTGTCTCAATACCATTCCCAACGGGAACCAGTCATGCTCCCAAAGAATTTCTCATCCATGTCAAAGATCATTTAAAAATGAGTATTTCCCAGCTGCACACACATTCTATGAATACTGCACTATTATAAAGTTATGAATATTAATGTGGCATTTATTGCACACAATCAACTTTGGACAAGGCTACTTATCTATCATCCCAGAACGAATAATAATTTGTGTTGAACAAGTAGATGCGACTGGCAATTTAGTTAAATAAATGGTTTCACCAATGTTACTCCCACAGGGAGAGAAGGCTGGATTACGGAAAGACATAACACGCTTCCACTGGTATTTTTTCCTACCTTTTCCTACAACTGTGTGAGTGGCCGGGTACCAAGGTGGTCAGGGGCTGCATTCTCCCTGAGGAAGGATTGTATCACAGATTGTGCTCAGAACTGCTGGGCCTGACAGTCAAAATGGGCCAACCTGTAGACAGTTTCATTAGTTTTTAAATTCTCCACAGACAAAGCATATCTTTATTGATTTCTGCACCTGGAATTGAGGTTGTACTTCTTATCATGTTTCTCGCGAGTTTCATTTGTTTTAAAAAGGGGGTACTGAAAAATCTGTCATTTGTCCATGTACTCAATAGACAAGTAATTAGGGTACCATATTGTACACACATTACTGTCAAGATTTTCAGTCATAAAACAAGCCACATTCAGGCACTTACAGATCTCTGTCATCAACTCTGATGTATTCTTAATGGAGTCCCTCCTATGCACCGAGCACCATACTAGGCCACAAACTAACTGACCATCGATAACAATCATGAAAATGTTAGGGGGATTGTGATAATCCTGGAGTTTTATATTTTGATGATTTTTCTTAAACTGATTTGAAGCATGAGCTTTCATATGTACAAATTATTTCCTCAAGTATGAACCTAGTGCAATAAACAGGTCCGAGTCACATAGGTGTCAGACAGAGAAAGTGGTTGTATAAGAAAGTCAATCCACCCAGAATAGCATTTGGCTTTCCCTATACTAAGGGCCAGTGGCATAAACTGCTCCCTGAAATCTTAGTGTCCCGAATCACTTAATACAGCTTGTTCACAATCAGGAATATAATTCCAGCTTGATGATAACTACATTTAACACTCACAAGTTAAGATTACTTTTACCACACTCATTAATGAGATCCTTGACAAACTGAAATAATAAATGTCAGACCGTTGAGTCCTCTCTTTATTCTCATATTGTTTTACTCTCAATACCGATGGCCCTTCTGGGATGAGAAGATCCGTGCAAGTGACACTCTATTGATGAGGAATATTCCACTTATCCTGGGCATCTGGGGACTAGTTGAACAGGCCTTGTTTGCCAGTGCCTTTGGATTCCTGCTCCTGGCCTTGCCTCGGGAAGATTCCAAACTTGTATCTTTGGTGTTTGTCTTTCATGTGTATCTGTTACAACCATGGACAGGGGAGGGGTATCCTAAGGAGACCGGCTGGTGGCAAATCTCACCTGGTCTCACCCTCCCAACCTTTCTCACAGTTTAACGTCCTAATTTTGGAGACTCAGTGATGCACTAAATTCTCAGACCAATGGAAAGATCTTTCAAGTACAGATTGGTTAACTGAAACACAGTTTGTGCGTTTGTAAATCTTTGCTATGCAATCAAACATTTCATTAGAT
The DNA here is from genome assembly GCF_963455305.1 of Plecotus auritus. Lineage (NCBI taxonomy): Eukaryota > Metazoa > Chordata > Mammalia > Chiroptera > Vespertilionidae > Plecotus > Plecotus auritus. Next base: position 43,382,153 of record NC_137782.1, read on the forward strand.
GTGTCTTGAAGCTTGCACTAAAAAGCTGAACTTCACAGTGGGGGAAGTAGGCAGCCATCCAAGTACTGTCATTTGAAATGATCTGGTCTCAAAATCCCCATCCTACTTTATTTTATTGAAGATTGAAATCCTATAAAGAGACTTAATGAACATGTTGTGTTCTGTTAAAATTGATGTGCTGCTTTAGAACACCATGCATTGATTCTATTGGATATTTTCAGGATAAAAATGACAGAAAACATGTAATCAACAAGGATTTTTGCCCCAGGGCAAGGGGCAAAAATATTGGAGATGAATAAGAGTAAATAACATGTAAACCACACAAAAAAACAAATTTAGTACATTCTAAAGTATATGCCAATCCAAATGAATCAGGTTTCTGCTGTGCATTTTTTCTCTTACCCACAAAACCCCATGGAAAATAGGCAGTAAAGTGACATAAGCGTATTTATCTTCAAACCCTCCTCACCAGCTCCACCCTTACATCAACCCTGGATGGAGTACCCTTTATTAATTTATGTCCAAGTTATCAAATGCACAAGGTTGCCCTCCTGTGTGCCCAGTGCTTTGTGGATGGCAGGGGCACCATGTTAACAATGTCTTGGACTTTGTATTCTTGCTGGGAAAGTGTGGGGTTGCTGTGATGAGAATATGTGGTTGTTATGGGAATGATCCCAGGAGGTCTTCCTAGCATCTGGGGGAATCACAGCCTCTTATTTCTGATGGTTTTGTCATAGAACAGAAGAACAAAAGAAAGGAGGCCCTTCATGCTCCCCAAAATGCAAAAATAACAAAGGAAACAAAAGCATTTTGCATATGACTTTGGACCCTTTGAAAATGGGAGAATTGTGTGTGTGTAGGGGGTGGAGGTGGGGAGGGTGTTCAATGAGAAAAGGACAACTAACCTGATAAAGAAACTTCACAGTTTTGTGATCTTAGCTGAACCGTGTCCAGCACAGCCAGTGGTGAACCTGAGGAGTGGCAGTGAAGGATTAAAGAAAACAGACAAGAGAATATAGTTGGGGCCAGGTGGATCACTGTGCCTGGATGAGGAAACAGTGACACAGCCTGTAAGCTGAGTCTTTATTTTATAGTCAGATTACACAAAGCAAAACAAGGGAGTGGTAAGGATGTTTACAACGTTCTTGCAAGTTTCAAATCTACTTAATTACATGCACCTGAGAACTCTATCAAACTTTGTTTTGTCAGCATTTGCTGCACCTCCCGCAGCTCACATCCCTCAGCCACCTAGGACTATAAAGTCAGACTATAAGGTCAAGCTTATAACCATGACCTTTGGCTATAATTGTGCTGGGAGGGCTTTGTCCTCCAAGTTGAGACTTGTATGTGGCTTTGCCACAAGAGGACTGTGCCTTCTGATCAGTCTGAGGCTTGAACCTGTTCAAATGCTGTAGCCGCTCTCCACACTTAGCAAGTGACTCTAAGTTCTCATCTCTAAATTGGGCCTGACAACAGTAGCTATTTCACATAGTTTGGGGAGAAATAAATTAGATAACACATGGAAAGCCCTTGGAATAGTGCCAGACATGTGGTAAATGCGCAATGTCTGTTACTTTTTGTTAAAATTAAGTGTTGAGAAAAACTTGAACATGTGTTTCTTTAGATCAAACAAGCAGCCATGGTACAACTGGACTTGTGTAAGGAATATAAATGAAATACATGTAATATGTGTGTATGTACATGCATGCACAACCCAGTGAAGTGAGGACCATTATTATCCAAATTTTACTGTAGCATCACCTACAGCTAGTAAATGGACACTGGGACACACACTTGTATTTTTGGACTTCAGAGTCTGTGTTCTTCAATATAATTTTTAATTGATAAAATATCATTATTAGTAATATCAGCACTTTTTATTAATAACTTAAATTTGTACAGGATAATGCTTTTAATTTTCACTAGTATGCCTTTGGAATTATTTTATTTGCTAAAGCTGAGAAAATGATATAGATTTTTAAAACAATTTGAGATTTAGATAGTCTCAGGTTAATTCTATAAATAAAAATCATAGGATCCAAAAGTAAGTTATCTGCCTTATGCAATTATTTCTGCTCTTTCTTTTTCCTACTATTTATCCTTGAGCCATTTCATTTGACAGAGGAAAGATAAAGTACTGGAATGTAGGGGACATTTTGGATTTATTAATGTGCAGTAATGGTTTATCCTGTAAGCAAACTCACTTTCTGATTCAATGATCATTGGTTTTCTGACTACTGGGTTTATGACATGTTACTGAATGTCTATTTTTCCAGGCTGAGAAGATTGTCCCATTCTGATCATTTCTTATCATTGCTTTCAAATTTCTTTGTAAGACTATTTATTTATTTGTTTATTTATTTATTTATTTATTTTATTGTCTAAAGTTTTATATATGTCTCCTTTCCCCTCAATTGACTCCCCCACCCAGCCATTCCCATCCTGGGCAAGCCCCCACTGCCCCAGTGTCTGTGTCCATTGGTTGTGCTAATATGCATGCATACAAGTCTTTTGGTTGCTCTCTAATTCCGCCCCCCCCCTACCATTTGTCTCTGGATCTATTCTTGTTCATCAAATTATGTTGATCATTATACCCACATATGAGTAAGATCATGTGATATTTATCTTTCTCCAACTGGCTTATTTCGATTAGCATAATGCTCTCCAGTTCCATCCATGCTGTTGCAAATGGTAAAAGTTCCTTCTTTTTTATAATGGCATAGTATTCCATTGTGTAGATGTACCACAGTTTTTTAATCCACTCATCTGCTGATGGGCACTTAGGCTGTTTCCAAATCTTAGCTATTGTAAATTGTGTTGCTATGAACATAGGAGCACATATATCCTTTCTGATCAATTATTTATTTATTTACTTACTGTGGTACGCCACTTTCTCTGCATGGCTTAAGAGTATCTGAATAAAATTTTTCAAAAACTATACAATGTATGTATAATAGGCTCCTCACAAAAGAACTGATGCTTTCATTGTATATCAACAGCTCTGTTTCTTTATTTATTAGAAATGGTAGTTTAGTTTTGAGAATAGCAGCTGCCTTTAGGACAGAGACCATTGTTTCTTACTCATTGTATCCTTAGCTCCTAGCAGAGTGGTCGGTGACCACCTGTCTCTGGATGTGTATGTTTCTTTAATCTTCAGTGTATGCACTACTTCCCTTTCTCAGTCTAGATACTTCTTCCCTAGGTGTGAACTCACAGCTGCCAGTCATGTTTCTACTTCACATTGGCCTCTCAGGTGCACCTGCAGCCTGCAGTTGCCACCAAACTGCCCTTTCCAGGCACCAGACAAGTGACCTACCACTCTATGGTGTGCCATCACTTTGAAAGACCACGTCAACATCCAACATTTGCAGAGACAGATTTGTCCTTTTCTGCTTTTCACTTACTTTGGTTCATTTTTTACTCTTCTGAGCAAATATATCTTATAGATTCTGCTTTAGTGTGTTGATAATCTTCCAATTTCACTAGGAAGTATGATTTATTCTCTCTGTTAAGTTAGAGTAGTTAATATAAAGTGTTGTTGGAGGGGAGGATAAAATAATAACCAATTATTTTAAGCAAAATTTGCCTATCACATGCTTTTGATGTTAAAGAAAAAACAATAAGAAACTGTTATTTAAAAATGATAATGTGGAGGTGGCAAGGGGGGATAAGAGAGTACAGAAAGAGACTTTGTTTTGGGTGACATGATGCAATGAAATGACATTTTGTTGAGTTGTACACTTGAAACCTGTATGGTTTTCTGAACTAATATCACCCCAATAAATTGATTTTTTAAAAGAAAATGAATAAAATAAGTAGAATAAGATAAAAATAAAATTTAAAAGGTAATGTAAAATGGTTCAGTCTTTTAAATGGTGCAAAAATAAAACATTATAAAAACTAAAATGCAGAAACTATTCCCATAGTCTATATTTTAATAGAAGTAGGTGTTGACAAAGGAGATTAGATGTCTAACCAACATCCAAACACCATGGCCATTAGGCTTGTGATCATTAAATAGACATTTAGGCAAACAAATGGGTATTTTATATATATTATTATATCATGCATTTTTTGCCCAAACCCAAACTATAATCAAATTTTTAATCACAAAATGCCGTAATTGAAGTAGTCATAAATAAAATTTGAAAAGGTTTTCTTTATTTTCATCCCTCTTTGCCACGATTATGAAAACTGTTAATTTTTTGTCTGTTTTAGAATTAAAATTATGTACCTTCTGAGAGCTGACATCTGGAAAAATGGCAAATGTCTGTTTTGTTTTTTTCTTTCCTTTCCATTATTTGACTTTTTTTTTTAAATGAAAAAATGCTGAGTACTTTCTGGGGAATCTATTATGTTTAAGTAGTTGCCAGTCTTCAATAACTTTGGAATAATGGTATTTGTCATGGGAAAGTATTACATGTGCAAAGAGAGGACCCTCTGATCCTGTAGCTATAAGGCCAAGCTGAGCATTGCAGCAACAACCCGCTAATCAGCCGAGGCTGGACTGGGAGGCAGATGAGTGTTAGATACACTTACCGACTGATGACACACTCACAACCATACTGCAGCAAATGAGGCTTGAGTTAGTGGATGTGATGGGAAAAGAATTGCTATTGGGGAAAGCGATAAGTATTTCCTGTATACAACTAATAAATATGGAGCCTTTCACGTAGTTGTTTTATATATTCTTATTTCTTCATTTTTTAAATCCTAAATACCAATGGTAGTAGCTATAGCCACTGATCATTCTAAAAAGAAATAAGAATTTAAATTGCTTATTTAAATGTTTGAACATTCTACCTTCTCTGAGGAAACCTTCACTTATAAAACAACTAAAATGACATGTAGTGTTGTAATTTATTATTTATAAAAATAATAGTGATTAAGCCAAAAAGTTGAGGTTTGATAGGAGGTGGGATCTAGACTGTGGAAGACTTGCCACCCCAGATAGGTGAGGTCAAACAAAACGAGCTTTTCTTCTCTTTGTAATATAACATCATAAGGAATTTTAACTTGAGGTTACATTACGTTATAAATGTAATTTCTATACAAAATGCAAAACCCTACTTTTTTGCTAGTGATCTGAGAAGTGTACAGTGTGGTGTTAAATTATAACTCGGAGAAGCAAATTTGTCATTCTTCACTTTGATCTATCAATTATACTAAGCTTTGTAGCAGAGAAAATACAAAATAATATTTTAAGGAAATTTGATTCTTGAGGCTGCAGTGCTTCCTTATACATAAATTACCTTTAAACCACAGTGGTTATTGAAATAAAAATTCCATTTCTTTTACATTGACAGTTCCTTTGGGGGGGCAGGGAAGTTTCCTTCAGCAAGTTGGATAAGCAAAATTGGCTGTGACACCAATGTGATTATTACAGTCATGCTTTTTATTTTTAATATTTTCCTCTTGACAGATTTATTTCTTTTCAAATCAAAAATATTTCTTCTGAGGAAAAAAATATATAGCCTCCTTATATTTTCTGATACTGAAAATTACCAGATGCCAAGCTGTGAACATAAGGAAATTGAAGACCTTTGAGGGTGACCTTAAGAACCACAAAGGTGTAGAATTGTGATATAGTGGGTTAGGCAATTTCATTGTAGCTGCTTGGTTCATGAAAAATGAGAAATAGGTTTTCTATTACTAAATATAATGAATTTCCTTTCTATCCTGTCACAAATTGTCAAACTTTATTAAAGTAAGAAAGATCTGTACCAAACATTTATAGAGGGGTGGTATGAATATCCATGTTGTGCAGTGAATAAAAACTATGATTTTAGATAACTTTTTTTAGTTTTGCCTGAAATTTTAAAACTACTGCAGCTAATCCATGAGGTCAACTGAACAAACTTTGACCTATAAATAGAATATTTTTAAATGTCAGATACTAAAGTTCTATACCTTTCTATTATGTCACATGTATTAAATATCACACCCCAGTGGTTCCACGAAGAGGTTAATCATTTTCTAGGCAACAAAGAGATTTTATTGAGTGCCTGTCAGGAAACAACACCAGCAATTTCATGGGTAATTACATAAGATCCAATGATCTGTAAGACCGTGAGGAAGAAAGAAATGACAATGTTAAGTACCTGGTCACCAGATGATATACGCCATTTTACTTAAAGGTCAATAGCATCCAATGAGCTAAAATATTTGTGTCATCCTTGTGTTCCACGTGCACTGGGGAATTGTATGTGACCTTACTGAAAATAAGCCTTCTTATTTACTTTAATCACTTCATACTCTAAGAAATATTACCTTTTCCTGTTAACTTTCGAACTCCTATGTGATCATCTCATAAAAGGGAAACAGTGGTACTGGAACTGGATGATCCAATTCCTGCCTTTGGTCTGTCTATGTGACCACCACAGGCATGTTGGCCAAGATTCTCACAGTCCCAGCTAATTCCTCTGAAATATATGAAAATTACAGTACCTTTTTCTTTCTTGAGTGGAAAATGAATAAATAGTGGGAGTTCTCCACAAAGTTCTTGGCACACAAGAAACATTCAAATGTGTGTTGGGTATGTACATTTTTGAATTGAAAAAAGAAGGGATGGAACAGTAATACCCAAATGGTACTGAAAAGCAGATTTAATGCAGTTAGAGTAACTAGCAATTCTCAGAAAACAATAACACAAAATACTATTGTTACTCTTGAACACATAATAACTAAGCTATGTTTTGTTATATGATAGTCACAAGAAGCATGGAAGAAATTGACTACATCTCTCAAACATTAGTTATACAGGGGTGTAGTGTGTAACATGAGTATGTGAACATTACACACTCCTAAAGGCAGATGGTACAAAACCTAAAGAAAAGATCAAGTTGACTCCATCTCCAAAGGCTCTGTGGGAAAAAAGCAACTTATCAGAGACAGAGAAAAAGAGACCTAGAGAGGAGAGAGTGAGAAGAGAGATTATAAAAATAGAAATGTTAGCACACAAGTGCAAATAAATGAAAAATGAGGGAAGAATGTGCAAAAAAGTCAATATGGCCAGAGGAGTTTATATTTTATGCTTTATTATACTTTATATTATTTACTTTATACTTTATTTAGCAAAAATTCCAGGAACCAGATCTATAATTGGAATCTGGTGGTAAAATACAGTTTTTCATTCCCTATGATAGACACAGAATAGTGTTTTTTTAAATAAAAATTATTTATTTTATTTTATTATCTCTCTTCTACTGGACACTGGAACATTCTCCTTCAATCACCACCTTGGGCACAAGAACATGAGACACACCACCCACTCTCCCTAATTTTCATCCCCAGCTTGCTACCATAACTATTCTAGTCATCCATTTTTAAAGCCCCAGTGTCCTTCTCTGCTCATCTTTGGTGACTGGCTTCATAAAATGAGTTTGGAAGTGTTACCTTTTCAATTTTTTTGCAGGGTTTGAAAAATAAAATAGTTATTAATGCTTTGTTAAGTGTTTTTAGAACTTACTTATGAAGCCATCTGGTCTTGGACTTTACCTTTTGAATATTGATTCTATCTCTTTACTGATACTTGTTATAACATCTATTCAAATTTTCTGTTTCTTCATGATTCAGTCTTAGAAGGTTGTATGTTTCTAGGAATTTATCCATTTCTTCTAGATTCTCCAATTTGTTGGACTGTAGTTATTCATAGCAGTCTCTTATGACCCTTTGTATTTCTATGGTGTCAGATGTCTCCTCTTTGTGATCTAGCACATGATCTATCCTGGAGGATGCTTCATGTGCACATGAGAAAACTATGTATTCTGCTGCTGTTAGATAAAGTGTTCTGTCTCTTAGTTACATTTAATCTAAAGGGTAGGTCATGCCCAAACTTCCATTATTCATTTTCTGTCGGGATATTGCATGCTATTATTGTATTGTCTACTTCTCCATTTATATCTCTTACTATCTGCTTAATACATTCAGGGGCTTTGATGTTGGGTGCATATATATTAACAAATATTATGTCCTCTTTATTAAATTGCCCTCTCATTATTATACTGGTATTATGACCACTCTGATTCTTGTTATAGTTTTTTAAGTTAAAGTCTATTTTCTCTGATACCAATATAGCTATTCCTGATTCCTTCTGGTTTCCACTTGCATGGAATATTTTTGTATGCCCTCCACTTTGAGTCTATGTGTGCCCTTAAACTGAAATGCATCTACTATACAGAGCATATAGTTGGGCCTTGTGCTGTATTCATTCAATCACTCTCTTTTGGTTGGAGAATTTAATCCATTTACATTTGAAATAATTCATTTACAATTAAAGTAATGAATGAAAAGTGAGGGAGGGGGAGAAACCAAGATGGTGGCATAGGTAAACACCTGAAATTGCTGCCTCGCACAACCACTTCAAAACTACAACTAAAAGACAAAACGGACATCATCCAGAACCATAGGAAGGCTGGCTGAGTGGAAATTCTACAACTAGAAGGAAAGAGAAATTGTCAAACTTCACACTGAGACTCAGAGGAGCTGCGGAAGTAAAGTGCAGAGGTACGGAGGCGCATGCACGCGGAGAGGGCTGGCAACTGAGTACGCGTCTGTCTTTTTCAAGTGGAAGGGAGACACAATCTCCCGACTGCTCTGAACTCCAGTTCTGAGCGAGGCTCTGGGGACCCAGACTCATATGGGGAGAAACTGGACTGTCTGGCATCAGGTGGAACTCGAGGGCGGCTTTCTCTTAGAGGTGCTTGCAGTGATTACCGAGGGACACTGAGACCCGGGGGCTTCTTAAGGCAGAGCTGATGGGAAGCCATTGCTGTTTGCTTCGCCCTGTTAATTCCCTGAGACCCCGCCCCACCCAAGCTGTGCACAGAGGTTTTTGCATATGAATGTCCTGGTCCTTTGAAATCTAAAATTACCTAACAAACTGCAGCTGAGTCAGAGAGACCCAGAACATCCAAAAGAAGGCCCAAGGCCCCACAGCAGCTTGCATTGCTTCACAGCTGGGCCTCATCTGGGCACCTCCAAACCCCAGATAAAGAAGAGGAATCTGCAGATCTCTCTGTAGCTCCTGCTGGGTGGCCTCAGGCAGAGGCTAAATTAGCACCTCCTTGGAGATACAAGAGCCAGTGTACCCAGTGGTCAGAGTGGGACCATCCAGATTACAACTCCTCAGTTCCATAAGGGACACACTCAGGGGGCAGACTCAGTGAGTACCAAAGCCCCACTGAAGCAAGTCTTGCCTCATAAGGGTGTCTCCAGCACAAAAGTTCTCCCATCATAGACACAGCTGATCCTCATAGCCAACTGGCCTGGAGGTCAATTCCTCCCAGTGATACCAACAACAATCAAGGCTTAACTACAACAAGACTGTGCACACAGCCCACAAAGGGGTGCACCAAGGGTGTCCACCTCAGGTAACTGGGGAAGCTGAGCCACTGGGCCTTATAGGACACCTAACACACAAAGCCACTCTATCAACACAGGGAAGCAACCAAAATGCGAAGACAAAGAAACAGGTCACAAATGAAAGAAATGGAGGATATAGAGTTCAAAATCACGGTTATAAGGTTTTTCAAGAATTTTCTAGAAACCGCCGATAAATTTAGTGAGACCCTCGAAGATATGAAAAAGGACCAACTAGAAATTAAGCATACACTGACTGAAATAAAGAATAATATACAGAGACTCAACAGCAGACTAGAGGATCGCAAGAATCAAGCCAAAGATTTGAAATACAAAGAAGCAAAAAACACCCAACCAGAAAAGCAAAAAGCAAAAAGAATCCAAAAGTATGAAGATAGTGTAAGGAGCCTCTGGGACAACTTCAAGCATACCAACATCTGAATTATGGGGGTGCCAGAAGAAGGGAGAGAGCAAGATATTGAAAACCTATTTGAAGAAATAATGACCGAAAACTTCCCCCACCTGGTGAAAAAAATAGACTTACAAGTCCAGGAAGTGCAGAGAACCCCAAACAAAAGGAATCCAAAGAGGACCACACCAAGACACATCATAATTAAAATTCCAAGAGCAAAAGACAAAGAGAGAATATTAAAAGCAGCAAGAGAAAAACAGTTAGTTACCTACAAGGGAGTACCCATATGATTGTCAGCTGATTTCTCAACAGAAACTATGCAGGCCAGATGGGAGTACAAGAAATATTCAAAGTGATGAATAGCAAGAACCTACAACCAAGATTACTCTATCCAGCAAAGCTATCATTCAGAATTGAAGGTCAGATAAAGAGCTTCACAGATAAGAAAAAGCTAAAGGAATTCATCACTGCCAAACCAATATTGTATGAAATGCTGAAAGGTATTCTTTAAGAAGAGGAAGACAAAGAAAAAGGTAAAGATAAAAATTATGAACAAAAAATACATATCTATCAACAAGTGAATCTAAAAATCAAGTGAATAAAAAATCTGATGAACAGAATAAACTGGTGAATATAATAGAATCAGGGGCATAGAAAAAGAATGGACTGACAATCCTCAGGGGGTAAGGGATGTGGGGGGTGCGGGAAAAGACTGGACAAAAATCATACACCTATGGATGAGGACAGTGGGGTGGGGGTAAGGGCATGGGGTGGGGTGGGAACCGTGTGGAGGGGAGCTATGGGGGGAAAAAAAGGAACAACTGTAATAATCTGAACAATAAAGATTTATTTTTTTAAAAAAGTGAGGGAGGAATGTGCAAAAAAAAGTCAATCTGGCCATAGAAGGAGTTTATACTTTATGCTTTTTTATACTTTATATTATTTACTTTATACTTTACTTAGCAGAAATTCCAGGAACCAGATCTTACCCTGGGTACAGGGACTTTCACGAAGTCTTCTTGTCTGTGAATAGTTGATAATTGTTTATTCTGTGAGGGGAACCAAAGTCAGGGACCACATGTTTTATCATCTTGCTAACCTCTCCCTTTCTTACTTTCAATGTTTTTGGTAAGTCAACTCTTAATCATATTGGGGTTCCCCTGTATATGATGAGTCATTTTTCTTTTGCTTCTTTCAAGATTTCTTCATTGTGTTTGGCTGTCAGCATTTTACCTGTAATGTGTCATCAAATTTGAAAAGTTTTCAGCCATTATATTCTTTACTATTTTTTCTGCTATCTTCTTCCTCCCCTCTCCTTCTGGTAGTCCCTTCATACTTACAGTGGTGTACTAAGTGGTGTCTCATGGGTCTCTGAGGTTCTGCTCATTTTTTTCTCTTTTCTTTGTATTATATAATATGTACTGATCTATCTTCAAGTTTGCTGATTCTTTTTCTAGCTCAAATCTACCATTAAGCCCATTGGTACATTTGGTACATTTTCATATTCAGTTATTGTTTTTGAAATCCAGTGTTTCTATTTGTTTTATTTTTATATAATTTCCATCTATGTTGATATTGTCTATCTGGTTGTCATTATTGCCATTTTACCTTTCTTACTTCTTCAAGCACTGTTTCCTTAAATACTCTGAACATCTATACTAATAAAAGGGTAATATGCAAATTGGTCATGACGTCCTCACAATAACAACCAAACAGCAGGCTGTGTGGGGCACCCAGGCCAGCAGGGGCGTTAGCAAGGGACAACCAAATGACTGACCAGCAGGCTGTGTGGGGCGACCAGGCCGGCAGGGGGGTTAGCAAGGGATGACCAAATGACTAACCAGCAGGCTGCATGGGGCGACCAGGCTGGCAGGGGCGTTAGCAAGGGACAAACAAACGACTGAACAGGCCGGCAGGGGGGCAGTGAGGGGCAACCAGGCCAGCAGAGGGGGCAGTGAGGGGCAACCAGGCCATCAGGGGGGCAGTTGGGGGTGACCAGGACAGCAGAGGGGCTGTTAGGGGTGATCAGGCAGGCAAGCAGGTGAGCAGTTAGGAGCCAGCAGTCCCGGATTGTGAGAGGGATGTCCGAATTGGAGAGGGTGCAGGCTGGGCTGAGGGGACCCTCCTCCCCCCATGCATGAATTTCATGCACCGGGCCTCTAGTATATTTATAAGTCCTGCTCTGAAGTCCATGTGTCAACTCTGGGATCAGGTTCCTCTAACCTGCTTCCCCCGACCCCTGTGTTTAGATTATACATGCCTGTTTCTTTGCATATCTCATAATTTTTTATTGAAAACTTGAAGTTTTATTTAATACATATATCAATATAACACTGGATACTGATTTTTCCTCTCCCCTCTACAGAGTTTGTGCCATCACAGCTAAAACATAAAAGTATCAATTATTTAAAATGCATGAATGCATGCAAGGATATGCTGATATTTATGTAAAAGATTAATATCTGTAAAGCTCAAATCACATTTTACTTCTACCACTTAAAATTAGATGAGAAGTGAATATTCTCACAAATATTAGAATCTGAGTGAATAGAGATCCTATCTAGAAACTCATACCCTTTTGTGTTATAATAAGTCACTGATATTTTTAAAGTAATTTTAGAATAATATTAAATTATGAGGAGGCTGACTTCTAAATTATTAACTAGACCATTACTTCATTAGCTAATTTCATATCCAGAAATATTTAGTGCTGATTATAACTTCTAATAAAGAAAGAAAGGACATGTTATAGTATACTAGTAAACATTTCCCAGAGCAACTAATGAGAATGAGGCAATTTAAGAAAAAAAGAATATCTAAAAATATTTAAAATCTTCTATTTTGTAGTTTCATAAAAGCAACTTATTTCTGAATATCAATTAAAAATTACCAAGAATTTATAATTGGTAAAATGGCATATACTTAAAATACCTTCAAAAGCCATGACTATAAGAATTTTCTCTTATCCACAGAGCCCTCTAGTGGAATGACATCAAAACTGAATCTGCAGAAAAAGTAACTTGATTTTGGTCTATAGGTCAGCAGCTCTACAGAACGACCCTAACTTCTGCTATCCAGCCAGGTCTTCCAAAAACCTTGAGGCCTTAATCCCTATATTAAGTCTTTTTAAGCTTGAGTTGTTTATGTTCCCTGCAATGAATTATGGCTAATACATAGCTGATAAGATTTCATTTTAGAAAGGTCACTATGGCAACAAAATCAAAACAGACTGGAGGTGGACTGAAAGGAAGGCAGACAGACCAATCAGGGGGTTCTTCCCTGGAGTCCTGCTAAGAAGTGAGCAGAGCTGGCAGGTGTGGGGATGGGGCTGTGGAGCAGAGGGGATCAAGAATTCTTGAGGTGTTTCAGACAAAATGAGCATAGAACCGACTGACTGGGTGTGAGAGTAAGGAAGAGGCAGGACTCAGGATGCTTTCTAACTATCTAGATTAAGTGCCTGGACAGGTGATGTGTTTGTCACTGAGATAAGGTATGAGTTAAGGGTTTTGTTAAGACTTGAAAGGGGAAATGTCATATAGATAGTACAATATGCCCATTTCTGTAGCTCAGAGAAGAGGTCAATACATGATAAAAATCTGAGAATTTTCAGCAGTTAAAGGCTGGTGTAAGGGAGAAGCGTAAACCCCAAGAAATGGTGGCTGGTGGGCTTCTGAGTAATCCATCCATGCCTATTGTTATCTCTTCATCTCCTTTATCTCTGAAATCAGCAATCCCTACTGCTGGCCACTATACTTTCTGAAACTCCTTGTCTTCCTCCTGTCCCTCAAGCACTCGTGTTTGCCACATTTAATTCAGAGATTTTACTTGCTCAGCTCACCACTGAAACATTGGTAACTTCACCGGGTTGCAAGCCTGGCCTGGACCTGTGTTCACACCTGAAATGGCTTCCCAACCACCACCAGCACATTTGTCCTTAATCAAGGCTGAGCACATCAGTTTACTGCCACAAACACAGACTCAGCCCAGAGGACCTGAGACGTTGCAGTGAGTGGGTGCAAAGGGCTTCCTACAGGAGTTGGGCCTGTGTTGGGTGATTTGGAGTAGCGTTCAAAGAAGACGGATTTGTGCTGATCAGACACTGTCATCGGCTGGGAAAGGTCTATGATTGATCTCCATACAACAGAGTGGGGTTAAATGGTGAAGAATTATAGCAATATTAGTCAGAAAGGGATGTGCCTTAACTTCCCCTGATTCCTCCACCTCCTCTTTTCTAAACAATGAGGAAATGGACTGTGTCTGATGAGTCCTTTTATGTTTTACAATATTTAACCAAGATATTAAATCATATTAAGTAACTCAGCAAGCACAGTACTTTACATTAAAGACATTGCAATGCATCATGTGAAATGTCACTTACAACATTTTGTCCTGTTTTATGATAATAGGGTTTCATAATGATGATCTTGAGTCTCCTGGACACCAAAGAAGCTTCACAACCATCAATAAATTGAAGATATGAATAGTCAAAACAAGTGTGGTGTTTAGCATATCTTCTGATACATTACACATTTGCATTCTTAGAAAAGTTAATGAAGGCCACTTGGAAAAGTTTAATAAAGGTGTTTGGGGCTAGATTTTTCTGGAAGTAGTTAAATGTAACCTGGCCATGCAGGTTGTTAAGTATCTGCACCAGCAGATGGCAGTCATTTCACACGCTTTTGGAGTGAAGGCCACCATTTCTGATCAGATGCAGACTAAGAAGCTGCCTTTTCCCAGAGAGCGTGATGTCACACAGCAGTGAATTTTCCTGCTGTCACTGTAACATAAATTACAAACACCAGTCCCTCTACGTGGTTGGTTGTTATTTGTCCAAGTTCCATTATCCAGAAACAAAATTAAATGATTAAAACCCACTTGCCTCCTAACTTTGCACTATTTACCATTAGTTCTGCATGAAATTTTACTATCTATCAAAATAAGCAATTGGACTTGTACACAGCGGGGCAGACGAGCGTTGTTTCCAAATTCTCTTTTGCTGCTCAGGGAGTAAGTGACTCAGCTGTATGTTAGGCAAACTTTGGGAAAATTATGTATATACATAAAATATTTCTACACCCATATGCTGTGCTCTATATTTCCCCCACTTTATGCCTCCTTTTTGTCTCATCATTTGCCTTTTTGAACTGATCAGTTATCTTATTCCTTCTTTTACCCTTCAGGTTTGAAAGTTACACACTGTATTTGCTTTATTTGAAAGATACACAATAAGGTCACCATATATGAGATATTCTATAATTATCATCATTCTTCCCCTGACAATGAAATAATCTAATCACTTCCTCTGACTCACATATCGTTGTTCCCACATTAGACAGCATGATTATTTAATACAGAAAATGTGTGTGTAGATTTACTTATCTGTTTACCAGTTTCCTTTCTAATCATGCCTTCCTGCTTGTCAGATCTTTTAATACCGCCAGCTTTTTCACTTGTATTTTCTTTGGAAATTACTTGTTTAATTATATATTTTTATAGACTTAGTTTTTGTTGAACTCAAAATATTTTTTATTAACTCACTGGGATTCGGTTTCCACTCATTTCTATTGCTGTCTGCCAGCAGTGACTCATCCATCTTCTGTGAGTGTTCCCTCTTTCATCTCGGGCTATTGGGAAGTTATGCTTTTGTCATTGGTACTGTGAATTTCCCTAAAATGTGATAAATTTGGATTTTTTAAATCTAATTTGACATAAACTGTGCTATCTTCACGGCTCTGACAAATTTTTTAACCATAATCTCTTTAAATATACCTGCCTTCATTCTCTCTTTTCTTCTATAACATTAATAGCAGTTTGCTAGGTCTCATTCATTTCTTGATGTCACTTTACCTCATATCTTTTCCTCCGTGTTATATATTGTGCTACACTTTAACTTTGGGTAGGTTGTTTGTATTTCACTTTCCCCCAATTCTCTGTTTTCTACTTTATCTAATGTGTTTTCATTGTGTTTTAAATTTCAATAAGTGTATATTGAGTAGTGTGTATCGTGTAAATGTATTCTACCATTTAAAAAGTTTTATTTCATTTTTTTCTGATCTTGCTGCTAAGTTCTTACATTTTTATCTACCGCTCATTTTGCAGATTCTACCTTGAAAGTCTATTTTTTACATAATTACTTGATATTCTCTATCTGAGTACCTATATGAAGATTTTGAGGATAAATTTGACATTTGCTATGTCTTCTTTAATCTCCACAGCTCTATTCCAAGCAAGTTGAATGACCTTGAACTTGTTCTGTGCGCCTGGAGACTCTACCTGGTGAGATCTTCCTCTGGAGTAGATTTACTCCTGCTTCCTCTGGACAACGAGGCAGTGCCAACCCCAGAACAACTGGAGTCCCACTGGAATTCCTTTTTAAAAGACTCATTTTTCTCCTTTTCTGTTTTCTGGCATTTTTCTTGGTAATTGGAGACTTTGTTTACCATAGCATGGAGTTCGACAAGGCACCATGGGAAATGGCAGGAAGACAGCATTCATCCTTAGGAATAGATGTTCAGGAGCACATATGGGAAACCTTGCTTGGCGGGTCTAGGTGAGGTTGACCAGGACAGGAAGCAAAACAGGTTGAATTCTCAGGTCTCTGCCCCGCATGTCTCAGGGCTTAGGGATTCTGAGGCCTGCAGTCTGTGTCTCTGATGATCAAACTTTAATCTTTACTCAGGTTTAAATAATAAAATGCAGAAGAAAGGTAGAATTCTGACTAGTTCTGCCCAAATGGTTGATATGCCATTGGTTAACAAGAGCAGTTGACTTTAGAATCGATAGAACTTTGATAGACTCAGAGTTTTTGGTCCTCTCTTAGCAGATGGTGCACACTGGCCCAGCTGTGCCACACGGCCTTGTGATCCTACGGCATGTACAGAAAATGATCATCCGACAAGCTCAGCGCTGCCACCACCACTGCAATCACAGCTGTCATTCTGGCTTGTGGCCAAGCAGAGCTCCCTCTGTGGGAGCGCACTGACCACCAGGGGGCAGCGCCTGCATTGAGCGTCTGCCCCCTGGTGGTCAGTGGCATCATAGCGACCAATCGTTCCGTCATTAGGGTCAATTTGCATATGACCCTTTTATTATATGGGATTATTATATAGGATAATTAAGTGCTTATTATGTCAGCTTTGTTCTAAGTGCTGTATTTGTGTCCCTCTAATGTTATCAACACTCTTTTGAAGTAGTTACCACTATATCCCTATATTACAGGCAGAGGACCTTGAAGAATAAAGAATTTAGCCCAGTCAGTATGCTTCAGTGGTTGAGCTTCAACCTATGAACCAAGAGGTCATGGGTTTGATTCCCAGTCAGGGCACATGCCTAGGTTGAGGGCTCCATCCCCAGTGTGGGGCATGCAGGAGGCAGCCGATCAATGATTATCTCTCATCATTTATGTTTCTATTTCTCGCTCCCTTTCCCTTCCTCTCTGAAATCAATAAAAATATATTTTTAAAAGTCCATTCAGTTGATTTATTGATAGTAGCCAAGGGAGTGGGGAGGCAGGGGCTGGGTGAAGGTAGGCAAAGGGAGTGGGGAAATCTGTAATAGTGTGAACAATAAAAAGTTTTTTAAAAACCCATTCTGGAACATGCTCTGTGGATCGGGAATTTAGATATGCTCACTAAAGAAGGTGTCTTCAACTGAAAGCTTCACCGATGCACTTAATGGGCATGGAATGACTGCCACTGCCCCGGGGCACTGAGCCCTGAGCACCCTCTCCTGAGTGGCTGGGAAGGGAACTAGTTAAATCTGGAACACCTGACTTCCAGTTGAGTCCCTGCTTCCTGCAGCTGCTGGCGAGCTTTGCCTTTGCTCGGAGCTGGAGAGTGTCCACAATGGCATGATGTCCCTGGCCCTGCCAAGACAGAGGTTTTCATGGGATTAAACAGAGCCAGAATCATAATGGAAGACTTGAACCTGAAGGAGAAACAGTGCTGCCTGGATAAGGATTGTATCCACACCCTGACGTAGGGTCTGCCATCTAGATTTAGGGGATATCATCATGTGAATGATCATGAATTCAACCTTGAGGTTGGCATTCTCAAACTCTCCAGGGGAATTTGAGACACATAATTCGCAAAGCTGCACACTATGGAACAGTTCTTGAAGGTGTGGCCATTAGCCTCAGGGATGTCAGCATCACCCAAGAGATTTTCATCTCTGTGCTCCACCCACAGCCTGACTCCTGGTCTGGGAGGCAGGCGGCCTTGTTCAGACATTCCCCAAATGTTTCTTACGTGGAAGCCAAGTTGAGAACAGATGCCAGAAATAAATAAATTGGTGGTTAACATCTGAGATAAACTATATTATATTAGAAACTATTAGAAAAAAAAAGAAATGGGCAATATAGTGCTCCTATATTTAAACTGTTGCCATAGAATAGTTAAAGAAGGCAAAGTTGAAGTACAGAATAGATAAAGGGGGGTTCAGAACTCAACTTGCATGACTTCTGTGGGTGTCAGGGCCGATGCTTCTATAAGACAGTCAGATAGAATCAAGCTATGGTGTTCTGATGAGTCAGGAACTGTGAAAGCATCTAGGTCCCAGAAATATATGTCAGGGATAGGAGTGGAGGCCGAGATAGGGCTGGGCACACAGGGGAAGCCTTCCCTCAGCTACCTTTGCATTAGCCCTCTTTCTCTGTCTGTGTTTATGACTTACTCTGTCTCTCCAAGGCCACATGGACAGAAGAACCAGTGGCCCACAGGCTTAGATGAGCATCACCAGTGGTATCTTCTCCATGGCTCTGTAGTTACATAAAGGCTTTGGAGGTGCGGTTATCAGCTGCCTTTATAAAGAACCACGTTCTACAAATACCCAGCTATTTTCACAGCTTAACTAGTTGACACAAGTGAATGGAGATGGGTTCTGGGCCCGTAGGTCCAGAGCAGTTCTGGGAACAGCGCTGAGCATGGTCTCTGTGGTTGGGTGTGCCCTATGGAGGCATCTGTCCACAACTGAAAAGCAGAAGAGAAACAAAATGTGACATTCAGTAAGTCTATGTTTCCACAACCTTTGTCAGCTTGATAATGCGAGGAAGGAAGTGGCAGAAGTTAACAATTCCACCAACACATAAGCACAGATGAAACCAAGTTTTTGTTTTATTTTTGTTTTGAATGCTTGTCTGTTTCTTTCTGGTATTTTATGCTGTTTAGTGTAATGGTGCCTTGGGGCCATTAAGACAGTCATTTGTGTTTAAATGTGAGAGAACATAGCATTATCATCCTACAGATGAGCATCCATGATAGAAAAAAAACCCACAGAACTGCCTAAGGTCACGACTGAACCCGAGCTAGATCCTGAGGGAGACAGGCACGCTTGTGGAGAAGTGACGACTGTGTGATGGAAAACTGAAGAACATGCATTAGCATTCCTTGAATTGATTCAGGAATGTATTCAAATTCTTCTGCTGAGTCAAATCTGTAGCTCGGGGAGACGAAGGGTGATTTGCAGGATTCTGTGTTATGACAGTAATGAGCTTGAATCTCATTTTCCTCATGGTATTATTCTTCCCCATGTCAACTTGGTTCCACATTTTTGTGCTTTAGTCTAATCATCACCAAAATGTTCTTCATTTAGGAAATAATTTAAAGTTTTGATGAGAAAAAAAAATCACAATGTCTAATGCTTTAGAAATGTTCAGGGTTTCTCTTCAAAATGTAGCAAAACTCTGCAGTGTTGATAATTTGGAAATAGGGGATGGGTTGAAACTCTGTGTTCATATTGATCATTTTTTGGTGATCAGAGTTAAATGAGGAGGAGATTAAAATTATGATATATCTGAGACCTAAGTGTTCCATCCTGAAGCACCCCAAGTTCATCCTACTGACACCTCCACCCACATCAGTAGTATTGCTACGTAGTGTCAGTTTAACACACCCAAAGTGGATCTCCAATACTATTCTGCCCCATACATTGACTCCAGCAGAGAATGTAGCAAAGTGTGGCTGATTCACCAATAAGGACACAGGTACAGGCAAAAGGCATAAATAACCTACACACAGAAAATTGAGTATGTGTATTTGGGATGCTTCAAGCACAAGAATCCACTTATATTTGGCCAAGAACAATAAAGTTTCTGTCACCCTATCCTATCTAATAAAAGAGTAATATGCAAATTGACCGTGTGTCCACTACACCCACAAGCCATGCCCAACAGCCAATCAGGAGCGAGTATGAAAATTAACCCAACCAAGATGGCTGCTGCCATGGAGCAAGCAGGAAGCGTGGGTTTCCCTGGCAATGGAGGAAGCCAAGTTTTCCGCACACCCTGGCCAGCCCAGGCCCCTGCTCAAGACTACAAAGTTTCAATTATAGAAGATAAATAAATCCCAACAGAAATGGCTGCAGCCACAGAGCAAGCAGGAGGCTTGGCTCCGCTCAAGGCTACAAAGTTTCAATTATAGAAGATAAATGAATCCCAGATACCAGGGCCTCCACTTGGGTCACTGGGGGGGCGTGGCCAGCCTGCAAACCACCACAGGCCCCTCGCCCAGGCCATCCCATGCCCCAAGGGAACCCCACCCTGATCTGAGACACCATTCAGGGCAAACCAGCTGGCCCCCACCTGTGCACCAGGACTCTATCCTCCTATCTAATAAAAGAATAATATGCAAATTGACCATCACTCCAACACACAAGATGGCTGCCCCTATGTGGTCAAAGATCCTGCCCCCATGTGAACACAAGATGGCCCCCACAAGATGGCCAGCAGGGGAGGGCAGTTGGGAGGGACCAGGCCTGCAAGGGAGGACAGTTGGGGGCGATCAAGCCTGCAGGGGAGGGCAGTTAGGGGTGACCAGGCTGGCAGAGGAGGGAAGTTGGGGGCAACCAGGCCTGCAGGGAAGGGCAGTTGGGGGGAACCAGGCCTGCAGGGGAGAGCAGTTGTGGGGGACCAGGCCTGCAGGGGAGGACAGTTAGGGGTGACCAGGCCTGCAGGGGAGGGCAGTTAGGGGCAATCTGGCTGGCAGGGGAGCAGTTAGGCGTCAATCAGGCTGTCAGGGGAGTGGTTAGGGGGTGATCAGGCTGGCAGGCAGAAGTGGTTAGGGGCAATCAGGAAGGCAACCAAGCGAACAGTTGGGAGCCAGCAGTCCTGGATTGTGAGAGGGATGTCTGACTGCCCCAGCAGTCGAACATCCCTCGAGGGGTCCCAGATTGGAGAGGGTGCAGGCTGGGCTGAGGGACACAACCCCCATGCACGAATTTTGTGCACTGGGCCTCTAGTAAGTTTCATAATTAACTAGAGGCCCAGTGCATGAAATTCGTGCATTTGGTGGGTGGGGGTCCCCTCAGCCTGGACTGCACCCTCTTGCAGTCCAGAAGTGCTTGGGGGATATCCGAATGCTGCGGAGGCAGGAGAGGCTCCCACCATTGCTGCTGTGCTCTCCAGCCGTGAGCTTGGCTTCTGGCTGAGTGGCACTCCCCCTGTGGGAGCACACTGACCACCATGGGGCAGCTCCCGTGTCGAGCGTCTGCCCCCTGGAGGTCAGTGCGCCTCATAGTGACTGGTCATTTCACCATTCGGTCAATTTACTTACTAGCCTTTTATTATATAGGATAAGCTTAACATCATGTCTAAACAAGTTAGTAAAACAAAAATATGTGTACCACATCCTTATATTTTTCAGTATGACCTAAAACCGATTAAATGAACCTAAAAAGCCTGGGGTTTAAGAGCATTAAATCAAGTGTGTCTCCAAGATTGCAAAGGCCTGGGGATGTGTTTGTTACAGAAAAACAGAATATAAACAGATGGAAGCACTCTCTCCTGTTTGCTGTGGTCTCAGAGGTCGACAGCGCTAGGACTCTGTGTCCTCACTCTCAAGCCCGGGAATGACCCAGGGAGTCATTCTCCTTAAACTCAAAATCTGCAGAAAAACACTGGGATTCATTAGGAAATGTGCAAACCAACATACCCTGTTCACTTATCTGTGCTGAAGTCGAATGTCCACATGGCTTTAGAACCTTTGCTTCCCATCTTCTACCCAGTCCATCAGGCACCCGTGCTGCTTGGCCTTCACAGACAGTCCAGGAGGCCGTGTCCATGGCTGCAGTGGCCATGGTGGCCTCTGCTGGGCCACAGGAATGTCCTCACGTCACTATCCACCATCTCTGCTCCAAGGGGCAGCTGGAGGGACTGTGACATCTAAGCCAAACCTCGTTCTCCTCAGCTCCATCTCGGGGTGGGAGGGGGGGGTGCGGGGGAGGGGGGAGAACAAATCCTTGTGTTCAACCCGTTCCACTGGGACCTGGCTCCTGACCTCTCAGCCTGCTCTCCTGTCCCTGTCATCCTGTCATCTCCAGGCAACGTGCCCACTTTGCCATTTCTCAAATAGAACACACCTTCCTGCCTATGCTGCAACACTCAAAGCTCGCATACTGCTTGCTCAACTCCTCCGAACTGTTTGCGTACATGACTGGGCCAATATCTTCCATCAACCATAACTGAACAGGAATACATGTGACCAGGAGAACAGGAGGGATGCTTTTTCAGAATTAAACACAAATTTTCAGTGGAGATGGAAAATGACTTAGCTGGAGGCAAAGTCAGGTGTAGATGTCCCCAGGAGAAATGAAATCAGCTGATTCTAATCTATGGAGAGCTGCCCGAACCCGGAGCTGGTCTGGGGGCAGGCAGCACCCAAGGGCGGCATCAGGTGGAGAGATTCACAGGGCGCTCTGGAAGCATGCGTGCCTGGGACATGGTTCAATTTCCTCCCAGGAAGCCAAGTTTGTGAGTCGGGGTTAAATTGGTTCAGAGAGACGCCCTCCCTGCCTGGCTCATTATCATCATTCCTGCCAGTGAACCTGCTGTGTGGACGCTGGGATTAATCATCTTCTCTCTGAAGCAGTCCTAGAGCAGATGTGAACGCTTCCTATTTTCTCTTCATTTACCTTTTTAGTGACACTCCACCTGATGCTTTTGAAGACCTTTCACTAAGACCAAAGACTAAATTAATGTAGTTGGATGCAGGTAAAACTCTTACAGCTGCTACACATTGATGTCATGTATACAAACTGGCTGGAAAACATCCCCCCCCCCGCCCAATTTTTTTAAAAACTTTTAACCCAGAAAACTTGTCTGAAGGATCTGATACAAATTCAGTGTGTCATTGAGATATTTATGTCACTATTTCACTAAATATTTTTAAATGCTGTGTCTGTGCCAAAGACAAGGTTGTGTTGCTGATAGCATTGTGAAGCTATATAAAAATCCCTTTTATTGATATTTTCTGATAATTAAGTATGCACTTATCCCAGAAAATTTAGAAAAATCGGAAAAGCATAAAGAAGAAAAATTCATGCTCTAACCGGTTTGGCTCAGTGGATAGAGCTTCGGCCTGCAGACTGAAAGGTCCCAGGTTCGATTCTGGTCAAGGGCATGTGTCTTGGTTGAGGGCACATCCCCAGTAGGGGATGTGCAGGAGGCACCTGATCGATGTTTCTCTCTCACTGATGTTTCTAACTCTCTCTCCCTCTCCCTTCCTCTCTGTAAAAAATCAATAAAAATATATTTTTTAAAAAAAGTAGAAAAATTCAAAGCCAAATATTCCACTACAAATTAATTAACATATTTGTTTTCTTCCAATCTCCTTTTTCTGTGCAATTATGTACATATTGTAATGATATAGTGATTCTGAGATACAAGCATGAAGTGTATGCTGTCATGGATATTTTGTATTGTTACTTAAAAGCATTTTAATGACTTTAATAGCTCAGTATAAAATAAGAGATTTGCTTATTTTTTATTAGTTGTAATAATGTGATAATTCAACTTTTAAAGTTTTTATCAGCTGGAGATGCACATTGAAGAAATATTTAGGGGTGAAATGAGATGATAGATTTGCTAAAACAAATACAATGAAGAAGTGGGAAATTAACTGAATACATTTGCCTGAATGTTTATGACTGCTGAAGCTAGATTAATCCACAGCCCTTTGCAGATTATTTTAGAGTATTTATGTTAAGTGAGACTTCAATCTCACTCATAAACATATTCAATTATATTTGGGCTTTTTAAAGTAATATTTCATTATTTCATGACTTAGGTCTTAAAATCCACTCAACCCTTATCTATTCTGAGGTTAATTTCTGATTCTCTAATTGGTTCCATTGAACTGTTATGTTTGTGTCGATGCTGCACTCTTTGAATGATTACAGATTTTAATTAAGGTTAATCTGATGAAAATAAGTCCCACGTCATCAACTGCCACGTGTTCTCTGATTTAGTCTCCATGAAGTACCTTAAGGTCTTGGTCTCGGTTTCCCTCTCGGCCTCTTGTTTCCACAGGCCAGGTGTGGGAGTGTTTAGTGTGACTGGCGGCATCATTGTGACCTTCTTCTGGGGAGCACAGTAAGTTGTCTTCCATCACTAGTTCCCCTGAGCCTCCAGGATACTGCAGCCTTTCCTGTGGGCAGGTCGGTCGAATAGCACTTGTTTTCCGTTTTCTTGTAATTAAACAAGGAGCGCTCTCCTGGTCCTCAGGTCCTGCTGACAAAATCAGTGGTGTGGGCTTTGTGTCACCTTCAAATGCCAGGGCACTGAGTGGCCTCTCTCCCTGCCTGTCCTCGCAGCCTGTTGACTTGAGATGCTCCCCAATAAACCTGGGTGTCTTTAGGGCAACTTTTCTGGGCCTAGAAGACATAGCCTCTGATCCCCCTTCTCTGGCTCGTTGTCACTTCGGAGCTAAGAACTAGTTGTGACAGATCAGGTCCCCAAAGACAGCACTGGTATCATATACTTATCTTTCATATATTTTATTGACTCTTCGCACACCAACTTCAATAAATATTAATTACTGATCATTTTAAAGTGTGGGCTTTCAGCCATAAAATTCTGACCTCTGATTTGGATGGTGTCTCACCCTGAAAGCATCTCCAGTGCTGGTTCCTGAGTCCTGTCATGTCAGGCCACGCCCCAGTGGCACTGACATGGCTAGTGCTGAAGAGCAGGACTCTGCTATGAGCCACTCATTTGAAGAAATAACTTTCAAATAAACTTTGGAGATTGACAGTTGACGACTTACAATTGCCATTCTTCAGAAGAATTCAAAGATGTACCTCTGTTGGTTCCTATGGAAACTGCCATGTGTTTGTTTGTTTGTTTGTTTGTTTTTTTATCAGACTGTCCTACCGTCCATTCCTTTCCCATCTTGCAGTCCAGGGAAAATTGTCATAAGCTTCATTGTTTTCATTACAGTGGGACCTGTGCCTTTTAAAATATATAACCAACCTTTGCCGGTAAAGTTCAGTAAATGTAACTATTACTTTATCCTTATCTAAGTAATATTCTGTTGATGATTAGATCTCTTCCTACATGGGACTAATGAGTACTTAAGAGATGTGTCCAGGGTGGAGAAAATCCTGACACCAATACAATTAAAACAGATTCCTTAGGATCGACTTTCTTCTCAAGGACCAGCCAGTGACAGAAGGTGTCTCCTTTCATCACTGGCTACCAGCTACTATTCTCCTTTCAATGATCACAATGATAGTCCATACAAAATAAATCCAAAACAAACATGCGCATCACATACTTGCTTCTTTTATTTCATTGATATGATATTTCTCTGCTCAATTGTCTTATATTCTTGAAACTTTCCCAAAGAAAGCAGAACCCCTGGCTAAGTAGGTTGAGTGATTATTTTACTTACTTATCCCATATTTATTGTGCTATGTGTTTAATACTGCACAAGTCACTGAGAAAAAAGCTTTAAACTATACAACAATCCTTTGTGGAGACCTTGGGAATGAATTGGAGGAGTGGGGGTGGCAATTAAATAAACAGTACACAATAAACAAGTTAATAGATAACCATAAATTCAGATATTGTTAGACACTATGATAAATTTAAAATAGGGCAATGGCACAGTGATGGTTATGTCATGTTATGTTATGTTATTGTGGGGTCAATGCCTTCCCCTCTCAGGAGAAAGGATGGAGCAAAAACATAATGTCAAAGCCAGAAGGAGGTGAAGATCCCAGGAAAATCCTTAGGGCAGGGACATGAGCATCACTGCTCATAGCATGAACTGGGTGTGTTTAGGGAAAGTCAGGGTGGCTGTGCCTGGGAGGAAGCGAGAGGGTGGTCCATGCAGAAGTCAGAAAGGGGGGACTAAAGCTTTTACATCACTTGGATTTTATTTGAAGAGTGGTGAAATGTGCTTGAGTCTCTGGGAATTTCTCAGTGGACAAAGGACAGGGTTTTGCTGTAAAAGGTGTCTGGTTGCTGAGTGGAGACCGGATTGCACAGGGCATGACAGAGGCAGCAGCCAGGAAAGTTTGTACCTATAGAAAGGGGTCCATGAACTGGGGTGGGAGAAAGAGGAGACGGAGTCATGTCAATGGCGTTAGTATGTTTGGGGGCAGAGGTTGATAGAAATTGTGATGGATGACATAGGATGGGGATGACATCCATTGAAAAGTGTTTAGTGGATTAATCAATCACTACAACTTAATTGCTGGTTATGGAAAGGAGAGGAACGAGATGACTCCTGGTGTCCCCATGAGGACATGGCGCTAACTTCTGCTGAGATCTCCGTAACTTCCCCTGAAGGATGGGTAGCTATCCCACCGGCATGCCTCAGACCTTGCTCTGCACCTGAGAGGGGAATATGTCACAGACAACAGATGCTCCAGTGATCGATTCTTCTTCAAAACTAGCCCCTGTGTTTCTGGCACATACGTGGGCACCAATCTGATCCTTCTGTGTAAGATGGTGTTTGTCAGAGCAGAAAGATGCTCCTCTGCTCCTGTGCTTGGAGATTAAACACACCTGAGTAGCATAAGATAAACACACACAGTAAGCCACAGTACAAGGCACCCAAGTTGTTAGAGAAAGTAATTGAAAACGGGTACTTCTTATGAAGAAGAACATGCCCCGTAAGAACTGACACTAAATGTTTTTGGAGAGAAAGTTAATGGAACCACTGTTTTATATGTGTGAGGTTCCAGGAACACTTGCTGGCCACTTGGAAATGTGAACCACAGTCATTTCTCCAGTGACAGAAGTAGAACCTAGTAATAATTGGGGCAATCTCCCTGCTTTCATCTATTCATATCCTTTGAGGAGATATGTCAGGATTTAAGAGAACTGAATATCAGCAATTTTCAGAAGTTAAAATATATTTCACAATGAGTCTAGGAATAGTTTCTGGCCCTTGTGGGGGGCCAAGCCCAATCCCATATGCTGGAGAAGCGCTATGTTCTCGAGGCCAACATCTATTTCTCATCTCCCTTTTTTTAAAAATTTTATTGTTTAAAGTATTACACATAGTAGTACATATATCTCCTTTTTTTTCCCCATTGACCTTCCCCCAGCCTCCCCTACCCCTTGTCGCATGCCCTTACCCCACCCCCAGTG
This sequence comes from Plecotus auritus, assembly GCF_963455305.1. NCBI lineage: Eukaryota > Metazoa > Chordata > Mammalia > Chiroptera > Vespertilionidae > Plecotus > Plecotus auritus. The sequence continues at coordinate 43,409,296 of NC_137782.1, forward strand.
TCTTATGTCCATTGGTGTGCTTATATGCATGCATACAAGTCCTTTGGTTGATCTCTTTCCCCCTCCCCCCAATACTCCCCAGCCTTCCCGCTGTAACTTGACAGTCTGTTCGATGATTTACTGCTTCTGTATCTATCTTTTTGTTCATCAGGTTATAATGTTCCTTATTTTGTATAAATGAGTGAGATCATGTGGTATTTTTCTTTCATTGCCTGGTTTATTTCACTTAGCATAATGCTCTCCAGTTCCATCCATGCTGCAGCAAATGGTAAGAATTCCTTCTTTTTTACCGCAGCGTAGTATTCCATTGTGTAGATGTACCACAGTTTTTTAATCCACTCATCTGTTGATGGGCACTTAGGCTGTTTCCAAATCTTTATAGACCTCTCAGCACCAATCATGTCAGCTCACACAGAGGACATCCATCGAAAGGTGTTGCTGAAACCGGTTTGGCTCAGTGGATAGAGCGTTGGCCTGTGGACTGAAAGGTCTCGGGTTCGATTCCGGTCAAGGGCATGTACCTTGGTTGCAGGCACATCCCCAGTGGGAGGTGTGCAGGAGGCAACTGATCGATGTTTCTCTCTCATCGATGTTTCTAGCTTTCTATCCCTCTCCCTTCCTCTCTGTGAAATATCAATAAAATATATTTAAAAAAAAAAAAGAAAGGTGTTTAGTAAATTAACAACTTAATTGCTGGTTATGGAAAAGCATTAAGAGAAAAATCACATATACGATCCCATACTGGAAATAGCTCCTTTCAGGGAAGCATAAAGGGTTTTTTTTGTTGCAAATCATGAAAGAAGTGCTTTCAACCAAGACCCGAGTAGGTCACCTTGGGCCAAGGTGAACCCTATAATGTTTCACACAAGTCTCAGAGCACCCTTTTGAGCCAATGACACCAACTCACTCCCTATAACAGGCAGCAATCTAAACTTCAGAACATTCTACTCACCCAGCGCCACAGACAGGAGGGTGAAGGGTCAATGTCAGGGCATCTCAGTCAAAATAACTAAGGCCAAAAATATAAGAAAAATGTTTAAAACATGTTCAATTAAGGAATAATGGCGGCGGAATAGACAGACGTGTTCCGAGCCTTGTCCTGGAGCAGAAAGAAAGAACAGCTGAGGGTCGCACGAGGAGTGTTTGTTGGCAAGTTGGGGGACAGCTGAACTCCAGAAGAAGGTGGGGGACTGCTAGACGGGTTCCCCTGACCGGGCAGCACCAACTGCGGCTGGGTCCCCTCCTGGAGCTGCGGGCTTGGACGCGGAGTCTGCGCCATCTTGAACCAGAAAGTGGAGCTTATCAGAAGCCTAAGAATCCACAACTGCGGCACCCACGGAACAGCTGCGAGCCCCAGAACAACGCTCCCCAATTGGCGCAAACACACGGGTTCAGAGGAGCTCTACACTCCACCACGGAAAGGTCAGATTTCGCCTGGGATAAGGTGAGGTCTCTGGTCCCAGCAGGAGAGAGGAACGCACGTTTTGCGGGAGCTGGAGGACCAGGGAAGTCTGTGCCTAGAAAAATCCATGGCTGTTGGGGCTAGCGTGATCTGTGAATGTGGAAAGGGGTCCTCAGAGCTGCTAACAGAAGGGCTTTCTAAAAAGCAACCCATTTTGATCTGAAGTGCAGGGACACCCTAAGAATTTCAGGCTGCCTAGACTTACGCGCAGCCCCGGAGTTCGCACACTTGGGCTTTTTCCTCTTGAAATTCTTGCTTCTGATTACTAAGCCCAATACATAGGATCACCCAGTTGGGGACACCCTGGGAGACTGCAGGGGAAAGTTGTTTTTCTGGAACCTGGGGATTGGAGCAGGGAGTGACCATCGGAGAGCCAGCTCTGAGGCAGCCCACTCCCACAAACCGGTAGTGAGTGCCACAGGGAAAGAAGGCTCTAACACTGCCTAGAGAGGCCATAGATAGACCCGGAAGTCAATCCAGAAACACTGCCATCCAGGGGCTGAATCACAAATTTACTCTTGTGTAATCAAAAATAAAGGAATACGAGAAATTAAGACACACCGCCTGCTTAAAATCAGGACTGGCTTACAACACTGAAGAGCAGTGGAACGCAGGGAACTGCAATACTGTCCGGACTGAGAAACAGGCGTGCCAAACAGAACAACAGAGGAAGTGAATGACCTTCACTACTCCACATTTTATTTTTATTTTTTATTTTTTTATTTTCATTTTTTGCATCTTTTACTCAAGAAACTAACTTTTTTTCTTTTTTCATCACTTGATTTTACCTTTTTAATTATTACATTTTTATTTTCAATCCGTATTATTACTACTGCTATTTTATCTTTTTTTTTTTTAAAGTGTCATTTTATTTTCTCTTCATTTTATTTTGGGATTAGTGTTCTACATTCTATTTTTATCTTTCCTTTAGCATCGTTTTACTCTATCTCAACTCTACCTTTATGCCATCACTCTCTTCCTAACCTTCCCCTTTTCAGTGTCCTGTTTATCTTACCCCTTTCCTGCTTTAGATTTTCCCTATTCTTTCTGTTTACCCCTTGTTAAAATTTCACCCTACTTACATATCTAATCTCCAATCCCCTGCTCCAAGTCCATACACGCCACTCTCTTCGCTGTCTTAACTATCCAAAAAATTGTTTTTCTCTCTGTCCTTTTGTTGTTGTTCGCTTGAATGTAGATTATATTGAATTTTTATGCTTTTTTGTGAGATTGTTTTGCTTATTCTTCTTTTGTTTATTTTTTTGTTTGTTTTGTGCTTCAGCTTTCCCTTGCCTCACTCAATATTAGTTGGTGTTGTAGTTTGTATTAATCCCCAGGCACTTGTTGCTGGCATTTGCTGGAATTAGTGATTGTTCTATTGGAGTTTTATCCCCAGTATATATAGTCTGTTCCCCTTTCTCTCTTAGTCTCTTTCTTGTCTCTCTTACTTTTTTTTTCTTTTTTTTTTCCCCTTTTCCCAATTTCATTTTGACACTCCTTTTTTTTTTCTTCTTTATTTTTCCTCTTCTTCTTTCTCTCCTGTCACCTAATTTGCCTTTCTCTGGTGGTCACCTTTATTGGAGGTTATTAATATCGTGAATACATTTCTGTTCAGTGCCTTGTGAGTTGTACCAGGTAGTGCTGTATTTTGTGCCTTTAAATCAACGCAGGAGAGAGAGAACTACATAACCAGACACCCAGAGAAGAAAGACCATGGGGAGACAAAGAAACAGCCCGCATATGAAAGAAAAGCAGGCATCACCAGAAAAGGAAGTAAACGAAATGGCCATTTCGATGGCTTGACAGTCTGTTCAAGGCATCCAGATTTCAACCTTCCAGAGAAAGAATTGAGAGAAATGGTCATAAGGTGGCTGAAAAGAATGGAAGACAAATTCGACAATATGAGCAAGAACCAAGAAGAAATGAAGAAGAACCAAGAAGAAATGAAAAATGACATCGCTGCTGTAAAGAACTCAATAGAAAGCATCAAGAGTAGACTAGAAGAAGCAGAGGACCGCATCAGTGAGCTAGAAGACAAAATGGGAAAAAATACCCAAGTAGAGCAACTTCTAGAAAAAAAAAATTAAAAGGCAGGAGGAGAGCCTAAGGGAACTTTGGGACAACACGAAACAAAACAACATCCGCATAATAGGGGTTCCAGAAGGAAAGGAAGATGAGCAAGGAATAGAAAACCAATTTGAATAAATAATGACAGAAAATTTCCCTGATATAGGGAAGAAAAAACCCACAAAATCCAAGAAGCTCACAGAGTCCCAAGCAAAATGAACCCCAAAAGACCTACGCCAAGGCACATTATAATTAAATTGGCAAACACCAACAACAAAGTAAGAATCTTAAAAGCGGCAAGAGAGAGACAGAAAGTTACATACAAAGGAACCCCCATCAGACTAGAAACTGATTTCTCAACAGAAACTCATCAGGCCAGAAGGGAATGGAATGAAATATACAAAGTCATGCAAAGGAAGGGTCTGAATCCAAGAATACTGTACCCAGCAAGGCTGTCAATCAAAATTGAAGGTGAAATCAGGAGCTTCACAGACAAAAAAGGACTAAGGGAATTTATTACCACCAAACCAGCAATGCAAGAAATGCTAAAGGGTCTGATGTAAAAAAAAAAAAAAAAGAAAATAAATAGGAAGCGAAGAAGGAACATAGGGGTAAAGAATAGGAATGGCGACAAATAAGTACCTATCAATAATAACTTTAAATGTAAATGGATTAAATGCCCCAATCAAAAGACATAGGGTAACGGATTGGATAAGAAAACACGACCCATATATCTGCTGTCTACAAGAAACCCACCTCAGAAAAAAAGATGCACACAGACTGAGGGTGAAGGAATGGAAAAAGGTTTTCCAGGCAAATGGAACTGAAAAAAAAAGCTGGGGTAGCAATACTTATATTTGACAAATTAGATCTCAAAGTGAAGGACATAACCAAAGATAAGGAAGGCCACTTCATAATACTAAAGGGAGCAATCCAACAAGAAGAAATAACTCTGGTAAACATATATGCACCCAATACAGGAGCACCCAAATACATAAAAAAAACTCCTGGAGGATATCAAGGGAGAGATTGACAGCAATACAATCATAGTAGGAGACTTTAATACCCCACTATCACCATTGGACAAATCCTCTAAACAAAAAATCAGCAAAGAAACATCAATCCTAAATGACTCACTAGACCAGATGGAATTAATTGACATCTTCAGAACATTTCACCCCAAAGCCACAGAATATACATTCTTCTCAAGTGCACATGGGTCATTTTCAAAGATAGACCATATGTTGGGACATAGGCAAAGTCTCTTCAAATTCAAGAAGATAGAAATCATATCAAGCATCTTCTCAGACCACAGTGGCATAAAACTGGAAATCAACTACAATAAAAACAACCCAAAGAAATCAAACACATGGAGACTAAACAGGATGCTATTAAACCATGACTGGGTTACCAGAGAGATCAAAGAAGAAATAAAAAACATCATGGCAACAAATGACAATGAAAACACTACAATCCAAAATCTATGGGACACAGCGAAATCAGTCTTGAGAGGGAAGTTCATAGCTCTACAAGCCTACTGCAAAAAACAAGAAACAATGGTAATAAATTACCTAACCCAACAACTCAAAGAGTTAGAAAAAGAGCAACAAGAAAAGCCCAGTGTAAGCAGAAGGAAGGAAATAATAAAGATCAGAGCAGAGATGAACGACATAGAGACCAAAGAAACTACAAAAGATCAACAAAACCAAGAGCTGGTTCTTTGAAAGGATAAACAAGATTGATGAACCTCTAGCCAGGCTCACCAAGAAGCAAAGAGAGAGGACCCAAATAAACAAAATCAGAAATGAAATAGGTGAAATAACAACAGATCCTGCCGAAATACAAAGGATTGTTAAAAAATACTATGAACAACTCTATTCCAACAAACTGGACAACCTGGAGGAAATGGACATATTCCTAGAAAAATATAACCTTCCAAAACTCAATCAGGAAGAATCTAAACAGCTCAACATGCCAGTAACTATGAAAGAAATTGAAGCAGTCATCAAAGAGCTTCCGGCAAACAAAAGACCGGGGCCAGACGGCTTCACAGGAGAGTTTTACCAAACATTCAAGGAAGAACTAAAACCTATCCTCCTCAGACTATTCCAAAAAATTCAAGAGGAAGGAACACTTCCAAGCTCCTTCTATGAAGCCAGCATCACCCTAATACCAAAACCAGATAAAGACAACACAATGAAGGAGAATTACAGGCCAATATCCCTCATGAATGTAGATGCCAAATTCCTCAACAAAATTCTAGCAAATCGGATCCAGCAGTACATCAGAAAGATCATACACCATGACCAAGTAGGGTTTATCCCAGGAATGCAAGGATGGTACAATATCTGCAAATCAATAAATGTGATACATTACATAAACAAATTGAGAGATAAAAATCACATAGTCATATCAATTGATGCAGAAAAATCATTTGACAAAATCCAACACCCTTTCTTGATAAAAACTCTCAACAAGGTGGGAATAGAAGGATCATACCTCAACATAATAAAAGCTATATATGATAAACCCACAGCTAACATCATACTCAATGGGCAAAAACTAAAACCATTTCCCCTAAGAACAGGAACAAGACAGGGATGCCCACTCTCACCACTCCTGTTTGACATAGTACTGGAAGTATTAGCCACTGCAATTAGACAAGAAGAAATAAAAGGCATCCAAATTGGAAAAGAAGAAGTAAAGCTGTCCTTATTTGCAGATGACATGATATTGTACATAAAAAACCCGAAAGACTCCATCAAAAAACTAACAGACTTAATAAATGAATTCGGCAATGTAGCAGGATACAAAATTAATGCCAAGAAATCTATGGCATTTCTATACACCAACAGTGAACTTACAGAAAGAGAGACTAAAAAAGCAATCCCATTTTCCATCGCACCAAAACAATTAAGATACTTAGGAATAAACCTAACCAAGGAGGTAAAAGACCTATATGTGGAAAACTACAGGACACTGAAAAAAGAGATAGAGGAAGATGTAAACAGATGGAAGAACATACCATGTTCATGGATTGGTAGAATCAACATCATTAAAATGTCCATACTACCCAAAGCTATCTATAGATTCAATGCACTCCCCATTAAAATACCAATGGCATATTTCACAGACCTAGAAAGAACTCTCCAAAAATTCATCTGGAATAAAAAAAGACCCCGAACAGCCACAGCAATCCTGAGAAAGAAGAATAAAGTAGGAGGGATCTCAATACCAGATTTCAAGCTGTATTACAAAGCCACTGTCCTCAAAACAGCCTGGTACTGGCACAAGAACAGACATATAGATCAAAGGAATAGAATAGAGAACCCAGATATCGACCCAAACCAATATGCGCAATTAATATTTGACAAAGGAGGCATGAGCATACAATGGAGTCAAGACAGTCTCTTCAATAAATGGTGTTGGGAAAATTGGACAGATACATGCAAAAAAATGAAACTAGATCACCAACTTACACCATACACAAAAATAAACTCAAAATGGTTACAGGACTTAAATATAAGACGGGAAACCATAAAAATACTAGAGGAATCCACAAGCAGCAAAATCTCAGACATATGCCAAAAGAACCTTTTCACTGATACTGCCCCTAGGGCAATGGAAGCCAAAGAGAAAATAAACAAATGGGACTACATCAAAATAAAAAGCTTTTGCACAGCAAAAGGAACCATCAACAAAACAACAAGAAACCCCACTGTATGGGAGAACATATTTGCAAATGTTATCACTGATAAAGGTTTAATCTCCAACATCTACAGGCAGCTTATACAACTTAATAAAAGGAAGATAAATGATCCAATTAAAAAATGGGCAACAGACCTAAATAGAATCTTTTCAAAAGAAGACAGAAGGAAGGCCAAGAGACACATGAAAACATGCTCAAAGTCACTAATTATCCGAGAGATGCAAATCAAAATGACAATGCGATACCATCTCACACCTGTCAGAATGGCTATCATCAACAAATCAACAAACAACAAGTGTTGGCGAGGATGCAGAGAAAAAGGAACCCTCGTGCACTGCTGGTGGGAATGCAGACTGGTGCAGCCACTGTGGAGAACAGTATGGAGTTTCCTCAAAAAACTGAAAATGGAACTCCCATTTGACCCAGTAATCCCACTCCTAGGAATATATCCTGAGAAACTAGAAACACTAATCAGAAAGGATATATGCACCCCTATGTTCATAGCAGCACAATTTACAATAGCTAAGATTTGGAAACAGCCTAAGTGCCCGTCAGCAGATGACTGGATCAGAAAACTATGGTACATCTACACAATGGAATACTATGCTGCCATAAAAAAGAAGGAATTACTACCATTTGTAGGCACCTGGATGGAATTAGAGAACATTATGCTAAGTGAAATAAGCCTGTCAATGAAAGAAAAATACCACATGATCTCACTTATTTGGGGATAATGAAAAACATTATAAACTGATGAACAAAAAGATAGATACAGAGGCAGTAAAGCATCAAACAGACTGTCAAATTCCAGCGGTAAGGTTAGGGAGAGGTGGGGGAAATAAGAGATCAACTGAAGTACTTATATGCATGTATATAAGAGTAACCAACGGATGCAAAACATTGGGGGGTGAGGGCATGTATGGGAGTGGGGTGGGGGGGGGGCAATGGTAAGATATGTACACATATAATACCTTAATAAAAAAAAAAAACATGTTCAATTACACAGAGTAGGGTGCTGCATGCTCATTATTTGCATTATATAAAACTGGATTTTTGTAATAAATTTTAATTTCAATTTTCCCCCATCCAGGTTGTTTTCTGCATGTTATACAGCATAGTGTTCACTTGCAGATTTTCTCTTAATAAAGTTGGATTAGCCAAAACCGGTTTGGCTCAGTGGATAGAGCGTCAGCCTGCGGACTGAAGGGTCCCAGGTTCGATTCCGGTCAAGGGCACGTAACTTGGTTGCGGGCACATCCCCAGTGGGAGGTGTGCAGGAGGCAGCTGATTGATGTTTCTCTCTCATCGATGTTTCTAACTCTATCCCTCTTCCTTCCTCTCTGTAAAAAATCAATAAAATATATTTTTTTAAAAAAATAAAGTTGGATTAGTCTCTGAAAGAACTTAAGAACAGTTGTAGCATCAGTGGTAAGATGGCCTGGGCCCCATGAACAGGAAGGGAAGGGTGAAGTGAGAAGGTACACATGGGGGTGCAACACTTTTCCTGGGCCAGTAACCAGCCCTAGGATTTCATGTCCGGAAAACTTGCATCTTCAAGAAAACTTTTGTGACTCACTTAAAACCACCTGAAATAAAAATATTTAGTGTGTATGGACCTTTACGTAAGATATACATTTTCTTGCCCTAGCCGGTTTGGCTCAGTAGATAGAGCATCGGCCTGTGGACTGAAGGGTCCCAGGTTAGATTCCTGTCAGGGCATGTACCTCGGTTGCAGACTTCACCCTGGCCGGGGCCCTGGGCGGGGCACATGCAGGAGGCAACTAATCAATGTGTTTCTCTCACATCGATGTTTCTGTCTTTCTCTCTTCCACTCTAAAAATCAATGAAAAAAAATATCCTTGGGTGAGTATTAAAAAATGTAAAATATATATGTAACCTTTACTAACTTACTCTTTTGCTTCTGTATTCTAAGATTCAACATATCTGTCCCTAGGACTGTTAAGAAGACAAACCAGCCCTAACCGGTTTGGCTCAGTAGATAGAGCGTCCGCCTGCGGACTGAAGGGTCCCAGGTTCGATTCCGGTCAAGGGCATGTACCTTGGTAGCGGGCACGTCCCCTGTAGGAGGTGTGCAGGGGGCAGCTGATCGATGTTTCTCTCCCATCGATGTTTCTAACTCTCTATCCCTCTTCCTTCCTCTCTGTAAAAAATCAATAAAATATATTAAAAAAAAAAAAAGAAGAAGAAGAAGAAGACAAACCAATTTGACATATGCAAGACACCCAGCATGGTGCCTTTCTCAAAGTTCATGGATATAGAGCCGCCATCATCTTCATCACCATCCTTTCTGCAGCCCTGATTAATCCTCCACCGCCACCTTGAGTCACCCTTTCTCTCAATCACTGCTCTCCAGCCACCCTGACATTCTTTTTACTCAGTGAACAATCCATGTTTGGTCCAATTTCAGGAACTTCCTGGGAGCACTCTCTCTCAATCTTCTCTAAGCTCCTTATTTCCTGTCATTCAAGACTCAGCTCAGATATCTGCTCCATAATCACTCAGTCTGAATTTACCCTCTTCCCTTACAACTGTATTATCCCATTTCTCACTACCTGAATCGTTTATTGGATCATTTAAGTACCTTAAAGTGTAAGCTCTATAGTGTGTTTCTTGTCCTTCATTACTATGTCCTTAACAGTGGGACTCATGGCATTCTGTAAGGTGCACTACCCATAGTACATGATTCCTCCAAGTTACACATCTTATCCAATAAGTTTTCTTGATATATACAAGTTCTTGCCTTTGTGTTTATTTTGTTTAGTCAATAAAAGAGGATCTCACTCTAAACAATCATTCAGTTGAGCAATTTCAGTTCTCTTTTTATTCAGTGTCATTAAAATTATAGGGCAAAAGTCAATAACCCTTTCATTAATAATTTATTGAGAAAATATCATGATATTTAAGATTAAATTTATGATAGTTGATACAACAAATGTTGCTCAAATATTATATAGAGTACAGTCATTAAGAGTGGAGGGATTTTGTAAGCTGATATATGCACCTGCTACTAAATTGTCATAAAAATAATCTTAGGAAATGAAACTCCTAAATTAACATCCAATAAATAACCAAAAAATTAAAAATATTTATAAGAGAGTATTATGGTATATTCATGTCCCATTTCTCTTCTCTGAAAGATGAACTAATCTCTGTGGTTGTAAATATCATTTAAGTTACTTCCAGTGCCCCTGATTAGAGATTATTTATGATGTAGCTATTTAAGGGTGGTAATTGAAAAGTTGATTGAATTTATCACTTTGTCCTCCAGGTAATAGCATTGTCTTAGAGCTTAGGGAGTGCTGAGATGGGACTACTCTTTCTCTTTTCCTTTGAGTATTAATGGGATCTTGGCTATCTATTGAAGTATTTCTTCAGAAACTTTGTGTGGCTAAGCACTACAGGCAAGGAGATAAGTTTAAAGAATGTGTCTGATCAAATAGATTGATAATCACATGGCACATTATCCTTACTTAAATAAGAGGTCATTACAGTTCTCTTTAGAACACGATACTGTATAGTCATATTCATTTGTCATGAAAACGCCCCCAAAAAAGCATGAATTGAAATGACTTTTTGTTTACTCTCAGAAGGAGTGATGTCCCTTCAATATTTATTCATTGCACATGTTACACTCTTTGTGATTAGAAAGAGCACTGAACACTGTATTTAGTCCTCAAGAATGGCTGCAACTTGGAATTCCATTCTTTCAGTGCATGTGCATTTTTTTCATGGTGTTTGACTTGAACTGTTCCAATGTTTATGCCACATTTTAAGTAGCTTTTGTCTATTATCTTGTATTTGCTAGTAATTTGGGGAAAACGAAAGTACCCACTGCCTAATATGAACCAACTATTTCCAGGCATTTTTCCATGCTACCTAATTTGAGTTTTAAAAGTTGTCAATCACTTGGTTATTACTATCACCATTTTACAAGAGAAGAAAACTCATTAGAAAGACCAAGGAATTGGATCTTGCCGGAAGCCAATTCCAGCATGTCAGCAGGGCTGAATCATCTGAGATGGCTGAAGGGCATTCCCCAAACCTGAATAGGATTGTTTACTGCCAGACAGCTCAGAGCATCTTTTTTATTTAATTATTTTTTTAATTTCTTTATTGATTAAGGTATCACATATTTGTCCTCATCCCCCCATTCCCATCCCAAACCCCTCCCCACGCATGCCCCCACCCCCCTGTTGTCCGTGACCACTGGTTAGGCTTATATGCATGCATACAAGTCCTTTGGTTGATCTCTCCTCCTTACCCCCACCCTCCCCTACCTTCCCTCTGAGGTTTGACAGTCTGATTGATGCTTCCCTGTCTCCGGGTCTGTTTTTGTTCATCAGTTTATGTTGTTCATTATTTCCCCTAGATGAGTGAGATCGTGTGATACTAGAAATACACTTATAAGAACCGAAAATGAGACAAGCAATAATGGTTATGCTGAAAGACAAATGAATCAGTCTGTAGTGAGTTTCTTTCTGGGCCAACTGTTCTTTTGAGTCCCAATTTCAATGTCAAACAGTTCCTTATGTGTACATGTCAGCAATGATATTTCAGTTCTGGATGGTGGACAAATGGTGGTAATGCAGGTCCGACCCTCTCTGGTTTGGTCCTAGGCAACCTGCAGCGATGCACAGCTGCAGCATCTTAATCTGCATGTTATTGCCTCCTGTTGGCCAAACACCTGAACAGCTGTAGGCTATTCCCCAAACTGACAATGCTTCTGTAAACCCTATCCTTTGAAGCTCTACCCTTTGAAGTGTATTATCTCCACCTTGCCTTAGGACAAACTGTGTTAATAAATAGCACAGGGTCCTGAGTCAAGGGGAAGTCTTTAGCTCCTTTAGCTGAAGCTCCTCTGACCCCCAATGCCTTTCAAAACTATCTTTCATCTTTGGACTCCTTATTGAATCTACACACAGCTCCTTTCTCCAGATTGCTGCAGCCCTTTGTAATGCTGGGACAAGAACCCCGGCATTAATGGCCGCCCACCCAGGGGCACCAATAGGATCTGTGTCATACAGCCAATAAACTTTGCAGGGATCACATTTTGCCAGCACAAGTAGAAAAAAGGGATGAAGGGAATGCATGCCCACTTCTTTTAGGGGCAAGACAAACACAGCACACATCACTTTAATCATACCCAGTGACAGAAGTTCAGTCACATGGCCACTCTAGGCAGCAAGAATGCTGGGAAAAGTAATCCTGGGATGAAGAGATGCCTATCTCTGGGGTGAATGTCTTTTTCATAAATAATTAAAGTGTATTAGTTTCTGCAACACACGGAGACATCAATAAAGCTGATACTAGTCCTGGAAGCCATTTGACAAAATTTGTTTCACAAATAAGTAAACATCTATCTTGTTTCAAAGAGTTTGTAAATGAAATAATAATGACAATATATTGACATTAAAGATGAGTGGCAGGCATACAGGTTGTGTCATCCTCTTCTTTCTACCCTGTTATTCAAACACTGCACAATAAAACTTAAAAAATCAAACTCCCTGATCAATGTGCACTGCCTCCCTCTTCTATTCCTAACAGGTCCCCACTTTAAAGTTGTTCACGGGAAACTTTCTGTCAAGCAACAGTCTTATCTGCCCTGATCCTGTGTGCTTCCCTCTAAATCAGTGGTTCTCAACCTTTCTAATGCCGCGACCCTTTAATACAGTTCCTCATGTTGTGGTGACCCCCAACCATAAAATTATATTCATTGCTACTTCATAACTGTAATTTTGCTACTGTTATGAATCGTAATGTAAATATCTGTGTTTTCTGATGGTCTTAGGCTCTACAGCAGCAGTTCTCAACCTGTGGGTCACGAAGGGGTCGCCTAAGACCACTAGCAGGGTCGCCTAAGACCATCGGAAAACACAGGTATTTACATTACGATTCATAACAGTAGCAAAATTACAGTTATGAAGTAGCAACGAAAATAATTTTATGGTTGGGGGTCACCACAACATGAGGAACTGTATTAAAGGGTCACGGCATTAGAAAGGTTGAGAACCACTGCTCTAAATCTTTCATTTTCCAAACAAGTCTTGAAATTGACCCTGGGTCAATAGTCTATCTGGGTCAGTAGGTGTGAAGTTACCCACAACAGAATATTTTTGCTTGATCGCTTCATGTTGTGATAATGAATTTCACCTTCATTACATGTTCCAACTGGCTGTATTATTGAGACTGGTATGTGTAACAGCTTAATGCATTTCCCTAAAGTGTGGACACCCAGTCTTATATATGAATTTCATTATCACCTATAAGACTGGGTGTCCACACTTTAGGGAAATGAATTAAGCCGTTACACATACCAGTCTCAATAATACAGCCAGTTGGAACATGTAATGAAGGTGAAGGTCATATGTTGGGGGCAGATGGACTTCTGAACCAGTTTCAGCTTTGTTACTGGCAGCTATTGTGGCCTTAAGTGAGGTATCTGACATCACAGGGTCCTGATTTCCTTACCTTCATAACCAGGATAGCAAGCCAGCTCTGATTCAAGGCCTCTGCAAGTGTCCTCATTTGGGTGTTCTTGCTCATTTCCAGAAGCCAACGCTGGAGCAATCGCTAGGCACCTGGGACGTGACTCGCTAAGACGTAAATGTGACAGTGACAGCTGATCCTGCCCGCACCACGTGCTGAGGCTCGGGCAGCGAAGGATCATTTGTCCAGTTGTTTCCTGCTGTGCAATGCCTTGCAGCTGAGTGCAGAGACTGACATGCCGATAAGCCTCATCTGCCTGCCCCAGAAGCGTTACCCTACAGTCCCGGTAGTAGTCGGTGCGGGAAACATTAATTCCGTTCCCCATTAGCACGGGGAAGTGGTTCGGATAGGAGCTGGACTTGGAAAGATGAGTAGAGAACTCTGAGGGCTGAGTTACAGAGAAGCGTGTTCACAGAGGAAGACCAGAGGGTCAGGAGCACAGATGTGGGAGGGGCAGCATGAGAGTATGCAGTCATACCGCCATGTCCAGGGATCAGAAGTGATAAAATAGGGGAGGGGAGGCTGCAGATAAGACCACGGCCTCCCTCCGGAAGTGTACCAGAGGTAAGGTGTCTGCCTGCCTTGCCTCCACTGCATCGTTGTGCTACCTTCTCAGGGCCAACTGTGTTCTTCTTTCCACCCGGATGCACTTTCCTCCTGTAACATTGGATCCTCCTTATACAATAGTATATATATTTTCCCATAGAAAGCAGTTTCCTGGCTTAGCATTAATGCTTTTTAAAAGGGAAAGAAATAACTTACAGATAAAGAAGCAAAAATGTATAGTTCTTTCAAAATTAAGATACGCATCCAATCCACATTCAGTGTGCAGGAGACAAGAAAATAAAATGCATTACACCACCTCCCACCCCCTTCTCAATCCCCAAATTAAATATGAAAAATTTCTATTTCAGGTAATCCTCAATATGAAAGAGTGGAAAGAGAAAATAAAAGGAAACTCCCCACCAAGAAAATTATTTTTTCTCTGCACAAATGGGTTTGCTCGGCACACTCCGTGTAAAATAGAGCTCCAAAGCACTGACTCTTTTGAAAAGATCTAGAAAGCACATTTTCTGAAAGGAGAGATTTGCGGGAACATGCTGAAGAGCCTGTGATTAAGACAATAACCTGAGTCACACAGACCTTGTTCAGAAATGAAGTCGGTTCTCAGTTCTGTGAGAAAATAGGTAATATGGGTCCACATCAATGACACACCTGGAGCCTGTACACACACATGGACTAGGCCCCCCCCACCCCGAATTCAGGATTCCTAGCTCCGTTTTAGGAGTTCAGTGGTCTCTGGTGCTGTATTTGAGGAGTGAGTGCTTTCTTCATGATGAAAAGCTAATGGGATGAAGGAAACATTGCCACCCATCCATGTTCTGTAGGATTTGTACATTTGAAAATTGTCCCAAATGATCTCAGCAGGCCCTGCCATCTCTGAGGATGGTGGAAGGTAATGGAGATATAAACTGTCCCGAAGCATGCATCTACTTAGATGATACATTTGGTGTTCGTAAACTCTGGTGGGCATGAAAAATGTTTAAACAGACAGTATTGAATTTGAGCCTTGAAAAATACCATTTGCTCTGATACTCTGCAAAAAAGTGAATTATGTAGTGTCAAAATAAATGAGAATAGACCCCAAAGTTACAAAACTGGGGCATCCCCAAGCAGAGTAGGTCTCAAGCAATGGGAACCCACCCGGGACCCTTAACTCTTTAGAAGGTCAATGGAAGGTAACCTGTGCTCACTGCACCGGGATGGATCAGGGAAGGTTCCTGTCCCAGCATCCTCTTCTGGTTGGTCTCAGAATTACGTTTTACACACTCATTCAAGTTTGGTCATGTATGGATGAAGGATGATATGTATGAATGAGGGATGGTATAATATCTGGGCCATAACCGAGAGGAAGCATTGGCTTTGCCAGAAGGAAGCTGTCTGACACTGAGGATGTATAGATTGTTCCTCAAATAGAATTTCTGGTTCCAAAGTCATCCATCCTTGAATGGTCCTAAGAATATTCATTTTGCATTGGAAAACTTTGAAAATATACTTTATAAAAATATCAGAAATTATTATTAATAATACCATGACAGTTCATTTCTGCTTTATTTTCCATGTTGGAATCTTATTATTATATCCCGGTGCATGACATTTGTGCACTGGGGGGATCCCTCAGCCCGGGACCCCTTGGGGGATGTCTGCCTGGCAGTCGGACATCCCCCAAGGGGTCTTTAGCACTGCTGCCACCGCTGCTGTGCTCACCAGCCATGAGCCTGGCTTCTGGCTGAGCGGCACTCCCCCTATGGGAGAGCACTGATCACCAGGAGGCAGCTCCTGCATTGAGCATCTGCCCCCTGGTGGTCAGTGCACATCATAGCGACCAGTTGCTCCACCATTAGGTCAATTTGCATATTAGCCTTTTATTATATACTAGAGGTCCAGTGCATGAAATTGGTGCACAGGGGTGGGAGGGTCCCTCAGCCCAGCCTGCACCCTCTCACAATCTGGGACCCCTAGGGAGATGTCCAGCTGCCAGACATCCCTCTTGCAATCTGGGACCTCTGGCTCCTAACCACTCACCTGCCTGCCTGACTGATCACCCCTAACCATTCTGCCTGCCTGCCTGATTATCCCTAACTGCTCGCCTGCCTGCCTGATTGCCCCTAACTGCTTCTGCCTCAGTCCCTGCTGCTGTGGCTTCATCCGGAATGACATCCAGAAGGTTGTTCGGCTGTCTGGTCTAATTAGCATATTATGCTTTTATTATTATAGAGGATTACATTATCTAAATATATATATTTCTGTACTTTTGTTTCACTTAAAATATACCAATGGCATTTTGAATGCGATAAAATCATTCTTACAAACATCAGTTTAATGGCTGATAATGTTCTCCTGATGCTCTGTTGAATGGATGTAAACACTATTACTTCCAATTTACTGATGAAGAATCTCAGAGAGGCCACTTAGCTGGTCAGAGGTCACCTAGCCAGACCATGACAGTCAGGATCTGTCTTCTGCAGACATGGACACTCTCTAGCTCAGTTGCTCTTTACCCTGCCCGATGCTGTGGCAACCTTCCATGGAGCACGGCGATTACTCAAAGCCACTCATTACCTGAGGCTTCTCTTTATAATGTCCTGGTGCTGCGGTATTTTAGGGTAAAAAAATTTGGACTTGGCCTCCTCCATGTCCATTCCTGTTATTATCTTTTCAGAGGAAAAACATCATGAGCTATGCCTAGAAAACTTATTCTAATATCCATCCTAAGTGTGCAGAGATCACACTTAGGCAGGAAGAGGCTGATCAAGTAGATTTACTCATTTTTGTTTTAAATAATAAAAATACACTGGGTGTTTTTTGTGTGTGTTGTTGTTTTTTTAAATTGCTGTTATACGCCAATAGCATGCCACCTGTTTGTATACCTTATGTCTTTCTTGCATGATATGCTTCAGGTGGCACCATCAGAAACTTGAGCCCGGAGCCAGACAGTTTCAGAACCTGACACCTGCATTAATGTATGGATGTTTTGTTTTGGTCACTCTGGTAACCAAGAGTTGCTAACATTTATTGACTATGGATTATGTCCAGGCTCTTGACATGCCTGCCTCATGGAAGCCTCAAACCCTGTTTTTGTGGTCGTCTCTATCTTACAGAAGGGACACAAGCTTGGAGCATGGTGCATCTTCTTTAAATTTCATTGATGGCAGGTGGGTCTGTTTCCAAACTCTGTGTTCTCAGTGATGCCTTCATACCACTTCCTGCAGCCAATGCCTATACAACTTTTTAAACTAAAAAGGAAAATAATCAAAAGAAAGCAAAGTCATTTTCAATATTGCTTTATAAAAAGTTTTTTTTTAAGCCTCAAATCCCCATTCAGTCTACAATTCTCAGTAAAATTAGTCACAATAAATCACAAAGGAAAATTTCAGGTTCAAGAAGGCCTCTTCTTGGGTGTCTTCTCCCTGCAGCCCCAGGACAGAGGGAAATATTCCAGGAGGGAGCAGCAGGGGGCAGGGCAGACCTGGGATAAGGGGCCTGCACAAGCTTCTTCCCACATGGCTTCACCGAGCCTTCCCACACGTCTGATACATTGAGGGTGTGAGCACAGCGTAAGTGACTGGAAAATACAGCTTACTAATTAGTACGCCAAAGAAAAGGTCTCTCTTCATATAAATAAAGAGATATTGATATGTACACATATCTAAATAGATAAATAGAAAGCAACAGGTGGAACTGTCATTAAATTAGGAGACTATTTGAAGACTTGTTTTAGATAATATAATTTAAATCAACATTTTAAATCAATATAAAACTTTTGAGTTGTGTCAGAATTAATTTTTAGTGATTCATCTTTTCCTACCTTACCAGTGAAATATGCATGAAAATGCATAAAGGAATGTGAAGCGATATTACTACTGGGAATGAGCAGTATCAACTGATGGGATTGGCCAATGAGAAAATCCCAATAATCAAAGCCAAGATGATGCCCTGAGCAGAGCATCGCTGGGAGAAGCACTGGACCAGCCTCCCAGACCTGCCCTTTCCCAGATGAGATGCTCCTCACTCTTGGCCTGTGGTTCCCCTACAAGCTTGGAGCTGTGCATGCCGGCTAACAGCAGAGAAAATGAAGAGGCGTGCTTGCATTTCAGGGTGGCTCTGGGCTGTGGTCCACAGATCTCTGCCTTTAAACCTAAACGTGAGGATCCAACAACCACTGGATAACTAGCCGTTGGGACTTGAACTTTCTCACCTGGTTTGTGGACAACAGTGTGCAACTCCTCACTCAAAAGTTCATTAGTAGAAAAAAAAAAAACAACAGCAACAACTCATAAGGAGAGCTGTAGCAAAAATAACAAAAGCAATCAGAGTAAGAGATGAACAGAAGACATTTGTTTCTTTTTAAAGTATTTTTTAAATATGTTTTATTAATTTCAGAGAAGAAGGGAGAGGGAGGGAGAGAGATAGAAACATCAATGATGAAAGAGAGTCAATGATCAGCTGCCTCCTACACATCCCACATTGGAGATGCAGCCTGCAACCCGAGCTTGTGCCCTGACCTGGAATAAAACCGTAACCTCCTGGTTCATAAATCGATGCTCAGCCACTGAGCCATGCCAGCTAGGACAGAGGACATTTGAAAGAGATTCTATGAGAAACAAAATTCATTTATTCAAGTTTTTAGTGTATTGGTTAGTAACATAAATTTCAGGTGCACAACTTTATAATACAACACCTGCATACTCCACTGCATGCTTACCCCCTGAAGACTAGTCTCCATTACTATGTATTTAACCCCTTTTACCCTCTTCATCTTACCCCCACCCCCTTTAGCTGCCTATTTAAAAAATGATACACTGAAACATTTTCCAAGGAAACTGGAACACAGTGAAGTATGTCCCTGCAGTCACAGTGGAGAAGCTGGTCCAGTGGAGAAGCTGAATGATGATGTCTCCAACTGTGGATGAGATGAGAAAGGAGGTGAGGGTTTTTGAGCGAAAATAATAGAATCATGACCTGAGGAGTCTGGCAAGTTCAATTTCATGCTACTAAAGTGCAAAGGAAGAAATTAATGCAGAAGCCCGCCCACCTTTGAATTCCACAAAAATAAATTTCTACAAAAGTGTTTTATAAATCTCCATGTTGGAGAAATTTTTTTCAGATTCTCCCCACAAGAACTGTGCTATTGATGGAGTCACAGCAGATCTGCCAGCTCCTGTTAATGTTACTTTTCATTTTGCATGCACGCCAAAATGTGTAAACATGTCATAAAAAGTCTTCCAGATGCTCATATCTCACCATCAACTTCATTTCCACACCTTTGAATCTTGCAATTACACATTTTGCACTTGTGAGCATACATTGTCAGACTGAAAAAGATATTCCTGTTCCATTATGCATAACTAAAGATTGTAATAGCTTGCTGACTCCTTTCTGTCTTTCCAAAGAAAGCTACTCATATTCACCCAGCACTGATTTGAACATGAAATCCTCTTAATTAAATATTATTGACATCTCAGCTTCTGTATGATCAATATTTCACATTTGCTAATTCTTTTTCATGTTTGAAGCATCTTCCATGGGCATTGTCTCATTTCACTGTCACAAACACTGTGTGTGTGGCAGAGCAGAGGGTGGAGAAAGGTAGATAGGTATTATATGAAAACTATCACATGTCTGCCCAGGGCATCATCTTGACTTTGGTTGTCTCATTGGGTCTGACAATAATTAATTGGCGTGGAGACTAAAGTTTTGTCTTAGCCACTGGTTAGCTACATGACTCATCAATGTCAGAACTAGCCCAGAAAGTCATGTTATTGAGTTTGGGGCATGGTCTGTCCAAATTTTCACACTTTTTTTCAGTTCTTTAGACAAGCAAGCAAATGAGACCATCTTCTGTCCCTTACTTGACAGGTATCTGGCCTGATCCCAAAGTGGTTTAATCCCATAAATGCACCATGATCATTCTCTTCTGCACTCATGTATACCTGCCACATCACCTGCCTTGGGTGCTATTCTGCCTCCTTTCTGTTTCCTTAAACTCTCTGTCTCTCAAAGTCTAGGTCAAACCTTCCTTCCTTCCTTCCTACAGTCTCCCAGAACCACTCTATTCAAACTGCAGCAGCAGCAGCAATGTCAAAGTAATGAGTCCAACAGTGAGTCCAAACTGCGTGTTGAGGGACTTTGTTATTTTACTAATGTATTTGTATCCGTTTCTTAGAATTAATCCTAAGCTTTTTCTCAGCAGGGCTTTTCTTAAATTCTCATAATAACCATAATATATTATATATAATAAAGGCATGGAGAAGGTGTCAATAAATCTTTGTTGATTTTATTTGACATGGAAATGAGATCTTCTCAGTGGAAGTATAAATTTCTAATAAAATGCTACCATGCTTTGATTTTACAAATATCTCTTCTAAAACTTTTTGAGGCTATATGACAACTCCATGCAATGATCTAGAAGAGAAAAAATATTATTTCCTTTCAAAAGTATAATAATTTAAAATGTGGATGTAAGTTAACCTTTATACTCAAAATGCCACCATGAGAAATGGGCTGATGGATAATAATCTTACACATGGTTACTGTATATTGCAATTTCCCAGTAGATGGTTCGCAGAGAAGCGAACAATAAGACAAAATGAAGATGCATGGGAGCAAAATGTCATATTCATTCTAGATAAAGGCTACTCAGGAAGCCTAGCCAGAGAGCAGATGGATGTGCTGTGAGCGCCCTGGTCAGAATCCTCCGTGAGCTTCAGGGAAGCCCCACGCCATTCCTTTCAGTATAAGTAACTGAATGAGTAAACGCGTTTTGAAACAACACAGATATTATAGTCACGTGCCAGTGAGAGAAAGAGAAAAAGTCCTGAGGAACAGGAAATCTGCTCTAGCTTCTGTCATTCACTGTTTCTGTCCACATCACCTTATGGCGGGGACATTGCTGCCAGCAGAAGTTCCAAATGCCAACAGTGACCAGATCAGCACTGGTGCTTCGTGGACAGCTCCACTAACGCCCTGACATTCTTTACACACCAACATGGGAGATTCTTCATGGAGAAGATGACTACCCTGGAAGCCACCCTGCCTGTGGAGTTCCTTTCTTAGATATAATTAATGCTTTATGCCTCTCAAAAAAATTATTCACAAATGCACATCTTGCTGTGCCATCCAGACGATGGGTTTCTTCTTGCGATGATGGCAAGCTGCACCTTCAGGTTCTGTCTCTACACTCTTCACCTGGGCAACTGCATCATGGTGGCTGGACTGAGGCCAGGGATTTACCAAGGAAAATGGCCCCATGTGGGGAGTAGCAGAGGCCTGAATATAATCATATTCATGAACATTTTCTGGGATCTAGTAGGCACCTCAAGGGTGAATGAGGGTGATAATGTGTGTGTGACTCTCAGGAGCACCTCAAACCCACCCTGGGAAAGTCAGCCAAGGGGAGGTTTCCCGCAGTCTCTCTTTGCATTCTTTGTAGATTAGAGTCCCCCCACTCTGCAGACATCTCAGGGCTGTCTCCCAAAGCTTCAGAAGTGCTAAGGACATTTGAAATCTACATGCGTTTCTTATACAGTTACAAAGGGCTTGTTCACACGTGTCAACTTTAATATGAAGAGAATTTGATCTAAGGGCAGAATAATAGAAATCCTGACAGGCTGGTTTCTTCTGACAACTGACTTGAACATTCTCAAATTTAAAAAAGAAAAGAAAAAAATCTTGTCTTATCACAGGTAAAGACAATTTGTGTGTTTTATAGGTGAAGGAGAAACTAAGCCATACATGCCAGCTTCACTTACATAGCCCATCCATATTACTTTTCATCATAGAAACCCAGGGGAGAAGAGAATGGCTCACCATGGAATTTCTGAACACACTCTGCAGCTAATCGTCTCAGGAGATAATATAACACAATATAAAGTGTGCACTTAAAATAGAAATCCATTACTCCATACTGTTTATATTATTAATGTCATTATTATTGTTAGAGTCCCAAGCATCATGCACTTTAGACTATCATGTGTCTAGTACAGTGCGCTGTGACTGTCTAGGGTGAGATCACCAGCTGGGGCTCTGAGTGAAGGAAGAGGACTGTCTAGTTCCAGTTCAGTTTGAGATGGGGGCAGGGAACCCCTAGAGTTTGGCATGGAAGTGGCAGTCAACTCGAAGTGGGAGGATGGGGCAGCAGGACCCCCAGCTGCTAGACTCCCCCACTTCATCATTCAGCCTGGAGACGGTTCCTCTATTCTACCATTGTGTTGAAACCAGTTATGTCCTACATTTCCCAGCCACCCCACTCCTGGAGGGAAGAGCTGCACTCACCTGCATAATGCCTTCCTAAATTCTGAGCCCAGACCCAAGTTCAGCCCTTCACCTGGAGCCAGATCCCTCATGGTGGGTATCTTCAACAATGCTCCAAAGAACCTTGATGGAGAACCACGTGAGTGGCTCTAAACCTCCAGAGACTGGGTCACATCCCAAAAAGACCAGGAAGAGGGTTGTCCTGGGGCAAAGTCTGGGCTGTGTACCTAACAAGTGTCATAGGCTAGTCCTACACAGAATCACCTTGGAGAACGTGGACACCTGGGGTTGGCCTGTATACCTCAATAGAAATGATCCTGGTTTTACCTTGGAATTTCCACAGTTGGCCTTGTGCTTCTCAAATGCAATCCCCTGGGGAACTTTGAAATAACACTGAACTGACGCCCAGATGCTACCTCCACAGACTCTCATGTACTTGGCCTGCGGGAGTCCTAAATATATTGTTGGACTAAGGAGCAGCCCAGGCTGAGACCTGCAGGTTTGTGTTTTTTGTGTGTGTTTTTTCCTAGGTTTTACCCCACTTAGGCAAGTTTCATCTACTTCTATTTTACTTAGAGTTTTTATTAGACATGGTTGCTGAATTACATTTTATGCTTTTCACTACCTATACATATAATCATTTTCCTTAATTTGCAAATGCAATAAGCATTATTGTATTTTCTAATAATAAAGTATGCTCGCCTTTCAAATTTGCTACACAATGCATCCCAAATGGACACGCTAAATTTGGTTACCATGTTTCCTATTTCAGTAAGATCTCTTCCCATCTAGGATGGTATCTCTCCATTATGATACCAGACAAGTCAGATTTTTGAAGCTCTTATTTCCAAAGCTCATTGATAAGATTAAGTGATATAATGTATATAGCAAAATGAGGGGACCTCATGTTCCGTCTTAACCCCCACCTCATATGATGTTTCCTGTAGGAAATCTACTCCAGAGGGATTTTCCCTTACACTCCACAGAACTAGCTCTCTTTCTCTCACCATCCCTCCCTGTCCTCCCCGCTCTCCCCTTTATGCACTGCAGGTGACCTGGATGGGGAACCCCCAGGGCTTGCACACCAACCCTGCAAATGAGAACAGGCTCCTGTCCAGCCCTGTGGGAAGGACGAGTGGGGACATGAGGATAATCTGGCCCCAACACAACCCCACTCGGTGAAGACCTGTGCTTCACAAAGAATAGAGGAATTTGTCACAGATGAATCTAAAATTGAAAGCGCCCAGGAGTGAACAAAACCTAAGAGACACCTCAGTTCCTCCACGAACTCAGAAAACTGGTCATTTTTTGTTAGGGGAGGGCTTCCTTCTTAATCTACTGGAGTGTGAAATTTCTGAGAATTTGAAGAACTTTAATTTCCTTGCATTTTTCTATAGTTAAGAAATGTATTATTTTCTTTTGATGGTTTCCAAGGACTTTAATCAGCAATTGAGGAGAGGAATGTTTCAGCATTTCTGTTCACTCTGTCATCTTCTCCCAAAGTAATGCACATTAGGGACTGAAAACCATGTCACAGAACCATTAGCTTTCTGACACTTTATTGGTCCTTTGCTGAGAACTTTCATTAGCATTAGATTTGCAGGTTAAGCCCACAGGTGGTAAACGCATTATAAGAAACAGAGTTAGATCTGCCTAGAATTCCAGTGACTTGCGATCTCAATGAAAAAGATCTAACCTGTGTTTTTCTATAGCAACAATGAGATTTCATTATATTGTCAATAGCTAAGGCACTACTTATTGCTATTAAGTCACATGGACAACCAATGGAAAATTGGAGAACTCAAATACTTAATTTCCAATTTGTTCAAAATGCTGGCAATGTTACTCAAATTTTTTCATGTATTTTTCAAATAACATTTAGAAATACCCTTGGCCTGCATTAAAATTCACTCTAAAATGGACGGTACCAGTGTGCACCAAGGCCAGACGTTATTTGGTGAAATAACTTTCCAGGTCATTGTTCCCACAAGCATGGCTGACGGTCCTCACCTGACGTCACGGCTTTCCAATGGGGCTTGAACATGAATGGCTTGTGCCGTGTTGGTCACCTCTCCTTCACCAAAAATGAAGCAGTTACCCTTCCCTCTGAGATCTGTCAGTCTGTTCAATGTATTCATGCCTCTGGACCTATTTTGCTCATCAGTTTATTATGTTCATTAGAGTCCACCTAAGAGTGAGATCATCTCTGACTGGCTTATTATTTCACTCAGCATAATCTCAAAGTCTATCCATGCTGTCCAAACAAAGGATACGAGATCCTTCCTCAGACACAGACAACAGTGGGATGAAGGCTTTGGGTATGGCAGGGGCTGGGCGGAGGGGAACAAAGTGGGGGGAAATGAGCTGCATTTGTAATATTGTCAACAACAACAAAAATGAAGCAGTTACTAATTGTGTAAGCCTATGAAAATCGAAATCTCAGCCAGAACTTAGGAAGCTTTATTTTGTGGCAGTGTTTATTCTCTTCTGCATGCTGAGAATTGAGTTTCTTGGTTTCAGTAGAGAGAAAAGTTCCACCATCTCAGGAAACAGGCTGATGGCCGTAGTGGGTAGGTTTTCATCTCCCACACTCTGTGCACACCTGAGCTGTGGGTGTAAATTCACACTTTCTGAGTGTAGATAAATGCAGAAGTCATATAAGAAGCCATTGCCTGCACCTCCCTCATTAACCAAAGGCAGCTCCTGCAAGTGGCTGCTTGGAGATACAGGCCTCTGAGTCATTTCTGAGCCATTTCTGCTTGACTCTTCTGTCTGCTTCCTGCTCCACATCGGTGACATGTGACAGGGACATACAGCAATTGTTTATCTCAAGAGGTTTCCCTCACTTCTATGCATGTAAAATTTCAGATATTTCATAGGAAACTGAATAGCTACGCACCCCATGTATTTAGGTAAATAAACTGTTCTTAAAATGAAGTTCTAGCAACTTCAGTATGGATAGTTAGAATATGCTTGTTTCCATAGAAAAAAAATAAATTGATTCTCAAGAAATGGGTGAATGTTTAAGTGCTTTAGAAACAGAAGCACTCCGATGGCTGATCAGGAAGAATTGAGAGCCTGTTGAAAGGCTCAGACCAGAGCCTGCTTTTTGCTCTAATGCTGCAGAGATCCTCCCAGGCCCCAGAGAGAAGGACAGGCGCAGGATGGGGCGAGTGATATGCCTTCCTTCAGGTCCTGTTTACCTTCCAAACCCTTCCCTCCACAGCCCAACCTCAGAGGCCCGCCCCCTCACTTTTTTTGTCTCCTCTCTCATTTCTGGCAAATTCCTCAGGAGCCCAGAGAGCTTCCTTCAGTGGAATTCAAGTCAACAATATTTGCCAGTGCCTGTTGAGTGAAGGCGAGATGGGAGACACTGGCGAATCAACCACGGTCCTCCTAGGAGAAAATCAGTTGCACAGAGTGAACCTCAGTGTCTCCACACCAGTGAGAAATGGCAGGATGTGATCACTGACCCCGTGCCCAGCTTGGCCTCATGCTGACTCTGGACCCACCTGGGAGAGAGGCCGCTGGGCTCCTGTCTTCCTTGTGCTGAACTGGCGTCTTCCCCCAGGTTTCTGCACATCATGCCATGGCCTCCTGTCACAGAACTTTCTCTAGATGTGTGTGTTCCAGCAGGTCTTCTGTGCGCTAATATCATGATGACAGAAAAGTCAGCAGAGATGGTACTTATACTGAAGATCTTTCTCAAAGTAAAATCAGCACACATCATTCTGGCACTGGAAGGTTTGGCCTTGGAACACCCCAATACGGCTATTCTCACAAATCTCAACCTGGCTAACCAACCAATCCTCACTTACACCTAGCAGACCTCTGACCCTTATCAGGAATCCTGGGCAAGGGGGACTTTATTCTAACAAATTATCTCCACTTCTAGAAAATAATCTGTTCACCATAGCTTTACTGAAATGGGCACCTATATGTAAAGTCGTAAAATCAAGTAATCTTTATAAGCAGAGAGTATAGGACAAATTTTAAAAATCATCCCCACTTTGTTTCTAAAACAATTCCCACAAATCACAGAGACTCTGAGTGTGCTGTTCCTTAAGATTAAACTCATCAACTGGCGAATGTCAGTGTATTGCAGATTGCAACAGTCAGTCAGGTAGAAATTTCTGCAGGAAATAACCAATATGTGTCATTATAAATTGGTTTTTAGTGATAAGAAATTAAGATATTTCTCTATTCATCATGTGTTTCACAAAAAAATGTTCAATAACCTCACATCCATCTTTTCTAATCACTCACCATGACTGAGCACTTTGGATTAATATTTCAAGCTGTCAGATATGTCCTCATGGCAGGCACGATTTGTCTGAGAGCATTACATTAAGTGCTGCATCACAGTGACTTATAAAATGCTTTGTTTGTGAAAGGCAGTGATTCAGGAGGGGTGAGGGCATCCTCAAGTGGTTTGTCATGGAAACAGCTTGATACTGACTGGTTCATCATCTCTTTGCCTACAATCATGTCATCCTATCTAATAAAAGAGTAATATGCAAATTAACCACCACTCTGCTGCACCCACAAGCCACGCCCACCATCCAATCAGGAGCGAGTATGCAAATTAACCCAACCAAGATGGCTGCGGTCACAGAGAGAGAAGGAGGGAGGCTTGGGTTTCCCCGGCGATGGAGGAAGCCAAGCTTTCCGCACACCCTGCCCGGCCCAGGCCTGCACTCCAGGCTACAAAGTTTCAATTATACAAGATAAATAAATCCAGACAAAAATGGTGCCAGCCATGCAGCTGGAGAGAGCAGGAGGCTAGGGTTGCCCCTGGCGATGGAGGAAGCCAAGCTTCTGAAGCCCTAGCCTGCCTTGGCCTCCGCTTAAGGTTACAAAGTTTCAATTATAGAAGATAAATAAATCCCAACAGAAATGGCTGCCACCATGGAGTGAGCAGAAGGTTTGGCTCTGCTCAAGGCTACAAAGTTTCAATTGTAGAAGATAAATAAATCCCATATACCAGGGCCTCTGCTTGGGTCACCAGGGGGCGTGGCCGGCCTGCAAACCACCACAGGCCCCTCGCCCAGGCCACCCCACTCCCCAAGGGAACCCCCACTCTGATCCGGGATACCCTTCAGGGCAAACCAGCTAGCCCCGACCCATGCACCAGGCCTCTATCCTATCTAATAAAAGAGTAATATGCAGATTGACCATCACTCCAACACACTAGCTTGCTGCCCCCATGTGGTCAAAGATGGCTGCCCCCATGTGGACACAAGATGGCCACCACAAGATGGCCAGCAGGGGAGGGCAGTTGGGAGGGACCAGGTCTGCAAGGGAGGGCAGTGGTGGGCAATCAGGCCTGCAGGGGAGGGCAGTTAGGGGCAAACAGGCTGGCAGGGGAGCAGTTAGGCATCAATCAGGCTGGCAGGGGAGTGGTTAGGGGGTGATCAGGCCGGCAGGCAGAAGCGGTTCAGGAAGGCAGGCAGGTGAGCAGTTGGGAGCCAGCAGTCCTGGATTGTGAGAGGGATGTCTGACTGGCTGTTTAGACCCAATCCCACCAGGAACGGGCCTAAACGGGCAGTCGGACATCCCTCAAGGGGTCCCAGATTGGAGAGGTACTGGGCTGAGGGACACCCCCACCCCCGTGCATGAATTTCATGGACCAGGCCTCCCTCTAGTACAGCCGTGGGCAAACTACGGCCCATGGGCCGGATCCGGCCCGTTCGGCTGTTCTATCCGGCCCACTGAGCCGAAAGAGCAGAGGGTTCTCTTGCTCTCCCCTTCGCTCCTTTACTTTGAATTTATATTAGTTCACACAAACACTCCATCCATGCTTTTGTTCCGGCCCTCCAGTCCACTTTAAGAACCCATTGTGGCCCTCGAGTCAAAAAGTTTGCCCACCCCTGCTCTAGTATCTACATATTATGCCTGTAATTTGTTTTCTCAAAAAATAGGCTGGAAGACACTCTTTTTTTATTGTTAAAACTAGGGGCCCAGTGCATGAATTCGTGCACCTTGAAAGGAGCTGTGGGCCATGAAGCTGTAGTGGGCACAGGGGCGGGTTTCAGCTCATTTTCCATTCCCCTACCTGGCCCCTCCCACTGCAGCCCCGGTCCCTTGTCTGCCGTCAGCCCTGCTCCCACTGCCACTACTCCCACAAACTGACAGCACCGGCCCCACTCGTACCCACTGACAGCACGGACTGATTGGGGCTGACGCAGCCAAGGAGAGGGAGTGGTGGCTGCTGCCCCAATCACCCCTCAGGAGTAGGGGGGCCTGAAGAAGCCCTCAGGGGTGATTGGGGTTGGCAGCTGCCACTCACACCCGCTGGTGGTGCTGAGTGATTGGGACTGGCGCCAGGCACTGACAGTGAGTGCTAGTGCCAGGTGGGACCATGGCGCACAGGAACAAAGAATTTTTAGTAACCACCAGAGGCTTGCCCCGATGACAGTGACTGGTGCCCCACCTGGGTCTGGCTCCCCCACTCACCTGCTCCACCATCTTGCCACAGACAATGCCTGCCATGTTTCACACATGACCCCTGGTGGTCAGCGCATGTTTGGTTGTTCCACTGTTCGGTCTATTTGCATATTAGCTTTTTATTATATAGGATAGCACAATGCACTTGAAAATATTTACATGATATAATCAGATGGCAAAGAAGTTTTCTTACTGATAAAAAGCCTAATTTGGAGTATTTGGGGTTAAAACTGAACTTCTGGTGGCAGTAATGAGTGCACACATCCGCAGCCACTTGAGGAGGTACTTTCAGAGAGAATTATGAAGGTGCCTGTTACTAGGAAGAGCCAGGAGGGAGCTGCATATACACAGACCATGCATTTCTCTGTTTCGTGTTGAACCAGCATCACTCAGATCTCAGTGAAATTCGTTTTTATGGAGGTTTTCCAAATAGCAGGGGCTGATATCCAGTGTCTGAATTAATTCTTTGCAAGTGGCTGAGAAGAAAATTGAAAGAATACAAATGCAAGTAAGTTAGGAGAGCAGACAAAAGTGACCGGTGCTGCCCCCTGTATAGCCCCATACTTTGCAGATAACAAGTGCTATCTTTAGTGTTCTTTATCAAAATGCTAAACTCTTCATGAAAATTAAATTGTCTTTTTAAATTGAAGAATGATGGTGAAGCATAATTGAAGAATGATACTATGATTTCTCTCCCGGGTTAATTTTACACTAGTTTCTTACTGATATATTCTCCCTAGAGGAAAGCCTTGAGCATTCATTGAACAAGAGTTTGGTGTTCTATCCCAACCCATATCAAAACAATCGCTTCGTTAAACTATTGAAATAGAGCCAGAGAAAGTGGGGGAGGGTGGAGAGCTGAGAGGCAAGGACCCTGGACTGTGGGAAGGGGCAGTGTGGGTCTGGGTGGGCAGTGGATAGACTCCTGAGAAGAACCCTGGAGACCAAGTCCCCACCTCCCTTAACTGACAATCCCTGAAGATACAAAGCTGCTTTGTTCTTTACTCAGTTTAGAGTCAGAGATCTAGACAAATTCCCAAGCCAGCACTTTTCAGTTGCCCTCCTGACTGAATTGTGAAATACATTGCTCACGGAATCTTTCTTGTTTCTGAGGTCAGGGGGCCAGTGCCAGCGCCCCCTAGGTTCACCATCAGGTTATTGGTAAATGTTCCAGGATGCTGAGCACACGGATTTAATCCCCATTTAACCACAGTGATTTGCTAAACAGAAACAGGAAGTCTTCTAAATTCACTTACAGGGAGCTCTGGTTCTCAGCCTCGGCCAAAGGACAGTACGACTATTACAGCCGGGTCTGGGCTCTGAAACACAACTTCAAACACGAGAGCAGGGACCACTTGGGACATCCATCAGAAAACCTGACTTTCAAGCAGGGGAATGACAACCGCTTCCCGGGGCTCCTTTCTCAAGAAATGAACTCCTTTCTCAAATATAATGAATTTTGGTGCCCCTGGGGGGATACACCTTCATTCTACTGCTGATCACTTGTGAAGAGCTAACAGAGACAGATTCATCAGACTTCCATGTGCATGAAAATGTCCAGAGCTTGAGAACACCCCACCAGGAATCTGAATGAGCAGGGCAGCTTTTGAGGTTTGAGGAAAACTACACAGAGGTTGCCTCCAGCAATGTACATGGAATTTATGCACCACAGGAAGATGTCTTACTTAATTTTAGCTGTACATTCATAACAATTACAGGTTGGTACAACATAATAAAAGACAACATATGTCGTATTTTTTTGTGAATAAGACACACCCATGTATAAGACGCCCCCCACTTTTCCAACCCAAAATTAACAAATCAATATTTTAAACATTTTGCTGGTTTTCCTTTTAAGGCCTTCTTTATTTTATTTATTTGTTTGTTTGTTTGTTTGTTTATTTTTGCATCTTAAGGAGTTGTTCTTCCTGTTTTCTCCACTGTTTGATCATACACTCAGT
The DNA here is from genome assembly GCF_963455305.1 of Plecotus auritus. Classification (NCBI taxonomy): domain Eukaryota; kingdom Metazoa; phylum Chordata; class Mammalia; order Chiroptera; family Vespertilionidae; genus Plecotus; species Plecotus auritus. The sequence goes on from NC_137782.1 coordinate 43,440,263, forward strand.
GGGAGGAGGTCCAAATGATCTCTCTGCAGCTCTATTTCCATGCTCTTTTGCATAGATGATTACATTCAGTTTGAATTTTGCAGAGTAAGATAATTGCTTACCAGTACTTATCTTTATATTTTTTTTACATCTTTTTGGGCTCAGAACTCTCTGGTCCCTTTTGCATCTGTGCATTCTCCACCTCCACCTCCAATTACTAAGGCATCAGCTGACATCAGTACAATAATGCTCGTGATTGGAGGAAGCCTGTTTGACAAGGTATGGGCAGCTACACACCCATGTGGCTCCTTCCTCGGCTGACTTCCATGTATAAGATGCCCCTCGATTTTCAGTCTAACGATTTTAGAAAAAAATAGCATCTTATACATGGAAAAATACGGTATTTTGCAATGGCTATGGAAACTCACCCTTAGCAACTCCTATGGATGCCCTGTCTGCCTCCACATAACCTCATTCCCTAAATGATGAAGTCACCCTTCATCATTACATCTCTAATAAATTACACATAAAATGAGCTAGTCTCTGTCACTAACAGAATGTGCTTCTTCATCTTCCAACCCCACAACTAGATTAAGCAACCTCTCTTCTGAGACCTAGTGAACATTCTTTCAAAGGTCTGTGAAGAACTCTCTTTGACCCCTCATAATCTTTTAATTCAAATAAAGTGAAGTACTTATCAGTGAACTATAATTAGCTCGATTCAGCTGTATCTTCAATGAGCGGGCTAAGGGCTCAGATCACGTCATCTATAGAAATAAAGGTGCTTACAGAGAGATGTTCTCTTTGACCTCATATACCTTTGATGATGATGATGACTGATGATGATTATTATTATTTAATATTTATTATTATTTTCAGAATCACAGTGCTTTGAGGAAAGGCAGGGGTAAAAGAAGGGAAAAAAATTAATGACCTTAAAATTATATATATATATATATATATATATATATATATATATATATATTTCATTATTTTTCTAATTTAATCTTCACAACAACCTGGCATGAAGATATTATTACTAATATTTTTTAAAGTAGAAAAAAATCATACCTAAAGGTTTAGATGCCAGGCAACTCACATGGCCTGAAAATGCAGAAGCAGTCTCCGCACTCCAGTCTTCCCGACTCCACACTCTCTGCCGCCTCCACTTCCTTAAAAGGCTGCAAAAGGTTGAATTAACCTAAGTATTGGATCAATTACTCATTCTGACAGAATAAAGGAAACAATACAAAATATTTATAACTAGACACCTTGGTATCCTATATAATATGCAAATTGACCCTCACACCCTCACAAGATGGCTGCCTACGACCAGGCTGGCAGGGGGGTTAGTGAGGGACAACCAAACGACTGAACAGCAGGCTGTGTGGGGTGACCAGGCTGGCAGGGAGGGGCAGTGGGGGCAACCAGGCTAGCAAGGGGGGCAGTTGGGGGCAACCAAACTGGCAGAGGGGAGCAGTTGGGGGCAACCAGGCCAGCAGGGGGGCAGTAAGGGGTGACCAGGCCAGCAGGGGGGGACAGTTAGGGGCAATCATGCAGGCAGGCAGGTAAGCGATTAGGAGCCAGCGGTCCAGGATTGTGAGAAGGATGTCCGACTGCCAGGCCCGATTCCCAGGATCAGGTCTAAACTGGCAGTTGGACATCCCCTGAAGGGTCCCAGATTGGAGAGGGTGCAGGCTAGGCTGAGGGAACCTCCATGCACAAATTTCGTGCACCAGGCCTCTAGTTATATTATTAATTACATTGAAAATTAGTGGTCTAAGTGCTCCAGTTAAAAGACAGAGATTGTCAGAGTGGATCAAGAAACAAGACCTAATTATACATATGCATATATATATATATAGACACACATAGATTCAAAATAAATGGATGGAGAAAACACATCATACTAACACAAATCAAAAGAAAGCAGGAGTACCTATATTAATTTCAGACTGAGCCAACTTCAAGGCAATGAAAATGATCAGGAATATGAAAGGGAATTATCTATACCCTATCTAATAAGAGTAATATGCAAATTAACCGTCACTCCGTGACAAAAATGGCGGCCCCCATAGCCACAAGATGGCAGTGCCCAGTCCCTTCAGCCCCGCTGCTGGAGTGTCCGGGCCTGTCCGCCGGAGCAGCAAGGCTGGATCCGCCTCCGGAGGGGGCGGATCCAGCCTCCCCGCTTCACCAGTGCTGCAGCGTCTGGGCCTGTCAGCCCCACTGGGGTTTGTGGGGACCAAGCTGCGAGGCTGGATCGGCTGCTAGAGGGGGCAGATCCAGCCTCCCCACTCCACCGCTGCTGCTGAGTCTGGGCCTGTCAGCCCCGCCGGGGTTCACGGGGACCAAGCAGTGAGGCTGGATCCACCCCCAGACACGGCAGACAGAACCCGGACAGCAGGGCTAGGGGGCTTCCTTAGCGCGGCAGCAGTGGGGAAGCCCCAGGACCAGCAGACAGAGCCCAGACAGCAGGGCTTGGGGGCTTCCTTAGTGTGTCGGTGTCAGCAAAGCCCCCAGGCCTGGCAGACAGAGCACAGTGCAGGGCATTGGGGCTTCCTTCACATGGCACATGGTGGCGGCAGGCAGAGAGTGGACAGCAGGGCATGGGGGCTTCATCTCCATGGCTGCAGCGAAACCCCCAGGCCCTGCAGAGAGCAGAGAACCATGGGAGTGGGCCTAAGCCATCAGTAGGACATCCCCTGAGAGCTCCTGGATTGCAGAGGGTGCAGGTTGGACTGAGAGACCCCCGTGCACGAATTTTGTGAACCGGGCCTCTAGTGTATATATAAAACCCTAATATGCAAATAGACTGAACAGCAGAACAAACAAACAACTGGCCACATGTGTTGACCACCAGGGGGTACATGTGGAACATGGCAGGCATCGGCCATGGCAAGATGGTGGAGCAGGTGAGTGGGGGTTCCAAACCACAAGGGGATGCATTGAAAGCAGTGCAGGTCGCTGTCATCAGGGCGAGCCTCTGGTGGTTGCTGAAAATTCTTTGCTCCCACGTGCAGCAGTCCCACTGGGTGCTCACACCTGCTGCCAGTGCCAGCCCTGCTCACACCCACTGCTGGTGCCGGAGCCACTGCTTGCCCCCGTTGCCAGTGTCTAGCACCAGCCCCGATCACTCAGTGCCGTCAGCGGGTGCGAGCAGCAGCTGCCAGCCTCGATCGCCCCTGTGGGCTTCTCCACTTCCCCCTGCTCCTGAGGGGGGTTTGGGGCTGGAAGCCAACTCTCGCACTCAGTGCCAGCAACGGCCCTGCTTGCACCTGCTGCTGGCGCTGGCCCCAATCACTCTGCACTGTCAGCATGTGGGAGTGGAAGTGGCAGGAGCAGGGCTGCTGAAAGACAGGGGATCCAGGGCCACAGTGGGAGGGGCCAGGCGGGGTTGCGGAGGATGGATCTGAGACCCGCCCCTGTGCCCCCCACAGCCTCGTAACCCACAGTTCCTTTCAAGGTGCACGAATTCGTACACTGGGCCCCTAGTGTAATAAGGTCAGTTCTCCAAGAACACATAACAACCCTTAATGCATATACACCTGACAACAAAGCATAAAGTTATATGAGGCAAAAAAATAATAATAAATTTTCACAGAGGAGTAGATGAATATACTATCGTAGCTGGAGATTTCTACAACCAAATATCATAAATGTTCAGATCCAGAGGGCAGACAATTACTAAGGATATAGTGGAACTCAACAACACCATCAACCAACTGAATATAGTGGACATCTACAGACTACTCCAACAACAGCCAAATACACAGTCTTCTCAAGCTAACATGGAAAATTCACCAAGAAAGACCACCCACATTCTGGGCCATAAAACACACCTCAATAAAGTTTAAAAAAATAGAAATCATACAATGTTTATTTTCAGACCACAATGAAATTAAACTAAAAATCAGTAAGAGAAATATAACTGAAAAAATTCCAAAACACATGGAGATTAAATAACATACTCTACTAGTAAATAACATGAGTCAAAGAAGATAAACCTCAAAAGGAATTAAAAAATATTTTGAACTAAATAGAAACGAAAAATAATTTATCAAAATTGCGGGGATGCATTGAAAGAAGTATTTAGGGGAACATTTATAGCATTGAATGCATGAATTGGAAAAAAAAGAAAGAATTAAAATCAATAATCTAAGTTCCCCCCTTAGGAAACCAGAAAAAGAAGAGCAAATTAAGTCTAAAGTAAGCAAAAGATGAATAATAAGAGCTGAGCAGAAATCAGTGAAATTGAAAACAGAAAATCAATAGAGAAAATCAATGAAACCAAAAGCTAGTTTTTAAAAAGATCAATATGACTCTAGCCAGGCTGAGTACATAAAAAAAGGGAGGCGGGGGGTGGGGGGAGAACACAAAGGATCATGGATTCTGAGATAGATGGGCACTGCTTTCTGTATTTGGTGATCTCTCAGATTCTAATCTCTAATAGCCATGCAGTCATTCATTTATTCAGCAAAAGGTGTATGCCAAAATGCTAAAATATAATAGCATATAAAATCTCTACTCACATAAAACTTAAATCTTGGCATTCCTCGATGTTGTGAATATAATCATAATTTTATTATCAAAATTTGGGGATGAGCACAGAAGGCGGGGATTGACTGAATCCAACTTATTATATCTTCAGAGAAAAGAAGAGACACAAATGAACTGACTCATTTATTGATCTTCTGATTTCAATTGTCTAACTTTACCTCTTTCACTTCTCCGGTGCCATCAAAACCACTTATTTAACACTCTCCACTCTAGCACTGATCTGGTATTTCACAGAAAATTCCAATCATTGTGATCTCAAATCCTAGAAACTTATCATCTTTTCTAGAAGGAAATAGTATTATAACTTGTGAAAGCTAAAGCTAATGTGGCTTCTTGTTTGGATTTTTGTTGTATTTTATAGAGAGATGTTTAAAAATACAACAAATAGGGCCAGGAAATAAAAAAGAGAATATTATAACTATATGAGTAGCTATAATCTGTAAATATATGTTGTACCTTTACAATATATTAAACATTCTAAGAGTTGGCATAATAGACAGGAGATAAAACACACTCAAGGTGTGTCTCTGTGTATCTGTCTGCTGTATATATGTGTTAAATAAGTTGAGTGAGTAACTTTCACTCAAATGTCTTTTTTATGAACTCAAAGGAGAATGTAAACAACATAGACCTTTATTTCATGAGAAAAATAACCTTTAATGAGAGTGAAGATAAAATTTTCTCTGTAGAATAATCCTATATAATAAAAGCCTAATATGTTAAGTGTCAGGTTGGCCGGTTGGTCGTTCAGCCAATTAAAGTGTAATATGCTAAGGCTGCTCAACCACTTGCTATGACGTGCACTGATCACCAGGGGTCATACAGTTGACTGGTTGACCAGTCGCTATGATGTGCACTGATCACCAGGGAGCAGACGCTCTGACTGGTAGGTTAGCTTGCTGCTGGGGTCCAGCTGATTGGGACTTGCCCTCCCGCCATCTCTCCCCAGCTGGCCAATCTCCAGTGTTGCTCCCTGGCCCTGATTGTGCACCAGGCTGAGGGACCCCCTCCCCAAGTGCACGAATTTTGTGCACTGGGCCTCTAGTAACTAAATAATCATGAAGCAGCCAAATATAGTCTTTAGATCCAGTAGGTCCAGTTGAGAAGATGAATCTCTGAAATTCTATTCTTTCCTGTTTTGGTTTCAATTCAAGTTTGAATAAAATCAGAGATAAAGATCATCTTCTCCCTTAACCTAAAAATCAAACAAAAATGTTTTTTATAGCAGCTTTCATCAGCCATGAAATGAAAAAAGTTAAATCAACAGTAATTTTAAGTTTTCTACAAGCACTCAAATGATTACATTCTAAATGACTTTCCAAAGTATCTAAACTTTGAGGTTCATATAATTTTACTAAGTGTTTTGTTTATATCTCATTTCAGAAGGGTTTATTAGAATACATTTCTAACAGAGGCTTCAATGACTACTGAGTGACATCCAATTAAGGCAATTACCAATACTCTTAGCAAATTTGCTTCATAAGCAGAGCATAGGTGATAAAAGGCAGAACTGTTCAGAGTGAATTATTTAAGGTGCTTACAGTCTATCTGATGATTCACCTAAATTCTTTCTAACAGACTTTAGTGACCTGTGGCCCTAGTATTTTATTCTTGCACATGACAGTTTCAGAGTTAGGGTCAACCTCCCATGCTGTTTGTGCTCATTGTTAATGAGTCTCTATTTGTTATGATAGAGAAAACCAAGGAATCATAGTACTTCTGACGTGACTTATTCCTCTTTTACATAAAAATATTGTCATAAGGAGCAAACCAGGGGCTCAAGAAGAATTTGGTACCCTTTCTGGCTATTGTGGACATACCAGTAACCTCTCCTTCTTGCTCTATAGAATTGGGATCAGGCTGTATGGTATAACCCAGAAGACTGAGCTCCCTTTCCTTAAGGACAGGCAGTGTCCTTGCTTCTCATCACAGGCTCAAAATACTCAGCAATCACAGAGAAATGAAGTATCCCCATGGAAGAGTGGCCTGAGAGGGATATTAGAGCCGAGAACAGAAAGCAGGGTGACCCCAAGGGTGGACATCTGGAAGCAGTGAGTTGGAACCAAAGCAATGAGTTGAGTGAGGTGTCCAAGTGGGGCTCCAAGGAACTTCACCAGCAATGAGAGATGGATTGCATACAAGAGGATGAAAATATTAGTAAATATCACATTAATAATCCTATCTAATAAAAGAATAATATGCAAATTGACCATTACTCCAACACGCAAGATGGCCACTCCCATGTGGTCAAAGATGGCATCCCCCATGTGGACCCAAGATGGCCACCACAAGATGGCCAGCAGGGGAGGGCAGTTGGGAGGGACCAGGCCTGCAGGGGAGGACAGTTGGGGGGGACCAGGCCTGCAGGGAAGGACAGTTGTGGGGGAACACAGGCCTGCAGGGAAGGACAGTTGCGGGGGACCAGGCCTGCAGAGGAGGGCAGTTGGGCATGACCAGCCCTGCAGCAGAGGGCAGTTGAGGGGACCAGGCTGGCAAGGGAGGGCAGTTAGGGGTGACCAGGTCAGCAGGGGAGGGCAGTTAGGGGTGACCAGGTGGCAGGGCAGGACAGGTAGGGGCAATCAGGCCAGTAGGGGAGCAGTTAGGCATCGATCAGGCTGGCAGGGGAGTGTTTAGGGGGTGATCAGGCTGACAGGCAGAAGCAGTTAGGGGCAATCAGGAAGGCAGGCAGGCGAGCAGTTGGGAGCCAGCAGTCCTGGATTGTGAGAGGGATATCTGACTGCCCATTTAGGCCCGATCCCAGTGGGACAGTTGGACATCCCTCAAAAGGTTCCAGATTGGAGAGGGTGCAGGCTGGGCTGAGGGACAACCCCCCTCCCCCATGCACGAATTTCGTGCACTGGGCCTCTAGTATATTAATGAATGTGTTGCAGTAAAGAGAACCAGGCTTCCCAGTGTAGGAAAAGAGAGTTACCATATGGAAAGAAAGGATGAGAACAAGCATTGTGGTATTGAATTGAAATTGGTGTCATTGGTCTGATTCATAGATGAATTATATCATCAATATAAATAGATGATAATGATAGGAGGTAGACTGATAGATAAATGACAGGTAGAAGATAGATAGATAGATAGATAGATAGATAGATAGATAGATAGATAGCCATACTTATAGGTATGTATATATAGATTTATATTCAGACATGTATTCCCCACCAAACATTTATTAATTACAAAAGTAATGAAAGAAATTTTAGCATGAAAACTGGAAGACACCACCTTGATCCAAGTGAACATTCTCAGTGATGGGCAAAAGCAAAAGCATGTGTCTCCTGGTGGGATCCAAGAAGAACATGACATCATTTCTGTAAATCATCATTTATGCTGATTCTAGAGTCTCTGATGCATTTTGCTGTACTATATTGCTGAACATAATTTGAAATAGAAAACAGAATACAAAACAATTTTTTTCATGCCTTTCGTGCCTTGTTAAAATACAACTTTAATCCATTTCAGAGCTTTCTGAGCAAAAACTAAGCAGATCCTAGGAATAGTTGTTGGTATTAGGGTGTGTCTCATGATGGCTGAGAACAGAGAAGCTTGAACAATACAAGCAGGAACTCTGATTTCTGGATCTTTGGTTTCCATGTGAATCATCAGAGAGAAATGCACAGACCAATCCCTGATCCCATTTGTGGAGAAATTCCGAGGGACAGAATTTCCGCTCGGCCTGAAGAACAGGTTCAATGTGACTAGTCGGAGGAGGTGATAAAACAGTAAACAACACTTACAGGTGAAATGTAATGCTCTCTGCTGTCACTCACTAGATGATTGCTGGTTTCATGGAGTGTTTCTTTAGAAATACAAACATGACAAATATGGAACAGGGAATGTCTTTGTTGAGAAATAAGCAACATAGTGTGAATTTCCTCATCACTAGGAAGACCACTGCATCATTACCTAGCAATCTCAGCATCATAATCACAGTGGAGACAGATGATTTCTGTTTTAACACATATCCTCCCTCCTGAGGTAAATAGATCCACAGTGTATGTGATGACCTTGAGGTTTTAACATAGGACAATATATTAAACTAGAGGCCTGGTGCATGGATTTATGCACCAGTGGGGTCCCTTGGCCTGGCCTGTGTCCTCTTGCAATTTGGGACCCCTTGGAGGATGTCAGAGGCCTGGTTCATGGATTCAGCCCCATCCCGCAGGCCAGGCTGAGGGACAATGTGGGGGCGGCCATCTTGTGATGACATGGGGGTGGCCATCTTGTGACATGAGGGTGTGAGGGTCAATTTGAATATTACCTCTTTATTATATAGGATAGCCAAGTGACCAAAGGGTGGAATGACCAGAACGACCGTTCGACCAGAAGTTCAACGCAGGAGCTGCCCCCGGGTGGTCAGTGCCTGGCCCTCCCACAGTGGTAGCAGCCGCTTAGAGGGTGGGTCCACAGACACTGGGCTGACTGGGATAAGCAGCACTCCCACAGCAGGCTGATCCCCACAGGCCGCCCCCCACCAGTGCACGAATTACAGCACTAAATGCTGACAGTTACTAAGCACCGTCCTTGTGGCAGGAGAAGGCCGCGTACTCTCCACGGAATCTCAGATAATCCCAGAACCTGCCTCACAGGGTTGATCTAAGGATTTCTATTCATAGCTTTCAGATTGGAATGAGATAATCAGCTTTTAAGTAGTTGAGGGAAAACACACAACTGCTCCTTTTTCATTCTCTTCATCCTGCTTTCTTGCAAGAAAAGGAACAAATTATGAGAAAATGACCAACAATTTTGATAAGAAAATGATGGTCCCTAAGATAAATAAAATAATATGAAATGCTATCATTTGGGGCCCCTCAGGGAAAGTTGCACAGATAAAGAGGGAGAAATACAGACTGCATTTGGCCTTCATACTTGAAACATCCTTGAATGACCCCCATCTGCTGAAGTGTAATTCTGTGGTTTTCTCCAGGACTCTCATTCCATTACATAGTTCCACAGTACAACATTTTCACATATTTGTAACAGTGTTTATGCCATTATGGACTTTCTGAAGTAATTTATAAGCAAGCACAAAATTACTAAAAAGTAAAATGTTAAGATACTGATGGTTTTGAAAAAAGACAGGAATGATAGAAGTTGTATAGGGGTAGGTGAGAGAGAACAGATGAGGAATACAGTCTAAGGGACAGTAACTTCATTTTATTTGGTAGATGTTGAGAGTTACTAGATATGTTTGATAGATCAGAAATACATATAAATATTTAAAATCATCAGTGAATACTGACACAGATACAGTACATCCCTCATCCCTTATAGTAGGAAGTCATTGCATAAGACCTGGTAGCAAGAAATAAAGTGTATAAACATGCAGTTTCAATTGCAGAAGACCTAAAGAGAATTATTAAAGACAGTGCCATCTGAGAAGTAGATGGGATTGAAGACCAGAATATTTTATTTTCTACTTTGTATCATTCTATAATTTTTGTTATTCAAGCCATATTCATGTATTACAGGTCTACAGTCCCTTCACTAAGTCTCTTGTGGAGAGATCTGTTTAAGAATTTCATTCCATATATCAGTGGTCAGCAAACTCATTAGTCAACAGAGCCAAATATCAACATTACAACGATTGAAATTTCTTTTGAGAGCCGAAAACCAACGTCTGGGCCACGAAGTTTCAATCTCACTGTACGTGTGGGCCTGCACGTGGTATTTTGTGGAAGAGCCACACTCAAAAGGCCAAAGAGCCACATGTGGCTCGTGAGCTGCAGTTTGCTGACCACTGCCATATACAATCCCAGTGGGATGTGTGAGGCTGCCTGGGAACCAAACACTCCACATGCGGGGCACAGGTTATAACTACCCCTACATTCATGTGTTCAGGACAGATTTGACTGGAAGAGATTTATAACTTCATTTCCCAGGGCTTTGTGGATTTTGTCATTGCAGATAAGGAATTATGGACCTGTGTGTAGCCAAAAGAATAAATATGCACACAGTTTCTAAGGCAGAATCAAAGTGAAACTCACACAGTCCACCTTCCTTTAACCCAACTTTCATTTCCCTTTTCAGTTGAGTGTGTACTGTGGCAAAGGAAAAAATAAGATGTGTTGACCAAAGGCATTTTCCCTTTTGAAATATCAGAATACATGTAGTCATGTAGCAATGCCTACAGTGATGAAATGCTAGAGCAATTTTTGAAAGAACATTTGATAGAAAGCATGATGAGGGCTCTATTTCCATTTTGATGAAAGTCTTTGCATCAGTTTGGCAGAGAACACAGAGCAGCAGGAACTCTGCAATTTGCAATGAAGAGCAAGGAATCCATGCCCTTTGCAATTCACAAATCTCCCCACTCTGCCTTTTGTGTCACAAGTAATTTTATTCCATAATGACCATTTTCCCTTCCAGAAAGGAAAAGAAAAATGTCCATTCCAGATAAACAAAATAATAGAGTGTAATAGTAGGTGGTACAACCCAACAAAATATCAGGGTTGAGTGTAAACATTTACAAATGGAAAAAACAAACAAACAGAGAACAGGACCCCTGTGTATATTAAGCTGATAGAGAGTTATAAGCCAAAAGTTCCAAGATGCAAAATTAATGAAGATGACCCTGACCATGAGCTCAAATTATATAATCAGGACATATTATTTGGGTGCTTGATGAGAACAAGACAGTATCACAAGACTACAGAAAAATGAGCATTAAGAGATGTGAAGAGAGGACTAAGAGAGAGCAAGCAGCTCAGGGTGATCTGTGTGGGGGGCTACCACAGTAAAATAATGACTAGAGAACAAAAGGATGATGGTTGTGGGGCCAGGGTTCAGCTAAAGATTAACAGATAGTGAGGAAACAGGAAGTGGAGTCTGATGGTTGGGAGACCAAGGTCCAGCTACAGATTAAGAGACAGTGAGGAAACAGGAAATGAAGTCTGGTGGTTGTGGGTCCAGGGTCCAGCTACAGATTACGAGACAGTAAGGAAATAGGAAGTGGTGTCTAGGCAACTATGGGTCCAGGGTCCACCTATAGATTTCTGAACTGTTAGAGCTGATGTCGCCACTGAGAACAGGAGAATTGCAGAGAAGCTCCACAAACTGAGAGTGTGGAAGAGAAATAGAAACCAATATAGAACAGAGAGCAAGAAAAGGCCAGAAAATGAGAGAATTGGAAGTGTGTGCAGGACAGTCACTAAGGAAAGAGAATTCCAAGGCCACATGTCAGAGGCCACAGAGAAAACCAGGGACAATGGGCAGTGTAGGAGGACCGGGATGAACCCATAGCCATCACCTGGAGAAAGGTCCATTGTTCACACATCAGTAGAAGAGGAAAACAGACTTTCCATATTCAGGTATATTTTCATATATGCTTCCTCTGCTGAGACCTAATATAATATTTTTAAATTTTTATTTCAAAATGTAAACATCTAAGGTTTTTATGAAAGTAGGTTCCATCTCTACTCTCTCCTCGCATATTATCTGTCTCCCCTGCCCACCCTGCACGCGAAGGCTCTGGGCAGGACCCACTCCTCTCTACTTCCCTCTTGTGTGACCTTGTAAGTGATTCTGTACTTCAGTTTCCTCATCTGTAAAGTGGGGGTTTACTGGGCTGTTTGATGAGTACCTGAGAGGCATTGAGAGTTAGCTTATCATATGGTAGGACATATTCTCACTGTCTGGCCCTTCAGAGGGTCAAGTTCCATACCCAGACATCCCTGAGTACAGAGAACGTGTAACGGTGTTGGGTTTCCCAGCTTTAACTTCCATCCACATCTCTGTATTTCCCTGTGGAGATCATAACCCCTCCTTTTCTAGTCGTTTGGTTGGGGCTGACTCGCCCTAAGCTCTGTAGACCTAGACTGTTATGTGACCAAGTCAGGCCAACTAAAGCACCACCAAACTCAGCATTTCTGCTTGGGCTCTCCTGCCCATGGACACTCTCGGCTGCACTGCACTTGAACTTGAAGGACTGTAGAATGGTGATGGTGATGTTTTGGCTGTTTGCACTGCACATCCCAGTCCCCTTGTCTATCTGCAGAGGTTCAGACAGGAAAACCCAGCCAGGAAGGCATCATTTACCTCTGGTTAAACTGGGCTCGAAACTACTAGAGTTTTGAGTCACATGATCAAGTACATTTATTTTTGTTTGTTTGTTTCAATCAAATTTGAGTTCATTTGTTGTCACTTTACAATTCAAAACAAACAAACAAAAAACTTAACTGATTACTTAATGGTAAAGCCTCTAGACTCACTAGGCAGTCTAATTGGAGAGGGAGACACTGATGTCAAGCTCTAAATGAACAGTAGGACCACATCAATGGAAACACTGTACATGTCTCAGGATCCGAGCAACCAAAGACACTTTCCAGAAGAAAACTCTGCACTTACAGCAAAATCCCAGGTGAGCAGATCAGAGACAAGGAGGGAGGATGAAAGGAAGGAGAAGAGCAAAGGGAAAGGCTCTCAGAAATTATGAGTCCATATCTTCTATCACAGCTTGAAGCACACATAAAAAAGACAAAAACATAAATAAAAAGGCTCTCCAAAGCTGTGAAGGAAAAAAAAATATATATACTAGTATGCCGTACATCCAGTTCAATTCTCCCTCCAAAAAAAGGAAAAACTCATTTTACTTTAGAATAATCAAAAGAAAATAAACTCATACAATTTTATGAGATTAATATAGAATTATTATAAAAATAATTAAGAACAAAATACTATCTTTACAGCCAATAAAAGCATGTCAGAAAGATATTTTGCAGGACAGTTGTATTGAAGAGAAAAATACAGACCAGTCTCACTTATGAGATATCACTGCAAAGATTTACATAAGAGTCAACTCTGCAAGACTCACTTCAACTATTTTGGTTCCGATATATTAAAGGTAGACTAAAAACAAGAACATCTTGTGGGCACGGCCTTGCCTGCATTCCTCTTTGATTAATAGTTATCATAAGAGTTTATGGAGCAACAGCAATGCCAACATTTCTTCTCCTGATCACTGCACCACTCATAAGGACCAAATGTTTCTCTTCCACCATGGCACTTTGGGAATGAGGGACTGTCAGAACTCTGGGGAGAGGCTGTGGCAGGTATTACCCAGTGCTCACTGTCACCCTTCAGGTCAGGTACTCACACTGAGATAGCTCCGTGCTCACTCTCACCCTGTTCATCACCCTCCCACACAAGGGTTATTCAGGTCCTTTCATCATCACATCTTCCTCCGGTAGACCTTTCTAGAGTCAGAATCTCTAGCCAAGATCCACCAGCATCCCACCCAGTGTCTCAAATTGTGTCCCCAACAAGATATGTTCAAGTCTATCCACTGGTACCTGTGAATGAGGGTCTTTGTTGTTGTAAGCAAGTTAAGATGAGGTCCTACAGGGTATGATTGGGCCCTAAACCCAGTGGCTAGTGTCCTTATAAGGAAAGGGAGATTGGGGACACCCAGAGAACAGATGGGAAGATGTCACAGAAGGAGGAGGCAGAATTTGCAGTGACTCATACCCAAGCCTGGGATTCCCAGGAGCCACCAGACACTGGGAAAGGCAGGAAGATTTCTCCCTTAGGTTTCTGCCCACACCTTGACCGGGATCCTGGGCCTCCAGAATTGAGAGAGAATACATTTTAGTTGTTACAGCAGCTTCAGGAACTTAAAACACCACTGATGTTCCTGTTTCTCCCAAGCATAGTAGCTAAAGCTTCTCTAAAGAGCATTATCTCTTTCTTAGAAGTTCTATGAGAAGATGCCCGTCTGTCTGCTATATTTTAACCATTGGGAAAGCAGTAAGTGGACTGAACAAACTTTGTAATTATCAGAATGTTCGCCATTTTTGTTGAGGAATCTAGAGATTTCAGTGCCAACCTCTGTCCTCTGGTGTGTTGCTTGAGGCTGAAATGTGTGTAAATATAAACAGGACTAACGCCACCCATTCTATAATTGGTGAATACGTGACATACACAGCCCTTTAAGAGATAATACATTAATAAAATTTAGACTGCCATACAAATAGCCAAAAATTCCTTCCCAGGGAGCAAGTGTGACTTAGTGCAAGAAAAGAGTGGGCATTTTCCAAGGCCACCTGGAAGGAGGTACATGAAAATTAAAGACGGGGGACACTTAGCACTAAAGTCACTGACTTCACCATTGTGACCATGGACTGTTTTAATTTAAGCCCCATCCCCACTCCCTAATCAACCCTCCCCATACCAGGAACTTTGGGAACAGATAGAAGCTGCATAACTATAAAATCCATTTAACTGAAAAACCCTTGAGCAATTTTCTCCTGAATGTTCTCAGTTTAGTGATTATTTCTTACATAGATGAATAATGCAAGAATGATGCAATGAATATTCCACATAGTATGATAGGAAGAGCAAATGAATGTCTCAAATGACTATTTTCTCCTTATGTGCTTTTCTCTCTTAGCATTTTTTCTGATTTCAAAAAATCATTGTTTCTATGGAAACAATAATGTACCATTTAGCCCTGAGAGCAGCATATAAGAAAAAAATGATTGTGTACAAAAAAAGTCTTTGGTTTTGTGATATTTTATCCCCAAAATATTTATCTATTATTATCTACTAGAGGCCCGATGCACAAAATTTCCCGGCTGTCCTCTGGCATCCAGGACCCGGGCTTCCCTCACAGCCTGGGCTTCATCTGGAAGGTCATTGGGAAGGATATCCAGGACATCCAGAAGGATCTCTGGTCTAATTAGCATATTATGCTTTTATTATTATAGACTAGTGGCCCGGTGCACGAAATTCATGCACATTAAAAGGGGATTAATTAGAGGAAAAATTTAATATTGCTATTTGCCCTTCCTCTATAATAGAAGTGTCAGAGGTGAAAGAAAATTAGTAAAATGTATATGAAAACCTTCCTCCTGTTGGAGTCTGGGCACACCATGGGACCCAGAGTCAAATCCCCGCCCACCCACATGCGCCTCAAAATCGCAGGAGACCCAGACCCGGCCGGCCCCCTACGCTCATTGGGCTAGATCCAGACCTGGCTAGTCCCACCCTTGTCAAGCCCTGCTGGGCAGGGGACGTAGCCTCAGGTCCCCTGGCCCAGCGCCAGGACGGGGGTGGGGCATGGCCTGAGGTCCCCCAGCCCAGACCAAGGCGGGTGGGCGTGCCTTGAGGTCCCCCATCAAGCCCTGCCAGGTGGGAGACATGGCCTGAGATCCCTGTCAAGCCCCACCAGGCAGCGGGGGGCGCAGCCTCAGGTCCCCCGTCAAGCCCCGCTGGGCGGGGGGTACAGCCTGAGTTCCCCTGACCCAGCCCTGGGGGTGCACCTTGAGGTCCCCCGTCAAGCCCTGCTGGGTGGGACCATGGCCTGAGGTCCCCTGTCAAGCCCTGCCAGGCAAGGGGGCGCAGCCTCAGGTCCCCCTGGCCCGGTGCTGGGACAGGGGGTGCGGCCTGAGGTCCCCCGGCCTGCTGCTGGGGTGGGGGACACAGCCTGAAGTCCCCTGTCAAGCCCCACCTGGTGGGGGGCGTGGCCTGAGGTCCACCAGCCTGGTGCTGGGGCGGGGGGAGCAGCCTGAGGTCCCCTAGCCCAGTACCAGGATGGGAAGTGCACCTTGAGGTCCCCCATCAAGCCCCACTGGGTGGGAGGCGTGGCCTGAGGTCCCCTGTCAAGCCCAACCAGGCAGGGGGCCGCAGCCTCAGGTCCCCTGGCCCAGTGCTGGGGCGGGGAGCACGGCCTGAGGTTCCCCGTCAAGCCCCGCCAGGCGGGGGGTTCGGTCTGAGGTTCCCCAGCCTGGTGCTGTGATGGGGGGCGCGGCCTGAGTTCCCCCGACCCAGCACTGGGGGTGCACCTTGAGTTCCTCTGTCAAGCCCCACTGGGTGGGGGTCATGGCCTGAGGTCCCCTGTCAAGCTCAGCCAGGCAGGGGGGCTCAGCCTCAGGTTCCCTGGCCTGATGCTGGGGTGGGGGGCGCGGCCTGAGGTCCCCTGTCAAGACCCACTGGGCAAGGGGTGCGGTCTGAAGTCCCCTGGCCTGGTGCTAGGGTGGGGGCCGTGGCCTGAAGTCCCCTGTCAAGCCCCCCTTGGTGGGGGGGGCGTGGCCTAAGGTTCCCCAGCCTAGCGCTGGGGCTGAGGGAGCAGCCTGAGGTCCCCTAGCCCAGCACCAGGACGGGAAGCGCACCTTGAGGTCCCCCATCAAGCCCTGCTGGGCGGGGGGCATGGCCTCAGGTCCCCTGGCCTGGTGCCGGGGTGGGGGGTGTGGCCTGAGGTCCCCCAGCCTGACACCAGGGCAGGAGGTGTGGCCTGAGGTCCCCTGTCAAGCCCTATGGGGCGGGGGAGGGTGTAGCCTCAGGTCCCTGCTGATTGCGCGTTAAGGTTCCTTATGGGAACTTGGCTTCAGCTGTGGGTGCAGCCATCTTTGTGACGGAGTGATGGTCAATTAGCATATTCCCTCTTTATTAGATAGGATAATATCAACAAATTTGAAAAAATTAAAATTCAAAGTAAGACTCAATTTATGCTCAAATATTTTTTAAAAGTTCTATATCTTAGTGAAATAGAAATTTGATCCTTATTTTATGTGTTTGCTCATTAATCCATTGAACAAATATTTATGAAATGCCTGCCCTTTGGCAGAGATAAAGAGAAAGTGTATCACAGTGCATTCATCTTCTGTCAGATTCCGGGAGGCTTTGACAAGAAGCATTAAGCGTGTGCCTTGTACTTCTGTTGTTCTTAGGGAATTAGCATAATAAAAGCATCTTTTAAATTTTTACACTTTCAGAAGGATTACTTAAAAAGCTTAATTACCCCAAAATGAAAGAAGTTATTATAGTCAAACTCCATTGTTGGCAAGTCATTTTGCTCTCCCTCTGCAGGCCTGGGTTAAAACCTGCTTTCACAGTGGCAATGCAGAACTTCCTTGTTCTGAGGGGAATCAGGAGCCATTTGGTCATAGGAATGACAAATGAGTGAATAGTGACATTCACATGGAAAGGAGTACACCTGGACTTTGAATTTAAAGACGAGCGCTTCTTAATAGATTCTCTGAAGTCAGTACTCTGAAGTGAGCCTCCAGTATTCTTGTATTTTTAAGGATCTATACATTTTCAAACTGCTATTTCCATATTTATGCCTTTACAAATGTTTCATTCATGTGTTTATGAATGACTGTTCTGTGACTTAAATCATGGAACGTCTTGTTTAGACATTTGTTATTGCCGAGTTATGCACTATATGTTACATGCGCATATATGTATCTGTATATATGTACATGTATCTCTATCATACCCACACAGATACTCACACATATACACACATATGTAATATAAATCTGAGAGAAAGCATGTCAACCTAGGGAAAATTACAAGTCCAGGGATATATGCCTATTATATAAACCTAAGGAGTTTGAACAAGTCAATTGTGCAATAAGATTCCGTTTTCTCAGAACATCACCATAGTCTGAAGGTTTGTGTTCCTCCGAAATTCATATGGAGGAAACCTAAGCCCAAAGGTAATGGCATAGGGTCAAGAGGGTGAAGCCCTCGTCAAAGGGATTAGTGTCCTTATAAAAGAACCTCAGAGAGGTCCCTGGCACCTTCCTTCCTCCATGAACCTGAGTTGTAAGTGCCAGTTGCCTCAGGCACAGACAAGTGATGGGATTTCTCCAAAGTTAAGGCTGTGCCAAAAGGCCATGAAAACATGGTATGAGAGATTTAGACACTGTCCAATAAACGGCTGAATTGAGGCTGGATGGAAAGAACTCATCAAGGCAGGCATTTCCAGAGAAAAATAAACATCGGAAAATCAATGAACTTTAGGCCCAATGAGGTAGAAAACAGACGTACAAATGCTAGATTGTTGTGCAAACGTGGATGGTGGTCAAACAGCAGGAAACCTGGGTTTTCAGAATCAAAGGTCGAGCATTTTCAAAGACAATGAAGACTCCAGTCAGATTTAGGAGGCAGTAGGCACAGCGCTGTCAAAGGCTCGCCTCAGTTTCAAAGGCACATATGTCATTAAGAAGAGAATTTTATGTAAGGAGGGGGCATGATCTCATTAGTATGTAAGTCTACATAAAGCTGACATCGCTAGGTGCAGTTTCTGAATCTGCAGAGGCAACTGGAGAGTCAAGCTGCGCATCAGTGTTGTAGTGGAAAACTCACTGCTACCACCTTCCCTCAGGCCCGCATCTCTTTTTGGGCCATGATTTACATTGTGCTCCCCGCTGTGCCTCCTGCACTTAGTACAATGTATCAGATAAAAGGCCCCCAGATTCCAATCACACCTTCTCCAATCTCTTTCCCATGTTGCTGCCAGAACTGGTTCACCAAAATGCATATGTTATCACATCACTTGCTTGCTTAAACCTTTCAATGACCCCAATTACTGGTAGAATGAAATTCAAATGCCAGGTCAGTCTTCTGAAGAAGGCCATGCTCTGGGCTTCCCACTTGCACGTGAGGTTCTACTCGCACTGAGCTCTTCACATACCAGGGGTGTCTCGCCCCCTTTCACACGTCTATGGTGCTGGTGTCCCTGACAGCCGACTGCATGCTGCTGGTTCTAGCCTACCACATAAGTGCAGTGAGAGGCTCACAAGTGTCCTACAGAAGAACCAGCATGCTGTACTGGGTGCAGGAGGGACCCTGAATCTTAGTTAGCTGTCAGATTCACCAGCACCACAGACATTAGGGTAATGCTGAGGATTTCCCTTGCACTATACAGTGCATCTCCATGGCTTATTTCTTTAAAGAAATTATCTTCATCAGTATAGGTGTTATGAAAAGGTATTTACACAAACAAGATACCAATACAATTTCCTTCAAACCCTGGTGAGTATTAATTTTGACAACAGGCTCAGCTCAATGGCGAGCGGTGTCTGCGTGTCTCTTTAGTCCAACGCCCACTTCCGGCTGCTACAGCCTCAGTGAACCTTGTGGGAATTAATCAGCATGCACATTTCCAATGCTCAGGACATGAAGCCCTTCTGAAATTTCTGGCTGCAAGAAAGGGCCTCGCATTTCTAGAAGTGACACGAAATTGCAGACTATGTCTCTAACCAGATTTTAGAAAAGAAAACTTCAGATTCTCATTAAAAGCATCAGTTTGCTGAACTGAGAGTGGAGAACAATGTCGGGAAGCTGTTAGATAAGGGCAGACTGAATGAGAACAGGATGAAAACAGGTGTTGTTTTGTACTGAAGTGTTTGGACTCACAGAGACTTGTCCACGAAGAATTAGCAAGACAACACCATTGTTTTCTAGAAGAATAAGGAGTAAATAATTATGGATTTCAAAAACGTCCTAATGAGCTAATTCTCTTACATGAGAATTTGTAATTTAAATATAAATTACAAATAAAGTAATTAATTAAAAAATAAAGATGTAAGTCTAGCCTATAAATAATCCTCAGTCCCTTTCCACACTGAATCTATTATCCTGTGCTTTTATTCCCCTTATAAACAATAGAAGATGTTACCACCATTATATGCAATTATTTCTTTTTTTACTTCTTTTGACAACTGAAGAAATAGCATAGGCTTTCAGAATTCAATGAACTTGCTTTTGGAACTGAATAAACTACAGCAAGTCATTGAGTTCCAAGTCTAATTGCCTGTCTCTAAGTCCTCGCATGTAATGACTTGACAAGCCTACCTGGTCCATTACAGATGCTCAATAATTTCCTCTCTTAACACACACACACACACACACACACACACACACACACACACACACTCAACATGTTGGTCTATTGGTAGCTCTAGGGAAGTGTCTGTTTACAAACATGCATTTATCAGAGCTCACGGCTGATGCCCACATGGTGACTCTGGCTGCTGCTCTTCTCCCAGCCCCTTGCCGCTCACTCTTTGCCCCTTACCCCTCACAGTCTTTTCCAGGGACACTGGCCTTCCTAAGCTGCTCCAGTGCCCAAGTGCTTTTCCTCTCTAAGTCCTATGTTTGAGCTGTTGCTCTATGGGGAGTTCTTCCTCAGCTCCATGCACACCTGCTCTTCCTACCTCTTAGTCTCTGCCTCTTTCAGAGAAGCATCCTGCCCGGCCCCTGCATGCCGGACTCTCTCAACATGCACTTTCGCCATTTGCCCATTGGCTTGGTCTCTGCCTCACTCACCTGCCAGCACACAGGCTGGAAAACCATGGCAAAATCCAGCCCAACGCTTGTATGTCTGAAGAGCTAAGAATGGATTTTACACTTTTAAATGGATAAAAAATATCAAGATAAGGCTAATATTTTATGACATGTCAAAATCTAAGAAGTCCCAATCCCAGTGTCTATAAATAAAGCTTTGCCAATGTAATGTCACCCATCCATGTACTGTCTGTCGCCTTCATGTTACAGACAGAAAGTTGAATCGTGGCTACAGAGACTATATGGACCACAAAGCCTAAAATACTAGCATCTGCCCCTTTACAGAAAGAGTCTGTGACCTCTGCTCTGTGACAGGGCAGGCTCATATCTGTCTTCTTTAACTGGGTCGCCTCTCAGCCCGGAGCCAGCACCCTCCAAGTGCTCAGTAAATGTGGGCTGAATGAGGCTGTGTCTCCTGAGCATAGGAGAGGCCAATGTTGTTCTTCACTGCATGGGAGCAACACAAGAGAAGAAATAGAAATAATGCCTGCTTTATAGATTCTAAAATGCCATTAATTCCAGGTCACACCAATACTTCCTGTGCGACCAAACCACCAGCAGCCAAGCAACACAAGGTCACTTTAATTTGTCATTTTATTCTTATTTAGAGAAATCTCTTAGATTTGTTTATTTATGTATTCCATCAAAAATATCTCTTGGCCCTGGCCAGTGTCGCTCAGTAGTTAGAGTGTCGGTCTGTGCACTGAGGGTCTTGGGTTCAAGTCCAATCAAGGTCACATACCTGGGTTTCGGGTTCACTCCTCTGGTCCAAGCATGTGCAGGAGGCAACCAATCGATGTGTCTTTCTCACATGCATGTTTCACTTTCTATCTATCTATCTATCTATCTATCTATCCATCTCCCTCTCTCCTCCCTCCTTTCCATTCTCTCTCTAAAAAGCAATGGAAAAAATATCCTTGGGTAAGGATATATATTTTTTATGTTTATATAATACTAGAGGCCCAGTGCATGGATTCGTGCACATTGAAAGAAAATCAATTAGAAGAAATATTTTAATACCACTATTTTCCCTTTCTCTATAATAGAAGTGTTAACCAAATTCACGATGGACAATGACAGATAGAAATACATGCGTGTGATTGGCACCAGAGAGAGCTTTATATATATAGAAAACTTGCTTAATTAGACTTGCTTTCTGATTTAGCTAAACTTTTTCCAGCCCAGTAAAGCACCCCAACTTCTCTTTCAAGTAATTGTCAGCAACACAGCAGTAAATATCAACATGAACCAGATTATTAATGTATATCATGCAGGGAGAACAAAGGGTGAAATACTTAACTGTAGCAGTGTTAAAACCTGAAGTCCTTTTCAAGGTCCACCATTTCTTACTACTTTTCAGTTGGGTAAAGTTTCTAAACTTTCTAAATCTTCATTTTCTGGCTAATGAAAAGAAAATAGGATTGCACTGAGTCTCCTATCTACCTACTCCAGGACTTCTGTGAGGATCAGATGAGAAGAGGCACGGGAAAACGCTTCACAGACATTTAGTTAAAGTGTAAAATGTTTGCACCTGGCTATAAAGCAAGTCATGTTCCTGGGATGAAGAAACTCCAAGGAGGTTAGTCACTAGGGAGAGGAAGCCAGACATTGCTATGTGATGTCATTACCCAGCACCCACAGCCATAGTTTGAGGACTGGGCTGTGGGCTGCATTTTGTGCCATGGGGTCTTAGCAACATTGGCTGTGATTTGGTGGGGTGTCGCTCCAGGGTGGTGGCAGGGCCTGTGTCCCACTTCATGGAAGCCAAGTATTGATTTGCCAGTGCCAAGTCTGTGGTGTTGGCCAGTGTGTGTCATGGCAGCTCCTGCGTTGAGCGTCTGCCCCCTGGTAGTCAGTGCACATCATAGCTACCAGTCGGGTGGTCAGAGGGACACTTAGCCTTTTATTACATAGACTAGAGGCCTGGTGCATGAAATTCATGCACGGAGGGGGAATTCCCTCAACTCAGTCTGCACCCTCTCCAATTGGGACCCCTTGCGGGATGTCCGACTGCCATTTTAGGCCTGATCCCAGGGATTGGGCCTAAACCGGCAGTCAGACATCCCTCTCACAATCTGGGACCACTGGCTCCTAACTGCTCACCTGCCAGCCTGATCACCCCTAACTGCCCTCTCCTACAGGCCTGGTGTCACCCCCAACTGCCCTCCTCTGCTGGCCAATTTGGTTCTGATTGGTCAGTTCCTATGCCAGCATCAAAAGCTTCACCTCCTAGGCAGCCATTGGCTCCCCACAGCACCCACCTTTGGTTCTGATTGGTCGGTTCCTATTTCAGTCAGCATCAAAAGCTCCACCTCCTAGGCAGCCATTGGTTCCCCACAGCACCCACCTTTGGTTTTGATTGGTTGGTTCCTATGCCAGTCAGCATCTCCAGGCCTATCTCTGGGCCTGATCAAAGAGGTGGGGCTTAACAGCAGCCCCCTTGGAGGCTGGGAGAGAAAGAAAAGCCTGGCTGCTGGCGAAGATCAGAAAGAAAGAGGGAGAGAAAGAGAGAGTTAAGTACACTGATCAACAGCTTCCACTGAGGCTGCAGATCAGACCCTGACTCACTTTCTGGGTCTCAGCCACCTGAGCAGTCAGTGTTGGGTTGCCAGGCTGCAGCTGGGCAACCCAGCGCTGACTTCTGGTTGGTCTGCGTTTGGTCGCAGGCTCAGCCCCTTTCCAAGTCCCAGGCTTTAGGCTTGGGAAGCACATCCCCCGCTCCCTCCCCCGCCCCCCATCGCAGGCTCAGCCCCTCCCATGGCCTGCTGGGGGTGACCTGGGTGCAGAGGAGGTTCCAGGACCCAGGTATGTATGCAAATTAACCTCCATCTTTGTTGGGTTAATTTGCATACTCACTCTGATTGGCTGTGGGTGGAGAGGAGGTATGGTCAATTTACATGTTCCTCTATTATTATGGAAGATATTCCTTTACCTTCTTCACGTGGGCAGGCTGACTATTCTGAGTCCTTTTTGATTCCAAGTCATCAGTCTCCAGGTTTTTGTCTACCCAATTTGTGCTCTCTCACCTAGACAGTTGGGGATGCAGCCTGTCTAAAGAGCAGCCAAGAACTGACCCCAACACAAAGCATTTAAGTTCACGTCACTGCTGACACCCGGTCTCAGTTCTGAGATGCGCACCTTCTTAATCTTCCCAGTGGGGGACAATATTGACCATTGCTGCGTCCATTCCTGGCACCAGGACTGTGCTTTTAAACAACCTTATTCTTCATTCTTTAGGTTCACAATTAGGAAAATGCACCAAGAAGGACCATGCACATTCAGGTGACTTTTATCCACGACAACCTCGCCTTCCCCCACTTTCTCTGAGCCTGGAAAGATTTCTTCCTAAGAGAAAGGCTTCTTTTTCATGTTTGTTTTTTGTTTGGTTGGTTGGTTTTGGTTTTGGTTTTTGAGATTCCCTGCTCTGCCTGTCAATTCTCTCCTAAGGAGTGAAGCTTTCCCCCCCTCACCAAACAATGCACATAACACAATTGAAGCCAAGGTAATGTGAACAGTTCTAATCAAATTTATGCTGAGCCTACCACCACCAGGCCAAAGGCAATTTTAACTTATAAAGACACTTCCAAATTTTAAGAATCTTAAAATATGAAAAAAAGTGAGCATACTAAACTTGATGACATCTGGTAGTAATTAAATTGTGAGCACTTGTTACATGCTGGGCACTTTTCCAAGCCCATTATATTTATTAACTCATTTAATCATAATAAAATGCAAACCTGTATAGTAGGTAGTATCATTATCCCTATTTTACAAATAGGGAACAAGTAATATTCAAGTCAATCAGAGGTATTTTATGCCCAGACCATCAGTCCAGCTCATTTTTTTTTGCAGCCAAACACAGCATGATGCCATTGAGAAAAGAATAAGTCTTCCAAATGGTCAAAAAAAATATAAAAAAAAGTCTTTCAGTACAACCTCCCACTAGGGTTTCCAGACACAGAACACCCAGTTAAATTTGATTTTCAGAAAAGCAAAGAGTACTTTTTAGTATAAGTATATCCCAAATATATCATGAGATACATGTATACCAAGAAAATTACTCGTTTTCTGAAATCTAATTGAATAGACATCATGTGTTTTTACATATAAATCTGACAAATCTACTATCTCCCAAGCCAGAGCAAAGTGCTTCTTCCCACGTCCTCAGGAAACCTCACTGCCCTCTGTGGATAGAGGGAGAGCCACACCTATGTTGAGCATATTCCGCACATCGTATATTTTTACAGAAACATGTACAGTGCTCTTCATGTACCAGATGCCTATTTACATTATTAATGGTCCTCAAAACAGCCTAAGGACAGTATCTGCTAGGTACCTTTTCTAGAAAAGTTACAGATGGTGCGTTGAAGAGAAGAGTTGAACAGTATCTCAAGCTGAGTGGTGACATAAACACACAGATCCAGCTCCCTCTGGCTGGGGAGGCCACGCTCTTTGCAGTTAAAACCACGACTCTGTGCTCTGCCTTTAATCTTGATGGTTCTGAATTATTTTTTCCACAAGGAGATTATTGCTGCTGCACCAGTTCTTCTAAAACAGTGGGGGTTATTGCCAAAATGTGAGTGCTCCTGTGTCCCTCTAATTACTGCTTCACAGCACCCTGGGACTAAGTGGCAAGTCCAGCGCTGACTCAGCCCCCCATGAGGGCACCAACAAAGAGTAACAAGAAATCCATGCTGGTCTCACGTTCTAATGGAAAGCCCGGTGTGCAAATCAATAGGTGTGAGCTTTCCACATCGAATAGGGATAAATCCATTAGGCAAAAACTTTCACTTTCAGATGATAGAAAATGAAGAGAAAGATTTTTGCTCCCAAGTTGTTGACTTATGGCCAGATGTGGTAGATAGTGACCTATAGTTGGGGTTATATGCTGATTACTTTCAGCACAATTTGGCATTTCAACATTATTTTGTTTGCTTAAATATTTATTGTTTAGCCCTAACTGATTTGGGTCAGTGGATACAACGTTGGCCTGCAGACTGAAGGGTCCCAGGTTCGATTCCAGTCAAGGGCATGTACCTTGGTTGTGGGCACATCCCCAGTAGAAAGTGTGCAGGAGGCAGCTGATCGACATTTCTCTCTCATCAATATTTCTAACTATCCCTCTCCCTTCCTCTCTGTAAAAAAATCAATAAAATATATTTAAAACTATTGTTTTGAGGTTTCAAACCAATAAGTTTTATTACATTTTGTTTTATTACACTTTGTTTTAGCTGAGCATTTTCATGAAGCAATTTGGCCATGTGCTCGCTAAAGGATTCTCCTGAAATCTCTTAGATCTGATCAAAACCTTTCATGACATTCCATTGGCCAAATTCTAAAGGCTGAGCTCCTCAGCATGTTTGACTAGGTCCTCTCCCACGGCGCCCCTCATGCCTTCTGCCCTCCACCTGCACTGAACCACCCATAGAACCACCCATAAGAAGCTCTGTGGGTTTTAGGGAACTGTTGGTAACTCATCCTTTGGAAATGAAATAAGGCAAAAATGACTTTATTCAATCTGAAGCCATAAGCTTGATGTGAATAAATAAAACTTGGTCTTCTGTGATACAAATACATAAAAATTTCTGAATCATTTTCCATTGGAACTCATCTGAGAGCATGGATTCCATAGGATCAAATAACACCCCTCCACCCCACCCAAAGAAACAGGATCCTCATAAGACTTACAAACTGGATACATATGTCCAACCTTACTTAGTAGCATAGGAGAGATAGGACAGGCAGGCAGGCGGACGGAAATGCTGCAGGCCTGGTAGAGGCCCAGGGAAAAGAAAAGATACTTCTTCAAATAGTAGGCAATCACTCCAGAAGAAAGGAATTACTTTTTCTTAATTACTTTGTCACGGCATTAACCCATATTTGTATTTTTCTTCCACGCATCCCATCTCCCAACTTGATCTTTACTACTTGTCTTTATGTTTGCTTTGTTGTAGTGAACACTCACAGTACCTCCCGGGGCAGTGTCTTGGGAAATGAACTGCTCTATGCCCCTTCCCTGAGCATAGAGGACCCCAGGCTACAGTGAATCTGAAACACTCATGTACTGACATGAAAACACACACATCAGCACCACCCTGGGGAGTGCTTTGTGGGGAAAGGGTCACTTGTATCTCACAAAAATTTGACAAAATTCAACACCCTTTCATGATAAAAAACACTCAACACACTAAGACTAGAAGGAAATTAGCTCAACATAATAAAAGCCATATGTGTCAAACCTACGGCTGACATCATACTCAAAGATGAAAGACTGAAGGAAAGCTCTTCATCTAAGATCAGGAATAAGGCAAGGATTCCCACTCTCAACACGTCTATTCAACATTGCATGGAAGCAGGAGTCAGAGCAGTTAGACAAGAAAAAGAAATAAAAGGCACCACATAGGAAAGCAAGAATGATATGAACTCTGCTTTAGCCATCTTTATCTTGAATTAGTTACTGAACTCATGGCAATCACACTGCTGACATAACTAAGATATTTGTAAAATACACAGATTATAAAGGAATGGTATCAAAATATATTAAGCAATCTTAGAACCCAATAACAAAAAAACAAACAGCCCCATTAAGAACTGAGCCAAAGATCTTAACAGGCACTTTACCTAAAAAGATATACAAATGGCAAACAAGGATATGAAAAGATGCTCCAAGTCATATGTCAATAAAATTCAAATTAAACAACAATGAGGTACTACTACAAATGGCTAAATTCCAGAACTCTGAGAATACTAAGTGCTGACGAGGATGTGGAACAACAGGAATGCACATTCATTGTTGGTGGGGATGCAAAATGCTGCAGCCATTGTGGAAGACAGCTTGCAGTTTCTTACAAGATTAATTATACTCCTACTATATGATCCAGTTCCTTGGTATCTATGCATATGAGTTGAAAACTTATGTCCACACAAAAACCTGCTTGAAGCTTTATTCATAACTGCTAAATTTTGGAAGCAATCAAGATGACCCTCAGTAGGTGAATGGATAAACAAACTGGTAAATCCAGATGATGCAATGTAGTGCAGCAATAAAAAGTGAGCTATCAAGCCACAAGAGGACATGGAGCAAACTTAAATGCATGTCACTAAGGAAAAGAAGTCAATCTGAAAGGCTGCATCCTGAATGCTTCCCAACTATAGGACACCCTAAAAAAGGCAGATGTATGGGGATAGTAAAGAGATCAGTGGTTGCCAAGGGTTGTGTGAGAGAGGGATGAATAGATAAAGCTCGGGGCATTTTTAGTACAGAGAACATATTCTGTATGACACTGTGATGGTAGACACGTCTTTATACATTTGCCAAAACCCATAGAACTGTGCAACACTAAGTGAACCCTAATGCGCACTATGGACTTTAGTCAATGATAATCTATCAACATTGGTTGTCAATTGTAACAAATGTACCACACTGATGTAGGAGGTTAATAATAACATGAAACTGTGTATTTTCTGCACAATTTTTCTGTAAACATAAAACTTCCCTAAAAAAAGAAGTCTGTGAAATTTTTAACATTTTTTATAATGTAGAGTTAATGATAAGAGAAAAAGATAAAATTGGGGAGAGTGCATTTCAGGTTCCTGCATGGGAATATTGACTTGCATTTTGATGCCTCTCAGCTACATTAGGACACAGTGGGGAGACAGGTTGGGATGTGAGAATGAGAGAAAACAAATTTTGTTTGGGGCACATTAAGTTGAGTTTCTATCAGACCATGCAAAAGCCAGCTACAATAATGGTTTAATTACCATTTGCCTTTCACCCTTCCAGCAATTTTCTCTGATCAAAGCACCAAGATGACTCAACAAAATGATATATGGTAGCAGAACCAAAGGATTGCATTATAGGGAAGGAGAGAATAAATGCTGAGCAAAGTTAATCAATCTATCACTGAATTATCAATTATATATGAACCAGATTTTATGGCATCCTTCATAACTGAGCTGGATAACTCAAAAAAGTCCCTGGATATTTTAGAAATAAGATCTACTGGACTGGCATTTAAAATTGTCCTAGAGTCACTGAATTATTATGCAAACATCATCTTTGCCTTGGCAAAGGGGTTAGCCAGATTTATGGATTAATCCTTGCAGATTTTGGAATTTTCACTGAATAATTGGATAAAGCTAAGCCACTACCAAAATTAAATCAGCATATTTAAGGAAATTTTAAAATGTAGAATGTCTGTTAAAGGGGGAAAGTGGCTCTTTTTTAAGAGAGAGAGAGATGCTGTTCTGTACAGATGCACAAAGGACCCTGGCACTGTGTCACTGTCCCCGCTGAACACAAACTCACAAAAGCACCATCTAGTTAGTCCAGGGAAGCATTAAAAGACTTGATGACTTTTCTGGCCACACATATTGTTTAGGTGATTTATACTATCTCTGGTTTTAATAAGTCCATAGAGACTCAATGCTCCCTAAATCACCAACCCATCTTTCTGCCACGATTGCAGCTCACAGTTCATGTTGATTCATTTTACTAGTAGTCGGAGACATTGGTCATAAGTCAATTGGTCTGTAAAGGCAACTGTTACTCAGCTTAATTGTGTGTGTTTTTTTTTTCAGTGAAGAGCTAAATCTAATAAACTAGAACATTTTATGAAATAAGACTTCACTTGGATATGAGTAATTAAAACCTGATTAGCTATGAGTTGCCACTATTCTTATACTACCTCTCTTTTGCCAACTCATGGTAGCCTGACCTGGAATTTTCAAAGACAGGTGTATAGCTCAATGCTCTTACATTTGTTTACATTCTATAACCACTATATAGAGCAAAACAGATTATTTTAAATATTTAAAAATTGGGACCAGGTCGTGCTGCACCTGTCTTTTTTTTTTTTTTAATTCCCACCTGAGGATATTTTTTCCATTGAATTTTAGAGATAGTGGAGGGTAGGGACGGGGAAATAAAGAGAAACATCTATGTAAGAGAGACACATCGATGGGTTCCTCCCACACACACACCGACCAGGGCCAGAGATTTAGCCTGCAACCAGGGTACTTGCCCTTGACTGGGAATCAAACCCACGACCCTTCGGTCCACAGACTGATGCTCTAACCATTGAACAAAACTGGCCAGGACTGCCCCTGTCTTTTATGTTTCCTGCAGCACCAGCTTGTGTGCAGGTAACAGGTCTTTCAAGGGCTTCCCAGAGCTGAGTTACTGAGAGTGGAAACAAAGTGTGTGTTGGGGAGTCTTAGACAGCAGACAGCCAGGGATCAGGACTCCAATTCTGGATCCTGGCATCACAAACAGCAGGGGCCTGGGCAGGCAAAGGTGGGAGTCCTGTGGCAGGTTCGTGCACCTGCATCGTGCTCCAAGCTGCAGCAGCACCAACACTCCTCTTCCTGCTGATGGCTGAGTTCCATCTTTGGGCGGGTGCATATGCTCTGATAGTGAATGGAATCTCTGTTGTATGGAATCTCGTTGTGGGGAACCAGCCAGGAAGGAGTATCTTCAACAGAAATCCCACAGAGCCGTCTTCCCTAGTATCTTGGGGAAAGTTCGAATTGGCTTTTTAATTAAATGCTCTCTGCAGAAGCAGCATACCCACACTCTTCTCTACCTCACTCTGAGAGATGGAATGGCTTAGCCAGTTGTCGGCAAACTCATTAGTCAACAGAGCCAAATATCAACAGTACAACGATTGAAATTTCTTTTGAGAGCCAAATATTTTAAACTTAAACTTCTTCTAATGCCACTTCTTTAAAATAGACTCGCCCAGGCCGTGGTATTTTGTGGAAGAGCCACACTCAAGGGGCCAAAGAGCCGCATGTGGTCGCGAGCCGCAGTTTGCCGACCACAGGCTTAGACAATTAAGAGAGAGACATAGATTTAAAGAAACCCATTTTTGACTAAATTTCACTATACAAAAGGCAGGGGAGAAGGCAAAAGAAGAGAGATGAATAAACATTAATCGTGCTTCTTTGTTTTACTTCTCTTTACCAGGGGAGGCTTCAGTCCACCCCCCAGAGCGATGCTTCAGCCCCCCAGACCAGGAGACTCCGAGTCTGTTCCGACAATATTGCCTGGAGGAAAACGGACTTCCATAATGATGCACATGGTAAAATCACGTGGAAAAAAAAGCCACGGAAAATGAAAATCCTCCAAAAGCCCACTGGGGACAAATTAATACTTGACTCACAAATACTTTACTAATTTTCACCTGGGTTATTGCATTATTGTTCATAAAATACAGCTAATATGGTGCAGTATGCAAATTCCAGAGGAATATTGGAGACACAGAAAAGTAATATTTACCCAATGTAACTGTGAAAATTTTAAATGTAAAAAACAATTGGTAAAATACATTAGAATTTCCAGGTTATGCAAACTAACATATCCCATGGGGTCTGGCCACAGTTTATTTGCATTTTAACTTAGCTTGTTTTCATACAGTAATCAGGTAGGTATATGTCTTATGGGTACAAAGAAGAAGTTCTTAAGTGGATATGGGTAGAATAAGAAATACAGATACTCAACAGAGGCTGCAACCAAATTTAAAAAAAAAGAAATCTAATAATGCTGAGTGCTATGGGGAGGCAATTCAGAAGCCCAGTTATGGCTCATTGCCTGGGTGGAAACCAGGTCTTTCTTTGTGTTTTGGCCCATCAAAGAATGATTACATGTTATTAGAGCCAAATTAAATGTTAAAGTGCATTTGTCAAAGAATGAACCACATAATGAACAAACATTTAAGACAGCCCTCTTCTCAGAATTTTATTTTTATTCCAATAAATAAACCGTAAAGTCCTCCAATGTTCAAGCTGGAGATAATTTGGGGAATAGCGACCTAATTTTTAAAGTAAATTGGAGCCCAAAGGGGAGTTGGCAGCACAGACAGAGGACTCTCCTTCCTCATACACTTGTCTTTCCAATCAGGTCCCCAAGGATGAGCCAGTGAGTGTTGGGGCGTGGGAAGGGTTGCCTAGTTCCTCTCTGGCCAGAGCAGAATCTCTGTACTTCCCATAAGGCTTCAGGCTAAGGGAGTTGCTATGAAACCAACCATCTTTCTGTCCATGACATAGCAGGGCAACATCACTAAAGGAAAAGAATCCTATTGAATTTAACTTAGAAATGAGCCTGCAGTGGAAGCTGCTTTGTCCAAGAGCAAGAGTGAGCCTTTTGTCAACCATGGACTCTGGGAGACGATGACATGTCAATGAATGACCCTCCAGTATAACAAATGCTCCATCAGGTGGGGCGTGTGGATAATGGGGGAGCTGCATAAGTGGGGCAGGAGGATATGTGGGAAATCTCTGTACCTTCCCCTCAATGTTGCTATGAACCTAAAACTGCTCTAAAAATAAGTAACTGTGTATGGTGCCAACTGGGTACTAGGCTTATTAGGGGGATCACTTCATAAATTATATAAATATCTAACCTCTATGGTGTATACCTGAAACTAATATAAAATAATAGTGAATGTCAACTGTAATTGACAAGTTTAAAAGGAACTATAAAATTAAATTTAAAATAGTCTATTTTTAAAAACCATGAGCTGCTAAACTGTATAGATAATTAGGTAGATGATCATCTTCATTGTGGGGGAAGTTACACCACTGAATATTAGGTTTATCTGTAGAAAATATGACTCCTCTAAGGGGGTCTCAGCTCCAAATACTGGAGGCCATTAGCCAATTCTCAGCAAGACTGGAGCCAGAGGTGGAGGAGAAGGACCAAGGGTTGCCTAGTTTATACAACCTTCAGCACCTGCTCCAGCTTATGTTCTTCACATTTCTCCACTGCACAGCCACATTCATCAACTGCCTGCTTGTGAAGACACGCTGGAACAAGAGCAGATCTGTGGAATATTGAATACGATCTTGAGAAAATTTGGAGAACTGATTGGTGAAGGAAATGTGGTTAGAAAGAAGTGGAGGGAGGGGTGGAGGGAGAGAGAAAAGGAGGAAGGGAGGAAGGGAGGAAAGGAGGAAGAGGCCTGTTATGTGTGGTACAGCAGGAAGGGCCTCCATCTATTCTTATTTGCATATTAAAGGGTTGAATTATATATTTATGCTGAAGTAGCTTGGAGCATCCTTGTATATTCATTTTCCATTATTTTTATTTCAGATATAGGCAAAGTATTTGCAGATATATAAATAGAAATGTAATCCAACACCGTACAACAACATGAAATCCTGCTTCCAAATTAGCTTTCTGTTTTTAAAAAGGAACAGACATGGTGCTCTTCTAATTAGAAAATTATTTTTTATTAACTGAATTTGGAAAATGCATTAAATGCAAAGAGGAACATAAAAATGATTCATAAGTCCTTGCCAACTCGTGTTTTAAATATGTCTATATGGTGTGTATATAATAAGCGTGTTCACAATAGTGTGTGTGCATATGCACGTACACACAGAAAAGAGATGTACTGCTTTCAATGTTCTATTTTGTGCAAATAGTTGCTATGGTCTATTTTTCATGCTCAGCTGCAATGTTTTCCTGAGAACACAGTTGTACCCAGGAGTCCTATGGATATGACAGGGACAAAGATATTAGCCAATTTAAGAGGTGCATATTAGACTACAATATTCCAATTATGTCAAAGTTACAGCAAATTGACAAAGTTCAAGAGATTTAGCCTTGTTCCTGCTCATTTCTGTTTGTTGTTGATAATTCCTCCTGTAAAACTCTCTAACTACAGGGAGGCACACAGAGGAAATGATTAAGTATTTGGAGAGTTGGTGAAGAGGAACAAATACATATGGAAAGGTAACTGGAAAATTCAGAATGACTTATATTAGTAAATGCCAAACACTTACGGATCCAGACAATGGGTAGAGTTCCACCAGCAAGATGCGAGGGCTGGAATCGCAGGCAGAATTGAACTCAGAAGAAAGAAACTACATTTGTACATGTGTAGACTCTGCATTAGTCACATTCCTTGACTAACTGAAGCTATATATCCTTTTTCTCTTCATTTAAAGCTCTCATTCAAACCTTTCTTCTCCAAGCAGTATGGTCTGATTGTGTGTGGCAAAACTTAGTTATCTTCTTAAGTTCGAAGTGCTCATTCTGGCCCATGAATCCTACAGGACCCAACCTCCTGCTGGTTTCAATTGATGAGAGCTGCCCCATTTGCAATGTTCTAGCCACAGCATCCTGACCAACAGGATTGTTTTCCATCTACAGCCTGCTGCTACTCTTAGCACCGCTCTCCTCTGCGCCTGTGAAGGCTTTCCCCATCTGCATCCAGTTCACCTGCTCACTCAGCTTCGGAAAAGCTTCTTGTCTCCCAGACACACATCACCTGTCCTTGGGCCTTGCATGTCTCCTGGCGCCCTCCCCCTTCCCCACACACACCCTCAGGCTCACTGCACTGGGACTTCCTGGTCAATGTGTGGTGTTCCTGGAAGGTTGTAAGCTCCATAGGGCAGAAATCACTGGGTTCAAGTATCACTATAACCATAGCAACCAGCATTTTGCCTGATACTTCATAAACACCCCAAATTAGCTGAGTGTCTTTACTCAAACTAGTTGGTATATCAGCATTTCACTATCCTAATTCTAAGACACAAGAAACTTGACCGATAATCCTAATGTCCAATCCCAATACTAGACAGTTGGTTATTTAGTTTCTCCAGTGCGAGTTGATACTGAGATAAAATTTGATCTGCCATTAGCAATCCATGCATGAAAGTGGGCACTAGAATAAAATAGCTCTAAGGATTTTTTTTCAGCTACTTTAGTTTAACAAGGCAGCCTATGACTGCTAATGAGGTATTAGACTGGGATCTTTATGGGTTCCAAATCTACTTCATTGGTTTTAAGAACATATGTTAGTGGGGTATTTAAAAAAAATGGTGCTACTGATGTTTTTAAGGCCATTTATTCAGTAAGAGCGGAAAATCATTATAGCAAAAATGCCTTAAATCAGAATCTTCCTAATTCTCCTCTTATAATAGTGCCCAATTTTCCACTGGCTCCTTCCACTCTCTCTGGTTGTAATGGGCTGCCTGTACCTGGAGTAACCTATACCCCTGAACAGGTATCTCATGACACCCAGTTCGTTAAAGGGAGGTTTAGAACTAAAGTCTGATTCAATATAATTTGGGAAACAGTTACTAATTCCCAACTCTAGGGCTTTGATTGTGGTACCATTCACTGAAATAAGTTATGACTTCTTCCTGTATAGGTATTCCTCTAATGCCCTCACTTTTTAAAGTTTAAAATCAATAACTTCTTTTAGAAGCAGTCATAGGAGACTACTTATTGTTTACAATTCAAGTTCCCTGGTGAATGAATGAGTGTCTGCAATACACATCTATATGCATATATATTTATAGCCTCTAAATGTGACTATAATAAACATGTTCATCTTCCTAAACTCATATTTATGAATTCTAGTAAAAGAGACAAATTATGGTACCTTATACATTCTGCATGAACCATCTCAACACATTCTTCAGTTTAGCAATAATTTAGATAATGTATCTTAAGACTATGAATATTTAATCTTCCACTATTCTGTGCCTAGAGTATAATAATCTCCCTCTCTAGAAACAAATTCCTGGAATTTTATTCATTCTCTCCCGCCTTCTCTGAATGATATAATTTCTTAAGAGCCACTCGTCAGAAATTATGTCTAGAAAAGAGACTATAATACACATCCTGTAATTAAGTTGGACTTCAGAGAGCAGAGTGGCATTTATATGTATTAATATCTTTATTTCAAGTGGCTACAAGCACTTTCTCCTTCCACAGTTAGCCCTATAAAGTCAGACAATTGCAATTTACATAACAGCATGAGAGACACTTGAATGTACCAATTAGAGTTTGATGAAAACTTTAGTGCTTAATAATGTACTCCTCATGAGAGCTTTATGCATAGAGAAAGATAAATCATATGCACACACATTCTGGCCTGGCCTTCAAAAAGGTAGAACTATAGAACTGGAAGTTAATTTAGCTGCATGAGGTACAACATCTCTGCTGGGAAGAATGTGCCTGGACTAAAGGGCTCACAGATCACAGGAGTTACCACCTTCAGAAACAGCCCATCTCACATTCACTGTCCCCTGGAAACCCTGGTGTCATAGTTACTAACCTGTTAGGAACAAAGAAATGAGTGTTATCTCCCTACCTCCACCCAAAATCCACCAATTTTATTACAGCAGTCATAACTTTCCCTGGGTTGGGAAGGACAGGTGGAGAGTCCCTTCTCACTCATCCCATCAACACATCAATGAGCATCTTGGGTGAACATAGAGATGACTCTGTTCCATTCAGATGCTGTGCTGGTCCTCAAGCCTGGAGATGCAGGATAGGTGAGCAGGCAAATTGCATCCTGGACCATTGCACGGGGGTGAGTGTAAAACCACTATAGGACAGGCTCTGGTCATCAAGGAGGGTGCTACAGACTTGAGGTTTGTGTCCCCAAATTAATTTGTTGAAACCTAATCCCACTGTGCTGGTATTAGAAGATGGGGCTGTTGGAGGTTATTAGGTCACGAGCATGGAGCCCCTATGAGTGGGATTAGCATCTTTATAAAAGAGGCTCCAGAGAGCTCCCTTACTCCTCTGCCATGTAAGGACGCAGGAAGTGGGCTCTCACCAAACACCAAATCTCCCAGCAACTTGATCTTGGTCTTCCCTCTTCCAGAACTGTGAGAAACGAACTTATGTTGTTTCTAAGCCCCCCCGGGTCTATGGTATTCTCTTATGGAAGTTACAACAGACTGAGGCAGGACAACTTCCCAAAAGAAACCAATGAAGTCCTGAGAAACACTGATGGGGTTAAAGAGGGTGATGCCAGAAAGATGGAACAGAGAAGACACACCGTGCTGCTATGCAGTCTTATCAGTGGTGCTCCTAAACATACCTGATAGCCCCACATTCAGTATTTAACTCCTGATAGCCCCACATTCAGTATTTACAGAATATCATTAGCACTGGATTTTTTCCCATTTTTAAGTAGTATTTTACTATGTCATTGAATAGTACTTATACCTAGAAAATATTAGAATATGCATTTAAAAATG
Source organism: Plecotus auritus (assembly GCF_963455305.1). NCBI lineage: Eukaryota > Metazoa > Chordata > Mammalia > Chiroptera > Vespertilionidae > Plecotus > Plecotus auritus. Next base: position 43,476,893 of record NC_137782.1, read on the forward strand.
GCTTTATTGAAGACAATTTTTTCTTAACTATCAAGTCTATTAAATTTTTAAATACTTTTCACTTAAAGGAAGCATAAATGACTAATTCATGTATACATCATAATTTTGGTAATTTTTGTGGTATTTTTAAATTACCTTGACAATGGATGACAACTCCTATGGATCAAGAACTTTCCTCTTATATACACAGGGGGAAATCATACCAATTTCTATAGGTGTGCCAAAGTACAATATGGAGCTTCCTCTTACTAAATAAATAAACATGACAGGAAGTGGAAAGGAAAATTAAGATACTATTCAATCCTCTGTGGCATCACAGATTTGGGCACAAGGATTCACTATAGATCAGGCAATATTAAAAAGCATTATTGAACTCAAGATAGATTTCATCTGTGTTCTTTAAAGTTATGATGATGATAAGAAACTTCAGGAAACATGGAAAAAAGGGGGGAAATCTAGGGACAAGCTCTGACAATCCAAAGCCCTTTCCCATGGCCAAGATCCTCATTTTAGGGGTACAAACAAGTCCTATAATTTGATGTAGCGAGTGCTGAAGTTTCTTCAATAATCAAGTTACGTTTTAAATAGCATTTTTTGTAGTTTGAATAAATTATATATCTCTGTGTATTTCTAGCCTTAAAGCATGTAGACTGTGCTGTGGTTAATAAAACTTAAACCACTTTAATGTATCACTGATTTTCTGTTGCCATTTTTCATTTTGTATTTTGTGTGTTGATCTTGTATCCTGTAACCTTACTGAAATCACTTAGTTCAAAGAGGTTTTTTGTAGATTCTTTAGGATTTTCTATGTAGACAATCATATCACTTACAAAAACAATTTTTCCTTTCTGATCTTATGCCTTTTATTTCTTTTTCTTGCTTTATTGCAGTATTACATACCTATATTGAATAAGAGCAAATATCCTTGTCTTCTTCTAATCTAAGGAGGAGGCATTCAGTCTTTCACTATTAAGTGTGACATCAACTGTAGGGCTTCTTGTAGATGCTACTTATCAAAATGAGAAAGTTCCCCCCTATTTCTAATTTTCTGAGAGTTTTTAATCATAAATAGGTGTTAGATTTTGCCAAATGCTTCTTCTATGTCAATTATAATCCTATGATTTTTTCTTACTAGCCAGTTATTATGGTGGATTACATTGGTTAATTTTTCCATGCTGAAAAATTAAATTTCTGGAATAAACCTTACTGGTCATGGTGTATATTTCTTTTTAAGCATTACTGGATGTTAATCAGCAATATTTTATTGAGGTTTTTTGTGTCTATGTTCATAAGAGATATTGGTTGGTAGTTTTCTCTTTTTTTCATATTACATGTTCTATATTAATATATACTAAAATTATAATTACTCTTATATGAAATGCTGGTAATTATTTGTGTTTTCAAAAATAATCCTTAAACTACAAAAGGTTGGACATTGCTGGGCTAGGTAATCATGAATATCTCTTTTACTTTTGTGAAATCATAGTTCAATTCGTGAACAATGCTCAGGCATTAGAGGGTGATGGAAAGACACATCCTGATGAAAAAGCCAGACATCAATGTCTTTAAAAAGCAAGTGGGCATTTGGGGAAGAAAAAATACTAGTTATCTAAAATGGGGACAATCAATTTACCTTCAGACATCTTCCCAGTAACATTTAAAATTCTGAGCAGGGTCTAAAAACTTATAATAAAAACAAAGTGCAATAAAATGATTTCATATTTGACATTGTTTTTCAGGAATCAAGGCACCAAATGAATCTTCTCAAACATGCAATAAATAACTCAGGAATATTGTGCCTTTGAGACCTTTGAGGGAATAAAATATTATTTGGTCAGATGAATCCAAATAAAGAGCTCATAAAAAGAATTTAAAAACAATCTATTGGTAAGCAATGTTAAATTTAAATATAGAATTAAGATTTCTGAAAGAGTTTTCCATGAGAACACAGTCTAAAGCTGAAATGTTTTTATAGTTTTAATCATAATGACTCTAATTCCCTCCAAACTTTCATAATTTTTGTTTTTAACTTATGATGATCAACTCTTTAAAATTTAGTAATTCTTTCTATTTCATTCCATTTTATTTTTTGCCAATCAAATTCAAGTGAGATTAAATTTAATAATTTTATTTATAAACTAGAAGCCTGGTGCATAAAAATTCGTGCACTGAAGGGGGGGGTCCCTCAGCCCAGCCTACGCCCTCTCACAGTCCCAGAGCCCTCAGGGGATGTCCTCTGCGGGAGGCGACTGGACAGATCAGGGGAAGGTGCCACCCCCATCACCCTGCTGCTGCTGCCACTGCTGGCCGCTATGGCTGCCTGAGCCTCGGCCCGGCCCTCGCAGCAGCTACTGCGGCTCAGGCAGCCGCTGCGGCTTTGTCTGGAAGATGTCCACTCTAGTTAGCATATTACCCTTTTATTAGTATAGATAATTGGCACATTATGATCCAGTATTTCTAAAATGTCTTCTTCCTCCCTCCATCCCTTCTTCTTACTCTTTGTGACTATTTATGTCCATTGGGGAGATACCCTGAATGATATTCAGAAGATGTTGCTAATGGCTATTTCTTGATAATAAAATTTTGGGTTAATGTTTACTTTCTGTTTTCATAATTTCTTATAGTAATTTTGTCATTTTTACAAAAAAAATGGGCATGTATTAAAAAAGAGAGAGAAAGAGAGAGAAAGTGGAAAAGAAGGGGAAGAAGAGGAGGAGGGGAAGAGAATAACATTTTTCAAGTATAGGTGCCACTACCATGATTCACCCATATTTTCTATAATGGCTCCCAAGAAGAGTCAAACTAATTTAACTCAACAACCTTGTATTATGTTCCTATAATTTGGGAAGTGCTTTATAAAATGGTGCAATTATGCCTTGTTTGAAAATAGCATACTCATAAATAAGAACACTTTGAGCAACAAATTTTATTGTCAATTCAAGAAAATTGGTCCAAATCACAAATTCCAGCTAGATTTCATGCAGCACTCAGAGGTAGGGCGATTTAGAAGGACTGTAATTGTTACTACATGGATTTATATAACTTCTTAACTTTTGGCTTTTGGCTTTGCAAGTTTATTTGTATTAACACTAAGTTTATACATGACATCCATGCCAAGTTTATAGATAATGAGACAAATTTTAGAGAGACAAATATGAGAAAATGCTTGGAACAGCATTTAGAGTGAAAAGATTCATGCTCAGTGTTATTTATACAGCAGTATTTAAGCAATCACATGAATAAAATGAAAACACAAAATACATAGATTTTCTTCCTTATCTATACTACTACTACATTATCAGAAGATCTTTAATTGAAAACCTATAAACACAAAGTAAGCTACATTTATCTCTTAGAGATAATAATGTAGGTAAAAATTAGCAGCCACACAGAAAGACATGCACACATTTATTTAAACATTGAGTTCAAAAATTGACATGTAACATTTTTGAATACTCTCTTTACCCTTCTACATTTTGGTAGGAATGAAGTGAATGTATAGGTGCTCTTGTCCACCAAGCTATATTTTTAAGGAAAAATTATGATTATCTCTGAAATCCTTAAACGTAAATTATCAAACTCCTTCACACTCTTGAAAACTCTTAAATCTATGTAGCTGGGTATTATAAGAGTTGAACACATATTTTATAAATCTGGTCAATGTAAACCATAAAAATTTGAATGATTTGGGCTCCCCATCAGCCAATTTTTTTCACCAAATCATAGCAGTTTGGAATTGTAAAGGGCCATCTCTACATGAGTGGTTGTGAACTCAGGTCGTGCACCTGGAGATCTTTTAAAAACATGCCTGAGCTCCAACTCCAAACCAATTAAATCAGGTAGCAATTCTCAACCTGTGGTCCCTGGACCAGCAGCATCTACATCAGCAAAGAGCTTATTAGAAATGCAGATGGGTAGGGGGCACATCAAACTTCCTGAATCAGAACCTGTGAAAGTGAGGCCCCGGCAATCTGTGCTGTAACTGGCTCCTCAGGTGATGCCCTGTTTAGCAAGTGTGAGAACCATGCTCTCGGGTGAGGGCAGAGCACCTGTGCCTCCTCTCACACCCCAGTTCATTCACAAGTGCTGTCGGTTTTGAGGCTCATTCACCCTCTCTGAATTCCTCCTTTACATGTAAGAATACTCAAGGCAGTGTTTCCATAAGCAACTTCCCAACAGAATTGGGAAATGTCCTGATGTCCATCCCCTTTTTACAACACGCACAGTGTCCTCCTCACCTAGGCAGATGTCACTTGAGAAAGTCAAAGATTTGTCCCTGACCCCAATGAGCTGTGTCATTGAAATTTACTTCTTCAGCTACATCTGCGTGCCAGCTACATTCCCTTTAGAAGGAAAGTACCACAGTTTCCGTTTCAAACAGTATTTTTTTTTCATAGTCAAGGCGGGGCGGCCCTGACAAATTGTGCCAAACAACAGCTTTGCAGTGATATTTTTTCTTCTAACAAGATGGGAAGACTTCTAATCGACGTAGCCCCCACACACCTCTGCTTGCCTGGATCTTTGCTGTCTCTAAATCAGTGATTCTCAACCTTTCTAATGCAACCCTGCTAGCGGTTCTAAACCTGTGGGTCGTGACCCACAGGTTGAGAAGGTTGAGAACTGCTGCTGTAGAGCCTAAGACCATCAGAAAACACAGATATTTACATTACGATTCATAACAGTAGCAAAATTACAGTTATGAAGTAGCAACAAAAATAATTTTATGGTTGGGGGGTCACCACAACATGAGGAACTATATTAAAGGGTCGCGGTATTAGAAAGGTTGAGAACCACTGCTCCAAATGGAGACACCATCTAACTATTAGTACCTATGATAGCAAACCACAACAGGACACTTGTTTATAATTCTGATCCTGGTTCTCTGACTTAGGGTTGTTCCGTGCCCCAGAGCCCCACCTAGATTCCCCTTCTCTCATCACAGACCCGGAAGCTCTGGCCCAGGCATGACAGACAGCCCCCTCCCCTGCTGAAATTGGAGAGTGACCCAGTATCACTTGGCATGCCCAGAAATCTGTTCCCTGGCAAGCAGGATGATGTGGCTTAACCTAAAGGGACACCAAAACCTTTAGCTTATAGGGTCGGCGCTTCACACAATTGTCTGACTATGGCAAACTAAGCCAGCCTTCAAACAGATGCAGAACGGCCCGCTGAAGTTATTTCCACAAAGTCTACTGAAGCAAGAAGCTTACTCAGCACCCTCCTTCCACAATGACCCAGTCACCAGGGCCGCACTCAGGACAGAACCCGAGTCCTCAGACGCTCAGGACCAACGCTGCTAAGCGATGGGGAGTGTGCGTTCAGGACCCAGCAGTGAGAGGCATCAGCACAGCAGAGGAGCAGGCGCCCAGGGCCTGCTGTATCTCCAAAGGTCTCCTGCCATCAAGGAGGTGCGCCCAGGGGCCCAGGGTGGCAGCTGCCGTTCCATGGGTGGGCAAACTTTTTGACTCGAGGGCCACAATGGGTTCTTAAACTGGACCGGAGGGGCGGGACAAAAGCATGGATGGAGTGTTTGTGTGAACTAATATAAATTCAAAGTAAAGGAGCGGAGGGGAGAGGAAGAGAAACGGATAGAACAGCCGGATCCGGCCCACGGGCCATAGTTTGCCCAAGGCTGCACAGTGAGTGTGGGGGAACCTGCCAGGGAGGAACCCAGCATCTGGGGTCTGTGGCACCATCACCATAAACAACACCCGGACGCCTAAGGACACATGACCTGCTCTCCTTACACAAGCTGGCTGTGTGCAGACACAGCTCACACCAAGGAGACCTCAAGCATCTCAAATTGTTCCTCGGGCTCGATTTTTCCACTTCTAAAGGAGAAACTATCAAAGTACAGTACCAATTAGAATCAGATAAAATCACCATTCTATGAATTTTTTTCTTTCCAAGGCAGCAAGTAACCATCAGCATGCTAGGCCACCCACTCTTACTCTACGTACTTTTTTATTTTTTCTATCACCATTTGTTCCCTCTATGCCCTCCTCCACTTCCACCCACACCTCACACCCCAGAAATCACTTGTTGTTAAAACAAACAAGTCATTAAACAAAGTCACTAACATCTACTTGACGAATAGCCTAACATCCAACACTTTTTTAATGCCAAGAGAAATATAAGCTACTCACAAATTTAAAGCCTGGGGGATATTCTCAACCAGCATAGAGCAAAATTTACAAAATTTAGATGTTTCCAGAGGAAGCAGACATTGATATATTTACCCAATTTACACGACTGTGGTTTATGTATGTGCATTTAATAAACCCCTTCAAGCAAGAGCGTGATGAAGCTAACAATACGTTACTTTCTGGGTGTAAGCTGCCTCAACGCCAGCATTTCAGAACTTGAGGGAAGGAAACGGATGCTTAGATAAATTGTCCTGTCCTGGTCAGAAGAAGCCTGGCCTTGGGGGTTCAATTAACCCATCAGAATTATTACTGCCTTGTCTCAAAGCATCTGAGATGCCAGGCAAATGCAATCATCTGTGAGATCACAGTGTAAAACTGAGTCACACGAAGCCTTTGCCTGCGTGACTCACGCAGTTCAGCTGTCAGCCCTCCTCTCGGCTCTAACTCATCCCAGCTGAGGCCGAACAGGAATTTTCCTGTGTTGAGTATCAGAGTGAGGAGGTCCAGGTAGAAGCAAATCACCACCGAAGCACAATAAGTTGGGGGGCAGTGGAAGTAGACAAGGAAAATGGTGCTTTACTCCTAACATGTGCAGTACAATTTTGTTAACAGCAAACATATTTACCTAAAATGTGCAGGAAATGGCCTCCACCCACATTTCTGAGCACATGCAAGGTCAGAATAGGAGAGAGAGAATCTCTTTAAGGTGCCTCCTGGGAGCACAGGACCAGAGAGCCTTTCCGGCCTTGTCCCTGTATTCATCCATAGGAAACTGAAACTGGGGCTTATTCATGAAACAGCAAGCGCTTGAATATTTCAGAGCCTGTCTCCCTGCGTGGAAGCAAAATGCCCTGAAAAGTAACCGCTGCCTTGGCACCAAGGCAGCCAAAGCTAAGGAGGAACCATCCTATTTATTTGAAGTTCACTGAAAAATCAGGTTTTCGAGTAGCTGACGTCAGAGGCACACGCAGGCTTCTCCCTGAGCCTGGTGGCTGGAAGAAAAAGCGTGTTGGGTGCCGTCTGTCCTTTCTGAGGAAAACAGGCTGCTTCTGAACGGATCACGGTCACTGCATTGGGCATTAGGAAGGCAGCCACCCAGGAAAGGCACGCACGCCTCAGATGCTCCTTGGGAATAGGAGTCTGTGACAAGTTCTTAGGTTTAGATCTTTGCAGGATGTAAGTTTTCATCAGGATCAAAATTTGCTATAAAGTAAACAACCTAAACTCTGAATGAGATGCATGGACTAAAACGGCGGCGGGCGGGAAAGATATCCTAGCTATAAAATGAAGTGACTTGCATTATCACTCAGCAAATTGGGGGTTCACAGGTCAGTTATTACTCCGGCGCTGAGCCTTTGGCTTCCGTCACACCAACGGCATCTGGGAGGGACTGAAGAAGGCATGGCGTGGGTCAATGCATTGTGCTGAAGCATTTTCCCTGTGTCTTAGAAACAGAAGCATTTTTAAAATACTTCCATATGTGCGTGGGAATCGGAAGAGGAAACAAGGGGACAGACAGCCATGGCACAGGAAGCTGCTGCCATCCACGCAGGTCCCGAGGCCTCCAGCAGCGCAGTGTGCACAGAAGCTGATCTGGTATTTGCAACTTCAAGCTCCACAAGCACATGAGGTATTATCGTCGGGATACAACGTTTCTGCCGCTATATTTGAATAAAATGCAAAAAGATTTCCACGCACAGGACTTATGTTGTTCTTTAAAATACTCACGTCCACATACACATCACTTTTCTCTCCGGCCAGCAAGCATGAGGCTCAGCATCCCATCCTCTCCAAGGACTTCCTCCTCATCTGTCCAAAGACATCACAAATGTAACCCCTTGAGCTGGAGGAATGTAACTCGTGAACATCAATTGTGAGCTAGAGAAGTCAGCACGCAAAGACTTACATTGAGTCTGTTTTTTTGCCCTAAAATGTGATATTTTATATGGAGTCCTGATTTGACACAGGTGTACCTTACACAAAACCTTTTTTTTTAATCTTCATCCTTTTGTCTCCTCCTAAAATATATCAAAGTCTTGCATTCAGAAAAGTATCTTCTAATATAGGATAACGTGATCTTTTTATACCATTGCCTCATTGTAAACATGAATAGATATGACATTGTCATGAAAACTACATTTGAAACTCGAGTGGTGATGATTTCAACCCCAAATTAACATTTCCAGAGGGAGTAATGTGTGGGGTAAATGAGCAATAACATCATTACAATTCAATAAAAAAGCACTTGTTTGTACTAGAAAGGACATCCCTAGGTAGATATCCCTAGTGTTTTCTTCCAACGTTACCGAAGCCGAGCACTCGGCACACTGTCCCCGCAGGAGCAGCCTGCCCGCCCCTCCTGTGACTCACTGAATTCTGACTGCTCTTCGGCCCCTAGAAATTATTGCCTGCACATCATGCTCACTGACATTTCTTTAATTCTCTCTTTTGAATTGGTTCCATTTAAGGCATAGCTAAGTCCTCGGCCAAGTATATGTATAATTTTAATGCCCAGTTTCATTGTCAAAAACTCATTCACGGCCTCCACTGTTCGCATAGTTGTACTTGGCACTTTTCCCTCAATTTTACTTTTTCAGCCATCTCTACAAAGCCCAGGTTCACAGGGTAGGTTTCATGTGACGGGGCCAATAGCTCACACCCAAGAGTCGCTGCTGAAACACCCCTTTGAGCTCCTGAAACCAACTCAAAGGACCTCGTGGTCACAGCTGGAGGCAGCACACTGTCTGAATTCTGTGCGCCACTCACAGCCCGCAGCAAAGGTGACCTGTGCAAACGCACCAGACAAAGTCTGAACCCCTCTATGCAAATGGCCACAAAAATAAAGTCAGTGAACATTTTCACTGTCCATGATCATAACTTATAATGTTACCCCTTTTCTTAAAACTGAAGAACTAAAGCATAAATTTTTTTTCTAAATAATTCTGCTTCAAAATGTAGATCATAAATATTCCTGACCATATGTAAAGGTTTATTCCTTATTCTATAAAGAATTGAACATATCTATGGAATTCTATTAAACTTTCATTTCTTAAGAGGTATAAAACAAGGCAGCATTTTCTTTTCCTTTTTAGAAATAGGATTTTAAAATAAAATAAAATTTGGAAGTAATTTCCTCTAGACCTAGGGATTTCCTAAATGAATCAAAGTACTTTTTAAGCACAAGTAGAATTTAACCAAAACAATATGAATTGTTGTTAAGCTAACAAATACAGCCTTCCTAAACCTCCGCCCCCCCCGCCCCAACATCCCCTTGTGTTTTTACGTGCCTGGTCCACATGGGGAAAACACCATGCGAGGCCCACACGCACCTTTCTTCACACGTGCGTGCAGTTGGTGGATGGTGGGGTGTCCAATCGACTTCTGTTTTCTTTGGTGTCGCTGAGGGAGGACTTGCCACACACATGGCACTTGAACACCTGCTTGTAGGCCTTCCTGAAGTTCTCAGAGAGGAAGGCGTAGATGATGGGGTTCACGGAAGAGTTGCTATAGGCCAGGCAGTGCGCTGCGATGCGGAAGAGGAAGGAGGCGGGCGTCAGCGGGAAGACCCCAAACTCGACCCACAGGTGGATGACATGATGCGGCAGCCAGGAGATCCCGAAGACCACGACCACAACCAGGACCGTCTGTGCCGTCTGGGGGGGGGGGGGGGGCGGGAAGGAGGGGAGGAAGGCACATCAGTCCCGACAGGAAAGAACTCAGCATTGCAAACACGTCCTAAGATAATTTCATGACTCTTCCCATGGGATCCAATAGATACTAAATCTGTGCTCAGTATTGACCTTCAGGTCACAGACTGGTTTTGTTCAAACTTCTCCAGGACCTGGCATGACCTGGCCAGAAATAACTTAGCCGTGTGTGTGAAGTGTGTGTGAAGGATGGGACTGGTGCTTAGGTCATAGGAATAGATAGGTCTAGAGATTCAACACGGTCCCTTCAAAACCTTCAGAAGCACATGGAGCCTGCCCTGAGCAGTGGCCTCCACAGAGATGCAGATGTTTAGTTCTCCTCCTCAAACTTTGGCAAGTTAAGGGTACGAGTACATCCCAGAGACCGTGTGGGTTTCAGTCTGCAGACCAATGAGCCCACTTGCTGGCACTGTAACCCTTCCTGTGCTCCTAACCCAGCAACACCCAGAGGCAGGGTCCCTGTGTGTGAGTGAGGGGTGTCTATGGAGCAGGAATGGGTGGTCCTCCCCATAAGGACCTCAGCAGGGCCGAGCCTCCCTGCCTGCCCTCTGTCCCCTCCTGCCTCCCTCTCTCTGCACACTGCATTGGAGACACTCACGTCACCTCCTCCAGGGCTGCAAACCTACAGGCTGGGGTCAAGTACATGTTGAAAGGCAACAACTATGGAGCTGCTGTGATAAGCTGACACTCCATCTTTAGGATTCAGTCAGACATGGTGATCCACTGATATTTTTTAAACTATAAAATGCAAAGCAATCAGCTGGTTCTTTCCTTCAAGGGTGGCCTCCTCCACCGAGTGAAGCTGAGGAAGCAGCGGGGCCTAGCTGTCTAACGGTGACAGCAGAAACAGGGCCGCAAGGATGGCACTGAGGACTGTGTGACCTGCTGAGGTTACTCCCCATCTGCCCCCTGCTCCCCCAGGGAGCAGACCCCACAGTGATCACCAGCTGTCAGTGAAAGAACTGAGACTCAGAATGGTGAAGACAAGTGCCTGGTGTCCTACAGCTACACACAAAGTGAGAGCTAGAAGCCAGGTCCCAGTGACCCCAAAGCCATCCCTGACTGGGACACAGGCAGGAACTGCTCAGAACTCCTAGTCACCATCAACTGCCTCCCACCCGCCTGCCTGTTGGTGGTGATGTGGGCAATAAAAACATTCGCAGGAGACAGCAGCCATCAGTCCCCTCACTGACCATCCCAGGACATCCCCCATTCTCATCACCAGGGCGTCTCCTCCTTGTGGGGAGAAAGACTAAGGACATGAGAGGTGCATACTTTCAGCCCCTTGCCTGAAAGTGGCCTCTCTTTTTTCTCAGGTTTAGTCCAGGTTGAAATAGTTTAAGAGCATGCTTCAGTTTGTGGGGGGGGACAGGAACATTGGACCACTGGCCTCCCCACACATCTCAGACCAGGAAGGCGTAGGGGACACCTTTCCATCTCCCAGTGAGGACACGAGAGCGGGTGGGAGGTTTACCTGCCGGCCACCAGTCCACCTCCCCTCCTATACAGGAATAATCCTGGCAAAAACTGATGAATGTGAGAAAGAAAGTGGAGAGGAAACCAGACAGAGAGAAGGAAGAAGGTGAGAACAACACATGGAGCTTTATTTGTCTAATAGCCCTACACGGGAGGAAGAATGAGACCCAAGTAAGTGATTTCATGACCAAGAAATCACAGTTACACCACAAATTCCTCCGTGTAGGAAAGGGGGACCTCACATCTCTGCACTGTGGGGACATTCCCACATGACAAAATGACTTTTCTATTACTTGTCATGAGTTAGAATCTCACTATTCTAGGAAACAACACCCAGAATGCCGTGAGGAAGACACTGACTTTGTAAGCAGACTGGGGCAGAGGTGGTTAGAGGCGACCATCAGAGTTCAGGTCAAAGGCAGGACAAATGCAGGGGTCAGAGGGCAGGAGACAAGAGTTAAGCTCACTATCAAAGGACCATGGATTGTGCAGAAGCCATGACTGATCAGGCATACCCTGGCTCTGGGACCTGAAACACGCCATAAACCCCCTGGGCCTGGACTTCCTCATCTGTGCCTCAGAATCACCTGACCACAGGTTTTCACAGGTGGCAGGATTAGATGTTACTGCAGGAGGCACAAAGCAAACAAGTGATCGGCTCAGGTGCATTAGGGAACCATCTGCTCTCCATCCTTTTCTCCCTCAGTGCAGAAGACACTGGTTCCCAGATCACTGAGCCAAAACCACCTAGAGATCCTTCCACCTGCAAATGGAAAACATCACCTTCTTCCTAAAACAACAAGAGCATCTCTACTTCACAACACAGATGCACTCTGGATATTGTCTCTGGCTTCTGTTAGGGAGTGCCTGCCAAGTACCAAGCTTAGGGCAGGAGGAGAGCCAGCAGCTCATGGATTAGCAACTAGTGTTGGAGGACCCACAGGGAAATGCAGTACCTTTCACTGTGTATTTGGGTCATTCAAAATTTACCTTTTTACTATTCGTAATCTCTGGTCTGTTCAGAACCATGAGATCGACCTGTAGCTTCAAATGAGACTGGGTTACAATTTGCAATATAATATCAGGAAAGAATACTTAGTGGGCACTTTCATAGACTGTGTCATTTATCTCAGGCTGTTCCCAAAAGAGTTAACTAGAATGCTCCCCACTCAGCATCCACAGGGCTTCTCTATGTTCCCCGACTCCAGGTCAGCCCCGCGATGTTAACTCCAGCAAATGCATCCATGTGCACCCTTGGACACAGCACGTTGTTCATCCATGTGGGCCGTTGGACACAGCACATGGTTGTCTCCTGTCTCCCTTGCACAAAGGGTCCTAGCCCTTCAAACCCAAGGGGCTGAGAAGCTGGGAGGGATGGAGGGAATAGGGGAGATATGAGTATAGGGAAAAAGCCCCCACATGTTGGCAGAACACCATCCTTCACTCACTACTGCTTCCCATGCTGGCTGGATGTTAACAATCTGGTCAGAACAATGCTGTACCAACCGCCAAGCTGGGGCTGAGAAAGATGGACATGCTCATCCCTGCCAGGGCTTGGCTCCTACAGACGTCAGACACCTGGGCCTCAGCCCCATGGCTCAGGAAGTTTCCAAACATCTCAGGTGTTTGAAGAACCACTGATAAAGACCACAACAAAAGCAAATCATCTTGCCCACTTCCAGTTAAAGGTGAAGTTGTTTCCTCAATGTTCACCACCCCTGATTCTACACACACACACACACACACACACACACACACACATCGTATTCTCCTCAGAAAGACTTGGAAAAGCTGCTTCTTCTCTTTCCCTTTGAAATGTCAGGCTGTTGGGAAAGAATGCCCTTCTATGGATAATGAGGATGATTTCTTAAAATTTCTTACAGGGCTTTTCTTCATTTCCTACAGCTTCGGTCTGAATGAGAGACGGAGTCGAGCCTGGGGTATGTACCACTGTGCTCAGCAATCCACGCGGAGTGTGGAATCCCAGCCCAGGGCCACCATCTGCAGGTGTATCCTGAGCCCACACTGATTTTTCCACCTGGGCGTGGGTCCTTGTTAGCCTTGTTTCTTGTTGCTCCTTAGGCTGAAAGTATCTGAAAAACATTCATCACTCATCTTCCTGGGACATGCTCTTTTTCAAGTCATCGTAGACATCTGTTTTTTTTCTTCAAAGAATTTTGCTCAAAATATGTCTAATGGAACTAGGCTGGGCAGAAAAAAAGTAGCTAAAAGATGAGAATGATGAAAAACATGCTGTGATTGTATAAATGACGGTCGAAGAGCTCGCTGAATACTTGCAGCCAGAGCGGGAAGTGTCAGTGAAAGAACCCAGTGGCTGACATGGTGTCGAGAGGACCCCTGTTCCAGGTTCCTCCTGGCGGTGACCAACCCATATGACGTCTGTCCCATTCTGATGGCTCGCAAAGGCCATTCCAGAGCTCATCGTAGTATCTGACCGGCCTGTGGCAGAAAGCATTCCCCTATGTCTAGCTGTGCTTGAGCACAGCGCTGGCTCCATCGCAGGGCTCTATGCTGTCATTGCTATTATTCCTGCAGTGAAAATTACATCCTCCCCTGTATTTCCTCCAAAACATGGAGGACAGCTGCTTGGGGGTTCCCTGTGTGGATGGATACAGCTGAGAGATAGGGAGCTGGACTTAGCCACAGAGAGCAGGAACGGGGAACAGGTGAAGCTGAAGTGAGTGAGCTGTGACCATCCGAGCTCCATGGAGCCATCATCCAGCAGGCACTGTGTGGAGACGGGGGGCAGGGAGCCCTTCTGTTCCCTGCCTTCGGAGACTTCCCATCGAGCCTGGCTGTCTACCCCAGACCTCCCTCTTCTCTCTCCTCTCTCCACCCTCTTCTTACCCTCCCCTGCACCTCTCTGCTCTCTCTTTCTTAGACACGTACACACATACGCATGTACCATGCTTTATTTGTTCTATGCAAACAAGGAGGCAATTAAATATATCAAAAGAGATCTTCTGACATCTGTTCAGAGGCTATTAAGGGTCAGAGGCTGTGAGAATGGAAGAGAGACTCTGCCTCCCTCCTCCAAATACTGAAACCCTCTCCTAGGATAAGAATTACATATACACACATATATAATACACACACATACACATATATACATGTGCACATTTTACACACACAAAAATGGAATTAAGTAACTATTAAACTAGTTACTAATCTTTAGACCTTTTTATGTAAAATAAAACAGAAGTTTTTCTTATAATTTCTTATAAGACCTGTTCTCATTCTTTTAAACCTGTTCTCATTCTTTTAACCACTGTGTTCTTCTCTGGGACTTTCACAGGTTTTCTCCAACACTTTTCAAATACAGGAACTAAAATCACCATTGCATGCTGATGAGATCCAGCTAACCTTAAAGAAATGCTTGATTTCATTCCTGTTGCTGAGCACAAAATCTCGCGCATCAATGACAATCTGTATCATGGATAAGCAGCATCACCTCCTGGAAGTTCAGCCAGCATCCCCCCTCCCAGGGCCGTCAGGTGGACAAGGCTCATTCCTGTCCCTCTGCGGGGTCGGAGCCCGTGGCCACTTGGTCCTGTGCAGGGCAGGAGCTCTGCAAATAACCATCCAAGGGCAAGTATTACGATCCTTAATTGTTTTTAATGCATCCTTTTCTTGTAGATGAGGAGTGTGGCTCTGAGGGGAAACTAAGGGATAGATTAAAAACTGGGATATCTCCAGCATAACAAGGCCTCACTGAACACAGGCAGGAAACACCCACTCCATACCACCCCACACTTTTAAGCTGCTGTGCAGACGGGTCCACATGCTGGAACAAGCCTGTGTGACTGATGGCTGCCGGACACAAGGACAGGCACTGGAAGGGGCACTAAGACAGGCCTGCCGTTCACGCTGTGCCTTTCACTGTCAGTTGCTTCTCCTAAAAATTATCTGGTTGTATTTCAAATGCAAGCTGGATTGTGGCTTTTTAACCAATTGTCTAGCATTTCTATCCATCACCTTTGGGAACAGATGTATGTTTCCTACATCATCGCTTATCAACAAGAAAAGTCCAGAAGAGCTGTGCTTTACTTAGGTTGGATTTTAAAAAATAAATATGATTAAAATATAATTTCTGCAAATTACATGTCATTCATCACAATAAATATTTAGAAGGAAAAACAACATATTTTAAGATGTTATGTCTAATATTTAGGGGTAGCAATGTCTGTTTATAATCTCCTCTTCCCTAATCATACTGTCTAATAATCTCATTCTATTTGCTAAAATTAGACATTATACAGATGTTAACTGAGTAAGAGTTAAGTTAATCCTGATTTGTAAAATAGCTTTTTCCTCAAAATGTAAAATGTCAAAAATAGCAGGATGTTAGACGGGTTAACCTTACTCAGTTTAGATAGGATTCACCTGATAAAAAAGTCAATTAAAAATGGGGCCTTGGCCGAGGTGGCTCAGTGGTTGAGCTCTGACCTATGAACCAGGAGGTCACAGTTCGATTCCTGGTCAAGGGCACATGCCCGGGTTGCGGGCTTGATCCTCAGTAGGGGGCGTGCAGGAGGCAGCCATCAATGATTTTTCTCTCTCATCATTGATATTTCTATCTCTCTCTCCCCTTCCGTTCCTCTCTGAAATCAATTTAAGAAAAAAAAAAAATTTAAATGGGTAGAATCCCCCTCAGGGCCTCCTCCCAGTTGTAAGTCTCCTCCCGGGGCCAACATCAGCATAGGTCTAGGAGGGACAACAGTGCATCTGCTCATGGACTTAAGAACAGATTCCTTCCCTCCAAAGACAGGCAAGCCAGGGCCTTCTGGGGTCACACCAGAGATGGGAAATACACAATAAAATGACTATAGATCATGCAAATTTTGGATGTGGTAATTCTACTATACTCAATCCCAATCAAGCTAGAACACAGCTCCTACAGAGGCTCAGAACCCCAAACCTCCATCTACATTTTAATGCAGCAAAATGGTTACCTGCATGGCCCACCAGAGCTGACCTTGTGTCTCCATTCTACACCTAACAGTAAGAGCTTCCCTTCTAATACAGAAGGAGGATGTAATTTTCACCCACAATTTGGTCCTTAGGAACCAAAGTTTCACAGGCATGGAATGGATATGAGGATAATGAAGGATAAAAATAGCCCTAGCTGGTGTAGCTCAGTGGATAGAGCGCCAGCCTGTGGACCGAAGGGTCCTGGGTTTGATACAGGTCAAAGGCACATGCCCGGGTTGCGGGCTCGATCCCCAGTGGCCGGGGGGGGGGGGGGGGGGCAGGAGGCAGTTGAGTATCTTTCATCATTGATGTTTCTATCTCCCTCTCCCTTCCTTTCTAAAATCAATAAAAATATATTTAAATAATATTTTTAAAAAGGAATAAAAACTAAGCTGTAAACAGCAACATAAATAAAATAGATTTGCGAATATTACCTTTTTCTTCGATGCCTCTGACTTCTTCGACATGTTCTTCAAGTTTTTATGCAAATGATTAAGGACCTGAAAAACACACACTAATGAAATAGGTTTGCCTCATGTCCCATAATTCACTGTCTCTTTGCATTGGCAATTCTTGGAATTCTGAAAGAGTAACACCACTATTTACAAAATCATTCAAATTGAAATGCACATAAGGTGATAACATAATGATGATTGTGAATTGCCTACTGAACCCATATCCAGATGCAGACCGTGGTCAGAACACCTGATACAGAGCATTCCTGTGCAAGTCGCTCTAGAGCAGCCGTGGGCAAACTCCTTGGGAGACATGGGTTTCCTTCATCAGAGAAACTATCTTTGTCTTCTCTTGCCAGTGTGACAGACAGGAGAAGCAATGTGGAGCATTTGCCTTACATAGTACAGGAGTTTCCAGCAGGCCCATACCAGACAGGTGTGGGAACTACTTTCATATCCCATCTGAGTGGAAATCTAAGGAAAACTGGCCTCTGGTTGACTAAGGGCTTTAGACTGTCCATCAGTTGCTGAGTGAGTCTCTGTAAGAACTCGAACACATTCCAGCCGCATCCCCATTTCCCTCTGGCACCACAGCATGGAAATAATTTAATCAAATTGGACTTCTTGCCAAAGCCCACCCCATGCATTGGATGCAGACTTCTAGGTGATCAGTCATACCTAATAAAAAAAAACCGCAGGATTTATCAACCAAACTTGGGGCCCTGCACTGGTTAAGTTGTCACTGGGGTGTGAATTTCTGGCACCAAATCCCCAGCTCTGCTAAAACACTTCTCATTTCCTACAGTGGTTTAGCATCATCTATAAGACAAGACTTTCACCTGCTACAGTAGCACTGGGATCACCCTCACTAGGTTGCAATGCGTTAGGTTACTATTCTGCCAGTGGAAATTGTGGTACCAAAAATTGGATGGAAGGAGCTTTTGCAGAAGCAAATGAGAAAGTCTTTCAAGGGGGGAGGTAAGAGCCGGAAGCAGGATGCTGCTTGGAGAGAACTGGCCTGGAGAGGTTTCTTGGTAGCAGCCGCCCCAGCAGGAGACCACAGGGGGACACTGGTCACTGAGGACAAGGGATAAAAAGAGAGAACAAAGAAAAGGCAGCAAAATCAGAGGGGGACACCTGGAGAGGAAGTCAAAACAGAAATGTCAAATGTTATCTGCTTCCTAATGCTGTTCAGGGGTCTATTCAACAAACTGTGGGGTGATATCTCAGTAACACCTAAGGAGTGTTGTTGAGTAGTTCATGGACAAAAAACCCAACTGTACTGTTTCCAGCTCTGCTTTGCTTTAGTGGTCTATGTTATGTGCACATATTCATGCATTCTGATGCATTCCAGTGAAGGTTTGTCATAAAAAGAGAAAGAATGTAGGTATCATGATGGGTTGCTAAGACCTTTCTTTAGGAGTAATGATGATGTCATGGTGGCATCTCTGCACTGTTCTATGCACTTAGAAGTATGTGTAGGAAGTATGTGTAGGAAGCATATACTCAAATCCAAGCCAGCTCATCATGGGCATCAGATATATCTGGGGGTGTGGAGACACTTGGCGGGGTGAGCATGTCACAAGTAATGGATGTCTGAACTTAACATTCAGGTAGCAAAATCCTTAACTGAAGAGTTTACACCTGATGGTTGAACTAAAGAAAAGCAACTTGACATTACATATTATCTCCATCTGTTTAAGCCATGAAGTGAATTTGCTTAATTACGGTGAATTTAAAAGATGATTTGGACTTATGCTTAAATGCAAACTATTTCCATATTCTAAAAAATCCCTATGATCATTTGTTTACTGAATTTTTAAAAACAATTTTCAAACTTTGCTCTATGAAAGACATGTAGCCTAATTTATTTCTAGAAGTTTACCTTGATCATTTCCATTAAGAAGACCTAAAAACTTCTGGGAAATGAAGAGATTATGCTTCAGTTCTGATCTATGTAATTATGAATTAAGAGGTACATATGTGAACAATCCCTCTTGTCCCAAGCATCATGTCTCCAAGGTCCTCACCAACTGTCCCCTCCAAAGGACAGGGAATTCCTACATTGAAATCCTTCCTGAACCATTTGCCAGCTTCCTGATCTGAGCCAGTTGCTTCATTCCTCTAAAATCTTTTCCCTTATCAATAAAACAGGGACCAGAGCTCCAGCCTGGGGGTTAAATGATCCAGGGCACATGTCAGGCTGCTGTGCTGTGCAGAGGGACTTCTGCTCTCTATTAGCAGAAGCCTGTGAGTAAGCCAGCCATTTACCAAAGAGCTAAGCTAGAGTTCTTTTCTAAATTCCCTATTCCTTTCATGCAGGCCATTTTTTTCAAATAATACCCAACACTATCACCATCCAGAACAGACATAACTCTGCATGGATGGTATGGGGGGAGACAAAATCCAGGTGGCTTATATTAAATATTATTGCTGGGAATAATACTTTCTGAACTGAATAAAACGTCATCCTTGTCTATAATAGCCTTGTTGTACCTCATCTGGTTATTCATGGCCCTCCAGTCAGAGCCATATCAGAAATAGAATAAGACACACAGAGATGGAGATAACATGGCGGAATTTCAGAACTGGGGTCCAAGGATGTTTCTCTGATGGTGATGGTAACTCCCAGACTGCATGCTGGAGACATTGGATTTTACCTCTCAGACAGAAATCACATGGTATTAGGCATATGCTCTTTTTTACTCAGACATAAACAAGTTGTGTGAAATGTTTAAGACTTTTGATCTGTATGAAATCTTCAAAACCCACATGTTATTAATGCAAGAGAAGGTGAGTCTGCTGAGCGCTGTGGGGCTAGTTGAAGGAAGAGTAAGAACAATGTCAGTGCGCATGAGCAGGTCTGGGGAGCTGGATCAGGTGTGCTCTCCCCAGGGAGGGAGTCAGTAGGACCTGCCACCTGAGTCACTTACCTCCTTTACACAACCTCCCTAAAAGGACCAAGACCCATCCATCCCAACTTCTCTGGAGACTCAGTCAGGACTCTGCGAAGAAATACTGCTTTCCCACTGGGTTTATAAGGCTAAACTTCTGTGTGACATAAAATGTGAAGTTCTGTCCCCAGGGCAATGGCTTTACAGAGCCAGGTCCCGCCCAGCCTCCCTCATGGGAGTCACCTCCTCATGTCCCAACTGAGTGCTGGGCAGGGGACAAGGGGCCCTGCCACCCTGGCAAAAGGCCCACAGCCTCAGAGTGACGAGTGCTCCCGGTGACTGCAGTCTCAGGCAGGCTGTCCAGGTTTGAGGAGCTAAAACTGAGCAGGTTTCCCTGTACCTAGAAGCTGAGGCTGAGCCTGCCTGTCTGCTGCCAGGACAATCTGGGGTTGCAGGAGGCTGCCACCTGAGGGTATGTGGGACTCTGGGAAGTGAAGTGCAAACTTTCCCAGGGTCTCCCAAACTCCAGGTAACTTTCTCCACAACATCAAACTGGCAAACCTGTGGTGGCGACAGGGACCAGGGCAAAACGGTGGGGGGCACTGTAGGGCTTGGAAAGGAGCATGGGGACACGCAGAGAAGCCCCAGGGCCCTCACACCCCAGGCCCTGCAGCCACCCCCTATCTTCCCCCACCCCCATACCCACCTTGGCATAGCAGAAGCAGATGAGCAGCAGGGGCAGCAGATAGCCAAAGACGAAGGTGCACACCACGTAGGCCTTCTTGTGGCTCTGGTCAGGCCATTGATCCCAGCAGAAGGTCAGGTTGCCGTTGCCAGACTCCCGGTGGAAGAGGCGCTGGTGGTAGGCCACCGGGGAGGCCATGGCAATGGACAGCGCCCAGATGCAGCCCATGCCCAGCAGCGCGTTGCGGGACACCCGCAGGGAGGAGGAGCGCCTCGAGTGCACAATGGCCACATACCGGTCCACCGACATCGCGACCAGAGTGAAGATGCTGACCAGCATGGACACAGTGAAGAAGTAGTGGGTGAACTTGCAGATGAAGGCACCCAGCACCCAGGTGGGCAGCACGTATACCGTGGCCTGGAAGGGGATGCAGAAGAGCAGGTAGGCCAGGTCGGCGATGCTCAGGTTGAGAATGAACAGGTTGGTGGTGCTGCGCGGCTTGCCCGGCTTGCTGCGCGCCATCACTGTGATCACCAGGCTGTTGCCCAGCACGCCCAGCGTGAAGATCAGGCCGAACACCACCAGCGTGATGAAGTTCTCCACGCCAACGCCGAAGAGCGGCGGCGGGTCCGGAGCGAGGGGCTGGGGGCCGCTCGTGTTCCCCTCGCTGAGGTTCCCGGCCACCAACTCCATCACCTGCGGGGACGCCCGGGCGCGCTGGTGAGGGCTGCTTGCCTGAGACAGAGGTGCCAAGGGGAGTCCCTCCTGGGACCCAGCCCCGAGCTCAGAGTTCCAGTTTCCGAGCCTGAGCAACCCTGGCGACCACGCGCCTGGGCGGCTGTGCCTAGCAGCGCTGTCTTTGGGAAGGTCTGTCTGAGTGCTGGACCTTCCCCGGCATAGGCGGCGGTCCGGAGTGCTCAGGGAGGCCCTCCCCGGCCGCCTCAGCCCGCTGCGCGGACTCTGAGCAGGGGAGGGAGGACCCGCGGTACAGCCCAGGAGGTGGAGAGAGCCCTCTCTGCGCTTTACCTGCTCCGGACCCCTGCGACGGATTCCCTCGCTCCGGGGGTGGCTTCCCGCCACACCTGTTGCTCTGAGCCGCTCTCTTCCCGAGCTCACCAGGGGCTGTGCTGTGTGCGCACAGGACTCCTCGCGGTTCCTGGAGAGGGCTCCCCAGGATTCCCAACCGATTCCACTTCCAGCTGTTGCCAGGGTTCCAGGTCGCCAACAGAGCCAGCGCTCTTTCTGCACTTTCCAGGCAGTTGGCAGTAGGGTGCTCCGGCCGCTCTGTTGCAAATGAGAGGTAATGCGGACACTGCCAGGAGAAATCCGCGCCCCCTGGGAGCCTCCCCTGCCTCCGGAAGTCACCGCGCAGAGAGACCAATCCTAAAGGATGGGTCCCCGCCCACCTCCTCGCTGGAATCAGATACCCTCGGC
Source organism: Plecotus auritus (assembly GCF_963455305.1). Lineage (NCBI taxonomy): Eukaryota > Metazoa > Chordata > Mammalia > Chiroptera > Vespertilionidae > Plecotus > Plecotus auritus. The sequence goes on from NC_137782.1 coordinate 43,498,682, forward strand.
AAGGTGCGAACCAGCCTTAGTCCAGCAAAAGGGTGGCTCCGCTTGCAGCACAGGCCCAGTGGCAAGGGCAACTGAGCTGCTCAGAGCGCGGGCGGGAGGCCAAGGGGTGAGCAAGCCTCCTCACCCATCAGCACCCTTCATCTTCCTCCCAGTGAGAGCGCTCCCTGCCCTTTAATAAACCTCAGGAAGTCCGTGATTGGCACTGTGAAACCCCTAATCCCCACCCTCACCCTGCCCACCGCTAGGAGCGAAAGATGCAGGGGGCGGGAGGGGGGGGGGAGTAGGGTGGGGGGGAGAATAGCCTGTGAACATGCATAAGTGAGATGAAAGGGGTAGGTATATGTTCACATCATCCAAATTTAGATCAGTTTTGCCTTACATTGCTCATCTGAGTGATAGAGACAGAAGCACCAACATGAAATATTTGTAAAGTGAAAGAACATGTTTAATATCACTGTTGTAATGACAACAAGAAAATGAGCTGCTTTAGTATAGTACTGTCAGTAAACGTCATCCTCGTCTATAATAGTCTGGTTCCCAACTAGAGAGCCCAAACGGGTTCATTTATTTGTAGCGTTTATATGATTTGTCCTACAGTCACTTTAAAAAACACCAGCATGTTTCCTGCATTCTCCAAATGGTGAGTGAGTGTCCCAGCACCAGACACAGTGCTTGAAAGAACAGGTAATGCACAGGTGAGTCGGGTGGGACACAGAAATGTAGGTGTGGAACAGGGCGAGTGCTGTGATAGAAGTATGCACAACCTCGAGGCAGGGCCACCTTGCTTCCGGAGTTTGGGAAGTAGTATCTCATTTCTCTTTCTTGTTATCTCACTGGTTCTACTCTGCCTCATTTCCAGAAAGATTTTAATGCAGTTCGTTGAACACCTACTATGTACTAAGTACTTTACTTTGTCGTTGTTTCATTTTGTGGACCCTGAGAAAGAAGCTACCTACCAAGAAGGGCCAGCAGCCATTTCTACACAGGGGCCTCTCCTGCAAACTGCACTTCAAGGAGAAGCCTGCACTGAACTGCCCACCTGCTCTGTTTTTATCATCTGAGCCAGCCCTTATAAAGGAGTTCCTGGAATCCTATTTCAACCAATAGGACTGCGGCTTTCCCTGTCCATCAAGTTTTACCAACCAGAGTGTCTTCGTTCTGACCAATCAAACTGCAAGGATTTGGAGTCCTAATTTGCATGATGATGGACCAATCAGGGGTCAGGGGTGGGGATTTCTCTCTATATAAGTCACCTTCCCTTCTGGCTCTAAGAGTTCATGCTCCCTTTCCAGCTGAGACTGAAGACAATGTTTCCCTGATGGAGCTAAAACACCAAAGATGTCTCAATGGACCAGAGCAGAGCAGAGCTAGATAGGAGCCTTATCCCAGGGCTGCCGCTTAGCCTGCTGTCTCACAATTGAGCTGATTGCACTGAATAAAGTTTACTTATTCACCACACCCCTAATTGGGGATTCCTTTTGGTGTTGAACTAGCACCAAAGACCATCATTTGACAATTTAATACTTATGATTCTCTTGCAAGGGACTTACAACATAACAAGATAAGGGAGTTTCTGGCAAGGGAATTGTTTTATCCACACACATTTCCCTGAGGACAAAATTGAGTATAAGTAACTTGCTTATCCAAGTATCTTGCTAAAACAAGAACACTCTTATCTTCTCTAGGAGGATGCTGCCAAATCTCATTAAATTGCCTTACCCATCAGAGTTACTGTTTCTCCCAAGGAGCTCTCTGACCTACACTTTCATGGTGTTCTGTAGCGGACAGCTTCGTTGCTCTGAAAGTTATTTATAATAATAGTTAGAAGAGAGTGGGTTGTTTTTTTTATTATTGTGATAAACTCTTTTCAACATGGGACATATATGAAGAAATTATATCCAATACCCATGTAGCCACTACCCAACTTAGAATAATAAAAAATTGTCAATAGAATTGAAGCTACTTTTATGTACTTCCCCAATCACAACCTCCACCCCCACCCTCACCATCTCCAGGTAACCTGTGTTGTCTATTAGTAATTTATTTACACATTTGTGGCATATGCATATGTTTTTAAATAATAAACTGTTTTTTCTTTATTTTAATGTTATACATTGGGTCTCATAATACTTTTTTTCCTAAGGGTATAATTTGCCTGGTATTACTATTGATATGTCAACATTCTTTGCTTTTTATTGGCCTGCTAGATAATTTGCAAACTTCCTATGTCCTGTGATTTAGAAGTAGCTCTTGGAAACAGCACGTAGCTGAATTACTTTAAACTCCAATTTGACCATCTCTAATTTTTTTAACTGGAGAGTTTGGTACATTTATATGTATTGTTATTATTGATCCATCTGAACTTATTTTTAACATTTTATTTTATACTTTCCATTTGTTTTCTATGTCCATGCTTCTTTTTAATCCCTCTTGTTTTATATCTTTTGGATTTATTTTTTGTTTGTTAGTTTGTTTCACCTTAAAATGGGAAGAAGAAGGAACTTGTTAATCTAACCAAAGCTGACACATGCATTCCTTTGGCAGGAGAGCTTGTATAGCTGGCTTCCTCACTGATGGTGGAGCCTTCAGAATCCTTGTATTTTACAAAGGTTTCAGCTCCATTTCTCAGCATAATGATCATATTTTGTGTGTCACAGTCATGCATTTTCTACTCTCAAGACTCCCAGTCCCTTCTGAATAAATATGGAGGTCAGTGCTAGATCCTTCTCTCTCTCTTCTCCATGGAGCTACTGTCAGCCTCTGGGCAGGTTCCTATTTCAGCTCCATGTCTGGGAGGGAAGGACTTCCCTGTGCTGAGAGGCAGCCCCTGTCCGTCTGCAACCATTGCTGAAACCTTTGGGCCTCTGTCACCGCCCTTCTATGTTCTCAGCTCCCTATCTGCTCAGACCATGGGCCTCCTCAGGATGGATGTCTTTCCATGTCATGGTCTCCAGAGGGAGGTGTGAGCCAGCCTGGGAAACCTCTGGCTCTCTTCTCATCCCCCAGACCCAGCCCTGAGCAGGCCACTCTGCTTGCTGTCACTGTACCTGCATGCTGGACTGCAAGTGCCAGCAGGACTTGCCTCCTGGATTCTGAGATGACACCAGTTTTCTCTGCTCCTGAGCCCCAGCCATGGCAGCCACACCAGCCACATCCTCCATCAGCCCTCAGACTCCTCTCCTCCGCCTGCCCTAAAGTGTCTGTGTGGACAAATGCTTTGATGTCACCTGTGCTCTCCACTCTTGGGCTGGGAGGACATCACCTGGGGACATCAAGTAACCTTTTCTCACTCACAGCCACCAATTTCAGTGGCTTTGAACAACTTATTTTGGAACTCAGGGCACCCTCTCCCCAGCACATACACTTGCACACACACTCATACTCCCACACGCACGCTTGCACACACAACAAGATATCACTTCACACACTAGAATGGCTATCCTATATAATAAAAGCCTAATATGCTAAGTGTCCAGTTGTCTGGTCATCCTATTGGTCATTCAACCAATCAAAGCGTAATATGCTAATGATATGCTAAGGCCACTCAACTGCTCACTATGACGTGCACTGACCACCAGGGGGCAGCAGTTGACCAGTTGACCAGTCTCTATGATGTTCACTGACCACCAGGAGGCAGATGCTCTGACCGGTAGGTTACCTTGCTGCTGGGGTGCAGCCGATCAGGACTGAGCAAGACAGGCTGGACATGCCCTAGAGCCCTCCCGCAGTCCCTCCCCAGCTGGCCAAACCCCTGTATCCCTCCCTGGCCCCAATCATGCACTGGTGGGGTCCCTCAGCCTCTTGCAATCCAGGACCCCTTGGGGGATGTCAGAGAGCCAGTTTCAGCCCAATCCTGCAGGCCAGGCCAAGGGACCTTACTGGTGCACGAGTTTGTGCACTGGGCATCTAGTAATAATAATAATAACAAGTGTTAATAAAGATGTAGTAGAACTGTTCCCTCATTGGTGAGAGTGTAAAATGGTGCAGCCACTTTGGAAAAGAGTTTAACAGCTTTTCAAATTGTTTTGGCAATTTGAGTTTAATTAAAAAAGTTAAGTATAGAGTTTTCATTTAAGCCAGCAATACTACTTCTAGGTATAAACCCAAAGAATTGAAAACATATATCCACACACACGAAACAAAAGCAACCAAAAAACTTGTACATGAATATTCATACTAGCCTTATTCAAAATACCCAAATGAAAAAAAAAAAGCAATTGATGAATGGATAAACAAAATCTTGCCTATCCATAAAATGGAATATAATCTATATATATATAAAAGGCTAAGCGACCTTTCGACAGGTAGCTATGATGTGCACTGACCACCAGGCGGCAGACAATGCAGGAGCTGTGGAGCTGTGGTGACTTGGCAGCAGCAGTTCTCGGGTGATGCACCTGGAACCAGAGAACCATCCTCTCACAATCTGGGACCCCTCGGGGGATGTTGGAGAGCCAGTTTCGGCCAGATCCCCTCAGGCCAGGCCGAGGAACCCCACCTGCCAGAGGGACCCCACTCATTCCACAGATGCCCTTCGAGCCACGACACAGCCCCAGGTACAGCCAGCCAGGGAGGTACTGTGGGAGGTTGGCTCCAGGGCGTGTCTGGTCCATCTTGCCCAGTCCCACCCCATTGACCACCTTCTAATTAACTTCCTTTCAATGTGCACGAATCCATAAACCGGGGCACTAGTTTGTCATAAAAGGAATGAAGTACTGATTCATGCTACTACATGAACCTTGGAAGTATTATGCTGTGAAAGAGGCCAGTCACAAAAGGCCACGTAATTCATAACTCAAATTACCTAAGACTCCCAGAGTGAAGAAATCCATAGACAGAGACAGTGGGTCAGTGGCTTCCAGAGGAAGGATAAGGAGTGGGGCTTCTTTCTGGTGCAGTGAAAATGCTCTGGAACTAGATAGTAGTGATGGCTGCACTCCTCTGGGAGTAACTGCTGGCTGTAATCTCCAAAAGGGTGAGTTTTATGGTATGTCCATTGCACTTCAATAAAGCTGTTATTTAAAAATGATTGGACATAGCCCTGGCCAGTGTGCTCCAAGGTTAGAGCGTTGGCCCGAGCACCAAAGGGTCAAGGATTGCAGGTTCGTTCCCTAGACCTGGTTGGGGTGCATGTGGGAGGCACCTAATTGATGTGTCTCTCTTTCTCTCTCCCCATGTCCCTCCCTCCCTTCCACTCTATCTAAAAGCAAAGAAAACTATCCTCGGGTGAGAATTAACAAAAATAAATAAATAAATAAATAAATAAATAAATAAATAAGATTGGAAATAATAATAGTTTTAGAGATTCTATGTTAAAATCTAAATTAATCAATAATATAATCCATATTAGGATCCAAAATATTCATCTTTCCTATCTGGGACTTAATAAATAAATATTGTCTGATGCTACAAATAGGAAAGTAGATATAAATATGTTGCCTAGAGTCATGCATGCTCCTTCTGATAGAACTGAAAATAGAAACAATCCCAAGCAATGGCCTCTGGAAAATAGCATGCTGATGGCCGGTGTGTGTATGACTGTGACTCTTGGCCTTAAGCCTTTCTGCACTATTTGTTTGTTACCAAGTGAATAACATATTTTTTAACCAAATGTTTTTAATACAATAGAGTGAAGTAGAATTATAAGGATAGCTTGCAAAGTTTTTCAAGAAATGTGTTAAGAAACCAAGTTGTAAGAGAGAACACATAGTACAGTGCCTTTTTAAACAAAAGGGGTAGAAGAAATTATGACAGCAATATCTTTGTGTGTGTCTGGGGTTGTCTCAAAACATGTGCAGAAAGATTGGTGGTGATTTCCCGGAGTGGTGCTCACAGGACAGCACGCCTTGCCAGGCAAGGAACAGGCAGGCATGTTCATTTTCACCTCTAAGCTGCCAGACTTTTCTCCACGATGACTGTGCTTGTTTTTATGATATTTTAATAGTTAAATCAACAATAAAAACAACTACTTCGGTATTTTCAAATTCATCTTGATTTTTCTATTGCCTTTATAATGCTCATGCTCTGATTAGTTTGAAAGATAAACTTGAAAATAACTTAGAGGCAGGGAATTAAATCTTTAGAAGGTAAGTCATACGTGAAGAGAGAAAGAAAGACAAAGGGGTTGTTTTTTAAAAAGACGGTGGGGGGGGAAACAAACCAGAACAAGCTCCTTGTCTTTGACCTAAATTAAACATGAGGTTTGGGCACCTGCCCTCAGGCCCCATCCCTCCAAAAATCTTCCTAGAACAACACCAAAGAACAGAGGACATGTCCTCCAACCCTGCAGAATACTCAGCCAGGGGATCAGTAAACCGGGCCCATCCAATCACCCAGAGGCAGAGGAAATGCAGTCCATGGCAGATAAAAACAGACAAAGCCACTAAGCTACCAAAGGAAGTAGAAGAAAGATCCAACTTTTGTTGGAGTTCCATACAAATTTTACAGGCTTGAAAGGGGAACTTTTTTATTATTCATTTCTTATGTGAAAGATCCAGCTAGAGGTCAAATTTTACGTGAACCCATGAATTTCTTAATAAAGAGCTTGAAAATGTATAACTCCTGTTCAAGTCAACTAGAGAGTTCAGATTGATTAACTATGTCTCTTTGTCACCACTTGATGGCAACATAACCTGCAGGGGTGGTGGGGACTTTATGGATCCAGACTTCCCTAGAAATTCCCAGGAGCGGGACAATGCTTTCAGATTCCCCAAACGACTGCACATTTCCGCCTTCACTTTCTCAAAGTTCAAGCAACATTCTTTAGCATTCTCAGGAAGACGGAAAAGATGGCTGTGTCCAGAAGAATTGTAATTCATCTAGCAATGGTAATTGGAATTTTATTCACAAGCCATATGTAGAGAATCACAGTGGAATGAATGCACTTAAATTAGGTTAAACTATATCTGAAATGTCATTTGCAAAATTAGTTTGTAATGTACAATATTCCCCTGACCTGCTATTAAATAGATTTGGGGTGATGTATGTCTAAGCAATTTTCCATTAGAAGTTTTTAACTCTTATCATCCACTTAGATTCTCCTTCTGGGAGTCTTTTTTCAGGACACTTATCTCGTCCCTAGTTTTAATATGGAGTTTTTCCAAAACAAACACTGTCAAACAGCACATAGCAACATAAAAAATGTATATACTCAATGTTGTCTTCACAAACATTATTATTATTATTGAGAAATAATAATTATTATTTTTGAGAAATTACTAGTCTTCCCTGGCTGGTGTGGCTCAGTAGTTGAGCATTGACCTATGAACCAGGAGGTAACAGTTCGATTCCCCAGTGAAGGCCCCTTCCCCGGGTTGTAGGCTCAATCCCGACGGAGACAGCTGATCCATGATTCTCTTTCATCGTTGATATTTGTATCTTTCACTCCCTTTCCCTTCCTCTCTGAAATCAATAAAAATATTTTTTTTAAAAAAGAGAAATTACTAGTCTCTCTAGCCTCAAAACAGACCAAGTCTATAGGAAGCACCCGTAGAAACTCAAAATAATGGAAAGAATATTAATGTTAAACTATTGTCCCCACTCTTTCACTCACACAACACCCAGACTCGTCCATCTCATGGTTATTCTTCCCTTCCTTATGTGATGATGGGGAGAAACCAGATGAGATCACCTTGGCAAATGCAGGGCCAGGAGGTGAGGGTTCTCATTGCTTGATTTTTCCAGGGTTCCATTGGCTTCTGAGGAAAGTTGCTAATGGCTTCAGCATTCTTGGCAAAAATGTTTGTTTGTAATGCAAATGAGCCAAATAGAGATGTAGAAAGAGAAAAGTCTAAAATACCTTGTACTTTGCCTCATAAATCCTCAAGTCCTCTTGACTGAGGCATCTCATTAATGGAACATTATCTTATCAATAGGCCAACAGGACTACTTTTTAATATTGAACAAGAAATGACATATTGAGAAATGGAAAACTTGCTGATGAGTTTTCTATAACAACTATTGTTATATAATTATTAATAGTGCTTTTATTGTTTTATTTCTATCATTATTATCATTTTCTGGATCTATTTCAGGTTATCCTAACAGTCTTCAAATTCTCATTCAGCTTAATGAATTTTTATGATTAATAAGGTTTGATCATGACCACATATTGATTTGAATTCCTCAAAATCAACTTTGACTAAAATAGTCTCCTGTTCGACACAATACTATGTAAGGATTTGTGTTTTACGGATACTTCAAAAAGAATCTATGATGGTCAAGTTTGTGATAGAGTCAGATGAACTAAGAACCACTTTGATGTATACTCTGAAGAAATTTGATAGGGATTCACCCCAGCCTGGGAGAAGAAGGTTCAGATGTGATCTCCACGGTGTGCAGTATGGCCCTGGTGTAGTGGAGAGGATCCAGATTCTGGGGAAACAGAAGGCACTGCTGTGCTCACACCTTCTTTTATAAACGGCATTGTTCTTGTAGTTGATGCCTGGGCATGGTTCTATGATGTGCATAGCTCACGTGGTGTTTGTTCAACCCAATAAATTTGTACAGAGTCAAAAGCCAGGAATTGCTTAACATTTCCATCTGTTCAGCATCTCCCCATTGGTACATTTAGCTCCAAATACGCAAGAAAGTACCTTAACAATTATTGCCGTTTGTGAAAGGAATTAATGATAACTAGACTCTTAACTAGTGTTTTTATTTTGAAAGTGTTTACCATGGATTTCCAACCTAAGCACCTTACTTTGGGATAATTTGAATATCTCTAGGTCCCTTGTGGACAAGACTTCATCATGGCCCACCCCAGGCCAACCCACCGATGTCTCTGGTCTGGTTTATTGTAATAACATCCTGGTTGGTCCATCGGCTTCACCACTTAGCCCCCACAGATGACTCATGAGTATTTCACAGATTTTGAATGTCATTTAACAAGCACTCTTCTGCGGTGTGTACCAGGCCTGGCTCTGTGAGGGGGCACTGCAATCATCATGGGCTGATTCTCCCAGCAAAAGGGAGCTGAGCACTGTGTAGAGACATAAAAACTGGTGATTTCTTTCATGCCCCATTGCTTACAAGCCTCAAACAGAAATTTTTCAAAAACATGGAATGCTAGGATTAAAACAAACAGACCAATAAATGATGGGTCACATAGGTTAGTGTGGTTGATTTCACAGCGGAGATTGCAAGTACATGGAAGCACCTGGCCATTGATTGAGAGCTCAGTTCCTCAGCTGAGTGCCAGGCCCACGGTCGCCATGGTTTCCCAGCCAGCTGTCACCAGAAGGGATGGCTTACCAGAACCTAATATGTTGCCCCCAAACAATGGCCCATTCAAGGGCAGCTTAACGAAAACATAATAAAACCCTTCACAATGGGCCTCTTCAAATACTCCACAAAAACACACGGGGGAGCCCTATGATGAAAACATGCAGACCTTGGAGGATTAGAGACGTATGCTGTTTTAATTAGATGACAAATTGTTTGGAAATATGTGCACTTATCTCCTTTCCTCACCCCCATGTCCATCAGCAAGTCCTATGGATGGATTCCTAAACAGAATCGTTCAAGAATTCCACTCCTGACTCAAGTAACTGGGGGGCGGGAGGCAATTCTGAACAAGAAAAAGATAAAAATTAGAAGGGGAGAGAGGCCCTGTAGTACAGATGGTGGGTGTCTGCACCCTGCCAAGGGCTGTGGAGCACCAGGTCCTGGTTTCCAAACATCAGCCTCACATGTCAGGCTGGCTGGGTAGGGATCCTGAGTGTGGGCAACGCAGGCCCAGGCCGCCTCCCTCAGAGTCCTCACTCACCGTCTTCAGGAGCAGAACACTTGCATCTCAACGGGTATCTAGGTTCTCCGAGTTCGGGCCTATCTAATTTTACAGGGTGGCATCATTACTGTTACTATGATTAATAATGTACTATTAATCATGAATGATTTCCATTGTTGATATTAATTACATTAATAATGTTGATATTTATTAAGAACTTACCATGTACATTATTTGCTCTTTAAAGTCCCATCCCAACCCTACGAACTAAATACAATTTATAGGCTAAGAGAGGTGAAGTGGCCATTTTTTAAGATAAGTATGATGAGTTCACCTCTAAAGTTGACTCCGAAGATCAAGGCTGACCCTACTTGATGGGCTTTTCCCTTAAAGTCAACCTGCCGGCCTGATTAAGGCTGATGTTCTGGTCTATTAAGAAGCCGTCTCCCTCGGGAGCAGCTTGCCTTCCCTGGCAGGTTCCCTGGGCAGCAGCAGTCCTTTCCCTGCAAAGGGCCCTTCAGCAGAATCGCTATGGCAACAGCAGGTCATCATGCCTGAAGGATTCCGACTCAAGACATCTCGCATCTTAGGTTAATCCCACAGATGGCGGCTTCTTCCCCTTTGACATCTGGGCTTTGCACTTGGTGAAGCAGCACATTGGGTAAAATAACAGACAGCTCCTTGTGAGTTGTCATTCCCCAGGACTACTCGGTCTCCTTTTGTCAATCTAGAAAGTCCCTTTTCCAAAGCTCCAGGACCGAACAAAGCTCCGGATTCTGTAAGAAGCAGCAACACCCCGGGGGTGGGGGGAGATGACTTTGCCCCCAAAGAACATCTGGAGATGTCTGGAGACATTTGTGGTTGTCAGGACTGGTGTTGGTGCTGCTGACATCCGGTGGGTTGAGGCCAGGGTGCTGTACATACTGTCAGTGCAGAACACCCGGTAACAGAGAGTGACCTGGCCCACAGGGCAGCAGAGCCCAGGGTGAGGCACCCCGCTCTCCACACAGGTCCCCTCTGTAGCCATCACCCTGACAATGTGACACCCACCTCAGGTGTCATAGCTGGGTTCCAGGTGGGTGGAGTGTGCGTCTTTGCCTCTTTGGAACCCTTTGTAACTGCAAGTCCACACCGATCCAGAATATAGATTGGTGTTGGGTAAATGTAAATTGTTTTAATAAATACTGTTCTGCTACGTGTACCTCTCATGCCAATGAGATGATGAAGAAACCAATCTACTGATAAGTTAACAGTCCACTCCAGGTATAACTCAGAAGTTGTACCAGGGTGAAAATGTCAGCATTCTATCCAAAGATAGGAGTTGGATGCCCTCCGTAAGGCAACTTTATTTAATTTTTTAAAAAGTAACCTAAAAGATTATTATTAAAACTAGAGGCCCAGTGCACAGATTTGTGCACTGGTTGGGGTCCCTCAGCCTGGACTGTGCCCTCTCGCAATCTGGGACCCCTTGGGGGATGTAGCAGTGCTTGAAGCAGCAAGCAGCTGGGAAGAAGCCCGAGCGAGGCTCAGTGCTCCGCGATCAGTGCTCCTAACTGCTTGCTGCTCTCTCCTTACCACTGCCACGGAGGCGGGAGAGGCTCCCACCACCGCCACTGAGCTCCAGATCCCAGCTTCTGGCTGAGTGGTGCTCCAGCTGTGGGAGTGCCCTGACCACCAGGGGGCAGCTCCTGCATTGAGTGTCTGCCCCCTGGTGGTCAGTATGTGTCATAGACTTTTATATATAGAGATAGATGAGCAAAAATGAATCTTAGTGACAAAACAGTGAGCACGGCCAAGGGTTCCATCAGTAAGCGGGAGGAGGCCTCTGCACAGGCCTCACAGGCTTGCTCATGACTCCCACAGCCAGAATCTGCATGCTGTGCCCAAACCGGGGGCTAAATGTAAACCCAGTGCTGCTGTCCCCAGGGAGTGCACCGAACCATTAGGCATCAGAGGATGGTAAATGCCACCCCGAAGCACAGAGCTGTGTGGCTGGTATGAGGTCGCCTGACCTAACATGGCCTCCCTAAAAGGAGCCAAGGCAGATGTTAGGTGGCGGGAGGAGGCTGCTGCCTCGCTCCCGGCAGGACCTATGCTGGACCGGACAGTACACAGATGGCCTGGTGAGCAGTGCCCAGAGCTTGGGTATGTCTTGAAGTCACAGTCATTATGGGTTTAGCTAATCTGAGCACAGAACCCTTGAGAGAGGGGGGACTCCCTCCCAGTAAGAGCAGGCTCCCCTGAAATGTGAAGCCAGACCCCCAGGGCGACTGCTGTGCACTCTGCCACCAAGGTCAGCTGCCTCCCTCCTTACAAGTCCTGCCACCACCTTCCCTGGATAGCCGGAAGTGAACGCAACTGCCATCTGCACACAAATCTGTGTGCCACCTTCAAAATAATGGGCTCATGTGGTGACATAAACAAGAGTGAACAAGAGGAGTGAACATGACAGTTAAGGGTCACGTCAGATGGTGGCCACAAACTTGGGCTCAGACACCAGGTGGGTCCTGGAACCCCTGCTTATTTGGGCTGTGACTTTTGGCAACATATCTGACCCTGTTTTACTCATTTGTGAAGCTTGTTTTGAAGATTAAATAAAACCACGCTTGCAGATCACCAAGCACACAGCTGCATACCCACTGAGCATGTCATCAACAAGCATCCCCACGGCTGCCACTACCTTTATCATTATTATCATCACTGAGGAATAAAGGGACTGTACTAGCAAGGACCCTTCCGTAGAATTTGGAACCTGATGTCATAGCAGATTAAGCCACAAAGGGAATGTTCTGGCTTCTTGTCATCGTGAGCCATGGTTGAGGGGACTTGGCTCGGCTGAATCCAGCCACCAAAACCACCTGTCCAATTCTCTTTTGTTCCACTTATCACCTCATCTCTTGGTCTCTGGTAAAAGCAATTCTTTTATTCTCAGATAGCCTCTCTCTATTTAAAAAGGAAATGGCTTATAAGAACCTCAGAATTCTATCTTCAATGAGCACGACACACACACAGAATGAGGCTTCTCCCTCTCCCACAGGCTCAGAGGAAGGCGGGGGGCAAGAGGTGGCAGGGGGGGACAAGGGCAAAAAAAAGTGCCAGGTGGGACAGGCCACATCCCCTGCTCTGGGGCCTCTGGGGCACAGGCACCACCTTTGCAACCCCACTGAAGTCGCCAGACTGTGGGGGAAGAATGGCTCCCCAAAGGAATGGGGTGGCAGCGTGGTTTTGTGAAGGACACAAACCAGCCTAAAAATAGAAAATTGTGGTGAGATGACGAGCACCCAAAGCGCAGAGTGCCCATGTCTCTGAGGGTCTTCTGGAGGAAAGGATAGAAACTCACCCCATTACCACCCTAGGGCATCTGCCGCCCAACGTTCACAGCTTAATTTGATAATGACGGGAGCTCTGGAACCTGCTAATTTTATTCCAGAGAATACAAGAAAGCCTTACAATCATAACCATCTGGACAGCAAGGTCCTGCCATCCATTTCCCAGACATGCAATTTTCAACCTTTTCCATCTCATGGCACACGTAAACTAATAACTAATTTTTTACAGCACACCAAAAAATATGTTTTTTGCCAATCTCACACAAAAAAAATAGGTATAATTTTGCCTGGCAAGCATGGCTCAGTGGTTGAGCATCGACCTATGAACCGGGAGGTCAAGGTTCAGTTCCATCAGGGTACATGCCAAGGTTGCGGGCTTGATCCCCAGTGGGGGGCGTGCAGGAGGCAGCTGATCAATGATTCTTTCTCATCATTGATGTTTCTATCTCTCTCTCTCCCTCTCCCTTCCTCTCTGAAATCAATAAAAATATTTTTAAAAATAGGTATAATTTTGATTCATTCACACCAGACAATTGTTGTGTGGCTTTTGTCATTTGTTTGTTTTTTTATTTGGAAATCTAAGGGAACAGAGTTCAGTGCCCCTGACTAATTAGTCAGGTGTTGCCTGTTTTAAAAAGTCTGCAGCACAGCCTGGCCAAGGTGGCTCAGTGGTTGAGTGTCGACCTATGAACCAGGAGGTTCCGGTTCGATTTTCAATCAGGGCACATGCCCAAGGTTTCAGGCTCGATCCCCAATCGTTCAGGAGGCAACTGATCAATTATTCTCTCTCATTGTTGATGTTTCTATCTCTCTCTCCCTCTCCCTTCCTCTCTGATATCAATAAAGATATATTTTTTAATAAAATAAATAAACAAATTCTGCGGCACACAGTTGAAAATCTCTGCCCTAGAGAACACTTCCTAAATGCTTTTAGCAGCAGGCCTCCTCTGCGGTCCCCATGCCTTCAACCCGTTGTTGTTTATGTAGAAATCCTGCTCTTATTCTCAGGAAACACAGCCTTTTAATGCTAAAAAAAAAAAAAAAAAAAAAAAAAAAAATCCATCTTCTCTCCCCAAGGGCTGTGGTTGCTCATGAAAAGCTCTTTAGCTCTCCCAACCTCTGCCTCTACTATGCATTCCAAGAGTCTATTTTTGAGCTCACATCCACGTTTGGGTCTTTGTTCTGAGCACTACTTAATCCCTTGCAGGAATGTGGCTGCCTGGCCTGAAAGGTGAGGGAGACAGAGGGCACCTGGGAAAGCCCGTGGCCCTGTCGTAGAACCTTCCACCTCGCTCGGGAGTGGGCCGGTGCCGAGTGAGGGGGCACTGGCCTCCAATGCCGCCAGGCTGGTTAAATCCAGGCTGGTCACGGGGCTTGGGACAGACCCACAGGCTGTGACACCTGAAGCTTAAAAGGTGGGTCCTCTGAAAAAAGAATACAAGGTTATGAACACCAAACTGGGCACAGGGCTTAGAAAGGGGTTCATAAATGGAAGGGCCCTAAAGCTTCATTTGCTTGTTGGTACATCCATCCGTATGTGTGGTTTGGGGGCAAAGTCACATGAGCCTCCGTGTTCCATCTAGAAAGTAGAGATGCTGACATTTTCCTCCCAGGGTGTTTTAAGTATTAAATGTGGTCATGCCCAATATTTGGAGCAGAGTCAGGTGGAAAGTAACATTACAAATATGAAGGAAACATGAGGTAGGCTACCCCAGGCTAACACAGCTCACGCAGAGAAGAAATACATGAAATGGAAGTTGTATCAACGTTGGAAGAAACAAAACAACAATAGCAGGGAGGAAGGAGTGTCTAAGCACAGAATAGAGGAGCACAAATTGGGGAGTTTGGTCAGCTGAAAATTCTCTACAGATGACCAAAAACGTGAGGGGTGAACAGGCCCAGAAAATGACCAAACCATTTATTCTGTCCCCTGTGATTCAAGTTCCCAAGGTTTCGCCAGCTGTGCTCAGCTGTCCAGAGCATTTCAGGCCCTATCAACCTGCAGACCCACAGGCAGCAGCCAAAAGGAAATGACACTATGAGAGGCCACCAGTAAACTCTGAATTTAGAACCAGGAAAATGGACTAAAACAGCGAGGAGCAGAGGTTGCCCCTGGTCAGGAAGGAGCCTAGGGAAGCCCAGGTGAAGAGCCAGTGGTGAGAGGACGATGCCTGCTGACCAGACGCTCAGCCAGGAGGACAGAGTGCAGGCCGGAGGCTCCGTCTCCAAGGGCCCAGCTCCACCCACTCAGGGGGAGAATCTTCCATGGTCTCTAACACCATCCTGTAACCTGCCAGGAAGCAGCTCCTCTCAGAGAGGAGCTCCGACAAGGCATCCGGTCCACACCGGGCTCTTTGCCACTGATGCTGAAACATCTAAAATTGGGTAGAACTAGGAAAAGTGCAGTCTTGGGATCTCTAAAGGAATTTCATAGAAGTTAAGATTGTTTAGGATACACATGGGGAGGAAGTAATTGCATGAAAAATAATAAATTCCCAGTAAATCTGTAAATTTGTACCATAAAATCATAATACATAAAATTATAATTTCCCACCACCCTTCCCTTAGCAATATAAAAAGTGAACACTTGCAATATCTTTTCTCAAATTACTTTTGCATTTAAGACGTCCATTCACACTTACAGTCCAGTAAAAGCTGAGGTGACTTTCTGAGGGAGCTTCATTTTAACTGTCACAGATGCTATAAACTTCCAATCATAACATCATGAGGACCTTACATTTCTGAATAGTGTTTTTGTTTGTTTCTTGCTATGGAGGAAAAATAGGGAGAGATGCTGCTTTCTATGTTGTATTTGTAGGCCGCCTCTAAGCAAAAATACTAACCATAACTACATATATATCTGAGAAAATTTTTCTTTATAAAAATATTGCTTGTTAAGGTGCAAGAAAACGCATTGCCACCTGCATTATTCTGCCTAGAATGAGAGTCTAAATGCCCATCTGTGCCCCTGCCCCTCCATGTAATGACATTAAGAGAAAATTGCATGGAAGCAATTAAGTTATAATATTTTAAAAATATTTCTGTCAGACAGTGATGGGGAAAATCTAAATCCTGTCTGGAACATATTATTATACAACTCCAGCAATTAGCTCACAGATAAGTGAAGTTCTTAGAAAAGTATTAAATTGTATTAGTTTATGTCAGAAATGCGAACAGTTTTTACAAATCTCAAGATATCTAGAGTGTTGATGTTTATATTTTGGCACAAAACTCCCTGGCAGCCAAGTCTCTGTTCATATTCCCTAAACCAGGACACAGCACCAACAGGTGACCCATATTCTCAAAACCACTTCCTTGCTTAGTTATGTATCTCCTCTTTTGGGAAAAGAATATTTTGCAGTGGCTCACTGTAAAACATGAATATAATAAGACAGCAAAATAAAAATTTTAAAGGAAAAACAATGATAAAATAAATGCATCACTTTTTCCCTCACCTCTCTGAATTTATTATTAGCTCTCCAAGGGTGAGATCCTGTAAAAATAGTAATAGAATTATTTTCAAGGTAACTATAAATTCAGTCAAACTGTATGACATCTCCCCACTAAGAATACAGAAACTTGTTTTGAGATAAATGTCATGTTAGTGAAAAAATAAAATCAATTAATCAACTCAAAAAATATAATTCTGCTAAATAATCCAGAGGCCCATCAACTGATGAATGCTAGGTCACACACTGTAAGGATGAAGACACCTTTTGTGGATGAAAAGGCATTCTACACAATGTAACCTCACAGGGTGGTCTGATCATAAATCACAACTTCTATAGGAAAAGGCTTATCTTAGCTTTAAGCAAGCCTTGTCCATTGTTTCTGTGCATCTAGGTTAACACACCTTGGAAATGCCTTTTTTCAGACCCTTCAGAAGTCCAAAACCACCCCCAAGAGAGCTCACAATCCTGTTGACTATCCTGTCACCCAATCCCCACCTTGCTTTCTCCCACCTCCTTTAAGCTCCCACGGTGGACTAGATGTACATTCCAAGGACAGGAGATGGGAAAGGAACCTCCCATTATCCAGGGCCAGCTGGAGGGTCAACCGCAATCAGCTCCTCTCCATGACCTCCTCCGGCACATACCTTGGACCCAACAACTACCTTACAGATAGATTTACAGGTGTGTAGAATGACAAAGGTGTGAAGTATTTCGACATTATGTGTTATAAAAGTTAGGAAATAACCCAAAAGTCTCTGACTATGGGACCAGGCAAATAAATTACACTACATTCACAAAATAAAATTCTATTCAGATGTTGAGAAATGAGAGTATTCCTCAAGGACTAATATGGTGCTGAGCGTAAGAAAACAATGTATGGAACAGCTTATAAACTAGATATTACATACATAAACATAATGTCACGTATGTCACATAGCAGAAGGGTTAAGAAAAGGGAGAAAGTATATGTTATATATAATACATATATTATTATTTTTTAATACATACAGGAGCAAACACATAGTCATGATATAATATATTTCTGGAAGGATAAGCCAGAAACTGCCAACACAGTTGCCCTGGGAGGACTCAGGCTGGGAACAGGTGAGAGACTGTCCCAGGCTTTGAGAGCCCATGAGCAGCAAGCTAGCACTATAGGCGGACACACTCTTTGACAATGTTACCTTTTGGGTCCTGTAGTCTATGAATCAGACCACATGTTAGCCAGGCTTTCCAAGTGATGATTTATAAAAATACTTCGAACCATTTCACAACATTTTCAGCATTTAAATCATCTCCCAAACCTTTCTACCTCCTACAGTTAGTTAATTCTTTGAATCATTAGCATTGAATGTCATAGAAATGATCCTGCAATATTCATTGCTGATTTTATGTTTTTAAAAACATTTGGTCAGGTTTATGTTGGATAAAATGGGGAAGTAAAGAAAAAAGATGGCCTGCAGGGCCTCTGACCTCACCTCCAGCCCGCCTCCTCAGCAACATGCCCACCAAGAGCTTGCTTATCTCATGACCGTTCCTCCATCCTTGTGAAATCAGATCAGGAAAGATCCGAAATGCATTTATCCAACATGAAAATAGTTGATAGCTTCCATTTCCCTTACCTCTCCCAGTGGCATTTGCATTTTATAATGAATCAAAGCTTTAAAATAATAATGTTATAATGTTAGAATTTCCATTATCAGACAGTGGAAAATTGATATAATTGGGAAGGCAGGAGAGGACATTTCCAAGGCCTCCTAGTTCCAGCCACTTCTGCCTTAGAATTTGGCTGACCTCAGCTGCACTCTCCTGTCATGAAAATATACACTGAGTGGCCAGATTATTATGATCTCTGAAAGCATAATAATCTGGCCACTCAGTGTGTGTGTGTGTGTGTGTGTGTGTGTGTGTGTGTGTGTGTGTATATATATATATATATATATATATATATATATATATATATACATACATATATTTTTTAGAGGCCCAGTGCATGAATTTGTGCATGGGTGGGGTCCAGCCATCCTGGCCAGGGGGAGGGGACATGGGCAATTGGTCAGCCTGCCTGCCGGTCGAACTCCTGGTTGAGGGGACAATTTGCATATTAGCCTTTTATTATATAGGATATACACTGAGTGGCCAGATTATTATGCGTTCAGAGATCATAATAATCTGGCAACTCCGTGTATATTGCATGGAGAGTAGACTGATTTTTTTCATAAAAGCAGCTATGACTGTGGCTTCCAGGCAGGACGGCAAAGCCACACATCAGTGGGCATCTTGGGTGGATTTCCACAACAGGCTAGAGATATTAAGTAACTTTTGTAGAACAATGTTTCAGACTTTGCCTTTATCTGTAGTCTTCATAATAGTCAGCAGAGAAGTGATTGCACCCCTCCAAGGAGAGAATAATTCAGCATTTTAAGGAAGTTGAGAGGCAGTATTAGCACAAAACACCACCATGCCCCAGGATGTTGGGCACAAAGGTGTTGGAGGACTTTTATCTTCCAGCTCTTCCTAAAGGTGATTATTTCCTTAACGTTCATAAAGAGTTGGAGACAAGGGAAAACATATTCTAGCATTTGTGCCACCTACTAGTATGTTGAACATGAAATTGGACCACAACTCTAAAAGTTGTAAGGAAAAGAGGAGTATGTGTAATTCTAGTCAGTGATGTGAGGAAGTCCATGTTTGTCAAGAAAGTCTGTACACATTCCCAAGTTTTCTGATGAAACAGTGAATGCCTCTTTGATGGGTAAATTTTATCTCTGCTGGGTGAGGTTATAAGTACCTGTTATTAATCAAGTACTGATCTAGGGGCTGCTGTAAAGGTATCTTGTACTCCTGACTAATACCTTCCATCAGTCGACCTTACCATTGATAATATGGGTGAGACTCTGCAGTCTCTGGGAAGCCTAC
The DNA here is from genome assembly GCF_963455305.1 of Plecotus auritus. Taxonomy (NCBI): domain Eukaryota; kingdom Metazoa; phylum Chordata; class Mammalia; order Chiroptera; family Vespertilionidae; genus Plecotus; species Plecotus auritus. Next base: position 43,518,109 of record NC_137782.1, read on the forward strand.
TTGCCAGAAGCCAATTCCGGCATGTCAGCAGGGCTGAATCATCTGGGATGGCTGAAGGGCACTTCCCCCAAACCTGAATAAGATTGTTTACTGCGAGACAGCTCAGAGCATCTTAAATCTGCATTTTATTATCTCCTGTTGGCCAAACACCTAAACATCTATAGGCTATTCCCCAAACTGACAATGCTTCTGTACCCTACCCTTTGAAGTGTATTATCTCCACCATGCCTTAGGACAAATTGTGTTAATAAATAGCACAGGGTCCTTAGACAAGGGGTAGTGTTCAGTTCCTTTAGCTCAAGCTCCTCTGACCCCCAATGCCTTTCAAAATTATCTTTCGTCTTTGGACTCCTTCTTGAATCTACGTGCAGCTCCTTTCTCCAGATTGCAGAACCCTTTGTAAGGCTGGAACAAGAACCCTGGCACCTACTGAGCAACACCTGAGGAAAGCTGAGGTTTATTGGAGAATAAGGAATTCTGCCCAAGACTGCAGCTTGAGATTCAGCCTGTGTCTGCCCTGCACACTCCACAGTTACCAGCCCCACAGTCCTGTAATCCAATCCCTTCAAATAAATGTCTTTATTGATGACAGATAGGTCAGTAGATAGGTAGATATCTCCATCTCTGATTGCTTCTGTAGATCTCTCCATCTCTGATTGCTTCTGTAGATATCTCCATCTCTGATTGCTTCTGTTGATACCTCCATCTCTGATTGATTCTACTTTTCCTGAGCACCCTGAGGAATACACATCCTCATGCTACAATAGTAATTGATCCACACGCCACCTCTGACAGTTGTTGCAAGGACAGAAGCTCTTGGAAAATACTAGTATTGAGATAAATTGCCTTTGTGAGTAAATTCTTTGTAGCACTGACTCAGCTTTTTCAAGTCATAATCTTAGTGCCCAAAACAAATTGCCTGGGGTCCTCAAGAAGCAGGACAGCTTCCAAATGGGCCTTTACCATTCCAGGGTTCACTTCAAGGACCTGATTCATGGTGATGAATGCTGTGTGCTTTAGTCAGAACCACGCTGATGGAATTTACATACTGCACACACAGTGCAAGGCACCAGGTAAGCCATCGGATGATGTCCTGAGGTGTAATGGGAGGGTGAACCTAATACTTAATCAGCTTTAACTGCGCTTTTCTGCCAACTTGATTATATATTTGTCTTATTTCCCAATTTCAATCATCGCAGTTAAAGCAAGGAACCCCAGGCTTTGTACAGCGTGGGCCCAGGAGTCAAAGAGAGTGGAGAAGAGCTGTTTCTGAGATTTCTCCTGGGAGACAAACCAGCAGCCCAAGTTTAATTAATTCCTCATCATTTACGGGAGGTGATTCACTTTACCAAACACCCTAACGTCAGGGGCCTCCACTCTCATACCTCAGGGAGGTGTACCATTGGCCAATGGAGCCCACTCAGCTCAGGAGGGATCTATGCCTCAAGACTCTGACTCAGGAAGCCAGCTCCCAGCTTTGTGGATACAGCAAATGCTTCTCTCACTTGAAAACCACACCATTTAAATTATCCATGAGCAAAAGCATACAATTTTGCAAGAAGACTGTTCAAGCTACTTACAAGAATAAACTTTTCAAACCTTCTCTGGTGCTCATTCATATGAACACTAGGTAATAAGAAGTTGAGATTGTCTTCATTACTCATGTTTAATGATAACAAGGCCCTTCTCATAAAGCTGCTATTTGATGATAATCAGTTAGCCTGGTTGTGGTTATCTCATGCCCTTTAAACTACTATTTACTTCCTTTTATATATAAAAATACACAGACACAGAGCAAACACTTACTCAGTCTTTACTACATATCAGACCCTGTCTGAGCATCATACACATAGTGTCTCATTTAATTCTCAGGACAGTGCTCAGAATAAGGAGAGAAATATTTTTATCACCGTTTTACAAGTGAACAAACTGGGGTTAAATAACTCGACCAAGGTCACACAGCCAGTGAGTAACAGAGCAAAGATCAAAGCCAGGATGGCTGGCTCCTTGTCCATGTTTTGTTCTATGCTAAACCTCTACTGTACATGTCAGTGACAGAAATTATTCTTACCTGAGTTCCCACGTGTAAATGTGAGCTCCACCTTCCCAGGAAGCTGCCGCTACTCCTGGTGGGCTTAGGGCTCCTGACTGGACTAGCCTTCTGATCATGGTCCTTGTTTCAAATATGATCACACACTGCAGCTGGCCTGCCAGACGGAGCCCAGACTTTTGTGTGAAGACTGACTCTCAATGCGGGTGCAGGAGCTGCCAGCAGCCCCCAGGAAAATGAGAGAGTCCTGCCAAAAAAAGAAACTGTGCTGAGTGCAAAGTGGAAGGAGAGACGTTGACCCTTGTCATGTCATCCGAGCTGCCAATTCAATTCGTACCTGAACAGCCTTCCTTCTGAACTTCCTTTCAATGCTCAGTCACTGTTTTGCTGGTTTCCTTCTCATTGCACCCAGCAAATACTGTGGTCCAGGAGTAGAAGGTTATTAGGAACAACCTCTAAATGGGGAATTGGCTGATTTGAAGCCAATGGGGCAGTGATTGGCCATCTTGCCATTTTAAAGGTGAACACATGGCTAAAGCACTGTGGTTATGCATTAGCACTGGGAGGATGTATGCTGTGGGGCTGGGGAACATGGGACATTCCCAGTGTGGGAGAGTGGTAGGCCCTGCAGGAAAGATGTAAGCTTGCTTCAGAACTAGCCACCTCCTGAGGACAGAGGGGACATGAACCACAGCTCTGTGAACAGAAGACCTTTCCCCCTACAGCTCACAATCTGATTTATGGGACAGTCTGACTCTGAGGGCTAGTTGGTCATGTCAGACCTGTGGACACAGGATCTCAGGGTAGGTTAACATTGTTTGGATCTGGAGCAGCATAGACAGCTTTTCTTAACATAAATGTGGCCACGTATGGGGCCTGACTTTCAATGAGCATTTTACCTGCAAGACCACAGAGCCACGTGGTGGCGGTTACAGGGCTGGTGGAGCTCTGCCTCCAAGGCCCCTTACTGCCCATGGACCTCACAGCACATTCAATTCTTCTGCCCTGTTTTTTTAAAATGGCTTCCCAATGGTTAGGCTTTGTACCCACAACACTTGGATGCCCCCTCGTGTCCATAAACACCAAACAAGGTGAAGGGAGATTAATTTGGGGCATTTACAGTCCCTCAGAAGCACTTCCACGTATGGACGTGGGACCGCGGGTCCTATCCAGGCCCTGCACTGTGGAGGGAGGCCTCGGCCACCAGGACCAGCAGCTCTGGGGACGGAAGGGTGGGAGAAGAAGGGGGCTCACTCAGCCGGAGCTGTTTATGACATGACATCCTACCTACCATGCCTTAGGAATATGACTACCAACATGTGTCATCTGAACATCCCAGACCCCAATGCCAGCCTGCCTCGGGGAGCCATGTCTCCCTCTTTCCATCGGACCTGCAGCTCACCCCATGCTCTCGGTCTCAGCCAACACCCACCAGCCATCCTGGCAGAAGCTGAGTGTCATCCAGGGGCCTTCGCTTCTTCTGCAGCCCCTCCCGGTCCTCCCCTACCCCTGTGCAAAGCAATGGGCCCTGCCTTCCGCCCTGCCCCAGCCTACCTGCCACTGAATCCCCACTGCAGCCCCTGTGACAAACAGCAGATACTTATCCTGGGCAGCCATGCAGGGCCCCCTCCCTCACCTTCACGGGCTTAAAAAGCAGTAGTGATGCAGCGGGAAAGGCTCCAGCTGGTGTCCCTGGGTGGCCCTGTGCCCCTTGCAACACAGAATCAGAATCGAGCTTGCATCCCCAGCCACGTGGGATTTAGAGCAGTGCTGGAACTAGGCCACGGCTGGAGCAATGTTAGCTGATCACTGTAATTACCGCTTTTCTCCCGAGTGTTCTCTGTACTCCAATCTCTCCCCGTTATTCCAACCCCCAGAGCTGGGAGCCCACAGTCCCACAGCTTCCTGGGCCTCAAGCCCTGCTCACTGCAGGAAGCCTCGCAGCTCCTGGCAAGGACTGCCCAGCCCTCCCTGTGTCCCTTGCCTCCTCTCTCCCACCACCCTGCCACAGTGTTGCGCCCCAGAAGTCCCGCAGTTCCTCTGCATCTCATGCCCCTGAGCTCGCTCGGCTGGCACCCCTACCTGTCCTTGCTCCATTGTGCTTTTCACCCCAAAGATTACATCAGGGGAACCTCAGGTCTTCTCCGACCTCAAGCAGGCTCACCGCCCACTTTCTGGGTTTTTCAGGCGCCCATGCAGACATGACTGATGCTGGCCTGGTGGGTGGGAGCCTGCGCCTGCCCACAGGCATTCCCACCAGGAGGGCACTGGGGAACCAAGTGCCTGCAGTGGCAGGGGAGGCTCCTGAAGATGGGCAGGGCGGTCAGGAGGCTGGGTGTTGTATGGGGCTGTCCTGAAGCAGCCCAGCTGGCTCAGGTGGCTGAGGTGGGGCCAGAACAGGTCTGAGCCCTTGGCCTCTCTGCATCGGGCACCCAGTTTTCCTCTTGTCCTTAACAACAGCAATGTGTTCTCTCACCGTCTAGAGCAAGAACTCTGTAACCAAGGTGTGGTCACTACGCGTCTCTGGGTGTGTGTATGAGGGGGTCCTTCCTGCCTCCTCCAGCTCCTGGTGGCCCAGGCCTTCCTCGGCTTGTTGCCACCTCCCTCTAACCCCTGCCTCCCTGTGCACGTGGCTTCTCCTCTGCCCTCCTCTTATGAGGACACCAGTGAGAGTGGATGAGGGCCACCCTGATGTCCTCTCCTCTCGCCAATCCTTTGAGAAAGGCTCAGATTAAATATTTGTATTATCGCAGACCTACTAGTATTTCTCTTGGAATCAGCAGCATTTGAACATGGTGATTGATCCCAGGTGTGTGAAGGTGCTTTGGGCACACAGCCTGGGAACACACTGGAAGTGGCCTCTGCAGGCCCTATACTGCTGGCCCTGTACAGGGGCTTGCTGAGTCCTGCCCAGCACCAGACACCGCCCCCCACCCCCACCCCCACCCCCCAAAGGCACGGTGTCAGTCCACTGTCTGGTCCCTGGGCTCCTGGGAAGTGTCAGATTTGTTCCCTGACCTGGAACATAAGTCAGAAGGGATGCCAGGGTCTCAGTGGAGGGTCTTTCTCTCTCTCTCACTCCCACTTTTCCACCATCTGGAGGAGGCTGAGGATCCAGGGAAAGGTCCTCTGAATCCACCCAATCTGTGTGTCCCTCCAGGTGGCTAATGTCCAAACAGCAGGCTTCGGAGGGACCGCAAGCCAACATATGCTGCAGCCTGCGGGACCCATTTCTCCTGGGCACTTTCTGGTTGTTTCCTGGCACATTACACCTGCCGCCTGGAGGGAACCCTGTGCTCTCCAGCCCAGACCTGCCTGTGGTTGAAGGTAGCAGGGCTAATCCCTCAGTGTCCCCAAGGGCCAGACTCTTCAGACCCGGACCCGGAGCACTGAAGACCTGTCACTGGACCCTGATGGGCAATGGATTCGGACCAGCTGCCCTCACTCTGGGCCTGAGTCGCCAGCTGTGAGGTGCAGAGAGGAGGTGCTCTCTGGGGTTTCAGAGGCTGAGGCACAGCAGGTCAGCGGGGCGCACTCCGGCCCCGCCCTCCCAGGCTGACCTGCCCGGGTCCTCGCGGGTCCCAGGCTCCCTGTGGCCAGGCCATCCCGAGGTCGTCCGCTGGGCCCTTCGATCTCCCTCTGCGCCCGCCCGCGGGGCAGGAGGTGGGGCTCAGGGGTGTTTACCTGGCAGAAGGAAGCCCAGGAGGGAGGCGGGGAGGGGCGGAGTGCGCGCCTGCCTCGGAGCTGCGCCTTCAGTCTCCTCTGAGCTCCGCTGAGAACGAGCCTCCGGCCCTGGCGGCCCGCGTCCCCGACCCGGAAGGCGGCGCCAGAGGCCCGGGGACCCCGCGCTTGGGGCCCGGGCAGGGGGGAGGCGGCCTGGACCCCGCGGAGCCCTCGGCCTGGGAGCGGCGAGCGTAGCGAGGTGGGTGACCTCCCGGGGGCGGCGGCGCTTTGTCTCCGAGCTCTGGTAGCGGGGCGCGGACGCACGGCGGGGCCCAGAGCGGAGAGCGGGGCGCGGGGTGGGAGGAGGCCCAGGGAGGGGGCTGTCTTTGCTCTGGACTAGGGTCCCTTCAGGCCGCGTGCGGGGACCCCTTGGCGGACGCGCAGATGGCAGGGCAGGTGGGGCAGGTGGCGGCCAGTTCCCTGCACTTGACGGGCGCGGGTGTTGAGAGAGTCTGGAGTCAGCGGGTTCCCGGGCGGTCTCTGGCCCAGCTCCCGGTCGGGGTCGCGGAGGAGCGCTCGGCTGGGGGTGGCGGTGTAGGGGTGGGAGGTGACCAAGACCGGAGTGGCCACTCTGGGCGGCACGGAGACGTTCATTGAGGAGCTGAGAGGAAGGCTGGGGTCCCTAGGAGCTTAAAGTGCCTCCTAATTCCTCACCTGGAGTAGAGGGGACCACCCTTCCCCCGCACCCCCAGGGGAACCCTAGCTTCCCTTTGTGCTCAGAGGTGGGGAGAAGCGACTGGCCCGGCTTCCGCCTTTGCTGGGCCCGTCCAGCCCGCCGCGCTGCTTGCAGCCACTGGCTTCCACTTTCGCCCACCTGCGCCCACTTGCTGGCGCGGGCCCTCCTGGGCGGGAAAACTCCCTGAGCCCCACAGGCTAGGAGGGGCGCCCCGAAGGTGTGTCTGCAGTCATCCCCCGAGCCCAGGTGGCTCTAGGTGGTGGGATGCTGGGGGCAGCGCCTAGTGTCCCTTAGGGTCTACTTTCTTCGGCTTCCGAGGGAGCAGTGGGGTTTGTGAAAAGGGTTCGGTTTCTTTGGAGACCTGGGTAGGACGCTGGCAGGAAATGGGTGCACTCCGGTTCCTGGTTGTCTGTTTCGCAGTTGAAAGACACGAGAATCAATACCATGTGTTCCTTGATCTCTGCACCCACGGAAGTCACTGGCACAGCTTGAGGAGGGGGGGTTGGGTGGGCAGGCGAGGGGCTGTACTGGCAGCTGACACCCACACTGTGTTTCAAAAGAAAGGAACTTTATGGGTCCCTCTATTTAAAACTTGTGGTTTGGGGAGAAGATTATAGACTGCCAAAGTCAGGGAGACTTGTACAGAACAGTAGCTCAAAGGCCAGGGCCACCCTAATCCCTAATCCACTCAGTCCTGCACCCAGGCTCCCTGACAGCTACCTGGGAGCCTCTGGGCCCAGGTGTGCAGAGCTGGGGAGCTGGCAGGGGGCAGCTCTTCCCCAAGGATGGGCCAAAGTACCCAGGAGGAGGCCGCAGCCTAATAGCTATGTTTCTACCAGCCAAGGCACAGTGCCCATCAGTAGTTTTATTTTAAGTGCGGTAAACAAAAACCTGAAGGGAGAGACTCCAGTTAAAAAGTATTGTAAAACGTGGTTAACAGTAACTCACAAGGATGTAACTGTCCTGAAACAACTACTTTCATTAACTTGGGGTTAAGCAAAAGCTATTTGGTTCACATCCACTTAGAAAATCTCTCTGAAGTATCACCTTTCTGCCCAAAGGTGAGGACGCGTAAGGCAAGCTTCCTGTTCTGTGATTTGGCTTGTAATGCCCAGTCGTAGTTTTGAACGGTGGCGGGTCCATGAGGACAACGAGCTGGAAAACTTTTCTGGTACCTGTCCTGTTTCTGTCTGGATTTTTAACTCTTCATCGAAGGTTATTTTGTTTGCTTTTTCCTTTCTCTCTAGATTCTTTAAAAATTTGACACAAAGTTAGCAACTGTCTGGCTGCCTTTCTACCCAGGTATCCAGGCAGCACTTCCTGCCCAGGCTCCTCTGAGAGCCGCAGATCACCTCGTCACAGTTGTGACTGCCCCAGAATGCTCTCCTCTGATATAATGACTCTCTTACACCCTGGTTTCGGCTGAGTAAACCAAGGCACAGAGACACGGAGGCACCAAGGCTCAGTTCCAGGAGCCCATCACCAGCCTGGGTTGCCGCCCTGTGCGGCCTTGGTGAATAGGACAGCTCAGGAACCTTACAGAGCTGGCTTCCTCTTCTCCTTCTTCTTAAAATTCCACCATGAGTGAGTAACCACGCCCAAAACCATGCTTCCTCTTCAGGATGATTTGGCTGTAATGGTGCTGCACGTGTCTTTGTTAGTCATCCTCTCCTTGCCTTCCTCAGTTGTCATTCCTGAGAGAAGAACGTATTCGGAAGACGTGTGATTTCTATTAAGTAGTCATCCAGCAGTAAGATGCTTCTGTTGGTCCAAAAGACACCCTGAAGGAAGCTGAAACCAGCTGAACTTGGGGGCTTGGAGATGATTTTACACCACAGTGAATGCACCAGGATGCCCTGTGCTCTAGCCATGCAGAGAGCCAACAACGGCTGGCCTTTCTCCTGAGCAGCCTCCCATTCTCCACCCAAGTGTGTAGTGGTCCAGCTAAACCAGAGACAGAGCCAGGAGGAAATGCATAGCAGTGACTTATTGCAAGAACAGGGCTGGGGAGGTGACCAGAAGGGAGGGAGGCTGGAGCTCTCAGCATGCGCCAAAACTGCCTCTGCAGAATCGCCCTCATGCTCCAGCCAGATAACTCGTATTCTGAAGCCATTAGGAATGTCCCAGGCTCAGTCATTGTTAAAAATTAAAAAATGTGGATCTGTATGTTATTTTACCCTGGATTCTGTGATCACCAGTGAGTAGGTGTGAGGCTCTATTATAAAAACTAGATAATCAGAGGACGGGAACAAGCGGACATAGGTGGGGTCTCTGGGATATATAAAAAATTCTAAAACTCAGTAACATGAAACAAGCCATGCAATAGAAAAAGATGTGAGAGAACAGGCTGGCCTGGAGGAGAAAACCCAAGCAGGCTAATAAAATATGCTGAGGTGTTTTATCCACATGTTATCAGGGAATTGAAAATCACATCAATGGGAAAATTTTTCATATCCATCGTACTGGTAAACACCGTTGAATTCTGACTCACGTTGTTATGAGTAGGAGGGTAAAAAAGAACAGTGTTTACTTTAGAGAAGGATCTGGAAAAGTTGGAGATGAAAGTTGTCCTATGGCCAGAAAAGATGGTTACCCCCTATGACCCTGGGGTCTCATTGGGGAGAATTTGGTCTCTGTGTGTGACATACATGCACAGGATGCTCATGGAAGCCATTTCTAAAAACTTTATTTTGAGATAATTGTAAGAAATCATACAGAGAGATCCATATACATAACATCATGCAAAACTATAGAACAATATCACAACCAGGAAATGAACATTGATACAATCTGTCAACCTTACTGAGGTTCCAGGTTTCACCAGGGTGCATGTGGGGGTGTGTGTGCGTGTGTGCTCGAAGTTCTGTGTAATTTTATCACACATGTGGAATTGTGGGACCATCTGCAGTCACATATGACAGTTTCATCACAGGGTTCCTCATGTGGTCCTTTAAAACCACAGCCATCTTCCCCCTTTTCCCTCCCTGAGCCCTTGGCATGCACTGATCTGTTCCCTGTTTTCCATAATTTCATCATTTTGAGAATGCTGTCCAAGTGAAACCTTACAATGTGTAACCTTTTCAGATTGGCTTGTTTTCATTAAACACAATTCTCTTGAGTGTATCTATAGCTCATTCTTTTCATTGCTGAGCAGTATTCCCTGGTACAAATGGACCACCACCCACACCATTCATGGGTACATCATTGCTCATAGAACCCCTTACTGTTCTTCTAACAGCCACAGGGTCTATAGTAGGAGCCTCTGTTTCATTCTCAGTAGAGGTGATATTTGTGTCTTCTTCTTTTTTGTGTCAGTTCTGCTGGAGAATGATCAATTTTATTGATTTTTTTCCTAAGAACTAGCTTTTTGTTTCATTGATTTTTCTGTTTTCATTTTCATTGGTTTCTATGCTTATCTTCATTATTTATTTATTTCTACTGTCTTTGGCTATATTTAACTCTTAGTTTCTTAAGTTTCTTTCTTAGTTTCTTAAGTTAGAACTTAGATTATCAATTTGAGATTTTTTTCTCTTTTCTGATGTAATCATTTAGTGCTATAAATTTCCCTCTTAGCACTCCCTTAGCTATGCCTACATATTTTAATGAATAAAGATTTTGACACTAAAAAAGAGAGGAACAGACAAATGGCCCATGAGTAGGGTTATGGGTATATACTATGACGTAGTCATAGGAGTTAAACTAAATTACCTAGAACTTCAGGTATCCACATAGCTCAAGTTCAAAGTAACAATGTTAAATGGGAAACATCACATTGCTAATGAATAAATATGGTATGTTTATTTCTTGGAAAAAATATATATCTTCCTATATAATAGAAGGCTAATATGCAAATTGTCCCCTTGACCAGGAGTTCTACCAGGGGGTGGCCAGCCCCTCCCCCAAGCCGGCCCCACCCCCAATTGGCCCCACCCGTGCACAAATTCGTGCACCAGGCCTCTAGTATCCTATCTAATAAAAGAGTAATATGCAAATTGACCATCACTCCAACACACAAGATGGCTGCCTCCATGTGGTCAAAGATGGCTGCCCCCATGTGGACACAAGATGGCTGTCACAAGATGGCCAGCAGAGGAGGGCAGTTGTGAGCAATCAGGCCAGCAGGGGAGGGCAGTTAGGGGTGACCAGGCCAGCAGAGGAGGGAAGTTGGGGGCGACCAGGCCTGCAGGGAAGGGCAGTTGGGGGGGGGGGGAACCAGGCCTGCAGAGGAAGGCAATTGGGGGGGGGGGACCAGGCCTGCAGGGGAGGGCAGTTAAGGGTGACCAGGCCTGCAGGGGAGGTCAGTTAGGGGCAAACAGGCTGGCAGGGGAGCAGTTAGGCATCAATCAGGCTGGCAGGGGAGTGGTTAGGAGGTGATCAGGCTGGCAGTCAGAAGCGGTTAGGGGCAATCAGGAAGGCAGGCAGACGAGCAGTTGGGAGCCAGCAGTCCTGGATTGTGAGAGGCAGTTGGACATCCCTCGAGGGGTCCCAGATTGGAGAGGGTGCAGGCTGGGCTGAGGGTCACACCCCCCGTGCATGAATTTCATGCACCGGGCCTCTAGTATATATATAAAAAACTAATACACTAATTGTCCCTCCAACCATTTGACCAGTCACTATGATGCACACTGACCACCAGGGGGCAGACACTCCAACCGGTAGGCTAGCTTGCTGCTGAGGTCCGGCTGATTGGGACTAGGTGAGATGGGCCGGACATGCCCTGGAACCCTTCCGTGGTCATTCCCCAGCCCTGATCGAGCACCAGTGGGGTCTCTCAGCCTGCCCTGTGACCTCTCACAATCCGAGACCCCTTGGGGGATGTTGGAGAGCTGGTTTTGGCCCGATCCCCGCAGGCAAGGCCGAGGGACCCCATCCGTGCATGAATCCGTGCACTGGGCCTCTAGTAAATACATAAAAGAATACTATGTGTTGTGATTCCATGCATGTGTAATAAATATAGAAATCCAGCAAGGCAGGGTTGTCCACCAACCTGAATTACAACATTGCCTCAATCAGCATGCTGTTGAAGCCAGTGCATTTCATAACACGAAACAAATGGCTCTTGCAACTATGTTTGCATTTTACAAGTTTCAGTCCACACCAAGGAGAAGCCTTATGCCCTCAGGAAAAGCAGCCAGGGGGCTCTGACCAGATTGCATTTCCTGTGCAAAAGCTTCAGCTTCAGCCTCAGAGAAACTCCCACACACACTGACTGGTGTCACCCTCTGTCACCACTGATCAGCCACTGACCCAGTTTCAAAATCAGTGTTGTTCTGATGAGGTGTGTCCTATCACAGCAAGAAAACTACTTCCCCTTCACTTTCCTGATGGCCCTTGTTCACTGCTTGCACCATGCTGGCAGTGGCCCCAAACTTTAGGGATCAGATGACATGGGATGTCCCCGCGACATGAGATCCCTAGCCCCAGGCTCAGTCCTGCCCACCCCTCCAGTCAGTGCTGCCCTGCAGGCCGGAGCACAGGCAGCTGCCAGGATGGCTCCTCCCACAGAGCTCACCCAGACACACCAGGCCACGTCCATATCACCCGCCAACCTAAACAGAGAGAAACTCTCAGCGCAATCCCTGCTGCATCTGGAGTCTGATCTGGAAACCGAGAGGCAACACACACCACACACTCACTGAGTCAGTCATGCTGCCAGCAGGGCAGGAGCTGGCTGGGAGGCAAGAGCAGGCTCCCACCAAAGCATTAGCAGAAGCACCTGCCTGGACCTAGGTCTTCTCTCCAGGCTATGGGGCAGGGTTGGCGCTAATGTTCCCCTGGGGGTTTCCAGTCACCTGCATACATTTAACCCAGAATTCTTATTCAGTGCAGTCCTAGACCCCTGTCTCAGCCACACCACACCACAGTCTCGGGGATCGGGCCCAGGAGTATGTATTTAAATGAGCTCCCAAGAAGTTCTTTATGCTTCCTGATAATCTGGCTCTACGTTAGAAAGAATGACTCATGGAAAATAAAGTTCTATGCTGACGATATATTTTCACTTATATGCTTAATTTGATGCTTTCCCCACAGTTAGAGAATAACATTTTTCCTCCTGCCTTGTGCATGCCAGCATATCTAATGAGGAATATTTATGGACCCTCATGCTCTTCATCTGGTTTCTCACATAGTTGAAACCCAACATTTTTTGCTAAACTAGGAAAGCAAGAAGTGCAGAGCTATGTTGCAGGCTTCTGAAATAGAGCAAACGCATGGTTACTTTTTAAAACCTCGCTGCCCGTGTGGTGTGCTTGCTGTGCCATGCGTGTCTAAGGACGTGGCGATAAAGTAGATGGCGTTGTTGCCCTGAAAATGCTTTAGAGTGTGAGGAGAGGACTTGGAGGGCCACAGTTTCCCAGGGGGTGGTGGTGGACCAGTTTCCCGAGGCGGACTATTTCTAAGTGCCCTGGGATGTGTGCGACAAAACTCCACGGGGCTTTGAGGAGGGGCTGCACTGGAGGAGGGACGGAGGCTCCCTGGCTGTTTGGAATCAACGCTGGGCTGCAAAGTCTCTTCTGCCCTGAACACAGCTACCCCCAGCCGCCTGCCTGTCCCTGGCCTGCCTGGGTGTTGATCCTCAGGACTGCTTCCCAAAGTCCCATTCATGGAGGGGCTGCTCCCTCACCTCCCTTCCAGATGTCTGCCTTCCCGCACAGCTTGCAGCACCAGAGACTCTCCCCTTAGTTTCGGGACCTTTTTGTGTATAAGGGGCTGAAATGGTCCACAGCGCGCTTAGTGCTGGGAAAGTGAACGCGCGTCTCTCTGTTGTGTCTCTGCTTTGCCCAGTACTCCCAGGTGCCGCATCCACCGTGGGAGGTCGGTGAGAAAGTTAATGCACGCATCTCCCTCATGTGTCTCTGCTTCGTGTGCAGGGCTCGCACCTGCGGCATCCACGCATCCAAGGTGGGGTGGGCGGTCCTCATGTTCTAATGCGCATCCCCCGATGGCTGCCCAGCAGATCTGGGCTCCTCAGAGGTGCTCTGCCGAATCTCTGCTTCACCCAGAGAAGAATGTGCGTCCTGGCCTATCAGCTGCCTCACAAGACCAGATACAGTAGAGCAGGAATTTAACAAAATAAACAAAACTGATTCTCATATTTTAGGAGCCAGTTTTCTCCCAGCGAGTGTGCAGGGGGGTGAGGACTGTGATGCTGGTTGTTTCCTCGATGTCTGAAGATGTATTAACCTTGGAATAGCCGAGACCCAGGGTTCTAGAAACAGGAGGAGGAGAGATTGTCTCAGAGAAAGTGTCATGGATGCAGAGCTTCAATGCATTGTTTTACACCGCTTGTGAGAGACCTTTGGCTCTAACGGGGAAGGCGCTGATCCTTTTACTTTTGTCATTATTTTTAAATGTCAAAACTCATTTTTAAAGAGACAGGATTTAAACCAGACATTGAAAGAGAATCTTAGTCCTTTTAGACTGATGGTTGGATGCTGTTATGTAAAGAGAGGGAGACCCGGAGGTGTGCAGACCTGGCAGGTGGCCTCCTGCAAAAGCACGGGAATGACATGTGCATTGTATTGAGAGATATGTATAAGACATATACACTGAGTGGCCAGATTATTATGATCTCTGAACGCATAATAATCTGGCCACTCAGTGTATATCCTATATAATAAAAAGCTAATATGCAAATTGTCCCCTCCACCAGGAGTTCGACCAGCAGGCAGGACAGCCAACCGCCCATGTCCCCTCCCCCTGGCCAGGCTGGCCGGACCCCACCCATGCACGAATTCATGCACCAGGCCTCTAATGTCTATATATACACTGAATGGCCAGATTACTATGCGTTCAGAGATCATAATAATCTGGCCACTCAGTGTACATGTCTTATACATGTATATTTACACAGGGTTAGCAATACTAAGTAAAGTGTGCTAGGAACTTAAAGTAAAATTTAATATGGAGGGAGATTGAAACCTGTTCAAAATGTCACCCCATTATAAAAAACAAAACACTGTACCAGTGTTCGTGCATGAACGTAGGAAAGGCCTGGCGGTGATTTTGTGGAGCTAACATGATATCATCGTCTCACTGAGTCTAAATCTCTGAGTCTCCATTTACTTCTTGAGATGGGTCGAAGAGGAATTTGAAATGTCCCCTGGACTCCCTCCCAGAGTTTGGTTCCTGACCTTTCTCGTTGGCCCACGTAGTGACCACAGTACCTGTGGTCCAGGGGACAGGAGGCGGATGGTTCTGCTGGTGGACTCCCAGCATCTTCCCCATCCTTTCCTTAGACTGACCTTCCTGGTCACTGTCTTGGGGCTCTCTGCCCATGGCTGACGTGGTGGGTTTCTTGACGACTTACGGACTTTTGGGGTAACATATTATGGACACCCAGGGAGGGCGGGTATGAAAGTGGGCAGAGAGTAGAGAGGTGGGATTCATTCATTCCTCAAAGCAGGGGAAGCCCACACCCAAACTGGTGCCTGTGGGGCTTCAAGGGAGGGAGGGAGGGAGGGAGCGAGGGAGGGAGGGAGGGAGGGAGGGAGGGAGGGGGGGAAGGAAGAAAGGAAGCAGCCAGCTCAGGCCTCTGTGCAGCACCAGCGTGGGCCTGCCTCTCCGGAGTGTACCTGTCTGCACAGGTAACCAGGCTGGTAACCAGGTAACCAAGCTGCTCCCTCCTGGAGGCTGTGTCTGCACAGCAGGCTCTGTGGGCTGACCTGGTTTCAGTGTTTCTATTTTAACATTCGAGGAAGCTCACAGTACAGGTAGTCTCTAAATTAGCACTTTGGAAAAGGTGGTAATTCGAGTGAGAACCCTCCCTCTGTCTGGGCTGTTTCTACGTATTGTAACTGTATTGTATCTAGTGATGCATGTGCTGAACACTATACATGCTTATTTGGTCACAAGTTCTCCTTGACCCCTGAAGGGCAGTGTCCAGTCTCCACACTGGATCCCCTTGCTGGCTCCATTTAGGGTTTACATTTACCCTTGACCTTGGGCACCTTGTGTGGCAGTGTGGAGGGAGGGCTGCGGGTTCAGGCCTTCGAGGAACACTGTCCGGGCTCAGGCTCCCATACCCGCTGTGTCTGCTCCTCCTGCCCTCTGCTTGGCCCCCATAGAGGATTCGGTGCAGAGCTGAGGGAGGCAGGTCTGTGTGCAGGGTCGGGCACGCTGGCTCTGCCTGCCGCCTTCTGTGCCCGACGCCCCATCTATGCCCAGCCTGTTTCCTCCCAGGAGCAGCCCATGAACAGAACGGTATGGGTGTCCCCACTTCCTCTCTGCAGTGTCCTGTGTTCCTTCTGAACAAGGGCTTTCGTTTTCAGGGGACACTCTGCCCTAGTTTAGCCCCACCCCTCCTGGCTCCTGTGAGAGGCTGCAGGGACCTCCCTCAGTGCTCCATGGCCATGCTGGTCCTCACAGCCACGCTGCTCCTCTAGCTTCTCTGTTCACGCCTTGTTCTATTGGGTATGATGCTACAACCCAAGAATCAGCTTAGTGGACTCAAAACAGGCTTGTGCAATGTGTATGTGTATGAGAGCACATGTGTGGTTTGGGTGCAGGGAGCAGCTTCAGTGAGTCCTCTTCCAGTCACTTAAGTATTTACTGAGCACTTATGTACCAGCCACTGTAGTAGGTGCTGGAGTCCAGCCATGGACAAACAAAAGGCCCTGCTTTGTGGTCTGGGCCATTACTTCCGCTCCACCTGAGGGCAGACCAGGTTCTGGGCTGTCAGTCTATTGGGATTCGACTTCCTGTGATGCCCTGCCTCCCTCTAAACTATTTCAGGCAAAAGAAGGTTAAGCTCAGCCTGAGGGCTCTCTCCTCAAAGCCACAGGCTGGACAACGCATGTGTAGTTGTCAGGTAAGCACACTGTAGAGAATATACTCTGAAAAGGTGTTTGCATTTTTCAAACAATATTCTTTATTTCCTATGAAAGATATTCCTGGACCGTCTTGACTTTGGTGGAGCAATAACATTAAAAGGCCTCCACCTAGTGGAAATACATCATTGCCTTCCAAAAGGGCACTGATCTTTCCGGGCCTTACAGAGACCACATAGAAACTGAAGGGCGTGGGAACCCACTTGAATAGATCCAGCTCAGAATGCAAGTGCATTGGCAGCCTGTGTTCATACTACACGTCAGGCACTCTAGACATTTGTCATTCCGTTGTTCATTTGAATGCCATTTTTTCAATAACAGAGTCACAGAGGAGATTTAATTTCATGGTGTATTTCTATAATGCTTCATCATTTGTCACTCTGCCCTCGTTTTCACATGAAAGGAAAGAGGTGTGAAATCACTGGCCAACTTGGCCTTAATGTACGTTGAGTCTTCAGAGCACACCTTGAAGGTGAGATGAAGGAGAAGGTGTCCCTTTTGATGGAACTCCTTGCCTTAATAAATCAGAGGCTTAATGCATCAAGAAACCCTTTTTTTTTGAAGAAATTAAGTGCCTTGCTCAAGCCATGAGGTCAGTCCATGGCTGACATTGAACTAGAACTCTGGAGAGACCGTGTGTTGTCTTATCCTTACACATACAGCCAAGACCAGGCAGACCCAAGCCCGCCCCGCCCACCAGTCATTGCCCTGTGGGCGGGGTTACCCACTCTTTCGGACCTCAGAGTGGGTCACCTGTGCATGAGGGGTGAGAGGATGAAGAGGACATGCTTCTGAAACGTTCAGACAGTCCTCCAGGGCGTGATGGCTGCCATCAAAGGACTCCTGACTCCAAATCCAGAGTCCTTTTCATTGCATCATACTCTCTGGGGACATGTCACTGCCCTTTTCTTTAAATAAAATTGTCATTTGCTAGCATCATTTATCTTTCTATTTTCTCAAGAAGTGAGGACTCATCCAATAAACTGGTGCATGTCTCTGTGAAGACGAGGCCCCGTAGGAGGTGGGCTCTGAGCTGTGTCTCCTGCGGGCCCAGGTGGGTGGGTGATTAGAATCTGGAGATCAGATCAACAAGCTGGGGATTCAGTACCTCTGTGGGCTGGTAAACCGGGGGGTACTTTAGTCAGACTCAGACTGTAGCTCCATGGTCCCGGGCCACGTACATCCCTGTGGCCTGAGCCGGCACACGTGTTCCCCACACACAGCTATGAGGAGCCATCTTGCCTGGCATTAAGGAATCTACAAGTTGTTCTGGAGGCTATTGGGGTGCACTGAGTTAAACAGACGTGTCCTGCCCTTCCATCATTGGCTCTGGCCATGAACAATGCTTGAAGTATTCACACTTCCTCTATGACTGCTGCGGTGTCCTGGGTCACCTGGCGCACGCGGACCTGTGGCAACGGCACACGCATGGCTGCATTCCCTCTAATTACATTGTCAGTGTCCTGGGCCGGGTGGCATGCATGGCCATGCATGACTCCCTCCTTGGCTAATGAGGGACATGCCCCTGGAAGCAGGCCACAGGGGCCAGTCACACAGAGGCCACACCCGGCTGGGTTTATTCTTCCTCTCGCTCATGCCTGTATCCTCGGGTGACTGTGAAATATTAACCAGCTGTTCCCATAGCTCCCCAGGAAGTAACATTTACCCTCCGGGGTTTCAGATAAGGAGCAAGCCAGAGCGCCTGCCTACAAGAGGGGACACGCCCTGAGTTCTCTGCCACTCACACTTGGGTCTTTCTCTGGGAAGCCCGGCCTGCCTGCCCCAGCCGCTGGGCCTCTGGATGGGATGATGGGCAGGGCAGACCTGCTATCGGGCCTGTGCACAGAAGCAGGGGGATGACAGAGTTAGACACCAGGACTCCAGTCTCCAGCCTCCCCATCCGCCTAGGGAGGGTGTGCCCTGCGTGTGCCCAGCCAGTCCCCACCCTGCACCAGAAAGGCCTGTCTGGACCTGACTGAGGGCACCGGAGCACACCAGCCTCCTGTGACTTCCTGGTTTTGCACAGATATTTCTTCTCTCTCCTCAGAGCTGAGGAAACCTAAACCGCTCACCTTTTTGTTTATTTTATACATGAGTTCCTTGCTCTTTAAACTTGCTCTCTGGGTTTTCTTTTAAAGATTAAACATGCAGTTATCTGTCTGCCCTGCCAGCTCTCTGCTCTCACCTATCACCTTTTATATCGCCTTTTAGGGGCCACAGGGTCTGTTTTACCTGCTGGGAGGGCGCAGTCACCCTCTCGAGAACCACACCCACCAGGGGAAGCTGGTCACCGGGCCCAGGATCTGCTCTGGGTGCTGGGGTTGCAGGGGGAGCAGTGCTCTCCCGAGGATGGGCAGGGACTATCAGCTTCCCACTCTCCAGAGGGCTCACCCTGTCTTCTCTTGGTGTCCCAAGGAGGAGAGAATGAAGCCACTCTGGAATTGTCACACTGTCCTGTTCTGTCACTTGACTCACGTTTTCCCTCTCCTGGGACACAGTCTTCATGCAATCAGTCTGCATCCGACAGATGCTCCCTCGGGGCTCATCACATGAGTCAGAGGTTGCAGGTAGCATGTGAAAACGCACCATCACCTTCCCCTCACCTGTCATCCCTCCAGAATGTAGCGAGGCCACCTCCAAAATGCAAAGACACCCGATCAGCACGGGGTGCTCCTGCAGACAATGCAGGTGGCTGGGGCTCATGGAAGGACCCGTGTCCACCTTTCCGCAGGTGTGACCTGAGCCTTCCCCCGTGGCCTCCCGGGACGAGAGGTGAGAGCCCTGGGTTTGGCTGGGAGGCTCTGCAGGAACCATGGCTGCTCTGTAGCAACAACAGGACAGTCCAGGTGCCTTTACAGTCTAGTGAAAAGCAAAGACCACTGACGTTAATGGCAAAGCACACGGAATTGTGAAAGCTCTGCTTTAGTGAATTTTTAAAAATCCAAGAAAGCAAATGTCACTCCCGGGTGGATTCTAAATTCTGCCGCCACACGGACATGTTTTGTTCTCTCCATGCTGGGAAGACTGGTGGATTCCCAGGGCGTGGATGTTGAGGTGGGAACTGTGGGCTCAATGCTTCTGTGGTTTCACACTGACCCTGCCCTGTGGCCCAGGGGACCTCAGCCCACCGCCCCCACTTCAACCCCTCCCCACCAATGACGTCCCTCTGGTGTTTTAACGCAAGTGCATCAGAACAAAAGAAAACTTGCTCTGAAATTTTATACACAAATAATCACACCAGAGACAGATGAAGAGACAGATCGCCTGCTGGCTCTCTGCTCATTATGAAGCAATAGAGTTACTGGAAAATTTTTATCACAAGAAAGGTGAACTTTGACAGTTGAGATATACATGGGCGATTGGCGCTTTGGGGTCATAAGAGCTTCATGTCTGTCTCCTCTGCCTCGGGCCCCTTATGTACCACACAAGCCCCTCTCTAAGGGAAGACAGGCAGTTATGTTGCTGGACTGTGGTGGGCCGGTGGCTTCATCTGTCTGTCCCCTATTTAATCCTCTACAACGCCACACTGCAGAGAGGATGAGAAAGCAGAAGCTAAGGGAAATTAAATTTGCTAAGGTCCACAGTAAATAATAATTGGGAGGCACGGAATTAACACCCAAATCATTCCTTGCGTGCACTTTTCACCAGCTGTCTCTGTAAGATCTTAGGCGGAGAATGAAGAAAGCCGGTTTTCATTATAAAACTGTGTATGCACACACAGGTGTTCATGAGGAGCAGGTCCTTGTAACTCATATTTTCTCAAGGATACTTGTGAGAGGAGAGCCCTACTTCTCTTACTGTGTTGACAGTTTAGAAATGTGTGCTGTCTTAGACTTGCCTCCTAAGATAAGTTCATACCATCCGACGGACCCCAATTTTTAACTGAAATATTTTCCTAGAGGCATTGTTATTCTCTTGCTTGGGTCAGCTTTCTCACCATTAGTTTCTCAACTGTAAAATGGGAATAAAGCTTACAGGGTTATTCCTATAATTACATCACGTAATATCAATCCTGCATCTCCATTGAAACATTCACTTTAGGAGTGCTTTCTTGAACATGGACTCAAACAAAAAAAATTGTCCAACCAACAGCATCTTATGAAACTGAAGCCAAAAGAGCCATAAGTCTATAAAGATTATACAACTGTGGTGCATTTCCTACAACATGGGCATAAAGACAACTAGACAAGTTGATTAGAAATGAGCCCAGGCGTACAGTAACATGCAGATAACAGACCACCCCGCCCCACCCTGGGTCCCGCCTCAATGTGCCTAGAGCAGGGGTGGGCAAACTTTTTGACTCGAGGGCCACAATGGGTTCTTAAACTGGACCGGAGGGCCAGAACAAAAGCATGGATGGAGTGTTTGTGTGAACTAATATAAATTCAAAGTAAAGGAGCGGAGGGGAGAGCAAGAGAACCGGATAGAACAGCCGGATCCGGCCCGCGGGCCGTAGTTTGCCCACGGCTGGCCTAGAGTTTCTGTTTATCTCCTCATATTGGGGGAGGTTTGGGGAGACAGGAAAGATACTTGGGGATCACATCTATGAAGCCAGGCCTCTAGAAAGACTTGAATTGAAACCTCTATTTCACAATAAACTAATTGAAACAAAAGATTTCACAATAATCCCATTACCTGTAAAAATGCACTCAAGGGCCCTGCAGAAATAGCCAGTTTAGCATTTTAATATTGGAAGGTGTCTCTGAAGTTTAGGGAATGGCTGTCTCTTCATTCACTGCCCATTCTCAGTATAGTCTTTTATATAATTTTTAAAGTTTTTCCATTATAGTTGGTACACAATATTATATTAGTTTCAGGTGTGCTACATAATGATTAGACATTTATATGCCTTACCGAGTAATCCAGCACCCCATAAGTAGTACCTGCCTGGCTCCATCCACAGTTGTTGCAATACCATTGACTGTATTCCCGGTGCTGCACTTGAACTTGCAGAAGCTCATCACTGTGAAATGCATGGGCCATCTGTGATGGAGCGGGAACTTGGTATGGGCTCATTGAGTGTGGTCACTTCTGGGCTCCTCAAGGGCAACTGGCATCTTTACTCCTTTCCCTTCCCTGAACTTGGAAGTTTGAAGTGGACATAAACATGTGTGGGCACCCACAGAAAGGTCTCTGTAATATGAGTGATGGTGGGTCACTGGACAGCCAGGAGCATCTGCACTGCTCACCACCCATCCTGGTGACAGACACCTGGTGGGACGAATGAGAAAGGGACCAGCCAGCATCTAGGGCCCACCCTCTCCCCAACCCTCACCAGCTCCCACATGGATCTCATTCTCACCAGCTCAGTGAGGAAGCTTTTGTTACTTCCACTGTATAGGAAACTGAGACTCAGACAGGTGAGTCACTTGCCCTAGGTCATGGGCAGGAACTTGGATTGGAACCCAGGTCTCAACTGCCCTGTTTGCACTTTAAAGAGTTAGAATGATCTGTACTTGAACTTGCAGCTAGAAGCTAAAATGAAGCATGTGCAGTACAAGCATCGCAGATGGCCCATGCATTTCACAGTGATGAGCTTCTGCAAGTTCAAGTACAGCACTTTAAAGAGTTAGAACGTCCCTGGTTAAAATACCTAGAAGCCGTTTCCCTGCCACGCCTCCAGCATGTCAGCTGCCCCGTTCCCAGGCGCTCACATGCTCGAGGGATGTGCTGATTTCTCAGGGTGTCCACCAAGAAAATAGGCAGAAATCTCAGAGCGGTGGGAGCATATTATAGAAATGAAACCACACCGTTAGGTTGGATGGCTCTCCCATCAATCTTGAGGCTTCTACTGCACATGCTTCATTTTAGCTTCTAGCTGACACAAATTGTGGATGATCCTGTAAACATGGAAATTTTCACTAATCCAGTGACTATTCGGAAATCTCATCTAGAATTGAATTTCTGCCTTAGAACAGTGTCCTGATATAACCTAAAAGTCCTTCCCATTTCCCACATGTTCATTGTTCATTATTTCATCCAAAGCTTCTGAAATTACCCAGAAATGCTTCAGAGTCAGCCTGGCTTCCATGCGGCATTCCACATGTTTACCAAGTTTTCCTCTTGCTCTCTCATTTTGATTAATTGCAACAGTGAGATGAAATGAAGATGACCCTCATCTTCCGGCTCTTTGGTTTGCAGATGGTTCATCTCATAGATTATAGAGCCCAGCTGCCGATGTGGAGTTCTCAGGCACAGTCACAGCGAGGAACTCAGCCTTCCCAACCCCTCCTCCCACCCGCAGTCAGACTGAGTGCAGAGTGCAGGCGACTGCCTGTCCACAGCATCTTCTCACAGCAAGGCCACCCAATGCAGGTCCAGTGCCCAGCGAGGATGCTCAGAGGCTGTCTTCCCACTGATGAGGGCCCGCCACACATCACCTGTTAACTTTGCTTTTCTTGTCTGTCTTTTCCCGCCAGCATGTGAATTGTGCGTGTAAGGCTCTGCCTGCTCTAAATGGTACTTCGGTCTATTCTGTTTGTGTCCAAGGGCCACGAGTTTTCTAAATGTGGATTACAGTCCCCGCAAGGGTAGCCTAAAGTTTTGCTCTGAAACATGAGGAGGTTTTGATAGGAGACGCTGGAAGAATTATTACTTCTCTTCCAGGAGCCAAGGAAGTGTCTGCAGCTAGATTTCAGCTGTGCTTCAGAGACCCTTCGCCCCAGAACACTCCCCCTTAGTCCACAGCAACCCCCAAATATTCACTTGTCCTGCGTGAAGCTTGTTCCCTGGAGGAGGGAGCATTAGGTTGGGTTTACCTGATAGGGAAATGAAAAGATGAAATGAGGGTCAACGGAAATGGAGACGGACGAGGCAGGGTATTGGGGATAGAGGATGTGAGCTGGAGATGCTGCTGAGATGAAAACAAAGATGGTGGCAATGGGAGACCCCCGAAAGTCCAAGCTGTCAACTTTAATGAAGTTAACGATTTTTCCTGTGCTTAGTTTAGAATAGACTAATTCTTATTCCTTAAATAGGGAGATAGACCCACAAATGGTTGGGGCAATGCCATTCCATGTATTCTATACAGATTACAAGTTCTCAATATTTAGTTAGAACCCTGCATGGAATCAAAGAGTGACAGGTACTGTCCACTCATTCATGCTCTCTGACTACAGCTTGGACCCCATGAGGACAACATAACGTCTGTCTTCCCCTTTCTGTACCCATTCCTATCAAGGAAAGGAGTATATGTGCCCCAAACCTCAGTCTCTTCAGTGACATCACCCCAAAATGTTGTTTTTGTCTAATTTAAATAAATGGGGAAGGTAGACGGTAGACTCCCATTTCATACTGAAATGATCCGCAAAGCTGTACTTGCATTTTTAAAATCATACACTTTAAAGCATTGTTGTTTTTTTTCACTCTCCTTGTGAAACATGAGGGATTCATATGATTCTTCAAAGCTAGTGCATTTGTCACCACTAGAACCATGTCTTTGATTTACGGGCACATTATCGCTGCTTTCATCTGAGTTGTTTGAAGTCCAGCACTTTAAAACTCCCTCTGCGCAGGCTCTCTCTGGAGACGTCTCCTGCCCAGCGCTCATCTCCACACTGTCGAGGGGTGGCTGTGTGCTTCCTCCTGTGCCGGCTCGTGGGCCCCCACACACTGGGAGGCGAACTGTCAGGTGTCCTGGCTTCTTTCTCTCCAGTCTTGAGGACCGTCCGTGTGCCCACTGAGGTCCTTCTGAAAAGAACATCCACATCCTTCATTCGTATCGACGAGGCCCCAGGACTACGGCGCCTTTGGGAAAATTCAGATGCCAGCAGGCAGCTCCCTCCTTTCTGAAGAGGACAGCCTTCAGGGGACGCGCTGCCTTTCATTCAGACACGAAAATTTTAGAAACCCCTCCCCCCCATTTTTAGGAAATGATTCATGTTTGTGACCTTGGAAGGAAAACTGTTCTGTGTTCCGCAGGAGGATGGGACCCACGTGTCCTTTTTTTAAAAGAATGCATCATGGAAAACTGCATGGGTGACTGCCCGAAAAGCCCGGTCGCTGCACCAGGTGGGCAGGTGTGTGGATGGAGCTCAGGGTTAGTGCAGGTGCAGGGGTGCGGTGGGACCCAAAGTGTGCTGGAATAGGCTCCAGCCATGAGCAAACTACGGCCCGCGGGCCGGATCCGGCCCGTTCGTCTGTTCTATCCGGCCCGCGGAGCCGAAAGAGCGGAGGGTTCTCTTGCTCTCCCCTCTGCTCCTTTACTTTGAATTTATATTAGTTCACATAAACACTCTATCCATGCTTTTGTTCCGGCCCTCCAGTCCAGTTTAAGAACCCATTGTGGCCCTCAAGTCAAAAAGTTTGCCCACCCCTGGTTTAGACTAACTTACTCAGTTTTGTGCCTTTTTGGGGAAAAAAACAAAACCTGTGAATTTGCTGTTAGTGTTTGAGTTAGGAAATATGAACGAGAAATACACACTTTTTAAAAAATAATCCAACTTTATCTGCCCTGGAAATTCTGCAGATTCTTGGCATACTTGTCTGATAAGCCGCCGTTGGTCTGATCTTGAGGTTTCTGTGCAGACAATTCCCTGGGCAGCGGGCACAGACATTTTACCTTTCACTTGTAGGCACCTCTGTGCATCTCAGTCGTTTCCCAACGTGGCCCCTGACTGTGAGCTGTGTCCACCTCTGTATGGATGGTTTGTGTAGAAACAGCCCCCGAGATTGCTGGGGATGGCCTGATCATTTTACAGATGAGGAAACACCCCGGCATGTATTTGTTACTGAACAGCACTGAGCTCGGCAGCTCCCCTATATTCTAGCCATTTCCGTGGGACCACTAATAAGATGTTCGTTGTGTCTTGAGTTTGGGGTTTTAGTTTTCTCTCTTCGGAAAGGGATACAGCACATCTCACAGGAATGCTGTCATGATTGAAAAAACGACACGAAGAATTCTAAACGTGCCAGCTTTAGGCTAATACCTTCTCTTTTTCTTCCAGCCTCTGCAGCTTCCTCGGTGCGGGATGGGGAACCACGTGGGGAAGCGGGAGATCTGCACGGAGAAGGCCCATAAGGTAGGAATGAGGGGCTCCAAGACCCTGGGGGTGCATTTTTACCTCAGTCCTCTGAGTGGGTGCTGTGGCTCCTGGCTTTCTGCTAACACCAGTAGACTGTTACCCTCCAGCCCCCAGCAATTCCAGGGCAGCGCTCGGCCGCCGCTACAGCTCGAGCTCTGGGCCTGGACTCCAGACCACCATGGTCTCGGCCGCCCAGTGCTGGGGCCTCCGCAGCCTTTCCCACCCCCTTATTGTGGAATGTTTTCAAAATGCAGCTAGACAGGAAACGTGGAAATAAACTCCATCTGAATCCTTCTAAGCTGCCAGAATTCATCTTTGCGTTTCCAGCGCAGCCCTCGCCATTTCCCGCCTGTTTCACAGGCATCAGCTCCTCCACTTGGTTCTGATTCTTGGCTTTGGCCTGTGTTCCTTGGAGTGTCAGCAAAGAGTGGCTCCCAGCCCTCTGCCTGCTGAGCCAGGCAGGTACTGTCCACGCCCACTGCTGGGACAGGAGCACCAGTGGGACTGAGACCCAGGCCCTTCCCAACCCCAAATCCAGCATCGCTGTTCTCTCCTGCCTCACTCTCCTCCTGCACTTCCTGCTAAACCAGCTGCTGTCACCGTAACAATGTCACAGAATGGAAAGCAGAATCACTGAGAAATGGAAATCCTTCCAGTCCCCCAGACTCCAGCCTGGAGCATGGTGTGATGGGGCCATGGTGCCTTTGAGCCCCAAATTCACCCCAAAATTGTACATTTCTGAGTTGATTGCAGTGCGTTGGCAGTTGTTGGAGACCCATCTGTATAATTTCCATTTTCTTAGGCAAGTCCCGTAAACAAGTTTGGTTTTTTCATTTGAGAACTCAGGTAATATGTAGGTTAATCATATAATCTATACTTAAGAGCTTAAGGAACTGAAATGTAGAAAGCATTTCCCCACAGACATGTACTGACCTCCTCTGATACCCCGCTGTAGAGAAACATCTCCAGGCGTCCTCAAACTGCGGCCCGCCAAGGACATTTATCCGGCCCGCCGGGTGCCGCTGCCTGTCCTGCTTAGCAGCCGACTCATCCCGGGCCCGCAGTGCGCATAGGAATTTGTTCATAGTGTGTTTTTTTTTAAACTATAGTCCGGCCCTCCAACCGTCTGAGGACAGTGAACTGGCCCCTGTTTAAAAGTCTGAGGACCCCTGATAGACAATGAGGCGAGTTCTTAGACTGCGAGGTACACGCAGACTTCCCATCGTACCGTACCTACAGGAGTCTCAGGTTCACTCTCTTCTCCTCCTGTTATCTCTCTGTCTATCTCTATCTCCACCTCCGTCTCCCTCACACACACCCCTAAAGGGTTCCTCTCGACTTCAGTTGCAAAACAGGAGACTGTCTTTCACAAGCTCCAGGTGCAGTAAAAGGGCACAGCTGTGTTCTGCCTCCCGCCACCCTCCACCCACCCCAGGCAGACACGGCTGTTCTGGTGGGAATGTTCTGTCTGTGTCACCCGATGTGTAGTCATCAGACATACCTGACCAGGAAGCACATGGAGTGTGGCTGGTCCACCTGAGGAGCCACATTCTTAATGCTATTTAATTTCAATGATTTAGATTTAAATAGCTGTATGTTCAAGTGACAGCGTGGCCCCACTGGATATACATCACCCCTAAGGTGCCCAGAACCCTACTTTTCCAGTAAAATAAGCAGTGTAAAATCTTTAGCTGTTCTCTTCTATTTTCTGACAGTTTTAGTCTTTTTGAAAAGCGGTCTGTTGCAATGTATTTCAAAGGGAAATAGGACGTGGTATTTGGAGAATATCCCAGGAGCGTTAACACTTCCTTCCCACGAGCCATAGGCCCTTCTCGTTTCACCGCCGGGATACAAAGCACTTGGTTCCTCTGTTTAGGTACATGGTGTCACGTGCCTTTTAATCATTGCTTCAATGTTTAAAAGAAAATCAACCTTGCGACTTTAAGTTTCTCTTCGTGGGTTTGTAACAACACTGAAGACTGGGAAACTGAGTGTGAGTGCTAAGTCACAATTCCTTCAGCATTTGACGCAGGAGGATCATTTCCTGAGTATCACAGGGAACCCATTTGGATGCACCTCCTCTGCATCACTGAGTTGTCATATGACCTGGCGGATTGTGTTGCCTGCTTCATAACAGGTTTTTCAAAATATTTTGACGCTTCTATCTTCTAATAACTATAATCTGAGTTACTTGTATTGTCAGTTATGAAACCAGGGGAAGGTCTGTGGCCTGAAAAGCAAAATTTCTCCTGCAAGTTAGTGCGTTTGTAGGAATATCATGTTCACACTCTTGATGAAGTGAAGAATGGTCACTTCACATTGATCTTGCTGACCGGCGTCTATCTGCACCTGTAGGTATGAAATTCTTGAGATGCATTTGGTTGGTTATTAAAGTTCAGGAAACTGGTTTTGATGCTGGCAGAGTGGAAACAGACTTTAGCCTGATTTGGTTCAGCAGCTCCTAGAGCGAGTCGGGGCAAGTTTCTGTCCGAGGCTTCCCCCTTCCATCACAGCAGTAGCAGAGCTCAGCTTTGAAGAAGGGTGTCTGCACAGACCAGGGACCATTCCTCCTGCAAGGCAAGTTTGTCCCGAAATTTGGAGCGAGGAAACCGAAAGGCAGGTGCAATCAGAGTTCTACAAAATTCTTCTCTATTACTTCTTAACCTCACTGCATTGGTATACACATTAAACCCTGTTTTTACTTAAGCTTTTATTTCCACCTTCTCTAAAGCATGGAAAATGTCAGAAGATGGATAGTAGTGAAATAAGTAATGATGGTTTCTGGCTTTGACTCTGCTAGCTGGGGGCAGGACCCTGTTCCCCACTTTACACATGGTCACTCATCTATAGTCACAGAGCCTCTGGGCAGCGACTTCATGTAACCAAGGGCACTTCCTGTGTCCTCTGACACCATACACACAGGTCGAGGAAGGAGTCCCGGGGTTGAAATCTCAGCTCTGTGAGATTCGTACTTTTCTTCTGGGGTCCTCAGTGTTGAGTAGCAAGCAATTTCTCAGCCTTTATTTATAAATCCATTCAGGATCATCACTCTAGCCAGAAGTAGAATTAACCAGTCTAGCCATCAGAGAGAAGAGTCAAAGTCTTCCAAAATTTTAATTTCCCACATTTCAAAAGCCAATCCTGGGCCTTGGCACTGAGCCCCACGCAGGCTCCACAGAGGTCTGGCCACCAGCATGGGCGGGAAGGACCCTGATCCTCCATGTCATTGCCCCCTGAGACACATGCCCAGCCAAAAGCCACTGGGTCCTGGCTGTTGAGTGCAGATGTTGCTGTTTTTTAATGGCTTTTATTGAAATAGAATTCACATAACGTAAGATGTACTCATGCAAAATGTATAAATCAATGTGGGGTTTTTGGCATATTCATAGGATTATGCAACCATCACAGCAATCTAATTTTATAACATTTGTTCATCCCTCAGAGAAACCCTCCTGCCCGTTAACGGTCACCACCCACCCCCCACCCCACCCGACTCCCCAGCCTGACTCAACCACTAATGTGCTTGCAGTCTCTATAGATTTGCCTGTTTTGGACACTTCATATATGGGTAATCATGCACATATATGATTTTTTGTGTGTCTGGCTTCTTTCCTGGAGCATCATGTTCTCAGTGTTCATCCACATTGTAGCACGCGTCAGTGCTTCATTCCTTTTCATTGCTGAGTAACATTCCATCCTAGGAATTTACCCATTCATTACTTGGTGGACATTTGAGTTGTTTCCACTTGTTGGTATTATGAAGAATGCTACTAACAACATCCATGTGTAATGTTTTGTGTGGACATATGTTTTCATTTCTCTTGGGCATATAGTTGGGTGTGGATTTGATGAGTTACATGGTACTTCTAGGCTGAACTTTGCGGGCTACCGGACTGTTTCCACAATGGTCCCCCACCGTACTGGCTGATGAGTGTTTTGACTTCCGCACATCCTCGCCTATGATTCTTATTACAGTCTTTTTTATTGTACCCACCCTAGTGGTGTGAAGTGGGACCTCAGCCTGGTTCCATTTGCATTTTCTTAAGGGATAACGATGTTGAGCATCTGTCACATGCTTACTGGCCTAGTGGTGTGAAGTGGGACCTCAGCCTGGTTCCATTTGCATTTTCTTAAGGGATAACGATGTTGAGCATCTGTCACATGCTTACTGGCCATTTGTGTATCTTCTTTGGAGACATGTCTGTTCAGATTCTTTGCCCATGTTTTGAAATGGGTGGTTTATTTTTCTCTGTTGAGCTGTAGGAGCACTTTACATATGCTGGGCACTAGACCTTTATCAGGCACACAATCTGCAAATACGTCCTCCGGTTCTCTGAGTGGTTGTTTCGTGCTCTTGGTGGTGTCCATTGAAGCACGGCGGTTTCTGATTTGAAGTCCAGCCTCCAAGAACGTCTTCTGTTGCTTGTGCTTTAAGAGCATATCTAAGGCTCACATCTGAGAAACTATTACAGAGGCAGCACTGGTTTTCATGACTCAATTCCATCTGATTCTCACCCTCAGTCAGTCTCTAATCCTTGTCATGCTGTCCCTGTTCTCCAATTGTTCTTTTAAAAGTAGCGTTTTGATGACTTATATGTGTCTTTTAGAAAAGTGCATGAATAAGTGGATTTGTAGGTTTTGCTTCCTTTCTGATGCTTCCCTTTGTCTAGACCAGTGGCTCTCAACCAGGGTGTCCCTTCCCCACCCCGGGTGGGATATTTGCCAGCGTCCAGTTGTCACAGTGGCAGGGTGCACCACGCCTCCAATGGGTAGAGATCAAAGATGCTGCTCAACATCCCACAACACACAGGACAGCCTACACCATGACCAAGACTGACCCAGCCCAGAACGTCACCAATGCCAATGTCGAGAGGCCTGGGCTGCACAGGCCATGGCTGCCCATGCACGGATGTCCCCGTCCTGCCCTGATCCTGCGTGAGGGGAGACATGGCTTCAAAATGAGCCCGTTCACATGATCCCAGTCTTCATGTCTCTTCATGTTCTTTATTTTGATCCCGAAAGCTTTCAATGTTTTGCTAGAATCCTTTGTTACTTATCCAAACCCAGCTTACAGCAAGAATAATTCTGTTTTTTAAGAAACAAACCAAAAATGCTGAGTAATAAGCTCTACATTGTAAGAAGAGTTTTTATTATCTCACACACACACACACACACACACACACACACACACACAGAGAGTCAAAGAACTGAGATTTGACTCCAAACACAGGCCATGCAAAAGGAGGGTGACCCTACCCCCTGCATCCCAGGCAGGGTCCCCGACTCACTGGATCTTCTCCCTTGGGACCCCTGATGCCCTAGAACAGTGGGAAGAGCCTGACTCCCCTCTCCCGAGGCCGTTCAGTCCAGCTGGGATCTCTGGTTTGAGCTAATTCGATTTCCTCTGGATCTGATGGAAGCAAGTCCTCCCTGAGAGCAGATGCTCGCCTGGCTGTGATGGACACCCCACCGGCTGCCTGGGGGCTCTGAGTGCCTCTTTGCAGAAAACATTTATTGTCCCGACCATACCAGAGGAGGCATTTGAAAGGCACTGTTGTTGTGTTTTTGTTTTTGTTTTTTTAAGAAATGCAGGAAATATCCACTCCTCTATTTAAAGAGAATTTACAAACCCTTCCAACACTAAAGTCGACAAATTCCATCCCATGGTTTCCTGTTCAGGTCGGTGCATGGAACCAGTGAAGATGACAAAGGCTGTGAGCTCAGCTTGCGCCCAAGATGCACAGGAGGGAGAGGCCTTGGGCCCATTGAGGAGTCGTGGGGTGGAACAGGGCTGCACTGCACTCTGGGTAGTGACAGGAGGGGCACCAGACAGGCCTAAGGAGGGGGGATGGGGCAGACACCAAACACGCGGTGGGGTTTGAACGCTGTGCTACTCCAGGGCTCATCCTCTAAGCAAAGAACGAATCAACCAAACAAGACATGTTCATCACATAGGAATGAAAACCGTTGAGTAAAAAATAAAGTACTGGGGATGCAGCAAACTGCTTAATTTATAGTGATTATTGTGCCAATGCTATTGAATAATAAATTTCATCTCTATTAGAAAATATTTTTAAATCTACCTTAATTATAAGAATTTTTTCTCATTGCATGTTCCCCTAAAATGATTATGGAAAAGTAAGTGGACTCTTACTAGGTCAGCCCTCACATACTTAGGCTGATGGCAGGGAAAATTGGCACAAACATTTTGAAGAGAAAAACCATAATGGCTTCGAATGAATTTTCCTAGTAGATACTGGCAGCCACAGTATCTGGGAATGAGGACACTTGGGACAATGACACTCTGGGGGTTCCTGGGTCATGGGGTCAGGCCCTCGGTTGTATACCTGAGTGTTTACAACTTGTGGGAAGCTTTTATTTCTTTATCAGGAAAATTCCATTGCATTTGACACACATCATCTTGGTGTTGTTTGTTTTGCTTATAGACATTTTGCTTATTAAAAATGTGTTAGTCACAAGGATATTTTTATGTTCGTGGGATAGCAACAGTGTCAGGTCTCAGGAACAAGCTTCTTGTTTGAACAGATATTAGTCACTAGATTTCCGAGGGCAACACGTACTTCCCCTGTCCAACCCACCATGTGCACGTCACTGATATTGAGGGATAAAACCCGAGGTGGAAGTGAAGCTTGAGGTCCTGCCCCTCACCTTCACTCTGGGCCCCGCCTGATGCTGCTCTAGGTTAGGTGGACGCTGTGTGGCTACAGGACAGACATCTGCACAGGGCGGGGTAAGATGCAGGTGCCTCTGCCTCTCCGGCCTGAGCCATGGACCTGGGAAGCTGGAAGCCCATGACCAACCTCCATCCTTTGCTTTAACTTCCAGCTTTCACTCTGAACCTGAAATGCCCTCCCCTCGGAGACTCACCATTACTTACCACTAAGGAGGAAAAAACACTCCCAGTTCTCATTGGAAGACGCGATAGGTTGGAAGGGGTGACCTGGTAGATGCTGAAGCACAAAAAAATTACATCCACTGGTGATTATACTGGTAGCTACATGATAATCATTAATTAGTCCTCAAGTAAAACTATTATTTTGTACTTAGTGAAGAATATGACTGATATCATCATAGAAGCCAGATGTGAAACAAATACATGTGAAAGAAGGTATAGCTGATGAAAGAAACTATCAGGAAATTCTGTTCCCAGTTACACTCTCTTCTAAAATTAAACAGGTAGATATGAAACCATGTCTATTAACCCACCTTTAGTGTCCACTGCCAAAACAGAAATTGTCTATTTTGAACTACTCTTAAATAGGATAAAACTGAACAGTTTTCTGTCCAGCACATGCTGGGTGCCAGGCACTGTGAGGTTTGGGGACAGAAAGATGCATAAGGCAAGATCCCCATTCTTAACAAACGCTCAATGTCACAGGGAGAAAGGAATAAAGACACAGGGTGTCTGTGACCATGGCAGATCTCCGGGGTAGCGGGTCAGGAAGGACAATGGGCACAGGAAAGCCACTGAGGGGACCTGGCCGGGTGGGGTCAGAGTTCCCAGACCTCTGCCTTCTCCAGGCTCCAGAGGCAGCAGAGGGGAGCTCCAGGCGGGGGCACAGCAGGTTTTTGTGGCTTGTTCTCTAAGGATGGCTGTGGCTGTCTGTCCCAGCTCCCAGGAGGGTCCCTGTCTGTCCCACATCCCCAGCAACACTGAGAAATGTTTTCAACTCGGTCAGTATGTTAGAAAAACAGGGTTGGGGTGAGGGTCAGCTCATTACTTTATCGGGGATGATATTCAGTTTCTTTTGTATGAAAATATATGCCCTGGAACAGGAGAAGGCCTCGTGCTAGGGCCGAGAAAAGGAGTGGGAGCTTGGGATCCTTTATAGTAAATCTGCCTGAGCCAGGACTGAGCAATGGAACTGGGACTGTTCCGGACCCAAGGACGGACATGGGGATGTGGCCTTCGGCTCCAGAATCATGAGGACAGAAGCGCGGTAAATTATTTTGATGATAAAACACTTGTTTTGTTTTCCAGGAGGGTGAAGCCTCCAGAGGGGAGTTTGAGAAAAAGAGGAACCTCCGAGAACTCTCCCGTGAGCCCTCAGAGGACAGCGACGTATTTGGTAGGTGACACACTGACTGGGAGCAGTGGTTTCATAGGATGGCCATGTGCAAATGCACTGTCACCGGAAGGTTTAGTTTCTCTAGTAACCTGGGCGACCTGTGAATCTGCTGTCCTTATTGGCAGTGCGACTCTCAGGAGGCGAGCCCTTCCTCACCTCACAATCCTCTCCCGTCCTGACCGCCTGGGGCCCGGGATCCGTGCCCACCTGCTGCTAGCTTGTTTTATTTTATTTTGCGTGGATTTCCCTGATTTTCCACTCTGTACGATATTTCTAGAAGTTGCTAGTTCTTGTGTGCGGGCATTGGAAAGCCGAACACTGCCCATAAAAATCCCTAATGAGGAAGTGAAATTGGCCCAAAGCCTAGTTACTATGGTGGTTATTTTAACTACAAAGAACGACTGGACTCGAGGTGTTGGGAAGTAACTGTTTCCTATAAAACTGCTTGTTCGTGGTGCCCCAGGGACAAAAGTTGCCTTTACATGTAGTCCTTTCTGCTGCCAGGGCAGAATGGACAGGTTCTCACGTGGTTTTCACGTGAAGGCTTTTGGCTCCACTGTGGCCTCATGACAGTGACATGCAGTGATTCATCTGGGACCCCATAGGTAGGCGGACACTCCAAAGATCTGCCTCGTATTCCTGAAGCAGTGAGAACAGGGCGGGGTGAAGCCTGGGATCCCCCTGGTCTATCCAAGGGGAAAAGAGCATGACCTACATACACATATGTGTAACATAAATACCATGTAATGTGAACAAGGCCTGCAACAGGCCTTCCCTTCATGATGAAAATGATATAAGTCCCATGGCTCTTTCAAAGGTAGCCCTCTGTCCCCTTCTCCAAAGATACATATTCGACTTGGAGAATTATTACCTAGAGTTGAATGTGAAAACCAATGGAAATGCAAGCATTCCAATCATATTACAAACTCAGCTTTGTCTTTTCCTGGGAAGAATAAGCAGACTCTGCCTGTTTGATTTCCCGTGACTTCCCGATGCCTGGAGCTTCGAGCTGCTCACATCAGCTGGATGAGTGCACCCACAGCTGCCAAGCCACCTCCACGGCACCTCCATGGCATGCACAGCCCATACTAGGTTAAGGTTGAGTCACAGCAGAGGGGAAGTGGGAGGATCCGACGATGTCCTCACTTCATGTGACCTTGAGCAAGATAGCCCAGATGCCTTGTGGGTTCCATCACTCTGCCCAACAACCCTGAGCGGTGCAGACGGTGAGGCCCCGCAGAGCTGCTGCATCTGCTTTTGAACCTCATAGTCCCTGTGCCTCATGCTTCCCTGGAAGCCAGAGAAATCCCTGTCTGCAGGTGCTGAGCCACCGCGGGAAAGGAGCTCAATAATCCTGGCTGCCCACCTCCCTGTGTAGTCTTGGAAAATCTACGTGCGAATTCTCTTTAAATTATGGAGTGTTCCACAAACGTCACTGAGAATGACAACAGGCCTTTTCTTGACCAAACAGAAACCCCCTGAATGTTATAGGGAACCAGGCCTTCGTGATGTTCTCTGAGCCACGCGGGTCATCAGCATTCCTTTCACAATAATGTCCCAGCCCCTGCGATTCATTTTGCCCCCGTGTCAGGAGAATCAGGGGCTGTGAGAAAGAAGCCGGGGCCATTGTCTATTACTGATTCATTGCTGCGGGTCACAGGCCTCCAGGTCTCAGTATTGTACCTTCCACGGTCAGAGTCCCCCCTGAGAACCAAACTGGGGACCTTAGAGAGTGTGCAGCCGGGCTGAGGAGGGCCGGCGCAGGTGCCGTGGCCACGTGCTCCAACCACAGGTTGCACAAGGAGACCAGACACGCTTCCTCCTGGCCCTGTGAGGGCCAGCGCCCCCACTTTCTCATCAATGCTCTCTAGAGTTTCGTTTACTTTTCCATTTCCTGGGAAAATCCCTGAAGGGTTGTTTCAGATCTAAGCAAACGACACACCAGGGCATGTTTAAAATCCCTTCTGTGACTGGTTTTCTGATAGTGACACTCCAGAGCGGCTTTGCCTGGCTACCCAAAGAGGAAGAGAACATTTTAAGGGTGTTGTCCAAGCTTTGGGGAAGCAGGTTGTTCTCCTTGGGGAAGCAGGTAGGCCCGTCACAGGCATTTTTTGAAGCTCACACCCAATATGTGACAGACACTGTTCTTGTCATTTGAAAACCAGGCAGAAAAGGCAGTGTCATGTCCCCGCCCTGCCCCTCCCAGTTCCCCAGTCATGGCTCTGTTCAGGTCAGTGAGGTGAATGGAAGCCTTGGGTCTCCCTCAGTTATGCTGACAGGAGAGAAGTCCCCAATAGAGGGCGCCCCTGCTCTTTCCAGAACCCCTGGGCTCCTTCCAGGGGGGACCCAGGTCTCCAGGTCAGAGCTGTAAGGATGAGCTTGTCCCACTGGAGGGGCAAGTGCAGGCCTACAGGGTCATGGGGAAGGACAGAAAGTACCGCCTCCCTGCTTCCGCTGATAGCATCTTACACAGCTCAGTCCTGTGCAAAAATCAAGGCAAAATTCTACTGAAATCATTAGAAAATGTCCGCCAATTCATTGCTCAAACAGTGGAGCTAGAATTACCTCATTGGTCCTGCGGCTCCAACAATAGAACAGCCCGTGAACTGCCACCTGCATGATGGTGAAAGGGGTGCCTGTGGGTAGAGGCCCTGCTCACTGTCTACACCCAGATGTGGGACCTCCCTCAGAAACCCATCGAGACCTATAACTGTCTTTGTACAAACTTGGTATTTAATTATATGCATGTGCTGTTTTCTTCCTTTGCTTGATTTTCTGCTTTGAGGCTCATTTTCCTGAGGATGATGAGGTCACTGGGGCCTAGCCTGTGGCATCTGCAAGTGATGGGAGTGTTTGGGGGACACCAATTCACCCTGAATCTCTGTCCCCTTCTGTCCCTAAGACAACCTCTGCAAACTGTTATATTCACAAGGTCCTGTACCTTGACCATGTGTCCTGAGGCCCAAGCTCTTGACTAGTGAGAAGTTCTGCCTCTAGGCTGCTGCTGAATACGTGATGTGTAAGCATGTGTGTGTGTGCAAGTGTGCGTGGGGGGGTGCATGTGTGCATGCACATGTGTGTGCACGTGTATGCAGGTGTGCACTGTGTGCATGTGTGTGCGTGTTTGTGCATATGTGTGGTTGCATGTGCAAGTGTGCTAATGTGTGCATACATTTGTATGGGTGTATTTGCACACATGTGCATATAATAATCTTTCCACAGACAAAATATCTCTGACACTCTGTTGCTTAGTTCTTTGAATTATGAGATGCCAAGACTACTTTCACTCCAGTGTTTCCATAGGAACGGTGTCCATGGACATGGGTTGTTGGTGTTGGTGTATTGGTAGTTGATCTGAGCTGTAAACATGAATCCACATGGTGGTAAAACCAGGACCATGCTGTCCCTGTGGGTTGAGCAGTCTGCTCCCCACTAAGAGCTCCATCCCCTGAGTCCTCAAATGTACGCCTCTGCCCTTCCGATGCCCCTGATGAGAGGAACACCCTGCAGATGTCCCCAGTGACCGCAGAGACAGGTGGGGACTCTGGCTGGGCAGTGTCGTCGCAAACACCAGAGGCCCTGCCAGCATCCCCACTCCCTGAGGCCACACTGACCTGTCACAGGGGAAGCTGGTGCCCTGGCTTCTGCTGAGCTTTCAACACTTCAGAAACCAAAGTCCCTTTTTCACATTCTAAAGAGAGATGGGAGGTGTCTCCAAGCAGGGTGTGGGCTCACACAAGCTCCCAGCACCTTCCCTGTGTCTCCACAGGTGAGATCAGGTGAGGAGGGGGTGCCCAGCTCAGGAAAGAGGCCGGGCGGTGGACAGCACGGCTGTGTGCTGGCAGAGAGGGCCCTGTGCCAGGAGGTGTGAGACGTGGGGCTTGCCTGCTGTGTCCTAGGTTGGCAGAGCACATGCTGTCCCACTGGGTCCCGGACCGGATGAAGCTGTGGTCCAAAGGAGGCCATTTCCCAGGGTGGTGACTCAGCAGTGCGCCCCGGGAGAGAGGAGGCCACTGCTGCCTGCCCTGTGTGCCCACCCGCAGGTCCTGGCCTTCAAAATGACATGTGCACTAGGGGTCACTTAAGGCCAACAGAGCCACAATGGAACAGCTGAGAAACCTCCAGAACAAAGCGATACAGACCTCACTAAGGCACAAGTGGCAGCTGTGATGGGCGTGGCCGGTGGGCAGTGGCCTATCCCAGCTTGAGACCCAGTGAAAACACCCACATTAGGTTTCCATCAGAAAAGTTACTATTTCTAATCTCACCCAACACCCAATGGAATTTGTCGTGTGGACTTGGAAGCTGCAGTGTGGCTGTGGGACTCTCTCCTCTCGATTCCTCAGCCACCAAGTCCCCTGGGCTGGTCAGTGGCCAGGGGAAGGACAGTCCCTGCAGAGGGCCCAGTCCCGGGCAGGCAGCTCTCCTCACACCTCTCCCAGCTGAGTCCCTACCTCCACCCCCTGCAGTTTGGGAGGGGCCATAACCCATAACGAATTGAATAAGTGAACTTGCTTCTCCAATGAATCCTTGAGTTGGTGAGCCACACCTCTCCTTCCTCTAAGAGCATCGCCATCAGTATTTGCTAAACTGAAGAAACAAGTCTTTTAAAAGGAAAATAAGCCCTGGCCGGTATGGCCAGGTTGGGCATCTTTCCATGCACCGAAAAGCTGTCAGTTCAATTCCTGGTCAGGGCACATACCTAGGTTACAGCTTTGATCCCTGGTGGGGGCACATACAGGGGGCAACCAATCAATGTTTCTCTCTCTGTGTGTCTCTCTCACCCCATATCATCCCCTCTCTCTAAAATGAGTCAAACATATTCTCACATGAGGATTTAAAAAATTAAAATAAGACAATCCCCAGCTCTGGTTCTGGCCAAATACAGCCCTGCTCACATACCTGCCCCAAGATGCATGGGGTCGCACCTGCCTTCAGAGATCAGGCTTTGGTGAGAATCAGGTCCCTGACTCTGCCCTGTGTCACTGCTGAGCCATCACAGTCTCACCACGCTTCATCAGTGCTGCTGGGCCCTGATTCCCCCCACACTTGTTCCGGCAGGTCACCTTGCAGCCCCTGAGCTGTGGAGACTGTGGCAGGAGGCTTTTAAAGCACACAATGGATGTGACACGCTCCTAGCAGAATAATTTTATCATTAAGGATGTAAAGGCAATTTAGAGCTGCCTATATCAGTCACCAGCAAGTGAAATGTAGGTAAATTGATATAATTTTGGCACATTGAATCAGAATGTTTCATTAGGTAGATGTAGTGCATCCAGGCTGTTCTTATTTCTCAGGGCTCAGTACAACCATTTTTTGATCCTATATATAATCCTATGTAATAAAAGCCTAATATGCTAAGTGCATCCGGTCGTTCGGTTGTCCATCCAACCAATCAAAACATAATATGCTAATGATATGCTAAGGCCGCTCAGCCTCTGGCTATAATGTGCAATGATCACCAGGGGGCAGATGCTCCGACCTGTAGGTTAGCTTGCTGCTATGGTCCGGCCGATCGGGACTGAGCAAGGCAGGCCAAACACACCCTGAAGCCCTCCCATGGGCCCTCCCCAGCTGGCCAACCTCCTGCATCCCTCCCCAGCCCTGATCATGCACTGGTGGGGTCCCTCGGCCTGGCCTGTGCCCCCTCTCAATCTGGGACCCCTCAGGGGGGCACATAGACTGTCAAGTAGTTCCATCCTATATAATAAAAGGCTAATATGCAAATCAACCAAACGGCGGAATGACCAATTACTATGATGCACACTGACCACCAGGGGGCAGACGCTTAACACAGGAGCTGCCCCCTGGTCATCAGTGTGCTCCCATAGGGAGAGCGCTGCTCAGCCAGAAGCCCTGAGCCGAGCTGATGGCTGGCGAGCACCTCCGTGAGTCTCTCCCACCTCTGCGACAGCACTAGGATGTCCGACTGCCAATGCCATCAGTCTG
The DNA here is from genome assembly GCF_963455305.1 of Plecotus auritus. Classification (NCBI taxonomy): domain Eukaryota; kingdom Metazoa; phylum Chordata; class Mammalia; order Chiroptera; family Vespertilionidae; genus Plecotus; species Plecotus auritus. The sequence goes on from NC_137782.1 coordinate 43,557,447, forward strand.
ACCACCCCCGAGGGCTCCCAGACTGTGAGAGGGCACAGGCCAGGCAGAGGGAACCAGCCCCCCGCCCACTGAGTGCACGAATTTTATACACCGGGCTTCTAGTTATAAATAATTTATATAAGAAGACACATCTGCCCTTCTTTCTCTCCCAGACACACTAACAGCAGTGACACTACCTGGATGGTTTAGTTTTAAATGTTATCTGATTTTATTAGAAAACTAGAGGCCTGGTGCACGAAATACGTGCACGGGGGCGGGGGGTGTCCCCTCAGCCTAGCCTGCACCCTCTCCAATCTGGGACCCTCGGGGGATGTCCAACTGCCGGGACTGGGCCTAAACCAGCAATCGGACATCCCTCTCACAATCTGGGACCGCTGGCTCCTAACTGCTCACCTGCCTGCCTGCCTGGTCGCCCTTAACTGCCCCCCTGCCAGCCTGATCACCCCTAACCACCTCTGCCTGCTGACCAGATCACCCCTAACTGCCCCCACCCCCACCAACCTGGTTGCCCCCAACTGCCCCCCACTGGCCTGGTTGCCCCCAACTGCCCCCCCCCCGCCAGCCTTGTTGCCCCTCACTGCCCCCCTTTGCCAGCCTGGTTGCCCCTAACTGCCCCACGCCCTGCCGGTCTGTTCGCCCCTCACTGCCCCCCCCCCCCCCCCGCGGGCCTGGTCACCCCCAACTGCCCTCCCTGCTGGCCTGAACACCCTTTACTGCCCCATCTGCTGGCCTGGTCGCCCCTCCCTGCCTCCCTCTGCTGGCCTGGTTGCTGCTAACTGCCCCCCCCTGCTGGCCTGGTCGCCCCTCACTAACCCCCCTGCCGGCCTGGTCACCCCACACAGCCTGCTGTTCAGTCGTTTGGTCGTCCCTCACTAACACCCCTGCTGGCCTGATCGCCCCATGCAGCCTGCTGTTCGGTCATTACTGTGAGGGCATCCTGACCAATTTGCACATTACCCTTTTATTAGTGTAGATTTTACCTCTAGTTGAAACCTTTTTATTTAAATTGCTTCAAAAAAGTGTGTCTTAGTACTCCATTTCTTTCTCCTGGAAACTCTGTTACAAACCCAGATGGGGTGGGTGGTGTTATAACCTGTGGTCCATAACCGGCAGGTGGCACAGCATGGAGACAGGATCTGCCACAGGTGCAGGGTCCAGGACCTTGAGTGGATCGGACAGTGCTCCCTCACACTGATGCAGCTCCTGCTCCTGAGATGCCAGTGACCAGACTGGGGAGCCATGTGGGAGGGTGTCCATCTGCCCAAGAGCAGAGACAGCCCCAGCACAGTGACATGGAACTGGACACACTGGCACACTCACACAATGTGCACAGTTACTGACACACACTCACATATACATGGACACACTCATATACACTCTCACACATGAAGGAAAGGTGGGAGAGTGGGGAGGGACCACCTGGGCCCCTTGGTGGTGTCATCTCCTCTCCTCACTGTGCAGGGCAGCCTGACGCCCTTGCGGGGAGGTCGCTGCTTGTCTGCAGGGGCAGCTGGAGGGACACAGTGTTTTGTCCAGTCACCAGTGAGCAGTCAGCCTGCAGGCAGTTGTTGCCATAAGGAAGATTAAAGGGAGTTATAACTGGTGAGCTCGCAGGGTGAAGTCTTCTCCTGTGTGCTCAGGCAGCACCTTGTCACTGTGGTTTTCTGTGACATGATTGGACAGAAGGAGGCCCCTCGGGTGTCCCCTCGGGAGAGACAGGTCCTGGTTCTGGCTTTGTGGGCACATTGTTCCAGAGGACACTGCCAATCCCCAGGCATCTTACTCACCTTCATTAAAACCGACTTAGGAAAATACATACCTGCAATCCTGATGAGCAGGGAGCCAGGCTGGGGAGGTTAGGGAACAAAGGAGAGAGTGGCATCATCGAGGCAGCTGCCATGAGGGCCAGGGAGGGCAGGGGCCAGGCTGGCTGGGCCCCCGGGGTGGACAGTGAGGGACATGGCAGGTCGCTCAGAAGGGGTGACATGACCCCAAAGCCCTGTACTCCTAGTCCTCAGGCTTCAGCAATGCCCTTTTAAAGGTTGGGGTGCCTGGGTGACCACTGAACTTGGCCCCAAAAAGACATCTCTCTAGAATGGCCCAAATTCACCAAAAGTTGGCATTTCTAAGCCATGTATTCAGTGGTGCCCATGAGGTATGCCTGTAGCCCAGTCCCCCGTCACCAAGCAGGAACTGCACCTGAGAACAGAGAACTAACACTGAGGCGAGACCCGGCTTCCATGCGCTTATTCAGGGGAACGTACATCATTCATCATTTTCACTGTCCATAGAGAGCTATTTCTATGTTCCTTCGGAATTATTTAAAAATTTTTAGTGTCAATTGGTTTTTGTTTTTACAATGCTTCTCTCTCCAGTGGGCTTCTTGGGCCGGGACAGTATCTTTGCCTCCTGATTCAGGGGCTGGAGAGTCTGGAGGTGTCTCCGTGGAACAGCAATGGTTTTGAGACAGGTCACTTCTTGCAGCCAGGAGAGGGAAAGGATATGGGGACAATGGGAGCCTGTAATTTTGGTTGTTGCCGTTGTTGTTCTATAAGAATCTCAGCAACTTAGCACAAATGAAAGCAGGGCTTGTTCCCAAGGCTACAGGAACAAGCTTCATTTGGGGAGTTTAGGGGTCATTGTCCCCAGTGATGAGAGCTGCTCACACACCTGCCTGCATGGAGGTAGGACTGTGTAGCAGTGGATACTGTTGTGTCACTACTGTCTATCAGTGGGCAGACCTGAGCCAACATCCTCAAACGGGCAGAGAATTCATTCCAAACCAATAGGCATCACTTCAGGTCCCACCAAGCCACCTCGCATAGCTTTTCACTCTCAACATGCAGAACTTAAAAGAGACAGAAATTAAAGACAGCCTTTCTTCACATCACAACGCCAAGCAACCGCTCAGCCCATTACAATGCACAAAGAGATGAAAAGCTTCATCCCCACCCCCAAGGAGACACCTGATTGGTAGTATTGCTCTTATGTCAATCAGGGGCAAAGCAGATGTACAGTCCTTAGTTCATCTAGCTTGAGGCCTGTGTTGGTGGCCAGAGTGTTTCATGCCTGAGGCACATAAAGATAGATGATAGATACTTCATCCTCAATAAAACACTTTTTGATGAAAATGTTTCATGCACCGCATGTGGACATTTGTAGAGTTTCAGGAAAAAAGGGGACTTTGCAACTCACTGCAGCCCAGCTGTGAGCGATCCTGGCCTTGGGGGATCCGAACTGAGCAGGACAGTGGCACCAACCCAGCACCCTAGGGTACCTGCTGCAGTGCCTGATAGATGGATGCCATTTAGTGAGTCAGAAACCAGGACCACTTGGAAATTACCCAGGACTTGTAGAAAATAGCATCAAATTGTCTCTGATTAAAATTTAAAATGTTGAAGAGAGTTCAAGGAGAATTTTTCTTCCATTTTGGAGAACTTGGCAATACAAACACATCCATACATATGTGTATATGACTTTATCATGACATGCAAATGTTGACTTTCTGTCCTAATATATAAAGAGCCAGGGTCCATCACAACCTAAAAGTCTGGACGGACAACTGAACAACAGGCTAGGGTCCCAGCCGGCATGGTGGGAGTCAGTCCTGGGTCCCAGCCGTCCGCGGTGCAGCGGTGGGAGGGAGCTGTGGGAACAGACCCATGCTGCCATCGGACTGGCCTCTGGGTCCTTCACCCCACCCGCAGGCTCTGGGGAAGCAGAGCCATGGTGCAATGGGACTGGACCCTACCCAAGGGGTCTCGGATTGTGAGACCATGCAGGCAGGGCTGAGAGACCACCCCTGCCCCCGCCGCCGAGTGCACGAATTTTTGTGCACCTGGCCTCTAGTATATGATAATATTCTTGTGAAATTATCAATCTATTCGATATTTTTTTTTTAATCCTCACCTGAGGATATTTTTATTCCATTGATTTTTAGAAAGTGGAAGGGAAGGAGGAAAGTGGAAGGGAAGGAGGGAGAGAAAGAAACATTGAGCCAATGGTCTTAGGCTCTACAGCAGTGGTTCTCAACCTGTGGGTCACAGTAGCAAAATTACAGTTATGAAGTAGCAACGAAAATAATTTTATGTTGGGGGTCACCACAACATAAGGAACTGTATTAAAGGGTCGCAGCATTAGAAAGGTTGAGAACCACTGTTCTAAGGTATCTATCTCCACTAGATGAGTAAACAGGGAATATATTTTCCATTTTTTCAGTCAGATACTTTATAAAGTGTAAATGTGTGTGATTATGTGATCATGAAAAATTATCTCAAAATGATTCTCAAAAAAGAAAATAAAAAACACCCCCTCCCCCCCCCAAAAAAACTAATATATTAGTATATACACTTTTCTAAAACAATATATACCTAGAAATAGTTAAAGCAGCAGATAAAGAGATATTTATATTTTTATAAATATCTTGGAATGTCTCCTTTATTCCCATGTATCTAATTATTACACCATCTTTTCTCAATCTAAAAACTCATGTTTTACTGCCTGAGGATTTTTTGTAAGTATTTCACTGAATACTCATTTACTTAAAGAGTTTTGAAGTTATTTTTACCCTTAAAAGATTGCAGTGGCTGCCGCTGGCTGGTACCGGCTGCGCCACAGGGCACCTCCTCGTTGCTGGGACCAGCTGTGAAAAGCAGGCATTGTGTGCAGGCCCTGTCCCCACTCCAGACCTTTGACACCATTGTTCCTGTGGCTCCCGGGGACACAGTGCTGCAGTTCAGCTCTGCCACTGTCCCCAAGAAAAGATCTGAACGTGACCCTCCCTTGACTAAAACACCCAAGAGTCAATGTATGGATGAAGTTTTACCTTGGGACCCATGGATTATGCCTGTCCTGCAGCACAGAGCATGTACACGGTGACTGTTTCTGACCCTTTTTCCAGGTAGCCAATGATGAAAAGATCCTCTGAATACTTACAAAGGAACAGAAATGTTTGTAGAAGTGTGATGGTTAAACTTGATACTACGTTTTAGCTAAGAGAGGGGACCCCAGTCAAAATGAGTTAAATCTGGACCCCTGCTCCCGGTTCATTTGATGACAGCAAATGCCGAAGCGAGACAACCCGTTGCCCAGTGTTGAGCTTCTGGAATGTGTGCCTTTGGCCGGCGTAGGAAAGCATACCGCCTTCTGCTCACCCTCTTCCCCTCCTCTCCTTACTTTGCAAAAATTGCAGGTAGATGTTAAACATTCATGCACTTGGCATGCACGAATTCCAGAAAGGTCACAGAAAGTGACAGTTGTTTCCGTTTGACTGTGACACCGTTTTTTCTTTATCTCTGCAGTGGCAGCTCCAGCTCAGACTTGTTTTTGTGGCCCTGGGATCACGAGAAATGTCACATCTTTTTGCTGGTTACAAATAAATCATATTGGTTCTTTGTTTTTTTGCAAGACTTTCAGTGGCAATTCTTCCAAAATAGACTATCTTTTATTAAGTGATTATTCAGAATTGAAAGGAAAGAAAAAAGATAATATGAGAAAATTCTAACACTCAGTTCTTGAAGTTGTACAAGATATATGTGAAGGGTAGGGTAGCTGCATTTCCTCTCTGTAACTGGGATTTTATTATTTGCTAGAGGCCCAGTGCATGAAATTCGTGCATGGAGCGGGGAGCTCAGCCCGGCCTGCATCATCCTCTCACAGTCCGTGAGCCCTCGGGGGATGTCCTTAGTGCTGCTGCGGAGGCAGGAGAGGCTCCCACCACCACCGCTGTGCTTGCCAGCCGTGAGCCCGGCTCAGGGCTTCTGGCTGAGTGGCACTTCCCCTGTGGGAGCGAACTGACCACCAGCGGGCAGCTCCTGCGTTGAGCATCTGGCCCCTGGTGGCCAGTGCGTGTCATAGCAACCAGTCATTCTGCCGTTTGGTCTATTTGCATATTAGCCTTTTATTATATAGGATACTAGAGGCCTGGCGCATGAAATTCATGTGCGGGTACAGTCCCTCGGCCTGGCCTTTGATCAGGGCCATCTTCCCCTGCTGCCTACAGCTGGCCCTGCCCCCTGCCACCACCCACCCCCAGGTCCCCGTTCACCATTGGGTGATCGGTGCCTGACAGCTGGGGAAAGGGACCAAGAGGTGGTCAGTGCACCTCATAGTGACTGGTCCAGTGGTCGTTCTGCTTATTCTGCCATTAGGGTCAATTTGCATATTACCCTTTTATTATATAGGATAGAGGCCTGGTGCACAGGTGGGGGCCGGCTGGCTTGCCCTGAAGGGGGCCCCCAATCAGGGTGGGGTCCCTGCTGGGGGTGGGGCCAGCCTGGGCAAGGGGCCATGGGCAGTTTGCAGGCTGGCCACGCCCCCGGCTTTGTCAGGAAGGATGTCCGGAAAATGTTCGGTCTAATTAGCATATTACCCTTTTATTAGTATAGATGTGATTTTGCTTTAATACACTTCTCAATGATCAGCACAATTTGCCTGTTTTAAGAGCAGTGAAAGTAAAGTGTGGAAGTAATTTGCAGTGAGGCAGACAAGTGAGGAAGGCGTTGCAGCATTCCCTTACAAGTTCTGTCTATGGAAATGTCATATGTATGGCGTTTGTTCTGGGGACAGTAGGGTGCTGTAAGTTCATCTCCACATTTCCTTCGGGTCCTTCGTCTCCTCTGGCTCTTGGTGATAAACCAGCAGAAACCCTTCCTTCCTCCCACTATTTAGTCCCAGCTCCTGCCTGATGTGAGGGCTGCTTTTCAGTCTAAGTAACCGTTCTCCTCTGACACCCAGTCCCGGGAGGTCAGGTGACTGATCACTTACCTACATTCACCTTCTGAGTTTGGGTCCCTGGATCCCTGCCGAGGTTCTTGAGTGGCCCTGGGTCTGAATTAAATATAAATCCCCCAGGGAGCCTGACTTCCTTTGGACAAGCATACATGATCTTCTTCTCATTTAAAATAATTGTCACTCATTTTATTTATGAAATTAAACCAAATAAATGTGTTTAAAACTGCCTTACATGTCAAGCCACAACGCCTCAACAGTGCAAATATCTTCCCGTGGCTTCTTGCTCTCTGGGTGTGAACACACACTGAGGAAGTGCTTGCTCTCTAGCTCCCAAACTCTGACCTCTGCAGCTGGCTTGCCCTGATGGTCACTTCTGAGTCAGGGCTGCACTGACTAATTACTCCTGTCCTCAGAGCTCCCTTCAGATTCTAGATCACAGAGGTCAACGCACTTTCTCTGCAGAGGGGCAGACGGTCATGGTTCAGGCTTTGCAGGCCCGCGGGCCCTGTCAGGCTTACTCAACTCAACGCTGCCTATGGAGATGTTGGCAGATGGGTGTGGCTATTCAGCAACACTATGGGTGAACACTGAAATTTAAATTTCATATACTTTCTACATATCATAAAATACTATTTTTTCCTTTTCCTCTCTTTTTTAAACTATTTAGGGAGGTAAAAACATCCTCAGCTTGTAGGCTGTAGAAAAAAGGAAGTAGGCCAGGTTGGTCCTGGGCACAGTTTGCTGACACCTTCCCATCACTGCCAATGTGGGCCCTGCTCACCAGGGAACCCACTTGGATTTCCACTCAGCACAGAATGCAAAGGGCAAACTCTGCTGATCAGCCAGTCACAACATCTCTTGTACTTTAAAATATTACATAAAAAACTAACAGCAGCACCTATCATATGAATTGATTGATGAATAATTTTTCCATTAAGCAAATACTATACATACACATGTGATATGTGTGATATGTGTGTGCTCAGATATACAATAACATGCACACACACATCACCCATACATGCGGCTGCTCCGTGTACAGGGGTCAGTGGATAGACAGTCCCAGGTCTGGGAGCTGACCTGAGCCAACCCTTCCTCCCCAGGACCCAGTCTTGGAGTGGGAGTGGCAGGAAAAACCACGCACTAGGCAGGAAGCTTGGGCTTGGGTCCTGCCTGCTGTGCGCTGTGGATAAGCCTCCCTGACCTGATCCCCTCGGATGCGGAATCGGGTGGTGGTGTGAGCTCTTTGTGAGCACGGAGAGAAGGATGAAGGTGTGTCAAAGAGATCTTCACCAACGGCACCTCCGCCGTCATGTCGGTCGTCAGCGTGGCCCCTCTGCACCTGCCCTGTCCACACTGCCTCCAACCTTTGCTTCTGAATCTTTTCCTGCCTCTTACAGGTGTCTTTGTCTGGGGCTGCTTGGGAGCAGGGCAGTGGTTGAGTGCTCAGCACAGCGAAGGCTCTGCCACTGGATTTGCCCTTTGACCTGACCTGTGCCCAGAGGCAACCCCTAAGTACCACTCAAACCATGTGGCTGCAGGAGGTCAGGTGGTTTGGGTCATGTGTTTCAGCTCCTCTTGTTGCATTTCTATCCCACAAAAGGAAGCAGGCAGCACAGACATCTCCTAGGTCCCCGGGAAGGGCGGTGGGAGCTGAGTCTGGGTTGGGGATGAGGATTGGACCTGAACCGGCCCAGAGCCCCGACAGGGCTCTCCCACCTTGTCACATGCCGGAAGAGGCTCCCGCCCCACAGACACCCTGGTCCCCACCTGGGGCTGGACTCTGGGCTGAGTTGTCCTGCCTGTGCATGCACTGAGTAACTTTGGGGACCCCATGGCTGGCGGGAGGTAGCAAGCTGAGCTCTTGGCCAGGAATGCGATTCTTCCCAGCCTTTTCCAGCCCAGCGATTCCGTGAGGAGTTTCAGGGTGTGACACCTCATGTCAGATGGGACTGTGACTTCCACACAGGTCAGAAATGAGGTCACAGCTTCCTCCTCTCGTGTAATAAAAGCTACTGCTGATCACAGGACACGGCGGGAGGGTCTCAGCGCCATTTGGAAAGATGACAGGGACAAAGGGCCAAAATGAGTCAAAGTGAAGAAAATGACCAGGTCAGGGGCCGGGGGCTCGAATGGGGACAGCCTGCTTCTCTGTGGCTGCTGAGCATCATGGTTGTCGGGACAAAGTTACTGTGAGAATCGTCAGATGTTGCACATGGAACGGAACCCATGTGCATACCAGGCTCTGGCTTAAATCTCATTATCTTTACGACTCCTGTGCTGGGAAGGCGGGCAAGGGACTGTCTCCCCGTTGTGCAATGCACGGTGGAGCCCCCAGCCCCAACCCTGCTGTGGGAGGGTTCAAGGGGTGAGCTATTTAGAGCAAATAAAAACTATATGTTCTGGGCACACAAAGGAGGCATTCGAGTGAGCTGGGTGGGTTGATAAGACTCGTTTGTGAAAAGGTTTTAAAGAAACCTCGGGGTAGCCGGGCGGGCAGCCGCATGCCTCTCATAGCTGCAGGATGTCTGCCATAGCACATCCACGGCACAGCGAGGCCTTTTGTTTCCCTCTCCTCCATGGTGACCTCTTCGGCGCTGGCCCACAAAGACAAATTCCAGGGCCCGCAGGCCCCTCTGCAGAGAGCAGCCTGCTGGGCAGGCCAGAGACATGCTGGTACCCCCATGGCCAGCCAAGCAGGGTCCTATGCTCTTAGCATGTGCCCCCGCTCACCCTCACCCCTCTGGACAACGTGCTTGTCTCCATTATTTTGGCTTGAAGTTCTGTCGAAGGTGCAGAGCCTTGCAGCCCAGTTCATAGTGCACGGGTTTAAGGCAGAATGGAGTCCCCACCTGTCCTCATCTGGGGGGCAAGAGTTGAGTGCTTAGGCTCTGGTCCCAGGCACCTTTCCCTAGTACATAGCTGGCAGCCAGCACCGGGCTTCTGCAGGGGGCCCCCGGCAGGGAGGGCCTGGGTCCAAGTTTGATCAGAGCCCCGCAGGGCCGACGCTGCAACCCCACCAGGACACCAAGATGGAAAGGGGCCTCTGGTCCCCAGCAGGACTGCCTTGTTTCTGTCTTCTGTGACTCAGCACATCCTGTGGGACAGGATGGTCTCCTATTCGACAGCACAGATTAGCACTCTCAGTGTCAGGAGCCTCACGGGCCAGAAAGTAAGTAACCTGGGGGTTTTGTTAGGCAGTAAATGACCAATGTTGTACCTTCCACAAAGATGGGAGTGTGGCCACACTGTCCACACTGGAGGACGTGAATATGGGGTGCACATCCCCCTTTGCTGTGTGAACTTGAACCAGTAAGAGGCCTTGAAACAGGGCCATCTGGTCACCTACACTGTGCAGGTGGGTCAGAAAGAGGCCTACACACACTCCCCAGCACTTACTCTCAGACCAGGTTTTTCCTGTTCTTTTGATTCCAAATTGCCTTTATTCTGTAGTGAAATCAGGGACTATTACATGGTGGCTATTGTTTCTCTTCATGTCTTAGCTGGAAAAATGGAAACTTCTTGAAGTTCTGGGAGGCAGCATGAGCACCCATCATCCTCACCCCTCATCACTTCCCTGGTCTGTGAAGTCTGGGTCGCCTGATGTACCAGAGCAACGTGCATATACAAACCCACAGTGATGACCTCTGGTGAGCTAAGCCTCACTGCACGTTTTTAAGGTGTAAAAATTGACAAAGCCCCTATTAGCGGAGCAGTGATCATTTTTCACACAGAGGGGTTTCCGCATTCTGTGTCACTCTGGTTTGGAGAGCAGTCTGGTCATGCTCTGAGTAACTCCATGAATGCTTTCTGTTCCTGCTGACCTGGGAACCCCTGGCATTCAGAGGCAGGAGCAAACTCCAGAGGTAAACCAAGGTGGGGCTCTCACCGTCTCACCCCTACAGACAGGTGTCTGTGCACAGCTCCCACTGCGGGGACAACACCCTCCCAGGTCAACCCAGAGGGGTGACGAGCCCCCGAGTCCAAGCACCAACAGCAGCAGCAAGTGCTGTCACCGGGAGAGGAGTGACAGGAGGCACTCAGGGCACACAGCGCCATCAAACAGAAGGTTGTGCAGCCCCACACACTGCAGCAGGTTCAAGATCATGGGCATGTTTGAAACTGAACTTCCCTTCTAATCACCGTGGCTGCGAGTGGCTGAGTGGGGCGGGTCACTGACGCTCGCAGTGTGGGAGTTAGGAGGGCGGACCTCAGCTATTGGGAGAGTGAATAACATGTGGCCCACTCCCCTGTGGTCTATTTTAAAAAGCAGAACTGGGCGTCGTCCGTATGCATCCTGATTTATTGAGCCTGGAGGAAGCCACGGAGGGAGGGCACCCTGCCTGCCTGCAAGGGGTAACTTCGGTGGGAGCAGCTAGATTCAGGGCGTAAGCAAGGCCACCATCGCCTTTTGCTGGAGCCCCCTCATTCTTGACAGCTATCAGTCTCGGCCCACAGTCAACACCATCCCTGATGTCACCATCCTGCATGGCAGTGTCTCTCTGCCATCCTGTGATTTTAATATCGCCACCTTCCAAGGGCCGGTGCAAACCCACCGAAGTTTTCTGGGCCTCATTCTGGCAATTAGATCAAGGGGTTATTGGGGGTTTTTGTTGTTGTTGTTGTTGTTTTTAAATATATTTTATTGATTTTTTACAGAGAGGAAGGGAGAGGGATAGAGAGTTAGAAACATCGATGAGAGAAACATCTATCACTTGCCTCCTGCACACCCCCTCCTGGGGATGTGCCTGCAACCAAGGTACATGCCCTCGACCGGAATCGAACCTGGGACCCTTCCGTCTGCAGGCCGACACTCTATCCACTGAGCCAAACCAGTCAGAGCAGGTTATTGTTTTTTAAAGAAATTTTCTCGCAGCTCCTGTGGAATGTGCACAAAGGCGGAGTACTTGTCAGTGACACTCGCGCCACGTCAGATCCCAGCCTCACACTGTGCCACAGGCTCGGCGCTGTGACCAGCGTCTCACTGAGAGTTGGGCATCGGCTGTAACAGGATTAAAGCTGATATTAATTGACAAATTAACACTGCACTTGGCCTTCCAAAACCACAGCACATCCACAGATTCCGACTTCCCCCTCCCCTTGTGCGCGGGAGCAGCTACTTTCAGGGCACAAATGCCCATCCCTGCGCCTCACAAATGGCCACATTCAGGGACACAAAGCCCAACTGTGGTGAAAACGTTGGTATTCAGATGTGCTCGTGTTTGGTTAATGCATTGAACCCAGTACAATGTAGCCCTTGTTTTCCTCCCCATTTGCATGATGCATATGAGCCGCAGAATCTGAAACACAGCTAGAAAGCTGGGCTCTTTCTGTGGGACCTAGGAATTAGCTTTGTGCCCTGCAAACCCTGCAGCTCCATGCCAGCCAGGTTTCTTCCTTTGGCTGCGGTGCGATGAGGCGTGTTCACAGGTGTGTTGTAAATGTCGGTGTCCCTCATGGTTGGATTGAATCAGTGGTCACGGAAGACGTGCTGGGTTCTACGTGCTGTTTCCAAGACGTGAGCATGGCTGCATCAGGCAGCTCTCCCAGGAGCACGGATGAGGTCACGGTGGTCCTGGTGCCAACTGTCTGCCTTGGGCTTCCTAACTTGCAAATGTTCATGATTTTTGCTTGGAGTAAGTTACTATGCTTTGCAAATACAGGCCGATACATCAACTGCATGACAACTGTTGCTCATGGGACAGCCTCTTGACCCATCTAACTACCTATCCACCCACCTGCCACTTACTGAGTATCTAATATGCACCTAGTGATTTTATTGAAAGAGGGTAGAACTTTTAGCTTTTTACTATTTATGTGTGTGGAAGTATGTGTTGTGATATATAAACCTCTGAAATATAGGTGACAAAGGAAACGACCCTGCATCACGTGGCATGCACAATTATCCCTGGATGGTCCCCTTCCTCCCCACCCAGCCACCCTCATCTCTTCTAGAGGCAGCCCCTCACCCTGTGCCCACCTGAAGTCTGGTCTCCCCCACACGCCTGCAAGTGTCCCCCATTGTTCTAGGAGAGGCCAGCCACTTGCTCACCCTTGAAAGCCCAGCACAGTCTGGCCAGTCCACCATCTCCCGCCACACCTCTCCCCTCCCCACCCGCTCCCACCTCAGACTCCAGGCCTCTGCTTCTTCCTGGAGCACACACCAAGCTTAGTCTGCCCCGGCCCCATCCTGTGGTCCTTTCCTCCATAGTAGCACCCCCAGTGCTCACACGGCCACAGTCTCCTTTCCCCCATGTCCCTCCAGGGGCCTTCCTGTCCCCTATCCTGCTCTGTTTTCTTTCATATTATAACTTGATATGAAATTACTTATTATATCCACTTCCTATGGCTGTCATAACAAATTACCACAATCTGGGTGACGGAAAACAACAGGAACTTCTTTTCTCACAGTCTGGAGGCCAGAGGCTGAATCAAGCTGTCGAAAGGACCACACCTGAAGGCTCCAGGGGAGGGTTGTCTCCTACCTTCTGGTGCTCCTGGCAAGCCTTGGCATCCTTATCTTGTAGACACGTCAGCTCAGTCCTTGCTTGAGTCGTCCAGCAGCCTCTTCTTCATGTGCCTGTGTCCAAATCCCCTCTTCTTAGAAGGACACCGGTCCTTGGACCAGGGCCCACCCTCCTCCAATCTGACCTCAGAGTAACTTGATGATACCTACAAAAGACCCTATTTCCAAATAAGGTCACATTCATAGGTACCAGGGGTTAGGATGTGGACGTACTGTTTGGAGGGACATTATTCAACCCATACGTACATTTTTATCTATGTTCATGAGATAAGGACTCATCTTGTTCATCACTATAACTCAAACATCTGGCACAGGACATTACACTTGTTAGGCACTCAGTGAATGTGGATGGGTGGATGGGTAGTTAGATGGGTGGGTGGATGAGTGCGAAGTTGGATGGATGAGTGGGTGGGTGAATGGATGGATGGGTGAGTGGGTAGATAGGTTGGGGGGTGGATGGGTGGATGGATTGATAGGTGAGTGGAAGGGTGGGTAGATGGTTGGATAGGTGGGTGGATAAGTGGGTGGGTGGGTGGGTGGGTGGGTGGATGGGAGGATGGATTGATAGGTGAGTGGAAGGGTGGGTAGATAGTTGGATAGGTGGGTGGATAAGTGGGTGGGTGGGTGGGTGGATGGGAGGATGGATTGATAGGTGAGTGGAAGGGTGGGTAGATGGTTGGATAGGTGGGTGGATAAGTGGGTGGGTGGGTGGATAAGTGGGTGGGTAGGTGGATAGATGGGGAGTGGATGGGTATGTGGATAGGTGGGTAGATGGATGGGTATGGGAGTGATTGGTGGGTAGATGAGTTGGGGGTGGATGGATTGATGGGTGGGTAGATGGATGGATGGGGAATGGATGGGTGGGGAATGGATGGGTGGATGGGGAGTAGATGGGTGGGTAGGTGAATGGGTGGATGGATGGAGGGTGGCTGGATGGATAGGGGGGTGGATGAGTGGGTGGGTGGATGGATAGTCAGAGCTCGTCTGACTCTGAGGGCCTGTCTTTGAAGGTGTTGTCCTCCCTCCCCAGGGAGGCTAAACAGATGAATGGCTGGACGGATGTGTTGGGTAATGTCAGTGAACAGATTGTCGGACAGTCAGGTGAATGGGCGGTATTACAGGAAAGTGTGAGTAAACCACATCTCTGTAGATGAGTAATAAAGCTCACAGGAAACTCATATTCGTTCATTTAAACCTAACTTATAACTTGAGAGCAAAATGGCTATATTGCCATTCTTGGGAGAAACACTGTATTTTTTATAAAAAGCAATGAACTGGGACACAGCATGAAATGCCCCATTTCCCCGCAGACGTCCGCACTGTTGCTGCTCCCAGCGCAGAAGCCGGAACACAATGTCCTGACTGAGCATTTCACGTGGAGCCTCTGGTGGATTCTGGGCTGGAATTCTAAATGCCCGTTTCTCTGAGGCAGGAATTGCAGAAAGCTGTGGGAAGCTCCCTTTTCACCAAGAACACTGAAAATACCTTTTGTCAAATAAATGCTCCCAACATGTTCGCTTATGCCTCAGGGGCTTTTCGAGCATATATGTCCCACAAAGGTGCCCACCATCCTGGGTTCTCCAAATGGAGCAGGGACAGCACCCAAGGGAAACTTTGACAGGATCGCTCTGTGCTCGGCCGCTCGGCCAGGAAGCCCCCTGTACCTCATGTAGGGCCCCAAATCTGGAGTGGCAGGCCGTTCCCGGGCCCCTGGGGCACAGAACTGCAGCAGGCTGCCCGGCCCAGGCTGGTGCCCAGGCAGATTGGCTGCCACGGCTCCATGGCCAAGGGCTATCTGTGGGTTTTGTAGGAGACCCGTGGAGCATCGGGGAAGAAAGCGGCATTGTCCCGCCACTCTGCACGGCCCTCATTCACATCTCACTGTTGTTTGCAGGAGAGGCAGATGTGGGCCAGAACAATGGGCCCCCCTCTCGGGACACAGCGGTGACAGACTCCAAGCGCACAGCGGACCCAAAGAATGCCTGGCCGGACGCCAACCCAGCTGACCCTGGCGGCCGCCCCCACTTGATCCGCCTCTTCTCCCGAGATGCCCCGGGGAGGGAGGACAACACCTTCAAAGACAGGCCCTCGGAGTCAGACGAGCTCCAGACCATCCAAGAGGACAGTGCAGCCGCTCCCGAGGGCCTGGATGCAATGGCGTCACAGAAAAGACCCTCCCAGAGGCACGGATCCAAGTACCTGGCCTCCGCCAGCACCATGGACCACGCCAAGCACGTCTTCCTCCCGAAGCACAGAGACACGGGCTTCTTCGACTCTCTGGGGCGCTTCTTTGGAGGTGACAGGGGTGTGCCCAAGCGGGGCTCGGGCAAGGTGAGCTCTGAGGAGTGAGGAGCCTTTCGTGTAAATGCAAAGGAGGGAGTCCGCGGCATTCTGAGCCACAGAGGCGATGCTCTTGGCTGTGTAAGGTGTCGTCCTTTCTGGAAATGCTTTCTGGCTCGTGGGAGGGGCCAGGGCTGCTGCTCCTGTGATTTCCACTTAACTCACCCTCTTCCTCCTCCTCTCACAAGGGATTGTCCTCAGGATGTGGCTCAGGGGCACAAGGTCAAACTGAGCTCTGCATCCCTGGGGCGGGTGGACGCGGCACTGCCCCGTGCCCACAGGTCTCCTGTGTCTTACCCTCAGGCTTTGTGGCTGATTTTGCTTCTGCTGCCCACGCTTTGGGCTTCACCAGTGGGTCATGCTCATTTTTTCTTGGCCTGAGTGCTGCTCGCGTGGTGTTGCTTTGCAACAATAATGTGATTGAGGTCTTTGGAGCAAGGTCGCTACTTAAATTTGCCTTGAGCAAGCCTTCTCCCTCATCTGAGTTTAGGGGAAGAGGGTGGAGGGATAAGCGCGTGTATCTATGAATCAAAACTGTATTATTTTGTGATTCCATTCATTTGGATATAGAGTCTATGAAGTTTCATTATTTAAATATTCTGTAGATTAAAATGTATCCCAAGGAAAAACATCCCTCCTGTGGGCCAGTTTCCAACAGTGTGTCCCGGACTTGGTGGTGAATAAGTCCTCTGTGGCGAGTGTCATGAATCCCCAAGTGGCATTCTAAGAGCGCACACATGGCATTTCACGTGACTTGTTGGAGTGTTGGGTGGCCGGGTAATTGGGAAAGGAGAGAAGTTTTCAGAAAAGCCCCCGGCTTATTGGGTGCACTCACGGTCCCCATAAAATGCAGCTTGTTTTCCGGCTGGGACTGTGCCTGTTCAGCAGGGCCTTGGGGAGTGTGAGAGGCTTTGAGTGTGGAGCAGAGGGCCCTCGGCCTGGGAACAGCACCCCAAAAACCCTGGGCTACTCGGAGTTAAGGAGTTTCTAAAATGTGCTTTCGTCTGCTCTGACTACAGTGCTGAAATAAATGATCGTGAACTTGTTGGAGACGACACATGTCAGTTGTGAGATGTGACAGTGCTTGGGGTTCCAGGCTCGGGTCGCATCTTCGCTTGCCATGGCTTTAGGTGAATAACACTTGGTATACCTAAAAGCTCATGGCCTTCATCTCTGGTTGGTTCCTCCAGTGTCTGTCTGTCTGTAGCCATGTGCCTTTACTTTGGGCGTCTTCCCTTCCCCTGCAGCGCCGGTCATCTGACCCACTTCTAATGCTAACTTCAACCTGAGCTGCTTTTCCAAGCACACCAGCCCTGGCTGCCCATAGGAGGCTCGCTCTCATGCTGGGAAACCCACGTGCACGCAGCATCGCCAGTTCCGAAACCTTAAACTCCTCCAAGGGGCAGGAAAAACCTACGTAAACTGTGCAGAACAGATTCAATAGCCGGAGAGCATATATTATAAAACAAGCTTCATTCCAGGGTCATGGTTTCAGTTAAAATAAAATTGTGAAAGCTTTTATCTCCGATATTGTGACTTTATCAGAAAATGGATATATAAGCACATACACGTTTTTCCCCCTTCAGGTAGAATTACAACTTTTATTGCTTTAAGTCTCTTATGTGCTTCAATGTTTTTAAAGAAAAGATTCTAGTTTCAGGAGTAGGCACCAGCTGTGCAAATAGCATTGCCAGAAACCAAGGATTCGGGAAAATCAAAACATTCCCACGGGACTTTTAAAAATGGAAACAGTGTTTAAGTAGTTGTGTTAGACTTTTGGAAGTACCCGTTGTGTTCACTGCTGACTGAGGAATAAAGGCTTTAAAATGATCAGCCTTTTGCCCTTTGATGCCCAAGGCATTGATCAGTTTGCTGCAGAACCGCACGGTTCCTTATGACAGACACGGGGCAGATGCCTTCTGTGCAGGGTCTTGGCGGAGAGGATGAGTGAGAACTCCTGGCAATGTTTGTTCAGCTCACCTGTTGATTGTCAGTCTTCATTTGCTTTTAAACACTGGAGAGGTGAGTTTAATACACTGCACGCCCAGCAACACACCCACAGGGGCCCCAGAGGTGTGTGGGCTTGAGTGGGGTGAGCTGCTGGGGTGCTCTGTTCTGGTTTTGTTTCTTCTTTGCTCTGTCTATAACTCAGGAGAGCCCTCACTTTATATGCCAGAAGGGTCCTTATATGCCAGAAGGGTCCTTTGGGTTGAAGCTTGAAAATAAGGGAATCCCAAGGCCTGGCTCTTGTCCACAGAGCCCATGTCACCATTTCTAAGATAAGCGCCTAAGGGTCACAGGATGCTGAAGGGTGCCTGCAGGCCTGGGTGGTCGCCTGCTCGACGGGCAAGTGTCTGGAAAAGCAGCTGTTCGGTTCGCCCGTCTGGAGTAGGTTTGCTGGTAGAATTGTGCAGGACGGCTCAGAGCGATGCCTGGACAGAGACAGGAGACTGTGCTGCCCTGGGCAACACCACCACCCCTCCCCCCGGGCCGTACCGGGGCCGCCCCCAGTCCTGGGAATGCACCACACACCTACTCTCTGTGTGGCAGGGACTTGACATTCAAGGAAAGGACATTACAAATTCCTTGAGGAGGCAGAATCTTTGGGAGCCACCATGAAAAGTGCATTGATGGAGGAAACGCCCCTTTGTTGGAAGAGGGAAGAGAGGGCTGTTGTTGGCTAAGCACCAGGTTCCCAGCCCCCGGGATGTGGCGCCGGTGAGGCGTGCTGGGCATTGAGGACTAGATCAGATGAGCTGGTGGGTTTGGAAAGGGTGACTCTCCGCGGCCGCATCCTCCCCTCCTGCTCCGTGGAGCCTGCACCGCCAGCATCACTCCTGGGCCAGGGCTGGGCCGCGGCTGCTCAGGCCTCACTGACCAAAGCCCGGAAGCCCAGCTGTGGAAACTGAGCGTGTCCCTCTTTGGGGGGACTAAGTAGGAAGGTTTACGAGATAACCAGCTGGACACAGGTAACCCTGGACAGTTTCCGGTGGGATGCCGTGGGAACACAGATCCATTCCTCCGTCTCGGCACACTTGTAAACAGGGTCCGTCCTGATGCTTTCACCTATTTTATTCTACTCACTCTACCTTCACAGCAGCGTGTTAAGTGTTCCGTTATTCAGTGTTACTTCTGTACCTCGAACGTGGGTCGTGTGAAGCACTGTCATTGAATGCTATGGGGTCGAATCAATCTTGTCTATTAACCACAGTGTTCTGTTTCCTGATTTTTTTGCCACTGCATTTGAGTTTCATTAAGCCACATTTCAGTTCTGCAGTAACTTAATTCTTCATTGTTAACATGATACCCTAATTGTGGCGGCATACTCTGTAACCCTGTGGGGAGTGTGACCCTGGGAGAAGGCACGAAGGACACAGCGGGACGCGGCTCAGTGGCGCCGTCACCCTGCGTGGGCGTCCGGCCCCAGGGTCTCCGCCAGGGGCCTTGCACGCACTCCCTTCTGTGCAGTGTGTTTGCTCACAGGAGTGCAACAGTGCACCTGGAACCACACGAAATCTCCGTGTGAGTCTCCGTGGCAACGACCCAGCCACTCGGTGCATCCGTTTGCCGAAAGATCTTTCTAGAAGAAAGCCTAATGTGGTGGTGGGTGCATTTGCTTCTGCACCCCAACAAAAACATTTGGAGATTTCCTCCAGGGATTTGTTTTGAAGTGTCATTTCCTGATCAGTTTTTGATCAAAGGTGTCCCCAGCTTAGCCACCAGCTCCTGACTGTGTCCTCTGCCGTCCCCACACCCTCAGTTGTCCTCTGTACTGCCATTGACCACAGTTAAATTAGTCCCCTTGTCAGCGGAGGTCGTGCCGCGTCCTATCAGTGACACGTCTGTAAAAACTGTGACGCCTTGAGTGGCGATTGCCTCCCAGTGATTATATTCCAGTTTGATTTTGTGATGACATTTTGCTTGTTATCTGTCTTGGTTTTTGTGCATTTATTAAACATTTTCACAGAGGATGGTGTACTAACTGCATGTGAATTTTTTAAGTTGTCCTCTTTGGTGTCCCTCCCTTACTAAGCACATTTGTTCCTGGTGTTTCCGTGGCTCCTGATCCGGCTGCCGACAGGTGAGTCCGGGGCCCAGCACCCGCCTCTGTACCTAAGGTCATAGCTCCTCACGCGTCTGCCTTCATCAAAGACATTTGACTCCTTTGTCTCCGCGGACAGTCGGCATCTGGTCCTGCTGCCAGGACTGCTGGGTTCTGCGTGAGGTTTCCGTGTTGCCCTCAGAGTGCTGTCCTGCACATGTAGGGAAATGGCACTATGTAGACGCGGGTCCTGTGTGTCTACCACACCATACACAACAGCATGGGCTGCGTGAGCATGGGGTGGGGTGCACTCGGTGGCAGGGAACACTCGGGAACCTGGGGACAGGGGCTGGCTCTTCCCAGGACAGCTGAGAGTCTCAGAGGTTAAGGGTGAGCGTGGGGCCCCTGGCAAACTAGAAGTGAACGCAAAGATGTGACAAACTCCCCCTGGTCTTCCGTCCTCGGTGCACACGTCCTGCACAGACCCTTCCACTTTCCTCTGGGTAATGGGCAATTCTGACGGGCTGATGGAGAGTCGAGCCTGACCTCGGCAGGGTCTGTCACATTAAGGAAAACCAACCACAGAGTCCACGTGGAAATCATGAAGGAATTGAGGGAGCGTTAGAAACTGTGGGAGTCTCTCATCAAAGTCTCTAGAGGTTCCCACGGTGTCTCACTAACTCCTAAATGCTCTGAAGGCACCCCAATTCACAGAAAATAGTAAAAAAAGAGAAAAGGCAAAAAAAAAAAAAAAATGAGCCCTTCTGCTATCCATTAACGCAGGCCAGACAAGCAGGTCTTCACGAGGCTGCCCTGCCCTCGTCTCCATCTTGTTGGGGCCTGGCTCCTGTTCCCACTTCTTCCAGGGGGCGTTCTGCTTTTCCAAACAGGCCGACACCTCTCATGGAACAGACAGAGAGACGGCTGTCCTCTGCCTGCCCCCGCCGGGATGGGCCGGGCTAAAGCTGCGTTTCTATGCCCCGGCCAGCCCCCAGGGCCGGTGACTTCAGGGCTGCAGCCCGTCCTGGCTGGGCCCTCCTCCCCTCCTCTAGGCCAGTGTCCCAGATGTCCACATGTGACAGCGAGGATGCTGGGTCAGACATCTCAGATGCTGCTCCTCAAGAGGAAGGGGCATTGTCTTAGATCAAGGAGAAATCCATTAGAAAATCTTCCTAGCCTAGTGACCATGTTAGAACCAGGTCCTGATGCAGACTTGCCTGTACCCCACCCTTGGAGGGTCACCGCTCCCTGTGGGGGCAGCCAGGCCTAGTCATGGCAGAGACCACCACAGACTTGTCTAGTGACACCTGCCCTAAAATAGACAATCGTCTCACTCATGCAAGTTCTCAGCGCTGGGAACTAAAGCTCTGAGTGCTTCCTGCTGCCAGAGAAACGGCCTCTTGCACAGAGACACGGGGGGATGGGAGGGGGAGCTGCGTGGCCAAGCTCACGCCCACCACGGACTTGCCTCTGGACCCCAAGGGTGCTCACTTTGTAGCAGTATTTCTGGAATGCAGTAACGTGTTTCTGTTTCATAACTACTGTTTATCTCCATGAATAACCAGAAGTTAACCTGTTTACTAAAAACCCATTTTCTCTGTAGCCAATTCAAGACTTCCCTTGAAACCTTTGGCTTTCCCTCTTCCTCTCTCTCTCTCTCTCTCTCTCTCTATTTTTCTCCTTCTCTGCCTCACCTCTCCCTCTCCTCCCCCTTTCCCATTGGCTGTGGACAGTTAAAAAGAGGGACTTCTCCAGGCTGTTTGCTTTGCTTCTGTAATGATGTTCTCTCAGCCACATCACTCATAGCTGCAGGGACTGTCTCCTAGCCAATGAAAGAGCAGCAAATGCTCTGTAGGAGGACTTAGGACAATTGAGTTAAGGTGAACTCATTGCTCATGTCAAGGAATATTAAGTCCTATTAATACTAGTCTCCTAAAGGTCACCACCAACAGGGAAGGATGTCCGTGAGAGCCCGTCACTCCGCGTGGTTGCCTGCATCGAGTCTGCGCACCTGTCGCTCCTAAAATGATGTCCTTATACTGAGGGCCCAACAGTGACGGCCCCCGTTCCACCCCTCTCCGCCCCACACACAGCCGGCATGGGTTCCACTGGTGGGTCCAATGCAAAGGCAGACAGACCTGCTATGAAAGAGAGTTAAACTCTGCGAATAAACGGATGTGGCATTTATTCCATTTAAACCTTCAAAAGGCCCTTTTGGGACTTTGCATCGGACTGGGAGCTGCTTTCTTTACTGTCTGATGCCAGCTACAATTTAAGAAAACTTGGTCACCAAGGAGACACAGGGCCTCAGAATAGACACTAAAGCAGGGGTGGGCAAACTTTTTGACTCGAGGGCCACAATGGGTTCTTAAACTGGACCGGAGGGCCGGAACAAAAGCATGGATGGAGTGTTTGTGTGAACTAATATAAATTCAAAGTAAAGGAGCGGAGGGGAGAGCAAGAGAACCCTCCGCTCTTTCGGCTCCGCGGGCCGTAGTTTGCCCACGGCTGCACTAAAGGAAAGAATTCTTCCCTAAGTCTCTTCTCTTGTCCCTTTCCTTCTGTCATCCATCGACCCAGTGTTCTCGGGGCTGGAGCTCTGTTCTCCTTCCCTGGGTCCCTTCATCTTCATCCCTCACCGCTCCGTGCCTCTGGTCCTCTAACGCCCATCTGCCTGCCCCTCCTCACCACCTGGGGTCTGGCCACACCGGGTCAGGAGGGACGCTGCGGAGGACTGGGGGCTCCACCAGCGCTGCCTGTGGACTCAACCGGCCACTCTGTGTCCCCTGGCAGGTACCCTGGCTCAAGCAGGGCCGGAGCCCTCTGCCCCCTCATGCCCGCAGCCAGCCCGGGCTGTGCAACATGTACAAGGTAAGACGCGCCAGCCACCAGCTCCTCCGCACGCCACGCTTCAGGCCGTGTCCCCATCGTGGTCTGTCAATGCAAGTGCTGTGGGCGCTGTCTAGGGCACGCTCCTGTCCAGGGGGCACAGCAGGCCCCCCACAGGGTCTGCAAAGCCCCTGGGGAAAGCCAGCAAAGGACAATGTGTGAAGACAGAGAGGAGTCCTGGGGGCAGGGGAGAAGCCGCCCTGATCCTCGGGGTCCTGCATGGATAAGGGCCCTGAGGGGCAGGGCAGGGCAGCGGACAAGCCCTGGAATGAGCTGACTGAGGGCACTTCCACGGGGCCCAGGGCAGACGCAGCGCTGGCCTGGCGAGGTGACCTGTGACCGTGGCGCTCACCTGCCTGTGTTCCAGCTCTGTGATAAACCAGTGCCCAGCAGATACTGAGCTCACAAATACTGGTGAACTTAAACTCCTGCAGGATCAGTGCCCTGGGGACACGGTCACGGGTGCTGTGCTCACCTGAGCTCAGATGAGCTCCCGGGGCTGGAGGACACGGTTGTCATGGGTCCTGCAGCTCTGAGTGGAGGCGGCCACTGCTCAGAGCTCTAGTGACATGTGGACAGCAGGGAGGGAAGGGGACGGGGGGCTCAGTGGAGGCCTCACGTCAACCCCGAGTCGGATTGCCACTCACGCAGGTGGGCGGCCAGCACACAAGGTCCTGTCACAATGACACTTTCAGGAGACAGCAGGCCCTGTGCATGGGCACCTGGGAAATACAGAAGGTGGAAAACACGTGCTCGGTACAGGAATAGAGGGCTTGGCCCTGACGTGATTGACGAGCCCAAGTTGGGGAGACAGTGACTGAGGACCCTCCTGCTCCAACGTGTTAAAGGCTATGCCCTTGTGGGGAGGAGGGCCTGGGAGAGACAGGCAGAGGCCCGGCACCTGAGGGTGGATGGCCCTGGCGGGGTCTCTGGGGCAGTGAGGAGCCCAGGGCTGGCAGCAGGTGGGCACATGGCCCAGCGCCCCTGCTGGCAGCATGGGACCCTGTCACCTGGCCCCAGAGCGGTGCCTGTGGGCTGCTGGCTTCCTGACAAGGACCTGCCCATTAAGGCACGGTGGGCATGACTCTATTTCTGTACCGAGAGCTTCGAGGGTTTGGACGGGACGCTG
Organism: Plecotus auritus; assembly: GCF_963455305.1. Classification (NCBI taxonomy): domain Eukaryota; kingdom Metazoa; phylum Chordata; class Mammalia; order Chiroptera; family Vespertilionidae; genus Plecotus; species Plecotus auritus. Next base: position 43,581,105 of record NC_137782.1, read on the forward strand.
CTCCTGGTCCATGTGCCTCCTGAGCCATGTTCCAGGTGGGACTGTGCTTTCTTTTCGAAGAAGGGCTCTCAGTGGCTCCTTTGTGAGAACAAACACCCTTGTCCCCAGGAAGTTCGTGAGCCCCTGTCCGCCTGGGGCAGTCGGGACTGGTCCAGGTGAAGCCAGGGGGGCAATGACATGCCTCCTGGGCGGGGCCACACTGGGAGGGCCGTGCTGGGTGGAGGCACACTTTCATCCTGCGGTGACCCACACCTGGCCCGCAGGAGGGGACAGCAGGGGTGTCACAGAGCCCAGGACAGGGCCAACTTGCTCCCTTCACCCCAAACCACCTGGACGCTCCTGCCCCATTCTGTCTTCAGAGACCTGAGCCCCCAAGGAGAGATGGAGACATCCCCAGAAACTGCAGAATGGGGAGGGTGTGCGGCCAGGGTATGGCGGTGATGGCAAGGACCTTTCACCCGAATGTCTCACTTTTCTCTTTTGAACAATTATCTGGTTGAGGAAGAGCCGTGCCCCGTCCTCCCATCTCCATGCCGACCGGCTCGGCACACTCCTGTGCAGAATGAGCCAGCTATGTCCTCAGCTCCACCGATGGAGAGCCCGTCTGTCAAACAGGCCTGGGGCCCGCTGGCCCGCACACCCCCTGCCCAGTACAGACGCAGGAGGGAGAAGTGGGTGGTGGGGTGTGTGTAGCATGTGTGTGTCTATTAAGAGCAAGGGAGGCGGATACAGAAGTGACTTGAAATCAAAGGCAAAATGCGAGGCAGGCGATGGCTCCCCAGATTGTTGCTGGTGGTGAGGACCCTTCAGGGACCTTGTGATAACATGACGCTCTCAGCGACCCACTTCCAGTGGAGGCTCGGCCCCAGGTGGGATGAGGAGGCAGGTGGCCTGGCCCAGAGCCACAGCACCTGGTGCAGGAGCAGCTCTGCCGCGCCTTCTCAGAGGCGCCCGGGACCTCCCCTCCGAGGAAGCACTCCTGCCGGTCTTGGTCTTGGCTCTTTCCCCCGCGCTGTGGGGCTCTTCCCTGTTCCCAGAAAAGTCATGTTTACTGGGGGGTCGGGGGGCAGATTGAACAGCACCAGCCCCCGGGAAAGGAGAGCAAGGACAGTTGCAGCAAGTGGTTCTGAAATACCTTGTCCCAAGGTCATAGGACAAAGGCTCTTGAAACCGGCTCTCAGAGGAGACAGTCTCCAGGGAAGCCAGGAGCTGCCGGTGTCCACCCAACGGCTCACAGCCAATGAGGCCCTTCCCCTACGGTTCTGAACCCTGAAGGTGACAATGGGCAGTGACAAGTTGGCGTGTGACCCCTGACCCCCCAGGGCCTTCCTCCTGGCCTCTGTGTCTGCAAATCCAGCATGAAGGTTACGAAGGGCCCACCTGCCTAGAAGTCGGAGAGGAGACGCCACAGAACGAAGCAGCTCAGGTGCAGGAGACCTGCATCGCGCCCAGGCTCTGAGCCGGGCTCCCGGGGCTGTGACGTGACTGTGGGGGTGGGAGGAGGCGCTCAAGCGAAGGAAGGAAATAACATTTGAGGAGTCAAAAGCATGCTGGGAAAGCAAGAAACCCACGGGAGAAAGGAGGAGGAAAAACTATGACAGGGACGGCCCCTCCATGGCGAACAGTGTATCCTTCTCACCCCACTGCCCTCATCCGCACAGCCCTGTGCCTCCACCTGCAGTGGGACCATCACAGGTGGCCCGAGCACCCCTCAGACACCTGCTGGGGGTGGATGCAGGCCGCTTGCCTGGGACGGAGGAAGGAGCTCAGCCCACATTCGCCCCGCAGGTCCGGCCTCCCGTGCCCTGGAGGTGGACCGAGAGCAGCAGCGAGGAGAAGCCCACACCCTCCCCTCCATCAGCCGCTGGCTCCAGGGCCTAGGGGTCCTCAAACTACGGCCCGCGGGCCACATGTGGCCCGCCGAGGACATTTATCTGGCCCGCTGGGTGCCGCTGCCTGTCCTGCTTAGCAGCCGACTCGTTCCGGGCCCGCAGTGCGCATAGGAATTTGTTCATAGGTTTTTTTTTAAACTACAGTCCGGCCCTCCAACGGTCTGAGGGACAGTGAACTGGCCCCCTGTTTAAAAAGTTTGAGGACCCCTGGAGAGTGTCTGCTCTGACCCGTGGCCCCAGCCACCACAGGTCCCCACCTGCCCTTCCCCACCTGCCCCAGCAGGGCCCTGTGGCCACAGAGTCCTCCCCAAGACACTCCCGCTTCTGACTCCACAGCCGCCACCAGGCCCAGTGGGGTTAAGGACTCAGGCCTGTCACATTGAGGAAAGCGGTGGGAATCCGAACCTCATGTCCCAGGTCTGATGGCCCCACTCAGGCCCTCGCGTCTCCTCGGAGCCTCCTGCCTCATGGTGAAGCCATGGCACCGCCAGGACCTTCAGAGGCTGCTTGGCGGCTCCTTCCCAGGACACGCCCCACCCCACACTGTGCACAGAGACAACTCGGTCTGAGCCAAGAGCAGGTCCTGGTGCCTGTGTTGGGTAACGATCTGGTGCAGTCAGCCTGGTGTCGATGCTGGAGGGAGCTTTCTCACACTTCAGGCACAAGGAGGTCTCACCAGAGCAGGTGCTCGAAGCAAAGGGAAGATCAGGATGGTTACGGCCAACATCCAGTTCTGCTCCCACTGTTCGGGGAGGAGAGGGCGGGAAGCCCCAGAACGTCCACGAGCAGAGGAGCCGGCCGAGCGGGGGAAAGGTGACCACGAGCCTTTCCTGCGGGGAAGATGACCCGTGGTGGCTGCTCTGGGCATTGCCATAGTCACGTAGCCCTAGATGGAGGCCCCGTCGGGCAACGTGGCCGTAAGAGCCTTCTGGCCGGCGTGCAACAGGCTGCGAATCCCAGATGGAGGAGACGGCAGAGCCGCCTAAGGAAAAAGGCACAACCATTTCTATGACTTTGTCACCAACTGTGAGCAGCTTCTGGCCTCTCCCCGTCCGTGCCTTCGCCTCCATCCCCTCCACCTGCCAGGAGGTGAGACTGGGACACCAGCTCCAGAAGCAGCTCTCCTTTAGGATCAAATCCCAGGTCAGAAAAGTGCAGGCACCACAAGGGCCTCCCAAATGTGCAGAAGCCGGGCCTGCGACACCGACTCCCTCCGGGCTCTCTGTGCCCAGGTGAGACCCTCCCTCTCAGTCACTGTGCCAGGAGGTCTCTGGTTTCCACTCAACACAGCCAAGGTGTGGGGGTGAGGCCGTCCTCACCAGCAGGTGGGAGCTGCACGTCCTCCATTCAGGTGAAGCGTCCGAGAGGATGGCAGATGCGCCCCCCCCCCCCTGTGCCCCCCACCCCCCGCCCTCACGCGTCTCACAGCAGGTCATTCCCGCTGCCCTCGCCTCACAACGCGCTAGCACTCCAGACTCTCCAACTGGAAAACTGGTCCCTCTACTTCCAGGGCAAAGGATGGTCCCCCTGCCACCACCAGCAAGTGGCACACCACCCACATCCTCATTTTCCAGAATCCAAGAAGAAATGTGTTATCTGAGCAGCCAGCAGGTACCTAACATTTCCATCTAAATCGAAGGCTCACCTGTGATTCCCCCAGCAACAGCGAAGAGCCCGCGCAGCTTTAATACAGCTCAGCTTCCTCCGAAGTAATGAAAGGCCACGGCTGTAATTAAACTCACTCGGGTCAGTCACTCAGCAGCAAGCACGTTTCTAAACTTGCAAAGGGCAAGAGCCAGGCAAACTGCACGTGTCGCTCAGACGGGAAAGCGTTGTCCACATTGCAAAACCCAAGACGCCCACCGTGCCTAAAACAAAACCAAAACCAATCCAAGCTCTCCTGAGACAGCTCAGAGGCTGTTTGACCAGAAATGGTGCAAGCGCTCCCTCAGAAAAATGTAGATAAACAATGGAAGCGGGAGAGCCTCAGCGTCCGGCCCCTTCTCAGAATGTCAGGGCGTCATGGGGTGAAACCTGGAGGTCAGTGCCACGCCTGTCTGACCGACTTTGAAGGGACATGTCTTAGCTCAGCCTGCAGACCGTGTCACTTCATTCCCAAACTGGTGACCCTCGAAACCGCAGCTCTGTTTGAGAGTATTTATTTCATTGGCGTCTAGCCTGCACCTGGGCGAGTGGCGTGGGGACATAAAGATGTCACGACCCTTTCCTGTCGGGGGCTTCAAAGAGGCACAGAGGCAGCGGTTCCCCTCTCACCTGCTTTGTCCGGGAAACGGTGGGCAGCCAGGTGGAGGCGTTCTGCAGGAAGCAGGAAGTTGATCAGCCCACTGCTCCTTTAGGGGAGGCATCGCTTCAACCAGACTCCGAGCCACTGAAGGACTTCAGAGGCCAAAGAAGTGTGCGCAGGAGAACAGGGCACAAAGTCCACCCGTCTCACCGTGACCTGCATTTCTTCGACATAAAGAATAGAATGTGAAAAACATATGGGATTTATTAGCACTTTCATAAGAAAAAATCATATTGTTGATTCTGAGTCTGCCTCTGGGTGGGCTGCCCGCTCACCGTGGTCCAAAAAAATGCCGACACTGTTACAGTCTGTGGTTCCCAACAGGTTAACCAACCAACCGCTTCACTGCCGGTGTCTGCATGCCTTGAGAGTGATGCAAAATCGGGGGAAACAAATTGCAAATTCCTGTCCTCCCTCACTCCCCGGGCCACTGGTGAAACCACCTCAGGGAAGGACCAGTGCCCTTGGTGCCACTGTGTAGACATCTGCGAACTCCACCACATCCCACATGTGGACTAAGGAGCAAGTGTCAGACCTGTGCTTGCTGGCTGGAGGCTGGTGGTTTTAATCACGTGAACAAAATAGAACAATGCCGATGATATAATCTTTTTGTATTGAGAAGTATTTCCCATTTAAAGTGGGAGCTGACTGGCCCCTGGTTTTAATGACATAGAAATGCATCTTTTAAAATTAGAACCAAATGGAAAAAGTTGGCCTCATGAACTCGACGGCCTCTGTTGTACTGAACTATCAGTGTTTACGAAACAAGTGGGAACTCATTTTCCAGGGGCGAGCACCATCACAACTTCCCAGTTCTCCAGACTTTAACTGAGGAGTCTAACCCAGTGGTCGGCAAACTCCTTAGTCAACAGAACCAGATATCAACAGTACAACGATTGAAATTTCTTTTGAGAGCCGAAAACCGACTTCTGCGCATGGGCCACGAAGTTTCAATCGCACTGTACGTGTGCGCCCGCACGTGGTGTTTTGTGGAAGAGCCACATTCAAGGGGCCAAAGAGCCGCATGTGGCTCATGAGCCACAGTTTGCCGACCACTGGTCTAATTAACTCCATCAAATACTCACTTTCTCTACCCTACGAGCACTTTCTAGCTCATCTGACCTTCAAACTTAACCTAAAGTCACAAACTTTGAAAAAAGATAAGCAAAATGAACCCAAGTTTTTAAAAAGTCCATTCTTCTCCGTTAGCTTTGCCTTCTGCCATGTGTCCACGCAGTGAGTTTCCCCACCTGCTGTGAGTTTTAGGTCAGGAGCCCCAGCCTGTCACCGCACATGGAACCCACTAGACCCACCTGGCAGAACAACGGGATGGACCGAGCCCTGGATGGAATGTGAGGACACCTGGTGAACACATCACTCAACCCCCGCCCCCCAACATAGGGGCAGGAGGGTGACATAGGAACACACACACCCCATGCTCGAAAGCGAGTAGAAACACCTCTTACTCCTTTTTTTAAAAAAATGTTTTTATTGGGTTTTAGAGAGAGAGATAGAGAGATAGAAACTTCAATGAGAAACATCATCCATCGGCTGCCTCTTACATGCCTCCTACTGGGGATCGAGCCCACAAACTGGGCATGTGCTCTGACCAGGAATCAGACCAGTGACCTCTTGGTTCATGGGTCCATGCTCAACCACTGAGCCACACCGGTCGGGCTTACTCCTTTTTAACGCTGCGTCCTTTGGGGACATGGGGAGAAATGTGCATTGCTAGAATTTGATTAAGAAAATGCCAGGAAGAAAACTGTCACCACTGTCAGCCACTGGACGTTACTATGGGGACCATTTGAGACGGATTAACAGAGAGACCTCCTCCTAGTGTGTGATTCTGAAATGGCGCTGATGACTGCATCACAGTGTAGAGTGACCTGCGGGTGGCCCCCGGGGGCTCAGGTCCCTATCACAGGGCTAGACGCTGATGGGACACGCTGGGCACCTGCTGACCGACCCACAGCCAGCAGCGTCGTGAGGTGGACAGAACTGGTGTGAGGGACAGCTACCTTGGTGACCGCAGTGACGATGCTCGGGGTCAGATGTATGAAAGGGCAGAGGTGTCCGCCAGAGCTCAGCCCCTCCCCATCTGGCAGGAGACATGAAGCAGACAGCACCACCCTCTGGAGTAGGCACACATCCTACTTGAAGGGCCAATTTCCCCCAAACAGGCACATAGAATTCACTAAGAGTCGAGGAACAGATGCCCTTTCCGTTGGCACCTGTGACCTGAAGGAGGCTGGAGCACACGCAATGACATTGAATACTATACTAAGTCAGCATATCACTGGGAACACGCTTCATTCTCAGGGGCAGAGTGTAGACAGGATTTGGACTTTGGGTTATAAAAGACCAGAGAGATGGTTGTCCACACCCGGCGTGCAGTCTGCAATGTGAGTACTGACAGCCCAGTGGCCTTTGTTTTTGCTCATGTGTCTGATGATTTATTGTTATGGTCTCGGCTTCTCGTCTGCACCCTCCCAATACACCCACCCAGGAGAGAGGACAGCACGTGGACGCTGAGGCAGTGAGGGGACCCGAGCCCAGACCCTGAGCCCGGAGCACACAGAGGGGACATGTCCAGACCCCCATGACTCCATGCAACTCATTCCTTGACATTCTGAGGGGGATTCAGCTTAAATTCCACTCTCAGACAAGAAACAGAAAAAGAGCTAGAACTATTCCCATCAACACACACCCACAGGCACAGCAAATATTGATTTTTTTTTTCAAGATCCGCATTTTCTTCTCAGAGGAAATGACTCCATCAATTTGTCTCTGGCCAAAACCAATGCTGGTGGTGGTGCAAATACCTTGCTCTGTCTTCATAAAGCAGCCCTCTAGTCAAAGGAGCGAATCTCTGCCAATCTGATGGTCATTGATCTCAGATGTGCCAGGCGAAACGAATCTCCTGTCATTACTTCCAAGTGAAGAACTCTGCTTGGCAGCACCTTGGAAAACAGTTAAAATCTCTTCCTGATAATGTGGAGAGGAGCAAGCCATCCAGACCCAGTAGGCGGGCTCCCCCTGCTGGTGAAGGACGTTATCACAAGTGCAGGGAAAAGGAAGGATTTTTCAAAAACAGTGCAATGAAACAGGCTAATGGAAAAAGCAATTTGCCCTAAAAAGAAATAAAACGGTTGTCCTTTACCCCCTGGCCTGCCTCCCAGGGTGTTTAAAACTTTCCAGCATCATGTTAATTAATCTGCCATCAAGGAATCCTCATTTCATTAATCATCATGAAAAGCCATATTGATGGGAATTTACTATTGAGTAAGAAGAGTCTAAGAGATGCCCTAGCCAGTTTGGCTCAGTGGATAGAGCGTCGGCCTGTGGACCAAAGGGTCCAGGGCTTGAGTCTGGTAAAGGGCACGTAACTCAGTTGCAGGCTTCTCCCCAGCCCAGGCCCTGTTCAGGGCACATGCAGGAGGCAACCAATCAATGTGTTTCTCTCACATCATCGATGTCTCTCTCTCTCTCTCTCTCTCTCTCTCAAACCAATGGAAAAATATCCTCGGGTGAGTATAAGAAAGAAAGAAAGAAAGAAAGAAAGAAAGAAAGAAAGAAAGAAAGAAAGAAAGAAAGAAAGGTGACACAGCAGGGCCACATGTATGCATGCTGTGACCATGATCCCAGGTGCCTACACAGTCCTCTATGCGACGCAAGAACCAGGTCTAACAAGTAAACAAGAACATAGGCGGCAGCATTTCCTCTACAAACTTTTAGATTTTATTTGTCGATATTTTGTATTTTAGCCTTTCTGATAGGTGTATAGTAGCATCTCTTCATGGTTTTGATTTTCATCTTCCTAATGAGTAATGATGAGCATCTTTACATGTGCTTATTTGCCTTCTGCCCATCTTCATTGACTAAGTGTTTATTCGAGTGTTTTGTCCATTTTATAACTGAGTTGTGTTTTTTACCATGGAGTTTTGATTGTTCTTCGCATATTTTGGTGTTAAGTCATTTGTCATATATGTTATTTATAAATATTTTATCTTGTCCTGTAGCTTTTCTACTCATTTTCTTAATAGTGTCTTGCAAAACAGACATTTAAATTTTGATCAAGTCCTATGTACCATTTTTTTTCTTTTATGAGTCGTGTTTTTGGTGTCAGGTCTAAGAACTTGATGCCTACACCCAGGTCATGAAGATTTTCTCCTATTGTTTTCTTCTAAAGTTATATGGTTTTACATTGTAGATAGAGCGCTATGATCTATTTTGAATTAATTTTTTATGAGGTGTGATTTTGGGTTGAGGTCAATTTTTAAAAATGTGGATGTCCATTTGTTCCAATACCATTTGTTGAAAAGACTAAGACTATTCTTTCTATGTTGAATTGACTTTGTGCCTTTGTCAAAAATCGACTGATCATATGTGTGTGGGTCTATTTCTAGACCCCAGTATGTTCCATGATCTGTATATCTGTCCCTCATCCAACACCACCTGCTTGATGACTATAGACACAGGAAATTTTAAAATCAAGTGGTGGAATTTCTCTAACTTTATTCTTCTTTTTTACAGTTGTATGGTAGTGTTTTGGTGTTTTTTCCTGCAGTTCCTTTGGTTTTAGAATCAGTTTGTAGATGTCTAAACAAAACCTTGATGGGATTTTGATTGGAAATGCATTAAATCTGTAGATCAACTTGGGGAGAACTGACATCTTCATTGTGTCAATCCTTGACAACAGTATCTCTCCATTTATTGAGGTCATCTTTGATTTCTTCCACTAGCATTTTCTGTATTTTAGCATAAATATTCTTTACATGTTTTGTTAGATTTATACCTAATATTTTGCTTATTATATATGGTAGTGTTTTGTGTTTTTTTACTGTTAGCATATGGAAATATGATTGACGAAATGTTCTTTATGTAACAGGCCATTACAACTATAATATGATGATACAATTACAACTATGTGACTACATCACATTATCTGTGCAACTGACCATTTATAGCCCAGAAGTCCATCTGAGTCTAGCTCAGAAACTCTTCCAGAGACAACAAAAGAATCGTGTAATTCCATGAACTCCGTTCTGTTTGCCTATGATCTCTTGTACGTTAGACTCTGGATTAACAGTGATCTGAACAGTGCACATTCAACAGGCGGTTAACGCTCGTTGCACAAATAGCTCTGTGCTGAGCACCATAGAGACCCATCGCCAGCTGTTCCCATGAACCCGTCTGACCCCTGATTTCATAGCTCCGAGAGGTATAATGCAACCTACCAACTTCATGTGTCCTTAAAAGATTTAAGTTACTTTTCCCATTGGTGACCAATATATTCATTATAAAAATCACAAAAATATAGAGTTTTTCTTTTAGCATTCAAAGCAGGCATGCACAATTCACTTGTGAACAATATTATTATCTACATAACCCTTCATTCACTATCTCACTGCACAAATACATTTTAATGATATGAGACCTGCATGGTACAACTGAACATCTCATTTCTTTAAAAAACCTGTATGCAACGTTTAAGACATTATTTAGTTTAATCACTAAACTAAATTAAAGCTAGATGATGCTTCTACAACTCAAAATGCGGTACACAGTTTGCAGAAAATGGTACATAAATGAGTGACAAGTAAGTTGTGCTAAATTTTGAGCTCTTTTAATTATTTCAAGCCATTAGGATGGTATCTAATAAATAACGTCACCAGGCAAAGTAGACATTTAAAAATGTTTGTCTTAAAGTAAGCAATTTAAACAGTTTCCTGGCCCGTCTGTTGTTGTTGTTTTTTTGTTGTTGTTCTTAAGTTTACACCCATTCTTTTACTGGTGTAATTATTTGGACTAGCCAGTGAGTTCAGAAAGGCACTGGGTAAAGGCAAGATAACTTGAGGGGACCAGATTACTTAGGTTCTTGCAACATCAGGAGAATAAGAATAAGAAGGACTGGCTGTTTAGCCTGCTGTGGACATCATTGTGTTCAAATGCCCTAGCATCTGCTTCTGCCCACACTCTTGTGCCCACAGCATAACTCGGCGCCCTGTGGGTCCTAGAAGCAGGAAGTATGAAGCCCGATGTGGGGGGAGAGAAGCCCAGCCCGTCACGTGGCCGGTGCTCCAGTCTGAGGGTGGGGATGGGTGAGCTGACAGATCCCAGAACCGAGCAGGCTGCTGAGATGGAGAAAGCCCACCTTGAAGAGGGGCTGCGACAGAGGCCCAGGACGGGACTGCAGGCTGCAGTGAGCCCTGCGCAGAGGCTGTGCCCATGGACACATGGCCTAGTTTTGTAGCTGAGTGGCACAGTCCAGGGAGGGGCAGATGCCCAGCAAAGAGGGGGCGCTGTGGGCAGAGGGGCTCCTGTTCAGAAGTGCTCTCTGTGGGCCAGCACTGGTGGGCCACCGGACATGAGGAAGGGGCTGTTTCCGAACCTTTTCTGACTACCGTGGGGAGAATGGCTGGGAAGGGCGACAGGGAGGATGCAAGGCCATCGGTGTGAAGCCTGGGCTCCAGGAGGACTGGGAAGGAGCAACTTTGCCGCTGAAGTGTGTGGCAGGGACCAGACACTCATGGGGGAGCCAAGCGAGCCAGCATCGCACAGGAGTCTGGGCCTGTGCATGGACCACTTGTTCAGAGGCCAGCAAGGTGGCCAGTCCCCTCAGAGCTAAGACAGAAAGCAGAGGAAACCGGACACTCCCAGGGCCTCGGGCTCCGAGGGCTCTGCAGACCAGGGGAAAGAGGCTGCATGTGGTTGATCAGAGGAGGGAGGGAGAGGGCAGAGCCACCTTGCAGAGGTGTCCTGCTGATGGGAGAGGGGTGAGTGCAAGGACTGTGGTGAAGAAAACCTGGGAGCCTGCGAGCTGAGAGCTGAGTGAGCAGGAAGCCGAGCAGGGGGGAGTCTGGGAGACAGCAGGGTCTCAGACCCCAGGGTGTGATGCGGGGAGACCCACAGCTGGGGAGGCACACACAGGTGAAGGATGCCAGAGTGCAGGCCCACAAATTGTCTTCCCAAATTGGGCGAACTCAGTGCCGCTGTGGCCTGAGTCACTGATTTTGAGAAACAGGCTGGTCCACGTGATGCGACCCCAAAGCCACATGTCTTTGTTGTTTCCGTGGTTTTGTGTGTAATTCCTGAGTATTTGTCCAAACCAGGAGCTTGAGGAAATGATGTTTTCCATTTGAGCTTTGGCTACCTGGCCCGTCTTAGATGGCATCACCCTTCAATGGCCTTCATGGCCCCTTGCCCGTGCTTAGCTGACTTTGGGGGCCCAGACATGGACTGATGGGAAGAGCTCCCAGCTCAGGGAGTCTCACAGCAGAGATCCTGTTCGAGTCCCCTCCCCACCACATGCATGACTGGGCGGCTTCAGCAGATTCCCAGCACAAAGTCCTGATTCCAGTGATCCTGATGCAGCCAGGAGTCAGAGGGATGGAACAGAGGGTGCGGCCTGCCCTGAGGTCACTGTGCTCTGTCTTTCAGGATGCACACCACGCAGCCAGAACCACCCACTACGGCTCCCTGCCCCAGAAGTCACAGCGGCCCCAAGATGAGAATCGCGTAGTCCACTTCTTCAAAAACCTTGTGAGTGCTCTTCCACTGTGAGTAGAGCTGAGGGGAGTACTGCACTGACCACAAGGGGTATGGGTGTATCCATAGGTCTCAGCTCTAATCCCTTAGGGATGTGAGTATATCCCAGATGACTCAGCTCCTAACCCATTAGGGGTGTGGGTGTATCCCACAGGACTCAGCTCTAATCCATTAGGGTGTGGGTGTATCCCACAGGACTCAGCTCTAATCCATTAGGGTGTGGGTGTATCCCAGATGACTCAGCTCCTAACCCATTAGTGATGTGAGTATATCCAAGATGACTCAGGTCTAATCCATTAGGGATGTGATTATATCCCAGATGACTCAGCTCTAATCCATTAGGGATGTAAGTATGGCCCAGATGACTCACCTCTAATCCTTAGGGGATATAAGTATATCCCAGATGACTCAGCTCCTAACCCATTAGGGATGTGAGTATATCCAAGATGACTCAGGTCTAATCCATTAGGGATGTGATTATATCCCAGATGACTCAGCTCTAATCCATTAGGGATGTGAGTATATCCCAGATGACTCAGCTCTAATCCATTAGGGATGTAAGTATGGCCCAGATGACTCACCTCTAATCCTTAGGGGATATAAGTATATCCCAGATGACTCAGCTCCTAACCCATTAGGGATGTGAGTATATCCAAGATGACTCAGCTCTAATCCATTAGGGATGTGATTATATCCCAGATGACCCAGCTCTAATCCTTAGGGGGTATAAGTATATCCCAGATGACTCAGTTCCTAACCCATTAGGGATGTGAGTATATCCCAGATGACTCAGCTCTAATCCATTAGGGATGTAAGTATGGCCCAGATGACTCAATTCTAATCCTTAGGGGTAGAAGTATATCCCAGATGACTCAGCTCTAATCCTTAGGGGGTATAAGTATATCCCAGATGACTCAGCTCCTAACCCATTAGGGATGTAAGTATATCCCAGATAACTCAGCTCTAATCCATAAGTGTGTGAATATATCTCAGATGACTCAGCTCTAATCCATTAGGGATGTGAGTATATCCCACATGGCTCAATACTAATCCATTAGGGATATGAGTATATCCCAGATGACTCAGCTCTAATCCATTAAGGATGTGAGTATATCCCAGATGACTCAGCTCTAGTCCTTAGGGGGTATAAGTATATCCCAGATGACTCAACTCTAATCCATTAGGGATGTGAGTATATCCCAGATGGCTCAACTCTAATCCTTTAGGGGTGTGAGTGTATCCTAAATGACTCAGCTCTAATCCTTATGTGATATGACAGTGGTCAACAAACTCATTAGTCAGCAGAGCCAAATATCAATAGTACAACGATTGAAATTTCTTTTGAGAGCTGAAAACCGACTTCTGTTCATGGGCGACTAAGTTTCAATCGCGTTGTACGTGTGTGCCTGCACATGGTATTTTGTGGAAGAGCCACACTCAAGAGGCCAAAGAGCTGCATGTGACTCGCAAGCCGCAGTTTGCCGACCACTGTGATATGAGCATATCCCAGATGACTCAGCTCTAATCCTTAGGGGGTATAAGTATATCCCAGATGATTCAACTCTAATCCATTAAGGATGTGAGTATATCCCAGATGGCTTGTTCTAATGCATTAAGGGTGTGGGTATATCCCAGATGACTCAGCTCTAATCCTTAAGGGTGTGAGTATATCCCAGATGACTCAGCTGTAATCCATTAGGTGTCTGAGTATATCCCACATGACTCAGCTTTAATCCACAAGGGGCATGAGCATTTCTCCAGATGAAACTTCCATCCTCCTCGGGGTGGAGCTCAGCCTTAGCACCTGGCACCAAGGTCCCAGTGGCATCTGCTACTTACTGACCTTTTATTTTACCAAAGAGCTCACTCCTTTTGAAATTAACTTACTGTGAGGGCTTAGTTAAAAAACCAGGCTTTGCAAAACTGTGGAGACAGTGAAAAGATCAGTGGTTGCCAGTGGTTGGAGGGAGGAATGAACGAGTGGAGCACAGGGCATTTTCAGGGCAGTGAAACTACTCTGTGTGATGTGATGTGATGGTGGACACACTTCAGACCTTTATCACATTCCTTAGCATGTACGACACAGTGAAACCCATGTGAACGATGAACTTCAGTTAATTATCGGTACAGTACTGGTTCACAGGGAGAACTAAAGAACCCACTCAGGCAAGATGGTAATAGGGAAACCAGAGAGGGCCCATGGGAATTCTGTAATTTCTGTGCATTATTTTCTTGAAACCTAAAACTGCAAAAAAAAAAAAAAAAAAAAAAAGTCTTAGAAACAAAAGCAAAGCCGCAGTCTTCTAACTGTAAACTTTCTGTGCGACTAACAATTTTAAATGATACTTTCCATGTTGATGAGTTTTCAAAGTCACAGACCAGGTGGCGTTCCTTCAGAACCCCTGCATATCAGGGGATCCTTACTTCCTACCCCAGAAAGGGGTGCGGTGACGTTCACGGTCTCCGTCAGCGTGCCCGGAGTGTGCACAGGAACACATGCCAAGGCGAGTCCGTTTCCTGGTTTAGAGCCTGTTGGTCCATTTTCAATTCTCTCAAACGCCTTTAGAGACTTCTGGAAGATCTGAATAGCACTGGGTATTTTCAAACTCTCAGATCCGCGGTACTTCTCACTCAGCTAGGACAGAAACAGGGAGCCGGGCAGAGGGATGGCCCTCACCTAATAGGTAGTGGACACTGTTAGCAGACATGGGCTACTCCCAACAACACAGGAGTCTCACAAACAGGCTCAGGGCCGCTCTGCGGGAGGAACCCCACCGCCACTCACCATCCCTGTGTCTTTGCAGGTGACGCCTCGCACACCTCCTCCGTCACAAGGAAAGGTAAGACCTCTGAATATCTTCATTAGTCATCACTTTACTTACACACCTCCCCTGAAATCCCTAAATGTACCAAAGAGAGAGTTGGGCTCATGGCTACCTGACTTAATCTCATAGTTTTGCCAAGTGGGTCCCAAGTAGACAGGCTGAGATGCATGACGTCTGCTCCTCCGACAACCGTGCAGACAGTGCTAATCAATCCCCTCTCACTTTCCCTCTAAAACCTTATCCTAAATCCTCCCTGGAAGCTACAGGAGGCCACTGCCACCCCCTTGGACGGGACATGTGCACAGTCTCAGCATAGGCTGCTGTGATTGTGTTTCTTCTGTATTAAAAGGACTTTCCCCTGCACTGATCACAATGTCATTATTTCTTTCTTTCCTCATCCAGGGGCGAGGAAAGTCCCTCAGCAGATTCAGCTGGGTAGGTGACAATCTCGTGTCCGTGCGGCTTCTCCTCTCCCGGTCCTCGCAGCCACTGGGAGTCTGTTCTGCTCAGTTTCAGTTGCCTAACGGTCACTCCCCCTTCCTTTCCTCGCAGCCCAGCTTGTCCCCAGGACCCAGGATGCGTTCTCCTCGAGGGGAAATGAGCAGCTGCTGCAGCAGCCAACCCCCCTTCCGCATAGGTCATATCCCTGCTTCCTCCCACCGGTGACAGGCACCCCAGGGCCAACAACCCTCCTCCCACAGGCCCCCACAAGTCCCATGGGGCTCCCACAAGGAAGCACCACTGCAGTGTGGGCCTGCGGCTGACGCACCATCTACATGGCCAGCCTACCCCCAGATGGTGACTTTTCAATGAGGAAAAACAGCCCTAGCTGTTTTGGCTCAGTGGCTAGCAGGGGTCCTCAAACTTTTTAAACAGGGGGCCAGTTCACTGTCCCTCAGACCGTTGGAGGGCCAGACTATAGTTTAAAAAAAAAAACTATGAATAAATTCCTATGCGCACTGCGGGCCCGGGACGAGTCAGCTGCTAAGCAGGACAGGCAGTGGCATCCTGCGGGCCGGATAAATGTCCTCTGCGGGCCACATGTGGCCCACGGGCCATAGTTTGAGGACGCCTGGGCTAGAGCATCAGCCTGCGGACTGAAGGGTCCCATGTTTGATTCTGGTCAAGGGCACATGCCTAGGTTGTGGGCTTGATCCCCAGTAGGGAACATGCAGAGTTATAATGACCTAACTCACCCAAAACATTGGGTTTTGTGTGTGTCTTAGTAATAACTACACCTTTGATATTAAGCCATCCAGGAAAACCTTCTGAGGAATTTTAGACTCTTGAACACAGAACAAATTTTAATGAAGACCTTAAAGAGGCAATTTGTTCACTTTTTAGATACTAGTGAAATTTGGCATCTGAACCAACTTAAAATATTCTAACCCAATGTATAGTCTTTTGTTACTGGTAAATATTAAGTATTGTTCTTTCTTTATAAAAATTACGATTTTCAGAATAACCTCTAGGCCAGGGATTGGGTGTGTCTTGGGAACACAATATCCTTAATCTCTAGTACAGGCCACATATACGAGATGCTCAATTAATAGGCATCATACAAATGAATGAGAGAAGATTAAAAATTTTAAAAAGGGAAGAAAAAAGAGAAAGGGAGAGAGGACTGGAGGGAGGGGAGACGCCTGCAGAGATAAGGTAGAGAAAAGATTTCATAGAGCCCCCGATTTCCTCCAACGCATTATGACATTGAATTATAAACTGATATATTTGCTGCAATTTTACATAAATATACTTGAGCCTTCTCCTGACCGAATGACTTTGCAAACAGGTAACAATAATGTAGAAATGGCCCTGGGCTAGCACTCACCTACAATTAATTGTTGACTTTCTGTGCCAGGAGGAGATAGAGATGAGACAGAAGAAAGAAACCCACTTTTGACCCAGAGCCTTGTGTTAGTAACGGCGTGCTCTGCCTCTTAGCTTTGCAGGCGCGGACTCCGGGCTTGACACAAAGTTCCCCCTGCACGTGTTGGCGGCTGGGTCCCCCCTTCTTCCCACCAGTCATCCCCAGGCCACCTCGACCCGCTGTTAACCAGAAAGACCTTTGCACTCCTCCCACCCTTCATTTCTCGTCCTGTTAATGTGTTACATTTCTCTTTTTCCCCAAGCAGACTCCTCCCTGCCTTCGCTTGCCTGCCTATCCGTTTCCAACAGCTCAGACTGCCTTCCTCTGGGGAGTTCTCAGCCCTGCTCAACCACTCTGTGTGCTTTCTGATATATTCTAGGTCGTTCAAAGCTATAAATGACCATGAATCTGAAAGGAGGAAAAGTCAAGCACATTATTAATCCGAAAACCAATCCTTGAATTTAGTTCTCAGACGCTCTTTATTTTTGGAGAAAAACAAGAGAGCAAGACAGGCTGAGTTTGCGTCCGGGTGGGGAAGTGTGGCTCTCTGTCTGAGGCGCAGCAGCCCCTCACTGTCACCCACCCCTCTGGGTTCCGTTCTGGAGAGCGTGTGTCTGTGGACGCCTCCGGGACTCAAGGGCAGCGCTCGCATTTCTCTAGCAGGAGGCTCAGACCTCTTTGCCTCACTCCCCTGTCCTTGCTCCACTCGATAACCTTGAAACGGACCTTCACATGAAAGCAGCTGCCTCAAACCCGGTGTCCAGTGTCCGTTCTCCGGCCTCGGCTGAGTGAGAAGGACAGTGCAGACACAGCTTGTGTGGTGGGACCCTGGACAGGTGGCTCAGTCCTGCCCAGTCGAGTGACAGAGGTGACCTGGGGGAACCTGAGCCTTCAGAGCTCAGCTCCAGCACCACTAACATAACTGGGTGGGTGAGGTGGTTCCTGAGGCCCCCAGCCCTCAAACACTCTTAAGAGATTGTAAGGAACTGTAGGCTGAGGGGATTTGGGAGTCTCGATCAAGAGATGGTTCCATTTTGTTTCCTAGAATTCTTTGGGGAGAAACATAGGCGGCCTCCTATTTCTTGTTGGCAAAACAAAGGGAAACCTCAGACCCTGTCCATGGAGTAGAGACTTACCCTGGGATGTGGGCAGCTGGGGTCACCTCCTATGAGCATCGTCCCTACATCTGGGACACTTCACTCTGAATGCTCACATGCGTGTGTCCACACCGCAGTTTGTCCCATTTCTTTCTCATGTGGAACATCCCAGGGAAACTGATGCATTTGAGAAAAGACTGGGGACACAGACTTTCATATATATATTTCTGTATTGATTTCAGAGAGTGAGGGAGAAGGAGAGAGAGATAGAAACATCAATAATGACAGAGAATCATTGATCGGCTGCCTCCTGCACGGCCCCCACTGGGGATAGAGCCCGCAACCCAGGGATAGAGCCTGCAACCCAGGCATGTGCCCTTGGCTGGAATCGAACCTGGGACCCTTCAGTCTGCAGGCTGACGCTCTATTCACTGAGCCAAGCCTGCCAGGGCTACAGACTTTCTCATATTTCTACTATCATCTGCCATGGCTTCAGCCCACAGAGGAAATTGTCTCCAGCCCCTAGAGGGAGGGCGGGCTGCTGGGCGGTGGGTGGAGGCAGGGATGGAGGCCCTCCCCGCATGAGGATGGCAAATTTAGAGCTTTGTTCCCAGAGCAGGGCATCCATTAACTCACGGATCCTCACAGCAACCGACGAGGAAGCGGCTGTTCTCATCCGCATTTTATAGAGGAGGAAGCTGAAGCTCAGAGAGGTTCCCACACTTGCCCAAGGTCACACAGCTAGGGAGCAGGGGAGCAGAGGCCATCCAGGCCGCCGGGCTGAGCCCTGGTGCACGACGCAGGCACGTGGCTCACCTGCCCAGACCTGCCCCTTCCCTCCATGGCACCAGCGCAGGGGTCCAGGGCCCAGGTCTGCACGCTCACCCTCGGGACTCTGCACCATGGTTCCTGGCACGGTGGGAGAGGCTCATGTGGGCCAGAGAGCAAGAGTCTCGTCCTCACACTTTAGAAAGGTGTGGGCCAGGGATCTCACCTTGTCCCAAGCTGCCTTCCTGAGATCTCTAGGAGACGGAGTGAATGAGAGCACGGTCCTTGCAAACAACCCAGACACATCCCCAGACTCAGTGTTGGCCTCCTCCAGGCCTCTGTGAGGAACAGCCACTCTGGGTGCCCTTCCTCCAGCCCCGTGTGGGCAAAGGTTCTCTACCTTGTCCTAGGACATCTGCTGACCTTCTCTTTGAGGACCAGACAACGAGAAGCAGGGAGGCCACTGGTGTAGAAAAGGCCTCAATCTTTCAAATAAAAGCATTCGGACAACTCATAACAGAGCCCTCGCCCAGGCCAGGCCAGCGCTGAGACACGCAAGTGGAGGGCACTGCGCCCTCGGGTCACCGAGGCCGCTCCGGCAGGGCCTCTGGGCCTGGCTCTGACCAGAGCTGTGCTCCTCTCTTGCAGGGAGCCGAGGGGCAGAAGCCTGGATTTGGCTACGGGAGCAGAGCTGCCGACTACAAATCTGCTCACAAGGGACTGAAGGGCCAGGACACCCAGAGCACGCTTTCCAAATTCTTCAAACTGGTAACGTAGCCACCCCTGTCCCGGGACACGCTGGGTGGGTGGGGCAGCTGTCCAGCCTCCTCACTCCTTTCCTCAGGCGTCTCAGTGAGCAGTGAACCATCAAGGCCAGACCCCTAGGGCTTAAGGACAAGATGGGCCACAGGCTACAGCTGAGCTGGGGGAGTCTGTGGGTGCTGACCCACCTGGAAGCCAGGGGGCACCTGAGGCAGCAGCATCTTCGCCTCCCAGGAAATGAGCAGGACCAGGTGATGGGGTGGGGATGGTTGGACCAGGTGAGAGACCCCGGAAACCACAGCCCATATGTCCCGTTGGTTATGACACTGGAATCCCACAGACCCAGGCTCATATTTGTTGCCCAAGAGCCCATGGCCTGTGACCTCGGAGCCTTGGTTTCCTGCTCTGTGAAAAGCGACATGTGGGGAAAGTGCTGTGACAGTAAGAGGTGATGAGAACAATGTGGTCACAGGTGCCTGCAGGTCACTCGCAAGGATGGCAGCTGATACCATTGCTAATCGTAGCGACAACCATGCTCAGACACCCGAGCTCTCAGGATGTCCTTCTGGTCAGCAAAGGCTGCAGTGCAGGTCTCCAGGGGCCATTTGCCCCGTCTAGGCCTTAACCTGGACCCACTCTCGGAGTCAGAGGGGCTGAGGCCTCGCTCCTTCCCAGACGCCTTCACGGTCACAGAGGGTCCCTGGCGCTGACCCCCTCATGCTGGGGAAGGTCATGATACTGGGCCCTGAGAAGCATCCCTGTGGACAGGTTCCGCCTGGAGGCCAGTCATACAAGGGCCTTGGGAAGGGACCGACTTAAAGATGCTCACAGAAAATGGACAAAATACGTGTCCATTTTCTGTGACCACCGGCAGGAAGGGGCTGAGGGTGATGAGGGTGGCGTGTGCCTCTGAGTCCAAGGTGGTTATCGTTCTGGGAGGGTGGCCAGAGAAGGCCGGGCGAGCAGGTGACAGCCAAAGGGCAGGACCCTGCTCCCTGTGAGCTCCAGGCGACACCGGGTCAGGGCTCATCTCTGCCAACAGAGCACAGGGCCCTGCAGCCCAAATCCCCACTGAGGGAGGTCTCTGACCCTTTAACTGGTTCGTTAAAACATCAAGAGTTTACAATTTGGTGTAATAACTTGGTCTGTAATCCAAATACCCTTTGATTTGCCGATCTGCCCTTTAACTCAGTATGAGTCATGCGTGTGGTGTGTCCGGGGTTGGGAGATGCATGCGGAGCCCATGTATCCAGATCTGGTGGTGCTGGGCGCACAGGTGGTGTGGACAGAGCAGGCGCTGCCTTTTAGGAAAGTCACAGATGTTCAGAGGAAGCCTTAAAAACATGAAGTGAGTGGTGAGTAGCCGAGCTGCTAACTGGTTTGATGTCAGGGAAAATGTAGGCAGATCCACTCCTCGATGTAACTACGAGGAAGGAAGTGAATTCCACCCCAGACGGAGGCTGTCATGACCCACTCACCTCAGTTCTGAAATGTGGCAGAGACAGGCAGATTGGACCTACCGGAGTGTTGGGTCCAAACCCAGCCCTGCACTCAGCACAGCCATGTTCCCACCTGTGGCCCAGAGCCGCCGGAGGCCACACCGATGGGATGGCCTGCGGTGCCCGGACCCTTTCTGCGCTGCCCCAGGACTCCCTGCGCCAGAGACTCCCGGGGAGAACCCAGCTTTTGCAGTTGTACCAATCTCCTTCTTGTCCCAGAAGTGCAGGTTGTCCTGTTCTGGGGAACTAGTTACTGCACTAACCAGCTTAGTGTCTATGAATCACATATGAGTGATGACCAACAGGTGAGGGGAGGGCACTGAGCAGGGACCCATTTATACCTCCCACAGTTATTGTGTATGGAACCCATTTGTTCCTTAATGAGGGCCAATGTTTCCCTAAAATTCTTCTTACAGGCAGTGGTTTAGAAATTCTAAAATTTCTATACAGTTCAAGGGAAGCTTCCATTTATCAAATTAAAACAAATTTCAATTATGGTTTTAATTCAATTTTACTACATAAAAATTCATCCGCTCTGCTACTCTGATCACATGGGGGCTGAATGTTCAACATGGAGCAGTTAAAACAGATTTTAAAAATCCCCCCGAGATGAGAGGCCTCAAGGCAGATGAGTGGAAATGGTAGGTTTGACAGTATTTAAGGTAGCAGCATGTCCCCTGTCTTTTCTCCCTCCTCCTCGTTCACCATAGAAAATCAGTGGTGAGAGGAAAAAGTGGGGGGAAGGGCCCGGATTCGGCTATCTGGGGCTGATGGTTGGAAACCGGGCAGAGAACACTACATCTATCCCAACCACTTGGAGCCACCCTGAAATGTGCAGGAGTTTCTCATTCCCACACACCTGAGCTAGTACCTGTTCCTACCCAGAGCGAGTCCCAAAAACTGTGACGTGTAAGAGTGGAGAGCTGTGACTTTGCCTTAGCCTCTGTTCTGTCCCTGCCCTAAAATACAAATCAGTTTGACCTTGCCCAAAGCAGACCAGTGCCTTAGGCAGAGGGTTGAAAGTGGTACAAACAGGACAGAGGGAAACAGGAGGCGGAGCGCCAGAGTGACTCTGGGAAGTGACCCACCTCTGAGCTGCAGCTCCCACATAACATGGGAATGTGAAAGCTACCTCTGGGCTGGGCTTTCTCGTTCATAAGAGAACAGATGGAACGGTTTGGCTCATGGTAGGTACTCAATAAATCATAGGTACACGAACAGAACATAAAACCAGGAAGCCCACCAGCCTTAATCTGAACAGGAACCATCCAGAGGGTAAATGGAACCTCACTTAAGCTGCCTCACAAAGGATGTCGGAACAGAACCCATTCCAGCACACGTGTGCTTTGTTGCATAGTAGTGGTGGTTCTGCTGTGGTCGGGAATGAGTCACACTCTACAGGCGCCCTGGGGTTGGAAATTCAGAAAAAGGCCAGGCTCTTCAGACTTCCCCGAGGGCAGCTCTGAGGGCCCTGAGGATGAGGTTCAAGGCTCCCACCAGAAAGCTGCAGCCCTGAGGCCGCCTGAGCGCTGCTCCAGACACTCCCCTGCGGGCCACACGTGGGGAACACAGAATTAGACTAGACCGCATCAGTTCAGTGCTCACTGTCTGGGAAACAGCATGTTCCATGTATATCTTGCTTCCTGGGGCTCACTCTAAAGGACGTCTTTGTTTTGAGAGATTGATTTTTCAGTGGAAACTTAAGGAAAAGGGGAAACCCAAGGAGGAAGAGACCAAAATTTGAATGCAAAATTAACGAGTTTCTCCCATGTCCATCTCAATGACATGAGTGACCAACTGTATTGTCTTCTCAGAGAGTGGGCTCCCACACCCGAGCCACCTCCACACTGCGGGCCCTGCACAGCTGTCTCCGTCTCAGTGAAGGCCAATGTCAAAAATTTTTTTTTGATTGTACAGAAAACATGTCCATTCCTGGTTTTAAGCCCCATTAAGTCCAAGTTTGCTGACAGCCCGCCTGTAGGTTAGTCTGTCTGGGCGAGGTAGATGAGGGGCAGACAAGTAGGGAGAAGCCTCCCCCCCCACCTCCCACCCCCCTTAACCCTGTGAGGTTCAGCAACTGGTGTGTCACTCCAGGGGTGAGATTGTCCCTGTCCCTGTCACTGTTTACAGACAACTTCCCTCCATTACCCTGGGAATTTCTAGCCAAAACCAGAGAGGTGCTCACTCCAAGCATACTAATGAAGACATTGAGCTTTTTCACCTGGAACTGAATTTCTAGCCAAGAACATCCTGGGAACTGAATTCCAGTGATTCATCTGAAGCCCTGAATTTCAGCGCTTGATCAGGGAGTGGTGAGAGATGGAGCGAAGACACCTTTATGTGGCTTAATTTCTAGCAACAGACCCAGTGGCAGAGAGCCCCCAGTGGTTTCGAGGAAAGGGGAGCATGGCCGAGGGCCCAGCACTCACCTAACGCTGTGTTTCCTCTTCTCAGGGGGGAAGAGACAGCCGCTCTGGATCGCCCATGGCTAGACGCTGAGCCTGACTCCTGTTCGAGAATCCTGTCCTGGCTTCTTAATAATCCCGCCCTAGGGTTTTAACACTGTCCCATCCAGTCCATCCCTCATTCTAGACACGACTTCTCGCTAATGCCTTGGCCTGTGCGCACAGTCGGGTCAGGCACACCACATCCTACTGGGAGTTTCTGGCCCACAGCTACATGGACAACACAAACACAAAACAGTTCAACTGTTCCTACTCTGTCTGAAGACAAAGTGTCCTGGAGTCTCATTCCGCAGCGGCGTGCCGGGCGCCCCGGAGCCCGGCCTCGTCCCACTGACCCTCCGTCCTTGGACTTGCTTTGCACGCTGACCCACCCCCGGCTTCGGCCACTGCTGGGAGGCACTGCTGTGACACAGGACACGTGCGGGTGGTGGGACTGTGGCCACGCTTCCTCCAGTTCCTGTCCCTGCCCTGTCTCACCTCCTAAGGCCCCTTCACCTCCTAACAGGACTAGGCAGCAGGAGTGGCGTCACCCCCGCGGGAGCTTCGGTATGTGGATGCCGGTGGGCAGCTTGGAAGAGAGCAGAGTGGTGGGCGCAGAGGCCCTGTGGGGTGCTCCCACGCCAGATGGGCTGACCTCATGTGTGATGGAGAGGGGAAGGAGGCAAAAGGGCCGGGCAGTAGCCTGTGGCAGGAAACAGGCGAGGACATAGCGGGGACCAGAGTGGCCCCTCCAGAGCCCTGTTTCGTCACCAGAGCCCGGCTGAGAGCTCGGGGAGACCTGCACAGAGAAAGTGGACTGTAGGAGATTTTGGGGTGGCCGCACAGTGTCACCCTGGTCACTGGAAAGCCAACCATGACAGGTGGCATGCTCAGCATGGCAGTGCACATTGCAAACACTAACCTTGTGGAAGAATAACCCTCCGTGTGCTTGCATCCTGGGAGTGAATGTGCTGCGTGACTAGGCTTAGTAGGGCCCACCCCTGGTCACCCTGCCCCTGATCCTGCCCCTGCCTCTAACCCTGATCTTGCCCCTGACCCTGATCCTGACCCTGACCTATGGCTGGGCCTGGCTACTGAGGCTAGAAAAGCTGTCCTCTGCACAGTACCCTTCTAATATGAGCAGACACCCCCTGCCCCTCCATAACGTACTGATTGTGCCTTTTGAGTTTTAGTGCCTCTTCTCAGCCTTCCCTCCAGACCCCCGCAGCCTCCTTTTCCTGTAGAATGAAGATGAGGAGTGGCCTCCGTAAGGCCCCTCTAATTCCATCTAATCCTGAATGTTGAGTGTGGGTTTATATAATGTCTATTAACTCATAGCCTCAGTGATGAGAGGGTAACAAAAAAAAACCCAAAAACAAAAAACAAACAAAAAAAAACCTTCGGTAAACAAAACCTCCAAATTGCTCACTCCGAGCGGTCTGCGTGAGCTGATGTTGGTGTGAGCCCCACGCAGATGACCCCCCGACAGCAGCCATGGCTGTCACGGGGAGAACACACTGTTCTTGAATAGTGACATAAATAAACTTTTAATGATATTTGCACGGGGTCTCTTATTTGCGTCCGTGAAACGTGAGCCCACATGCCGCAATCATCACATCCGAGCAAACGCGGGTACAGACCTGTGGTCACGGCACACAGCAGGCCAGCACCTCTAGCACCGATGTCATGGCATGGCTCACACATTGATGAGAGAAGGTGAGATGGGTCACTGTGAGGGCGTCGGTTCTCTGATTTACCACCAAGAGAATCTTCAAGTTATCTTTAAACCAACTTTTTAAAAATATATTATTATTTTTACTGATTTCAGAGAGGAAGGGAGAGGGAGAGGGAGAGAGATAGAAACATCAATGATGAGAGAGAATCATTGATCGGCTGCACACCCTCTACTGGAGATCGAGCCCACAACCCGGACATGTGCCCTGACCAGGAATCGAACCATGATCTCCTGCTTCATAGATCGATGCTCAACCACTGAGCCATGCCGGCCTGGCTAAACCATCTTTTACATGCATTTACCAGTGAGCACCCTGCTCATGTGAAGTAAGGAATCTCTGACAAATTACTTTTTACCACATTTTATCTTGCAGAGACATTGACAAGTGATTTTGGGAATGTTTGCTTATAGTTGATTTTATACAAGAATTCTCTTTCAAAAAGATCCACTAAAATTATTTTTTATTTTGCTTTCCTTTTGACACCACCAAGGGTTCCTTTCTGCCTCAGTAGCAGTGGTGTTGAACTCTGTGCATCTGTGAAATTCAGCAAGGGCAGCCCCAGGCGGGACAATGGCAGGGCCCCCAGCCCGAGTCTGCCGGAGCCCACAGCCTCAGAGTGTGTGTGCAGCCATGCTCAGCAGCAGGCAGCCCCACGGTGAGGCTGAGGGACTCCAAGCCAATACTGACCGACCCTCTTCCTTTTTACTTCTCTACCCAAACCTCCTAGGATGGAGGAATTTGGAAAATCATGCAGAGATAATTTATAAACGGTCAGTGCCAGAGCTCAGCTAACCTGAGGTCCCAAGTCACCTCGCGTCACAGATTTGCACAAGATGCTGGGCCAAGTCATGCCTTTGTCTTTAAATGCAAACAATCTCACATCGTAAGAGAGCCAAGTATTCTGGGAAATTCATTGGGAGAAGCACTTTAGGTAATTAAGCAATCCACTGTAGAGGGAATACATTTCCCACAATCTGATCACTTGAAATAGTCCCATCCCACCACCCCCATATTTAAAAATGATTAGAGCAATCCCCCCACAAACAGGCAACGAGGTGGGGCAAAGACTCTTAACCAGCCTCTCTGAGAAAGTCCAGTCACATCACTTTCCTCCCAAAGTGTATGGAGTCCCTACTCTGTGCTAGAAACAAAGGGAACCAAGACAAAAGTCCTTCATTTACTATCTCAACAAGATAATGACTGGATAAACCACCAGCTTCTAAAAGTTTGAAAATGAGACACCCCCGCACAATTCACTGGGTGGGTGGGGGGGGGGTGAGGGCATGTGCCGGGGGGTAGGGGAGGCCGGGGGAAGGTCAATGGGGAAAAAAAGGAGACATATGTACTACTATTTGTAATACTTTAAACAATAAAAAAACATTTTTCTTCTTCAGTGGTGAATCAAGAGTGAATCACTTTGTCATTTTAGAACTGGTCAAATAGATTACAAATCTTGACTGAACACAGAAGCCATCGTGCTGTAAAGCACCACACATAAAAATGGTTAAACGGCAAAGCCTCGCCGAGACTGCCCACTGCTCCTGCCACTGATGCGGCCACTTAGTGTTCAGTGTTAGTGCTGAAATATTGTACGAGGCACCCATACAAAGCGGGTGGGTATGAGAGGATGAGTGTGGACTCATTGGTATGACTGAGGAAGCGCGTAAATTCAGATGAGATCAGCAATGACCAAGCGTGACATTTGCTTAGAAACCTCCCCAAGGCAGAGACTGCTTCTTTAAGAGGGATATGCAGGGTTTCTAACTCTAACCAAAAGTCTGCCGCCCCACTTTTTAAATGACGAAGAAGATGCCATTAGATTTTAAAATGCTAATTTTCACTAGAATAAGGTAAAGACACGGAGGCCCCATGTGTATGTAGGCACTTCTGAAATTCCATTCTACAAACTCCAAATTACCTACGTCACACGAGTAAAGTGGCAAAACAAGAAGACATCTAGGTTCACAAGTATCAACTGCATAATTTCATCTCTGCCTCACTTTGTACAAGAGAGTCTAGAAAAAAGAAATTAATTAGCAACAACTGACCCTTGGATTAACTTTTTCTTGGTGATAGGGGGAAGGGTAGAGTATTGACTGTAAAATAAACTTCTGGGCTAGGGGCGGGGGGGGGGGGGGTGGTATGCAGAGAAGGCATGAGATCTCTCTAAAAATGTAACCAGACCACAGTCCTATATATCTTACATGTTTTCTTAAAAAGGTGTCGCTTACATAAATCCAAGGGATCTTTTTTGTTGTTGTTAAAAAAGGTGTCTCTTCGTAAGTTAGAATATTCTTCCACAGAGAGGAATCCACATGAAGAAGGGGAATGCACTTTACTGTGCAGAACCTCAGACCTGGACTAAACACGCACACCTCTTGCACATGTTACGTAAGAGGTTAGAGAACACTAGGTATAATTGTAAAACAAAAACTCACATTTCCTTAAAAATGACAATGGGCAGAGGAGTACAAACTATCCTAAAGAAAGGTGCCCTAGCTAAATGCTGAGATCGGATGGCACTGGAATTTCGCCATGGGGAGGACCACTGGGTACTCCTTGTGAGGACAGGTGTTCTCCGTCCCCTCAGGGACACACGGCCAGAGGACACAGGCAGTCTATGATCATCCCACCGACCTGACGGGCCACAGGCAATATCCAGGTGGGTGTGGTCTCCTTTCACACCCCTGCAAGCACCGAGGGGTGTAACTGAGGCCAAAGGCTAGCTGCAAGGGCAGCTCGTGTGGACCAGGGCACCCTGTGTGGGCAAGGGCACTGGAGTTTCCATTTCTGAAAGGATGCTTTTTCCTAAGCCACTGACATTCTATGGGAATAACATAATGGATGGGATTCCATGCACACAGGGTTCCTCCCGAGACCTGGCGTCACAGGAACCGCACCCAGGCTCTCTCACAGACCCGCAACCTGGCACCAGTGAGCTTTCACTGTCTGGGTTCACAGAGGGAAAGGAAAGTGTCCAAGTTCTTTTCTGTTAAAAACTCTCTGAACTTGGAATGAATTCATGTGTCAAACTTCCTTATATTAAATATTCTAAAAGAAAAAGTGGGTCACACTTCCTAACTTCATGTTTTATTTATTGTTCTTCCAAAGAGATCTGCTAAGAGGAGATCTTTCTGAAGATGCTGTTATCTATCCTCATGGTCCTGGTTGTGCAAGGCTGGAAATCTCTCGTCAGGAGACTTCATTGGCCACTAAGTCATAAAGAGCAATCTGCACTCCACCCAGGGCTCCCGTAAACTGTCTTTACAAAATCTTATCTTTTCAAGGAATGTTTTGCAAAGAAGCAGCTTTTATAATTAGAAAGTGAATCAAAATAATACACTAGTATGTTGTATTTGCTCGCTAATAAACTGAGAACACTCACAAAACGAATTGCTGATAGGGTTTTTTCTTTTTCTTTAACCAACGTAGAAGTAGTTTTAGATTCTCGTGGTACAGTGCAGGGCTGTGCTTGAGTACAATTAAGAATTAAATAAACCCTCTTAGAGATTGTCCTGAGATGACATTTAATGCTAAAAACAAAATAAATAAACTAGCAAGAACAAAATTTTTTAAATTCCAATAATTGCAACTTGGGATTTTTGTTTACCAAAATTAATGAACATTTCTAAAATATTTTAATACAAAATTATAAAAGAAAGTGCATTAGAAGCAGAACCTTTAAAACTCTGGCAAAATTACATTATTCTGAATACACTGACTACAGCCAGGTACACACACCAACATTCAAGGAAAACCTCAAGATATATAATAAGTCCAGCATCACAAGAATAAGTCAAATAAGGCTTTTTCCCCTTAAAAAAATATACAATACACAACAGTTTGAAAAAAAAGTAATATTATTTAACAGTTTTCTGACTTAAATATTTTCACATAACAAAAGCTTTTTTATATCACCATATTACTTATATACATATCCAAAAGTGAACAAAAACAAAAAAAAAAATCAAAAGATGCCCTTTCAAAAAAATAAAAGTGAAATGTCTCTTTTTTTCAGGAACCTGAAACGAGTTCCTCTCTTAATATACAAAGTCCGTACACTATTTACAGTATAATAAAACTGCCCTCTGAAACCAGAGAAGAAATGAGAGAACATAAAGGCAGTTATTTTTCAGAAAAATAAAAACAGCCCAGCTCTATGTTACAATGAAAAAGAGACCCATTTATTAATAAAATGAACACAATACTGGTCTGAAGTGCTCACAGGGAGGTAAAAGCGCTGACGCTCTCTCTGTAATGGGGACGAGTGCTTATATTTACAAAATATACTGTTCAGCCACACAGAGGCCCATATATCTGTATGTACATATGCACTTATATATAGAACATATAAATAACTTCAAAGGGGAAATTCACATGGAGAGAGAACTTTCCATCTTTGGAATGCTGCAGGAAGGACACGCCGCCCCGGCACGGGGGGCTTGGTGTGGGACATGTTGAATGTGGCACCATTGATGAGACAAGAATTCCCTGAAATAAACACACACCTGCTGATGCACGAGGAGGAAAACACGGGCTCAGGAGGGCTCTTGCCCTTCGACTACAGAAGTACCTAATGTCGCGGTGAGCAGGGCCAAGCTCCTCTCTCACTTGCTGTTGGCACAAAGGGCTTGTACTTTCTGCAACGATCTGGCCCGTGGACCTGCTTGTCGCTGGTGAGGCAGGGCAGCGTCACGTGCAGACCGAGTTGTCCTCATCCGTGTGTCGGGTTTACTCTGCTCCCCAGGTTTACGCTCAGAGGCTGCCTTCTTATAACTAATGATTAGATATTTTAATGCAGAGAGAACTGGTCCAGCCATTTCTCAAGGTATTAGTTCTATTAACTTACAGACTAAAAACAGTCAGTTCTACTACCTTCAAAATGCACAGAGAAAAGGAACTTCCCTGTGTGGTCTAACATTTTTTTTAGACTTTGTGCACCTACCTGACATTTGTTTTATAAGCTATGCTTCTTAGAACATAAAGCATGAAGGAAAATATGACCTTTTCCATGTTAACTTGTCTTTGTAATACAAAGAAATCACACTACAATGATAGTTAAGATCCAGTTAATTTGTGTGTAACTAGACGCACTGGCCACGGAGCAGAGGGTGAAACTGCCTGTTGCGTACCTGAGTTCAGTGATTTGTAGACAAATGAGAACAATGTGGTTACATTTCCCCGGTTTTTTTCCTAAGTCTCTGAAAGACAATGATTCTTTAGATAATTTTATAGCTAAAAACCTACTATGGTAACATGTTCAACACTTGAAGCTTCAAAACAGAAATTCCAAGTGCTTCGTTCTGCACAGCACAGAACCTTAGAGATGTCCCAGGGTGCCATGGGCTGCTCAGAAGACATTGGCCAGTGCCTGCCACTCGCCGGCGGCCTCAGGCACCACCTCCTCCAGATGCAGGGTCTGGCTCAGCTCCTCGGTGCCCTGCTCCTGGGGGCCCGCGGGTTCCTGCAAGGCTCCTGCAGGGTAGACAGAGCACAGGCAGATCAGACTCCAGCAGCACAAAATTACTCAGTTAAAGGACAGCTGGAATACAGACAAGGACTTTCTAAATGGAGGGCTTTCCACCCCAATGAGGAGAGCCATTTGAGCGCAGTTTGAATGACTCAGGGATGATGTCGGTACTGACTGTGAACATGGCAGTGGCCACGGACAAACCCACCCGTGAGGGTGCTATTCCTTCAGTATCAGTGAGGTGGGGCAGACAACAACATTCACAACTCGCCTCTTTTCCTGATAGGAAGTAAAGCAGGGCCTGGTGTGTATCTGTTAAAATGAACTTTTTCTCCCTCAAAACCCCATGACAGTGTCCTCTCTTCCTCTGGTCGCCAGTCACCATGCAGGCCCGTCAGCTTCACGCACGGGCCACACCACCCAAACACCTAAGTGAACCTGAGGCCCATCTGTCAGACACCAAAGGTTCTAGTCAGCATATACATACAGCACGAGCAGCTCAGCCCTGCATGGCCACTGGGCCGCTGCAGCCCATCCAGCCAATGACCATCACCCCACTCTTTACAAAGACTGGTGCAGGCCCAGATTTGTGGGACACAGCAGGGGGCCCACAGCCTCAATATCCCCAGTGTTAGTGTGTTACTAACAGAGGCCTGTCTGTGGACAGGATGGCCTGACTCTACCCTATGAGAGCTAGGCACACAGACAGCACTGGGCACAGAGCGGCCTGGTTGGACCCACACATGGCATCCTGTATCTAACACGTGGCCTTCACTGCACTCTGGGGAAGGCTTCCCCAGTGCCCGTGGACAGGATGCAGCGCCAGCCCCCTCTACAGAAGGCGCGATGTGCGCAGGGGCCTCACCAGTGTAGCTGTGTGCCCGCTTCATGTGGAGCTTCATGTTGCTCTTCTGGGTGAAGCCCATGACGCAGTAGTCGCACTTGTAGGGCCTCTCACCCGTGTGCTTCTTCATGTGCACCTGCAGCGCGCTCTTCTGGTTGAAGGCCTTCTCGCACAGCGTGCAGTGGAAGGGCCGTTCCCCTGAGGGAAGAGCAACCAAGTCAGTGCCTGAGCTGCCCTCGAGGAGCACATGCAGGAGACAGGCACATGCACACGACGGGCACATGCAGGAGCCGGGCACACACATGGAAATGACTGGCAGATGAGGGCTGGTTCACAGGGGTCACCATGGTGTCCTTCCTGCTCCCGCTGGCAAGTCCGCTCCATGGTGACACATGAGAGACTGCCAGAGGCTGCTGACAGTCCTGAAGGCTCCAGAAATGAGGGGCACAGGGGCTTACACAGTGTTTCCAACCCATTGGGGCAGGAAAGCAAAAGGACCTTCAGGACATGAGACTGTCTTACCACTTGATTAAAAGTAGGATATATGAAATATTTTAAAAAACATATAACTGTTTTCCTGTTAATTCAGACAGTGGAAAGTGAAAGGGAAAGCTGCTCAGTGCAACTTCTGCTGGGTGCCTGCATGTGGACCAAGAAGGTGGGCAGGTCCCAGGAGGCCTCAGGCCCTACCCTGAGCAGAAGGTACTCAGGCAGGGGAGCCCAGACAGGCGGAGGCGGAGGACAGGGCCCGGGACATAGGAACGGGTTTCTGTGTGAGGAGAGAGGGGCGAGAGGCAGGGAGACAGTTTGCTCCCTTGCCCGGGTGTTTTTCTGAGACTGACTGACAGTGGAGATAGGAAAAGCTGGCAGAGAAGTGTGAGGACGAGAGAAAGGAAGGAAGCCCTGAGGGACCACAAGGTAGTCTGGCCTGACACTGCGCTTTATGCTCACGGTCAGAGTAGCAAAACCTTTCACTTAAAGGCTAGTTACCGCGATAAGTGATAAAATTACGACAAACGGCATACATGGTCCTTGTGTTACACACAATGTGTGTTATGGTGAACAAGTATTCCATGCTAAGTCCTGGTTCCACGAGGTCTGGTCAAAGGTCCCCGTGCCAGGACCCTGCAGCCCCACGGCTCCTCACCTGTGTGGATGCGGCTGTGGCGCTCCAGCTGGCTCGGTTTGGCAAAGGCCTTCTCACAGGTGTCGCATTTAAACACTCTGGGCTTCTGCGAGCTTAGGGAAGGGCCAGCTTGGTGTGTCTGCATGTGCTCCTATTAAAGACAACACAGGAATGAAGGAATGTCCGTGGTCACAGGAACTGCCCCACCTTCGGGCATTCAGGTCCTCCAATTACATGTGGCTACAAACAATGCTGCAACGAATGGCCTTGGATATATTTTGTGCTGATTCACAAGCAGGTGCAGAGACCCTTGGTTAGGGGCCTCCTCATTCTCCTACAGAAGGCGTACCAAGCCCAGTCTCACCAGCACTTAGGGGATTTCAGTCTCCCCACACCTGCCACAGGTGCTGACTGTTTTTTTAGGATTAGCCACTCTGAGGAATGACAAACAGTCTCTCCGTGTTCTTCTCATCTGCATTCGACACTGACTATGACTAACGTATAAACATGCAATTGGCTCATGTAGCCACCAACCCTCTTAGGACTAAAACACCCTGGTAAACACCCTTACCTCAATTGACTTTTTCCTCAAAAAAATTGCACAAGTTGTCAATGAAATTTGTAGTAACGTTTGTGACTCAAGAGTGGTGCCCTTCATTGACCGTGAGTGGGCTGGGCACCGGGGAGGGGCTGCAGCGGCGGCTGAGGGCACTGTACCTTGAGGTGGGTGGCCCGCTTAAAGGCCTTCCTGCACACAGGACACACGTGGATGCGCTCCCGGCCATGCGCGTCCTTGCTGTGGTGCAGCAGCAGTGCGGACGATGCGAAGCTGCGGCCACACTCCATGCATGGGTGCTGTCGGCCCTCCTTCTCAGGCTGGCTGCCCGGGGCCAGGTGAGCAGAGACGTCAGTTACCTGAGATGGGTCAGAAATCCAGGACTTTACTCAATGGTGCAGTTGGCAAACCAACAGAAGACAACAGACACACTCCATAGGCACCAGCTACAGTGCCCGGCGTATCCTCGTGGGGCTTGGCGCCATTAGACTAGGATGGCACCCACTGAGAGACCTGAGTGGGTTCACAGAACAGAAGGGGTCACCTGAGAGTGACTGCCAGCTGCCTGTCTGCTTCCACATTGCTGTCTTTCCCAATGAGGGCCGCTTCCTCATCTGAGAAACGTAACTAATCACAGTACCTGCCTGTCAGGGTTCAGTGACAGTTAAATGAGGGACCGTCCCTGGCACACAGCAAGGACCCAGAAAATGCTGTTAGTGCGAGGGTTAGCGTTGCCACACAGAAATGATATTGCTAAGACGTACTATTGCTATGGCTAGGGATGTCTTTTAGCAAACTGCACCACAAACAATGCTCAGCTTTTGTCAACACCCTAAAAATAACTAACAAAATAAATGAATGAGGCAGGAGGCCTTCCCTGCTTAGCTCTTATAAAAAATGGGTAGGAGTTTAGTTTTGCAGATAAAAATTTATGATGACTTAGTGAAAGAAAACTATAAACAATTCTGAAGAAAACTGATGGAGTTCTCTATTTCCAGCCTATCAAATACTTCTTCGTAATACTAGAAAAGACAAAAATGGATATACTTTAAAGAAAACAGCACAGAGTGTCTATAGGGTGCTCTAATATTGATCAGCACTCAATAAAAGAGAATGGAATGAAAGAGCAAAGGTCAGGCAGGAGAGCAGAGAGAATGCCAATGTGCCGCAGGAGTGATTCTGTGACACTGTGTCAGGTGCACATGTCTACATGAGTCCTATGTGTAAAACAGAAACAACAAAACAACCATGTATATTCAGGACACCGAATGAGGCATATTTCTTGTGAGTCAAAAACAAATTTGAGAACCACTAGAGTAAGCTTCAGGATGCTCTGTGAGTGCAGATACACACCGTGGTTTACGAGTGGTGCACGCAAAGCATGCGGTGACAGAGCCCGAGCGCATGGCGCTCAGATCCACCAGCACACTCAATATTCATCGGCAAACAACTGCTTCTGAACCCAACACCTCACTGTGAGGGGAGCATTCGCTGTGCCGCTCCCTGCACCGTGACAACCACGGATGTCTCTGAGCCGTGGGTGCCCTTAGTGCATTACTGAAGTAAGCGTGGTCCTGGGGACCCTGAGACCAGTGTGCAACCTTTGTACAAAGAGAAACTCAGCAAGATGAGGGAAATTCCCTATGCTGGTCATGTCTACCTTCTATGGAAAGTCCTGGCCCCACTAAAAACCAGTAAGTCGTTATCTTGAAAATCATTTGCTGAAATTGCTGAAGCATAAAGTTAATGCTTCTTCCATTCAGAGATTGTTACTGTATTTGTAACTCTGAAAAGCTTTAAGGAAAGAGTGTTTAGACCAGGGGTGGGCAAACTTTTTGACTCGAGGGCCACAATGGGTTCTTACACTGGACCGGAGGGCCGGAACAAAAGCATGGATGGAGTGTTTGTGTGAACTAATATAAATTCAAAGTAAAGGAGTGGAGGGGAGAGCAAGAGAACCCTCCACTCTTTCGGCTCCGCGGGTCGGATAGAACAGCCGAACGGGCCAGATCCGGCCCGCGGGCCGTAGTTTGCCCACGGCTGGTTTAGACTCTTCTATATTTATAACTATCATTCGCTGAGTATGAGACAACATGCATTTTCAGAAACAAGACTAGTCAAATGACAAGTAGGTCATGCACAAACATATGATTGTGTATATGAGAGAAAATATAACAAGTCTATAGAAGATCAGCAAAGGTCTTTCAAGAAAACGTATAAAAAAAACTAAATGGGAGTAAATAGCATGTGAGATCTGATCAGTAGGCAAGTAGAAGATGTTAATAAATTTCTGACTAGATCCATACATTATTGTTTGCTACCTTTCACTGTGTGGTTCATAAATCATGGAAGGAACAATATCTAGTATCAGCAGTTCAGCAAACGCTGTCCCTGGACCCTCCACAGCTCATACTATTCACACTCAGGATTTGCTGGGGACCCACCTTTTCATTCCCCATTTCTTCTGAGTCTGTGCTTTTAAAAAGCATGAATGGTTGTGAGTGACAGCGTGCCCTGTACCTGGTAGGCGATCTCTTCACAAGCAGTGGACCCTGGCTGTGGGGTATGGCTCACCAAGATGACCTGTGGCGAGCCTGCTCCTCCGTGGCCTGAGAGGGAGGGATCGGTGAGCAAGGCTGGGAACTGCTGACCCTGCCGAACAAAGATAATCACTACTTTAGACATCATAACATTATCATATCCAGTAATAATTTAGAAGATCTGTTATGGTGCAGTCATTTTGGAAAACAAGTTGACAGGTCTTCAGAAGGTAACCACAGAATCACCATATGACTCAGCAATTCCGCTTGGAGGTATCTATACCCCAAATGAAAACCTATGTCCACTTGAAACCTTGTACATGAATGCTCAAAGCAGCACTACTCACAGTAGCCACAAAGGGGAAACAGCCCATAATATCCATGAACTGGATAAACAAAATGTGATATCTATATAAGGAAGTATTATTCCAACAATGAAAAGGAATGAAGTATGACACAGGCTACAACATGGATAAACGTTGAAAGCAGTCCCTAGGTGGAAGAGGCCAGTCACAAAAGACCACACATTGTATGATTCCATTTACGGAAAATGTCCAAACAGGCAAATCTGTAGGGACAGCAAGTTTATCAATGGTTTTCAGAGGCTGGAGGACACAGCACGGCATGGTGAGCTTGCGGTCCAGAGGGACATGGGAGTGATGCTAATTGCCAATGGCACAAAGTCACAAAGTGTCCTACAAGTAGATATGGTGATGGTCACACAAATTTTTAAGCACATGGAAGACTATAAAGTTGTTATAAACTACATATAAAGAATGTTTCCTTGTTAAAAATACACATACCACTTTGCTGTACTGCACAGAACTACTATGAGTCTTATGACCACTCTAGCACACCCTTCTCCACTGACTGGGAATCGGAGACAAGGCAATAATAGATGTGGTCAGCGGGATGGGGGTGCAGAGGGGAAGCTCAGCTTAAATGACCAGACTTTGTACTACAAATGCTGAATCTATATAAACAACTTAATACAGAACTGGAACTGCTAAAATCAAAGCTACTTCTAAACATACCTTACGCAGACTCCAAACGCTCTTTTGAAGCATACTAACTTGAAGACTCAACATCAGTGCCTCATGCTGAAGGGTAAGGAGTCACTAGGACACTTGGGCCATATGTCAGGTACCCTGCAGCTGAAGGTGAGGCTGTTTCTCAATGTCTCCAGAACAAAACAATCTGGGTTCCCATAGGGAAGATAAAGAATGGAGGAGGGGGAGGACTGAGAAGGCTTTAAAAAACTTCACCCATAACAGAACACTGGGCCCACTTCCTGCGGGAAAGACACTTCCTGAGGCAGACAGAGCAGGGCAATGGGTAGGACACAGACAGGTGGGGCAGACGGGACTCTACAAAGTCATTTTTACAGCTCCAGACAAGCAGAGCTTCTCAAATTGACTTGGATGCTTTTTTTTTAAATATGTTTTTATTGATTTCAGAGAGGAAGGGAGAGAGAGAGAGATAGTAACATCAATGATGAGAGAGAATCATGGATCGGCTGCCTCCTGCACGCCCCTTACTGGGGATGAAGCCTGCAACATGGGCATGTGCCCTGGACTGAAAATAGAACCCAGGACCCTTCAGTCCATAGGCCAATGCTCTATCCACTGAGCCAAACTGGCTAGGGCTGACTTGGATTCTTTACTTCCCATATGTGCCTTTAAAAAAGGTGAAATGATGGTATTTTAGGTATGTCCATGTATCAAATTGTTTTACCCAAACATGGGATAGATTGAAACGATGCCATCTGTACTAGCAAAGCTTTGTGTTATGACCCCCTTACAAGGGAAGGTTACCCATCTGCTACGTGTCTGTTGGGACGTGGCAGATGGGTAACCTTCCCTTGTAAGGGGGTCATAACACAAAGCTTTAGCACAATACCAATGTGGAAAAATGGTGTCAATCAAAATTAATAAATTCCTATCTCCTATTTTAATAATCAAAGATAAATACGAAATTCAGATACACCTAAGAATCAGTGTTGGCTCATAAATTAACATTCCCAACCAAAAACAATGATATTGGAGACTCTTAGCACATGTGGGCTTATCAAGGGGAAATGACAATTCCTTCTTGATTTGAACTGACAAAGCTATAGAAGAACAGACTAGCAGTCGTCCGGGAGGAGGTGTGAGGTCCTTGCAGGCAGATATGGTCTGTGCCTGACCTTGTGGATGGCAATGCCTAGGTGACACCATCTACAGATCTGCAAGACGCCATCCCTGGGGGACACTGGATAAAGGGTACACAGGATCTCTCTAAACTGTTTCTTACAATTGCCTGTGAATCTACAATTATCTCAAAATAAAAAGTTTAATTAAAAACCTATACACAATGTAATTTACTAGTGTATTATTGCTGTTTCAATTGCTAATATTAAATATTCCTAATGCAAATGCCTTGATTCAATAAGCAAAGCCCAATAAAATAAACCCCCAATGGTCAGCTGGAATCCACTGAAGTAGCACATGGAAGTTGTTTGTTTCTGGTTTGCATGATTACTTGAATAAATTTATTCCTTTACTGTATTTGGTTTACACTGAGGTAGAAATTACAATAATCTCACTCCCCAGGGCACATGATTCCCAAGTGCCCGTGCTGGCTGAGGGCGGGGCTCTGGCTCCAGCTGCATCCAAGGGACAGGCTAAAACTGTCACCTAGCGAATGCAAAGAACTGCTCACTGACCTCTTACTTTAGTTATGATGAATAAATTATAATTATTGATGATTTTCTAATTAAAGCTGCCCAAGTTTTCAGCGTCTTCACTCAATGCATTATGTGACACAGACACCCTGAGACTGCACTCCCCCGGCAGGGACTCGTTTGAGCACATAAGTGACTACTTATGGAGTCCTCGATGCAGCATACGCCCCTCAATAAACTCATCTATAAAACTCCACGTTGTGCAGCCACTAAAGCCTGGGCTGGA
The DNA here is from genome assembly GCF_963455305.1 of Plecotus auritus. Lineage (NCBI taxonomy): Eukaryota > Metazoa > Chordata > Mammalia > Chiroptera > Vespertilionidae > Plecotus > Plecotus auritus. Next base: position 43,619,335 of record NC_137782.1, read on the forward strand.
ACCATGGATGGGGACGACCTTCAGCATGCAGGCAGATGGAAAGTTTACACTGCACAAAATACACAGGAACTCTTTTCTGAAAACTTTAAAATATGTGTCAGTGTATGTGCACAGGAAGGTGTGGAAAGGAATATACACTGAAATGTTAACGGTGGTTCCCTTTGGGAAGTAGATTTTTTAAGGAATACTTTCTTGTATTGTCTAAATTTTCTTGTTTTCCCCTTTTTGCACTTAACATATTCCTTTTTTTAAAATCAGAAAAAGACCTTCAATTTCAAAAGAAAATGTTCAGAACACATATTTGAGAAGAATTAATAAAGTTTCCCGATCACCCCTTGACAGAGTGCCGTAACTGCTCTCTGTCAAGGACGGGACAGGTGTGCACCTACCTGAGAAGCGATGTTGAGTGTGACCGTGTCCAGTCCTCCTGAGAGCAAGCCCTGAGTGTCAGCCAGAGTGAGGGTGACACTGGCTTCACCTCCCACTCCTGACGAAGACATGACCAGGTTCTGAGCAGAGAGGGCCGACGGGGACGCGGGAGCCGTGGAAGAAAGGCTGCTGGCTGCAGTGCCGAGTTCTACAAGAAAGGTCAGGTGAGCAGATCAGTGGGAAAGCTGGGGGAGTGGGAAAGACAGTCTTCACAAAGCAGCAAGCCTGTCGTCACCAGCACCTACACTGTCTAAACTTCTGAAATGGCATCACAGAAACCACAGAATCTTTGATTCCAGTTTTACGGCAAGCTTTCTACAGTTTCAAAAGTCTTTTTACATAAATATACTCTGCTTCAGTATAACAGAGAGAAAGAACAGTGAAAGGAGAGTAAAAACCTGACCCTACAGCCTCCGTCACTGCTACCACCATGGAAGGAAACTCCAGCAAGAACTTCCAGGACCCTGTCCCAGCAGGACCAGAGACCAGCCACAGAGAGGAGTCCACCGATCCCTGAGCAACCATCAGGCCCCATGCAGAAGCTGCCTGTCTCTGTTCATGTTCACACCGTTCACCTCACATCTGCTTGTCCTGAGCACAGGCCATCCAGATAAAACTGGACAGAAATGCTGCCTGAGCCTGCCACTTGCTCCCTAGGAGTTTATCTTAGAAATGGCATGTTTAATCTGAAACAAGGTCACTGTAATGCCTAGGCTCATTGGTGTGGCCTGAATCCTGGTCTGGAAGTGACTTTGACTCTAAGGTAAATACTCTAAGTAAGATGACAATCTCTTGACCAATACTGTGCAGATGGGATCAGCTACTTAATTATAAGTAGTACTAATGGAATATGCAAACCTCTCTAAAGATGCGCTTAACACCAAGAATGGAGTAGTTATCTGAAGTCTCTTCCTAACTCAGGACTGTTCAAAGATGGATGCCAAGACCTTCACCTTCAAGAGGCACCATCACCACGTGTCCAAGGAGGCAGATGTAGAAGGGAGACGCTTCATGTTGATTAACCAGATGGCAGGAGTTTCAAGACTGGAGCCGAGACAGCCTCAGAGTTCATGTGTCCTCATTCCACCCGCTCTCTCCACCTGATCAAAACTCCAGGATCACCAAGTAGCACAAAACCAGTCCATGTAAGTGAAGACATCAGGCACTCTCCCTGTCTGGCCATCAGTGTGCCGAGGGCTCACTGGAGACATAGGTCACACCACCCTGGCCAGCCCAAGGCCCAGTGCAGCAGGCTGGGGAGCCTGGGTTCCTGACACTCCAGAGCCTGCTAACCCTCTTTCCACTCTGCTGGTCCAACACGACCCACACAGAGGGGGGAAGAGGATAATCTCACAGCCCAGGGACAGGATTCTGGGTGTGGTCAGAAAACACCTATCTCATTCTTAACAACAAAGACACAAGGATGACTTTCAAAGAAAAGTCTGCTCTGTAACTTAAAAGCACATGATATACCTCAGATGTCTTACTTATTACAGACCAAATTATAACCTGAAAGTCCTAATTTGTAGCCAATTAAAACATAAAACAAAAATTCCCCTTAGTTGAAAAATAAAACACCTCTCATTTCCCAAATGAGTAAGAAGTAAGTTCTGTGACAGATTCCAGAGCCCCAAACTGAACAAGCGAGCAGATGCAGGAAGAACAGAGCCTGGAGCAGACTCAAGCCCGAGACCTGGTGGGAACCATCACTGGCCAGACGCTGGGGTGCTGGATCTGTCAATATGCTATTTAGACCATTCCTAATCACTCAGGCCTCAGTTTACCCTTTAGCAAATGAGAGGGTAGACAGAAAGTTCCTCTAAGGTCCTGAGTGCCCATGCCCTCCTTGGATCCAGCCAACTTCTACACCACAGCACCTCGCCTCAGCCTAGCAGAGGTCAACTGGCCTGTAACACAATGTCACTTGTTTGGGAGAAGTGCTCCCCACGGGCCCACAGTGCCACTTCCTGCTCAGCCCAGTGTCCAGAGAGGTCACCCGGACTGAGTCAAATCCCCTGTGACCTGCTCGCTGGCACCATTCTATCTCCTGTATATATTGTTTATGTAATTACATGAATTCTTCAATAACTGTCTGTGCTCTATTAGTTTCTAGGACCCAAAATGCCAGGGGACCATGTCTGTCTTGCTCAGTATCATGTTCTCAGACTTAGTACAATGCTTACACCCAGTACACAACACAATCTCTTGTTGAATAAATGAATTACTCGATAAGAAAGCATTTCAATGAAGCACAAAAAAAGTCTAGCTCTGGATACAAGTACCTATAGGTCAAACTTTTTCTCAAAAAATGAACTAGAGAGCTGGAAAATAAGAGGGCTAAGAAACTGATAAAATCTCTACAAGGTAAAGAACATGAGAAAGGTATGGCATCCTAAACTGCTAACAGTTACTTATGAAGCTGTGATTTTATAGGAGCTCATTTCCTTTTAATTGTGCTCATTTATTTTTATAAAAGTCTACTCCTCAACACCTTAGAAGGATGCCTTTCAATTGTGTTATCTACTGTGGCTGGGCAGAAAATTCACACTGCAGGGCACAGAGGATGACGAGCCAGGACCTCACAGCCCAGAGGAGAAGGGGCAGCTGTCATGGAGCCATCCAAGTGCCCGTGTGCATAAATACATAATGCCCTAGGTATCTGAATACCATTACTTACCGCTGTTCCTTAAGAGATAGAATTATCAATTGGTTGATAACTCTACAGAGACCTCTATCACCATCAACCACTGTGGAATGACACTGCATGTGACGGGACAAGGGGCTGAGATGTCGTGCTAACGGATGGCTCACTCCTTTCCACTGACCTTCAGATCCCACAATGTCACCATCAGATGCATACCTGAAGAGGTCAATGCTGCACTCTGCGTGAGAAGCTGGTCATTGCTGATTGTCAGGGTGGCACCTGCAGACTGATTATTGACCGTGGCCCCGGACAATCTTATCGTCCCGTTTAGCTCACTGCTTCCACCAGAACTGTGCTGAATAAGGTCTTGACCTAAATGGAAATTAATACTGTAAAATCTGAAAGTAACATGTGACTTACACTCTGGCAAGTGTGATGTATGTATAATACCATGTTTATAGAAAAAAGTGAAAATAAGACCATGAAATACATTTCCCTAAATGAAAGTATTTGTTCACACTTTTTAAGCTGTATTTTTCAATTGCTTCTTAAAAGTTCTGCTTTAACTCAGCATTTAGGCACTTAAATTACACACTTCGTTGAATAAAACTTAAACTGAATTGAAAATATTTCCCAATGTGATGGACTACCAGGTGTAGCAAAGTGTGTTAAAAAGGGTCAAAGAGATACTACAAAATGATACCAGCACCTCCCTTAGCTGGCTCCCTTAGCTGCAACTAAGCTGCAGCACCTCGGACGCCCGGTAGGAGGGGCTCACTGCCACCAGGAGGCTCACAAGCACTCTAGCGCGCCGGCCATGTGTTCCCACCAGGGTCCCACACCTGCTCATACCAGCCCCTCAGCTACTGTCACATGTCATAGAACCAAATAGTATGGAAGCAGGTGAACATGAGAGTTAAACCTGCTGACGCTTCAGTGAGTACCAAACAGAATTCTTGGGAAAGACTGGACAAGGACAAGTTGCTTTTAAAAAAATTCTGCTGTCAGGTTAGGCATAAGCAAGGCAACTATACAAAACTGGAAGGAAAAGCATCAGAAGACAAAAGCACGCTGCACTCTGCTCTGTCATTACCAGCACCTTCTGGGACTGTAAACAGACAAACAAGACAGGAAGCCACACACGGCGGGCTGTGTACGGGCAAATGAAACCATCCAACTGCCATGGGCAGAGCGGACCCGTTTTCAGGAGACCTAGGATTTACTTTTTGGTTCTGTTTCACACAGCTTTTCATTAACAACTGGCCTGAAAACATGAGTTACAGAATCTTCACTGCATATGTGCAAGGTAACTCAGGGAGGTGAAGATCAGCCTCTCCTTTTACCCAATGTGTGTAATGTTTTTCTTCAAATGACTTACGAATGGCTAACAGACTGTAAAATTTAACTGAAGTAATATTTACTCACAGCCAAGGGTCCTGTGGGCAGAGCTACCTGTAACATGTGCTCTGAGCTAACAGGTAAAACACGCTGGGGGCATGAATGACACGCAGGAGAAACACCTGACAGCGAATACTGCAGTCTAAGGCAGAATGCATGGGCTTGGTGACAGACTCATAGGGTTCTTCTGCCAGTTTCAAGTGACTTAAACTGCCAAAGGGTATTCTCACTCGTTTATTTACCTCTCAATGTTTGCCATAGTTCACATTTGTATACATAATCTGAGGAGAATTCTGAAAATAGTAGAGTAAGCTCCCTATAATCTTTGACAACGCACAGTTTATGTGGATTATATTCCTTTAGTTTAATGGAGCACGAATGAGACTTGTGAAGCAACAGTTTTCTGCTCTTTGCTAAACAAAAAATATGTCAGAAAAAAATCACTTAAACTGGAAGTGACGGAACTATCAATTTTAATTTCTATTATTAAATTTGAGCAGTAACATTGTCACTAAGCCTGAATTTCTTACCTGAATTACAAACACGTATTGGGCACTGGCTTTATGCAAAGCTGAGTGTACAGAAAAAATAATACAAATAAGACAGACTTAGATTGCAGGCGAAAATATGCTGAACGTGAATGACTAACCAGAGATAGTCAGGGTGATTTCCTGCGGGGACCCCGAGGACGACGTGGTGGGCCCAGCAGCCTGTGCCAAGACCTGGCTGAGACTGGAGTTGTTGATGGTCAGGGTGATCTCGTGGGGGCCACTGGAGGTGGACACCAGGCCTGGTGATGGCATCACTTGAGCAAGGTCTTGAGTCCCTGGTTATCATTACAGAACAAAACAAAGCTGGGCTTAAAACGCAATATTCTCTTCTTATATTAAAAACTAGAGGCCCGGTGCACGAAATTTGTGCACGGGGGGTGGGGTGTCCCTCAGCCCAGCCTGCACTCTCTCCAATCTGGGACTCCTCGAGGGATGTTTAGGCCCGATCCCACTGGAATCCCAGTGGGATTGGGCCTAAACGGGCAGTCGGACATCCCTCTCACAATCCAGGACTGCTGGCTCCCAACTGCTCGCCTGCTTGCCTTCCTGATTGCCCCTAACCCAGCCGTGGGCAAACTATGGCCCACGGGCTGGATCCGGCTGTTCTATCCGGTTCTCTTGCTCTCCCCTCCGCTCCTTTACTTTGAATTTATATTAGTTCACACAAACAGTCCATCCATGCTTTTGTTCCAGCCCTCCGGTCCAGTTTAAGAACCCATTGTGGCCCTCGAGTCAAAAAGTTTGCCCACCCCTGCCCTAACCGCTTCTGCCTGCCAGCCTGATCACCTCCTAACCACTCCCCTGCCAGCCTCATTGATGCCTAACTGCTCCCCTGCCAGCCTGTTTGCCCCTAACTGCCTTCCCTGCAGGCCTGGCCACCGCTAACTGCCCTCCCCTGCAGGCCTGCTCCCCCCCAACTGCCCTCCCCTGCAGGCCTATTTGCCCCTAACTGCCTTCTCCTGCAGACCCAGTCACCCCCAACTTCCCTCCTCTGCCAGCCGGGTCACCCCTAACTGCCCTCCCCTGCAGGCCTGATCCCTCCCAACTGCCCTCCCCTGCTGGCCTGATTGCCCACAACTGCCCTCCCTTGCAGGCCTGGTTCCTCCCAACTGCCCTCCCCTGCTGGCCATCTTGTAGTGGCCATCTTGTGTCCACATGGGGGCAGGATCTTTGACCACATGGGGGCAGCCATCTGTGTGTTAGAGTGATGGTCAATCTGCATATTACTCTTTTATTAGATAGGATAGAGGCCTGGGGCATGGGTGGGGGCCAGCTGGTTTGCCCTGAAGGGTGTCCCGGATCAGTGTGGGGGTTCACTTGGGGCATGGGGCGGCCTGGGCAAGGGGCCTGTGGTGGTTTGCAGGCTGGCCACGCCCCCCGGTGACCTAAGCAGAGGCCCTGGGATCTGGGATTTATTTATCTTCTACAATTGAAACTTTGTAGCCTGGAGTGGAGCCAAGCCTTCTGCTCGCTCTGTGGCGGCAGCCATTTCTGTTGGGATTTATTTATCTTCTATAATTGAAACTTTGTAGCCTTAAGTGGAGGCCAAAGTAGGCCAGGGCTGCAGAAGCTCGGTTTCCTCCATCGCCACGGGCAACCCTAGCCTCCTGCTCTCCCCAGCTCCATGGCTGCTGCCATTTCTGTTGGGATTTATTTATCTTCTATAATTGAAACTTTGTAGCATTGAGTGGAGGCCTGGGCTGGCAAGGGCAGGCGGAAAGCTTGGCTTCCTCCATTGCCAGGGAAACCCAAGCCACTCTCCTGCTCTCTGTGGCTGCAGCCATCTTGGTTGGGTTTATTTGCATATCCCCTCCTGATTGGCTTGTGGGCATGGCCTGTGGGTATAGCGGAGGTACGGTCAATTTGCATATTACTCTTTTATTAGATAGGATACTTTAGTGAAAATGTTACTTCAAAATGAGAAAGATTTGAAATAAAATCAGTCACCTCTAATTCCTTCACCTATAAAGATAAGAAAGCCTTATGAAATAGGAAGCCAATAGGACAAAATTAATTCCATGAATGTTGCAATCTATATGCATATATTGAGTAAACATTAGTTAAGGCATAGACATTTGTTTAGTGAGCTTTAAAAAGAGAAGAAATGGCATCACAGCATCCTAAACTCAAATTCATGATGATGAGCACAAATCTGACCCTCCACAGTCCAAGCCCACAAGAGTGGCTCTTACCACTGCTGCTGGTGGTCAGCACAGAGTCCTGCTCCGACATCGAGCTGATGGTCAGGTTGGCAGAGGTCACCGTGGGCTGTAAGGACAGGCCTGAGATGGGCTGGATGACCACACTGGCTGGGACCGTGCTGTCCGCTGTCTGAAGGGAGCTGTTGTGTGAGGCCGAGCCTGGCTCCCCAGTCAGTTGCTGAGCAAGCAGGTTGGTGGGCTGTAAGCTTTGCTGCAAGACTCCTGGATCAATCTGAAAGGCAGCACAGACATTTGTAATGAAGTTTCATGCTGTGTGACTCAGATAACATTCAAGCACAGAAAACCATGGCAGGTGCCACACCTGTAATGTGATGTTGTTAATGCCAGAGGTGTCAATTCCAGAAATTTGAACATTAGGCCCAACCAAGTTAGCTGCCAGCTGTAACTGGATACCTTCCAGGGCAGCCAGGCTCCCATCCGTCAAAGACACTGTCCAGTCACTGCCACCTGCACAGAAAAAGAACAAGAAGGAACGAGTATCAGGAAAGGTTCTTTAATAGGAAAACTTAAGTTTTACATATGTATCAATATGATCTGGTGAAGGAACACTAAAACCCACTTTACACCATACACACACATTGTCTGATTCAATCATCACAAAACACACCTATGAGAGGTAACATCACCATCACAGATCAGAAGAGGCTCAGGGCGGGTACACTGACTAGTCGACACTTAACATAGCAACTACATTTCATTAGGCTCTGATCACACCCCAGGTTACAGACACAGGGAGAGTCGTTTCTCACATCTGTAGACACGTGGTACGTCTCAGGGCCCTTACTCAGTCCCCACCCGCCAGCTGCAGCCATACCTGACACGGAGCCAGGGAGGACGGCCTGGCTCACTAGTCCTGGCTGAAGCAGGTTTGGATCAAACTGGCCGGTCAGAACCGAGTTGTTCATGATCAGCAAATTCGGGTCAGCAGAGGCCGGGCTCAGGAGGCTGGCGGGCTGCAGCCCCTCGGGTGCACTGCGTGGTGTGGACTTCCTGGCTTTCTTGGGGTCAGGCTTGTAGTGAAACTGCATGTGAGTCTTCCTCCGGCCAGATGTGCGGAAGCGCAGCTCGCAGTGTGGACACTTGAAGGGCTTGGCTCCAGTGTGCAAGCGCATGTGGACCTTCAGACTCCCCTTGGTAGAGAAGGCGTTACTGCAGACATGGCAGCTGAAGAGCTTCTGACCTGTGAAGAGCCAAGAGTCAGCGTCACGTACATGGAAGGGTGGGCGGCGTGAGTGTGGAGCCTGTGACCCAGGGTCTGAAAGGGAACAGAGTCCCTCCTCCTGAGAGCGACAATAGCCCAGCTCTCACCACCACCACTTCTGACTCTGCACAGGGCATGCTGCACAGGAGCCAGCACAGGTAGAGGCCACCTGGGAGCATGAGCTCTGGGCTTGCAGAGCCCCAGGTCTAGCACCGTGTGCCCAGCACCTGGACGAGTCCTCTCACTGTGTCCATCGTGTCATGAAGACCTCGCAGGCACCTGAGGGCCCTGTCATGAGCATCAAGCTGCCCAGCAGAGTCCCAGGAGCAGAAATGTCGTGGTCTTGCTCCCCCAGAAACAGGCAGCTGGGACACAGACCAGGACAAGAGAGGCCCTGACATTTTTCAGAGACGTTGCTTTCCCTCCCAAGTGCATGGAGTGGACTGGAAACCCCAGCATGCGCAGTCACCACAAATGTCACCACACCTCGCTGAGCAGTCAGCGGGCTGCTACACCTATATACCTAGTGAGGCAAGGACATGTGGGGTGCTCCCCCTAAACCCCAGCAGTTCATAGAGTCTCCAAGAGGGTCAAACACCCAGAACCTAACAAAAAAACAAACAAACAGAAAAACTGTCCACAGAAGAGGCATGTCAATAGGTTCAAGTACCTGTTTACTTAGTTCCAAATATTAACCCACCAGGAAAGCATCATGGGGCTTTATAGAAACTTGTGAAACTGCATTGTGTTCTTTTGGTTAATTCTGCTTATAACCAAAAATTAAGACTATAAATTACCTCAACAGTCATCATCCTACAAAACATAGTAACATCCCTAACATTTACTGAGAGTCACTTAACTCCTAATTTTCCACATGAGAACCTGGAGGCTCAGACCAGTGGCTCAGAAGCGGAGAACAAGGTCCAAGCCAGGTGGAGGGTGGCAACTGCCTCCCAACCACTCTGACACACTGTGGAATCAGGACTCAAAGGCTCAGAACAGCTTAATTAACCTCAGTCCCTCAAGTTAGATGAAGGAGAGAAAGTGGCCGCAGAAATTGTACATTAATTTTTTCCTTTATAAGATTTGTCCCCACATGAAAAGAATTACTACCATATAACTGTAATCAGATGCTAAATTCCAGTGTTTACAAAACTTCAATAAACCAAATCTCTTTGGCATTTATGTCTGATTGAGAATACAAGATAACTGACAACTGGATCTTTGAGACCTCGTCCCTTTTCCTTAGTGCTTTGTAGATCACTTTTCCCACATCAGGAATGAAAAAACTTTTATATCCATTTATCATGGTTCCTGGTTTTTACGCTTCCCATAATTTTGAAAGTATTTATGTGTGCACAATACAAAGGAGCAAACAAACATAAGATGCCACAGTCGGGCACCAGCGATGCGACCCGCTCTTACCTGTGTGAGTCTTCACGTGGCAATCCAGGGTGGACTTCACAGTGAAGCTCTTCCCACATTCGTCACATCTGTATGGCTTTTCTCCCGTGTGGATTCGAACATGCCTAGCCAAGAAGCATTAGCAATTCAGTGTTTTTCCTTTTTATGTGATACACAATTCAAGCAAACTTCGTGATTTTAAATTTATAACTATCCATATAAATAAAAATTATGTGGACTAGGTACCAAATACATTTAGCCAAATAAAACCTTTAAGTTTCACTCTCTGCAAAAAACAAAAACAAACCATAAACAAATCCAAAAGACAACATGAAACTTGAAAGGCCAATGAAATCAGGGTACACTGTCCTAAAAACAAGAGCTCTCGCAGACCAGCAATGTGGGGGCCGGCAGTACCCGCTACAGGCTGCACCCTACTGAGTGTGCACCAGGTCCTCTTCAATGAATCACTAATCTCCAATTAGAACTTCACTAATACCACAGTCATGTAGAAATAAGTATGAGCAATTTACAGAGCAAACACTTTTCTAATTAATATTCTGCATGAGCTTAAAAGGAAGCCTCAAAATCTACAGCAGCTTGAAGTGGGGACTCAGGAAACCTGTCAATGTGCCTTTAGTGGCACTAGGCTCAGAAACGGCCTCCCTGACTGCAGTGACAATGGCCAGAGGGACACAGAGCATGAGGCCCACACACAAGGCCGTGCCTACCTGACTAGGTCGCTGGGCTTCTTAAAGCTCTTGGGACAGTAGGAGCAGCAGTTGGCGAACCTGGGCTCAGCCTCCAGCTCGGCCTGTCGGTCCTTCATCTCGCTGATGCGGTCCTTCTCGGCAGCCGACTGCACCAGCACCTGCTCTGACACTGTGGCGCTTTCCTGGGGCTGGATTTTGGCTAACTGCGCTGTCTCCTCCTCGGTAAAAGTGATGACCTCAGGACGCACCTTTCTAGATGCGTTTCTTTCAGAATTTTCTTCCTCTTCCTCCATGCATATATCTAAACAAAGTACAGGCAAAGGGTCAAATCCTAATGAAAAATGTGTTTCCACAGAACAAGTAAATTAGACTAAACAAGTATGTGTGGTTAAATTACTAATTTACTAGTTACTAAGTGGAGCTACATTTGAGATTCAAAGAGATTGTTCCCACCACTATTGTACTGAGAAACTAAGCAGGGTCACCAGAAAGAAAGTCCAAGAAGGATGCACCTTGGGGGCGGATCAGCGACATCAGAGGGATACTATGCCTAAAAGTCCACTTCTTACCCACAGCTGCCAGCCCAACAGTGAGCTCTGAGACTTTCAGTGTCCACACCAGCCATGGGTATTCATAAATATAGTCACCCATTTGTTAACATGGGCAGGAAATGAATTATCATCAAATAAAGAAAAGCAGCAGCCCATAAGAGGCCCAATCAATAAACTGGCAAACAGCCCCCAATTACTGAAAGGAAAACATGTCTTTAAATATATATGTGTGTATGTATTCTCTCAATGACTGTAAGGACATACTCACCCTGATTAAAAACAAGAATAATCAGCTATGAAAATGTACAGAAGGAAGATAAGTCTGGCTGTGAGCAGGTCACTATTGCACAGATGGTTAAAAATTTTGGCCCTGACTGATTTGGCTCAGTGGATGGAGCGTCGGCCTGCGGACTGAAGGGTCCCAGGTTCGATTCCGGTCAAGGGCATGTACCTTGGTTGCAGGCACATCCCCAGTAGGGGGTGTGGAGGAGGCAGCTGATCGATGTTTCTCTCTCATCAATGTTTCTAGCTCTATATCCCTCTCCCTTCCTCTATGTAAAAAATCAATAAAATATATTTTTTTAAAAAATTTTTTGAAAAAAGTTCAACAGAAACACTAGCTAGCAAAGTGGACAGTGGCTAAAACCAAATGAGTGAATTTAAAGAATAACTGGATGATTTCTCTTAGAATACAGGGACCAAAGATGAGAAGATGGGAGAAATGGGTGGGGGAGGAAGGAACTTAAGGGAAGAAAGGATCGGGGGGGAAGGAGAGAAGGATAGTCCTGGGAGACAGCCATTTTTAGTAGGAATTCCAGAAAAAGAAAATATAATGAATTCAAATTCCACATTCTCAAGAAAACTTGGAAAGAGTTTGGAACAGCAGGTTATAGATGGAGGCCCCACCAACACTGATAAAGTAATATGGATAACTGTATTAAAAATTTTAAAGTAACCCAGAACAAAACCAACATAACAAAAAGCCATTTAGTAACAAGGGGCAGTGAAATAGAACACAATAAACAGAAGATATAAAATAAGACAGCGGTGTTAGGCCAGATAGGCTTACTGTCAGTCAAAACCAAGGAATTAAATTTCCATTACAAGGTTTGAGTAAAAAAAAAAACAAAAAACAATTTAACTGGTGATTTTTCTTCTATTGACAAGGGATTTCATGTGAAGTTCTTTTTGTCGCTGATCCAAAGTAGGAAAATACCAAGACCTAAGGGGAGCATCTGAAACTACACGCAGCGTGTGATGAAGCCGTAACAAGCCTCCACATCGGTCCTCACAGCACTGACTCATGGCATTAGATGACTTGTTGATTGATGGGCAAGAGCACACATGTTAGACTTAGAGATTGTCACTGGCTGCAAACTAGGGGGTTCTAGAAATAACATATGGATGGCCAATATTTTTTTTCAATTCACTGAAAGGAAAAGTTACTATTTTCTTTCTTTTTACTTCACTAAATCACATGATGATGAAAAAAGAAATATAAAGACTCCACCTATCAGATTAACAAGCTGGAGCTCTCTGACTAAGCAGTGGAGTTGGGTTTGCTACCTGAGGAAGGTAAGGTACATTTAAAGACGTCTTCCCCCAAGTAGAAGAAAAAGCTCCATGGCAATCAGTCTAGCACAGCAGATGGGGAGTAAGCATACGATCTCGTTGAGTACACGCCAAACACACACCCCATCTCTGCATGTTCATTCCACATATATGAGTGATACACAGTGCTGCCAAACCAGAGGTGATGCCCTGTGACATGTGTTCAAACTAGCATACCTCAAGCTATATACGGACTAACACTGGTTAAAAATACTAAAATGCTGTGTACTGGCATTCTGTGTCAAAATATACAATGTGTACATTCTTGACACTGTAATTTTACTTGTGGAATTTGATCAAAATAAATCAACTGATAAACCCAAAAAATACAAGCACAAAATAATACTGTTGAAATTACATACTACTTGCAGTTACCGGGCAAATCAGCTTGTCTAACATTTAGCAGGCTCATGTACAAAGTGAGAGAAGTCCCACAAACTATAGTTCTCATGTCAATTAAATGAGACAGTGAATGTGGGGAGCACAGGTCCCTAAACACTCTGACTATTCCAGCGAGATGAGGTGAAGCTCCATGTATGTCTACAGGAGAGGACAGAACAAAGCATGACGGGATCCGTATAGTTGTTTGAACTGATGAGACCTGTGTATAACAACATCAAATACGTCCAGGATACACACTAGGGGAGGGAAGACTGAGTGGGCTACAATCTTACATGGGGTACTGTGGCAGACCCCTACTGGTTAGGAAATTAAGATCTCTGTCTGTACGTGTGTACACCTGGAAGGGAGACTGCACATCCTGGAGGCTGACTGTCCGGTCTGTGGTGACTAGTGAGATAACTTCTCTTTGGGTCTCTCTGAATTTGTGCTTCACAGAGCATATACTGCTTCATAATCAGAAAAAAATTAATTTTATTTGTGACTTGTACATTAACTTATCACTACATTAGCATCTGGCTAATAAGCCTTGAATCAAAAAATGGACAATACCTCCTCCTCCCTCAGCCTCTCCAGGCGCTGATGTGGCGGAGGGACCTGCCTGGTGCCTCCTCATGTGTTTTTTGCAGTGGACTGTGGTCCGGAAGCTCTGCTCACAGAATGGACATTTGTAAGGCTTCAAGCTCATGTGTGTCGCCATGTGCCTGGTGAGGCTGCCGTTGGTAGTGAACGAAGCATTGCAAACACTGCAGCTGAATGCCTTCACTCCTGTGACAACGGGAACGAGGAAAAACATGTCCTTTGTTACCTTAGATTAGTAAGTAGTCAAAGCCAACAGAGATATGTTCAATAAGCCAAAGAATGGTCATTAACTGTGGTCACCTATTTTGAGGAACTGACTCTAAGAATATGGACACTGACAACATCTTCCTAGACTCCCAGTGAAATCAAAGCTCCAAGAGCCTTTCTCTGAACAACCTCAAGGTCTCTCTGCCCCTTGGTCTTACATTTAAACTAGCAATGTGTTTGTGGGACCTACTCCAGAAATTATTTTCAAATCCATCTTTTTTCACATTCCTACAGCAAAAGAGAGAGTGGGCCCTGAGGAAGAGCCTACACACACACCTCTATACAGCTTCACTCTCACATGAAGTACGAACAAGAAGGCCACTCTCCTGATGACATGGAAGCAAGCCAAGAAGGGCACTTTCCTCTGACCTGTCTTTTCTTCACAGAGGGGCCACCCTGACTTTCTAAACACACAGGGGATCAAGGCACATGGCTTCTACTGCAACGGCTCTGCTGCCTCCTGGGAGGGCCTTCGGAGCTCCAGGTGACCTGCTCTCACCCATTAAAGCCACTGCCTACCCACCAAACTACAGACTAGCCTGCAAAACCTTTCCTTGTTTCATTGTATGTTTTTAAGCAGTACACCTCTATCCTATATAATAAAACCCTAATATGCAAATCGACCAAACGGCGGAACAACTGGTCACTATGACACGCACTGACCACCAGGGAGCAGACGCTCAACGCAGGAGCTGCCCCAATGATCAGTGCATTCCTACTGGGGGAGCGCTGCTCAGCCAGAAGCTGGGCTCACAGCTGGTGAGCACAGCAGTGGCAAGAGCCTCTCCTGCCTCTGCTGCAGGTGAGCGGTAAGGAGCAAGGGGTCCCGGACTGCGAGAGCCCAAGACTGCGAGAGGGATGTCTGACTGCCGGCTTAGACCCAATCCCTGGAGTCAGACATCCCCCAAGGGGTCCTAGACTGCGAGAGGGCACAGACCGGGCTAAGGGGAGCCCATCTCCGCCAGTGCATGAATTTTGTGCAGCGGGCCTCTTATATATGTGTGTGTGTGTGTGTGTGTGTGTGTATAAAAGCCTAAGTGACTGTTAGAGCCGGTCGACCGAACGACCTGTCGACTGGTTGCTATGATGCGCACTGACTACCAGGGGGCAGACACTCAATGCAGAAGCTGCCCCCTGGTGGTCAGTGCTCTCCCACAGCCAACATCCTGCAGCTGGCCAACCTCCCACGGTCCCTCCCCCTGGCCAGCCAGCCCCGATAGGCCCCAATCGGGACTGGACAAGATGGCCCCCATTGGTCCAGATCTCTGGACAGGCTGAGGGACCCTACCTGTGCATGAATTCATACACCAGGCCTCTAGTTTTCAAATAAAACCTTATACAGAATATATATCAATATTAAACAGATGTTACTAATATCTTAAATGTATTAAGGAGATAAAAGTGATAGATTTAACTGAAGATCATATACCTGATAGTCTATTAAAAAATTCTTACATCTGAATAAGAGTATATTTAATTTTAAAATGGCATAGAATTAGAATACACATTTCTCAATATGCACATGAAAAGAGGCTCAACATCATTAACCATTAGAGAAATGTGAATCTAAGCCACAATCAGATCCCAGTTCCCACTTCTCAGGATGGTCCTAATAAAGGACAGACAATGAGCTGTGATGAGAAGTGAAACTGAAACCCTCCTCCAGTGCTGGAGGACCAGTGAATGAGTTTGGGGGACTCAAAGATGTAAACAGCATTGTTACAGGACCAAGGATTCCACTCCTAAACAGAGAAATAAAAACTGATATCCACACGAAAACCTACATGCAGATGTGCACAGCCCCACACAGAAACACCTCAAATGTCCAGAGTTGCTGAGTGAAGAAACAGAATGTGGGCTCTAACCACGCAGTAGAAAACCACTGGGCATCAGAGGAATGAAGCCCTGATACCCATGCTACTATGTGGATGAGCCGTGAACGTGCGCTGAGAGAGAGAAGCCAGTGACAAAGGCCACAGGTTGTAGGATTCCAGTTCCATGAAACATCCAGAAGGGAAACTACAGAGAGACAGAAAGCAGGTGGTGGTTGGTGGAACTGAGGCATGGAGGGGTCCAGAGTTTGTTTTGGGTGTGATGAAAATGTCCCAGAAGTGGATAGTGGCAGTGGCACACAACTCCATGAACACACCAAGACCTATACAATCCCAGGGCAGGCAGACAATGACCTGTGTGTGTCTTTTCATGGGACTTGAGGACCCCGGAGGAGACGAAGCCGCGGCCACAGAGCTTGCACTTGTAAGGTTTCTCCCCCGTGTGTGAGCGCACGTGCTGCTTCAGGTGGCTGGACTTCTTAAAGCCCTTGTGGCAATACTCGCATCTGTAACACAAAGGAAAGCACAGGCCCCGTGAACTCACAGCACGAGTGAGATGTTACCTCTGAGATGAAAACAAGCACGAGGTCCACCCCAATCATCGAACCATGGTCAGAAACTAGAGGGTCTCCAACACGTGACACTATATAATATCTGCAGTAACAATTCTGCTCAAAGTATTTGCAGGGTTAAACATACTCAGTAAATCCTACAGTGATTCCCCAGCAGGCATAGTATTTTACTATAGTCTTTCTTTAGAGAACAAAAAAACTTACTAGATGTTATTTTCTTTACTAAGTCATCAGACACTGAAAGCTTCCTTTGCTTAAGAGTCAATCATTCCTGAGTTAGACACATGGAAAAGTCAATTCATAAAACATTTTACAAACCAGATTTTATTGGAGCCACTTTGAATGTATATATATATATACAGTATTATGCTTCCCCTCAGTTGTTATGGAATATATTTAAATTGCTTTAAGAATGGAAATAATTACACATTTCAAAATTTCTATTCATATATTAAAAACTAAAAAAAAAAGATTTAGAAAGCTTATCCCATTATATCCCCCCACTTCTTTCATTTCCTACTTTCAGTCTATAGTAGGAAGTCAGTGAATCCCTCCGCCTAAGACCAGGAACCTACACAGTCAGAGCTCTCCTTCCTCCAGTGTCCAACGGAGTCTAAAGGCTGACTGACTGTGAACATGTTTTGAAATTTCACTCTAGTATGTGGGTGCAGTTCAGTGGGATTCCTATTAAATACTATATAGAAAAGCAAGCCAACAGTATCACCGCTGATTTCTGAAAGTTAATTCTGCAGATGAGATGGAGATGGATTCTGGTCCACGTGTCAGTAGAAGAAAATAATCTACTGAGAACTGAGTTGCACTAAACCAGGTGGTATTTGCTCAGAAAAGTTCTCCAATGAGGAAAGCAAATTTTTCAAAAAAGTCACATCTATTCATTAAAACCAACCACCACAGCAAAGCGATCCTGGCAGGGCCGAGAAGAAATGGCCTGTTGGAGATAAGTCTGAGGCAGGACCTTCACCACCCGGCCACAACCCGGCCCCAGCACACGTGCCTCACCTCCGGCCACTCTCCCACACTGAATGGGACCCCTCTTTGCCTGTGAAATGCCACTTCCTTTCTCCCCAGTGACTACTGACAACAAAGTTATTCTTCCAAACTGTCCAACAACCTAAAACGCAGGAGCCGACACAGCAATCATGTGACTTGCTGAGTTCCCAGGATCAGGACCCACAGAAAAGGCTCTTGTGAAACAAGAGTCTGCCCAGCAATCACATCTCTAGAAAACTTCACTGTCACCCACATCTGTCGTAATTATGGGACAAGAAGTAATAATATGACAAAAGAAGTAACACAATTAACATTCTAGGCTCCATGTTCTCAATGTCTTGGGGGATGTATCCCTGACCCTGTGAGAAGCCAGTAGCTGGCCATCCTCACCACTCAATCGAAGCACAGCATCCAAGGGTGCAATCAAGTCCTGGTGTTGACACCAAAGCCCATTCACCCGAGGATCTTTCCCTTCCAGCGATGGTAATTCCATCAGTCTAGTTGCTCAGGTCAACCTAGGGGCCACCCCTAACTCTTGTTTCTCCCACATCTTTACCTATAATAAATTCTGGAGGTTATGCCTTTTAAATGGATCCAGAATCACACATTCCCCTTGATGGCAACTATCACTCCTCAGTCAGCTATGTGGACAGACGCTCTCAGCACCTGCCCTGTGTGTCATTCCAGGCCCTGTGTACTTCCTTTCATTCAGCTGCTGCATCCAGACCTTGGCCCTGTCATTTAACAGCTGCACCTCCTTTCATTCAGCTTTTTATTTATTAGCATGTCAACTCCATGAGGACTGAGGGCTTCTCCTGTTTTGCTCATTAATCCAGCCCTAGTGCTTGGCACCTAACAGGTTCTTAATATAGGCTGAATGAAAGAAGGGTGCAAAGCTAGACATCCAGGACTGCCCAGGTGATGTCACGGAGGGTTCATGGCCAAACATTAGACTATTTCACTTAAAATGCCAATGCAAAACCCCAAATTAAAAATCAGCAAACAAGCACTTGTTGAATAAATGAAACTGTGAATGAAACATTAAGAGCATCACTGACGCTCAAGCTCATCTATGTGTCCCCCTAAGAGGGCACAGACCCCCAGATTCAGAACTCCTGCTCTGATATATTTTTGAATTTGCGAATTCACGAAGACCTCAGGATAACACACTTTTTAAAGTACAGAATCTAACGCGTAAGAACACCAGTTCAGAGCACTTCAGATGTTGTACAAGAAACAAATCCTATGAAAATAAAACAAAGGACTTTCTTGGCCTCCCAAAAAGTATAAGCTTCATAATAATAGCAAAACAAACCCATTTTCAAAAGCTTTAATTAAGACCACTCATTTGTGGTAAGGTAGCTCACATCTTTTTAAAGAGTAAATAATGAGGCATATTTTTTTCTTAAATGGCTCTGAAAAAAATTATAAACTTTAAAAAGTATTTTAAGCAAATAATAAAATTATTAAAATATTAGAAGCTCAAGACAGTCTCTATAAAGATAATACATTTTCTTATTACATATATACTCATGTTTAATTGTATAAGAACACATGTATTTTATTCACTGTCCTAGCCTGAGTTGGGGCAGAAGCCTTGTCTGTTTTTCTCACCAGGTATTCGGAACATCCATAGCAGTACGTGATTCCTTGAGGTTGCTCAGCACACACTGCTGGGTGGATGGTGAGTGGGTGGATGGAAGGAGGGAGAATGAGCAAATGAATGAATTTTTAAAAACTGTCTTTATAATCATATTGTACCTGGCACACAGGTTGTTTTATATATATCACAGAAGAGCCTTGGACAAAAAAGCACAATATAAATTTATGTCTGCAAACACAGTAATGACTTATAGTGGTGACAGGAAGATACAGCTGAGCAGGAATGTACAGGCCAGGGAGAGGCTACTGCATCCAGACCTTGGCCCTGTCACTTACCAGCTGTAGAAATGTTAGCAAGTAAATGTCTTTTGTCCCAAATGCTTTATTTGAGAAATGGAGATGATAATGGAACCTATCTCCAGGGGTTTTAAGAGAATTAAACTGCAGAGTCCTCAGAATGGTGAGGCAGGCGCTCTCAGCAGCGGCTGCAGGTGGTATTAGTTGGCCATCGAGCAGGTGTGTGTACCTGTAGGAGCGCCGGCTCTGGTCCTCACTGTCCTCCAGGAACTGGCGGCGTGGTGGCGGCAGATCGAGCTCCTCTTGGGATGGCTCTTGAATCAAAGGAGCTGTCTGAAATTTAACGGAAGTATAAAGCAGGCTACCTGAGTATCTATGAATAAGTACAAAACAACTAACAATCAATAAAAAGAACATTCATAAATGTGGAGTTAAAAGGGAGAAACTCCAAGTAGTTCACTGCAGTCACTGGGCCAGATTAATAATAGAAATCACTTATACCGAGTTTATAAAACACTTATTTTATTTACTTCCCATTAACTTATTTTAATACAAAGTTTAATCAAGCACAAAAAGAGTTCTTAAGAGATCACCTTTCATCTACTCTACCCTGACAGTGACTCAAAGGCCTAGTTTCTGAAAATATTAAATCTCCTGGATCATCACAAAATCACGGGAGAAAAACAACAGAACACTCCAGGGGCAGCCATGTGCCTACGGAGAACGCTCCCACCAGCCCAAACCCACCGCGGCAAGGCTACCAAAAGAAGCTTTTAAAGAGTGAGAACAATTGATTGGACAATCATTTTTATAACTACTGAAAATTTTCCAAAATGGAAAAATCAAAACCAAAACTAATGTCTTCAAGTTGACTAAGAGATAAAGTTTTTAAGATTATGCATTCAAATATTTATTTTTCATATGTCAGTGCTCATTATGTTTCCATTCTAACATGTTTCTTTTAAGAATGCACACGTAAAAATGTTTGGTTTTGTGACTAAAGCAACAATATTCTTCAGATGTTATTACACAGCACTCCACTGGCCATCCTGACATTTAACTAAAAAGGTAAAGCCACATCAAGCTGAGGAAATCTTTTAGTAAAATTAAAATGTTTTAAGGAAAAAGCCCTGTATACTAAACATTTAAGTTTTCACAGCTAACACAATAATCTTAATTATCAACAGTTAGTATGCACTCTTAAGTAGGGGAATCCTAAATACTTACACTGAAGAATAAAAGGATGTGCTCAATAAGGACAAGTGTCTCTGCCATAAATACTCACCACGTTCATAGGATCAGAGCTGGGAACCGGAAGTAGGTTCTGATCGTGGAAAGTTGTGGACAGGGCCTGAGACTCCAGTGTACTAGAATCCTGCAGCTGCTGCACAGGTGGAAACTGAGTCTGCTGATTGTATGTATCAGGTACTGTAAAATCTAAAATAAATTAGAGAATGAGTTCTATAAAAATTATGAGTTACACAAAAAAAGTTAGTTTTATAATTAAAGATGTTTAAAGGAACACTGCTACTTCTGAGTTGGAATCAGTAGCAGTTCTTACCAGGATTCTCTAGAATCATCTGTGAACAGGCGGGAGGCTGTGCTCAGCACACGCCTTGCAGTGCAGAGGCCTACAGGCCTGCCGCCAACACCCAGTTACCCCTGTCTCCACTTCTACTCCATCCCTTTTTCCTGGCTATAAACTGCACATAAAATGGTTGTTAAAGTCACTTTCCAGAAAATGTGAGTGTGCCACAAAACAGAGGGTGCGTGCACACACACACGTCATGCAAAAAACTCTCTAGTTTGAAACCACCGATTTCAGAGGGCCTTAGAAGAAACACCAGGTTGTGAGGACAACGCACGACGACCCCACTTGGGGCCAGCACTTACCCTGTGATAAGCCAGCCGGTTCGAAGGACTGCTGCGGAGGAGCCTGCTCTTCAAACTGGTCCATGTGCCCTGGTAGCTGCGGAGCCACAAACCTGTCTGGGAACAAAAACACAAAAAGAAGTGCAAGTTATTTCCAGCCTACCAATCTGGACACTTTCACCTTGTGCTTCAGAAGCACTTTACATCACCCAGACATTCAGACAGTCTTCCGTGAAGTTCTAAATGCAGTCAGTCAGCAACTGCTTAAAACCTTTGTGGATGGGCATTCTTCCAGGAAACAGAAAGGATACAAACTACAAAATCCTGCTCAAAGATTAAATATATTTTGGGACATCTACAAAACAGTAAATTGGCCAGCGAACTGGCCTGCTGACAGGCCTGTACGAGACAGAAGCCTGAGCCAGATATAATTGATAGTGGCACTAAGCTCACTGTTCACAGTCGCGCTGAAATTTTCATGGTGAGACCCTGTCGATGGAGGAAGCAACATGTTGGTTTGGAGCGTGAGGTCCTTGCAGACCAGTGACAAACAGTTTGCAGACCTGCAGTAGCCTGGGATGGCAATGTACCAGAATAGCAATGATTTAACAGATGGATACTTACTGGAAATGAAACATTTTGCAACGTACTAAGGGATGCTGGTAGATTACAGGAAAGACAGGTATCGAAAAGTCCTGTCTCAAATCAAACTCTCTCTCACACACACAGACACAGCACACTCTGTGACCTAGTCAGAGATGGAGACACCATAGAACCTGAATGAGAATGAGGGCTAAGGCACTACACGGATGGTTCTAGAAGTCAAACCCTGACATGTGTACCTTCATCCGCCTCCAGAGGCGGCTCTGCCAATTGCTGGCCCAACCCCGTGTCTTCCGCACCCACGACATGCTGAGGCTCCAGGTCGAGCATGGCATCGGGGTTTGCAGTGACCGCATCCACAGGGGGCTGCAGCTCGTCACTCTGGACCTCCACCTGCATCTGAGTGGCCACGTGAACACCCTGCTGGTCCACGGCACTGCCGTCGAGCGAGGCGGCTTCTTGGTGCTGCTGTAGTTGCTGAGCAAGCTCGTAGCTTCAAAAAACCAACCATGAGCACCAAGTTAAATGCTGCAGCAGGGACAGGTAGAGAGGCTAAGGAACAATCTGTGCTTTATTAATCATAAATTACTACTACTACATAATAACTGAATTAAGTTACATCTTTAAATGTTTTCATTCTGAAGTCACAATGGCAATCCAGGTAAAAATTAAATACTGTTATGATTCTGAAGAATAATTACGCTGCCTCGGTGCCTTCACAGAGGCAGCAAACTGAGAGTGAAGGGCAACATCCCAAATTTTTAAGTGAATAAAAATTTAAAAGCCTGCCACATATTTCAAAGTAAAACTCTCCCAACACAAATTGTAGTGAGTTCAAGTTTCAGAAAAAGAATTGTGCAAAGTGAGACAGTGCCTTTACAGACTGATTTTAATATTATAAACACTTTGGTGTGTGGATAGGGACCAAGTCCTATGACCTGTTGTCTCACAGCCAGGACCACAGACGTCTTTGTGACCAATGACCCGCTGCCTCACAGAGCAGACCAGGAGGCATGCGGCCACTCTGCTATTTTGCAAAATATTAAGACTGCGATTTTACTATACAAAATATGTCAAGTATATTTTCATCAAGGTCAACAATTTTGCTGTCAAAGAAAAATTAAGCAATGAATTCAAGTGAATAAGTCAAAGAACTTAAAATACAACTGAAACAATTATCTGCTGAACAGGCTACACATGATCTTAGACAAGAGTGACCTGTCTGCTAAGACATCATGATCAGACCCATAGGAGCTGCACTCTATGTTCCATTCCAGAATTTTAGGCATCTGCCAACCCAAATTCCATTCATAGCTCCACACAAAATCTTTTCACTTTATGATATCAAAATCATCACTTCTCGCCCTGACTGGTTTTGCTTAGTGGTTAGAGCATCGGCCCTGGGACTGAAGGGTTGCAGGTTCAATTCTGGGCCAAGGGCACGTATCTTGGTTGCAGGTTTGATCCCTGGCTCCAGTCAGGGCATGAGCGGAAGGCAACCAATTGGTGAGTCTCTCTCATGTCCATGTTTCTCCCTCTCCTCCTCCTCCTCTCCTCTCCCTTCCATTCTCTCTAAAAAAAAAATCAATGGAAAAAGTATCGCGGAATAAAAAAAAAAATTATAACCTCTCAATGACTTTTGCTGAGAAAGGGGAACAAGAACACAATAAAAAATAGCAAGGACTTGGGGCCTGGTT
The DNA here is from genome assembly GCF_963455305.1 of Plecotus auritus. Lineage (NCBI taxonomy): Eukaryota > Metazoa > Chordata > Mammalia > Chiroptera > Vespertilionidae > Plecotus > Plecotus auritus. The sequence goes on from NC_137782.1 coordinate 43,642,793, forward strand.
GTCACACAGACCATAATAGTGACTGCACAGCGACATCATGGTGTATCGCGTCTTCTCCACAGGTCCCTAGGCAAGGAGATGGTCCTGCACACCAATGTGGAGGCCAGTTTTCTGTTTATTGGCTTGGGATTTTTCCATGGCTTTTACTAATGGAACCTTTTAGACATGTTTTCAGTGTGTCACGGTGCTTCAGGAATCACCACACTTCCCACAAGGGCTGAAATACTGCAGCTGCTCTGCTCAGTGGCAGGTTTGAAATGGACACACTCCCTGAGAGAAATGCCAGCCCTGCAAGGGTAGACCTGCCAGTCTTTAGATTGCCACCTTACCCACACACCCACCTACCTACTGTGGCACCTGTCCCCGGGTGGAATCCTGAGAAGCAGTGGCCAATGTGACACTCCACCTACCAGAGGTGACCCAGCCAAAATGCTGACCTGTTTCCGAGGAACTTTGTTGCTGGCCATTCAGTCCACACCTAGGGCCTTACCGTGCTATCACCACCACCACAAAGAATGCATTACAAAGGCTGTTTTCCCGACAGAGAAAAACACTCTTCACCACGCACTGAGCACGACGGTATCAGGCTTCTGGTTGCCATGAGCAGAGCACAGTGGCCTGAGCACCCTGAATGAGGAATCCCCAGGTCCTGAATGCATAGGAAGCATGTAATTTCCTCCCTAAATGCAATAAAATATAACTGGGTATGTAACAGCAAGCTTCCTCTAGACCGGAGGTGGGAAACCTTTTTTCTGCCAAGGGCCATTTGGATATTTATAACATCATCGCTTAATATAATTCACTCAATATAAGTTTATGTTGCTATGAAAAAAGCTCTTAGATTTATTGAATTTTGAGTCCTGCCTGTGGTTGCCTTGGTAGGGCCAGACCAATGATTTCTCAGGCCTGGATGTCCCTGACGCCTGCTCTAGACTGACACCACCAATGTCATATTCCCCACATGGTCTCCAGAAGCAGTTAAACTTCCGGGCTAAGGAATCACCTCTGACGGTCACAAAGGTCAATTCTGTCAGGTGTGCTGAGGTAGCCAGGTGGGTAATACCAAGATAACTTGTCACAGCTAACTTACTCTAACATTGGAGGTTTGTACTGTAGGTGATGTCTGAGCAGAGACCCCTGGGTTAAAATACTGCCTAAAAGTAAATGTTCTAAGGGCAGAAGGGTTAGTATTCTGCTATAATAAGCCTGGTAATTCTTACTTTCCAAGTCTCCTTGGATGTTGCCTTACCAAGGCTTTCCATTACAAACAGAATTATGTGGCTTCACAGAAATACATACTGAACAAGCTCCAGATACCACCACAAATGCAGGTCAGCCAGGGCTGGCTGGATCACTCCATTTAGAAATGAGAGTGCCTGCTCATCAAGTAAAAATATATGTCTACTTTAATGATGGATTTATATGGTGGCTAGAATGTGTATTCTTTTAAATAACAACACAGACTAAGAACCATTCCATACACTGATGATATGCCTAGAATCATAGGATGGACCATGGTTGTCTTTTTGAAATCTTCACTACCTAATTAATTACGCTAGACATAGTCTAGCACTATATCTTGTTACTATTAGTTTTAACAGAGAGCTTACAGAATATTTAGCTCAATATGAAGTATTTGATACTAAAAATTAAAAATGCCTATGGTTCTCAATAGATCCTTAGACACTGACAGTTTTTTAGCCCATACACCTCAAATTAGAAGTAGTAACACAGGAGTCAAAGACAACTATTTCTCAAGAACACTCTGTAGCACCAATCCTATATAATAAAAGAGTAATATGCAAATTAAGCATCACTCCGCTGCACCCACAAGCCATGCCCACAAGCCACGCCCACAAGCCAATCAGGAGCGAATATGCAAATAAACCCAACCAAGATGGCTACGGCCACAGAGAGCAGGAGGGAGGCTTGGGTTTCCCTGGTGATGGAGGAAGCCAAGCTTTCCGCCTGCCCTTGCTGGCCTAGGCCTCCACTCAAGGCTACAAAGTTTCAATGATAGAAGATACATAAACCCAAACAGAAATGGTGGCAGCCACGGAGCTGGAAAGAGCAGGAGGCTAGGGTTGCCCTCGGTGATGGAGGAAGCCAAGATTTCCGCACACCCTGGCCAGCCCAGGCCTCTGCTTAAGGCTACAAAGTTTCAATTATAGAAGATACATAAATCCCCCAAAAAATGGCTGCCGGCACGGAGCAAGCAGAAGGCTTGGCTCCGCTCCAGGCTACAAAGTTTCAATTGTAGAAGATAAATAAACCCCAGATACCAGGGCCTCCACTTGGGTCACCAGGGAGCGTGGCCGGCCTGCAAACCACCACAGGCCTCTCGCCCAGGCTGCCCCACGCCCCAAGGAAACCCCCACCCTGATCTGGGACACCCTTCAGGGCAAACCAGCTGGCCCCCACCCGTGCACCAGGCCTCTATCCTATCTAATAAAAGAGTGATATGCAGATTGACCATCACTCTAACACACAAGATGGCTGCCCCCCATGTGGTCAAAGATCCTGCCCCCATGTGGACACAAGATGGCCGCCACAAGATGGCCAGCAGGGGAGGGCAGTTGGGAGGGACCAGGCCTGCAAGGGAGGGCAGTTGGGAGGGACTAGGCCTGCAAGGGAGGGCAGTTGGGGGCGATCAGGCCAGCAGGGGAGGGCAGTTGGGAGGGACCAGGCCTGCAAGGGAGGGCAGTTAGGGGTGACCAAGCCGGCAGAGGAGGGAAGTTGGGGGCAACCAGGCCTGCAGGGAAAGGCAGTTGGAAGGGACCCAGGCCTGCAGGGGAGAGCAGTTGGGGGGGACCAGGCCTGCAGGGGAGGGCAGTTAGGGATGACCAGGCCTGCAGGGGAGGGCAGTTGGGGGTGACTGGGTCTGCAGGGAAGGGAAGTTGGGGGGGGACAGGCCTGCAGGTGAGGGCAGTTAGGGGTGACCAGGCCTGCAGGGGAGGGCAGTTAGGGGCAAACAGGCTGGCAGGGGAGCAGTTAGGCATCAATCAGGCTGGCAGGGGAGTGGTTAGGGGGTGATCAGGCTGGCAGGCAGAAGCGGTTAGGGGCAATCAGGAAGACAGGCAGGTGAGCAGTTGGGAGCCAGCAGTCCTGGATTGTGAGAGGGCTGTCCGACTGCCCGTTTAAGCCCGATCCCACCGGGCACTCAGACATCCCTCAAGGGGTCCCAGATTGGAGAGGGTGCAGGGCTGGGCTGAGGGCCCCCCCCTCCCCCGTGCACAAATTTCGTGCACCGGGCTTCTAGTAGAAATTATAAGGGTTATTACAGTGACCGTCAGAACTGTACCTACCGATGGGTTTTCATGTGCTTTTTGCAGTTCAGGGAGGTCTTAAAGGTCTTCTGGCAGTAGGGACACATGTAGGGCCGCAGGTCATTGTGGATGCCCATGTGCCGCCGCAAGCTGCCACCAGTGGTGAAAGCTCCATTACAGATCAAACACTTGAATGACTTCAGTCCCGTGTGCGTTCGGACGTGCGCTTTGAGCACTCCTGCAGAAACAAAGCCTCTTCCACACTGAGAGCATTTAAATGGCTTCTCACCTGTGTGCGATCTAAAACAAATAAGTATGTGAATGAATGAGTGAGCTGCTGACACTTTCAAATGCTTTGTAACTCAGAACGCACTCTTGCACAGGATTTCACTGAGCAGCAGACACGCTCTCCCCTCCACCAGCAAGAACACCCAAGATGCAGCCTCAATTATGTGCAATTGAGACAAACTGGAGCCCCAGGCTTCTCTGGGTTCTATGCTTTTCTCATGACCTCTGTCTCCCCTGGTCAAGTTTCTAGTTTCCTTTCATTATTGCTAGCACTGAAAATTAACCTAAACTCTGATAAATACATATACATGAAAAAATGTGAAAGAGCATAATTCTAATGAAACAAACCAAATACTTCTTCAACATGTCCTAGAAATTGCAAATACTTAAATATAACAGGAGTGTAAATAAAATTCAGTGGCAATTTCTGGCTAAAATATTTTAGTCAAGATACTAAGGAATAAAAATATAAATTACCAATTGATATTTAGGGTCAAATGTGACACCTGAAATTCCAAAAGCTAACATAGCCACCCTTCATATTTCTACCAGTCACCAGACCACCAGATCACTGTCATTATTCCAGATTCCGTTTTTTAATGTGCAACCTTACCTGATGTGCTGCTTAAGGTGGCAAGATTTTTTATATGCACGATGACAGTAAAAACACTTGTACGGTCTATCTGCTTCATTTACAAAATTATTATTAAAATAGCTTTGAAAAAACTGGTTTCTTGGGATGGGCTGGATAAGACCTACAAACCAAAAGAAAATCAGGAATAATTCAGTGCTACTAAGAAAGTAAAGTCAAAAGCATCTGTTTTACCCAGAAGATGAACATTCTGAGGAGTTAAAAGTATAGATTCCAACATGGCAACTAAATGTATTTTCACTGTGTTAGGAATTGGCTATTTAAAAAATACCAATGGGGAAATACTCATAAAGTTAATATTAAATACACATTTTTCAACATAAAGAATACCTATATCGTCAGTTAGTTCCTTGGTTCTACAGTCAATTTTAACAGGTATCTACACTTACTTTCTGTATGACCATTTGTTGGCATGAAATTTACATAAGTACATCCAAAATTGAGATTAATCGGAATTTAAATCCCTTATTTGCTCAGTAGTATAAAGACTGTACGCTAGGTCCAATAATAAATGCAAAACAGAAATAACTCTAACATGATCTTTTATTCTGAAAAAGTCAGCATTTTTCACAGACATTTCATTAAAATTAATAACTGAAGAACATAAGTTATTCAGGTTTTACACGGATAGAGGCTTCCCGTGGCTGACCATGGACTACTCGGTCCTGATCAAGCCCCTGAGCTATTGAGGCACTTCAGGAGGCATACACATTTGAACCTGAGTGACTGCAGTTTACAGGAGCATTAAGGAGAGTGCCCTATGAACCCACCATGGCTCTCCGCCCGCCTCACAACAGGCAGCCCTCTGCCATGACCTCACTTGGCCCGAAGTCTCCCATCAGCTGTACCACTTACTCCCACGAGATGACTGATAATGGGTAATGTCCCTGATCTCCCCAAAAGCCCCCATGAGAGCTCAATTCTTTCCCTAAAACCGACTTTCTCCTCCCGCAGGCTTTAGGCCACCCTTGGTGTAGCTCCTTCAGACACAGACAGACAGTAGCACTGTCAGCTCTGACATCTCACCTTCATTGAAGCAAGCTGCTCAGAATCTTACCTAGAGACTGCAAACTGGCAATCCGCACCCAGCCTCAAGCTCAGAACCCTCACAAGACCCACATGTGTCCCTCCTCCCTGTGGTACCCCCACACTGGTGCAGAATCCCCCTCCAGCTACCTACCTCTGCAGCACATACCCCAACTGGCCCCTACTCCTCTAATTCTTTCCCTTTTGGCTTCTGGAACCTACGTATTCCATCGTAAACAACCTCACAGAATGTCTGGTTCATAATTTCTTTACCACAACACAATGTCCCTGGTCCCATGCTTCCCTTGAAGCTCTCAGTCTCATTCCTAAGGACCCATTCTTTGAAGCTAAGGAGCCCTGGCCTTGAGGGGTGGCTGTCTCTGTCTCCCAATTGTCTTCCCTTCCTTCCCCACAGGCCTGCACTACACCAGCCAAATCCCTTCACATCCAATCCTTTCCACAACTGCACATTTTGGGGCTCTTCTGAAATAATTCAGAAGATCATACAAAGAAAAACAAAAGAGCTTGTCAGGAACACCTCAGAGAAAACCGTAAATGAACAGCTTGTGCACACTTGAACAAAAGGGTTTGTTACCTACAAACACAAGTGGGATCAACCACACATGCTGTTCTGTAATTACTTGTTCATTAACATCTGTTCAAGTCATTGCATATGACAGCATCCCTCTCATCCTCTAGGTCTGGGTCTGCAAGGAATCCCACTGCACCAACATGCTCAGGACATCGCATGCAGTACTGCTGGATGTTTTCATCACCTCTAACTATGCACTGTCACGATGCGTGATAAACAACCTAGCATGTACAACTGTGACTTCATGTTCCCCCAGACACAGACTCTCTGGATTGGTACCCAGGCACAAGTATTTTGAAACAGACCCAAGAAGATTCTAAGCCCTTTGTGAGGGGAAGGGGGAGGGGTCCCTACTTTGAATTATTAAAGAAAGTAAAATAATAGACCTCAGTTTTTAGATGCTTTGTTTTTCACCTCTAATAATTTTACAAACACTAAGTTCTGTTAAAAACTTAGGCTAAAGATAAGATCTCAATCTTTGAAGAAAAAAATTAAGGGTGAATTAAGCATACATAAAAGTCCTAAGATGTTGGTTATATGTCATTTCTTATATCCATCAGTCCTTTAATATGGTTTTGGGGTTTTTTTAAGGGAAAATTACTAATCTCAAAGAAAGGCATGAGTAAATTTCACTTAATATGCTCTAAAAACAGACTAAACATATCCTTAAAATGTCCTGTAATCCCTTTCATAGTAACAGAAGAAAACAGCTTCATCTTATTATGATGCTTGAGGAAAATACAACTTAGTCTTACAGGAGTGTTCACATATTGCAAATAGTAAGAGAATGTAAATATTGCAAAATGACAAACATCCTAATATATAAAAACCCTGAGTTGTAACGACTAGTAACAACCAAGGCTCAACCAGAAGTCAGTCCTGCAGTCAACCTGTGGCCACCCAGCGCTGACTGTTTCTGCTGCAGGTGCGGTGCCCCAGCGCTGACTGCTGAGGGGGCTGCGAATCAGGGCCAGAGAGAGTCCTGAAGAAAGAAGCAGGGACTGATCCATTACCTCTGTGGCAGCTTTTGATCAGCACTTGCCTCTCTCTTTCTCTCCCAGTCTGGCCAGCAGCCGCGCCTCCATTTCTCCCCAGGCCTCCACCAGGGCTGCTGATCAGCCCTGACTTTCTGATCAGGCCCCATTGATAGGCCCAGAGATGCTGACTGGCCTAGAAATCGACCAATCAGAACCAAATCTGGGTGAAGTGTGAGGAGCCAATGGCTGCCTAGGAGGCGGAGTTTTTGATGCTGACTGGCATAGAAACTGACCAATCAGAACCAAATTGGCCGGCAGAGGAGGGCAGTTGGGTGTGAGATCAGGCCTGCAGGGGAGGGCAGTTGGGGGCAATATCAGGCTGGCAGGGGAGGGCCATTGGAGGGGAGATCAGGCCGGCAGGGGAGGGCCGCTGGGGGCGAGATCAGGCCAGCAGGGGAGGGCATTGGGGGCAACCAGGCGGGTAGGGGAGGGCAGTTGGGGGCGAGGTCAGGCCCGCAGGGGAGGGAAGTTAGGGGTGATCAGGCAGGCAGAGGCAGTTGGGGGGCGAGATCAGGCCAGCAGGGGAGAGCAGTTGGGGGCGAGATCAGGCCAGCAGGGGAGGGCAGTTAGGGACGATTAGGCAGGCAGGTGTGTTTTTATACTTTCCAAAGTGACAGTTTCAATGTACAACATACTGTGTTTTAAGAGGCAGTTAGGGGAGATCAGGAAGGCAGGCAGAGGGGTTAGGGGCAATCAGGCAGGCAGGCAGAGACAGTTAGGGGCAATCAGGAAGGCAGGTAGGTGAGCGGTTAGGAGCCAGTGGTCCCAGATTGCAAGAGGGATATCCGATTGGAGAGGGTATAGGCTGGGCTGAGGGAACCCGCCCCTCCGTGCACAAATTTTGTGCATTGGGTCACCATAAGTATATATGATTAACAACACATACAATAAATTTGATATACTAGGTTAGACAAATGTGTTAAAGAAAAGCAAGATACATGTACTAAAACTAATAAGATTAAAACACAAATATAAACTTGGAAGATCAAGGCTTAAAACAAGAGATAACCAAAGCCTGGCTCACTTCAAAGAAAAGATATCTCAAACATCTATGCTATGTAAAATATTACACTTAAACATACACACACACACACACACGAAATAATCATACAGAGAGAAAAATGGTAATTTAAAAAAAATAGACATGTCCTAAATATATATAATTTGAAAATCCATAAACAGCTACTGATCAGAATATTATGAACACCCAACTCCAATACTTCCTCAATCTGCACGTTTTATTTAAAATTTCATTCTTAAATTAGAAAAAAGAACATTGAGAGGAAAATGGGCAGCATGTCTAGAGCCCTAAAGTGCAGTAAATGAGCAACATTAAAGGCTGGTACAGACTACTGGTGCTCAACAGCATGACACAAGGACTGTGAAAAGCCAGGTGCACTCTCCATATTCCTATGCTGAGGGTGGTGCTAATGGACATGGGAGGCTTGAGTTTCACTCAACATAGGCCTGGCCTAGAACCAGAACACCTAGGTACCAGCTCTGCCCTGAGCACAAGCTGGTCATACACCCATTAGCAATGCTACAACCCTCTCTAGGACCCAGTGTTTACGTAAGTAGATATAGAGAAGTTTTGGACTGTTTTTAAGTTCCCATGAAGCTGTAAAAGTTATTTCTAATGCATTATAATACTTTCCAAAGTGACAGTTTCAATGTACAACATACTGTGTTTTAAGTAACTAGACTGAACTGGCACATCTCATCTCCCAATTTAGTCAAATAATTATAACTAAACATGCTAAAATTCTCTCTGACGTGTTTTTATCAAATGTCCCCCAAAGTTTATTAGTCACATCTATTAAATACTAGCCCCCAAAGAGCCCAGAGTCTGAGAGAAGAGTCAGACGCAAATATACGTAACGAAGAAGGTAAGCATGAAAATAAATATTTATGATATTTTACATTTTATAGCATGAAGCTATCTGTATGAATCATTTCCCTTTTGAATTCCGCTTCCACTAATTTGGTATAAGATACAGGTATCTGTGAAGCCAACGTGTAAAATATGTGCCATTTTTAACCTTGGAAAAAGTCTGGAGAATCAGGACTCTAGTTCACTCAATTAAGGATTTGTAAACTTAAGGTCAAAAAACCCATAGGTTTTTAACTTGATTTATGGTAACCTGAAAAAACTGGCAATATGAGGGTAACCTTCAAGCATGAAGGGTAATTCTAGGGCCATTAAATAAATGTTTAATCTGTCCGGACTTTTCAGGAATAACACAAACCACTGAGAACCTAAAACTGTGGTGAAAATTAAATACATTACACATTCAGTGAAATTGGTCTGTTTTGTTTGTGAGCTAATAAAACCAGATAAGGATATCAAAGTATTCTAACTACTAACAACATGGAAGTGTTGATCTGTTTTTATGCTCTAAACAATCAAATTCCCTAAGAATTATAGTTCCTTAGAAGCTCAAAGATTAAAGCAGCCCAAATAATAACTGATTACACACCAGATAAAAATTCTAAGATAAAACATCAAAGTACAAAGTGCACTTCACATAATGACCACCTATGCTTTTTTAAAATATATTTTTATTGATTTCAGAGAGGAAGGGAGAGGGAGAGAGAGATAAAAACATCAATGATTAGAGAGAATTATTGATTGGCTGCCTACTGGGGAACGAGCCTGCAACCCCAGCTTGTGCCCTTGACAGGAATCAAACCTGGGACCCTTCAGTCCACAGTCCAACACTCTATCCACTGAGCCAAACCAGCTAGGACTTTGAGAGTTCCATTCAGGAAGAAATTTTTCTTTCACTTACACATATTTCTTTTCTAACCAAGAACATAATTTGAGTAGCAGTTTAAACAGAACTAGGATTTAAACTAGAAGTGTGTAATATACGGGCCCATAACATAGCAAAGCTTTACAAGAACTGCACTAATGCCAGCCTGAAACTACGTAAGGCTGTGACCATACATAGCATGACATACGCCTTCAGAGGTCCCAGAGGGAAGAGAACCTTACCTACGTCGGTTATGAGGATTGGCTCTTGCAAAGGAATGTCAGGGACTGGAGCGCTGGCCTTGCCCACACGAACCTTGGTGGGTTTCCGCTGGTGCCTCATCTTTCTCAACTCCGAGTGTTTAAAGTGGGAGGCTATGTGTGTCTTCCTGTGGCCTGAGGTCCGGAACTTTTTGTCACAGTGAGGACAAGCAAAGGGTCTGACTCCTAATAAAAACATAAGTAATCATAGAATTATTTCAAGGAAATACATCTTAATGCCAATATAAAATTTTAATATTTTACTATTGACTTGAACATTCAATTTGTCATTTCATGCTTATAGTTTCCTGGCTATTATAAATCACTTCTTTTCCCTAGTTTGCATATAATTCATATTATAGATGTTAAGGCATGTAATAAAAGCATTTAAGTTAAAAAATGTACTATTTTCAGGGCAAAGTAAAATATGGATAGTCAAAGTACTAGAAGTCCTTACGAATATTAAAGCGTATGAACTGTTCTCTCTCAAGCCATTATCTGTGGCCTGGAGTCACATGCCTGCCTCTGGGCTTTGCTGGGGTTGTGTGAACTTGTGTTTAGAGAGAACCCAGCATTTAGGAAACAAGCTGTTATTGATTGTAAATAATAACACCGCTGCTGCTGCTGATAGTAATAATATATTGTACTATCACTTTCCTTTTCTGAAGGAAATTTCCTTCTTTTGCAATTTTATTGGTAAATGAAAATACAGATTCCAGAGAAGGGCGTATAACAAAATTGACTAATTTCAGCTTTTTCAAACATTCATTCCCATGGTCAGTTTAGCCCAGGAACCTCAGGCAGGTCAGGCAAGTTACTGCTAACCTCCAGGGTTCCTTTTGGGGATGATAAAAATGTGTGAAAATTCTGAACTGTACACCTTAACACAGTGAGTTTTATGATCTGTACATTATATTTCAATAAAGCTGTTATAAGTAAAACTAGAGCCCGAATATAAGTTTTTCTGACTTATTACTGGTTACAAAATATCTGAACATTAGAGGAGACGTGGGTGCCATCCCTGCCTTAAGGGTGCCGGCGGCTGCAGTGGTCAGGTCTTCGCAAAGGGGGATGCTGCTCTTCCTTACCAAGGCCCACTGTCTAAACCTGAGCCTGGCTGCCCAAAGGTGGTCTCTCTCACCCTCTGCTCTAATGTGCTCCTTCCTGAGCCCTACGTTTGACCCCCTCTTGCTGCCGGCAGCCACAGGACCACAGTCACGTGGGTTTTCTCCGCCAGTACGGACCTCAAGCCTAGCCTACAGACGCCATCCATAAACAGGATTAAGGAAGGAAAAGAAGTCCTGATGGCGCTCGGTGGCGCTGCCCAGACTGCTGGGCACCGCCGGTCTGCGTACAGCGGACCCACCCCCGCACCTGTGTGCAGGCGGATGTGCACTTTGAGGCTCCCGGATGTGGAGAAGCTCTTCAGGCAGTACTGGCACTTGAAGGCCTTGATGCCCGTGTGCGTCTTGATGTGCGCAGTCAGGGTGCTCTTTACCGCAAAGGCCCGGAAGCACTGCGGGCACTTAAAAGGCTTCTCATGCGTGTGAATGCGGATGTGGCGCACGAGGTCACTGGGCTTCCGGAACTCCTTGGTGCAGTAGGGACACACGTGCCACCGGACCCCGTTCTCCTCGCGGATGGACCCTGCAGCGCAGTGAGACAAATTGTGAGATGCCAGGTATCAAGGCGCCTAATGTCCCCCTAGGGTCAGGAGAACAGCTCCCCGCAACTGTAAAAGCCCTGATTCTCTTCGCCACAGCGGAAGATACTTGGTCAGTTATGGAAATGGTGGAAATTTCCATCGTTACTGCAATTAGTGGGAGTTATGATTTAATCTTGCAAAAAATCCTAACAGTCCCAAGAACGGAAAGCATAGCCTGTTCGAGACAAGAGGGCTAACTGGACAGGTGATGTGACTAAGTCGAGAGTTAGTTGCAGACTTAGTCCACTGTGAATGTGAATTAAAAACAGTGATTCCAAAATTGACTCAACATGAGAAGGAATGACGTTGTACTGTTTGAACCTATCCAATATCACTAATAAAAAATGCAAATAATTCAGAAATGGTAAGTCCTTATGCTATAAAAGGTAACATACGTAGTTATGAAAAAGAATATATATAACACAAACGAGTTCATGATCAAAATCAAAAGTTCTTTTGTAACTGTAAATATTCAACTCTGAATCAAGTTTAAAACTATTCCTACTAGAAAACAAAATCACAAGTATAACTTATCGAACCATAATAACCGGAATGATTTGTAAAGTATAAAAAATTTTAAAAACAAAATTAAGCAGAATCACTATTTTTAAATTTTTTAATTAGATTTATTCATGTGAAATAGACATACAATATAAAGAACCCACTTAAAATCAAAGTTAATGAAATTCACCAGGAAACATTAGCTATTTATGTTAACTCTTGTGTCTGTACAGTAAGACCTCACTTAATGCTAAGAGGTTTGTGGAAACTATGACTTAAAGCCAAATCACTACAAAGAAACCAACCGCATCCCAGGCTAACGAGTCAGATTCCTATAGTACTTTTCTGGTCAAAAACACATCGCCAAACTTCCAAATTAAGACCCAACTCATTCTAGTATTAAACAGTGAAATAAATGTAAACTATCCTACATTTAAGAAAAATGAACAAAAACAAGATAATCCTTTTCCAACCCGCTGATTCCAGTTCAGGGTCAGGCGGCGCAGAGCTTAGAGCACAGTGGGGGGCCACCCTGGACAGGTCGTCCTTCCATCACAGGGTCACGCTCACGCTCACGCACACCCACGCTCACTCAGACCCGGCAGTGTAGACACGCCAGGCACCGCACATCACGTGTACAGCTTTGGCACGTGGGAGGAAACCGGATCCAGAGAAAGCCCACGCAGACATGGGAAAACGCAACCGCACAGACTTGGGGCCTGGCCGGGAATCCGGTTGTTTTTCCCTCATCAACATTATAACAAAATGAGGTTATTCGAGGATCTGCTTCACGGACGTAGTTTTAGCAGGAAAAAGAAAATCTCGTGTTTCCTACTCCGTACTACCATTAAATACCAGAACTCTCCACTGTGCGAGTAACTGTAGGAAGAGAACATGTATTTTCCTGAACACACTGCTCTTTGCAAGACTAACATAGGTTAGGAAAATGAATGAAAAATAACATTAAAAAAAAGTGAAACAATGGAAACGAGAAGAACACAACCACGAGGAGAAAAAGAGAGTAGGAAACAGGGAAATGATTTCAAAATAAGAAAAAGACATTTAGTTCATGGTCATATTGCTTGTATTAAGGGAGACTAAAACTTAAGACTGCTTAAAATTAATAGAAAAAATTAATTCAAGAAAGTGGAATAATTATCTAAACGTCTTTTCATGACAAATAAAAAAAGCAAGGTATAACAAAGTAAGAAGGAACTATACTATTAGTCAAAATTAGGAAATCATTGTGGAAAATCAAATGTTTTCCAAACAAAGATGAGAACCTATCTTTATGTGAGTTAAGATTGTCACCAGATTCTAATTATCTGAGGGGATAGATGAGGCAGAGTTACAAATCTGGCCTGCACATTTGCTTGGCCCATCCAGGGCTACAATGGAAAACTGAAGCCAGATCTGGCCCTTTGACAAACTTCAGGAAAATGGAGAAAACCACAGCTGCATTCCCCATGGCAACCTTCCTGGGTGCTGGGCAACAACCTTCCTCTTCAAATGTATTATCAAATTTTAAAAGAAAAAGTATATATTATAATCATTGTTGAGATAAAAAGGCTTTTACTAAAATTCAACATCTAGTCTTAACTTCCAAAAAATTTTCTAAAACAGGAGATGAATAAAACAGATCCCAATACATCTGACTTAATAGAAAAATACAGCAATCCTAATTAAAGTCAGGAAAAAGTCCACTATCACTGCCATTAATTTATGGTGTTTAGAAATATTAGCCAATGAAATTAGGTAAGATAAAGAGACATACTGTATCCTATCTAATAAAGAGGACATATGCTAATTGACCCTCACACTGTTGCAAAGATGGTGGCGCCCACAGCCAATAAGGAGGGAATATGCTAATTGACTGTCCCACCCTCAAAGATGGTGGCACCCACAGCCAATAAGGAGGGAATATGCTAATTGACTATCCCACCCTCAAAGATGGTGGCACCCACAGCCAATAAGGAGGGAATATGCTAATTGCCACGCCCTCAAATATGGCGGCACCCACAGCCACAAGATGGCGGCGCCCAGTCCTCTCAGTCCCACCGGGGTGGCAGGCGCGGCCACTCCACACACCTGCCTCCGGAGTCCCCCAGTCCCTTCAGCCCCCGAGACACCCAGACCAGCCCAAGGTGCAGGCAAGCCTCAGATGGCAGCTGCCTAGGCTCAGGTAACCAGGGCCGACCGAGGCTTGCGCTGTCTGCAGTGGCAGCAGCAGAGGTATGATGGGGCATCGCTTTCCCCTGATCCCCAGGTCGCCTCCCGACCCTGAGGGCTCCCGGACTGTGAGGGGGCAGGCTGGGCTGAGGGACCCCCCCCTCGAGTGCATGAATTTTCATGCACCGGGCCTCTAGTAAACTATAAAGAAGAAGATAAAATCATTATTTACAAATGATATGATAACATGCCCCCCCAAAAAAATCTCAGAAAAAGGCCCATGTTTTAATACATGGAAGTCAGCATCCTCCATATCGGCAAACTATACCCAGAAGAAAATTTTAAAATACGACTAAAATTTGAAAAAGAAAAGATCTGAATGAATGAAAGTGCACACTCTATTCTTTGGTATAAAGATTAACATTATAAAGGCATCAAATCTCCCTAGTTAAATTATTTACATACAAATATCAATAGGACTTTTTTAGAACTACAGTTGTGGAAGTTTAGCAGATGATTCTAAAGCAGATATGGAAAAATATGTGATAACAGTCAAAAATACACTTTCAAAAAAGTGTAGCAAGAAAGGACTGGGCTCCCTATTAATGCTAAAACCATTCGGTACCACAACACATGAATAAAAACACAGATGGGTGAGGTACAATAAAGTCCAGGCAGACCCACACAGGTCTGAGAGGATAACAGATGGGAAAGGTGGCATTGCACTTCATTGAGGAAACCGCAACATAAAGAAATGTGTTTGTACACTGGGTGCTCATTTAGGAACAAAATAAAGTTGAGTCAAAGATTTAGTTTAAAATATGAAAGTATGAAACTGTTAGATAAAAGAGGTTGCTATCCATAATGTTAGTGGTGAAGTCTATTACACAAGTCCAAAAGTCATAAAACATTGACCAATTTGACTATATGAAAACAAAATATTTCTCTCCATTTGGCTATATAAAAACAAACTCTCTCTCCCTTTTAACTCAGAAAGGCAAACAAAACAAAAAAAAAAAAGAAGAAAAAAGAAAGAAACAAACAAAAAAAACCACACACACACAAAGGCAAACAAATCAGAAAAGGACATGAACTATAAATACAGCTCACAAGATACTATCATCCTTAGCATATTAATCACAGCAAATAAAAATCAAATCCATCCAATGGAAAACACAGGTGCTCTTTAACATGAGAAGCTGCTCAACCATACTCCTTCTAAGAAATGAAATTAGAACCACAATAAGAATGGTTTTAACCCAGGAGAGGAGTAAAGGGATCCCAGAGCTCTGGTAACAATCTCTTCCCTGTGAGGGGACAGGTGCTCCTATGTTGTTGGGCATGTGAATCCCAAAGACTCCAAGCAAAGAAGTAGGTGATATTGACCAAATTTTCTAAAGTACTTACAAATGTTTTTCTTTTTGTTAATCAAGCACATTAGTAACACAAATAATGAATCAGGTCTGCAGGCTGGATCAGCTTTCACACCCTGACGTTGATAACTGCACTAAAGGTATGCAAGACGGTGGTGTCCTTGGTCATAGGAAATACACCCTCAAGAAGTTAAGAGTTATCAGGGTGTTAACTATATCTGCAGGTCACTCTCAGAAAATTGAGGGAAAACCCAGGTCAAGAGCAAGCAAATGTAAGAAAATGTTAATACTTGAGGAATCTAGATGAAAGGCATATGAGTATTCTTTGTATTGTTTTTGGAACATTTCAGTTAAGCCTAAAATTATTTCAAAATTAAAACCTTAAAGAAATCTTTATAGGGCTTAGCCTGTGCAACCTCTGACACTTCTGCAGATGTGCATTACAGATGCATTTTCATGTGTGAAACCACACAGCCACAAACTATCCACTGCAGCATGTTTGTATTAGCAAAAGACTGCACCTAACCTGAAATGGGATAGGACCCAGGCATTTTATAAAATAAGATAGGTAGAAAAAAGTAAACTGCAAAATAATATACAGTATGCCACCCATCCTGCTAAAAACAATAGTATGAAACATGTAATAATATGCCCAGGCCTGTGTAAAAGACACAGGAAAAAAAACCCAGTGACAGCAGCTGCCCTGGGGAAGGATGGGTAAAGGACAAGGATGACCAAGGGACTTCTCACTGTATAGCATTTGTATCTTTTGAATTGTGTGGCATGAGCAAGTTTCACCTATCTACAAAATAATTTTGAACTATCTGTATTCACTAACCACTTCCTATGTGTCACACCATTCTACATACTTTACATGGACTTTCTCAATTCTCTTCCTTTTATTCTACCACTATTGGCCCGGTGCACGAAATTCGTGCACGGGAGTGTGTGTGTCCCTCAGCCCAGCCTGCACCCTCTCCAATCTGGGACCCCTTGAGGGATGTCCGACTGCCCGTTTAGGCCTGATCCCACTGGGATCGGGCCTAAACGGGCAGTCGGACATCCCTCTCACAATCCAGGACTGCTGGCTCCCAACTGCTTGCCTGCCTGCCTTCCTGATTGCCCCTAACCGCTTCTGCCTGCTAGCCTGATCACCCCCTAACCACTCCCCTGCCAGCCTGATTGATGCCTAACTGCTCCCCTGTCAGACTGGTCATCCCTAACTGCCCTCCCCTGCCAGCCTGGTCACCCCTAACTGCCCTCCCCTGCAGGCCTGGTCACCCCTAACTGCTCTCCCCTGCAGGCCTGGGTCCCTCCTAACTGCCTTTCCCTGCAGGCCTGGTCGCCCCCAACTGCTCTCCCCTGCCAGCTTGGTCACCCCTAACTGCCCTCCCCTGTAGGCTTGATCGCCCCCAACTGCCCTCCCTTGCAGGCCTGGTCCCTCCCAACTGCCCTCCCCTGCTGGCTATCTTGTGGTGGCCATCTTGTGTCCACATGGGGGCAGGATCTTTGACCACATGGGGGCAGCCATCTTGTGTGTTGGAGTGATGGTCAATCTGCATATTACTCTTTTATTAGCTAGGATTGCCCCCTTTCCAGAGGAGAAAGCTGACATTTTCAAGGTTAACTAGGTTGCCCAAGGTCAGATGCCAGTAAATGCAAAAATCGAGGTACATTCTGAGACCACATCACTTCCCCCGGAAGCAGAGCACGCACTATGTGCTCACCATGTGCCACAGGCGACCGCAGATATGGGCCTGCCCTCAAAGGGAACATGGTGTAGTGGTATAATCATACATGCACGGCAGAGCTTTCTGGACACTAATGGAGAAGTTAAATTCTGTTATAAAAACTGACAGCACAAGGTGAGGAAAGCAGGCGTCTCTAGCAGCCTGTGTGGGCCATGTCGCCGCCCCTGCCGGCAGAACCAGCAGCATATCTGGACTATTTACAAAGTCTTTGCCAGCCCTCAGCAGGGAGTGGCAGCATGACTATCTTCCTGGAGAAAGCAGAGTCTTGTTCACCCACCCACCTCAGAGCACATGTTGGAAGTGGAACTGCAGCCTCCGGGAGCTCTTTCCTAGGGACCAGGTGCAGGAACCTGGTTACAACACAGTCCTGCCTCTGCTTTGTGCAGTTTAGAAGTGCTGTCCGCCAAGCAGAAGCAGAGAACGGTCTGCTCTTTAGGGAGGGTCACTCAGCTTCCTGCAAAGTCATGCGGTGTGAGGTTCCTAGAATGTCACTGTCACCCAAGGACAGTCGAATTCCAGATCCAATGGCAGAGACCAAAGCTGGTAGAACCCGGGCACATGAAGATGGATAGGTGGGCTGCTGATTAGTTTAGAGGCGCAGTGCCTCCACACATGCCCTAGCACCCTCTGTGCCAGGCAGGTGCATAAACAATATCACTTCACCTGTGTGCACAGGGCCACTGGAAACCATCCATTTCAAATGGCCAGAATGTGTGCGGTGCATTCAATGAGAACACCTACCCTCCATGCAGATAGCTACAGAAATAACTAAGAGTTCTCCCAAGCACTCCAAGAGCCTGATGCCAAAATTCTTAAAAATTACCTAAAAGGGTATTTCCAGAGAGCCAACCCTAGGGTCTGAGTCTCCCGTGCTCACATCAGCATCAGGAACACAACACTTCATAAAGAAGCACTTTTTTTCCTGTCATTCATACTGGTCTTTTTAACACTACCTTCAGCTTACTGCAGTATATGGGATTTTTCTATACACTGGGAATAATTTCCCCCAAATACAGATATGTGACAAGAGAAGTTGTTTACATGCCAATTCAAATTGTTCAGTATAAAAACATTGTTGAAACATACAGCAGAGTTATCCTGGTACCTTAATTTTTATTATTTAAAACTTTAACTCAAGTCCTTTATAAAGACCATAGCAGTGAAAAACAGCGTATTTTTTTAACTACTGAATAGAAAATGTTTGAAAATTTTAATTTTCTTTTCTGTGTGTGGATACAAAGTATGGGGGAAATATAATAAAGCAAATTTTTTGCTACATCACAACTACAGTTCTTTAAATTATTTCAACACCAATGTGTGTCCTACACATTGAATGATTTGTGAATTGTTATGATTTAATGATTTCATAAATTAACTGATTTAAAAGCACCAATGTTACACATTTTTTATTTTAAAAAGTATATTTTACATAGTAAAATTGAAAGAAAATACTGGCCAAAATAAAAAGTGTCATATAGAAAAATAAAGGGAAAAGGAGTGATAGACAGAAATGAAAAATTAAATCTAAAATTTACTAGAACTGCAAAACCTTGCTCAGTACTGTATATATGTATTTAACTTATTCAAAAATTAACTTGTAGAATCTTTACGAACTCTGTAAGCACAACCCTCCCTATTACAATACTATAGGTAAGGTTGACCAGAACTCCATTCTGAAATCTGTTTAATGCTCAGCACAGAAGAGAAGTTGATCCCAACCCCTGGAGAGCTGGGAGAGGCAGCAGAATGAAGCCCACCTTCCTCAGTTTGAGGAGCTACTGCTACCTGGACTCGCAGGAAGCAGGTCTGGCCTTTATGTCAGTGCACTTTCAGAAGTTCCGGCATGACGAATACAGATGCAGCCAGTGCTAACTCGGATGCAAGCCTCCACCCCCCACTGGGGATCTCCGCTCATTCAACAGGTGTATGGAGAGTAGATATTCAAAATGCAAGCACCCTGTGACCTGCCAGGCTGTCCTGTCATAACACAAATTTTGCAAACAGCCCTTTTTCCTTCCTGCCTTCCTCGCTACTAGGAAAATCCTGATGAAAAACTGTTCAAATTCCATTGTCCACTTTCGCCTGGGGAAGGGCAGATCCAGGGGAAAGGAGAGCAGGCTATAGTGCTGTGTGGGCTGAGAAAGGAGGATTTCACAACCACCTGTTAACAACGAGGAAATACATACTCAGAAGTGAACGGAGATGAAAACATCATTCCACGCTGTGTAGCAAGAAAGCCCAGTTCCCCCCAAGACAACTGGGAGAGGTAGAGAGTTAGAGCCACTAAGAAAATATTTTCATGGGAAAGCTTCCACCCAAAAGACAGGAATCTATTTTATTCAAGAAAGATGTAGTAACCCTGTCCCTGTGCAAAGAGACATGCTGAGGGAGCAGGGAATTCAGAAAGGAACACAAGTTACTCCACTACCACAACCGCTAACAGAGACCACAGGACAGAGAAAGGAGGGGAGGAGCCCTCTGCAGGGAACTTCTGTGAGGAGCGCCACCCACAGGAGTGTGGGTATGGAATTCGAGGAGGGGAGGGAGAAGGCCTTCCTGATGTAGAACAGCCGGGAAGCATGGCATGCAGAAGAGGTGAGGCCTTGAGGAACAGCAGGAGTCCCACGTTACTGTCAGGTAAGTCTGCACCAAAAGAGCAGGGGTGGGAAGACGGGACATACCTGTGGGGCAGATTATGGAGGCTCAAAGGCCAAGAAGCAGAGATGAGTATAAGGGAAAGGCTGGGGTTTTAGAGCAGAGCGCTGCACTTTCCAGGTCAGCGGTGGTGGCACCGTCACTTGGAGGAAGGAAGGGAAGAGATGGCGAAGGCAGCCATAGCAGTGTAGCCAGAATGCACAGCCTCAGAGGCAAGAAAGGCTAGAGCAGCCTTGGGCAAACTACGGCCTGCGGGCCGGATCCGGCTGTTCTATCCGGTTCTCTTGCTCTCCCCTCCGCTCCTTTACTTTGAATTTATATTAGTTCACACAAACACTCCATCCATGCTTTTGTTCCGGCCCTCCGGTCCAGTTTAAGAACCCATTGTGGCCCTCGAGTCAAAAAGTTTGCCCACCCATGGGCTAGAGCATAGAAGGGTCAGTGACAACTAAGGTCAAGCCCTTGGAAAGAGTCAGGGGGAGACTCGAATCATGGGAAGAAGGCAGCCCATGGAAAAGAGATAGTTTAACAAATTTATCTCCTGGTTTTCAATTTTAAATATCAAACGAATACTAACTATGAGGTAGACATTATCAGAACTTTCAACAATCATCACCTTCAGAAGAAAAAGAAAGGTATTTCTTCAAAATAAGCAAACATCTAAAGGTTAAAGCACAATGAAATTACCAGGTAGAAATGGTGATTTCTTCTTTATCAGCTTCTTTTCCCTTTTGTCTGGCTTCTCTGGGCTCTCCTGTTCTTTCTCCGGCTCCGCATCTACAGGGTCAGTTGGCTCACTGGGCACGTCGGGAAGGTCCGGATCCTGACCCTGAACAGTGGAACTCTTGGGGTGGCTGGCGTCGCTGGGGTGTGCTGCAGCTGGAATTGAAGACAGCCCACTGTTTTCTAAGGCTTGCTGAGACAGAAAAAACTCGAAGGTTAGGAGATCCAATGCCCCAAACCTGCAACCAAGTCAGCCTTACCTACAGAACTGTAATGCTACCGCCTAGAAACGTAAGTCTGCATTTCCAAGGAACCATCTGTAAGTGACACAACCAAAGGTTTGAGGCTGACATATCCCTTCTAATATCTGACATCTCACCTCCACCCAAACATGGTATAGCAAGCTTTGAAATTTCCCAATTAAAGGGGATTTTAGTGAATTAATTTGACTTTTAGGTATGTGACCTCAGACAACTCTGGTTGTCTCTGAAAGGATTTGGAAATCAGTTTTAAGTTACACTGGGTTTACTCTTAAGATAGTCGCTGTTGTGACATCTGGCCAACTTGTCCCCACAGGGTGGAGGAGAGGTTAGCTTTTATAGTAAGTACATACTAGAGAGGAGGAGGAACAAGGCCATCTGTTTAGAAATGAAGATTGGACATGAGGCTGGCTGGTCAGAACCAGGAAAGAACTCCATTCTCTACCCTCCCCCTCCTCCTCCACTGCCTCCCCAACGTGCATGGGACACACACACACAGACAGCACAGAGGTGATTCCAAATAGTTACAGCACAACCTCAGGAAACAGTGAAACATTGCTATGTCAACAGGGACAGACACAAGAAAGTTCTGAGAAGCCCATTCTTTTAAAGTAAATTTACTTAGAAAAATTAGGGCTTTAAACTTTTAAAAAGTGTATAGATTAATAAATCATTTAGAATTCTGCACTGTCCACAAGTAATTAAATAAGCCTATTTTACTTCACTATAACTTATTCAATTAGGACACATTTTCAGTGAAGATTCCTTTACTCTGACAAGCGCCCTTTATTTCTTTCCCAGTAGCAATGCCCAGACTCCCACAGACACAGCCAAAAACTGGAGTGCACTCACCTGTAGGATGTCCTGGCTGATGCCCACGGTGATGCTGAGCGGCTGGCCAGGCGGGGGCACCGGGCTAGACTCCACAGGCTCTGACAGCTCCAGCAGCTGCTGGATGACGTCAGTCACCGCCTGTGAGCTTTGCTGGCTCACAGCTGACGGGACCTGGGCTTCTGTCTGCTGAAGAGGTAAAGTCTGAAACAGCGTGGCCTGTTATTAAAAAATATAAACAATTACATTAATTAGTACTTCAATTTTTTTAAAAAAGAAAGAAGCATAACTTCCCTATAAGCATTAAAATCTAATTCTATCCCAAATTTTAAATATACTGTCTCATTAATTTTTATGTTTTGGCACAACACTGGCTCTTAAAAGATCATATTCAGTGAATTTTCTACTACAAGCATTTAAAGTTTATTAAGTATTAGCAGATACTAGCAATTCAAGATGGGGACTGAGCAAACCTCAGACTCCTGTTACCTATTAGAATGAAAGGATAGAAAGAGTTACAAAATAAAGGAAATAAGAAAGAATCTGGAGAAAAAAGATGGCTGCCAACCGGAAGGCAGAATGCAAGATAGTGTGTGAGAGAGAAAACAAAGGGAGAGTGTGTGGTCACACGGGGAGTGTTTGTTGGTGAGTCGAGGGACAGCTATACTCCAGGAGACTGTGGGGGACTGTTGGATGGGGCTCCCCTGACCGGGCAGCCCCCACTGCTGCTGGGTTCCCTCCCAGAGCGACCAGCTCGGATGTGGAGACCACGCCATCTTGAAGGGGAAAGTGGATGTTATCGGAAGCCTGAAAATCTACAACTACAGCACCCACCGGACAGCTGCGAACCCGAGAACATCAGTCCCCGAGTGGCGCAAGCATGAGGATTCAGAGGAGCTCTACACTCCACCACGGAAAGGTCAGATTTCGACTGGGATAAGGTGAGGTCTCTGTTCCCGGCAGGAGAGAGAAACACGCGCACTGCGGGAGCTGAAGACCTGGGGAAGTCTTCGCCTAGGAAAATCCGTGGCTGTTGGGGCTGGCGTGATCCGTGAATGTGGAAGGGGGTCCGCAGAGCTGCTAACAGAAGGGAACTCTAAAAAGCAACTCATTTTGATCTGGGCGCAAAAGGACAACCTAAAAATTTTAAAAATGTGCCAGCTGCTTAGACCCAAGGGGAAAAAAGACTGCACAGATTTGCGCACAGCCCTGGAGTTCGCACACTTACTCTGGCTCTTTTTTTTTTTCTTTTCCTCTTTAAATCCTTGCTTCTGATTACTAAGCCCAATACATAGGATCACCCAATTGGGGTCGCTCTAAGAGACTGCAGAGGAAAGTTGTTTTTCTGGAACCTGGGGATCAGAGCGGGGAATAACCATCAGAGAACCAGCTCTGGGGCAACCCACTCCACCAAACCAGTATTAAGTACCACAGGGAAAACAAATCTAAACACTAGCTAGAGAGGACCTACAGACCCGGAGGTCAATCCAGAAACACTGCCACCCAGGGGTTGAATCACAAATTGACTCTTGTGTGAAAACAAATAAAGGAAAATATGAAATAGAGAAATACTGCCTGCTTAAAAATCAGGACTGCCTTACAACACTGAGGAGCAGCAGAACGCAGGGAACTTCAAAACTGTCCTGACTAGGAAACAGGTGTGCCAAACAGAACAGTAGAGGAAGTGAATGACCTTCACTACTGCACATTTTATCTTTTACTTAAGAAACTAAATTTTTTTTCTTTTTTCCTCACTTGATTTTACCTTTTCAATTATTATTTTCAATGAGTATTATTACTACTACTATTTTACCTTTTTTTAGAAAAAAGTATTTTATTTTCTCTTGATTTTACTTTGGGATTAGTGTTCTACATTCTATTTTCATCTTTCCTTTAGCATCATTTTACTCTATCTAAACTTTACCTTCATGCCAACACTCTCTTCCTCACTTTCCACGTTTTGTTGTCCTGTTTCTCTTACCCTATTCATGCTTTAGATTTTCCCTATTCCTTCTTTTTACCCCCTGTTAAAATTTCACCCTACTTATATATCTAATTTCCAATACCCTGCTCCAAGTCCATACACACCTCTCTCTTCTCTTTCTTCACTATCCAAAATTTTTTCTCTCTCTGTCCTTTTGTTGTTGTTTGCTTGATTGTTGATTATATTGATTATATTTATGCTTATTTGTGAGATTGTTTTGCTTTTTGTTTTTGTTTTTTTGTTTTGTGTTTGTTTTTTGCTTCTGTTTTCCCTCGACTTCCTTGATATTAGTTGTTTGTAGTTTGTATTCATCTCCAGGTACTTGTTGCTGGCAATTGTTGGGATTAGTGGCTGTTCTATTGGAGTTTTCTCCCCATATATAGTTTTTTCCCCTTTTCTTTCTTATTCTCTCTCTTTTCTCTCTTACTTTTTGTTCCTTTTCCCAATTTCATTTTTGCACTCCTTTTTTTTCTCTTCTTCTTTCTCTCCTATCCTCTAATTCGCCTTTCTCTGATAGTCACCTTTATTTGGGGTTATTAATATCATGAATACATTTGTGTTCAGTGCCTTGTGCATTGTACCTTGTTGTGTTGTATTTTGTGCCTTTAAATCAACACAGGAGAGAGAGAACTACATAAGCAGACACCCGCAGAAGAAAGATCACGGGGAGACAAAGAAACAGCCATCATTTGAAAGAAAAGCAGGCATCACCAAAAAAGGAAGTAAATGAAATAGAGGCAAGCAACCTGTCAGAGAAAGAATTCAGAGAAATGGTCATAAAGTGGCTGAAAAGAATGGAAGACAAATTCAACAATATGTGTGAGAACCAAGAGGAAATGAAGCAGAACCAAGAAGAAATGAAAAATGGCATTGCTGCTGTAAAGAACTCAATAGAAAGCATCAAGAGTAGATTAGAAGAAGCAGAGGACCACATCAGTGAGCTAGAAGACAAGGTATTAAAAAATATCCAAATAGAATAGCTAATAGAAAAAAAAATTAAAAAGCAGGAGGAGAGCCTAAGGGAACTTTGGGACAACATGAAACAAAACAACATTTGCATAATAGTGGAGCCAGAAGGAGAGGAAACTGACCAAGGAATAGAAAACCTGTTTCAAGAAATAATGAAAGAAAACTTCCCTGATATAGGGAAGAAAAAACCCACACAAATCCAAGAAGCTCACAGAGTCCCAAGCAAAATGAACCCCAAAAGACCTACGCCAAGGCACATTATAATTAAATTGGCAAACACCAACAACAAAGTAAGAATATTAAAAGCAGCCAGAGAGAGACAGAAAGTTACCTACAAAGGATCCCCCATCAGGCTAGCGACTGATTTCTCAACAGAAACACATCAGGCCAGAAGGGAATGGAATGAAATATACAAAGTCATGCAAAGGAAGGGTCTGAATCCAAGAATACTGTACCCAGCAAGGCTATCAATCAAAATTGAAGGTGAAATCAGGAGCTTCACAGACCAAAAAGGACTAAGGGAGTTTATCACCACCAAACCAGCAAGAAATGCTAAAGGGTCTGCTGTAAAAAAAAAAAAAAAAAAAAAAAATACAACAACAAACAAAAAAACAGAAATAGGGAGCGAAGAAGGAACACAGGGGTAAAGAATAAAAATGGCGACAAGTACCTATCAATAATAACTTTAAATGTAAATGGATTAAATGCCCCAATCAAAAGACACAGGGTAATGGATTGCATAAGAAAACATGACCCATATATCTGCTGTCTACAAGAAACCCACCTCAGAAAAAAAGACACACACAGACTGAGGGTAAAGGGATAGAAAAAGGTTTTTCAGACGAATGGAAATGGAAAAAAAGCTGGGGTAGCAATACTTATTTCTGACAAATTAGATCTCAAAATGAAGGACCTAAAAAGAGATAAGGAAGGCCACTTCATAATACTAAAGGGAGCAATCCAACAAGAAGAAATAACTCTGGTAAACAAACATATACGCACCCAATACAGGAGCACCAAATACATAAAAAAAACTCCTGGAGGATATCAAGGGAGAGATTGACAGCAATACAATCATAGTAGGAAACTTTAATACCCCACTATCACCATTGGACAAATCCTCTAAAGAAAAAATCAGCAAAGAAACATCAATCCTAAATGACTCACTAAACTAGATGGAATTAATTGACATCTTCAGAACATTTCACCCCAAAGCCACAGAATATACATTCTTCTCCAGTGCACAGGTGTCATTTTCAAAGATAGACCATATGCTGGGACATAGGCAAAGTCTCTTCAAATTCAAGAAGATAGAAATCCTATCAGGCATCTTCTCAGATCACAGTGGCACAAAACTGGAAATCACTACAATAAAAACAATCCAAAAAAATCAAACACATGGAGACTAAACAGGATGCTATTAAACAATGACTGGGTTACCAGAGAGATCAAAGAGTAAATAAAAAAACATCATGGCAACAAACGACAATGAAAACACAACAATGCAAAATCTATGGGACACAGCGAAAGCAGTCTTGAGAGGGAAGTTCATAGCTCTACAAGCCTACTGCAAAAAACAAGAAACAATGGTAATAAATTACCTAACCCTACAACTCAAAGAGTTAGAAAGAGAGCAACAACAAAAGCCCATGTAAGCAGAAAGGAAATAATAAAGATCAGAGCGGAGATAAACAACATGGAGACCAAAAAGACAATACAAAAGATCAACAAAACCAAGAGCTGGTTCTTTGAAAGGATAAACAAGATTGATGAACCTCTAGCCAGGCTCACCAAGAAGCAAAGAGACAAGACCCAAATAAACAAAATCAGAAATGAAAGAGGAGAAATAACAACAGACCCCACCTAAATACAAAGTATTATTTAAAAAATACTATGAACAACTCTATTCCAACAAACTGGACAACCTGGAGGAAATGGACATATTCCTAGAAAAATACAACCTCCCAAAACTCAATCAGGAAGAATCTAAACACCTCAATAGGCCAATAACTATGGAAGAAATTGAAGCAGTCATCAAAAAGCTTCCAGCAAACAAAGCCTGGGGCCAGATGCCTTACAGGGGAGTTTTACCAAACATTCAAGGAAGAAATAAAACCTATCCTCCTCAGACTATTCCAGAAAATTCAAGAGGAAGGAACACTTCCAAGCTCATTCTATGAAGCCAGCATCACCCTAATACCAAAACCAGATAAAGACAACACAATGAAAGAGAATTACAGGCCAATATCCCTCATGAACATAGATGCCAAAATCCTCAACAAAATTCTAGCAAATCGGATCCAGCAGTACACCAGAAAGATCATACACCATGACCAAGCCGGATTTATCCCAGGGATGCAAGGATGGTACAATATCCGCAAATCAATAAACGTGATACATCACATAAACAAATTGAGGGTGAAAAATCAAATAGTCATGTCAATTGACGCAGAAAAAGCATTTGACAAAATCCAACACCCATTTTTGATAAAAACTCTCAGCAAGGTGGGAATAGAAGGATCATATCTCAACATCATAAAAGCCATATATGACAAACCCACAGCCAACATCATACTCAATGGGCAAAAACTAAAACCATTTCCCCTAAGAACAGGAACAAGACAGGGATGCCCACTCTCACCACTCCTATTCAAGATAGTACTGGAAGTACTAGCGATTGCTATCAGACAAGAAAAAGAAATAAAAGACGTTCAAAAGGGAAAAGAAGAAGTAAAACTGTCCTTATTCGCAGATGACATGATTTCGTACATAGAAAACCCTAAAGACTCCGTCAAAAGATTATTAGACTTAATAAATGAATTCGGTAAGTAGCAGGATACAAAATTAACACCAAGAAATCTATGGCATTTCTATACACCAATAGTGAATTTACAGAAAAAGAGACTAAAAAACAATCCCATTTACCATCACACCAAAACAATTAAGATACCTAGGAATAAACTTAACTAAGGAGGTAAAAGACGTATATGCAAAAAACTACAGGACACTGAATAAAGAGAGAGAGGAAGACATAAACAGATGGAAGAACATACCATGTTCATGGATTGGTAGAATCAACATCATCAAAATGTCCATATTACCCAAAGCAATCTATAGGTTCAATGCAATTCCCATTAAAATACCAACAGCATATTTCACAGACCTAGAACGAACTCTCCAAAAATTCTTCTGGAATAAAAAAAGACCCCAAATAGCCACAGCAATCCTGAGAAAGAAGAACAAAGTAAATGGGATCTCAATACCAGATTTCAAGCTATATTACAAAGCCACTGTTCTCAAAACAGCCTGGTACTGGCACAAGAACAGATATATAGACCAATGGAATAGAATAGAGAACCCAGATATCGACCCAAACCACTATGCTCAATTAATATTTGACAAAAGAGGCATGAACATACAATGGAGTCAAGAGAGTCTCTTCAATAAATGGTGTTGGGAAAATTGGACAGATACATGCAAAAAAATGAAACTAGACCATCAACTTACACCATACACAAAAATAAACTCAAAATGGATAAAGGACTTAAACATAAGATGGGAAACCATAAAAATACTAGAGGAATCCACAGGCAGAGAAATCTCAGACATATGCCGAAGCAATTTCTTCACCGATACCGCTCCTAGGGCAATGGAAACTAAAGAGAAAATAAACAAATGGGACTACATCAAAATAAAAAGCTTTTGCACAGCAAAAGAAACCATCAACAAAACAACAAGAAATCCCACT
Organism: Plecotus auritus; assembly: GCF_963455305.1. Lineage (NCBI taxonomy): Eukaryota > Metazoa > Chordata > Mammalia > Chiroptera > Vespertilionidae > Plecotus > Plecotus auritus. Next base: position 43,671,336 of record NC_137782.1, read on the forward strand.
GCATGGGAGAACATATTTGCAAATGTTATCACTGATAAAGGTTTAATCTCCAACATCTACAGGGAACTTATACAATTTAATAAAAGGAATAAATGATCCAATAAAAAAATGGGCAACGGACCTAAATAGAATCTTTTCGAAAGAAGACAGAAGTAAGGCCAAGAGACATATGAAAACATGCTCAAAGTCACTAATTATCCGAGAGATGCAAATCAAAACGACAGTGCGGTACCATCTCACACCTGTCAGAATGGCAATCATCAACAAATCAATAAACGACAAGTGCTGGTGAGGATGCGGAGAAAAAGGAACCCTGGTGCACTGCTGGTGGGAATGCAGACTGGTGCAGCCATTGTGGAGAACGGTATGGAGTTTCCTCAAAAAATTAAAAATGGAACTGCCATTTGACCCAGTGATCCCACTTCTAGGAATATATCCCAAGAAACTAGAAACACCAATCAGAAAGGATATATGCACCCCTATGTTCATAGCAGCACAATTCACCATAGCTAAGATTTGGAAACAGCCTAAATGCCCATCAGCAGCTGAGTGGATTAGAAAACTATGGTACATCTGCACAATGGAATACTACGCTGCTATAAAAAAAAAGGAACTTTTACCATTTGCAGCACCATGGATGGACCTGGAGAGCATTATGTTAAGTGAAATAAGCCAGGCAATGAAAGAAAAATACCACATGATCTCACTCATTTATGGAAAATAAAGAACATTATAACCTGGTGAACAAAAAGATAGATACAGAGGCAGTAAAGCACCGAACAGACTGTCAAATTACAGGGGGAAGGTTGGGGAGTGTTGGGGATGGGGGGAAAGAGATCAACCAAAGGACTTGAATGCATGCATATAAGCACACCAATGGACACAAGACACTGGGGAGGTGGGATGAGGGCATGCGACAGGGTGTAGGGGAGGCTGGGGGAAGGTCAATGGGGGAAAAAAAGGAGATATATGTACTACTATGTGTAATACTTTAAACAATAAAAAAAAAAAAGAAAGAATCCACTGTGGGCAAAAAATTCAAAACTCTTCTGGAGAAGCGAAGCATTGGAGGAATACATGCTCTGTGAAGCTACAGCTCAGTACATCTGAGGAGAGGGCTGATCCAATTCCTCAGAAACTCAGGAATCTGAAATGCCTCGTCACAAACACGGTGTGGAGCAGAGGAAGGAGAATCGACTCTGTATGCTCTGTAATGGTGGATGCAGGACATCACACGTCTGTCAAAACCTACAGCACACACAGCACAGAGTGGACTCTGGCTACTGATAACACACAGCATTCCGCCCTGGACTCTAACAAAGGCACCACACCCACACAAGGTGTTAGTAATGAGGGGGAGAATGGACTTCCCTGCCGCTTTTTCTGTAAACTTAAAGCTGCTCTAAAAATTATTTTTATAGTCTAATAATAAAGAAAAGAAAAACCATGGGAAAACTACTTTGGACTGACAATTAACCCCTGGCTTCCTCCAGTGAAAGAGGGCAGTGAGGCTTTTACCTTCAGGCAAAAAAAAAAGGGGGTGGGGGGCTCTAAAAGAAATAAAAGTAAACAATGATTTAGGGAGAACCTGAAGCCTTTTGTGGCACTTAGGTCCCCAGACTAAACACAAAGTCCTTTCTGTGCTGCCTCCAGGGACCCCAAGTTTGGGAACTGGTTCCTTGGCCCATCTCAGGTAAAGGGACCTTGGAGATGAACCAGCTCCATCCTCTGTGAAAAGTTCACATGAGGGTTTGTTGTTGCCTCATTCCAAAATACAAATGGGCACAAGGGTTATAAGAATTACATCTGAAAGAGGGAGCCTTGGCAGATGACCCCAGGCAGGAGACTCTAGAAGGAAGAGAACTTTTAGAAGGAAAATGCTAATTAGGTTTCCAAGGAAAGTACAATAAACCAGAAAAGCATGTCTTGAAAAAGAAACAAGCTGATTATGAAGGAGAGCTCCAGAAATTAAAAATTGTAGCTAAAAATATCAATAAGAGAATCATAAAATGAAGCTGAGGAAAACCCATAAAAGTAGAGCAAAAAGGCCAAGAGTTAGAAAAATGAAATGCAGCCTCGACCTTGGCTCAGTTGGTTGAGCATCGTCCCATGCACCAAGAGGTTGCTGGTTCAATTCCTGGTCAAGGCACATGCCAGGATTGCAGGCTTGATCCCCAGTAGGGAGCATGCAAGAGGCAGCCAATTAATGTTTCTCTCTCATTGATGTTTCTACCTCTCCCTCTCCTTTCCCCTCTCTAAAATCAATAAAAACATATTTTTTTTTTTTAAAGTGAGATGCAAAACAAGAGCCACAAAGAACCTAGAGCAGTGGTTCTCAACCTTTCTAATGCCGTGACCCTTTAATACAGTTCCTCATGTTGTGGTGACCCCCAACCATAAAATTATTTTCGTTGCTACTTCATAACTGTAATTTTGCTACTGTTATGAATCGTAATGTAAATATCTGTGTTTTCCGATGGTCTTAGGCGACCCTGCTAGCGGTTCTCAACCTGTGGGTCGTGACACTAGAAAGGCTGAGAACCCACAGGTTGAGAACCACTGCTGTAGAGCCTAAGACCATCGGAAAACACAGGTATTTTCAATTACGATTCATTAACAGTAGCAAAATTACAGTTATGAAGTAGCAACGAAAATAATTTTATGGTTGGGGGTCATCACAACATGAGGAACTGTATTAAAGGGTCGTGGCATTAGAAAGGTTGAGAACCACTGACCCAGAGGCTGAACATGGGCTCCCAGGCAGTCCTGAAACTGGCTCGTGCAACGATGCTGGGCCCTCACATTGTGCAACAGGGAAAGAGAGGAAGTGTTCAGGTTTCCACAACCCTACACTGCATTTTCAGGTATTTATCAAGATAATTTTTTAAATTATCTGGATTATCATTCCAGATTAGTCACTACATCTACATATTTGATTTGCCTTGTGCTGAAGGAAATGGTGAAAACTCTTACTATTTGGTCGATTTACACAATGAAAATTTCTTTAAAAAATACTCAGTCCAAAATAGAATTTTAAGACTTAATTATTAGGCACTAATCATTCCCCAGTTTCTTGACTTATTTACAACACCCTCCCTGATGGAGAGTAAGCTGAGGTATCAATCCCAAGCTAGGAATATTGTGAGAAAAGGAAGGAAAAAACGAACAGTAACCGTGAGCCTGATGCTTAAAGACAAACACTCATGTGGGGCAGGAGGCAGCTGTGGAAGCCACAGACTCTCAGCCAAGCTCACTGTAAGCACACACCCACACTCTCACACTTCTGTCTAAGGTCTACTGCCATGACACTGCACTGTGCTTAGATTTTGCCACTTATTATCAATTGAGAGGTGGAAGTAACAGACTGAGGAGGCTGAGCTATAGAATCCCTCCAAAAAAAAGAGTAAGTGTGTGTGTGAAGTCATACAATTTTAAATACATGTACTGAAAAGTACAATTTAGTTCCCCAACCAAAATCCAAAGTCTAAGGAAAAATTATCACTGTCACCTTAGGGAGAAATATAGCTTAAAAGGATATTTGATTTTTAAATTATAGAATAATGATAAAGAATATTCACTGGTAATTACCAATAATGTTGCAGGAATTCCAATTCAATAAATTGATGATTCTATTTGTCTTATTTTTATTGGTTCAGGTGATAGTCCATAAATCAGAATCATCTAACACTATTCTAAAATTTAAAAGATTGATTGTTCTTTACTAATTAAAAAATAGTAGCACCATACAACCACGTAGAAAAACTTCATAGCACCTCCATGGTAATAAATAATATTCTAAGTAATATTCAATTTTAAAGATTATGAGATGATAGATTTTGGTAAAAGAATATTCTACCAGCCAGCTCACTGAACTTACCGTTAAAACATGAGCAGTCTCTGCAGAGCTCGTGGAGTTCTGTGGCCCACCCATGTGCATCTTGCTGATATGAGTGTTTAAGCTACCTAAACTTTTAAATACACAGCTACATTCTGTACAATTATAGGTAGGGCCATTCTTGACCTTAAAGAATAGGAGAAAAAATTATTTTTTACACTTAATTATTAGATAAAAACATTTGAATTAGGACACATAATTGACCATTGCATTAAAAATGACAGTAATAATGTAACCCTTTAACATTACTTTTTCCTTTAAATTAGATAGCTCTAGAATAAATGACCCAGTTCTTTGATCAATATTGTAGCATGAGATTAAATGAAATATCACAGTCTTTTTTATATTAGAGTAAAAAAAAGTAGTTGTCAGTTATTATAATTTAGTAAGAAGATGTCCGATGTATGTTCTCAATTTCCTAAAGGGTTGCACACAGCCTGAAATGAAGGCTAGACAGATACAGATATAACTCTGACTGAGCATTCATGGGATAAAGTGCGCAAGTTAGGAAGGATTGTCAAATGGTAGGTGAACTTGTCATCACCAGTCCCAGCACTGCATGTCAGCTGCTGCAATACTACAACACAGCCTGCAGAGGAAGGCAGGAAGTGAAGGGGCAGGTCCAAGCACCTATTCTCTCACCATCATCAAGCCCACCTCAGTTATTACATTGTGGCGGCTGCCTTGAACTTACATAAGACTTTCAGTCTATTCCTAACACCTTGTGAAGAGATTCATCACAGGACTGAATAATATTCAGCAACTAATCTTTAGAGGAGGTTTCTGGAGCATCTCAGTGTCCCACCACAGGCCCGTGTCTCACGGCTGTGCTGACAGTCACCTCCGCAGCCCCGTGAGCAGCCGCACACCTGGGAAACCCACAGCCCACAGGCCCGGCTTACCTCCGAGTGCACTCTCTGCACGTGAGACTGCAGGTTCCCCTTCTGAGAAAAGGCAGCAGGACAAAAGGCACAGGCATGGGGCTTTTCGCCTGTGTGCTTGATCATGTGAGTCTGCAGTGCCCCCTTCTGGTTAAAGGCTTTTCCGCATTCACTGCACTTAAAGGGCCTTTCACCTAGGGAGCGGGGAGAATGGACACAGAATTGTGAGAGCCTCTGACGGGTTAAAACAGAAATACTTTGGTTACCCAGACTCAGGGCCCCAAACCATCCTTCCAGCTAGAACAACCCCCTGTGACTGCAGACTCAGATATCCCCTTGCCTAGCCCAAAATCTCAAAATTGACACCCAGATTACACAGCAAACTATGGAAATGCCAAAGTTAAATTCTAGGTCTAGTGGGCTCTGGGCACATTTCTCTCCTGTGCACCACATCATGAGTCATCCAGAGGTAAGCATGTTCCACACCTGTGTGTATCCTGATGTGTCGAGTGAGCTGGCTGGGCTTCTGAAACGTCTTTCCACAGTGCGGGCATGAGTACGTGAATCCACTCCTGTCGACATTCCGATTGTATGACCTCGTACTTGACATCCTAGTATAATAAAAGGGGTGCTCATGAAGTCGTCTCCCTTGTGTTACAAACTCGACAGTAAAATCCTTCCAGAAAGGTTAACTGGCTGGTCAGGAGAACATGCTTCAGTGAAAAGTCAATCCCATATAAGTGTGTGTGTCCCCCACCCACACATACGTACACACATACATGTATTAGTTTTGTGTATCCAGTATCATAAGAACTCATTTTTCCAAGTGTAATGACAGAGAAACAGTTTGTGTTTGAGGTGGAATGCCTCTCACAGACAAGCTTCGCCTGTGATGGTCAGACACCAAAGTCTGCGCAGCTGTAATCTGTACCTCCACCTGCTCCTCTGCTACTTCTTCCTGTCCCTTCATTTCACACCACCTGATAATGGTGACCTCCCAAGTCCTACTTTCAACCACTCTTGACACCTCCACTGAGCACCAACCCCCTACCTCTAACTCTGCTCGACCTCTGGGGATGGCTCAGGGTGGCTCAACTCCAGTGTGTCGCAAGCAAAACTCTTCCTTTATTCCTAGCCTGCTCCTCTCTGTGACTGGAAAGGGCAACCCCCAATGTGCAAGTTTACGCCTGGGGAGTAGGGCCCATGCTTCCCTCTCCCTGACCCCGACTTCAAGTGCATCTCCAAAGGCTGCTGGTTTCACCCCAGAACATCTCCAAAGATGACCCCGTGTCCCTCTACAATGTTGTCTCCCCATGGTGCCGATTCAGTGGTCTGCTGCTTCAACCCCACCACAGGGCAGCCACACCACACCTAAAGTCAGGGCAGGCCGTTCGGTGTGTAAAATGCTCTGATGGCTTCCACCGCACCCAGAATAAAAGCCTCATTCCCACGGTAGCCTCCAAGAAAGGCCCCACAGTCCCAGGCCCTGTGTCCTTCAAACTCAGCCACAGCACCTGCCTGGCCTGGTGGGCTCTCACTGCCCAGATCAATGCAATTTTACTTCCTTCTCAATACAACCACCTTCTGAAATGGTTGCACTGACTGATTCTTTCACTTGGTCCGTACCAGGCACATGTTTACCCCTAATAGTCTAGTTTTAGAGCTCATAATATTAGTAACCATGCCTAAATTTAAATACACACATACATCTGCAAATTGGAGACATACAAGTAGCATGGCTTGACATACGTGTTTCTACATGTGTGCTAAGCACCATGTCAGGCTCATGTAAATTGTAAAGAGTGAGACAGTATAAATAAATCAATGCATTAAAAAGGACCTAAACTGAACCTCACTGATCCACTCTACACAGTGTTACCTGCCCGTAAAAACAACACCAGCACCTTGTTCTACAGTTTCAACATTAAAATACTGGCTAAAACTGTCTACCCAGACAGCCTGGAACCTATTTTTAATTTCTGAGCTCAATTTTCCTACTGTAGATATGAGCTACACATTATAAAAGACATCCTGACACTACACCAGATTAGCTAATATTTTTAACCAATCACAGCAAAATTTGCCAATTCTTAATACATTATACAAATTTTTCCCAAGCCCAAGTAGAGGCTCATACCTAATTTTGTAATGATTCTTCATGTGCTCCTTCAGCTGCGCTGCCGTCTCAAACTCCTTCCTGCAGGCCTTGCAGGTGTGGGCCCGGCCCCCGGCCAGCTCCTGGCGGTGCTCCTCCATGTGCAGGGCCAGCTGGCTCTGCAGAGTGAACTCATCCCCACACTCGGAGCAGATGAGGTTCTGCAAAAGGAACACCATCCATGAGCACAGCCAGTATTGTAGACGGTCGATATGCAAATTATACTTCCCTCTGGAACAGACACTATTCTCACCTCACAAAAAATATATCATTATCCTATATAACAAAAGCCTAATATGCTAAGTGTCTGGTCAGCAGGTCGGCCGTTCAACCAATCAAAGCATAATATGCTAATAATATGCTAATAATATGCTAAAGCCGCTCAACCGCTCACTATGACATGCACTGACCACCAGGGGACAGACAGTCAACCAGTCGACCAGTCTCTATGACATGCACTGACCACCAGGGGGCAGACACTCCAACTGGTAGGTTAGCTTGCTGCTGGGGTCCAGCCTATCATCCAGACTGAGCGAGACGGGCCAGACACACCTGGAGCCCTGCCGTGGCACCTCCCCCCACCCACCCCACCCCCGATCGGCCCCCAACACCCCGATCAGGGGGCAGGGCAGGCTGGCCAACCACCCGCGGCCCCTCCCCCCAGCTGGCCCAGCCCCTGATGGTCCCCCATCTGGGCGGGCCTGCCAGACCCCACCCATGCACAAATTCGTACACCAGGCCTCTAGTGTCTAAATATGAAGATAAAAAAACATTTTTTTTTTTGGTTGGTAGAAAAAGATAGAAAAACAGGGAAAAGGAGGAGAGAATAGTACAATTTTTGAGCAAAGTAAATTGTTTCAAGTTGGATGTTGGGTGACTGGCATTTTGTCAATCTATGCTATGAACACTCTACAGAATGGCGACAGCACAAAAGGGTCAGAAGAGAAGTTAAGATTATAGATTGATAGACCACCTCCAAAGAAAAGGGAAGCCGATAAAGTTTTAGATGAAAACATCTATCATTCTTTCACTTGGTTTATAGGTAGTGGATTACAGAAAAAGTCTGGCACTCTGTCCAGACGTGGCCTGCTGAGCACCTGAAACAGGTGGTCTGAAGAGGGCTGTAGAGGAAGTATAAAATACACAAAATATTTCAAAGACTTACTGCAAAAAAAAAAAGAGCTCAAGCACTTTAATATTTGAATTATAATATTTTGGATACATTTTCATAAATATATTAAAATAAAATTTATGCTTTTTATGATTTTTTAATATGGCTACTATAAATTTTAAATAACTCATATTTCAATTAGATAACATGATAGCTACATGCACCTGGATGGGTTAACCACTCCACGTCTGTGAAATAGGGACATCGGTACCCTGCCCTCACCCAACATCTGAACTGCAGTGAAGTGAGTGAATGTGTAAGAGGTGAACAGCATGCACAGAGGAAGTCCTCACTATGACTTGAACAGTAGAAACTGCCAATTTAGCCCAAGGTTCAGTGAGCTCACTCACAAGGATTGGTAACATAATTGTTTACTTAGATGATTCTCAAAATGAACTGTCCAAAGATGAAAAAGAAATGAGTGTAACCTAGCAATGGCATAAACTGTTATTCCCAAATAACAAAATATACAGCTATTTCTTTCCACCAGTGCTTTCTAAGTACTGTACAGTCTTAGAAATGTATGTAACTGACATTAAAATGAGGTTGCTCATCGACACTACTCAGAGCATCCTTTGCAGAAAAGGACAAGGTTGGCCCTAGCCAGTTTAGCTCAGTGGAAGGGTCCCAGGTTTGATTCCAATTAAGGGCACATACCTCGGTTGCAGGCTCAATCCCTGGCCCTGGTGCAGAAGGCAACCAATCAATGTTTCTCTCTCTGTCTCTCTCCCTCCCTTCCACTCTCTCTGAAAATCAATGGAAAAATGTCCTCAGGTGAGGATTAACAAAAAAAGAGAAGAGTGACAATGAAGGGAAAATATTTTGAGCAATCCATAATGATTTCAACTAAATAACTTGAAATTGGTATTATTATATAATAATTTAAGGACCTAACAAATTATTAGATTGTCAGTATCTTGTTGAAAATAAAGAAAATTCTTTCTAAGAAACAATCAAAAGAAAAAAATACCTAACATAATTTGCTGCATCTCTTTTTAAAAAATCACCTCTGAGCTCCTGAATTTTTATGGCACCACAAAAGGGTCAGGAGAGAAGAAATTACTCAAACTATTCATTTTCCACCAACAACTCCAAGTCTCCAGTCTTAGTTGTGAAATAAAACTGGACTCTTTATCCTCCTTTTCCCACCCTTACTCTTTTATTGCTCTGGCTCAGATCCATCTGCTTTTTACTTACTATCTTACCTAATGATCAGATTAGTAAGTAAGACCTATTGGCATGACTATAATCAGAGATTTGTCAGAATTTTCTGAGTAAAAACTCTGCTTTGTGAGCAGTTTGCTCATATGGCAAACACAGGGTGAAGTATACCCGGAGCCACAACCAAAACAGGCCACATAACAGAAGTTCCATCACCATTACCGCCTTATCCCAGCAGGCCAAGGAGCCAGGATGCGCAGGGGACATCTTTGGGGAGGGGCAGTTGTGCCTCAGGGGCAGCTAACAGACTTCCACCTTATCAGTCAGAGTTATGCCAAGTTCTCCAGGCTGGAAGCAGAAGCTAGTTTCTACCCTAGACACAGACTGTTCTAGGGTAATTTCAATGAGTGCTAAGTGGCAAGCTGACTTCATGGAGAAAATGCATGTACTCTAATCAGATCCCATCAACATGTAACTGAAAGACCTCCAAATGATATTAATAAAATCTTAAACATTTAAGAATAAATTAAATAATGCACTGAATCCATATGAACAAAACATTACTGAGTGATGTTTTGATAAAGATTCAGTTTTGCAAACATGTTCAGTTCTCTCCTGAAACATTCTAAAAATTTTATGCAGCCAAAATAAAAATTCATGTTTAAGTAGGCAAAATTCTAAAGTTCACATTAATAATAAACCAGAAAAGGAAAATAAGAAGTACACAAACATTTGCTTATCATTCCAAAGAGAAACAAGACAAACCAGAAAATCAAGGTAGTCCCTCCCCAGGCAAGGCCCAGCAGAGGGGACAGAAGGGACAGACTGCTCTTTGTATCTTTCGGTCTTCTAAGAGAAGATTAAAAATCAAATACCCATCACCTAATTCTCCAGCTCTCAGTCCCTGCTCTGCTTTGGGCTGTCTTTGTGGTCAGACCAACCGAACCCTAATGCAGGGCAGTTCATTAAGGGCTGTGGCTTGGAAGAATGGGTCAGGGTGGCCCTGAAATAGAAAGAACGCTGAATCAAATGACCCTGAGTCCCCTTCCACCCTGCATGCCTTTAGTAGGGTGAGCTACCCAACTGTGATGCTGCTGCAGACAGAACACAGGAGACTGTGCTGTCACGTGGAAGCCACGTCCTTGCTGTGCTCAAGGACACACGTGGGAACTGGGGGAGGCTCACAGAAGCTGGGATGGTGGCTGGACTTGGATCAGTGTGAACTTGTGGTCTCTGGAATGGGGTGTGCACTGCACTGTGTGTGCACCTGCTCTAAAAGACGTGGTGAGACTTAAAAAATAAAAACTGCAGACGTGTTAAGTATTTCTAAGCAAGTCACAAGAACCAGAATCTGTAAATGAACAGATTAAAATTTTATAAGTATTTGACAATTTACAAGTTTACACCGGGGTGAGGGGACAATCAGAAACCGAGAAAAGACAAAAAAACTAACGTCCTAGATATATTAAACAGCTTACACATATCTATAATATACCCATAATCCCCACCCACTCCCCCAAAATAAGAAAATTAAAGGACAGAAAAAAATACTAATGGCTAATAAACATGGAAAGATGCTAAACTTTACTCATAATTAAGGAAATACAAATTAAAACAACAGAAGCATATCATCTTAAACTACCAGACTGGAAAAGACAAGTTTTATAACACAGATATTGAAAATGCTATGAAGAAAGGGGCATGTTCATACACTATTGGCTGGAGTATAAATTTGTAGGGAGCGGCTCTGGGTCAAGCCTCCAGCTGACCTGTGGCAGGGCCACAAACAAGTCCCAGCCTGGAGGGCAGAGCTCTCCTAGCATAATTAAGCCTGACCTTGTAGCCCTCCCTAATTCCTTCCTAAGTAGCTGTAGGAGGTTCAGCAAGTGTTGCCAAAACAAGAACATTTGTATGCATGCTAATCTACCCTTGTTTTAATCAGACTATAAAATAAAGCATCGGCTTGCAGGCTGGGTCTTTTGTGTCCTCATCCAGGCACGGAATCTACCAAGCCCCAGCTGTATTCTCTTGTCTGTCTTTTCTTCAATCCTTCACCGCCCCTCCTCAGGTTTCACCCTTGGCCGTGCTGGTGTGGCACATAAATTGATAGAACTTCTTTGGAGATAATTTGGCAAGATCTATCCAATTCTGAATTTACATTTGCTCTGACTGAGCAATTCCATTTCTAGGAACAGGATCACTGTGTGTGTGCTGGGAAGGAGAGGAGGGCTATGCACTGAAGGGCCTTCTGGAGCGTCTCTGGTCACTAGATGCCTGCAGTACCGCACTCCTTCCCCATAGCAGTGACAACCACAATGTCCTCTGGGTACAAAGTTGCCTGCCTTGGGAACATTTGCTCATGTGGCTCTGTTTGCACCAGGTTTACCACAGTGGAAAACAACCTACATGTCTACCCACAGTGACCTGTGACCACAACATCACACCATGTAAGTGTTAATCTATGACCAGCAGGTTTTGTGTGACATCACCTATGACAGTTGACTGAAGAAAAAAGGCACAGAATAACAGGGCTGCATGGAGGGAATGCAGGGGAGCCTGGGCATGCGCAGAGTGCCCTGTGAGGACTGGAATCTCTGGTGATGTAGACTCAACTTTCCCCAAATTACACATGCATTACTCATACAATAAGATTTAAAAGATAAATAAATGATTTTATATTAAAAATTAAAGACATACAAAAAATATACAAGCCTGCACAGAAAGTAGGAACTCAATTTTTAGGATGGAAATTTTATGTATGTAATTTAAATACTATATTTGTTTTTCTGTCTCAGGAGAAAAAACTTACCAAATAGTTATCTGTAATTAGCCATGAGAGATAAAATTACAGGTTTCTTTCACATTCCCCTCCTTACTTTTTTGCATTTTCCTAATTTTCTACAATAATAATCAGGGTAGGGGGTAATATTTTTAAAGCAACAGCCATTTATACTTGAAACTAGTGGCCCGGTGCACGAAATTCCTGCACGGAGTGGGGGGGGATTCCCTCAGCCCAGCCTGCACCCTCTCCAATCGGGGACCCCTTGGGGGATGTCCCACAGGGATCAGGCCTAAACTGGCAGTCGGACATCCCTCTCACAATCTGGGACTGCTGGCTCCTAACCACTCACCTGCCTGCCTGCCTGATCGCACCTAACTGCCTCTGCCTACCTGCCTGATTGGCCCTAACCCCTCTGCCTGCCTACCTGATCGCCCCTAACTGCCTCTGCCTGCCAGCCTAATCGCCCCTAACTGCCCTCCCCTGCCGGCCTGATCTCGCCCTCAACTGCCTCTGCCTGCCTGATCACCTCTAAATGCCTTCCCCTGCTGGCCTGATCTTGCCCCCAATGGCCCTCCCCTGCCGGCCTGTTCTTGCCCCCAACTGCCCTTCCCTGCCAGCCTGATCACCCCTAACTGCCTTTGCCTGCCTGATCACCCCTAAATGCCCTCCCCTGCTGGCCTGATCTCGCCCCCAACTGCCCTCTCCTGCAGGCCTGATCTCACCCCCCACTGCCCTCCTCTGCTGGCCAATTTGGTTCTGATTGGTCGGTTTCTATGCCAGTCAGCGTCAAAAGCTCCGCTTCCTAGGTAGCCATTGGCTCCTCACAGTTGACCCAGATTTGGTTCTGATTGGTCGGTTTCTATGCCAGTCAGCTTCTCTGGGCCTATCAATGGGGCCTGATCAGAAAGGCAGGGCTGATCAGAAGCCCTGGTGGAGGCCTGGAGAGAAATGGAGGCATGGCTGCTGGCCCGGCCTGGAGAGAAAGAGAGAGGCAAGTGCTGATCAACAGCTGCCACACAGGCTACGAATCAGACCCTGCTTCTCTCTTCAGGCCTCTCTCTGGGCCTGATTCGCAGACCCCTCAGCAGTCAGAGCTGGGGCACAGCGCCTGCAGCTGCAGCGCTGACTGCAGGACTGACTTCCAGTTGGTCAAGCCTCCGGTCGTGACGGACCCAGGGTTTTTATATATTAGGATGAGGCCCCACTCCTAGCAACAGCAACACAACCCGGCCATCCTATAAGTTCTGGATTGCTCACTCGGTGCGTAACTGCTGTGTATCATCACAAATGCTTTCTATATATTCTCTCAAATGCACACAGGTCAGGGGATCCAGGAGCCATCTTCACAGGCAGAAAATTTAAGAGGGGCTTTTCTAGCCAATGCAGACATATTTTGATTCTCCAAATATATATTAAGTGTCTCTACCCCAACTGATATGGCAGAAAATAAAAGGTTTCATCAGTGAACTGGAGATCAGCCAAGGCAAATTTAACATTCGCTCCCTGAAATCTACATGAAAGGCTTTGTAAACTAGTTTGTACCTAAGGTCCCCCCACAGATTAGAGGCCTTTTAAGAATCAGTTAACAAAGGGCAGGCCAAAATATTACCTCCTCCTTCTCATGCAGCATGATGTGCGCTTTGAGGCTGGCCACTCTGGAGAATTTCTTGTTGCACACAGGACAGGTCGGGTCCTCCCCATTGTGGGTACATCTGTGCAGCGTCAGGTTGAATTCAACATTGAATGTTTGGGGACACTGGTCACAGCGATGTGGCTGTTGGGAGAGAACAGTCAAGAAGTCTCTGAAATACAATCTTTCCACAGTAAACAACATTCAAATATTAACAAGTACCATGATCTACAATCTTTCTAAGAAACTTCCAAGTCAATAAATCCCACATTAACACATAAAGTTCCTTAGGGAATGTCTCAGGCGTGGTAAGGACCACACCCATCCAAGCAAGAGGAGAGTTCTGGTAGGAGTGCTGCACCTCAGTGTGCCAGGGTATGGGCTCTCTGATGACAAAATGAAGGGGCTTCACACTGGCGCAATTTTCCCTCTTTTTCCAACCAACTCCACTGCTGTCAACAGAATCACTTCAGGTAAAATAAGAATCATAAGAATTTTACTGGATTTTAACGGAGTTGCTTATCTAAGTCTAAAATGTTCCCCAAATGGAAGGTATTCTGCCACTTACATGCAAAAAGAAAAAGTAACCACTGGCATTAATTTCCCTCTGAAATATCAAGGCCCTAAAAAGGACTGAGTCAGTATTTTGAGATTTTCCCCACAAGTGGTATTAGCATTATGTTATCACTCACGGGGACAGTAAAGCGAAGTTGGTCAGGCCCTGGCTCCAGAGAAGAGAGCTGGTATGCTCTGGTCTCACAAGGCTGACTAGCTCACGTTCTCCTACCTAATGGAAAGTCGCAACCACTTTCTCATTGCAGTTTCAGCTGTCACTTTCCATCTATCAGGCAAACCGTCCCATTAAGATACTAACACTCTCATCACAGGCCCTGGCAAGAAAGGATACAAATCTCTATGTAAGAGAGCATGCTCCCTGCTGAAGTTCGATCTAACATAACTGAACACCATTTTACAATGAAGACACATAAGGGTAACTGCCCTGCCAGAGAAAAACACATCAGCATGTACCAATTCTGTGTTCATAGAGGAAACAGAAAATACTAGAGAAGGGCATATTTTAAGAACTTCCATACACAGACTCCCTAGACAATTTCTCACTTTCCCTCTTGATCTCATAATGGCTAGGAATACAAATACAGCTAAAAATATGTACTTATATAATATACAATGCTCCTCAATTTAAGAATCTAAATTATAGTAAATAATTTCAATTCACAGGTGGATGTTACAACACCTCCAGCTTCAACGCTCACATTTCTGATGCCCCTTTTAAAAATACTTACCTTGTCATTTCGCTCGTGATCCCTCATGTGGCGTTGAAACTGGGACTCTTTTGGAAAAGACAGTAGACAGATTTCACATTTATGGAAATTTGGAACTTGATAGGCATAATTAGTGTTCTCCGCATTCAATGTTAAAACTCCATCTATAAAATTGCATAAGTATAGACAATAAATACCAGTTATTATTCTCATCGCATCAATTATTTGGTTATTGTTTAGAAACCAAATTATGTCAAAACTTTGAGAATTTTAAATGACATTAATGACATCTTGAATTTTTTAAATTGACATGCTTTTAGGTTACAAATGAGAAATGTTGAGAGGACTGAGCTGCAGAATCCTAAATTCTTCTCAGTAGGAGTTTGGGAAACCTAAAACTCAACTCTGGAGACCTGATACACACCCGCAAACACACACCAAAGCCATAGTATTGTACTCTTGCCTGCTGCTTCCAATTTTTTCTAAGTCACTACAGATCCTGGGGGCATTTCACTTCTAAGTCACCCTGAGAGGTCATCAGGAACACAGGTTCCTAAATCACTCAGCAAACAAACTCCAGTCAAAATATAAATGCTAGTTCATTAATTCAATCTACCTCTGAAAACTGCAGAAGCAAGAATAAGTCAGCAAGAGCAGAAACTGTTCCCTCAGATAGTTTTAGTGTCGGAAGATAAAGGGCTGCAAAGCTTTGGACAATCCTCAATGTGCTTCGCAATGTGTTTCTCTAAATCCAGTTGGGTAAACAGCTGTAAATTTAAAGGTATTTTCAAATAAGAAAAACTATGGCGTGGCCAGTGTGGTTCAGTGGTTGAGTGTTGACCTATGTACCAGGAGGGCATGGTTGATTCCCAGTCAGGTCACATCCCCAAAAGGGGGCATGCAAGAGGCAGCCAATCAATGATTCTCTCTCATCATTGATGTTTCAATCTCCTCTCCCTCTACCTTCTTCTCTGAAATCAATAATATTTTTTAAAGAAAAACTATGGAATACTCACTGACATTTGTCCATGATGTCATAAAATAAAGATGTCCTAAATCTCTCTAATTCTTTAAAATAAGTAGACTCCAAGTCTTATAATTTGAGCATCAATATAAAATACATATTGCCCAGCTAGTGTGGCTCAATGGTTGAGTATGATCGATGAACCAGGAGGTCATGGTTTGATTCCTGGTAGGGCACATGCCCAGGTTGCAGGCTTGATCCCCAATAGGAGGCATGCAGGAGGCAGCCGATCAATGATTTTCTCTCATCGTTGACGTTCCTCTCTCTCTCCCTCTCCCTCTCCCTTCCTCTCTAAAATCAATAAAAATATTCTCATTCTCTCTCTCTCTCTCTCTCTCTCTCTATATATATATATATATATATATATATAATACTTATTAACTATATATAGCAAATAGGTCACATAGCAAATTTGACCCAAAAATATTAGAATTTACAAATGTGGAAGTACAGCAGAGGTTATGTTAAAGACTCAAGTAAGCTCCAGAAAGCCTTGTATTTCTCAAACACCTTGTGTGCTGACAGGCATTCCACACCTCTTTTGAGTAAACAGCCTGCAGTTCCAACTCTGGCCAGCAGTCCTTGAGCCTGCTGTAGCATCTTCATGAGAGCAGGAGTTGAAATCCCCGGGACAGGAGGTGGGGCAGGGACTGGAGAGAGCTGGCAACAGTTTCAAAAATTCTTCTGGCAGAATGGCAGTAAAGCAAACTGCAGTTTCCAGAAATATTAACATAATTTTTAAAACTACAACTTTATTCATGAATGAAATGGTTCTATTAAGGAAAAAATATACCTAATTTTTATTCTCTTCGTTCTTAACTATATCCACATTCTATTCTAAAACCTGCTTTCAAAATTCCTGCACTAAATTAATAATGAAATGTTTTTTGACTCCCATGGTGGAGTGACCTGGGAGCCTTCCAAGCAATGATGCTGGGTCCCGCCTCACAGGCTGGGATGTAATCGACCCAGCAAGGTTCCCAGGTGATTCCTAATGTACTGCCAAAAGTGAAAGCAAGCCACCAGCGAGGCTTGCTTTTGGTGACATTTCAAGTCAAGTTCTACTAGTAGGCTGAAGAGTGGTCTGAAAAACACATCTAATTCCTTCAGCGCAAATCTTACCTAATATAGAGACAGTGTAAAGACTCTGATACAGGATAACCTAGTAAAAAACTGGTGAACTGACTCTATGTGATGAAGAATTATGGTTCAGTGTGGTTGTCCCAGACTAGTTGGTGTCACAGACTACGATGTGAAACCCACATTAACTTGCTACTGGCTCCGGGTCGTAAAATCTTTACACTTTAAGTGTTATATAATCACACTTTCCTCAAAATTCTCAATGCTCTTAAGTTTCTGCCTATCATAGAAGTTCAATTACTGAGAGCGAAGGGTGCTCCTCTTTGAAGAAATATTTTCATCCTCAGATACCTGATATGACTAGTAAGTTATTATTTTTAAGCAGAATCTGTCTCTCCTGAACTGTTCCCCTCCTTCTGCTGCTAAAGCAAATAAGTCACCTTAAAACCAGAGGCTCCACATCTGCTGCTGCCTCATAAAAAGTTCAAGTTCTGCCCCTTTTAGCCTCTCCCAGTGGTCTCCTCTCCTTCAAGGGAAAGGTGCAGTCCCTGAATTCATCCAAGACCTGCCATGGTCTGACCTGGCAACCTGGGCAAGAAAGCTTGTTACCTGTCTAGTTCATGATCTACCTGTCTCAGGTTTCTAGAAATGAAGTAGGACAAACATCCCTCCACCAGAAAACAGAAACTGAGCAGGAAGCCAACTGAAGGTGCAAGCTAGGAAGGAAACTTTCAAGCATTCTACTGGAAAAAAACAGATGAAGCCATACAAGACCCTAAATGTGGTTTCCATCAAGGTCACATTACTCCATATGAAAACTAAAATAGGATTAAAAATGGCGACAGAGTAAGTGGATGCTGCACGGACATGCTCCCAGGAATAAATTGGTATTACAACTAAAATAAATAAAAACTTCCTGAATAATCAACAGAAAACCCGCAGGAGAGAACCCTGATACCCGAGGACCCAAAGTAGAGACCACATAGAGACTGGTAAAAGGGGCAGAGGTGCGAAAGGGCTGGCCGGGCACCCACGGACAGCAACTGAAGTCCCAAAGAGGTATCTCAGCTGTGGGGGGTTACCACTAAGAACTCTGGGATCTAATCCCCAAGCTGAGCCCCCCAGTAGAGAGCACCAAAACTGAGGAGGGTACCCACATAACTTCTGGCTGTGAAAGGCAGCAGGGTGCTATTTGCCAGGGACTAACAGCTGAAAATTCAGGTACCCTCTTAAAGGGCCAACACACAAAATTCCCTGTGGAGCCACCCACCTTGTACTCCCGCAGGGGGTGGGTGAAGTGGACTGGAGCTGTGAGAGAAGCCAGGACTGGGGACTTGGGGGATAGAGCTCAGAAGGCAGACACCCCAGGTTTCCAGGGCTGAGTCATTCCCTCACACAGCAGAGGACATCTTTCCCACATAGACATTTACTTTGCCTGCAGGGAAGACCATCGACATACCCTATTTGAAAACACCTTGCCCTGAGGCCACTTAAGAGATTAAAAATAACAATTAGCCTCAAAGCAGAAGAAACTGCCCCACCCTGTTCAAAAAAAACCTCTCATCACACCTGATAATGATTGCCTGGGGGGCAATTCAAGTTAGAATCCTATCAGTCCATAAGCAGAGGCGGTCTCTGGAGGCTTTCAGTCTATGCCTGATCTACGGTACTAGGTGTACCGGTTAATAATTCAGATTTTGTAATCAAAGAAAACACAATAATTTCAAGAGAAACATCAAAACGGCTTTATTCAAAGTAATGTCCATCACTAGCTACGCATTTGCCTAATCTTTAGGTAATTTGTGGATACCGTCCCAATAGAATTTTTCTTGTTTTGAGGCAAACCATTCAGAGACCCAATTTTCCACTTCTTTGTACGTTTTTAAGTACTACTCAGAAAGTGTGTGTGCCATCGATTGGAACAAGTGGTAATCTGAAGGAGCAAGGTCTGGTGAATACAGTGGGTGGGTTAAGACTTCCCAGGCAGGATCTTTTAACTTGTCTTTAACTGGTTTTGAAGTGTGTGATGGTGCATTATCATAAAGCAAAATTACTTTGCCTTGTCTTCTGGCACATACTGGTCATTTCACCATCAAAGTGTGGTTCAAATTGATTATTTGTTGTCCATAGCGATCAGTATTAACAGTTACTGCGTTTTAGAAGCTCATAATACACCACACCTTCCTGATCCCACCAAACACAGAGCATTGTCTTCTTTCCGAAGTGATTTGGCCCTGCAGTCGATGTTGATGGTTGACCTGGATCAACCCAGGATTTTGTGCATTTGGGATTCTCTAAGTAAATCCACTTTTCATCTCCAGTCACAATTCGACGCAAAAAAGACTTTCTTTCATGCAGTTGAAGCAACATTTTACTGATGACTTTTTGGTTTTCCACTTGTCTTTCATTCAGTTGATGTGGCACCCATTTTTCTTCCTTTAAAATCTTTCCCATTGCTTGTAAATGATCAGAAATTGTTTGCTGAGCAACGTTTAATCTTTCTGGAAGTTGTTTTTGAATTTGACAGGAATCTTCATCCAATAATGCTTGTATAATTATTGGTCTTCAAACTTTTTTGGTTGACCTGGACATTCTTTGTCTTTCACATAAAAATCATCACTTTTAAAGTGTTTAAACCAGCGTTCACAAGTATCTTCCTTGGAGCATGTTCACCATAAGCTTCCCGAAGTATTTAGCAGCACTTTTCTTCAAAATAAAGTAATGAATTAAAACTTCCTGCAAATGCACTTTTTTTTTGGCACGAAAATTGACATTTTTAAGCACAAAAATATCTATGTTAACACCTTCAGAAAAGTTGACATATGAAATTTTGAAGCTTGCTGTCAATAAAACAAAATAGCATACATATCAAATCGCATATATATCAACATATGTATAACTCCATCTATTGAAAAAAATCCTCATTATTAACTGGTACACCTAGTAATTAGTCAGAAACAGCCTTTAACACTGTCCTGCACTAGAGATTGAGAGGTGTAGAGGATCTACCTAATACATAATCACAAATCCAAACAGAAAGCCAAAATTAGGAGATAAAGAATCCCCAAATGAAAGAACTAGAGAATTCTCAGAAGAAGAGATAAATGAAGCAGAGATAAGAAATTTATCTGAAACAGAGTTCAGAGTAATGATGTTAAAAATGCTCAATAGTATGAAAAAAGATATAGTAACTATGAAAAAGGAATAGTCTGCAATAAAATATGACATAACACAAATAAAGAGCACATTGAAAGGAATACACAGCAGATTAGGTGAAGCTGAGGATCAAATCAGTGAATTAGAAGACAGAGTTGAAAATATCACTCAATCAGAGAACCAAAAAGAAAAAACAATTTAAAAACAGGAGGACAACTTAAGGGAGCTGTGGGATAATGAAAGGTAACAATATTAGAATAGCAGGTGTTCCAGAAGAGGCAGAAAGGGAGAAAGGCATAGAAAAGGTGTCTGAAGAAATAATGGCAGAGAACTTTCCTAACCTAGTAAAGGAAAAAGTCACACAAGTTCAGGAGGCACAGAGAACCCCAAACAAGAAAAACTCAAACAGGCCCACGCCCAGACACATCATAATTAAAATGCCAAAAATTAAAGACAAAGAGAGAATCTTAAAGGCAGCAAGAGAAAAGAAAACTGTTACCTACAAAGGAGTTCCCATAAGGCTGACATCTGATTTCTCATTAGAAACTCTACAGGCCAGAAGGGAATGGCATGAAGTACTGAAGGTAATGAAAAGCAAGGATCTGAGACCAAGATTACTATATCCAGCAAGGCTTTCACTCAAAATAGATGATCAAATAAAGAGCTTCCCAGATTAAAAAAAAAAAAGGCTAAATGAGTACAGCCCCACCAAGCCAGCATTACAAGAAATGCTAAAGGGATTGTTGTAATGAGAAGAAGAAACAGAGAGAGAAACCTAGCCATACAAAATTAAAATGGCAGTAAATAAGCACCTATCAGTAATAACCCCAAATGTAGATGGATTTAAATGCTCCAATCAAAAGGCATAGGGTAGCTGAATGGATACGAAAACATGAACCAACTATATGCTGTTTACAAGAGATCCACCTCAAAACAAAAGTCACACACTCAGGATGAGAGTGAAGGGATTAAAATAATTTTTTTATGCAATGGAAAAGAAAAAAAAAGCTGGAGTAGCAATACTCATATCTGATAAAATAGACTTTAAAATGAAGGCCATCACAAGAGACAACAAAGGTCACTACATAATACTAAAGGGATTAATCTAACAAGAGAATATAACCCCAGTAAACATATATGCACCCTATATAGGAGCACCTAAATACATTAAAAAAAAAAAAAAAAAACTTCTAGAGGACTTTAATGGAGAGATCGACAACAATACAGTCATAGTAGGGGATTTTAACACCACTCTGACTTCACTGGATAGATCTTCCAGACAAAAACTTAACAAGGCAACAAAGACTCTAAAGGACACACTGGGCTGAGCTGGCGAGGTTCAGTGGTTGAGCGTCGACCTATGAACCAGGAGGTCATGGTTCAATTCCAGGTCAGGGCACATGCTGGGTTGTGGGCTCAATCCCCAGTGGGGAGCATTCAGGAGGCAGCATATCAATGATTCTCTCTCATCATTGATGTTTCTATCTCTCCCTCCCTCACCCTTTCTCTCTGAAATCAATAAAAATGTATTTTTTAAAAAATAAATAAATAAAAAATTAAGGACACACTGGATCAGATGGATTTAATTGACATTTGTAGAACATTTCACCCCAAGGCAGCAGAATATACATTCTTCTCAAGTGCACATGGATCATTCACAAAGATAGACCACATGTTAGGACACCAATAAGTCTCCACAAGTTCAAGAAGATTGAAATCATACCAAGTATCTTCTCAGTTCACAGTGGAAAGAAATTAGAAATCAACTACAGTAAAAACACCCCAAAGCATTCAAATACATGGAGGCTAAATAGCATGTTACTAAACAATGAATGGGTTACCAACAAAATCAAGAAAAAAATCAAGCCCTGACTTGTTTGGCTCAGTGGATAGAGCATCGGCCTGCAGACTCAAGGGTCCCAGGTTCGATTCCAGTCAAGGGCATGTACCTTGGTTGCAGGCATGTCCCCAGTGGGGAGTGTGCAGGAGGCAGCTGATCAATGTTTCTCTCTCATCGATGTTTCCAACTCTCTATCCCTCTCCCTTCCTCTCTGTAAAAAATCAATAAAATATATTTAAAAAAAGGAAAAGAAAAAAAATCAAAAACTTTCTGGAAACAAATGAAAATGAACACACAACAACCCCAAATCTCTGGGACACAGCAAAAGCAGTCCTGATAGGGAAGTCCATAGCACTACAAGCATACCTCAAAAAAAAAAAAAAAAGAAAAGTCAGCAATTAACTATATAACCCTACAACTTAAAGAACTATAAAGAGAACAACAATAAAAACCCAGAGTAAGTAGAAGGAAGGAAATAATAAAGATTAGAGCCAAAATAAATAACATATAGACTAAAAAAAAATACAAAAACTCAAAGAAACCAAGAGCTGGTTCTTTGAAAGACTAAACAAAATTGATATATCATTAGCCAGACTAGAAACAAAGAGAGAGGACTTAAATAAAATCAGAAACGAAAGTAGAGGAGTAACCACTGACACAGACATACAAAGGATTGTAAGAAAATACTATGAACAACTATATACCAATAAGCTGGACAACGTGGATGAAATAGACAAATTCCTAGAAAAATACAATCTCCCAAAACTGAATCAGGAAGAATAAAAAAACCTGAATAGGCCAATAACAACCGATGAAATAGAAGCAGTAATCAAAAACTCCCACCAAACAAAAGCCCAGGTCCGGACAGCTTCACAGGGGAGTTTTACCAAACATTCAAAGAATAACTAACACCTATACTCCTCAAATTATTTCAGAAAATCCAAGAGGAAGGAACACTTCCAAACCCTTTTTATGAGGCCAGCATTATCCTAATTCCAAAACCAGATAAAGACACTACAAAAAAAGAGAATTACAGGTCAATGAACATAGATGCTAATGAACATAGATGCTAAAATCCTCAACAAAATATTAGCAAATAGCATCCAGCAATATATTAAAAAGATCATACACCATGATCAACTGGGATTTATTCCAGGGATGCAAGGCTGGTACAATATTCGCAAACCAAATCACATAAACAAAATGAAAGACATAAATCACATGATCATCTCAACAGACACAGAAAAAGCATTCAACAAAATCTAACACCCATTTTTGATAAAAACTCTCAGCAAAGTGGGAATAGAAGGAGCATATCTCAACATGATAAAGGCCATTTTTTACAAACCTACAGCCAACATCACACTCAATGGGCAAAAATTAAAGCCATTTCCCCTAAGAACATGAACAAGACAGCGATGCCCACTTTCACCACTCCTGTTCAACATAGTACTGGAAGTGCTAGCCGTAGTGATCAGACAAGAAGTTATAAAAGGCATCCAAATTGGAAAAGAAGAAGTAAAACTGTCATTATTCAGATATCAGATGACATGATATTTTACATAGAAAACCCCAAAGACTCCATCAAAAAACTATTAGACTTAATACATGAATTTGGCAAGGTAGCAGGATACATTTAAGGAGGTAAAAGACCTGTACTCAGAAAACTACAGGACATTAAAAAAAGAGATAGAGGAAGACATAAACAGATGAAAGAACATACCGTGTTCATGGATTGGTAGAATTAACATCATCAAAATGTCCATACTACCCAAAGTAATTTATTGATTCAATGCAATCCCCATTAAGATACCAACAGAATATTTCACAGACCTAGAACAAACTCTCCAAAAATTCATATGGAATAAAAAAAGACCCCACATAGCTGCATCAATCCTGAGAAAGAAGAACAAAGTAGGAGGGATATCAATACCAGATATCAAGCTATATTACAAAGCCACTGTTCTCAAAACTGCCTGGTACTGGCACAAGAACAAA
Organism: Plecotus auritus; assembly: GCF_963455305.1. Lineage (NCBI taxonomy): Eukaryota > Metazoa > Chordata > Mammalia > Chiroptera > Vespertilionidae > Plecotus > Plecotus auritus. Next base: position 43,695,392 of record NC_137782.1, read on the forward strand.
CATATAGACGAATGGAACAGAACAGAGAACCCAGAAATCGACTCAAGCCATAATGCTCAATTAATATTTGACAAAGGAGGCAAGAGCATACAATGGAATCAAGATAGTCTCGTCAATAAATGGTGTTGGGAAATTGGAGGGATACATGCAAAAAAAAAAAAAATGAAACTAGACCCTAGACCACCAACTTACACCATACACAAAAATAAACTCAAAATGGATATAGGACTTAAATGTAAGATGGGAAACCATAAAAATCTTAGAAGAATGCACAGGCAGCAAAATATCAGACATATGTCATGGCAATATCTTAACTGATACAGCTCCTAAGGCAATGGAAACTAAGGAGAAAATAAACAAATGGGACTACATCAAAATAAAAATCTTCTGCACAGCAAAAACCATCAACAAAAAACAAGAAGGCCCACTGCATGGGAGAACATATTTGCCATATCTCCAATAAAGGTTTAATCTCCAAAATTTACAGGGAACTCATACAACTTAACAAAAGAAGATAAACACTCCAATCAAAAAATGAGCAAAGGACCTAGACACTTTTCGAAAGAAGACATACAGAAGGCTGAGAGAGACATATGAAAACATGCTCAAAGTCACTAATCATCCAAGATGCAAATCAAAACGACAATGAGGTACCATCTCACACCTGTCAGAATGGCTATCATAACCAAATCAACAAAAGATAAGTGCTAGCTAGCCAGGATGCAGAGAAAAAGGAATCCTCTTGCACTGCTGGTGGGAATGCAGATTGGTGCAACTACTATGGAAAACAGTATGGAGTTTCCTCAAAAAATTAAAAATGGCACTCCCATTTGACCCAGTAATCCCACTTCTAGGAATATATCCCAAGAACTCAGAAACACCAATCAGAAAGTATACATGCACCCCTATGTTCATAGCAGCACAATTCACAGTAGCTAAGATTTGGAAACAGCCTAAGTCCCCACCAGCAGATGAGTGGATTAGAAAACTGTGGTACATCTACACAATGGAATACTATGCTGCTGTAAAAAAGAAGGAACTCTTACCATTTACAACAGCATGGATGGACCTGGAAAGCATTATGCTAAGCGAAATAAGCCAGTCGGAAAAAGATAAATATCACATGGTCTCACTCATTTGTGGAATATAATGAACAACATAAACTGGTGAACAAAAATAGAGCCAGAGAAAAAAATACTTTAGAATATAATAGAAGTAATCCTGTTATTTGCAGATTTTTAATATTTCCTACAACTTTTGTATAATTACTATGTTAGTACAGTTTGGTAATATTATTTTATTTAAAATCTTTTTTTTTCTTGGAAAAAAAAAAAACTAAAATAACTAAGCTACAGAAAAAAAGTCCTACCTCGCTCCTCTTTCTATCACCAGAGTCAGGCCAGGCACGAAGTAATCCTGTTATTTGCAGATTTTTAATATTTCCTACAACTTTTGTATAATTACTTTGTTAGTACAGTTTGGTAATATTATTTTATTTAAAATCTATTTTTTTTCTTGAAAAAAAACACAAACTAAAATAACTAAGATACAGAAAAATAGTCCTACCTCACTCATCTTTCTATCGCCAGAGTCAGGCCAGGTACAAAGCAAGTGCTCATTAAAAAGTCCCAGGTCAACTTAGAGAGGAGGCATACCTCTTTACTTCAGTCCCATCTAATTACTACTCCAAATGATTAGGAGTAGGCCACTCCTAAACATTTCATGAGGTTTCTGTTCGACATCATTTTCTCTGGGCAGCCCAGACTTCCCTGCTGCCATAGATTGCTCCCACCAGCATGGAACACTGTCCTGACAAGCCAGAGCAGAGATCTTGTCTCTGCAGCTGAACTTTGTATCCCCAGCCACCAGAAGAGAGCCACCAGTCACAGAAAGTGCTTTAAAATATTTGCTGAATACATTAATGAGCCCATACATAGGGCTTTACATTTATCAAGGCAAAGCAACATGAAATGCACACTTTGGACTCAAATGTAGATTCAAATCCCAACTCTGACACTCACTAGCTGGGTGGACCTTCCAAATCACTTTCCCTCTCAAAGCCTCACTTCTCCTATCTATAAAAATCCCCACCTACCTTCCAGGTTTTTCTTAGAAATAAAATTCATAATGGGTGACAAAAAAAATCAGATTATAAGAAACATTACTAAAAGTGTAAACTGAGAGAAGGGTCTTCAAATGTTTTGGTCTTGGGACCCCTTTACATTCTTATATATTACCGAGAACCCAAAGACCTTAAGTTTATATAGATTGTATCTGTTGATATTTGCTCTATTAGCAATTAAAACTGAGCAATTTTAAATGTTTATTCACTTAAAAATAAATCTATTTAACATACATATTTTTATGAAAAATATAAACTCCAAAATAGTAGTAAGAAGTGTTTTCACTTTTACAAGTCTTTATATATGTGTGTGTGTGTGTGTGTGTGTGTGTGTGCGCACACACTGAGTGGCTAGATTATTATGATCTCTGAACGCATAATAATCTGGCCACTCAGTGTGTGTGTGTGTGTGTGTGTGTGTGTGTGTGTGTGTGTATATATATATATATATATATATATATATATTTTTGAGGCCCAGTGCATGAATTTGTGCATGGGTGGGGTCCAGCCAGCCTGGCCGGGGGAGGGGACATGGGCGGTTGGCCAGCCTGCCTGCTGGTTGAACTCCTGGTCGAGGAGACAATTTGCATATTAGCCTTTTATTATATAGGATATACACTGAGTGGCCAATTATTATATGTTCAGAGATCATAATAATCTAGCCACTCAGTGTATACTACATATATATATATGTATAAATATGTATATATTTTTATTGACTTCAGAGAGGGAAGGAGAGGGAGAGATAGAAACATCAATGATGAGAGAGAATCATTAATTGGCTACCTCCTGCACGCCCCCTACTGGGGATCAAATCTGCAAGCCCAGCCATGTGCTCTGACCAGGAATCAAACTTTGACCTGGTTCATAGGTAGATGCTCAACCATTAAGCCATACCAGCCAGGCTTACAAGTCTTTTTAATGCTCCCTCAATGACAGGTGGATCCCCATGTCTGTTTCTGCACTCACCCAGTTGCAACATGCTGTTTGTAAGTGAAATACATGAAGATAATGCAGCCTCACAGTTTGGTGCCACCACTGTGCTAAGACCTCATTGCTGTTGTATAATTAGTGCAAATGGGAACCAAGTAACAAAGCCAAACAGTCTTAGTATCGCTTTGAAAATGCCTTCCTTGCAGAGCCCTAAAGTGTGTGGGACTCCCAGGGGTCCCCAAAGCACACTTTGAGAACCACCGTGGTAGATAGAGCAACAGTAAGAGGGAAAGCTCAGGAAGCTGGGACACTGAGACCTACAGCATGAGAGGGGGGGTAGACTCTCCGAATGAGGACAGCAAGGCCGGACACAGAAACACCGTGGCATCTGACAAGGGACTCTTGAGAAAAGAGCTGGGCAAGGCCACAGCAGTTAGGACCCCTGAGGCTCCTGGATTTCAAGGTCAAGGGGTGGAGGAATCCATTCAAGAGTTTTAACCAGGGAGTGTACCCCTGATTTACATTTTAAGGGGACCCTGAGGCTGACAGGACAGAGGAGCAGAGACCAATTAAGGCTCCTACAGAAGTGCACCTGAGGGACATATGACTGCCAGGTGGGAAGCATAGAGGCCCGGGTGAAATACACATTTGTGGTGAAGCCACAGACCTGCCAGGCCTCCACAGCCAGGAGGTGGGCAGGGCGGGGCGCTGTGGAAAACCAGGTGACCGCCTATGCCACGTGGTAGGACAGGAAAGTCCTTCTGTGTCTTGAGCCTTCTTCCTGCTGACCCAGATAGTGAGCCTGATGCGGTTTCTGGCGGGAGGCATATTAACAAGATAAGGTAAATGCACAGCGACAGGACAAGGCCACCGGGCTGAGGGGCCTTCACGATCTCCTCACAGCCACCAACCATCACCAATGACAAGCGTGGTGATTATGACCCAGGTACGACTGCGCACATGGATAGTAGCCCACGCTCGAGGCTACATGAAGGGTCAGTCCTGGCTGGAATGCCTGCAACCTGGCCCGTCACAGCGTGTCCCTAACTTCCCTACATGCGCTGCACCCCCTTCGCTGAGGACCTCAGGGGGAGCATGGGCAAAGTGCGCGCCAGCCCCACACCTGCACCTGTGCTCCGCGAGCCTGAGCATCCCTCCTGCAGGACAGGGGCACAAAGTCAACAACTGGGCTCTGCCTATGCCCAGGCGCGTCAGTCTCAGGACCACACAGCGTCCCAGAGGAGAGGAGCCTGGTGCGGCCCTGTGGCCTGGGGACACCGAGGGCGAGGGCCGCGGCTGTCACCTCGGCTCCCCGCCCCGCCAGCCGCTCGGCTGCGCCGGCACCAGCACCCACAGGCCTCCACAGTCCGGCGGAGGGCAGGGCGGGGCGCGATCTCCGCTGACGGGCGGGCGGAAGACGCCGGACTCGCGGGAGGTGGAAGCAGAAGGAGGTTGAAGAAAGGTGGAGGGTGGAGGGTATAGGGTGGAGGGAGGAGTGAGGAGGGAGAGGGGTGGGGGAGGAGGGAGGAGGAGGGAAGTGGGAGGGGGAGGAGAGAACAGGGAGGAGGAGAAGGGAGGAGGAGGGCTGCGTGCACCTCGCCCCCGGCCCGCCGCCGCCGCCGGCCCAGGAAAGTAGGCCCAGCCGGCGGAGGGCCGCGCCGTATCATTCCGCCCGCGCCTGCGACCGGCAGTCGGGCGGCGGCGGCGGTGGCAAGACGGTCGGACGCAGCGGCGTCCTCGGCCCTCCCGGCCCCGGCCCTCCCGACCCCTCGCCGCCCCGCCTGGCCCGGCCGTTCTTGGAGCCCCACGCGCCGCATCCGGGGACTACATTCGCGCGGAGCGGCACAGCGGCGGCCGGCCGGGGCCGCTTACCGGTGTCGCCGCGCGCCTTGCTCTCCTTGGGCTTCGGGGGGCGGCCCCGCGGCATCGTCGGCGGCGGCGGCCCACCCCTCGGCCGCACACACACTCACACACATACGCTCGGCGGAGCGCGCACGCGCGGGGACAGGCCGCGCGGACGCGGCGCGCGCCCGGCCGAGCGTGGAGGCGGGCGAAGCGGCCCAGGCGGCCGCCGAACCTCGGCCGAGCGCGAGCGGACCTCACGGGGGGAAGGCGCCCGAGAAGGCGAACGGCAGCGCTAGGACCGCGCCCACCGCGGCGGGTTCCATGGCCCGGCGGGCCGTGGTGGGGGTGGTGGGGGCGGGGAGGGGTGCCGTGCGCATGCGCGTTCGGGCCTGGTGCGCTCGGAGGGCGAGCGGCGTCACCTGGTAGCCGGGACTCGGATGGCGGCCTCACCTGAAAACCGGCGTGTGGCCGAATTACCCGCTGGGACAGTCTTGGGGCTATAAGTAGGAAAAGTGCCCTATGGACAGCAGGGTGCTGAGGAAGCTTCTCAGGTGGGTCACCGGGGTAAAATGGAAAACCCCACCAAGGAAGGGCCCTTCGTGTGCCCATACCTTGCTGAGTCAGGAAAGCCTTGGGGAGCGCTGCGCCCAGACCCGGGACCTGACTGAGCAGACCTCAGTGTGCCCGTCCTCCCACGGAGTACATGAAAGCCACATGGTTCCAAATGTGGTGATCTTCCTTTATTGACCATTCTAACTCCCACAACATTCTCACGGAAACGGGACAGCAAAGTGCCAGGAGGTTAAGAAGCTGCGCTGTGGAAGGAGTGATCATTGGCTGAAGCAAGCCCAAAGCAAGTAAGTCACCTTAGTATTCTCTGAAGAAGGAATTCAAGGCAATAAATAATGATCACCAACTACATGCAAGATATGAGGGAATAGAAACCTAATGTTACAGAACTTGGAACCATGGGTCAGGAAAGACACAAAACTAGTCAAAATATTATAATGGAGGTTTAAATAATCCACGGAGAACCTTGAGATAAAGCAAGAACAGTTAGAAAAATAGGAAAGAATCTCAACTCAATCTTGGTATATGGTTGGTAAGGACTTTCCAGGTTGAGGTAAAGAGGGGGGAAACTAAAATTGGTCCTTTATATAGCTTCAATTATGTTTTCATGTATTCACCCAATTCCTGAAAAAAATTAGATAATCATAATAAGAAACAAGCTCAGCGTTTCTAACCAACATTGGCCAGCCAGTGAATGGCTAATGGGATTTCATAATTATTAATTGCTGCTTTTAAATACTTCTTACATAAAACACTTCTAATCCTTGCAACAATCCTACAAGTACCATTTTACAGATGACACTGAGGTTCAAAAGATTTAAGTGATTTGGTTCAGGCTACATAGACTGTAGGCAAATCCAAGTCTCAAATTTTAACTGACAATCCTATACAACTAGTTGTATCAAAGCAGAAAACTACTAAGTTTAGATACAATATGACAGTATTTCCATATGCATATTAGAGGAGGATTGGGATATAAGGCTAAGAAAATAGGTTGTAGGCAAATCATAAGAATCCTTGGCTACTTACAAATCAGTTTGGATTATGATGATTTGCTTATCAATGAACACCCTAATTTTTTCTGAAAATTGAAGCAACTTATACATGTGGATAAAGGAAAAAAGTAAAGAATCAAAGGGATTAAGTACCTAATAAAGTCCTATGTAGTTATAAAAGGTGAATAGGAAATGGAACTGCAGATTTCTTGTCCCAAATAAAGTAGTAGACATGATCAGTTACCAGATTCTCATCCATAAAAGACATCTGTATCCCTATCACCATATTCCTGTTGTTCTTTTTACCATTGATACACATAGCAAATACATCATCTGCAGACAGACAATTTTACTTCCCTTGTGATATGAATGCCTTTTATTTCTTTTTCTTGCCTAATTGCTCTGGCTAGGACTTCCAGTACAATGTTGACTAGAAGTGGTGAGATTGGGCACCCTTATCTTGTTCCTAATGTTGGCAAGAAAGCTTTGAACATTTCATCATTGAGTGTGGTGTTAGCTGTGGGTTTGTCACATGTGGCCTTTATTATGTTGGGACATTTTTCTATATCAAATTGCTTGAGAATTTTTCTCTTGAAAGGATGAATTTTGTCAAATTATTTTCCTGCATCTATGTAAGTGAAACGATGAATCCTATCTTTCATTCTATTAATGTGGCATATCACATTTATTGATTTGCATTGCTTTCCATGGGTAAATTACTCTTGGTCATGGTGTATGAACCTTTCAAGGTGCTGGTGAACTCATTTTGTTAGTATTTTTTTAAAAAACATATAAATGTATATGTTCATCTAGAATATTGTCCTATAGTTTTCTTTTACTGTCCTTATCTGGATTTGGTGTCAGGGTAATTCAGGCCTCCCAAAATGAGTTTGTAAGTGTTCCCTCTCTTCAGTTTTTTGGAAGACTTGGAGAAAGACTGGTGTGATTCTTCCTTAAGTGTTTGATAGAATTCACTGATGAAACCATCTGGTCCTAGGCTTTTCTTTGGTGGGAGGTCTTTTATTATTGTTTCAATCTCTTTATTCATTATTGGTCTGTTCATATTTTCTATTCATGATTCAGTCTTGGTAGGGTATATGTAGGTTGGTTTCCTAGACTTACCCTCCTAGACGTCTCAAAATTCTGTAGAAGGCTGCTCTTCCTTTCGTTTTAAAATTGATAACTATATTGGATATTAAAAGGAGTTATAAAACACTAGAGGCCCAGTGCACGAAATTCATGCACTGGGGGCGGAGGGGTGGGTCCCTCAGCCCAGCCTGCCCCCTCTCACAGTCCGGGTGCCCTCGGGAGATGTCCTACTGACAACTTAGGCCTGCTCAGCTGTAGTCTGGCCTCCCTCTTCAGAAGGCAACTGGGCTGATCAGGGGAAGGCGCCACCCCCATCACCCTGCTGCTGCTGCCAATGCTGGCTGCCACAGCCACCAAGGTGTTTTCATCAACACGGACTCCAGTTCCTTCACCACGAAAAAATGACAACTTTCTTTAGGCATTTTCAAGATGTGTCTTTCATAGGATATGACATTTCTTTTTTTTTAATCCTCACCTGAGGATATTTTTCTATTGATTTTTAGAGAGCGTGGAAGAGAGAGGGAAAGACAGAAACATCAATGTGAGAGGGACACTTCGATTGGTTGCCTCCTGCATGAGCCCTGGGCCCCGGCAAGGGAGGAACCTGCAACCTAGGTACATGCCCTTGATCAGAATCGAACCCGGACCCTGCAGTCCTCAGGCCAAGGCATTATCCACTGAGCCAAACCGGCTAGGGCAGGATATGACATTTCTTAGCCCTCCAGCAGCGGACCTTCATTTTTTTCCTCCAGGAGTGAGGTGGAAAAACCCTAGATCACCTTGTTGGATTCTTATTACCCAAGTTACCAAGAACACTGCCAGTGGCATACAGGGAGCTTACCCAATGAGTGGTCAGAAAATGTGTTTCCTTTGCAGCTCATGTGCAGAGGTGGGACTGCTGGCAAGTCGCGGCTGGCAGCCCTCTCCTTCCCCCGTCTCTGGACCTGCTCAAGCGTCTGCCGTGGCTTGGGCAGCCCCCCCCCCCACCCCCCAGCTCTGCTCAAACCTCTGCCGCGGCTTGGGCAGGGCCCCCCAGCTCCGCTCAATCCTCCACCGTGGCTTGGTTAGGGTCCCCTGGCTCCGCTCAAGCCTCTGCTGTGGCTTGGGCAGGGCACCCCTGGCTCCGCTCCAGGCTTTAAAGCAAGCAGCAAGCATTCCACCTGGCTGCTCATGCTGCCCGGTCTCAGCGGCCGCCCCCCTTGGACTGGGGAACTCGGGCGGGGCTGAGAGGACTGGGCGCTGCCATCTTGTGGCTATCTTTGTGACCGAGTGATGGTTAATTTGCATATTACCCTTTTATTAGTTAGTATATGCTCCTCAGAACCACACAGAGCACAGTTAGAGAACAGGGCCAACACCCTGGAAGTCCATATCTGCTCCTCCCTGAGGACATCCTCTCCCAGAAGTAACTGCTCTCCTGGTACTGCATCATCCCTTGACTTTATAGTTGTACAAGTTTATTTAGATATCTTTAAATAAATGCAGTGTTAGTAAATTGGTCCAATTTTTGAACTTTTTCTTAAAGTCTTCTGAATTCTTCTGTGTCTTGAGTCTTCGTTCAATACTGTGCTTGTGAGATTTATTGATGTTGATGCATATAGCTTTAACTCATTTATTTTCACTGCTGTATAGTATTTCATTGTAAGATTATGCTAGTTGATTCATTCAATCCATTGTTAATGGACTTTTGGGTTATGCCGAGTTGTGTTTTGGCTTGTTTATTTTTATAAACATACTATTTGTATTCTGATACTTCTGGAGGTTTTTTTAATACAGTATGAAAAAATATTTATCTATTATCTTATTTTTTGCTTTCAATTTGTCCCAAGTCATCTAGGTTTACTTTTCTCTATTTTCTTGCCTTCTTTTAGATTGATTTCTCATTCTACTTTTTCCCATTCACTAGTTTGAAAATTATATACTATATTCTCCCAAGGGTACATAGAAATTTAAAGATGATATTTAAGAAAATACAATGTTAACCATTATTTTTACCCTGCTCTTAATTTATATACTATTCTGTTTTTGTAATTCTGCTTTTGAACTGCAGAAGATATTTTACTTAGCAATTTAACTTGTCTAGATGTTCCTAGATGTTCCATTCTTTTTGTCCTCTACATTCCTTCTTGTATCTCTGACCTCTTTCTGCTTTCTTTCTGTCTCATACATGTTTACTATTTCATTTAGTAAGCATGACCTGTGGCAAACATTCTTGATTTTTGTTTACCTGAAAATGTCTCTATATTGCTTTCATTCTTAAAGATAGTTTCTTCTAATTAAATAATTCTAGGGTGAGAATTATTTTCTTTCTAATCTACTGAAAATATTCTGTTTTCAGCTTGGCCTCTCGTCGGTGATGAAGAATCAGTCTTCATTGTTTTGGTGATCACCTTTTTCACTGAAGCTTTTTTTAATTTATATTTTTATTGATTTCAGAGAGGACGGGAGAGGGTGAGAGAGAAGCATCAATGATGAGAGAGAATCACTGATGGGCTGCCTCCTGCATACCCCCCACTGGGGATGAAGCCTGCAACCCGGGCATATGCCCTTGACCGAATCAAACCCAGGACCCTTCAGTCTGCAGGCTGACGTTCTATCCACTGAGACAAACAGGCCTGGCTTCACTGAAGCTTTTGAGACCTTCTCTCCACCATTGGTGTCTTGCCGATTCATTTTGGAGTGCCTGTGTTTGGATTTTCATTTATACTTTCAGGGATTCATAAGGAATTTTCACGAATTACTTCTAAAATATGGCCTTAGCTGCATTCTTTCTCCTGGAATTCCAACCAGATTTATGGTAGGTCTTCTCATTTTATTCTCCATGTTTCTTAACTTTTCTTTCATAAAACTTAAAGAGGCAATCACTCTCACGTTTGTGCAGATATTCCTCTTGCCTCACCCTTGCGCTTGCCTGATGGAGGTGAAACTGCTATGAACATTGTGTCAAGTCTTGGCATGGACGTTCCACAGGGGATCCTGTGCTTGGCCTGCGTTTTGAGAAACACAACCAAGTAGCAAAGCCTGGGTTTTTCCTGAGTGTCCTCTGAGGTGGGTCCTGTCACAGCCCAAGGCGGGTCTCTGCACCCCAGTCATTTCCTCCTCTTCAAGGAGACATCTGACATTCCTCCTGCTGTGTAAGTCAGCAAGGAAGATGCACTTCAAAGGAGATTCCACAGCCCTTTCAATAGAGAATAACACTGCTTGTTTCTTTTTATTGAGATGAAAACACACATTGCATAATATTTACCATTTAACCACTTCAAGTGTGGCACTAAGTGCATTCAATTAGGAAAGTAACTTCTTGCTTACAGTTCATGGAAAACAAAATAGAACAGTTCTCCAGAGACCTTCAGATCTGCAGCCCAGAGCTTTTTCCATGTGGTCTTTACCTAAACCAGCTCCATCTCTACTCTCGGTGTTTATGCCCAGATCCCAGCCTCCTGTCCTCTGGAATCTGTGACTATATTTTTTCTTTATTCCCTGCACCAAGGATTAAGGCAGAGGCACCTATTTCCACTATGACTCCCATTTCCTAGTGTAGAAGGTGGTAGAAGATGGAACATGCTCCTCATAAAGGGTACAGTCATTTTGGACCAGCAACTCAAGAGATGCTCTTTCCTCCTACTGCTTGCAGCTTCTTGTCACTCATGGAATCACTGTGGCCGCAGACTCATCAACAGCTGATTTCCTGGGAAAAGGTGATAAACCTTCTTGGAAGGGATGATTAAGTATATCCCTTCTGACACAGTTGCATGGACTCCTGTCTGCATTGCAGCTATCAGCCCCATTTAGTGAAGGAAGATGGAGACTTAGGTTGTCTCACGGCACTCGATAAATCTTTTGAATTTCCATTTTCAGAAAGTGTTGCTGGGCAGTGTGCAGTGCAGTGTGAATCTGAGTGGCATAAATTTTTGTCCCAGAGTGTAACCTATGTGTACACTTCCACTTAAAAACACACCACACCTGCCAGTGTTCCATGGGAATGTTACCCATCAGCATTTTCCAGGCCCGCCAGCCTCCAGCCTTGGCTAATAACTTGCAGAAAATTAGAGAAGCTGTTTCTATTGTGGGGTGAGGGGGGGGCAACAGTCTGATCACTTTTCTCCTGAGCAGATATGGTCTTAATTGTGTCTCATATTTGGAGGCAGGAAACCCTCATCTATTCTATTCCTCGTTAAAACTAAGAGGTTTTATGTAAACAGTCTTTCTGCCACCCTGTTAACCTCAAATAACCCCTTTGCACCTGCCAAGTTGCACTGTGAACTACATACACCCTTCTAGACACACACTCAGCTTACAAGCAGGTTCCATAGTCATAGTCAACGATTTGGGGTGACAGTTGCCCTGTGAAGCTTAAAAACCTCCAACACATTTTCTCCCATAGATTTCACAGGAAATGCAGGTGCCAGGCTGTGTGGCCCCAGGAAAGTCCCTTTACCTTTCTAGGTCTCCGACACTAACATGAGAAAGTTGGGCTGGTGGCTCTGTGAGGTCCCCAGGCAGTCTTCATATTCTAGTCGGCTTTCTGCTTGGGCCCTGAACAGCAAACAGTGCTTTGTTTCCAAGAAGAGTCCAGTGGATGAAAGCTGGAGCCAGTGGCCCTTGAGCACACTCCCAGGGCAGGCGTTCCTGCACCCGTGGACCGCAAGTGTGAGAGTTACACGTGGCTGTAATGAGAATGAAAATGCACTGTTGATTCACTAGCAAGCCCAGCTTCACTTGTGCAGTTCACTGATGCCTGCCATCAGCTCTGTGAGGTGGGGTGCACAAAGGCAGCCACATGTGAGAGGACAGGATGGCGCTAGCAGGTTTGGCTCAGTGTATAGAGTGTCAGCCCACAGACTAAAGGGTTCAATTCCAGTCAAAGGGAACATACCTCAGTTGCAAGCTGGATCCCTGGGCCCTGGTCTCTGTGTCTTCCCCCTCCCATCCACTCTCTAAAAATCAGTAGGAAAATATCCTCAGTTGAGGATTAACCAAAAAAAGAAAAAAGAAAGGACAGGATGCCACACCCTCCTATGCAGTGTATGGTGCAGTCAGTCACCAATGGTTCGCCAGTACTAAGACCCCAAAAGGCTAAGAAGGCTGCTCTGGGCTACTTCAGAGTCAGTGCACCTGAGCTGCTGTGGCCTGGCTCATGGTGGGGGTGACACTCCAGCTGGTTCCCTCTTTAGGATGTGTTTCAGAAGAAGATGGAGAGAAAGGTGGAGGAGGAGAGGGAAAGAGGGAGGGGGTTGGGGGAGAGAGAAAAAGCGAGAGATTGGAGCGCCACCTGGTGGCAAGTCATGATGCTGCCACCACCGTCTCAGGAGCAACCCAGACTCCTGCCATTTGTTACACAGGCCTGACTTCCAGTGATGAAACAGTGATTGGCACACACTGGCAGCTTATAATAATAGGTAACATCTATTTATTTAGCAACAACTGTGAGTTATTTTTAATTGACAGAATTTTTTAGACTTACAGAAAAACTGAGCAGCTGGTACAGAGTTCCCATATATCTTCCCCCTAAATACAGTTTCTCCTATTGATAACATCTTGCATTAGTATGGTACATAAATTACATTTAATGAACCAATATTGATACATTAGTATTAACCAAATCCCACACTTTAAGGCTGACTCTTGGTGTTGTACCTCCTATGGATTTGACAAATGCATATCACATACCCACCATTGTGATATCAGAGATCAGCACCATTTTTCTGTGCTCCACTTATTCATCCCTCCCTCCCCCTAACCTCTAGCAACCACTGATCTTTTGACTGTCTCCACAGTTTTGCCTTTTCCAGAATGTCATATAGTTGAAGTCATATAGTAAGTAGCCTTTTCTGGTTGGCTTCTTTAACTAAACAATATGCATTTAAGGTTCCTCCATGTCTCTTTGTGGCTAGACAGCTCATTTTTTAGCACTAAATGATATTCCATGTCCTAGATGTACCATAGTTTATCCATCACTTACTGAAGGACATTTTGGTTGCTTCCAGTTGTTGGCAATTACTGCTATATATATCTGTGTGCAGGTTTTTGTGTGGACCTAAGTTTTCAGCTCCTTTGGGTAAATACCATGGAGCAAGGCTGCTGGATTGTTGAATTTTGTAAGAAACTGCAAACTGTCTTGCAAAGTGGCTGTACCTTTTGCATTCCCACCAGCAGTGAATGAGAGTTCCTGCTGCTCCATATCCTTAACCAGCATTTGCTACTGTCGGTGTTCTGGATTTTAGCCATTCTAGTAGGTGTAGTGGTATCTCATTGTTTTAATTTACATTTCCCTGATGACATATGATTCAGAGTGCCTTTTCATGTGCTTATTTGCCATCTGTACATTTTTTTGTGGTGAGAAGACTATTCAGATCTTTGCCTATTTTTAAAATTGGGTTGTTTTCTTGTTGAGTTTTTTAACTTTATACATTTTGGTTACCAGTTATTTATCAAATATGTGTTTTGAAAGATATTTTAATATATATGAAATAAATACACAGATATTTAAATAAAACATATTTGTTGAAGTGTCACCTAAAATAATTTCCTATGCCATCTGTGGTATGTGTACAAAAAAATTTAAATATTTCCCAATTAAAGTGAAATAGCAAAAATGCAGATTCATTTCTGTGGACATATATTCAAAGCAAAATAACCATAATCACATCCATGAAAACTCCCCATCAGTGCATCTTTGATTAGACATAAACAAGTGGACTATTATGACCCATGGTGCAGGAGGTTTAACACACACCAACATTGTTCAATACCATTTGCCTTGGGAACACACTTACATGCACGTTTATTTCATAATTTTCTTGATATCTGTCCTAGTCTATTCAGGCTGCTATAACAAAGTACCAAAGGCCGAGTGGCTTATAAACAACATAAATTTATTCCTCACAGCTCTGGAGACTAGAAATCCATGATCAGAGTGCCAGCATGGTCAGATTCTGTTGAGAACTCTCCTCTGGGTTGCAGATGTCTTCGGACTGTGTCCTCACTTGTGGAAGGGGTATGGGAGCTCTCTGGGGTCTCTTTCATAGGGACACTAGTCCCATTCATGGGGACTCCACCCTCATAACCTAATCATGTCTCAAAGGCCCCATCTACTAATACCATCACATTGGGGGTTAGGTTTCAAGACATGAACTTGGGGAGACACAAACATTCAGCCCGTAACACGTGAATATAACCTCTGCTCCCAGAGGCAGATCTTGGTAATAGCATCATTTGGGACATGGTGCCTACAATAACTGAGGTTTAATTTCAAATGATGCTTTGCAAAGACTATGTAACTTCTATTGCATTCCAGATTCTTCCTGTATAGTGACACCACAGAGAGAGGACTTGACAAAAGACAGAAGGCAGAGTTCTCACAGTGATTTGTTCTCCCCTTGTTGTGTCAAGTCACCTAACTTCCCTGAGCTCAGTTTACTAACCTGAAGTACGTGATTGCTCATGTTCTTTCCAGCTCTGGCTTTTTGAGTCAATGATTTGTGAAGCTTACCTGTAAGGCACAGGAAATAGCTACATAAAAAACTGCAAAAGGAGGGTATGTCTGACATTTAGCCACAAGAGGAAGGAAACGGAAGCTTTTACTTCATCCTCAGATGAGATCTGAAACAAACAACAAAGATGTGGGTGGAAAATACCAAGCCCACCTGAGATTCCTGTGACAGGTGACAGACACACCACATGTTGGGTGTTGGGCTAAACACTCAGCAGCAGAAATGAATACAAATTGAATACGATGAAAAACCTGCAATGACAACTTCAGTCTAAAGTGAAACAATGCCATCATTTTAGGACAATTCGCATCCATAATCCAACGTTAATGGAGAGCCCACCATCAGGAGCTGGGCTCACCAGCTCTGGGCACTGAGAAAGTCCAGCAGCAGAAGGGTCAGCTTGCCTTGTTTCTAGTCTGTGCACAAGAAGGCACCTAGTGCCTCAGTCAGAGCTTACTATGAATACTAAGCGGTGTAGCAAATACTTGGAGCAGCCGAGCCCACCCACAGCCTTCAGTAAAGGTCAGCCATTGTTGTGCCCACAGGCACACTCCCTGAGCACGGGGCTGTGTGGCGCCACATGGGCTGCTATGTGGCGTTCCACAGACTGGCCCTATTCACCCTCAGCTTTTGAATGCCCCCTGCTCAGCCTTCAGTCCTCTTTCTCATCCCTTCTTCATTCTCTTCAACTCTCCAAAGAAACCCATCCTTTCAGAGACTGACAGTTTCTCTGGAGCCAAAATGAGATGTCAAAAAATTAGTTATGTGCCTTTGAAAAATCAAGTAAGACCTGGAAACAATAATGAGAGATTTGTTTTCCTCAATCAAAGACACTCAAGAGAATTCCTTCCGTTAGTCCTTGTTTTCTACATAAGGCCTCTTGGGAGCAGCAGTGTCCCAGCTTGGTTTGACTTTAAGCACAGAGGCTTGTGTGCAGGTGGTACATTTGCAAATGTGACCTCGGGGAGCCGGAGCAGGAGGAGGACCAATGTAAGGACGCATTCTCCAGTTGGGGCCACCATGAACCTTGGGACCAACTGAGGAGCCTCATGAAATACAATTCAGAACCATCTTTCAGGCGAATGGAAAGAAAGCATTACCACCCCTATACTTCTGGGTGGTACATGCCTGAGGGCAGAGTGGGCTCCTCAGAAGCCCTAGAGTGTCACTCTCTGGAATAGGGTCCAAATCCAGGAAGGACAAGTCCCTGTCCCTGCCAGGGTAAGAGGAAACCTAGTATACTTAGGGTTCCATCACGAGACTGCAGGATTCCTTGTAGGATCCTTTATCGAGGGCTTAGTATGTGTCTGTGATTGCCGGTGGGTACAAGCAGTGGCAGGGAACAGCTCAGCCTGGGTAAGAGGAGGCTGTCGTCCTTCCCTGTCACCAAGGCTACTCTGCCTGTGGCTCATTGCATGAGTGAGGAGGCTAATAGACTGGGTCACTGATGTGGCAAGGTTCTTGCTCATCCACCAGCATTCACCAAAATACATCAGATTTTTGCAGGAGCTGGACAGCTGACTTGAGTGGGATGTGACAAGGACCCCATGCCTGTATCCTATCTCCGGATATGGCACTCAGCTCCCAGGAGTGTGGTGTTGCTTCACATTTACCTGGTTGGGACTGACAGGGAATGGGGTCAGTTTTAGGAACTTCCACTTGGCCCTTCCTACCATAAACGTCTCTTACCCCTCATGACACGGAGTCATGTGCAGGTTTTCCGGTCACTGACCACTGTGACCAGGAATCAAGTCCACCAGATGGACTTGACCAAGAACCCCATGCTCAGGCCTCCTCAGCCCACTGGTGCTTTGTGAAAGAGTGAGATGTGTGTTTTGCCCCGAGGAAGGGAGCTGTCTGGCTGCCCTTTGCAGAACCCCTCGAAGCCCACATGGGGCCCAGCTGGAGGAAAAAGTGAGGCTGAGAGCACACTGAACTGGGGTGGGGGAAGTGAGAGGCATCCCTACAAGAGGTGCCTCCGAGGTCATGGGTGCATTGATGCCATGAAGAAACATCAGAAATACTTATTAATACTTAGGTGGTGGGCAGCACCAAGTAAAGGTTCAAGATGAGGTGAGGCTACCAGCATGAAGTAGGAACCTGTTGGACTTGTCTGGCCCAGGTGCCAGACGACTAGGCAGAAGTCAAAAGCACTGGAAGGTGAGAACAATCGGCTTGGGGTCCATTACTACTATTTTTACAGGTAAAGCTTGGTATATACCTTACAATGACATAGATACAGCCTAACTATTTCTATTGCCTATGGTCACCTAAAACAGGACCTCAAACCATAAATTAAAATAAACCCTATAACAACAAAAGCAGGGCCTCTGGCAGTCACAGGCCAAAGTTGAGGCCTTTTACTCGACAAGAGGGACAGAGTGGCCCTTCACACAGCAATCACAACGAAGAGAAGCACAGGGCAGACCAATAAGGGCGCTGCTGTGGAGTGGAGCCTCCCTGGGAAAGGAGCCCAGCCCTGGTGCCCAGGACTTCAAGGAGCAGCCTGGGCTCCAGGGCCGCTGGGGGGCAGCACCATCTCAGAGAGCAGCAGCTGAGGGGTTGCAGCAGTAACTCACTCTCATGACCAGTCATTCATCATCTGTGCAGGGTTTCTGCCACTTCTTAGCTCTTTGTGATCTGGGCAAGGTAGATGCCCACACTAAGACTATTCCTTCAATTGAAAAATGGAGTTTAACATCTAGGTTTGTGCACGCGAGGTAACTAATGTGATAATCTGTGCAAATGTCTGGGACATAGAAGGCAGACAGTATGTTCCTTCTCTGCTTGACGAAGCTGCATCTTCTAGGCACACACCCTGGTTCTGGGCCATCCTGAAAGCCCGCATGTCCCAAGCCCGCATGTCCCTGAGTCACCACTGGACTGGGATCAGATAAGCCTGAGGACCCCCTGCCCTCTGCAGGGCCCTCCCTGCTCGGGACTTTGACCACCCAGGGACCCTGGACACTGAGAGGGCCTATAGATGCCTACAACATATTCTACCGACAGAGGGGCAATTTGGGAGATGAGGGGGGAGGTCAAGCACCCTGGAGGAATCTGTTCTCAACTGCAGAAACCACACTTCTCCACTCCCAGTAGCCCCTGCATGTCCACCCTGCACAGCACTGCACAGCACATGGAAGACAGGCAAGAAGAATGAAGTTACAACTGCCTACACCTCCAGAAGGAAACTGGAACTAATGTGAAGCTTGTATTTGTTTATGACTCCACTGGGAATAAAAATAGTGGGATGGCTTGTCCCCACATTGGATGGGTATATTTGGCTCTATGGCATCTGAGTGAACTTTGGGGAACCTTGAGGGGCAGGGGGTCTTTATCTAGATGGCACTTGTCCTCCTCAGCAGCTGAACCAGAGGGATGATGCCAGGCCTCTCCCTGTTCACCTGAGGGAAACACCACACATACTGACCTGCAGTGGGCAGTGGGCTGAATATGAGCCTTATTAAAAGTCAGAAGAGCAGGCAGGTCACAGCAAGCACCGATGCTCTATTCCAGTTGATGCTTGTTGATGAGCCAGGCGTTTCCAGGAGGGAGGGGCAACAAGATTTGCTTATACATTCATTTGCTTACTTAGTATTAATGGCAAACAGTTCTTCCAAAGAAACATAAACATACATGGAGGTAAATAAATTCGCTTTTTAATACTAAATGCTAACATTCTCTAAAATGATAGCACAGGATCACAACCAGAATACACAGTGTACCGATCTTAGTCAGATTCCATTTTACTTACATTCACTTGTGTTTAGTTCTATACAGTTTTATTGCATTATAGTTTTTGTGTCCCCCAAGCACACTGAATGCCTCCAATATCACAAAGATCCCTTCTATAGCTCACTACCCTAGCCACCCCAGCCCTTACCCCTGACGACTGCTCATCTGTCCTCCATCCTGGAACTGTGCCCTCCAGGAAATGCTATGTCATGGAATCAGAAATCACCAGGAGCCACTGGAAGCGGAGTGACAAGTAGGGAGCTGCCCTGGAGCATGACCCTGCCGGGACCTCGATTTCGGGCTCGTGGCCTCCAGGCTGTGAGGGAATCCGTATCTGTTGCTTTACACCACCCAGTCTGCGGCACTTCATCTTGGCAGCCCCAGGAAACTAGTACAGCAGAGAAAAATGGCGAATGTGCACCCACAGACACATGGGGAATGTTGTATATGTTCTCTAACACAGCTCTGTTCTCAGGAGCAAAAACCTGGGAATACTCCACATACTCCTCCATAGGAGCATGATTAATAAATTATCACAATCAGGAAACAGAGGGACCCTGCTACCTGACATCTGGTTGTGTCTAAGTATTTCTGCTGCGGGAGCCTGGTGATGGGGTTGGCCCCACAGAGACTCACGAGCCCTCCTGGTAAATAGCCATCTTGCTGGAGCTGAGAGATGACAGTCACACTCTAGAAAGTGTTGCCTACTCATTTCACCACCAGCAGCACACAAGTGAACCTGCTTCCCAAATTTTCACCAACACTAAGCACTAACATTTTGGGGAGATGAACCCCTTGCCATCTTGTGGAACCCAAAAAAGTATATGTTACCCTATTTTTGTTTTGCATTGCTTTAGCAACTTGTGAGGTTGGACTTTTTCTACGCATTTATTGGCACTTTCAACTTCTTTTGTAAATACTTGTTTGGATCTTTGACCATTTTTCTTTTGGGGTGTAGTCACTGGGTTACCTTTGTCTTATTGACCTATAGGAGTATTTTATATATTAGTCATTAGGAACACTGCAATAGTGATTAATTAGTAAATCATTCAAACCGCTTCATTGTCTCCGATTATCAGCTTGGTGGAACATTTCCAACCCCTGAAGGATGCTGGGCCCCCTTCCTTTATTCTCCACAACTCTGGACAGGCCTGTGCCAGGGGTTGTGAGGCCCCAGTGTGCTCTTGGTGCCGCGGGGCACACATGGGAGGCAGGCGGGGCCCTGCTCCAATTCCCTCTCCTTCACGGCACAAAGAGCATTAAGACGTTTGTAGGGATTAACAAGCCACACTTTATGCTCTAAGAATTATGTGACATTTCAATTGCCCTGAAGTGTGAAAGGGTCTATTGTACACAGACTCAAACCCATCCTGAGCTCTCACCATGTCCGGGTTAGAGCCTGGTTTTCATTTGCATCTATGTATCACAAGCAGTTTCCTCTGGAGCCTGCAGACAATGTTTCAGTTATCCACCCAGGAAAGGACAATCTGTGCGTGGTAGTCAAACCAGTGCATCGTGAGTCCTCCTGACCTGCACTCCGTTCCTGAGGGAAGGTCTGCAACGGCCTCCTTTCACTGTACTGACCAGTAAGCACAGGAGGCTCAGCACAGAGAATGGGTGGCACAGTGCACACACAGGACAGGAGAAAAGGACTCTCAGAGAATAGGACAGAAGCACAGGTAAAAATATCTTGCCCTCCTGGGAGACCAACAGATGACCCTTTGAAAGAGAAAGCCATACACTTTCATTTCTACCCAAATCATTTTATAACATCCTCTTAAAAAGGTTATTTGGTTAAAACATTTGTTCCTTTCAAAGTAAAACCAGGCTATGCAGATAAAGAGTAGAGACACTCTATGCTGTCGACACGGTGGGGATGTGAACCAATCCTTGCCACGCGCTCTACGCTGAAACCGGTGAGGAGGTTGCAAATGATGGAACTCGTCTATTGTGGGTTATTCCTACACCCCTTTGTGTCAACACATACTCTCCATCTCACTCTTTCTTCTTGCACTCACCAATTCATTGAACAAAAGAGTAAACAGAACTGTTTTCTCCAATTACACTAACCCAGTCCTGGGTGAAACAGTCCTCTGAGAAGACACCTGAGGAGTTGGCAGGACAGAGGGGTTGCTGGGAGGACACGATAGAGCTGAGGGAGGGACCTGGGTGAGGGCGCATGGGACAGCGGTGGGCAGCGAGGGCAGCTTTCTCCAAGGCCTCCACCTCAACTTCCGCACAGTGCGTAACAGTCAAGCCAGGACAGACTGATGGGGTCTGCCCTCCCTCCCGGACTCCCATAGGACCCGAGATCAGGAACACCACTGTCCTCGTAGGCACATGAGGACTATGCTGCCCTCTCAGGTTCGCTGTGAGCACCTGCAGGAAGGCCAGCTCTGTGCCACTACACAAGCAGACTTGGATGGTACCTGTGGGCTTCGGCATCTTCCTGGCTCCAGGTGTATTTGTGCACTTAACCTATCTCCTGAGCAAGGTGAAATGAGAGCAGAGGTCAGAAGTCAGCTGTTAACCAACCTGCTGCTTCTCCTAGTGGGTGCTGGGGCGCTGGCCCAGTGCTTCCTGTTCTGCAAGGACCCTGGGTCTTCGATGCAGCTTCACCCTGGGTTCAGAATAAACACCCATTTCTCCAGCCTTTGTCTCCCAGCGTCTGGCCTTTGCTTCACTGCCAACACATATGCTGTTGGGATATTCTGATGTGTTAGCAGATTCGGGTCTAGGTTTGTCCCCACCTGAACTTCAGTCTCAGCCACACTGTGCTCACTCAGGCCTGCTGCCAGCCCCTCAGCATGTCTGTCCTATTGCTGCCCACACGCTACATGGCATGCCTCCTACTGCACTCAGGGCCAAGTCCAGAATACTCTGACCCTGTGCAGGCTGGGAGTCGCTGAGTGAGAGGAGACAGCCCCTGGTGAGTGGTGCCTGTTCTCTGAACAACAGGAGATGGGGGTCAGGCAGAAGCCCTGTCCAGGGAGGCTGCTGGTGCTGCACCATCGCTGGGAGGATGGACATGCTTAGGGTAAAACCTCTAGATTCAAATAGCTCACCTTCCCACAGGGATTACAGACTAGATGAAGGAGCAAAACACACTTTCACTTCATTTAGCTTTTAGTAATATTAATAGGTTGATGGATAATGCACAACTTAGAATAAAATGGGGAGAAACGTAAGCATGTAATAACAAGTAGTTACTGCTCATGCATTCTAAACTGTGAAAATCAATCCCACCACCTTTCTTACACAGAATGTGTGAAGGTGCAGCCACACTGCAGAGCCTAGGGCTTGAAGACAGAAAAGGCGTGTCTGCACGTCAGGAAAACGTCATGACCGTCACTTTTGATCAGAAGAGTACTGTTCCTGCTCAGGTCCCTGGCATACCCGCTCTGGTCATTCACTCATCATTACACACAGTTATCAAGTATCTACTAGGTGCCGGCACGATTCCAAATGCTGAGTAAAGCAGAGAACAAACAGGCAGGATCCTGCGTACCAACAGCTTGCATTCTAGTGGACAGGGACTAGCAGAAACAGCCAACCCAACGAGTAAACTACAGTACAGCACGGTGGTGAGTACTATGCCAGGAATTAAAACAGGGAGCAGGCTGAGATCTGAGTGAAAAGGAGGGGGCAGTGTTGTGAAAACCAGGGGGAACTGGACCACTTAACATTGTTAAGATTGTGTGGTGATGCTAACATCACCAGTGTGATATGAAGACTCAATATGGATCCTATCAAAATCCCAATGGATTGTTACATAGAAAACCAAAGCATGAGCAATGAAAGAAAAAACATAAATTAGATAATCGAAATTAAAAGTTTTGTGCATCGAAGGGCAGTACCAAGGAAAGGAAAATACAACCTACAGAATGGGAAAAAAGGTTTGCAAATTATATGTCTGATAAGAATCTAGTATATATAAAGAATTCTTACAACTCTACGACAAAAAAGACAAATGACCCAACTAAAGAATAGGTAAAGAACTTGAACAGAAGATATACTAATGGCCAATAAGCACATGAAGAGTTGCTTAACATCCTAAATCAATAAGGAAATAGAAATCAAACAACATTCTCTCTGTCTGTGCCTTTCATTTTCAGCACGACAGGAAACTGAGGACTTTGGGTCCCCTGCCTCCAACAGCATGAAGCCTGTGTGGTGGTCCCCCTGGAGATGACTGACTCCAGAATTCCACTGCCTGGGCTCAACTCCTGGCTTCATCACTTTCGAGGGTGACCCTGGGCAAGTTAGTAAACGCCTCTGTTTTCAGTGATATCATCTAATAAGAAGGAAGGAAGGAAGGAAGGTTTTTTGTTGTTGTTTGTTTGTTTTTTGTTAATCCTCACCTGAGGTTATTTTTAGAGAGTGGGAGCGGGAAAGACAGAGAGAAACATCAATGTGAGAGAAATACATTGATTGGTTGCCTCCTGCATGAGCCCTGACCAGGGTCCAGGCCGGGGAGAAACTTGCAACCAAGGTACATGCCCTTGACTGGAATCTTAGTCTGCAGGCTGGCACTCTATCTGCTGAGCCAAACCGGCTAGGGCGGGAGTTTGGTTTTGAAGAGTAAATGCGCTTTTCCCAGTCTTCCCCCTTCCTTGCCCTTCTAACAGCCAGTAAGCCCCACGGTCAAACTGAACTACCTTCCACACAATCAAGGAACACTGAGGATGTAACAACACAGGAGTAAAAACAGGAGAGACCTTCCCAGCCCCGCACTGTAAAGGCCAACAGCTCCTGAGCACCTCCCTCCAACTCCCTCTGCAGTCAGCTTTCAGATACACTAGAACTGTAAGTTAGCTCAACTCTAAGTCAGGTAATAGAACTTGTCCCAGGGAAAACAGCAAGTTTGGGGTGAAGGGGTCTGCATGCATGCCTGTGCATGTGCCTGATGGGGATGGCAGAGGTGGGTGATGCGATGCTATGCTTTTGTTTTAGGAACACTATTTTCTCTGAAGAACAGCACTTTAAAAAATCAATTATTTAGTTCTGAGAGCCCCGTGGTATTTTATCTGTGTAAACTTAGTTGCAATGACAGGAAACCCTGACTCAGAACCTCTCTGGTAAACCGGGTGCTCCCTCTGCGTGGCTGGGATATAATGCCCGCCTGGCAAGTGCTTCAGTGACGAGCCCTGGGCCATCCTGAAGTCATGATTTCTCCACATCTGACCTCAATGTGGTTCCTGCCTCAGCATTTCCCGGAGAAGGAGTAAGAAACTGCTCTACTGTCAGAAATAACACTGTTGTCAGAAGCAATGGCCCCTGGAAGTCATATTTCATGTTTAGTGTGGTTTTTTTGGCTTCTCAGGGAAACATGGAGAAAGTGGATTAGAGAGCTTCCCTGTATTTCTGCTCCAGCCTCACCGTATTTATTATTTTACTTCTCGCTGCTTTTTATATTGACACTAGAGGCCTGGTGCATGAAATTCGTGCACAGAGAGGGGATTCCCTCAACTCAGCCTGCACCCTCTCCAATTGGGGACCCCTTGCGGGATGTCCAACTGCCATTTTAGGCCCGATCCCTAGGATCGGGCCTAAACCGGCAGTCAGACAGCCCTCTCACAATCTGGGACCACTGGTTCCTAACTGCTCACCTGCCTGCCTGCCTGATTGCCCCTAACTACCTCTGCCTACCAGCCTGATCACCCCTAACTGCCCTCTCCTGCAGGCCTGATGTCACCCCCAACTGCCCTCCTCTGCTGGCAATTTGGTTCTGATTGGTCAGTTCCTATGCCAGTGTCAAAAGTTTCACCTCCTAGGCAGCCATTGTCTCCCCACAGCACCCAGATTTGGTTCTCATTTGTTAGTTCCTATGCTAGTCAGCATCTCCAGGCCTATCTCTGGGCCTGATCAAAGAGGCGGGGCTTAACAGAAGCCCCCCCAGAGGCCAGGAGAGAAAGAAAAGCCTGGCTGCTGGAGAAGATCAGAAAGAAAGAGGGAGAGAAAGAGAGAGGTAAGTACACTGATCAACAGCTTCCACTGAGGCTGCAGATCAGACCCTGACTCACTTTCTGGGTCTCAGCCACCTGGGCAGTCAGTGTTGGGTCTCCAGGCTGCAGCTGGGCAACCCAGCACTGACTTCTGGATGGTCTGCTTTTGGTCACAGGCTTGGCCTTTTCCCAAGCCTAAAGCCTTGGTGGAGGATTTAGGCTTGGGAAGGGCGCCCCCCGACCCTCTGATGGCCAGTTGGGAGTGACCTGGGTGTCGAGGAGGTTCCCAGAACCCAGGTATGTATGCAAATTAACTTCCATCTTTGTTGGGTTAATTTGCATACTCACTGATTGGCTGTGGGTGTAGCGGAGGTATGGTCAATTTATTTATTTTTTTAAGATTTTTTTTATTAAGGTATTATATGTGTACATATCTTACCATTGCCCCCCACCCCACTCCCATACATGCCCTCACCCCCCAATGTTTTGCATCCGTTGGTTATTCTTATATTTATGCATATAAGTCCTTCGGTTGATCTCTTATTTCCCCCACCTCTCCCTAACCTTCCTGCTGTAATTTAACAGTCTGTTTGATGCTTTACTGCCTCTGTATCTATCTTTTTGTTCATCAGTTTATAATGTTTTTTATTATCCACAAATGAGTGAGATCATGTGGTATTTTTCTTTCATTGACTGGCTTAATTTACATGTTTCTCTATTATTAGGTAAGATAGTAAAGTCTAAAGCAAAAGATGTTTTAACATTTCATTGCTCTGTGTTTGAAGGGAAAAAACCCCAAACTTAAAGGATTTCCTTTCTGATCTCCAACTTGTTTTCTTTTCTCTTTATTTTTTCCCTTCTCCTGACCTCATTCTCCCCATGGTCTTTGTAAACATTTTAAGACTTCCCAGGAGGATTCTGGTTACACTAGCAGATTGAACACGTATGATGCTTTGACGTCCTCCTGAAATCCCGCCAGAATGACTTGAAAGGAAAAAAGTTATAAACTCATGAGAACAAATAAAATCAAAACCATAAACTGATAACACAAGGTGGATGAGTAGTCCCTGGCTGAGTAATGGGAGAGAGCTGAACTGAGTTTGCTTCATGGATGTCAACAGGAAGCCAGCTGGTATTTTAAACCCTCAGGATCTAGAAGCACCATTTACTCTGGAAGAAAGTTAAAGAATAAAGCTGGCCCTAGCTGGTTTGGCTCAGTAGATACAGTGTCAGCCTGCAGACTGAAGGGTCCCAGGTTCGATTTCAGCCAAGGGCACAAGCCTGGATTGCGGGCTCAATCCCCAGTAGAGTGTGTGCAGGAGGCAGCCGATCAATGAGTCTCTCTCATCATTGATGTTTCTATCTCTCTCTCCCTCTCCCTTCCTCTCTGAAATCAATAAAAAATATATATTTTTTTTAAAAAAGAATAAAGCTGGACACAGGCTTGGTGTTCACAGCAACTCCCATCCCACTCCCTCAATCTGTGTGTACCAGGAACTGCAAATCCAAACATCCCTCCACCCAGACCCACACAGCCCCAGAAGACTGGAGAGGTTTCTCTAAGGAACTGACAAGCTGACGCTCTGCTCTCAAGGACTCTGGGTACAGCTGAGGGCATGGACGAGGCACTGTGCCAGAGGCTGGCACACCTGGCCCACTGCCCACTTCTGTAAACAACATTTCACAGAACACAACCACACTCATTCATTCAAGGATGTCTATGGCTTCTGTCAATTAGGACACACTAGTATAGCACACTGGGATGGAGTAGTAGCAACAGAATCCAGATGGCCCGCAGGGCCTAAGTTCTACTAGTATATGGTGCTTCACAGAGGAAAAATGCCAACTCCTACCTTAAAGTGAGAACCACTAGTCAACCACTCAACTTCCCATCAGCTTTGACTCTCACTCCTCCAGTCATGACTACTTTTATTAAACATGGACAACGGGAGCTTTCCAGATATTTGAGGGAATGGTCCCACAAGGAAGACAGAGACAAAACAAGCAGAGCCAGGGAACTGAGAGGGAAGAAAAGACAGATGGTGCAGGGAGCAAAAACTATTTCTATGTTTAACAGGTCCCTTATGTGCCAAAAGCCACACACTGACATAATACCCCCATGAGTGGGTGCAGACAGCACCTTGCAGCCTCCTCCCCGCCACCGCCCTCCCCCGCCCCCCCCCCCCCCCCCCCCCGCTCCCACGGGGAGACTTTCAGCTGCAGGTGAGAAGAGGGGCCTTCTAAGGAGCAGGCCTCCTCCCGCCCCCAGGCAAAGGATGATTACAGGAAGAGCTGGGATGCTAAAAGGTCTCGTGGATCCCACTCCTCTGACTTCATTCCCCAGCTCATCTGATGGACAGACATGACTCAGTGTCTCTGATAAAGAAAACAGAGACTCGCTCCTCCTCTGCCCTCACAGAACCGTTGGTTTGTTTGGTAAAGTAGACATATCTCTTTCACAGCAAGACACTCTCTGAAGTGAGTCGCTAATTATCACTAAAGGGGTGCTTGAACATTAAAAGCATTTCTTGTCATAGGAATGCCTAAAATCTATTTCAATGACTAAAAGAAAGAAAAGAGATCTTACCAGAATTTCAGAAGTACTGGTAGCAGAGCTCTGTGGAATCCAGGTAGAATTGGCATTGTATTGAGACGGAGAGCTTCATTCTGAGACACATGCAGTGAGAAACCAGCCTGGAACATAAAGCGAGAGACCTGATTCACACTCCTAAAACCGCATGAAATGTCCTCCTCACGTGCACACTAGGACAAACGAATAACAAACTGGCAGGGAAATACTGCCAGTGCTGCTGGGAAATACTGTGAGCTGCCCTGGCATGTCCAGATACAAGCCTCTGAAAGATCCCCACCAGCCTACCGTTAAAATGAACACAAAACTGTGGTGTACGTTATCCTACAGGACTGAAAGGACTGTCCCGAAAATGAAGTCATTTTGATTAAATATATTTAAAAATTTAATTAGAATACTTTTACCATTTCTGTCCTCTTACAAAACTACATCTCTTAAAACTGAAAATTTACAGATCATCTTTTGAAATTAAGGAAGCTTTTGCCAGGATTTTAAAACAAACACAGTAATGAAAATTAGGGTTAGTAGTAGACAAAAAGGATTCTGCTAAGTTGGTGGGCTGGACGTTCCTGAGGTAGAAATAGCAGCTTATCCAAACCTCCTGCTAAGCAAGTCCTAGGTTCTAAAACTATTTTCCATCCTAATTTAAAATTAGAAAAGAGAAATGAAAATTTAAAAAATTTATTTCTGAGATTGTTACTTATGTTCATATAGCAACCAACCTGGGAAAAACACCTAATTTATTCAAAAGATTGCAATTAATTGTGATTCTGTTGGAACCTTCTCCCCTCTTAACAAATTTTGCCCAAACTCCCTGTTAACATCATCATGAGAAGTCTATGAATTAAGCTATTTTAAGTCACCTTAGTCCATGTTGCCACGTTAGGGACATCATTAGGCCCTGCTTTGCCTATGAACGGGCAGGACTGGAACTATGTGATTAGCAGAGCCAGAAGCAAACTACTCGACTCTATACTGGGGACTTCAAACACTGAAGAGGGTCTGATTTCTGAAGACCTTTGCGTAATGACCAATCCACTGTGAAAGAAGTTTTCAGGCAGGTAGTTGGATTAGACATCAAACTACTTGCTGTGTAGGCAGTTCCTAGGTAGCAGAACCACTAGCACCCTAGTCAACAGCCACCCTGGTCGAACCATAGCCATCTACTGGTACAGGTCTCCCCGTAGGTTGAACTAATTCAGCGACACATTGTGGTATGCAGTATTTCATATTTGTTTAGGGATTAGCTTTACTATGAACGTAAACCCTTTTCTAAATACAGAAGATGAATTCCTGTTTAAAGAATTTGTAAAATTTATAACAAAATACATAATGATATGTTATAGTAAACATTTCAAGGTGTCTTTTTTGTTGTTGATAACATTTTCAAATGGAGAATAATGTCTGTGCAATTCCATGTAGTGAATGAACTTATCAAGGAGCACAATCCCACAGATGAGTTCCTGAGAGAGAGTGACATACATGTCACTGTGTGTCTGAACCCCCAGCTATAGCCCTCAATGGAGGGTTGTGTTCTCAGTGGAAAGCTCTGCCCATAGGTGACTCCAACAGGTCATTTTCAATCATCTCTAGATTACTTATAATACCTAATACAATGTAAATGCTACGTAAATAGTTGTTATACTGTAGTGTTTAGGAAATAACAAGGAAAAAAAGTTTGTACATGTTCAGTACAGATACAACCATCCTAGGACTAACTACATAGTACATGCCAGCAACAATGTAACATTTTTTCCAAATATTTTCACAGTTGGTTGAATTTGAGGTTGCAGAACCCACAGATAAGGAGAGCCAACTCTATTGAAAGAACTTGCCAACCTAGAATTCCATATCCAGCAGAATTGTCGTGTAAAAATAAAAAGTTTTTCAGCTATAGGAAGGCTGAAAGAATGAACCACTGGTACACCAGCCCCATAAGAACTGTCAAATGACACCTTTCAGACAGAGGAGGTGATACCTGATGGAAACCTGGACCTGCACAAAGGAAGGAGCAGCATCAGAAATGGTAAATATGTGATCAATAGAAAGTACTTTCTTATTTTAAAAATCTCTTTAAATTGGCTAGGATACTTACTTGAGAATTTGATTCCTAAAATAATTGTTATAGTTTATCTCTGGACATGATTAATAACTAATTTTGGAACTTCCAAAGTTGGTTGTTACTAGTTGAAGTCCTCCCATGGACATGATAAGGTGTCTTATCATTTTCAATTACCCCATCCTTATTGCTCAATGATAATCTATTATCACAAGAACTGGCCTTGGGTTCCAGTCATGTTTCTTTCTTACCTCATGGAAAAGTCAATAAATCTCAGTTTATTTATTTACAAACTAGGGTCAGTAATATCACTCTGATTGATCATGATAAGAATCAACATTTTGAGACAAATGTCAGAGTTCAGAGCAAAGCCCCCACATTGACCTCCGACCTATCATGCATTGACCTCCTGGAACTTTTGAAAAGGGTCTGCCACAGAACCAGATTAGTGTGGACTTCAGAACACCCCAATCTCACCCACTTGGATTTATGTAAGTTCCTATCAGATGCAGCCGAGAGCTTCCTAGAAGCACCGTCATGTGCCTCTGACATCATAAACCACTGTGGCATTCTGACCGGCCCCTGACGGCCTGGCAGAGACCACACTCTTCCCACTGGCAGGGGGAACACTGAGGCTCGAGAGCATGAAGGGATAGTCAATGTGGAGTCAGCCCTTTCTCAGTCTTCCCTCTAAACTACCCCAGGTTCCTATTCCTCAGAAGGGTGGAGCCTCGCTTGTCTGCACTGAGGAAGCCCCTCGTTACCCTTCCCCACCCTGATAAAGGAAGGGAAGTACCTGGTGTCAACTGCTCTTTGGTTGTTAATGGTACTGCTGTGGTGTCTCCCACAAACCATATTACTGCATCTCCAAAATGAAATGGAGCAAAAGGTTTTTTGTTCTATGCTGTTGCTTGCTGCTGCCTTAAGACAATTTTGTGGCACTGGCTGATAAGGATGGAACCTTTGGTTGCTGCTGACGCAAGTTCAAGTCACTTGCCAGATGTATGGGAGGCATCCCGGTGCTTGTCACCCTCATAGGCTGAGCTGTGAGTGACACAATTGATCCTTTAACAATGTTCTTACCTCCTCTCAAAACGGAATTACTTTAAAGTTACACTCTTGAAGCCACGCCTGTGAATTTCCATTTCTGGTACCTGCTTCTTCTACGTCTGACTTTGACTTTGTTTCAAGTATCACTGCAGTCCCATGTTCCCTTCATTTTCAGAGTTACTTTCTGAATTCCAGAGAGGTTCTTTCTCTTCCACTCTAAGAAATCTTTGGCTCACATTTTCAACACTTACCCTTTTTTTATTGCTTGCCCTTTTCTTTGTTTTTCTCCAATTTGAAACTCAAGGTGCTTAAATACATGACCCTGTATTTAAAAGTCAGCTTACTGAATTTAGCACTTTATTTTGAAGGTTGAAATTTGTGATGAACTGAGAAGTGAGCCACCTTGAAGAGGGCCTGCTCTCTGCTCAGGGGAGGTGATTTAACACAGAAAAGGGAATATTCCATTGGGTGATTTCAATGACTGTTGCTTCACTGGTTGCTCTTCTTCATTCATTTGTTCAACATTTATCAGGTCTTTCCCTTATTACAGGCGCTATCCTAAATGCTTATTTTTTTTTTCAAATTGAGAACAATTAGTTGAGAACTTATTTTGTCTACAATGGGAAAATTATACAGGTGGATGGGACAGGATCCGCTTTTGGTGAACTGAGAAGCACCAGTGATCTGAGTACCAGGTGTGTATGGAACCAGAGAACCCCAGGCGTGGTCTCCCTAGCCCTCTTGTTCTAGGTGCTCTTGGGGTATTTATTTGCTAGATACCAAGTACCCAAGGATAACTGTGACACTAGCCAGGCCCTGGGTGGTCTCCCTGTTTAATTCAAGGTAAAGAAGAAATGGGTACGCCCTAGCCGGTTTGGCTCAGTGGATAAAGCGTTGGCCTGGGGACTGAAGGGTCCCAGGTTAGATTCCGGTCAAGGGCACATTCCCAGGTTGTGGGCTTGATCCCCAGTAGGGGGCGTGAAGGAGGCAGCTGATCAATGATTATCTCTCATCATTGATGTTTCTCTCTCTTCCCCTCTCTTCCTTCCTCTCTTGAGATCAGTAAAAATATATTTTAAAAAAAAAGAAGAAGAAATGGGTATATCGGGTGACACGTGACAAGTACAGGGACAGAGAAATAGAGGACTTTCTAGGCAAAGAAGAAAGCACAGAAAAGAAGTAGAGACGTGAGGCCTGGGCTCTCATGGGGAACCATTAGAGGTTCGGCATAATGGGAAAGCAGTGAGAGTGGGCCGTTACAGGCAAGGAGGCAAGAGCCCAGAGAGGGCCACATGGAGCAGAGCTCCAGGTTCAGGGGACATGCTGGAACAAGGAAGGTACTAGGGACCTGATGGCTCTCTTGCCTCCAAAAGTTACAGAGGTCTCTCCATGTGGATATTTTAAAGTGCCATGTCCCCAGATCAAGAAGGGAGAAGGAAAACAAGAGCCTAGTATGCAAACATCATGTTCACATTTTCTGTCTCCTCTTCCATTTTTACCACCTCTCAGGACAGATAAAGAAAGGCTTTAAGATTGCTTCTCTAGGCTATGTCCTCCTTCTGGCCTAGACACTAGAAACTGGTGTTTTCTGTGCACCATCATTCTCATTCATTCTCATTCATTCTCATTTTCATTCCTCTCTCTCTCTCTCTCTCTCTCTCTCTCTCTCTCTCTCTCTCTCTCTCTCTCTCTGTGTGTGTGTGTGTGTGTGTGTGTGTGTGTGTGTGTCTGTCTCTGTCTCAACAAAGCTTGGCTCAAGCTCATTATATTGCAACAGCATCACACTAACTCTGAATTGATGTAAAAACTGTGCAATGACTGAGGGTTCTTAGGGACCTGACCTCCTCTTCAAGCTCTAAAACCAGAACCACAAACTTTAGAAGATACATAAATACTGCTTATAACTGGTTTTAAAGTTCCAGATGGTTTCTTTTACTACATCAATCATCTCTCAACCCTCTCCCCACACCCCACCTTTACAACTGTGCTTTTTAGTCCATCAAGAATAGAAAAGAGATTCCTCAGCCACTTCCTATCAACAGTTTCATCCTTTGTTACCCAACACTTTGAAATAACTGCTTAGAAGCACTCAGTTCATTCTTAGCCAAGACCTTGAGCCCAGTTACTGTTTGTAAGGAGGGCAGGAGGTGATTTCCATTCTTGGGTTTTTGTGAAGAAACCACTCCACATATGTGGTACATGCTCATAAATTGTAGCAATTATCATTATTCTACCAAATAAAAACTCTATCACCTTCTTGTATAAAGTTATCATCTATCTATTTCCAACCGGATGGCCAACACTCTCTACCAGTTTTTTCAG
The DNA here is from genome assembly GCF_963455305.1 of Plecotus auritus. Taxonomy (NCBI): domain Eukaryota; kingdom Metazoa; phylum Chordata; class Mammalia; order Chiroptera; family Vespertilionidae; genus Plecotus; species Plecotus auritus. The sequence continues at coordinate 43,728,140 of NC_137782.1, forward strand.
GTATAAAATTGAATACTACAGCCTCATAGAATTGTTATGTTAAAAGGTAATATATGTAAATCACATAATCAGCTCCTAATACAGTGTTTTAAAAAGTAGTTGTTGCTATTAGCTATTAATTTTTAAAAATTATTGAAGTGAGATTCATATAACATAAAATCAACCATTTTAAACTGAACAATCTAGCAGCATTTAGTACATTCTCAACATTGTAAAAGCAACACCTCTATCTAGTTCCAAAACATTGCCATCACTTAAAAATAAAACCCTGTGCCCATTCAGCAGTCACTCCTCATTGCCCCTCCCCCCACCAACCACCAAGCAAGCTGAGATTTGTCTCCATGGATTTACATATTCTCTACACTTTTCACATAAATAGAATCATACAATAGTGGCCTTTTGTGACTGACTTCTTTCATTCAACACAACATCTTCAAGATTCATCTAGGTTTCAGCAATGTGTCTGAATTTCATTCCTTTCAAGGCTGAATAATATTCCATTGTATAGTTATAACACATTTTATCAATCATCCATCCATGGACATTTGGATTGTTTCCAGCTTGAGTTCCTTTTTTCAATTATTTTTTGTATACAGTCATGCACCACTTAACACAGGGATATGTCCTGAAAAATACATCATTAGGCGATTTTCTTGTGTGAACATCACAGAGGGCACTTCCACCAATCTAGCTGCTCCAGCCTGCTGATCACCTGGACAAATGGTGTACCACTGTTGTACATGCAGTACGTCACTGACAGAAGAAGGATTATAATGTGGCGCATCACTGCATACTCAAAAGTGGAATTGCTGGATCATAGAGTGATTCTATTTTTAACTTTTTGAGAATCTATACTGTTTTCTACAAGAACTACACTCTCTTACATTTCTATCCGCAATATACAGTGGTTCCAATTTCTCTACATCCCCACCAACACTTTTGTCTTTGTTTTTGAATCTTAATTATAGCCACCATTGTGGTTTCCTTTTCCTGATGATTAATGATTATGAGCATCTTTTCACGTGCCTCTTGGCCATTTGTATAATTTCTTTTTTTTTGGAGAAGCATCCATTCAAGCCCTTTTACCATTTTTTAATCAGATTGTCTTGTTGTTGGGGTTGTAGGAGTTCTTTATATGTTCTGGATATTATCCCTTATCATATGTGTGATTTGCAAATATTTTCTCCCATTCTGTATGTTTTCATTTCACTGTCTTTAAAATGTACTTTATGATACAACATTTTAATTTTGATCAACTCCAATTTATCTCTTTTTTACTGCTCGTGCTTTTGGTGTAATATCTAAGAATCCATTGCCAAATCCAAGGTTATGAAAATTTACTCCTATTATTTTCTTCTAAAATTTTTATAGTTTAGATCTCATATTTAGATGATTGACTCATGGGTTGTTTATATATAGTGTAAGATAAGGGTCCAAATTCATTCTTTTACAAATTCATTCATTTCTTTTGTGGATATCCAGTTGTCCCACTACCATTTGTTGAAGAGATCATTCTTTCTCCATTGAATGATCCTGGCACCCTTGTTGAAAATCACTTGGTCATAGATATGGTCTTATTTATAGATTTCCAAACCTATTCTTTTGATCTGTATGTCTATCCTATGCCAGTACCACACTATTTTGATTACCATAGCTCTGAACTAAGTTTTGAAATCAGAAAGTGTGAGTCCTTCAACTTCATTCTTCATTTTCAGGATTGTTTTGGCCATTCAGATTTCCTTGTAATAACGTTAGAATTTTGTCAGAAATTGCATTTGAATTTGTAAATTGTTTTATTATCTTAACAATATGAAGTCTTTCATACCATAAAACCATGTCTTGCAATTTATTTAGGTCTTTTTTCCTCTCCTTTTAAAAAATTTATCTTTATTGTTTAAAGTATTACAGATGTCCATCCCTTTATCCTCAATAACCCCCTCCACCCCATTCCCTCCCCCTCTCCAGGCCGTCCCCGAACTATTGTCTGTCAATGGGCTATGCATTTAAGTTCACTGGTTAATCTCTTCCCACTCCCTCCCTTCCCTCTAAAATACGTCGGTCTGTTGCATGCTTCAATGTCTCTGTATCCTTTTTGTTCGTCAGTTTATTTCATTCATTTGATTCCACATATAAGTGAGATCATGTGATACTTGTCTTTCTCTCACTGGCTTATTTTGCTTAGCACAATACTCTCCAGGTCCCTCCATGCTTTCTCAAAGGGTAAGAGATTCTTCTTCTTACAGCTGCATATTTAGGTCTTCTTAAATGTCTTTCAGCAATGTTTTATAGCTTTCAGTACACAAATCTATCACCTTCTCAATTAAAATTATTCCTAAGTATTGTATTTTTTCTTGATGTCATTATAAATGGAATTATTTCCTAAATTCCTCTTCAAATTATTCATTGGTAGTGTATAAAATACAGCTAGTTTTTGTATGTGATCTTACACCTGCAACTTTGCTGAATTTGCTTATTAACTCTAGCAGGATTCATTTTTGGGGACCCTTAAGAATTATTATGTAGGATCATGTAATCTGCAGTAGAAATAATTTTACTTCTTCATTTCCAATTTGGATGTATTTTATCTCTTTTTTTCTTGCCTAACTGCTCTGGCTAGAACTTCTAGTACCATGTGAAAGCAGCATTTCTTATACTTTGCCTTAGGGACAAAGCTTTTAATCTTTATAGCTATATTTTTAAAAGCCTTATTCTTCCTTTTCCTTTGTACAACTTTCATGAGATCTTGGAAACCAATTCTACATAGCTTTAATTATCTCTGTAACAGCTTTTTTCCACTCTGCAAGGACATGGGTTTTGATATAAAAATAGCATTATTGTCATCTTCTTGTTCTAGTTTATAAATTTTTATAAATAATGTTCATAATTGCCCTATCTCTACTTCCTTGCAGTATTTGAGTTAGCATGCCTTATACAGCTCCTGTTCATTATATTATGAACTTGCCCTGACAAAGAATCCAGCAGCAACTTGTCCCAGTTCATATTCTAAACAACCAAGTACTAATCAGTGTCATACTTAAGAGTTCCTCTCATCTAAATACGACCTCATTTTTTCCCATCCAAATCCTCATTTCTCTGACCAGTGACATTTTCATTTTCATGAAAGCCTGAGCCATAAATTTAGTCAGTTCTGCTTCAGTTTTCCAGGCCTTCCAAATTTTGTTGCAAACTGCCAACATTGCAGTGTTTAGAGCACGCTGGGATTTTTTATTGCTTGGCTCTTATCACAAATGGCTGCCTAACAATGTGCTTATGAAGGACATTCCCATAGAACACATTAATGCTGCTCTAGCCTCTCTAGATCTGGTACATCTGTTTTGGATTCTGTTATAATTTTAAAATTTTAGGATAGCCAGTGTTCCAGTGTGGTGAAATTGCCAGGGGATTCCTCACAGCCCTGAATTGTGCCAGACAGCTTGAAATAGCACATCAGTGAGTTTGGAAAGACCTACTTTCAGAATACAAATAGAATGAAAGAAACTTCATTCACTCTGAGTCAGGTCCAACAAATAAAGCAAAGATGACCATCAAAGACAGGGGGTGTTTTGATGGAGAGCCTCATATTTATTGATGTTCATTCTGTGCACACATTACTACAACTCTGAGCAGTTAGTGTCATCAACCCCTTTTCACTAATGGTGAAACAGGCTCACAGAAAATTTGCCTAAGGTCATGAATCTGGTGCATGGTGGAACAGGAACTGGATTTTGGGTTTTATGACAACATCTCTGCTCCTTCCCTCATCCCAGAGGTTGGCAAACAAGGCCCGAGGGCCAAATCCCACCCACCACCTCTTTCCTGTAAATAAAGTTTTATTGGAACACAGCCAGGCTTATCAGGCACGGTGTGTGGCAACATCTGTGCCACGGAGTACTTAAGGGGTTGAAATAAGCTGTGTAATTTACAAAACCTAAAGTGTTGATTACCTGGCCCTTTGCAGAAAAAAGAAATTTGCAGGCCCCTCCCTCTACAGTAAAACTTATCCTTATTTCTGAGGTTCTCCTCCAGCCACCTTGTCCCCATCCGATAGGAATCCCAGAGAAGTCTGCGGTAAGTCCTCCAACGTGGCTCTTGCACACTGCCAGAGCCGACAGAGACCAACTTGGGAGGGCCATTCACCGTGTAGTTTAATCACTATCACCAATGAGCAAGTGCCTGGCACACAGCCAGTCTTCAACTCCCAACGGGGCTGCTGCCCAGGTACCCTGACCTCATCACAGCCACCCTCAGATGCCTGTTGCCAGGGCCACCTGCACTGTGGAAGCATCTAGACCAGGGGTCCTCAAACTTTTTAAACAGGGGGCCAGTTCACTGTCCCTCAGACCGTTGGAGGGCCGGATTATAGTTTAAAAAAAAAAAACTATGAACAAATTCCTATGTGCACTGCGGGCCCGGGACAAGTCGGCTGCTAAGCAGGACAGGCAGCGGCACCCGGCGGGCCGGATAAATGTCCTCGGCGGGCCGCATGTGGCCCGCGGGCCATAGTTTGAGGACCCCTGATCTAGACCAAGGGCAGGCCCGCATCTAGACCAGATGGCGCTGTACCTTCAGGCCTCCCATTTTGCCCAGATTGCTATAACCAGGAAGCATGGCAGTCTGCCTCAACTCCCTACATGTGGATGGACAGTGGACTTCATCAGCCAAGGCCTGAACATGCTCCTTATTTACGGGTCACTCACTTCCCAGCTCTGTTTCAGTGGCAACTCATTTCTGGTGTTTATGTGTGAGTTTTGAGACCAGAGACTCCAGAGATTTATGGCACTTAGCAGTTAGAAGAGGGAGCTATAAAGTGTGTGACAGAGCAGCTCTAAAAATTAAGACGCCTGCTTCCTGAAACCAGGCTAAAAATCCTTACTCTTGCTGCCTTCTTCTGCACTGAGCTTGTTCATGCATAATATGGAAAGAAAGGACAGCATGGATTTAATGCTTTCTCTGCTGAGAACCTTCCTCACTTTTAGTTCCTGGGGTGACATAAAATATTGCAGCTCATTGGGAAGTTTATCATGAAACCATTTGAGGAGGAGGAGGGAATGAGTCAGGCCCCAACAGGCTGCAGGCCTGCTTGAGAAGAGTCTATCCTTTGCACTCATGCAGGGAGATCTAGTGTCACAGTTTATTCTTGGCATCTCCATGCTGTTTAACATGGGCCATGTGTAAATTCTCTCCGCCTTGGTTTTTCACTTCACAGTGAAAAGTGAAGCAACTCTAGAAAATCATAGAGCACTGGACCAAACCTACCACAGACACGGGTCCCTTCCTTTCTTCACTTTTGACCTCTTCTCCTCTAAACTGGCTTAGCGAAGTATAAGGTCAAGGACCTCTAGAAACCTGAAGTTTAAAAGTATAAACATGGGGAGTGCAGGGCTCTGAAGAGCAAGGAGACATTTATTTAGGGACATCATCTGCTATTCAGCTTCATTAATTGTCTAACCTGGTTTTCTGAGGCACAGATTCCACCTGCATGGAGGACTGTTATTTTCTGGAGTGGTATTTTATTCTTCGCTGGGTTCTTTCTGATCAGAGTTGGGATCCCTTCAAATTTGTGCAGGCCAACAAGAGCCAGAGTTCAAGGGTGGAAGTGTGGGATCAGGTCTGCCTCTTCTGCGTTTCAAGTATAGATGTTATAAATGGGCTCATTGAAAGCAACTTGGGATCCAAATGGAGAGAACGAGTGAAAGAGACAATCCCAAATGAAAGATCATTCAAATCATTGGTACCTCATCTTTGTCACATGTTGTGGCTCTTTCATTTCTGGGGCACCTGATGCTATGGGAATTCAAACCATTTCAAACTGGCTGCAGTCCTGTGAAGCCCCGAATCAGGCAGCCCTGGAAACTGTCCAGGTCTCCCATCCTGCCCGGACACTCGCTGCTTCCATTTTCCTGACACGTACTTTGAAGAAGCTTCATAACCATAAGCTTACACTTTCAACGTTTAGAAGGAATTTCTTTCACCCTTCCAAAAAATGAAAAGGAAAAAAAAAAGCCCTGGAGTGTAGTTCGAGCCTGCGGCCACCAGGTGGCAGTGGTGCCTAAACCACGGGCTCCAGGCTCCTGAGCTACAGAGAGCGGGTGGGGACTTGTATATCCTCAGACGTGCAGACTTCACAAGTTTCTGCGAAGCGGGGACCCCCACAGAGTACGACACGACATCATTCAAAGTCCCGAGGCTGGCATGTGGCTGTGGAGGGCGCAGGGTAGTTTAGGGACGTGGAAGGACAGTGGTTCAGCCCACCCCGCCCAGCAGATGTCTGCGTTCTCACCTGACTATTAAACGTGCAGGAAATCCTTCCAACAGCTGGCTTATTGGTTTATCGTTCCCTCTGCAGAAACCTCCGTTTCTGTTCAATAACCTGACTGTCGCGATGCGGGGGCTCAGGGTTTCAGAACATGACCCTCTTTCCTCAGAGCTGTGTTTTACATTAAACCAAGTCCCAGGTAAAGTGTCCTGTTATCCTGATGAATTTTTAATGCATTTGACCTTTTCTGGAGCTCATGTTATACACAAATTCCAGCAGGGGGCGCACTGATGCTTCCCTGCGCACTCAGCCTGTCCACATCTCGGCGGGTTCTAACCAGTAACCCGGGTACTCACCCTCTGGCACTCTAAGGGCTCCCACGGGCCAGGGAGGAAGACGCGGGCCTGGATTTGAGTCCAGTGGAGGGTGCAGGACTTGGGGTCTGCGTAGCTCTGAAACCACAGGGGGCCCAGTCCCAACCCAGCACAGCCGCCTCCAGGCGCATGCTAGCCCCAGCAGCCAGATGATTGGAGGATGTATCAGTCACATGACATGAGCCTACCAGTCCCCAGGCTGCACACCACTGGTCACGTGGAGTAGGCCAATCACGTGGTGGCTCGCAGACCATGCCTGGTATCCCTGAGCATGATGGGTAAACAGGTCTACCTCGCCCCCACTCCCAAGCTGAGAATCACTTTGGTTCAGAGAATTGCCCTGCAGTCCCGAGTGGATTCGGGGCACGGGGGCTGCCCAGCAGGTTCCGGTGGATGGGCCAGAGGAGACCCTACTTCTGCAAGGTGGGCTGGATGCAGCACCTGCTCAGAAAATGGAGCCTCGTAAAGAGGCCTGGATGTGACCGTAAGAGACCACGTGAATGAAACCACAGGTTCACGTCCACGGTCGCTGCGGATGGCACAGTAAACTGCCTGTGGGCACCCTGGATCCAGCACGAAAGACAACAGGCAGCCACGGCTAGAGGACCCTGCGGGGGTGAAGCACCGCGATGGGCTGAAGAGCGCCTGCAATGCCGACCAGCTCCCACGGAGGAGAGGGCGCAGGAAAGAGTCCCCGCGGAGGAGAGAGATCAACCGGGTCGTCCAGGGTGATCCTGGGTGGTCCAGACACAGAGCCGCGGTCCAGTACGTCCACGTGGCCCGGAAGCTGGTTGTTGGGTCACTTCCAGGAAGCCAGAGCTCTCCTGACGTTCGGACACAGACCCGAGGCTGATGGTCCCCAGGCCCCGGTCTCCCGAGGAACTGCCTCTTGGCATTAAAAAGCAGGCACCCGCAGACTGCTGTCCCCCAGAGGACGTGGGGACCTTGCGGCACCGCTGGGCTGCAGCTGTCTCCCTAGTCTTGCCTCCAACACTCAGAAGTCAGAGAGATGGAAGAAATGTCAGGAATATAAGAAAAGAATGCCGTGGAGGCAGGCACTCCTCTCCAGTGTGCACAGGTGGAGAAAGGAGAGGAGAGAAATGGATTTGTAATTTTCAAAAATTAAATCTCTCTTGGGCATTCCCACTTTTTACCACGTTGGAGTCCACACTTAGACCCTTTACTAACCCCAGCTTCAAGTACAGGGCTCTCCCCTCCTGCACTTTAGTGTTCTCCAGGACATAAGAGTTCTCTAGGAGCCACTGCCTTTGCTTGGGTTTTGCATCGCCCTCTTACATGGAACACAGCAGAGATTTCTGCAAGACCAGTTTCATCTCAAATTTCTAGCCTGCAAGGAAGGAATAGGGGAAAGGGGCCCCCTTAGTGGGCAGGAGCTGACAGGGTGACTTACTTTAGGAAGTCCAGACTGTTCTTTACCAGAAAGCTGTGCATCCTCCTCCTCCAGCCAGGGGCACTGCTATCCTGAGACCTCGGCTCAGAGTTTCAGGGGATGGGGGTGAAGAAAAGCAGACAGCCAGGGCGAATGGCTGTGATGCTATCTAAACATTTGCTCCATTCTTATCATCGCCAGACCTCAGAGTTCACTGTGCTTTAAACAATTTAGCACAGAAGGCAGGATTTTCTAAGAGGGGAGTGTGTTGAAGCGGACCCAACCAGAGAAGGAAATATAAATTCCAGGCCATTGAGCACCCTTTGGCAAAGGAGCTCTCTTTCGAGCTTGCTTATTTCAGGAGCAGCCTCCTCAAACCTGCTCAAGGCTGTCTCCCAGCTAGGAGACCCTCACAGGGGCCCCCACCATCGCCTGGGGAGAGCCCTAGTCATGTGTTCCTAGGGTCACGGAGTTTGTAAAAGTTGCAAAAGTAAGATTTTTGTTGTGTTGTTTTTCTTTAAAGAGTTTCATCTCCTCAGAAATTATCTCCTCAGAAATTGTAACAGTCCCAAGTTCCACAAAACCTGGATCTAACCTGCCCTCGTTTTAAATAAGGCATGCAGATCAGTGAATGCACCCTCAAGATAATTAACTGGGGTACAGGAAGAAGCCACTAGAACTTTATCTCTCTCTTTTTTTAATCAAACTACTAACACTGTACAGACCAATCCCTTCCCCCTTCCCCTGTTGCCTGTTGGGTGGGGTCAGAGTGCCCTGAAGAAAGGCAAGAGACACTCACTGGTTTTCTTTCAGTGTTTTTGTTTTTTGTTTTTTTTGTTTGTTTGTTTGTTTTTTTTTTTGTGTGTGTGTGTGTGTGTGTGTGTGGTGTTCATGTGAGAAGTATTTCATTCTTACGACTTTCTTTCAAACATAAGTTAGAGAGAGTTCAAAAAATATATTTTTAAAGTAAAAATAAAATAATTTAAAAATATTGTTTATTTTAAAACCTTTAAAACCTGCATGTTTATAGTCAGCATTTCAGTGCAGTGATTGTGTGTATATGTATATATATATTCAATCATTTAGATAGATGCTCATTTTTTACCTGATAATGCTGCACCAGCCGAAGTTTGGAAATCATAGCTTTAGAAGTATAATATTAACAATACTATCTCCATGCAGAAGGCAGGGAACTCCGGGCTACCCATGACAGTGCTTAAATAATATTATTTAAATGAATGTAACTCTGACCTTTCCATTCCCTTTGGATTTCTCAGCTACTCCTTGAAGTGGCCTGGGAGGAGGATCATAGAATGAAGGGTCTGCAGTGGACCATTCACACCTTACTGTAAATTATTCCAATCACCTCCTTGTCTACCAGCCTCAGGCGTCAGGCGTCAGGCACAATGGAAATGAAAGATTGAGAAGCGTGAAAGAAATGGAACCAAAAGTATTAATTTTGTGGGCCCCATGAAGGGGGCCCCTTTCCCCTATTCCTTCCTTTAACCTCACCTAATTTTGTGGAAGTGCTTGGGTCCTGGCCTCTTTGGGGGAGACATGTGTGGCACCAACTAAGGAAAGAATTGAAGACAGAAAGAAAGGGAGTGAGAGCTCTAAAGACCAAGTCTCTTCCTGACTTTGCTTGGTATCCATGCTATACTCACCCATCCACGCTGCACCCTAAATGAGCTGGGGGGCCATTGTATAATACTGTTTAGTTATCTCCAAAAGCAAATGAAATACCTTGGAAATGCCAGTACCTGGGCTTCCTCCTTTAGGTGGACAAATACTTCTGGAAGCAGCACCCTGACTCTGAGTTTGGAAAGATGGCCACTCCACGAGTGGGATTTTTGGAGCTTCTGCTGCATGGTCCCGAATCAGAGCGCTCCAGAATATTAGAGCCAGAAAGGCAATTCGAAAAGATACGAGGCTTCATTAAATGGACTTGCAGAGTGGGTCAGAAAGACTGCAGGCCTGGGGCGGGGCTGTGATTGCTCCTGGGGTCTCTGGTGAGAGCTTAGCTTCCCAAACCCGTGTTTCCCCACAGGACCCTCTTTTAAGATTATACTGTGTGTTAGTCGACATAACCCACATGCAAATATTTGCCTCCTGTGCCACACATAATCATATTAGCACTGAATAAATCTACCTCTCCTGCTCTTGGGCCCAAATCCTGACCTAATTGTGCAGAGTACTGGCCCTAACAAAAAGCCCAGGGTATATAGGCCTGCATGTGTTTATTATAGAATCTCAGTGTAAGGAAAGCTGGTCCCCATTCTTTCCTTAGAAGCAGGAACATTAGTTTCCCCAATTTTTTTAGGTTGCCCATATCTAAAGACTTTGAAATAAGAGACAGATTTATTCAAAGTCAGCCCTTTAAGCCAGGACTCTGTTATAATCTGCTGCACTTATAAGAAAACTAGAGGCCCAGTACACAAAATTTGTGCACTTGTGGCGGGGGGGGGGGGGGGGGGGCGGACCCTCAGGCTGGATTGCGAGAGGGCGCAAGACAGGTTGAGGGAACCCACTGGTGCACGATTGGGGCCAGGAGGGACACGGGAAGTTGACCAGCCTGGGAGGAACCACGGGAGGGCTCCAGGGCTTGTCCGGCCTGTCTTGCTCAGTGCCGATAGGCCAGATCCCAGCAGCAAGCTAACCTACTGGTCAGAGCATCTGCCCCCTGGTGGTCAGTGCACATCATAGTGAGAGGTTGAGAGGCCTTAGTATATTATTAGCATATTACGCTTTGATTAATTGAACGGACAACCAGACGACTGTGCACTTAGCATATTAGGCTTTTATTATATAGGATGGAGCTCTTTACATTGCTGTAGAAAAGGTCAGCGAGCCCACAGCCCTCCGTGCAGTGGAGTCTCACCCCTGCGTCTGCCCTGGCTCACGGCCCCTGCGTCCGTGTGAGGCTGCTAGAGTCCACCCTCCAGAACACACCAACTTCTGAAATAGACGCCCATGGCTTTAAATGTGAACCAAGCCCCAGTCTGTTTTTCAACAGTGTTATGTTCATTTAGGTATGACTTTTTTTAAATTTTGTAATCTAACATAACTTGAGCAGTACACAGGTAAGTGTCATCCGTGTTACATTTGGGCCTGTATTCTCCCAGGTGTTGTTTTTTAAAAATGCAACACACTTTTTTTCCTTCTTATTTGAGACCACCTAGATTTGTTTCGTTTGTTTTCACTAAAGTGTCACGTCTTCCAGGAACCCTGGTTCCTTTCACTGGAGACGGGCTTCAGAACCCGAGATCTGGGTGGGTGCTGGGCGTGCTCATTCATTGCTGCCAGAGTTTCATTATTTTAAGATGCATTTCTTTGCTTACCTAATTTTAGCCAAAAGTACTCAGATATTTATTGACCTTTTTCTTCTTCCTCTATATATTGTTTGCTATGTTATTTACCTGTATTTCTGTTAGAATGTCTATCATTCTTAATTTGCAAGAAATTCTTAAAATTTGATACTAATATGGACAATTTTAGTACATAGTTATCCTATTTGGTCATTGGCTTTTAGATTATTCTTATGTGTTTATCAAAGAGGCCTGTATGGGGACTGGAATACTACACAATCTGTTGTAAATAGGAATAATAAATTTTCATCAGTTTATAAATTCACATTCTCAAAGAAAGGCTGCCTTTTCTTTTTTTTTTTTACTTTATTTTAAGGTAGTTTACTTTTTTAAGTTATTATTTTATTGTTTTTTTTTTTAATGTTTTTATTGATTTGAGAGAGAGAGAGGAAGGGAGATGGAGAGAGAGGGAGAGAGAGAAACATCAATCAGCTGCCTCCTGCGAGGACCTGGACTGGGGATGGAACCCACAACCTAGGCATGTGCCCTGACCAGGACTCAAACCAGCAACCTTTTGGTGGATGGGACGACACCCAACCAACTGAGCCACCTGGCCAGGGCTAAGGTAGTTTACTCTTTCTAACAGGATGCTTACAAACAAACAACAACAACAAAAAACACCTTAGAAATAACTTGAAGACCAACAAATAGCTATTATTTTGTCACTCGGCATTACTTTCCAGATTTGTCTAGCACTTGAAGGGACTAGTGAGTTAAATTTCCGTGTGTAGATTTCCACCGTGGCAGGTACTCCCAGAAAACAGCAAGGAAAAGGAATCTCCTCTATGGCTTTCCTGGGTTACGACTGATTTCATTTCTCAGGGTCAGCAATCTGAGGAAAGGGATGACCTGCACCACCTTACAACGTCTCAATACCCTGAACCAGTCGTCAGCAAACTCATTAGTCAACAGAGCCAAATATCAACAGTACAATGATTGAAATTTCTTTTGAGAGCCAAATTTTTTAAACTTAAACTTCTTCTAACGCCACTTCTTCAAAATAGACTCGCCCAGACCGTGGTATTTTGTGGAAGAGCCACACTCAAGGGGCCAAAGAGGCACATGTGGCTCGCGAGCCACAGTTTGCCGACCACTGCCCTGAACTGTGTCTACAGGTTCCTAGCCATGTACAAGTGGGAGGAGGCTGTTATCGGAGATCCACGGCGAGGCTAGACACACCCCAGAACAAGCACGGACTTCCCTCTACTGCCACCACGCTAGCACATGTCAGGGGTTGGGGGGCCAGAGCCCTTCTGCCCATGAGTGGACAGTTCACGTTCTTTAAAACAGAAGAGCAGCCTTCTGTGCAGGAGGTCCACATTCCTACCTTGCCAGGCGCTATGCACCACTGCCTTCTCATCACACACCAGCTCTGGACTGGCACCTGTCTATGTGGGTGAAAAGAATTGCTTAAATACAGAAGAATACATTTATTTGACAAACATTTGTGCTAGAGAAACAGGACACAGGATCCTTGCCCTGTGCAGAAGGGAAGCCAGTCACTTAAGCTCCTCACTTTTGTGCTGATCCATCATAACCTCACCTAATTTTAGCCAAACGTTTCAACTTCCGCCCTTTCCATCATACTCCAGAAATTGTTTCCTTCTTTTCCTCCCACCAACATACCTGTGAAGATAGGAACTTTCCGAGAGACAAGTATAAAAGAGGAAGAATGACCCTGGGTCACCTTGGTCACTGGGGAAGTCAAGACCCAGGCAACTAAGGGTTAACTGTGGACGAAGGATATGGATTGTGCTGCTTCCCTCACTGCATTTTGAGAGCACAGGCACACTCACACTCACTCACACTCAGGCACACCCATATCCACACTCAAACACACACACATACAGTCACATCTACATACACACGCATTCTCATACTCATACACACACTCACATTCATGCACACAAGCCCTCTCATCCACACTCTCACTTGCACACACAGCCGGACCACCCACGCGCCGCGCAGCCTCCCCGGCTCTGCCGCACGAGTCTGGAACAAATGATAAGACTTGCTCTCCATGTCCCATGGTTCAGAACTGACCCACTTAACTCTGTCTGCAAAGGTCAAGAGCTGAGCAAAGGAAACGGTCCAGACAGGGAAAACCTACCACACGGAACAGGATCCTCTGACCCACATTCCTGGGCGGTGGGGCCCAGCTGTGGGCTGTTTCTCCATTTTGCTCTAACTGGGGAGTTGGGGCCACGCATGCCTACTGACCCGACCGCCTGAGGGGGATTGGGACAGTTTAGCTGCGATTCATCTCGATGGTTAAAATGGCCCAAATGACTGGACTCCCCAGTGCACAGCTGTGTTCCACGTGTCCCGCCTTATCTTGCCTTGGATTTAAAAGTCTAATTTGAACTGGTCATCCAGGAGTGCATCTGATGTGTTCACGTGTGTAACCCAAACCCTTACCACGTGGCTGCCGAGGTCACCAACAGCAAATCCGTTTGGCGTAAAGCAAGAACAAATATGACTTTAAGAACTAGAATTAAAATGCCCAGAATACAACCCCTGTATGTAAAGCATGTGCTATATTTACTCCACAAACTGGTATGGCGTGAATTTGGATAATCTTAATCTTATTATTTTTTTAAGTCCTATTTGCAAGTGACAGACATAACTATTGAGAAAGATAACTTGGTTTTCTTGTTTATATTCAAGAACCAACTCAGACTAAAGTGCTCTTTTAAAGGGGCTTGAATAGGAAAATAAATCAGTATTGGTGTCAGTTTGTCTGATTTCAATGAGTCTCTATGGAAACACATAGCTGACCCATTTCTTTTCATACATCCAAATAAACAAAAGGGTCTCCACTTTCCCGTGTCTCCTGTTTTCCTCAGAGGGGAATTTCTGGTACAGAAAGTCTCTGAAATCCATAGTTCTGGGGGGCACGCGTGTTTGAGGTGCCTCTCCAGGTTTCCACCGTGAAAGGTGCCGGGACGCTGGATCCCACCTTCAGAACCCGGCTCCCAGCTGGTGTTGCTGGCCTCTGCCCAGCAAGGAAGAACCAGCGGCTGCCCCACTCACACTCCTCGAAAGAAGCCGTGTGTAGAAAGTCAGCAGAGTGTCACATCGGTTTCTTTTCGTTCCATGCTGATCTGTAACGACCGACAAACAGGAATGTAACAGAAGTCGTTTTCCACCCTGAGCTGCTGATGCAGGAAAGGACAACCAGAATACTAACGTGTGTGCTCCCTCCCTATCCTCAACCCACATCCTAGACCCATTTTGTATTTGGCTAAAGCCAGAAGTTTTTAAATTTAGAGTTTGTTCTCTCCTGGGCACTCCTAATCACCCTAAGGGGCTGTCTCTGCACCCACACACTACATTCGCCTGAGCCCTGTGTCACAGCCAAGGGTCGCCCATCGGGCCTGTCCCACATCCCTCTCTCATCTCCAAGGCACACTCTTGCTGAAATACCAAAAGGAAGCTTACTGTGTTTAACTGCACTTATTGCCCGCTATTTTTATGACCTCTAATGCCCACCTCTTCACTTGTTTATTGTATGAGATGGAGAATTACAGAGACATACTTTTAAAAAGGCGCATGCACCAAAAAAGACACAAAAGAACAACCCCAAACAGTGCTCTTCACAGCTGCAGAGCAATAAAGAAGAGATGAGTCAGCAACTCTCCATATAATGCAGTACAAGTAATGAGACTAGAACAGCCATAGTGGTTAATTTGTATCTGACAAATCTATTTTTAAAATTGGAAAGAAGTCTGACCTAATATGGTGGTGCTCCAAATGTGCCTCAGGTACCTTGGGATAACTTCTTGAAATTTCACTACAAATATGACATTCTTTATTGTCTTACAGAGCCGTGACTTTCCAAACAGCCATGTCAAGATACCAGAGTGATTGTTTGGAAAGTGGGGAAAACTTAATGAACCTGAGGATGTGGTTCATTGCTTGCCAGCTTGGCTCCCATTCTCTCAGTCGCCTCTGCCTAAGCCCTTTGCTCGGAGGCTCTGCAACTTCTAGTAAGTGGCAAGTCCTATTTCATCACCCTTCCAGTCTGGACTGGCCCTGTGACTCTCTTGGACCATCCAGTATAGCAGAAGTGGAAATGCCCTGCTCTGAGCCTAAGCTTTGGTTGGTCTTACACACTTACACTCTCTTTGGGCCACTGCCAGGAGAGCAGGCCTGGGATAGTGTGTAGGAGGATGAGAAGCACGGGAGAAGGACCGTGGCATCCAGCTGACCACACAGACATGGAGAACCCAACTCAGACAGAAGATCCTCCTAGCAGAGCCCAGCCTAAATGCTGACCCATAGAATCGTAACTGAATACATGGCTCTTATTTTAAGTTACTAAGTTTTGGAGTACTTTGTTACACACCAATAGCTAACTGATATATCTTTTTTTTTTTTTTTATCACTTTATCAACTCCCTAGCACCTCCCAAAAGCTCTTTTCTATGCAAACTGTCCTGACCAAAGAACTAGGAGGCTGAGGTCCTGGTCCTGACTCTGAAATATTTATCTGTATGACTTAAAGCAAGTTCCATTTCTATTGTGAGTGTCAGTTTCCTTGTGTATATGTTAACACACAAGGTATTTCTAGCAAGAGCATGGGCATGAGAGAAACTGGCAGAACAACTTGAATTCTAAGAAATGGATCTAAAGAATCTATTCACATTGCAAATATGCCATTGGACTCAGCAATCTCACTGCTTTGCCCTGACCCCCTGGAAGAAAACACATGGGTACACCAGCATTTATGTTTGGGGATCTCAGGAGCAGGATTATTTTATGACAAACACCAAGAGATAACCTGAATGCCTATCAGGGGAAATGGCTGGACAATGAGTGGTACCTATGAAATATGATGCAGCTATTTAAAGACTTCTCTGGAAGAACTTTCGTAATGTATTTTTAAGTGACAGGAGTGAATTTTAGGGAATGATACCATTTTTGTAAAAGAAAAAACAAAACAAAACCCTTAGATGAGTAGATAGTTTTTAAATAATTGTTTGGCCACTGAGAATGGTTCATAAAGACACAGACCAGACTAATTGTCTGGGGCAGAGGCAGAGGTTTATAACAGCAAAAATGTTGAAACAACCTCCGTGTTTATGTATAAGAGTTTAGTTAATTTCATTGTGGCATGCCCATAGAGTGAAATAATAGTCAGCTGTTAAAAATAAAGATATATAATACCTGAAGATAATTACATATATTAAAAATAATGATATTAATAAACAGGAAACAGAAATGCATGATCCCATGATTTAGAAAATCCTCAGGGCAGAGACACACCAAATATCCATGCTAATTTTTAATGATCACCAGCTTATGAGTGGCTTGCCCTTATTTCTATGTAACTATGTTCCCTAATTTTGCTAAATTAACAAGTATAAAAGGGAAAGAGGTTGGGCAGCGGCAGAAATGCTTAGCGATTCTGCAGCAGTGAGTAGAGGAGACAGCACCAGTACCACCTCTGAGTGACAGGGAGGTGAGAGCATTTTGAATTGGAAATCACGGCCGTGAAAGGCATCTTGAGCTAGTAGCCCAGGGAGGTGGGTGACCAGCCACCTATAACGTCTTCAGTTCATACAAGGTGAGGAGAATGAATGAGGTCATTAATATTTATAAAGCACTTTAATATCCTGCAGGAAAAGCTGTTGTATGAGATAATACCGTCTTGCTCAACGCAGTCCTTACGTCTTCGCTCAGATGGACCCTGAGCCACCTCTTTGCGCGCCCCCTTTAAAGACCACCTGCTTACCTCCTAGCGAGTGAGTGTGGTTTCTTCAAACAAGAAAATCTTGAGTGGGGAAAGATGTTACATTCCTTTTCACTGTCAATTTTATAAATCAAAACAAGACACTGTTGTTGTTTTTTTACTTCTGGGATGACATTTGTACTAAGATCGATGCTTTTCACCAAAATACCAGCCTTGAATATACTCTTTCTCCCCAAGTTTAAGAAATCCCAATACAAGAGGAAGTTATCATTAAGATTAAGGCATTGGCATAGATTGGGAATGAAAGGAGACAGGGCTGTTTCCACCAGGGGCTCCGACTTCCCGTGCCGGGTACCTACCCCCAGCCCTCCCACAGAGCCTGGAACCCGCATAGCGAAAGGACCTAGATGGGAACCACACTGATGCTCTGGCGAGTCCATGGCCCCTCGTCCCACAATGAAAAGGGACACTTCTGGTGAAGCGCGGGTGGCCTTTCCCTGCGGGACGTCTCAGCCAGTCCACAGTCCTGGGTGGGTTCTGGATGGTCTTGGGAGGGAATAACGTGTGCTACAGTCCAGCTCTGCTATCATTTCATTTTATTCTAGGAAAAGCAAAACATTGTTGTGTCTTCCACTTGGACCCATCACAAGCCTTCGCATGTTGAAAAAATTCCAACTACAAATGGGTCATTTCAGGACACGCAGCCTTTGGATCAAGTCTGGCAACTCGCTTCCTCCCTCACTGCTCTGGCTGACGGAGGAGTAACCGCCCTGCGGGCCTGCCTCCCGTGGGTCTCACAGTGTCCGCATTCCTTTCTCAGGCATCGCAGCACCTCCTCTCCCTGGAATGACGAGCAGACATACAAGGTTCCTCCTGTATCCTGGGGTGGAGCTTGCTTCTCAGTCCCATCACTCTTGCTTAAGTCCTTGGCCCCGGCTCTCTCGTGTACCATTTTATATGCATATTTCATCAACGTGAGTACAGGCAGCGCAATCGTGTGCACCGAGGAATGAATTCTGCCATGAGAATAAAGCCTCCAAACGTACTCTTTGCAACTGCACTTCTTCAAAGCGGTTGTTGTTTGGGGGATGGTTTTGTGGCCAGGATTAAAATCCCCATCTCCCCCCCAAAAACTATATTTTCAAAGCAGTGAAAACCACCCCAGGGCTGGGAAGCGTTGCCTTTATTTAAGTTTGAGTGCTTTTTTGCATGTTAAGTCTCTGGACAGGGGAACGCGGGTCCTGACTTTATGGGGAGGGTTGTTCCTTATTCGAGGACATTTCCCCTGTGGGAGGCAAGTTTCAGAACTGGCAGGTCTCCAAGCTGCTGGTGTTACTGTCTGTATCAAACAGCTAGTGAATAAAAAATAACTCTCATGAGATATGCTGTCTGCTGTATCATGTTTTGATATTAGCAGTGTGAGCAAAAAAGTCCACTTTTTAAGAAGTCAGATCCTCAGCACAAAATTACTGTCAACATCACTCATGGAAAACTCCGTGCCCAGCGGCTGTGACAGCCGCAGGGACACAGCTGCCGGTGGCGTTGTGGTCGACCAGCCAGTGACTCAGATGCACGAAGCCCAAGGTCAGGTTATTTTGAGGGTAAAGTACTGAAAGGAACTTGCTGAGCAAATGTTTAAATGTGAAGGTCAGAATCCCGTCAGCAGGGCTGTGAAGCAGGGCTAGAGGACCCACGGTTTCTCCACGCGTGGGGCTTGTCCGAGGCATCCCGGGCCGTCATCCAGGAGCTGTCTGTGGAGGACCCCCAGGTGCTGCGTTGTATAGACAGTGAAGAGAGATTAGACAAAGTCCCCATCTCCGGGAGCTGGGCCGCCCGTGGACCATCACAGGTTACGGTCGTGGGAATTTGCACTGGGTGCTGGGCAGGGGAAGGAAAGGACATTGTGAAAGAGTGTGACTGAGTCCTCAGGGAGAGGGAGCCCAGAAGGCCCGCTGGTCAGTGACCTGTGAGCTGAGACCTGCCACACGCGCTGACGCCCCTTTGTCCACACTGATGCGCCCTGTCTGCCCATCCTTTCTTATTGGAAGCAACATTCGGCCCGTCTGATGCTTGTCCTCAAACACAGCTTCCCGTGGAGTAATACCTGCCGGCCAGAGCACTGAGCCAGGTGTAATTCCAGGTGGGCAGCCAGTGATTAAAGGTAGACGTGAGAGATAAGGTATCCCGTTTGCATTTTTCATGCGTCACAGGCCTGTTGATGGCACTGCTGGCATTGAGAACGCACGACATTCGGGTTGCCTCTGACTTGCTCTGCACCGGAATTCATTTATAGACACAGCACCCACCACGGGCCCACGGACCCCAGGAGGCACCTGGGAGGCAGCCCCGCTCAATCCACAGCGTCCTGTATGCCTGAAGGGTTCAAGGAAATGGAACTCAGAGCACCATCCCTCCGCCCTTCGGGTTTATTTGTTTATTTTCTCCAACCCATGTTTCCACCAGGCTTAGAACTCGGAGGTGTATTCCAGGTAGTGGCGGCAGGTGGCGCCTGGGATGGGTGAGCAGTTTACCCAGCGTTTGTATCGATGGGGTACGGGGAGCCTCTATTGACCTTCCCCTGCAGAAGCTTCAATAAACGGCTGGGCGGGTGGCTCCACTTCTACCATGAAAACTCCTGCCTGTCGGCTGGTGTTCAAAAAAGATTAGAGAGTCGTTTCAACCGTTTCAAAATACTGCACTTTAAAGCGGAATTAATTTTTACGCTAAAAAGGAATCAGCACGTCTGCATCACTGAGGGATAAAGTGTGACCCATACAAGAAACGTGCAAGTCCAGCACTTAGGCTAGCGCTTCACAGGTAAGCACATGGTCCATGTCAGGTATGAGCTGCTCGGCCCTCGCCCTCTTCCCCACAGGCCCGCGTTTAATCGTTTAATCTCGAGCCACTGAGGAAGGACCTAGTGCCCCAGCGGGGCCCTGGGTGACCACACGCACATCACTGAAACAACAGCGCCCCACCCAGGTTACACATACCTCTCTCCTCTCTTTGCTTCAGTGGCGCATTCTTGGTGAGATGAACGGCAATCTAGCTCATCACGTGGATGTGAAAAACAGCAGTGCTCATGGCCTCGACTAGGTCTGGTGTTCCTGAGATGTGGCTCACAGGAGGTGCTCTGGAGCGGGAGCGGGAGCCCTCCCCCCCACACCCAGAGGGAGGCCTGGGACGGGCTTCTTGATGACCATGGTAGGAAGGCATTTTCCAGCCTGTCCCCAGTGGCTGACCTCAGTGGGAAAACCATGGGGCGGGAAGTGGGAGGGATGGGGAGCTGAGGACAACTTGTTGCATCCGACAGACACCGACACATGCCCAGGGAAGGGGACCTGAGAGTTCTGTGGCACCACCCCAATGCATCAGCATGCTAGTAGTGTGGACCCATCTGCATGGGGTCCGCAGCCTCAGCACACACACCGGCTTGGAGCTGGAGCAGGCAGGAAGTAAGCAGGTGGGAACGGGACCTCAGAGTTAGCAGCTCCTGGGGGTTACCTGACTTTCAAAGGTTGCTACCTCCCTCCGTGGCTTGCTCTCCCAGGGCCTGCGACCCTGTGCAAATTTTTGGCAAATCTACTCCTCCCAGACACTGACACATCCCACCACCCGCCCCTGAATAGATCTTCCTTTGGGCACAGGCAGAAGGGCTGAGCCTGAGATTTGGGTTTTCCTGGCTCACACTCCTTCCCCAACCCCGTGGTCCCTCGCCAAGGTAGATGCAGGGAGGACTCACCTGAGCCCACTTCCAAGGTGCTCTGTCTGTACTGCCCAATGGGAACCATGACTCTAAGTGGACAAACTAGGAGGGGGCATGTCAGTGCTGAGAGAAAGGAAGGGGGGCAGGCGACATCCTCTATATCACATTGTCTGCGAGAACCCCTCACGCCTCCTGGGGCATCACTGTCAGACTCCAGGAACTCGGGCAGGTGACATGGGCCTCAGTGACGCCCAGTCCAGCAAGGACATCCCTGGGCCCCAAGATGCTCCTGCTCCGCCCTTGACAAAGCCCAGCTCTCTGCCTGCACCATTGACAAAGCACTTCCATCTGAGAGATGCCAAGGAACCACGTCCCACTGAGTCACTCTGGTTCTCACGGCTCCTTCCCACATGCCCGCCAATTCAGGGATATGGCCAGTCTGAATTCTCCTCAGGGACTGGATGTTTCCCCAATGCCCTTTTCAGGAAGTTTGCTCCTGGCTTCTTCCTAACCACCGAGAAGTCAGGAACTGAATATTCCCTGGGCCCTGGGCCCTCAGATAAGGGTACACTCTGACGGAAACAGCAGGTCCCTGTTCTGGTGAATTACAAATGCCATCAGTGCTGTGTACTGTGTGTGCATGTATTGGTGTGCACATATGCACATGTGTGCACATATGTGTGAGCATGTGTGCATTGCATGTGTGTGTGCTCATGCATGTGTGGAACACCGCCATAATTCTTGATAATATCTCGGAGCAGACCTGATATTGGTGGCCAGGAAATAGGGTCTCCTGTGGAAATCCCTGGGTTGCTGCAGGAGTAACAGCCAGTGGAGTCCATACTCAACAAAAGCTAATGAAGAATGACTTGTTCAC
Source organism: Plecotus auritus (assembly GCF_963455305.1). Taxonomy (NCBI): domain Eukaryota; kingdom Metazoa; phylum Chordata; class Mammalia; order Chiroptera; family Vespertilionidae; genus Plecotus; species Plecotus auritus. The sequence goes on from NC_137782.1 coordinate 43,749,802, forward strand.
CCTAGCCAGTTTGGCTCAGTGGATAGAGCATCAGCCTGCGGACTGAAGGGTCCCAGGTTTGATTCCGGTCAAGGGCACATGCCCAGGTTTGCGGGCTCAATCCCCAGGAGGGGATGTGCAGAAGGCAGTCGATCAATGCTTCTCTCTTATCACTGATGTTTCTATCTCTACCTCTCCCATCCTCTCTGAAATCAATAAAAATGTTAAAAAAAAAAAAAAAAAAAGAATGACTTGTTCCACATTTTGGCTCGGACAGCGAGGCGAACACTCATTTCACCTCAGGATCTCGGAGATGCACCCTTTGTTCATTTTCTTGTTTACCTCTGAAACTCAGTTCTCTTGTTTACCTCTGAAACTCAGGAGCAGGTCCCCAGTCCCCTCCCCCACTTTGCCCTCTCTGGTCACCTGTTAAAACCCACCCATTGAAGTCATCCTGCTTCTGTGAATCTGCCGGTGTTTAGAAAGACAACGAGCTGTACAATTTCATTTCAGGGACTTATTCGCCAAAGAATGACTCATATTTCTGGACAGGTTCTGTTCAGTTGAGCAGTGAACCTTCCCTACCGGTTCCTGTCCCTTTCCTACTTGGTATGTGTGTGTGGGGGGGGGCGGTGAGGGGTCAATGAGAGTGTCAAGTGTGGTAGGAGCCTTGCACAAAAAGCTATATTTTAATGAACTTGACCTCAAACAAGTTTTTAAAAATATCTGCGTCCTGGTAACAATGACTTACCGGGGAGAGGTCTGCTGACGTCAATTCCTTTTATAACTCTTATTTGCTGGCAAGAGGAGGGGCTTGCGCCTGTGTTATTGTTCTGTGAGTTGGAGTCTGGGTCATTCTGACCTACCCACTGACAGGAGGCCCTGGAACCACCTGCACACGGGGAATAGGAAGAAACAAACCAGAGGTGACTCAGGCCTTGCTCCTGAGTCCTGCAGTTTCACAGGCTCCCAGGAGGTGGCGGCCACTTTTTGGAAAATTGTCTCCAGGCTGCCCGGCCTCCCTCTGCACAGAGTGAGCAGCTGCTACCGAGGGGCCGCTGGTGGAAAAGCAGGAAGTCAGCAATGCTTGGGTTAACCTTGCTCTTTTCACGGAAGCAGGGCAGGGAAAGCAGCGTGTTGCTCAGTGACACCTGGAGGTGAGATGGCTCGGGCAGCACACAGTCTGCCCGGAGAACCCTGTGTCATTACAAATCGCCTGAGGCGTGCGTGGGGACCATCGCCTTCTTTTAGAGGTTAAACCGTTGGAGGGATGTCTGAACTCTACAACAACACTGCACCTTGCTTGCCATCTCAGGAGCAAAACAAAACCAACCCCTCAAAGGACCAGGTTTTGAAAACAAAAGCAAAACGAAAATGGCCCCAGGGTTTTGGGTGCCTGGCAGTTTGTGAAGCTGCTGGGGACTGAGCTCAACCTGTGAGTCGTGAGGACAGCGGGTCCACGGGTCCTGGGGGCTCTCGCTGGCCACACACGTTCCCCAAGTTCAATCGATGTCATGAGACTCGGAAGGACTGTGTGTGGAGAGTGTCATGTTTCATAGGTTCACGAGTCAGCGGGCCAGCAAGGGTCCCGGAGTAAATGCAGGGCTGTGGTCCTGCCGCATGGGCACCAAGCCCAGCCGTTACTGTGTGTCCCCATCGTGCTTGGAGCACCCCCTCCAGTTGTGGGGTTGGCCCTGAGAGCTTGGATACCTGGCATGTCTGTCCGGAAGTGGCTGTTCTCACCTACGTGGCCAGGCATCCCCACTGTGTGGCACTCTGCTTTCTCAACACAAACCTTTGGGAAGAGTAGCCAAATAAGGAGTTCAGAATTCTACTTTCCCCATTTTTATTACAAACAGAGAACACCATCCCCTGTTGAAGGTCAAGTTGGCAGTGGTGGAGGGTCTTCGAACCACAGCCTGCCCGACCCCAGGAGCCAGGCGGGGCTGCCTTGTTGTTCTCCACAAGAGTCCGGCTCACTTCCCTCCTGGGAGCATCCCCACCTGCAAGGTTCCAGGTAGGACACGCAGCAGTGCAAAGCCAATTGTGCCATTTGCCTGGTGGCCACAGCAGGGACGGCGTGAGTGCAGAGCGTGGAGCGGCCCCGGGAGCCCAGTGTCCGAGGGTCTGTGGATGTGGGCCCCATGGGTATACACAGGGCAACATGGCTGATATTCATCTATTCTGAGTGGTTGGGACAGTTTTGGCAAAAACCACAGTCTCCTAGAAAAATGAAAGCCTGCCAATTCAGCACAATTCCATAATTTATTCCTGGATAAATTATTTTTAGAAGTACAGCATTAGAAGGAGTTCCAGCTACTCTGCAAATCACCGTTGAGTTGACACAGAGCGAATGCTTTTCTTGGTGTGAGTGATTCAGCAAAACGCCGTGACTTGGCACTTCTGGAATCAAGAGCTTAAAAATGGAGGTTTCCTGTCCGTCCATAAGCACAGATGCCTTCCTCTCATTTCCTTCTCAGACCGTCATGAGGTGTGCTCACAGATGGTGAGAGAACGACCCAGCAATGTGCAGAGAGAAGGGGTGCAGGGACCCCACGTGTGTTGGGTCCTGATGAACAATTTGGAGTTGCCTTCACTCAGACACATCTCCTTCATCTCGAGGGCTGTGGGGAAGTCGGATGTTAAACCCTAGAAAGTCCTTCCCAGGAGGAAAGCGGAGATCTGTTGCCTCTGGACCTGACAGGGAATAGTGAGGATCACTGCATTTAATCAACCCATCAATAAAGGACTATTAGCCCAGCCGGTATGGCTCAGTGGTTGAGCATCGACCTATGAACCAGAGGTCACGATTTGATTCCCGGTCAGAGCACATGCCTGGGTTGTGGGCTCGATCCCCAGAGGGAGTATGCAGGAGGCAGTCAATCAGTTATTCTCTCTCATCATTGATCTTTCTATCTCTCTCTCTCCCTCTCCCTTCCTCTCTGAAATCAATAAAAATATACTTTTTCAAAAAGTGACTATTAGACCACATGGATGGCTCAGAAAACAGTTTCCAGGGAAATTTACTCTGTCGCACAGTCTCCTGCTCTGGATGGAGGACAGTCTGGACAAAACTGGAGAGAACGAAGGAGCAGGGAGTCTGAGAGTCACCAGAGCATGAGAGACCTGCCGGTCCTGCCTCGTTATCCCAGAGCTCACCTTTGGAAGCCCAGTGCCTGCTGGTGGGTCCACGGCTGGGGCCTGCAGAGGGAGAGGAAGGTGACTATGCCTGAGAGGCCTTGGAACCAGCTGGACTCAGTCCTAGGCCCTCAGTCCCAGTGGGTCTGTGGGGTCCCCTTCCTAGGGCTCCTGTCACCCTCAGGATGCAACTGGACGGGTCTGAGCTGGTGGGGGGGTGAGGAGGCGTGGCACGGGCAAAGAGCGGCATCAGTACAGCCTTCATGAAGAGCCTGGACAGTCACACAGACACATTTTAGGGACCTTTCCAGGAAAACAGTAACATTGACCTGTGCTTGGTAGTCACCAAACATAACAGTCTCCCACATTACGTTTCCAAATCAGGAGAGCAGCTGTGGATGAAGGGCAGGAAAGGTAAGAGGATGTAACTGAGGGGAAGAAGGGAAGATGATGGGACCCAACTGCCCACATGAGCACAGTCACACTGGGCAGCTGGGCATACATGTGCCTGTACCATCAGGCCTCCCCCAGGGGCCGCCTTAGAGGGCAGATACCGACAAGCTCACTAAAAGATCACAGGCTCAGAGCGATGCCACCTCAGGAACATATCAGGGGGCTCTACTCTGGTCTGCCCCTGGGGAGCCCAGGGCCACTCAGGATCAGTCCGCTCACCAGCCAGGCAGAGAGCTCCCTCTCGGCCCCTTTGGTTTCCTTGAGGCTCATTCTTCCCCTTCCCCGCTTGTTAGCAAGAGCCAGGGGGTGGCAGTGCCGAGAAATGATGAAACGGGTTAAAACTGGGATAAAGGATTATGCAGACACCTCCTGTTTACCCTGGTCCTGGTAATTCATATCAACAAGGGGCTCAACTAACAAGTTCTAATCCTGGAGTTTCATCTGTGCTTGGGACTTAAAATAAGAACGACATCCTTGGCCCTCAAACAGCACCAGGGAGCTGCTTGAAGGTTCTGATCAAAAGCTGCAGTTGTGTTTATCCTCGGGACCAAGGCTGTGGAGTGGGGATGCAGCCTGGGCTGCATGAGGATGAACTGGCTGGGCGTGCGGCCGGACACCGGACAGGGAGACACCCTGGTGGCTGTCACGTGTGGCCTGCGCTGGGGACCACTGTGAGATGGGGGGGGGGGAGCTTGATTAGTGTATATTTACATTCCCTTACATCTTTTATTTATTATATTTATAATTATAAAGACAGTTGCTGCATCACGGGAAATATACAGTAGCGAAGCAGAGAGTAGAAAAATAGTTATGCACAATCTCATTACCAGATATACACGCTATTAATATTTGGTCATATTTCCTCCCAGGTCTTTATGCCTTTTTTAAGAAAAGCATAATTGAAATCATACAGCATATATAATTTTGGAAACTTTAAAAATGTAATGTGGCATAAACATTTCCTCATGCATTAAGCAAGTTTGTAAACACCAAATATAAACACAATTTTTAATGGCTGCATAAAATTGAAATATATGGATGGACCACACTTCACAGTTTTCCCACTTAAATTATGCTTCTAATACTATTAATGCTGGCTCCTCCTTGCTGAGCCCTTACTACTTCCACATATAGTATTTGTTGCAGGGGGGAGTTGTTTTGTTTTTGTTGTTATTAATCCTCACCAGAGGATATTTTTCCATTGACTTTTAGGGAGAGTGGAAGTGAGGGGAAGACAGAGAGAAACATAGATGTGAGAGAAACACATGGATGGGTTGCCTCTTGCACGAGTCCTGACCAGGGCCCGGGCCGGGGAGAAGCTTGCAACTAAGGTACATGCCCTTGACCAGAATCAAACCGGGGGCCCTTTGGCTCAGTGGATAGACCAACGCTCTATCCACTGAGCCAAACCAGCTAGGGCTGTGGTTTTAATTCTCAAATCATTCTATGGAGTAAATACTACTATTTTACCAACATTAGAGATGCGGACACCAGGACTCACTAAGGGCTCATTGTCCTGATCCAGGTTCCAGGCCAGATGACACCGCCGAGCAGGGTTTGAACCTCAATTTGGGTGACCCATAGTCTACAGTCCATACACGAATGCCTAGAAACCCTCCCAAGTGGCCAATCTCGGGGCACCTCGAGGTGAAACTGGGAGCAGGACAGGGAGCTGGGTCTGCTCCCCAGGTCTCACCATCTGGCAGGGCACTCAGACAGACACTGACTGCCTGTCTCACTTTGGGGGAGCCACTGGGCCTTCCCTCTTTTGTAAGATGGAGACACAGACCTGCTGTGACCCTCAGGAGGAATAGTGAGGACCGAGAGTGAATGAGTATCCTGTACACCTGCTGGGCCCCAAGACTGGCCACCCCTTCCAGGCCTGCAGCACCAGCACCAGCCATTTGCAAACCCTGGTGTCTAGGAGTCGCTTGAGCAACAGAATATGATCCAGTCTTAAACAGGAAGTTCAGACACACCTGCAGCGAGGATGGACCGGAGGACATGATGTCAGTACAATCAGCCAGTCACATAAGACAAACACAGTGTGATTCCACTTATACAAGGGACCCTGAGTAGCCAAATTCATAGAGACAGAAAGGAGAGGGTGGGTGCCGGGGACTGGGGCTGGGGCTGGGGCTGGGGAGTCGTTGTTTAATGGGGACAGAATTCAAAAGGGAAATTTGGACACAGACACACAGAGAAAATGCCATGTGGTGACAGAGGCAGAGACTGGAGCCCAGGCTGATGAGGGCTGCCAGCCGCCCCCAGAAGCTGGGAGAGGCCAGGAGCCCTCCTGCAGAGCCCGGGAGGAACTGCAAGCTGCCACCTGCACCTTGAACTTCTGACCTCAGGTTCGGCCACAGGCTAGGTCTCTGCTGCTTGTAGCCTCCAATTCACAGAACTCATTCTACCAGCTGGTGGGGGAAAGGAACAGACAGCTTCAACAGGTGTTTCTCCACTGACCCCATGAGAAAGCAAAGTAGGAAATCCGCTGCGCAGGATTGAAAGGTAAAATGGTAACAAACTTCTCCTGGATTTGTAGGGTTCTGCATGCTGTTTAACTTTCAATGCAAAGTAAATGTTTCTACATCACGAATACTTTTGGAAAAGAAAAGCAGTCCCTACTCAGAAAGCACAGTCAAGTGTGGGTGAGCGGCCACCTGCGGAAGTGCAGTGCCGGCTCCCCTGGGGGTGTGTATGGCACTGTGTATCGATGTCTGGGCGATGTGTCCTCTCTGAATACAAGGAGGCGAGGCTTGACTTCAAGCTCAACAGGATGGGAAGGTATAACTTGCTTACCAACGAGAAAACAAGCAGCCACGTGAGGCTTTGGAACAGCCCAGAGCTCTCTGCTGACCGGGCCCTCCTCACCCACCTGTACACCCAGCCCCATCAGGTCTTCTTCTCCCGGCTCTGGCTCTGCATCTGTGCAGCCAGATGACTCAAAGGGGCTCTGTCAGCCTCCCCAGATTAAAGGTGAGAAATGGATTGGGAATGGAGGTTCTCTGCTCACTGGAAAAGGCATCTCCAAGCCACACGTCAGCAGTGACAGCGACATGGAAGAGCACACACACCAGGCACATGTCTACCTTATAACAGCGAAAACAAAGGGAAGGGCTCTTTAGAGTTCACTGTCCCGGGGCAAGCACAAAAGGGCGCCTTGGCCGTTTGAATGGGTTATCTGCAGACAGCTATGTTGAAGACCTACAGATGCTCCCAGCTTGGGTGTGTCCTGCATACGATCACATTTGCACTGGCGAAGGCAGTCAACTGCAAGTTCAAACAGCAGTCCTGAACTTGAAGGGGACAAATGGATACAGTCTCATTTTAGCCATTTGCATGATGGTGGCTTTTCTTTCAACTTGGACCACTGGGATACTTTTCAACATTTTAAGTAGCATAGTTTTCAAAGCTAATAAACAGATTTTACGTTTCAGTGGAGAACTTAGCAATACAAGCATGCAGTTTCAAGCCCACTGGAAGCTCAGAGCAATGTCCTTGCCCCTAGAGAGTGGGGAAAACTGTGGAAACCCCATTTCGATACCAGAACCATCCCAAGGAATGGGAAGAGGCCACAGCATCGAGGGAATTTTGGCAAAACCAGTGGGAAACATTGCTGAAGAGGGTGGGGCCCCCCTGTTCCCACCCCACCCTGCTTTCAGCATTGACCTTTTGATAACTGGAAATTCTGATGATTAACAAAAATTCTGAACTTGAAAACTCGAACGAAGCTTCAGCAGCTCAATAATGATGGCTTATCATATTCCTAGCTATGTTTCATTGAAGTTTAGAGAAGAGGGCGGCTGAGAAAACATTAGAGGAAACTTATTTTGTCTGGAGAGAAGAGAGACTGAGGAATGAAGAGTTATTATTAAGGTAAGAACTGTCGGTCATTCTGTCCCCCCGGTGGACAGACAGGAGAGCAGGGAAAATGGTGGTTGTGGGGTCCCCTGACCAGTCGGGCAGGAAGGGGACCCTGGACTCCCACAGGTGGCTTCTCTCTGGAGGCCCATCCCCGGAGTCTGGAGGTTTGCTGTGTTCCCTAGCAGCCTGTGACCTGTACTCTAGTGACCGCTTTCTGCTCATGCACCCCAGTTTGGGACTGCTTTCCTTCTGGGTCTGTCCTTTTTCTCTGGGACACTTTCAGCTCACAGTGCTACTTCAGTCTGTGCTCCAGTAAAGGTTATGACAGTCAGAGTTAGGTAAAGACCTAACTCTCCAGGAAACCTGATTCCATGCGCCCTGATGGGTCCAGTGCTTCAGGAGATGAATGGATCTGTTGGACACTTTTATTTTATGACAGACACTCTGCGGTGTACCATGTGACAGGCACCGTTCTCAGTACTTCCTGGCTGTTAACTGGGTTCCTGCTCTAATGATAAAGGCAAGTGCAGTTACTGACCCTACTTGACAGGTGAGTAAATGGGGCACAGACAGGAAAAGTGGGTTTCCCAGGACCACACTGCTGGGAAGTGGATGAGATGACAGCAAGTCTCCTCTTCATATGTGGATGTGAAGTGTAACGAAATACACCTGCGTCGATGCAGGACGGAGCCTCCCGGCCTGCAGGTGAGGACTCACAGGCCAGGTGTGAATCTGCACAGAGTTCAGCAGTGATAGGACTGCGAGCTCAGCTCCGTAAAGTCACGGCTTTTTGAGCCTAAATCAGACCCTAGCTGTGTTTGTGCAAATGCTGCATCATCAGCCTTGATACATTCACATTTCTCTAAACTCCAGGGACGTTTACTTCTTCAGGCAGGGCTGGTCCTGTTAGTGGTCGGCAAACTCATTAGTCAGCAGAGCCAAATATCAACAGTACAACGATTGAAATTTCTTTTGAGAGCCAAATTTTTTAAACTTAAACTTCTTCTAATGCCACTTCTTCAAAATAGACTCGCCCAGGCTATGGTATTTTGTGGAAGAGCCACACTCAAGGGGCCAAAGAGCCGCATGTGGCTCGCGAGCCGCAGTTTGCCGACCACTGTGTTAGTGGGACCACCCTCCTCCTTTCCTCACTTCCTCTTCCCCAGCCCTGTCGCTCATGGGCACCAGGGCTAAGTTAAAAGTGTTTCCTGAAGTTGATACGAAGACTGGGCAATAAAGGAAGTTGGCCCCAAATCTAAATAGAGCATCTTAATTCAGTCAGAGAGCTTTCTCATTGAGCAATCTCTCTCCACCGCACAGATGAAGAAATGCAAGCACGTTTGTGGCTAGGGAAAAGGAAGGGCTCATTATCGAACAGGCTGCGCTGCGTCTGACCTCTGCTCAGCCTCCAAGCTCCCTGTTCAGTATCTCTAATCGCAAGCACCCCAGGAGAATTTTGCACATCTTACAATCAACTTGTAATGAAGAAGCAATGGCAAGTTTAAAAGGTGTTTTTGATCAGTATGCCATTAAAGATTGCACTAACATTCATTTGAGCATGAAGGTTGATCATTTTTCATTATATAGGACTAGAGGCCTGGTGCATGAAAATTCATGCACTGGAGTGGGGTGGTCCCTCAGCCTGGCTTGCCCCCTCTCACAGTCCAGGAGCCCTCAGGGGCAGGAGGCCGCCTGGAGATCAGGGGAAGGCAACGCCCCCATCACACCTCTGATGCTGCCACTGCCGGTAGAGCAAGCCTCGGCTGGCCCTGGTTACCTGAGCCTCAAGCTGGCCCTGGGCAGCTGGGCAGCTGCCAGTCGAGGCTTGCCTGTGCCTCAGCCAGCCCTGCTTGCCTGAGCCTCAGTCAGTGGGGGATGCATGAGGACCTGAGGCCCCCGGCAGGGCTGAGGGGACTGGGCATTGCCATCTTGTGGCTGTGGGTGCCAACATCTTGTGAGGGTGTGATGGTCAATTAACATATACCCTCTTTATTATATAGGATATATACACACATACATTTTGGCTGTTCCCATTGAAACAGTGGTATTCTCCATTTAATGCATTTTAAAATAATTAGGTGATATAAGCATGATTTCTTGACAAATACACTTTTAAAATGTGACACTATACACTGTTGGGTTTGGGCTCATCACATACACTAAAGTGTCAACAGCACTTAGGTTCATGTCATAACATCAGAAACAGACCAAAAAAAAAAAAAAAACAAACTAAAAAACACAGTCCTGGTCTATTTGGAATGTTTGCGTTTTGTTCCTTAATGACTAGTTTTTAAAATATTTATACTTTTATTGGCCACTAAGTGCCACACACGTTTAATTAATATGCTTTTAGATATGTGATAGAAAATTATTCTATCTTAAATGGAAACTATATCATTATTTATTCTTTGATATACAAACTGAAATGTTATTACCACTTAGCAATGAGACCACCTGTGGGGGGTTTCAGTGGTATTTTTTTCTGCAAGTTTTAAAACAATCTTTTCCCCCCCAGGGAACAGAGAGGGCACTGCTAAAACCCCAAACACCTGTCCACCTGCAGGCTGCTCTTCACGCTTCTGCTGGACAACAGCGCCCCTATCCGTGCTCCTGCCTGTTCCTTCCCATCCTTACCCTGAGGGCCGAATTACACACTGAGCCATGGTTCAGATTTTCTCTACGTGCTCCCGATCTCAAGGCCCATGGAGCAATGATGGTCGCCTCCTGTTCCAGCCCGGCTCCTCGGGTGCTTTGATAACCATATGTCACTAGTTCTGTTTTCTCCAACCCAGGAGGGCACAGCCACTGCCTTGAGCCCCAATAAAGGCCGCGGGGTCAAGCGACCCACGTAGACCCACATCACTGCGTGGTCTGAGCAGAACGTTCCGGCCTGGCCCTGATGGCAATAAATGGTTGCTAAATTTGAGCAAAAACATAAAAAATCCTAGAGCTGTTGAAAGAATAGTGCAGTGCCGAAACCGGTTTGGCTCAGTGGATAGAGCGTTGGCCTGCGGACTGAAGGGTCCCAGGTTCGATTCCAGTCAAAGGCACGTACCTTGGTTGCTGGTTGCGGGCACATCCCCGGTGGGGGGGTGTGCAGGAGGCGGCTGATCGATGTTTCTCTCTCATCGATGTTTCTGGCTCTCTATCCCTCTCTCTTCCTCTCTGTAAAAAATCAATAAAAAATATATATTTTTTAAAAAGTTTAAAAAAAAAAAGAAAGAATAGTGCAGTAAGAGACAGTAAGACTTTTAATCTTTTGGAACCAGAAATTAAAGATGACCTCTATTGCTCAAATTTGGAATGTATTCAAAAGAGCAACCGACATCTTCATTGATTTGTATTATCCTATTATATTTATTTTGTGTTCTAGCCAATCATAACATTGTTAGACTACCAACTGCTTGACTAATCCACAAAGTTAGCAGGTTTCTGCTTCTTAACACATCCTTAATGTTCTACTGTCAGGAAATACGGGAAATACAAATCACAGTCTGAGGTGCTTACAAAACAGCCATCCTAAAAATAGCCCACTCACCCACCAACTTCCCCTCGCCTGAGTGTTCAGGAGCCATCCCAGTCACAGTCTTAGTAAATATTTCACTCCAGGTATAATCAGTTGCTTCTGAAAGTATATTACAAGTAGATGAAGCATGAGATGTTTACTTTTTTCCAAAGGAATGTAATAGGATCGAGTGTATTTAGAAGGGGAAGTCTAGCATAATGATGGTGATTTTCTTGGAGCTGTAGGTAATGCTGTCATAATCTGGGATTTTTTCCCCCTGCACATCTGGGTATAGATTTATTTAAATAAGAGCAATGCCTTTTGAATATCCAAACTTTTTTCTGTTTTGAAACACAGGTACTATGTCTGCTTGATAAGGGAACACTGAATGTTAAACTTATTCCAACTTTTACTCAAGATGGTACCATGTGTTTCATACTGAGACTTCCAAGCCAGTGCAGGACTAACCCAGGGCCTTCCTTGGAACACAGGGAAGAATGTCACACAAGACAAAACAGACTCTCCTGCAAGATGCCTCGGCTCAAACCCCAGACCACCACCCGTGGTTGTGTCCCTGAGGCCTATGGCATAGGCTCTCTGTCTCAGAGTATAAAAGGAAATGAGTTCAGCATAGTTCCTCCCCAGCGAACTGGGTTGCTGTGAGGAGTCAGTGAGTGACGGAGTGTAAGATCACTTTCAACAGTAACTGGTTATTATTCCTACTTAAGGGGAAGCATTGACCTGCCCATTTAATTATGATGGTTGAGTCTCTCCTGAAGTATATGGGCCAGACAGCTGTAACTACTTTCTGTTTCAAAAAGTAAAGACATTTCTTCCATTATTTGGAACATAAGCAAGTACAGTGGTGACTAAACCCTCCTTTGTCATCTGATATGAACAATAGCTTTTGTCATCAAGAGATCTTGCACTTGGCAAAGTGGACTATGGGCAGTTGTTTTCGAAAAACTAATTTATAGATAAGAAGTGACTATGTCTTCTCAAGGAAAAGTCTTTGAAAGTTACTGATGTGTTGGTCAGGGCTGAAATTCTTTTCCTTTTAAAGAAGTTCGAGACACCAGATGAAAGACATTAAAAAGTTATAAAGTAGATTTAGTGTTGAGTAGAGTCCAACATTCTCCATTAATTGGGTGGTTTCCAGTGGCAAAGATCCACATCTCCTTGCAGACAACAACTTGAAAGAGGATGGAGGGGAGGACATGGATTCTGGAAGGAATGGGACCAGGGAAAGATATCCATCCATGGGAAGAGCCCATAGAAAGTGTCCAACCAGACTCCATATCTTCCTCTTAGTCAGCTTCATTCCATCAACTTGCAGTTCATGTACAACTGGCAAATTATGCAAATGTATAGCCCAATTCACAGGAAATCTGGTGCACCAGGAGGAAAAGCTGACCCTTCCTGGTAGATGTCTACAGCAAAATGGAAACAATAAAAGTCATTTGCTGGACATCTCTCATGCCTAACTTCCCCCCTAAGTGGTTATTGTCCTCCATGTCACAGATGAGGAACCCAGAGGTGAGTAACTTGCCCAATGTCCCACAGTGAGTGGACCCTATGATACCAGAGGCTGTCCTCTTAATCACGGTGCTTCTCATGGAATTAATGAGGCCTGTTCTCCATTCTCTTGGCACCCTTTACACTCAATCTGGAAGTTTTCAGACAGCACTACTGAATCTACAAAAAGGGAACTTGAACTTGATAAACAAGGTCACTACCTTTTAGGACAATTCCAGATATTAACAACATTGATATGAGCAGAATGTGAGAGGACCACCATAAATAAGAACACAAATTAGAGAAACACCTTGCCTTTAGGGTCCAAGTCTTTTCATCTATAAAAGGAAACGATTGGAACATATGAAGGTACTCTACCCATTCACTCATTTACCCATAAAAAAGCAAGTCTTAGAGCACTTTTAATGAGCCAGGCCCTGGGTCCCTCAGTTTAGACTGCGGGGAACGGGCCGAAACTGGCAGTCCAATGCTCCTGCCTGCCGCTTCTGCTCATCCTGGCCCCACTGCGCCTGCCGCCACAGCAGCTCGGTAGGCTCGCTGCCGCTCCAGTGCAGTCTCCGGGCTGCGGCGGCCAGTCGTGAGCCCTGCGTCTGGCACCCATCGGTCAGCTGAGCAGTGCTCCCACTGTGGGAGCGCACTGACCATCAGGGGGCAGCTCCTGCATTGAGTGTCTGCCCCCTAGTGGTCAGTGCATGTCATAGCGACCTGTTGACTGGTCACTTAGGCTTTTAGATAGATAGATAGATAGATAGATAGATAGATAGATAGATAGATAGTTACAATGTGCTATGGATGGTGTTAGCCATTCATTCACTCAACAATTATTTGTTAAGGTTCTATTAGGTGTCAGTACAAACTAAATTGGGGAAATCAGGGTGATGTCAGTGAATTGTATCAATGTGATATCCTGGTTGTGATAACAGCTTTGAAAGATGTGACCACTGAGAGAAACTAGGTAAAGGGTTCCTGGATCTTTCTGTATTATTTCTCATAACTGCACGAAAATCTATAATCATCTCAAAATAAAAAGTTTAATTAAAAAGAGTGCTACAGATGCATTCTTAAACCAGTATAATGTGAGGGAAAGAGAGACACTTCTATTTTAAATGAAGGTTGGTATATTATCAGAAGGGACTGGGCACTTGAACGTCTGAAATAGGCTGTTATTATGCCAAGAAGTGACTAGACGTTTTTGTATGATTCAAGAGCTATTAGAAAGGTTCTGAGGACCGGCTGGAGATTTCCTCCGAGGAGGCAGGAAGCAGCAGCTTGCGGGGCATGTGAAGAGGTGGGTGAGGGATGAGGAAGACGCAGTGGTTTTCGGCTATATCCTGGATGTCCTGCTCCTCCTGTGCTGTGTGTGTCTGGTCTGCACCTTGACAAATATCAGTGCACTCAGAGCTCTCATCAGCCAGTGTGTTATCTTCATCTCTACTTTACTAGACACGTGAAGGTTCAGTCAGCCAGACCTCACACCCATGATGAGGCAATGTCTGAACTCGAACCCACACATTGTGCTCCAGGACTGCCACTTGTAAGCATTATGCTACTGCCCTCATTACGTGGAGCAAATGTGGGCAAAATTACATGAAAGGCTCTATGTTTTAATACCTCAATAACTTTATCATCATCACCACAACCACCATCATCATCATAGTCATCAGTTCATTCACTCTAAATCCCACCAACATCCTTTGCACTGTTTGTATCACAGGAATCAATGACTTTTTTAAATCGTCATGTCAAGAATAGTAATGATCATTTATCAAGTGCATAATACATACTGTAGCAAATCCTTCACTTATCTCATTGTATCCTCTCAACAAACCCTTGCAAGTTACTTCTTTTACAGACATGAGAATGGTAATTGGGAGAAAATAAGTTATCCACGGCTTGTAAGAAAAACACTTACATCCAGAGCCTTCGATCTACTGCCTGGCCTTTGGCCATCACAGCACAGGGCCTCCCTGACCGGGTTGCCTCTCTCCAAGTGATTGAGCTGGGCAAGAGGAAACACCGGGCCCTGAAGCAATTGCTGACATTGCCCTGCATTCCAACCTTTTCCCTTGATATTCCCATTTATTGGATGAGTACACCTCAATATTTGTAACTTGTAGTACAAATACTCTTTATTTTGTTCCCTGCAAAATACTCAACTCAAAATTAGGATTGCCAGCTAGCAAATGCAACAGGAGGCCTTTGGCTTTCCAATATCCGGGTGGGTTAAGGAGGTCTGCACATCTGGGAAACCATCTCATCATTATCAGGCAGCCAGTGTGCCCCCGATGCATTGTGGGTCAGGGAGAGCACAGTGTTTTGTAACCATGGAAACAAAGTGAATTTGAGATGCCCAGAGTAAAACCTCCAGTATCCAGATCACACTCAAAGAAGGCAAAGAAAAGCGCTAACGTGGCTCAGTGCAGAGGAAGTGCTGCTCAAACACGGAGACCTGAATGATACCAAGCCACTACCCAAAAGGGAAGCTGGAGCAACAAAGAGGGGCTCTGCCCCCTCTCTTCCCTCTATTGCCTGGTTTCTCCCACCCCAACCCCTTGCTCTCACTTTTTGTCTATCTTTCCAGAAGGGTTTACCATTCACGAGCCAATGGGAAAGAACCTCCATCCTCGGCAGCCCTCCCTAACCTGGGCATCTCTAGCCACCTGCCACACCCTTGAGATGGGTAAGGCCAAAGGATTTCCTAGAAAATGGGGTCTTTCCTTCTCATGTTGGCAACTTCCTGAGATTATTATGGAGAATGATGCTTTCAGTCATGGTGGAATCCTACATATCCTGTGAATCCTTTATTGACTCTGCTGTAGGGAAATGGGGCTATGTCAATTTCCAAAATTAACTGGGAAAAAACTCATTTTGTATGAGCTTTTCCAGACTCCCCAAGGCCAAGGGAGCCATAGCCCTTAACGCTTCATTCTTGACTTTAGTCTTGGAGAGATGGACTATGTTCTTACCATCTGCTCACAGCCTCATCTGTTGCACTGGCTTTAGCTGGATGTCCATCAAGGTAAGAACTTTGGGGTCACAGGTAGTTTCTTCAGTGACTTGGATGAACTGACTTGGGATGTTGGGTGCCCAGATCTACAACATCCCTGTGGGTGCTGAGGAGGTGTATGGGAATAAGCGGGCGGGAAGCGGAGAGTTTGGAAATGAGAGAGCATACCCATGCTTCCTCCTGGACCTGGCTGCCAAGTCCATCTGGTCTGGGCCTGCACCTGGGTCCCAGGGATTGTGGCAGCTCCACCTAAGGACACAGCATGCCTGCTGGTTGCGTGAGAGTGTAGCTGAGGAAACAGCTTGTAATGCTGCAATTACTGTTCATTTGTTGCTATGGTATTCCTGAGGCCTGTTTGGACCCATGAATGTCTTGATTATTTTTAATAACCAACATTCTGTGCATCACAAAGGGCTTTGGAACCATCTTCAGAGGTTGCTCCTCACAACAGACTCACATCAGTAGTGGCCCTGCCATTTAACAAACCAGCACCACTTGGGGTGTTGTTCCAATAACCAAAATGAGGAAGGTGGAGAAAAGACAGATGACAAATGATATTATCATTACAATGAAGAAAACTTGGCTTCAAGTTAAATTACATTTGACATAAAGTGATGTTTCGACATCAAAGGACATCATTTGATATCACTGGGGCTTTGACATCGAGTTGGTGTCACAGTTTGGAGGACATGTTGCTTGGAGAACAAGGTTACTGTTTTTAAAGGGAGGCCAAGAGAGAATAAAGGAGATGGGCAATAACTCCATCTGTCAAATCTTTGGTTTCCAAAGAAACTATGTAGAAAATTAACCAACTCACAGTTCAATCTTTTATGTATTGGAGCCTATATTCAGAAAATGCTTACAGCTTATAAATAATAATGTATAGTAATTGTTACATATACTATATGAATAATATTAAAATAACATAATAAAAAGCAACAATATCCTCCTAGGGGTAGATAGATCATGGTATATTCATGCAATGGAATTCTTTATCACTGTAACAATGAGTGACACAGAGCTACATACATCAGGATCTGTGGACTGCATCCCAAACGTAAACTTCAATCTAAAAGTGCATTGTCTACAATATATTCCACTTATGGAGACTTCAAAAAACATGCAGGACTAAGCAATATATGGTTAAGGATACCTAGCAATGTGGGAAAATTATAAAGGAAGTTAAGTGAATAATTAACACAAAGTCAGGATATGGTGAAGTTGGGGATGGGGAGAGGTGACATCAGGGAGGAATATACTTCCCTGTAGGTTTACAGTTGTGGGTATATGAAACAGAGTGTATTCTTATATTATTTATTTATATCACAACTGTAGACCTACTCTTGCCCATCCCTGTACGGTATAACCTGTGCCTTTAAATATTTTTTATTTAATTTTAGAGAGAGAGGGAGAGAGAAAAACATCGATGTGAGAGCAAAGCACAATCATCTGCCTATTGCACACCCACTACTGTGGATTAAGCACACAACCCAGGCATGTGCCCTGACTGGGAATCGAAGCAGCAACCTTTTGGTACTCTGGACGACACCAGCCAACTAAACCACCTGGTCAGCGCTAACTTCCTCCTGCCGAGCAGTTGTGTTGACTTGGGGCCGTGAAGGCCTTCCATCTGCACAGAAAATAACATGCTCTCTACTGATTAGTACATGGAATTATAAATGATTTCCAACCCTAGTGATCATGAATCAGTAATAGTGTAGCGAAGTCAAGTGGCTGAATTCTCAAATATGTGAGTTTCTATCTTTGAAAAAGCAATTGTGAACCAGGAGGATGATGATGATGATGATGATGATGATGATGATGATGATGATGATTTTTAAATCTTTAACAGAATGTGTTGGCAAAAATCATACAAAATAAAGTAGGTGATCAATTTTTACATTCTTCCTTTATTTGATTTCCTTGGAACACAGCAAGATCATATTAGAAAGTGAGTATCTACAATTTCCCTCTGCCTCTGATTATACCAGTAGAATGAAATTGGGGAAGAGGGAGGTAAAGAGAAACATTTTTGCTTTTGATTTCAAGTCCTCTCATTACTAATCATCGAGCATCTTTTCAGGTGCTTATTGACCAACTGTCAATTTTGTTTGAAAAGACATGTATCAGGTCCTTTGCCCATACTTTAATTGTGTTTTTTTGTGTGTGTTTGTGTTGTTGTTGAGTTGTAAGGGTTATTTATTCTGAATATTAGAATGTTATCATATATATGACTTGCAAATATTTTCTCCCACTTTGTGGGTTTTCTTTTCAATTTCTGGCAGGTGTCCTTTGAGGCACAAACGTTTTTCATTTTGATAAAGGTCAATTTATCTACTATTTCTCTTTGGTTGCTTGAGCTTCATGTATCATATCTCAGAAACCTTAATCCAAAGTCCTAAGAACTGATACCTGTGCTTCCTTTTTAAAGTTATAGTTTTATCTCTTGTGTTGTAGGTCTTTGGCTCATTTTGAGTTAATTTTTGTATATGGCATGAGATAGGGCTCCAAATTCATTCTTTTGGAGACGTCCCAGCACCATTTGGTAAATGGCCTTGGTACCCTATTTGAAAATCAATTGACCTTAATAGATGGGCTTATTTCTGGACTCCCAAGTCTATGCTCTTGAACACTGCCTTGATCGCTGTAGCTTTGTAGTAGTTTTGAAAGCAGGTTGGGTGAGTTCTCCAACTGCTTTTCTTTGTCAATGGTTTTGGCTGTTTTGAGTCCCTTCTGTATGAATTTTAAAATAGTTTGAGCTTCTTGGATGTGTTCAGATGTTAAAATGATAGCGGGCTCACATGAGGCTGAAGAACAAGACTTGTGAGATGCACAGAGCCAGGCTGCTCTGGAAGCTGGCAAAGAGGGCTCGGGCTGTGCTGGACTTGATTTGAGGGCTAGCCCTTACGTGTCTGTGCACAAAGTCTAACGGCTCCTTTGTTTGTTGCTTCACATTCCACAGTTGCCAAGTCCTGGTGGGTCCAGGTCCCACAGCTAAGCTTTCGCTATCAGGGAACCAGGAAGCAGGGGCGGGGGGGTCAGTGGGGGCTCTTGTCCTTCTAACTTTGGTATTAGGTGATGGGATTGCAGCAGGTGACAAATTTCACTGCATTTTAAAATGATATGCACTGCACCAATGGGTAAGTATTTACTTTGTCTTTTCCCTAGACCCGTGGTCGGCTTGCAAGCCACATGCGGCTCTTTGGCCCCTTGAGTGTGGCTCTTCCACAAAATACCACAGCCTGGGCGAGTCTATTTTGAAGAAGTGGTGTTAGAAGAAATTTAAGTTTAAAAAATTTGGCTCTCAAAAGAAATTTCAATCGTTGTACTGTTGATATTTGGCTCTGTTGACTAATGAGTTTGCCGACCACTGCCCTAGACTGTAAATCCCTTTAAATCAAGGACTATGCTTTACCCAACATTTTTATCTGCCACTCTCTGCAAGAAGCATTTCTCCTAAGTAAAGGGACTGTGTCTTGTATTTCTGTATTCCTCGCACCTAGAAAAGGCCCATGTCAAATAAATACATATGGAAGCCAAAGAGAATCTTAATGATCCCCAGCCTGACAGGCGGTGTGATGACCGTCATCCCCATGGTGCAAATGAGCCAAGTTCACATAAAAGTAATTACAAGGTTGGGGCTTAAGTTCAGGTCACTGGACACCGAAACCCACAGCTCCTCTGTCTTGTTCCAATGACTTCCTGGATGTCAATTGGCCAGAACATAAGGAACAAATGAAGTAAAGCAGATATCCTGAAAATGGATTATTCTTGAAATGTAGACCCAAATTGAATTTATTCCACAGAATAATAAAAAATGTTTACAGCCCTGGCCCATGTTCTCAGTGGTTAGAGCATCAGCCTGAGCAAAGAAGGGTTGTGGGTTCAATTCCTGGTCAAGGGCACGTACCTGGGGTGCAGGTTCAATCCCCTGCCCCAGTCAGGGCACATGCAGGAGGCAACCAATTGATGTGTGCCTCTCTCACATTGATGTTTTTTCTCCCGACACCCGCAATGAAAAAAGATCCTTTGATGAGGACTAAACAACAACAACAAAGTTTGCAAAGTCTCCCCTGCCTCTCCCAGGGTTTCAGATCCAAATCAGATGGAGCTTTCTTATGCCCTGAGGTCAAGCAGGAGGCCAGTCCTTTCAAGCTGGAAGGAATCAGGGCTTCTGGTCAGATTCCAGCTCATCTTTCATTTCCACTCCTCAGATATTTATAACCATAAGCCCCTAATCTGGTGAAGGAGCTTAGCCCCCATCCCCAAGGTTTTACCCTAAATGGAACACAACCAAAGCTGGGGGTTCCGACTCCCCACACCTCCGACAACTCTCTTGCCCCAGCTTCAGCTTCTCAGTTAGAACATTCGAGAGAAGAAACATATTTAAATTTCAATCCCAAGAGTGGCTATGCATTCTTAAAGACAGATCTTAGTCCTGTTGTTTTCGAAACTTTAAATGTGAATTCTTCTTGAGATTACTATCGTACTTTGTTCTTGGGCGGGGGAGAGGAGGGGTAGTGAGAAAGAGCTATAAGCACCCAAACATGAGGCTTTCTCCATACACTAATTTCCTTCTCAGTTATGAAGGTTATTGTTTGTTTGAACAAAGAAGAATAGGGGCTATTAGTAGCTGTTTACATTACGAGAATGAGGGCACCGGGAGGGGGAAGGGGGGAGGGGAGAGACCTCCATTAATGTGCCAGGGCGTTGATTATGGTGACAGTGAGAGCCCTAAGAATGAAAGAGGACACCCACATTTTTATTTTCTTTCCGTGTAGTCAAGACTCGGCTCCTATCATCTGGTAAATATCACTGACATATTCGAGAGAGTCCAGATTTAGTGTTAAGATTTAGATTAAACAGCAGTTTGATTTAAAAACAACCACCACCACCACCACAAACCACGCTGGAGCTCTGAGGTCAGGTGTGTGCAGTCACATTACCGCGTCGGGACGGAAGGGGCCACGCTGAACACACGGGCAGTGAGCATTTCTGCCACATGGTGGTCTCGAGTTCTCCCAAGGAATCCTTGCCTTTTGGGAGGTGGCAGCCTGGGACACAAACTAGGCTTCCCATAAATATTTACAGAGCAGATGAGTGAATGAAATTCACTTGAATTAAACATGACGCATTTGGACTGAGCAGAATTTGCTTTCACTTCGGTGGTTTTGCTGAAACCTTAGAGCAGGGAGTTTCCTCTGCTCTCCCCTTCCTCTGAGCACAGCGCACGCAGGCCTGCTAGTCAGAATATTTTCATCACAGGAAAAAAGGTCATCTGCATGAATAGAAAACGATGAGATCCTGTGACAGACTCTCTCCTCTCACCCACTAATTTGACATTACATCTGGTCATGTGGTTTTTCAAACTCACAGCACTAGTGACAGGTCAGATTTGTTTTGTTTTGTTTTGTTTTAATCTCTTTGGGGGACACACTCAGCCACAGACCCGAGGGCAGAGTAACAAATGCAGATTAAGTGTGAGGCGGGGTGCAGGCTCTGAATTGGACTGTGTTTAATTTAACAGATAATCAAAGCATTAAATGAAGGCATAATTTGTCAGCCAGAGGTCACCCTATTGTTTCTTGAACCATCAAAGGGGACTGTCGCACTAATTTAATTCACGTGGGAATCAGTGTTTACCATCTCCGGGTCCAAATGGAAGGGCACATGTTTTCAAACCGGAAGAATAATCATGGGTGTTGCCACCAAAGCCATGGCACCTCCTGCGCGTCTCTCCCGAACAGAACAGGCTGCATTTCAAAGGGCCCTTTTCTTGCACGTGGAAATATTTACTCACGAGTTTCTGAAGAGCTGCCGGGAAGCACCAAGCACCACATGTTCAGTCCCAGAAGCAAACTGCTGGTGTGCACACTGCAGTGGTGGGAGGTGGTGGGTGGCTCAGGGGCCTGCTCTGCCTCCATGTCAGGGCTGCATCATCTTTTCCTTCTGAACACCAGCCCTCCATCCGCGGTTCCTGCCGGCCAAGTGCCTTGCTGTGGATCCCTTGGCAGATGCAACCTTTTCTGCTTCAGTATTGGGGACCTATGGTGTGCTGGGCCCTGGCAGAGGGCACGCCCCTCCAGGGGATCACCTGGCCAGGGGACCCAGGAGACGTGGGTCTCAGGCCCATTGTGAGGCCACCCGGAGCTGGGAGGGTCGGCTTTCCACACACACTGACTTCCATCCTTCAGGGATTGAAACATCCCCTCTGTGAGCTCAAACGTTCAGGTTGCTTGCCAGAAAAAGAAAGTTCCCAGGATTTGGGTTCATGAAGCTCCGGGCAAGCAGCATTTGCACAAATGGGGTGGGGGGTGGCAGGAAGGGGTATGGGGGGGCTCTTCCAAGGGCCTGGTTGGCATGGTGTTCCTTCCAATGTGCTTAGATTGCATTTAGACTTTGTGTTTTTAAAAGTGAAATTTTAGCATTTTGCATTTAATCCCCAACTAAAGCTTTTTGGCACATTGACTTAAAAGGCCTTGAAAGTGCCAAGACTTGGTAGCTTGGATAACATCTTTGGAAAGGTTAAATGAGTCAATTTCCTAAAGCTTTCGTGGGCACAAGCACAGGATTCTTTGCCCAGCTGAAAAAGCCGAGTTCTTCCAGCAAACCCCTCCTTCCTCAGTGCCTCTGAGCTCGGGGAAAGCTGCCTCTGCAGGGCTGGGGGGCTGCTTGGCCTCTGGGGGTCTGACAGGGCCTCCAAGACTTTGAGCAAGATTAGGGGGAGGGGAAGGGGAAATAGGAGGAGGAAGAGGAAGGGAGAAAGAGGAGGAGGAGGAGCAGGAGGAGGAGTCCTGGAGAACTGCCAGCAGGGGGCGCCGCGGCCCCCAGCAGAGACAAAGGCCATGAGCCCTGCGCTGGGGGAGAAAGGCTGCTCCTCTGAGAGAGTGAATCTGCTGGGGAGACTGCAGTACCAGGAAGGATGGCCCCTCCCACCACCACCACCAAGGAAATCCAAACACAGACAGCCAAAGAGGGCTGACAATGTGTAAGCCCTCTCCTGCTGAGGGGTGGGTGACCGTGGTGTCTTTTCTAAGATGGTTTCCATGTTCTGCTCTGTCCCCACATTCACAGACCGATTTTCCGCTCCTGTGGCTTCCAGGGGTGGCGTGGATGCGGGGCCCCGGGCCTCCCTGACTCCGAAAGCCCATTCCTGCGCCTCTGTGAGCTGGGCGGTGTTGGGAGGGAAGGCAAACCAGAAAGTCCCGACTCAACTCTGGCAGCACCCATAGCACTGGCAAGGCCTTCCCATTCATCAGCCCGCCCCGAGGCCCAGCCACTCAGGCGGTGACCTCATTCCAACTGCTCGAAGTGAGTTGGGTGAAACCTTAGCCAGAGGCCCAGAGAAACAGACCTGCCTTCTGCTCCCAGGAATTTGCAGGCACACGCAGGCCGCGCAGGGGGTTTTGTTTGGTTTTGAAGAAACACCATTATTTATTTTTTTCTAGTCCAGGCCACAGGCCATCACACTGGAGTTCCCAGTCCTAAAAACACATCTTCCATACTTTAACCCCGGGCAGGCCTCCTATTCAGTATCAGGTAGGAGCACAGGCTCTCAGGGCTGTGGCTGCACAGACACCCCTCCTTGCCTCTCTGCACAGGTCTGTTGCCTGGCTGTGCCAAGGCCTCTAGAAGACACTAGTGCAGGCTGGGCCAAAATGCCTGAGCATCCCCTCAGAGTGAGACAGAGAATCTGGTGGAGCTGCAGAGTCCTGCGCTCGCCCAGGGGTGCCAGCCCCCAAGGCCTCAGGAGAACAGAAAGGGGGCTGTGATCAGTGTCTGGGCCCTGTGCTCAGGGAAAGCCAGCTTCTCCCAGGGACGTCCACACACAGGCAGCCTCTCCCCAGGAGACACACCTGGGCTGGCAGCAGAGTATTACAATTCCTTATCCCCTACTCGTGCTGACCCAAACATGTGGGAATTTCACCCAAAGTTACTTCCCCTGGCCACATAGTCAGGTCTTTCCTGACATTTGAAGGGTTAAATGGAAAAATAAGTCAAAGCCAAGTTTCAGAATTAAATTTCCTGTGTATCTTTGATACCTTACAACAGAAATCCAGAAAGGAGAAAAAGGAACAAGGAGCCAACTTCTCTGGTACTTTCCCTATGCCCCAGCGAACCCACAGCTTCCTCCCCTCCCACCAGAGTTGGGAAAGATCTGAATACTGCGATTATGACATCCTGCATTGGGTACATTTTCCCTTCTGAGATAAAAGTTTTATTTCACAGAGAAGCACAAAGCCCCACTGTCATGAACAAGTCAGGGCCTCTCCAGGCTCCAGGACCTTCCAGAGGGAAACAAAAGGCATTAACTCTTGATTAAAGGAAGTCCTTGGTGGCCCGGTCCTGGGCCTCCTGCACTCTAGCCCCTGCCGGGTCACTGCAGGGCGCTCCTGGAGTCCTCGGACCACAGCCCTGATCATTCCCTCTCAGGCTGAGGCACTTCTACTAAATCACCACAATCTAATTTCAGAATAGGGTATATTCATTTTATTTTTTTAAATATATATGTGTGTGTGTGTGTGCGCATATATGTGTGTGTGTGTATATATATATAAATATAACAGAGAGGAAGGCAGAAGGAGAGATAGAAACATCAATGATGAGAGAGAATCATGGATCTGGTGCCTCCTGTATGTCCCCTACTGTAGATTGAGCCCGCAACCCAGGTATGTGCCCTGACTGGGAATCAAACTGTGACCTCCTGGTTTATAGGTCAACACTCAACCACTGAGCCACACGGGCTGGGCAGGTAGATTCATTTTATAATAAATAACTTAAAAGTGGAATGCAAAAGCCAAATTCGATTATCTTCTGGCTTTCCAGCCGGCTCTGACAGAAGGGTCATCAGGGATGCCCCTGGGGGGGTGTGGTCATTGCAGCATTCTTAGACAGGGAAATTCTGGTCCTCCCAAGGACACCCCGGGGGTTCTTTTGAGCACTGAGTGCAGTGAAGCAAAGAACACCCACAGACCCACAGCGGGATGAAGAAGGGGAACCCCAAACCCAGACTCTTACTACAAGAGGGGAGGGGAGGACACCCCTTTCTCTTCTGTTTCCCTCCTTTCCTTGTGTCCCTTCCCTCTACGTGGTTGTAAAACCTTTCTTTACAAGAGCAGTGCAGTAACAGCCACACCCTCAGAAAAGAGGACTCTCTGAGGCCCACGCTCCTGGCAGAACCAGACATGGACTCTGCTTCCTGACCCTGGGAGGCAGCGAGAGGCCTTTTCTGCTCTGAGTTGATGTTTGGGGTCTGGGTTCCCCTAGTCAGAGGGTTCCTGTTCCACAGCTAAACACCCCCTGCTTAAGCATCGACCTCAGCTGTTCAACTCCTTCCACCAGCCAACACCTGGGTTTCCCCAGGAACCTACCACATGGACATCTGTGGGAATCTTCACCTGGACCAGATCCAACATGCCCTGAACCAAGACTCTGCACCTGTGACTAATGACACTTCCCCTCATTGCAGTTTCACAGGTATGCTACACCCCTAGTTTGGGAACTTTGGGGGATGAAGCTTCCCCTTGGAGGAACCAAATCCCAACCTCATTTCTACTCCACACTGAGTACATAAAGATGCTCAGATTCTTAATCCTGGTGCATCCAGAGCCTGGCCTAAGGGGTTACCCAGCAACCCACAGGGACAGAGATGCTGGCCCATGAGCTTCTCATGCACAGACAGATCGGGTGCCATGTGCAAATCCTGTGAAACACGCAATTCAGTCTCACAGCCCGTGTGGCTCAATACACTTATTAGTACATGGGCTCTGACTCATCCCTCATCCTGGTGCCCTTTTGCAGAATCTCAGCAGAAAATGTACTTGAGGTGGAGAAAAAGGACTTAGAACAAAACGTCAGTGAAAAGAAATGTCAGAGGCTCCTTTGCTTACTCATCTTCCAACCAGAAAGACCCCAGCAGGGCTACTGATTCTTCATACATTCTCAGGGGGTTTTGTACAAGGTCAAGGGTAGACAAATTCATGCCTACGAGGCAGAGAAGTTCCTCTTTTGTTTAAAAGCAATCAGAAGAGAAACAAGAATATATAACTAACTAGAGGCCCAGTGCACAAATTCATGCACAGGTGGGGTCCCCTGCCCTGGCTGGTGATTGGGGCCACGGGAGGCTGGCTGTGGGAGCACACTGTGTTGAGCATCTTCCCCCTGGTGGTCAGTGCACATCATAGCGACCAGTCGACATTCAGTAGTTCAGTCGCATAGGCTTTTATATAGAGAGAAGTTTAAATACTATCAAATTAACTTTGAATTGTTTTGATTCATTTACTTCTTTATCTTCACACTCCCCTGGTAAATATGAACATTTGAGTCCCTAGACTGCATCTGAGTGGATGGCTGCTTTGGGGCCCTCTTTGGGAGACTGCTTTTGCCCATCACTGAAAATGTGGACAGTAACTGTTGACATAAGATTGTGAGTTGGCTCAGAGACCATGACTTTTTTTGGATTGTTATGTATTTTTGTAAATCAAAACCAAAATAAAACAGGAGTTCAGGTGGCTGTAAGAAGGGAAGCTCTTCAAATTGCATTGAAATCTGGGGGTTACTACAGAGTCCCCAGTGGGCTCTGCAGACAGAACTCAAGTGCAGTTGGTGTTTGCTCCCTGAAAGGAGGTGCAGGGCTCCCCTATGCAAAGTAGTGATGACACTCACCTGTCCTGGAAGAGAGAGCTCTGCAAAGATGCCCATACACCCCATCCTAATCGGCTGCTCTTACCCTCCTCCAGGCCCCTTCCAGGCTTGGCAAAGCACAACTGTGGCCACATTAACACTTGAGATCAAATCCGTCTTCAGTTTTATGCTCTCTGCTGTTTTGCTTTTCATTTTCTATAATAACAGCAGCTAGAATTTAGCGAGTGGTCACTGTGTACCTCGTAATTTTTGTGGACACCCCTGTCACCATAATCTCCATTCTACAGATAAGAAGACAAGTCTGGGGGCACCTGCCTGCAATGACCCTACTGTAAGAGGGAGTGACAGGATTGGTCCAGGCCGGCCCAAGTCTCCTCCTCCCACTCTGCTCCTCTGCTATGAGCGGAATCTCACTGCAAAGCTCAGTGAACTGCTTACCAGGCCATTGGGGGAAGAGTTAGGTTTCAACCTGGGCTCTATCACTAAATTACCTCCATGAGTTCTGGTTTCTTCGGCAGCAGCAGAAGACAGGTCGGACCTGCCTTGCCGTTGTTGCACAATCCCACCGAGCATGATTGCTGGCATTTAGAAGGCACTCAATGAATGTCGGCTCTTGTTGCTGACTCTGATAACCAGCCGGTCCGTGTGTGCTAATCTTGACGTGTTTTCCAGGATCTTGGTGGGAGCTGGGGGAAGGGGGGAGGGGTATTGGATTGAGGGAGAGCATTGGTTGTAGCAAGATAGAGAACACCGCTCTCCTGCGCCCAGACCAGCCAGGTGTGATTGTGACTGTCATGTTCCCTGGTCCTTTCACAGTTTCCTCTCCATACTATGTGACATAAGATTGTGAGCTGGCTCAGAGACCATGACTTATGTCACATAATCATGAGTTCTTCAGCCCAATCACAGCCTGGGCTGCCCTTCCATCTGCACCCCCACTGAAACAGCCATGAGCTCCATGAGGCTGGTGGGAACAGTAATGAGTGCACCACCAGCACCTTGGCTAATCCAGGTGGAAGAATGTGGGCAGGACTCGTCGGCACACCCCTCCTTTCCATATAACTCAGCACGCACGTTTCTCATTGAATGTGATCTGAGTATGGACGAGTGTGTCTGTGCTTAGACCCTGCCTCATCCACAGAAGGATCTGGTCTTCCTGGGCACTAGTTCAGAGAGCTCTTAGGGCTGTGCTGGTCGGGAGGAAGCTGCGGTTGGGTGTGGGCAGGGGGCCTGTGGGTGCACCCCTGCAGGTGTCCTGCCTAGGCCTCCCCCCGCCTTCATGTTTCTCTCCTTTTCACCACCCCCCTCCCTCCCCACCCCAACCCATGTCTGTGATTCTATACTCGGTCCTCATACACCAACATCAAAATCTCCCGCCTAGATTGAGGAAAAGATTCCAAGTGGGCTCCCTGCCCTTGCCTGGGAGGATCAGCATGGCCCAGGAACCGCCAGGATGCAGGAATGCCAGCTGCCCTGGGACACCTGCCACTCCCAGTGGATAGACCGGAGCCCACAATGTTCACTTCCTTGCTTCCAAGGCTTCAGATGTGTTAGCATCAAATTCCAGGTCCATCTGCTGGAATAGCCTTTCCCCACGCTGCTGTGACAAAAATACTAATAGGAGTAACTCCATGAGAATCACACACATGGAACACACACATGTATAGACACACACATGCATGCATGCACACACACACACTTTTCTTGCATTGCACTCTCTTCCCTCTGACTCCCAGCATTTCCCCTAGTGCATAACTGAAACCATACGCCTCCCATTACACACCCCGGAGGGTATAATTCTTAAAGAGTGTTTCCTGCATGTTTATACGGTAAAAATATGTATTTGTTAAAAATAATGTTTAAAGCCAGAAATAACTTATGCATTGACAGTTTATAAGGGGAGGTTTGAACACCTTCCTCCCTTATTCACAAAAGCATCTTACTGTTTCCATAGATACAAATATACTGACAACGGCAGAGTCCTCAGAGAAATCCACTCCATCAGCCCTGGATTACACAGGGAAGGAAAGGGCGTGTGCAAAGGGGAAATTCAGGAGCTACAGCCCACCATCCCTCCAGCTCCTCTGCAGTGGGCTCCAGTTGGATGTTAGGGACTTACAAATGTGCTGTAGGCCCAGAGGAATTGACCCAAACTTGAACCTCACACCTGTCTGCCTACTGCCCCTGCTGACAGGGGTGGGGCTTGCACCAGCTCTGCCACTAGTAACAAGTCTCACTTATGGATCAAAAGAGGTGTGTTCCGGTCAAAAGAGGAAAAAGCCATTATGGTGGTTAAGCCCTGAAATAATGCATCAGGGTGGCTGCCAGGTTGTACTGCATGTTGCTGTGGGGCACTCGGCGCAGCATATTCTCTGGAAAAGGTAACAGCAGAAACAAAACAAAACACAAAACCCTGGGCAAGTTTAGACCCCCTGGGATGCAGTACAAGGGAAATACCGACGGCATCCAGATGCTGTGAAAGGGAAGAAGGCATTCTGAAGAAAAGGGGCAAAATCAGAAGCCGGCAGGTCCAGTGAACATCGATGTGAAACCTGAGCTTAACCCTTAGTTCAAAAACCCGAGTTCCATATTCATAATAAATATATTACCTTGATCACCCATTACAGCTTGCTTCTTATTCTCTTACCTGCTTAATTCAGTCTAGGACTATCTATGGGACTTAAACTTGCCTCTGAAATGATGAAAAAGTTTTGGAAATTAACAGCGGTGATGGTTGCACAACATTATAAATGTAATTAAGGTCACTGAACTGTATTCTGAAAATGGTCCAATTGGCACAGTTTATATGTTTTAACACAATAGAAAAAAAAAATTTAAGTAGCCACCCAGAAATCTAAGAAAATTTGTTTAGTTTAGCTAAAAATAAAGGAAGGAAAACAGAAATTGTATTGTCAGTTATTCTATATTTTTTTAAATGCATATAACAGAGGCACCTTTTTGTCTACAATTCAAGAATAAAATTGCTTTACTTATAAGAAAAAACCCATTTGCCCTCTGAAGGCCATGGTTGGAACAGATGGTATCTGCCTGGTGAAATGTTGCCCTCCTCTCCTTGTGCTGTGGCTTAAGGTCTGTGAGGCTCTATCACCAGAGGCCTTGGGGTGGGGACTTGTAAGGTGTCAGGTGTTTGGTCCTAGTGATGACACCACTTACCTGATCACTGGGCAGCTCTCTCTGAAGGTCGGCACCCAAGTTACCCACAGTTGCCGTCTTACAGTTCAGTTTGATCTGAACTTGGCCAGTATCATTCAGAAGGATCCTAGGAGGACAGGGGTGGATGTTCAGGGAGTAGGGGAGCTGTTGCCACTTACAGAGGGTCAGGGACACCTGATAGATGACTTGTATACCCTAGACCATGTCTCTCTGCGATCCGGGTAGAATATCAGAGATCTGTTTTCAGTCTTTCCGCCATCCCTCTTCCAAAAAAAGACAAAAAAGGGAGCTTGCTAAACGTGGTTAAAAGTCCAAACTTAAACGACTTAAATATCTACTAGTTATCACCATATTCTATGTAGATACTGGCAAAGTTGCCACTCCTCGTAAAGAAAGTCAAGTTGACCATCTGAATAGAGAGGAGATTGTGTGGATTGCAATACTTCCCTCATTGTTCCGAGGTCATCTACAGAGGCTGTTTCTACCCATTTACATTAAATTGCCCTTTATGAATATGATTACTATTCGGGTATGTGGATATTACTGAAAAGATCAAAATGTGACCAATTACTCTTTCCATTGAGTGCATGAACAGGATATTAAAAACTCAGAATCTGCTTGGAGAACAAAATCCACCCATGTAACGCCTCATTGTGTTTTGTACCACCCACTTTGTGTAGCTGCTGTCCCCTATGGTTAAAAAGGAATTTAACCTTTGCTCTCAAATGGCAGCTGAACATCAACTAACCAGAAACCAGTAAGGGTATTTCATAGCAAATGATCATTTGTCTTGGCATTAGGAATTGTTAAAAATTGTTAAAAATATGGATGGATGGAAGCCAAGTGGATGAATAGAAGGATGGATGAATGAGTGGATGGATGAATGGATGGATGGATAATGGTGGATGATAGATAAGTAGATGAATGCACAGGGACAGGTTGGAAGGGAAGTAAAACAAAACCTGTAAGACTTGGTTGACTCAGTGGCAACTTAAATGTGGGAAGGTAATTTACATGGACTACAACTGTGTTTGTAGTATTAATGTACTTATTGATATTTCTCAAAGCATGACCTACACTCTACATTTGTCAAGAAATTGGGGCATTTGTAAAAAATGCAGACCCCTGGGCTCCTCTTGAGAACTTCAAAGTTAGAATCCCTAAAGTGGGTCCAGGAATCTGCATTTTCACAAGTTCTCCATGCACAGAAAAGTTGAAAATCACTCAGAGGTAGTGTTGCTAAATCAAGGAAATAGAGCAGCTTTATTATTATTTTCAATTTTTATGCCTATGGAAAAGCTAAGGGAAGGAAAAGGAGCAAAGTCTCATTAGGAATGACACCACAGACACACGAAGTAAAAGCAAACAAATTTAGATGGGTCACTCGAGAACAGACTGATCACACATGCTGGTGATCACCCAGCACTCCATGCTGTAACACAGGAAATACGTCTGTTAGCCTAAAGACACTCTGTGCAGTAATTTGAGGATTATACGAGCGGCATCTGCCATCTCCATATGGGGGAATAGTGAATACTTTTATAAAATGATACTTTCTTTCACAGAAAATGCATCTTGAACATTTTAATACAATGCAAATGGAAATTACACAGAAATATCAGTCTATCCCCATCAGTAATGCAGGAACAGTTAATTCATAGATGGTAGGGCACATGTGTCAGGAGAACGGAAATTTATTTCAATACAAATGCCTAGAGGCTTAGAGCATTGTGTGCATTTAAATTTTAAAAATGGCATAGGTGTGTGTTCAGTATAAATGACTAGAATTACAGTACAGCTTATGAATTCTGTGCATTTCAGAAATAAATTCCCGGAAGCTAATGACTTTAACACCAGTGTGTGATTCAAGCTCCAGTTTCAACATTCATCCTCACAACACTCACGGATGCACAATCCATTCTCAGTATTGACTCTGGGGCATTCTCCATGAGACAATCACAGTGTCAGGAATGCATTTATTAACCCCTCTTCCACGGCATCATCTTCATTTCCTCTCTAGCTCAGCCTAACGGCCAGGTCACGCCCAGCTGAAATACCATGTCCGTGGTGACAATCTGGAGGGTCAGGTAGGATTTCATTGTGTGATGTCACAGCAGATTATATGGCACATACATATTCTGAGAACGTGATGCTCCCCCTTAAAGCTTACTCTAAGACAGGCCGACAGGAAATTCCATCTCTCCCAAACACTCAAGATATCCTCATGTTTCAAATACATGAAAATGTATTTGGTTCGATGAACCCTCTGAGCCTGTCTCCCTGTTTGTAAATGGCAATAATACCTGTTTCCAAGGCTGACTGATGCTCACCTGGCGTGTCTGCTGCCATGTCTGTATCCACTGTCCGCTATGGTTCCTTGATACGCAGACGGGTTGTTAAATGTTTTGAATGTCACCTGTGCCTATTTCATACAAGTGCTTACATCAAATGAAATCATGATAACCATTATTTATGGAAGGAGATGTTTAATAAATTGGAGGTCATATAAGCTAAGTCCTTAAATGATATTATGTCAAGTAAAATGGAGGTGAGAAAGTGGGATCAGGAGCCCTCACCCATAAGCAGCACGGTTTGGCACACCTTCACCCATGCTCTGAGCACTGTAAATGTTGCCCACCAACCACCGAGTCCTCAACAATTTCCTGGGAGATTTCCTAAGTTATTTTCCTTTTTCAACATCAGGTCGGCCTTCTCTGGACCTAGACTCCCTCTGCGTCAAATGGGTAGAGCAGGAAGCCTTCCCAAGCTGGCCCTCAGGTCCCTGCTTGCTGTGAACACTATTTCCACATTTAAAATGAGTGAGGAGTCTCATGACATCACTAACAAACAGATAAACCTCTGCAAAGCAAAATGTAACCTATGACCCCATTTATTGGACTGCTGTCACCTCAATAGGACATGGTCATTGGCAAACTAGACTCTTTCCAAAAGGTAGAAACAGGGAGGGAGAGAAATGAAAATGCTAACGCACAGCACTAATCTGAGGACTGAACGTAGTCAGCCTGGAGAAGCCAGGTTTACAGAGCATCCTTATGGCAGACTCAAGTCCGTCCACCACATGGAAAGGAAATTGCACTTACTTTACAAGGCTCTGGGGTGGGGGCTGGGGAAACAGGATTAGGGTAGAAATGTAAGTCACCGTGAGATAGATTCTAGATTAATGTAAGTTCAAATTTTAAAAATGAATGCCTTTTAAGTTGAAGCTTGTTTGCTGTGGCCTGGAGAGTTCTGGGGCTGGTCCTGATTAGGCCCAGGCCAGGGAATGTTCGGGGGTGTTGTGGAACACAGGCAAGCCTTTGATCTGTGTTTGAGTTACATGGACTCCCAATGTTGAGATCCAAGGACTCTAAACTGTGAGCAAAAAAAGATACTAATCTTTTCAGTTTGATATCTTATGCTCAAAACCTGCCATCCGTTAAAAAGTTTGCATTAACTCATTAGTGGCTATTTGGAAAGATTGTTAGAGACCAGTCATTTTACCATGGGGATAAAAGACACTGTTTAGCCCTAACTGGTTTGGCTCAGTGGATAAAGCGTCAGCCTGAGGACCAAAGGGTCCCGGGTTCGATTCTAGTCAAGGGCATGTACCTTGGTTGCAGGTTCCTCCCCAGCCAGGGTCCTGGTCAGGGTGAGTGCAGGAGGCAACCAATCAATGTGTTGCTCTCACATCAATATTTCTGTCTTTCCCTCTCTCTTCCACTCTCCCTAAAAAGATCAAAGGAAAAATATCCTGGGGTGAGCGACTTGTTTTTAATTCTGGTCACGGGCACATGCCTGGGTTGCAGGCTTGATCCCCAATAGGGGGCGTGCAGGAGACGGCCGATCAATGATTCCCTCTCATCACTGATGTTTCTATATCTCCTCTTCCTTCTTCTCTGAGATTAAAAAACAAAAACAAAAAAACAATGAACGTCCCTGATTTGGGGGGTTTATATTCTAACAGGAGGATAGAGACAATTTTCAATATACACAAAGAACACTCAATTACACGGTGTTAAAGAGCTATGGGAAGGAAAGGGAGTCAGCACACTGGAGGTGCAGATGAGGCCAACATCCGCACACTGAGAGGACTCAGAAATCCGTGAATCCCCAGGCAGGGAATTCGATGGATGGCTGAAACCCACAATACTAGTAATCGCAACCTTCCCTTGCTTAATGTTAGTCATTGAACACTTTGTCACTAAACTTATTACCAGTGGCCCAAGTGGAGAGCAAAACTGACAGGTTGGAATCTCACTTCTGTTACTGGTGGCTTTTCTTCCCATGCGTTTGCTAGAGGTCAGATGTCAACAGGAGCTCAGGAGATGGCAGGCAGAGGAGGAGAAAGAATTTGGATACATCACAGGTGGAGGGGCTTGCTCGGCCGGCCCAGGAGCTGCCCTGCCCTTTTCTTAGAACTCGCGCACGGAGCTCAGTTTCATAAGAGGCCGAAGAGATGTGGTTGACATGGGACTCGGTGCAGCAAACTGGCCCAACATGTTTGGAAATAATTTGGCATCATGCACCAGTGCTATAGAAAGTGCTCAGGTCCCACGGTCTTTTCACCTTAAGTTTTAAATACGTGCACTGTTTATATCATAAGAGGAATTGCTACCTATAAATAATTCAGCATACAAGCAAAAAGAGCAGCAATTGAAAGAAAACATTCCCATAATTCCCATCCTCTGTGGCCAGTGTCTTGTATGTTCTCTCAGACTTCTGGAAGTAGATGTGTGTGTGCATGTTTGTGTGTCTAGTAGAATATTGTGTGTATGTGTACAATAGTATATAGAAGTCTGCATGATACCTAGACATACAGTATCTTAAAAATAGCTTCACACACGTTCTGTTCTGTGACTTGCTATGACATTACAGACATTTGTGTATGTCAGCACAGCAGAGATCCTCATTTTCATTTGCAACAGTATAAAATTCCACATATGACAATAGTGTATTTAACTTTTTTGGGGGGGGGGTGCCAGGACCAACGATCACCAGCTGCCCAAGTACCAAAAAGTTATGCTTCCAAACGCTCTTGATGTGGATTCCACATGTAGAGCAATCAGGCTGCTCTGTGTGCGCCACTCACCGACAGAGGCCCTTTTTCATCTAACCTCTTTCTGATGAACATTATCTTTTTCAAACTTTACATGTAAAAAAGGTTCTACAAGAGAGATTAGGCATGCATGTAATAAAAATAAAACCGAGTGTGTGCTGAGTGTTAAAGATAAACTATCAGTGGAATTGCCACATCAGAAGTAGCACTTCTCACATTCTGATAGTTAGTTTTCCTTCCCCAATGTGGTGTCACATAGCAGGAGGTGCCTATTTATTCACATGTTCGTCATAAAACTGGTATTAATAGCTTAGTCTTTGGCAATCTAATCGCTGAAAATTAATATCCTGTACTCTTAGTTTGTATTTCTATGATTGTTGCTAAAAATTAGCCACACAAACGGCTGGTGAATGTGTGAGATGCTATTTCTGGGCACCAGTTGTCTGTGTTTTGCATATTTCTCTTTGCTTGTCTTCTCCAGGACTTTTTGACTTCTATGTATCAGATTAATACATTTATTGAATAAATTATGCATACTTTTCCCATTTGTCGATTTTTATGAGATCTTTGGCCAAATCTATTCTTTTTTTCTTTATGTAATATTTTGGTCTTGGTCTTACGCTAATACAATAACCTCCACACCCCCAAATTAAGATGATATCCTCTTATTTACGTATTTCATTTTCATATATTTAGCAAATGTAGGTTTATAGTTGTTCACATAGAAAATGCAATAGTTAACACAAGGATAAACTGTTTTGCGTTACTCAGAACTGTGAATCTACTTTTACCTACCCCTGTATATTAATCTATCAATAACTTATTTTATGAATGTTGTAATGTAGGCAGCCAACTTCTTCCTTTTTCCCTAAAGATTATCCAATGTCTCTCTTTAGTGTATAATCAAATGTTATTCCTTTGACTTGAAATATAATCTTTATCGTATAGTTATAAAATCCCCAAATGGGCATGGGTCTATTTTTGTATTCTTTGTTCAAAAAAAAAATCACCTGTCACTCTGCCCATTAGACTATTCTGGGATAGCTAGCCTTCCTTTAAAACTGCATGGTGTGCCCTGGCCTGTGTTGCTCAGTGGTTAGAGGGTCAGCCTGTGCACTGAAGGGTCTGGGTTTGATTCCCAGTCAAAGGCATATACCTGGGGTTTTGGACTCACTCCCCACCCCATATCAGGGTACATGCGGGAGGCAACCAGTTGACGTGTCTCTCTCTCCCTCCCTCCCCACTATCTAAAAAACAATGGGACAAAAAAACTGCTGGGTGGATCTTTGATAAGTTGTCAATTTTGTCACAGCTTTTGGTAATTGGGTCTGTGTATTCTAAAGAAATAATTGGGAAATACACAATGCAAAGGTATTCTTTGAAGTGTTTCTTGGTGAGAAATTGAAAGCAACCCAGTTATCCAACAAAAGGGGCGTAGCCAGTCGTATTAGACGATTGTGCAGCCACGAAAAGTAACAAGCATGAACACCACATAGTAAAAACAAAGAATTCAGGATATGAAAGTGAATGTACTAGTATATGATCACCTGAATCCTGCAAAACAATGTGTGTGTGAGAGACAAGGTCCCCACCATGCAATCATATGGGATTGCAGATGGTTTTTCTGTCTGACGTGGTGTAAGGACCACATCAAGGGCTCCCTGATTGGCTGCCTAGTTCTTACCAAGCTCCACCATCTGCAGGCTTTATGACCATGGACAAACCCTACAATCGCCCCGTGCCTCAGTTTCCCCCAGTATCAGCTATGGGGATCAAATATATTAATAGTTATGCAGACACACAAGCATTTCTGGCACACAGTCTATACTAGGTGAAGTGTTTGCAAGTTTTTAAAAACAGATGAAAAGACAGAACAGTGTTCATTATTTTCTTCCTCAAATGCATCCCATAAAAACGCCTGCTTTAATAATTGCATCTGGCTGTTCCTTAACGAAAAGAAGAAACTGCTGAGAGATACAACCGAGCTGGGAAATAAGAGGGACAAGATTTCAAAGAAGCGAGACAAGCTCTTTTTTAACTAAATTACCTTCGCTAAACCAGCACATACTTGCACAAGAGCCCTGACACCTGAAAGGGAGGGACAGGGAAGGCGACAGGAGAGTGACGTGTGTTGCGGAGAAGCAGAGATGCAGAGAGAACAGTCTCCACTCCTTGGGAAAACGAGCCCGGGTAAAAGTGGACTAGCGGGCCCTCTGTCCCAGAGCCCGGTTGCCCCGTTTCTTCCCCAACGGGCTGCTTTCCTCCCTTGTGTTTATCTCACCATCTTGATGGGGAAATACATTTCCATTCCTGGGGCAGAGCATGAATATTTTAGGGCATCCTCAGTCGTTTCATCAGGGGACTGAGCCCCCGAGCATTTAGACTCGGCAGCTGTCTGGAATGTTCTGCAGGCTTTTGCTCTGTGGTAGTTATTTCTGCCTGGACAGCCTTACGTCACAGCACAGTAGTATTTCAGTCTGCGTTCCTCAGCTGCAGTACTTTTCATCAACAAATAGAGGTTTCACTGTAATTGTTTTCCGTTCCCCCTCATTCTAGGTCAGAGAGCTCTATCTCTCCCTGATGGAAAGTGTCTTTGCCGGCCTGGAGCTCCCCGCTGCCTGTGGCAGTGGTGGTGGTGGTGACTTGCTCCAGTCCTCCTAGGCTGGGATTTAACGCCGACCAGGCCCTGGGCTGCGCCTGTGAGATGAGGGGATTGGCTTTGTCTTGTGAAGCATTTCCTGTTTACCTAAGAGGCTGTGCAGGGAAAAAGCCAACCTCTGAGGGAAATCCCGGTAATACCTGTCTTCCTACCTTGCTCCCTGCACACGTTACAAAAATCAACCCTCAAAACAGCCAGAGAACAAAAGGGCCGTTTTCATTCTACAGACAAAGAAATGAAGGCAGGTGACAGAGCAAAGTGAAGCCCTCATCTTCAGTAGATGTGCCCCAGGAAGCACCAAATGAGCGACATCTGCAGGAAAACTTAACACAGGACCTTGAACGTCTACCAGTATTCAGTCCAAGACACTTCTCCGCACATAGTAGGTGAATCAAACTAAAATTAGGAATAAAGTCAAGGCCTCATGCAATTGGGGCTGACGGAGGAGGAATCACAGTGGGGAGAGGGTCTCTGCATGCTCACAGTGGAACCCAGAGATTATTTGTGATGGGTCCTAGAGTTGACGGCAGACAAACTGAGAGGAGATTCACAACACCGTGGAGTCCAGGACTGAGGCGGGATGGAATCCACCTCCTACCGTGGTGTGCGAGCTCCTTTCAGCCCACGGGGCTACCACCGCAAAGGACTGGACTGAGTGACCAGCAGATCCAGGTCCATTGATGTTTCTCTCTCTTTCTCTCCCTCTCCCTTCCATTCTGAAATCACTAAAAATATTTTTTAAAAAGATACCAATGGCATATTTCACAGACCTGGAAAAAATATTCCACAAATTTATATGGAGCCCCAAAAGACCCCAAATAGCTGCAGCAATCTTGAGAAAGAAGAACCAATTTGGAGGGATCACAATGCCGGATATCAAACTATACAACAAGGCAACTGTAATCAAAACAGCCTGGTCCTGGCACAAGAACAGGCATATAGATCAAGGGAACACAACAGAGAGCCCAGAAATCAACCCATACCACTATGCTCAATTAACATTTGACAAAAGAGGCAAGAGCACACAATGGAGTAAAGACAGTCTCTTCAATAAATGGCGTTGGGAAAATTGGATAGGTACATGTAAAAAATGAAACTAGACCACCAACTTACACCATAAACAAGAATAAACTCAAAATGGATAAAAGATTTAAATGTAAGTCACGGAACCAGAAAAATCCTAGAAGAAAACAGACAGTAAAATCTCAGACATCTCATGTAGCAATATTTTTGCTGATATGTCTCCTAGGGCAGTGGTCGGCAAACTCATTAGTCAACAGAACCAAATATCAACAGTACAACGATTGAAATTTCTTTTGAGAGCCAAATTTTTTAAACTTAAACTTCTTCTAACGCCACTTCTTCAAAATAGACTCGCCCAGGCCGTGGTATTTTGTGGAAGAGCCACATTCAAGGGGCCAAAGAGCCGCATGTGGCTCGCAAGAGAAACACAGGAAAAATAAACAAATGGGATGACATCAAAATAAAAAGCTTCTGTTCAGCAAAAGAAACCAGCATCAAAATGAAAAGGGAACCCACTGTATGGGAGAACATTTGGCAGTGATGCATAATGGGTTAATT
This sequence comes from Plecotus auritus, assembly GCF_963455305.1. Taxonomy (NCBI): domain Eukaryota; kingdom Metazoa; phylum Chordata; class Mammalia; order Chiroptera; family Vespertilionidae; genus Plecotus; species Plecotus auritus. The sequence goes on from NC_137782.1 coordinate 43,788,401, forward strand.
TCCAAAATACAAACAATCCAATTAAAAAACAGGCAAAGAACCAAAATAGACATTTCTCCAAAGTAGTCATACAGATGGCCAATAGACATAGGAAAAAATGCTCAACATTACTAATCATCAGAGAGATACAAATTAAAACCATAATGAGATAGCACTTCACACCTGCCAGAATGGCTACCATCAGTAAATCAACTAACAAGTGCTGGCGAAGTGCTGGTTGGGGAAAAGGGAACCCTCGTGCACTGCTGGTGGGAATGCAGACTGGTGCAGCCACTGTGGAAAACAGCATGGAGTTATTTCAAAAAAAAATGAAAATGGCACTGCCTTTTGACTCAGCAACCCCACTTCCAGAAATATATCCTAAGAATCCCAAAACACCAATTCAAAAGAACATATGTGCCCCTATGTTCATAGCAGCATTATTTGCAATAGCGAAGATCTGGAAACAGCCCAAGTGCCCATCAGTAGATGAGTGGATAAAAAAAAGCTGTGGTACATTTATACAATGGAATACTATGCAGCAATGAAAAAGAAGAAACTCTTACCTTTTATGACAGCATGGATGGACCTGGAAACTATTATGCTAAGTGAAATAAGCCAGTCAGAGGGGGAAAAAATACCATATGATTTCACTTATATGTGGAATCTAATGAACAAAAACTGAGGAACAAAATAGAGACAGGTATGGATACATGGAATAGACTGACAGCTGTCAGAGAGGAGTGAAAAGAAGGACTGGGGATTGAGGGGGCAGGGGCAGACTAGAAGGGATCAATGCGGGGGAAGGGACATCTATAATACTGTACTTTGAATAATAATTTTTTTTAAAAGGTGAAGGGATTAGTCAAAGGATATATAGGCATAACCCATGGACACAGACAACAGTGTGGTGATGACCAGAGAGAATGGGGGGTGGGAGCAAGGGCTAGGTGTAGGTGGGTGAAGGAGGATGGGAAATGGGGACATCCATGATAATGTCAACAATAAAAATAAAGTTATAAAAAAGTGACGATTCAGTGGAGTTTGGTACATTCATGATGTTGTGTAACCATCACCATACTACTAGTATTTCCAGAACTTTTTGTCACCCCATTAATAGTACCCAATACCTGTTGGCAGTCACTCCCCAGTCACCCTCCTGACCCCAGGGCTCCCTCAAACCTGTTTTCTGTCCTGATAGAGTTGCCTATTCTGAACATCCTAGAAACAAAATAATACAACACCGTGTCTTCTGTGATGGGCTTCTTTCACTTAAAATGTCTTCAAGGTTCATCCATGGTGTAGTGTGTCAGACCTTCCTTTTCATGGCTGACTGCTATCCCCTTGTATAAATGGATCCCATGTTCATCCCTCATCAGTTGATGGACCCAGGGTTCTTTTCACCTCTTGGTCTTTGTGATACTGCCACTATGAGAATTCATGCAGCAGGTAGAGCTTTTTATTGTTTTGTGTTTTGCTTTTTTAATCCTCCCTTGAGGATCTTTTTCCATTGATTTTTAGAGAGAGTGGGAGAGGGAGTAACAGAGAGTGAGAGAAACATCAATGTGAGAGAGACACATTGATTGGCTACCTCCCGCATGCAACCCGACCAGGGCCGGAGGTATATGCCCTTGACTGGAATCAAACCCAAAACCCTTCAGTCCACAGACTGACGCTCTATCCACTGAGCCAAACTGGGCAGGGTGAGCATTTGTTTTCAGAAGCTCTCCAGGCAGCCCCATCCTCCTGGTGGGGAGGTGACATGAATGGCCCACAGGTATGCAGCTGTCAGTGCTGGAATAAGAATCTCACTCCAGAGCCTGTGCCCTGAGCCACCACCCTGCCATCTTCTGGACTTGCCACATGCCACCAAAAAGGAGAGTTGCTCAGCCCCCCGACACACTGTGGAAGCTTTAATCCTTAGTGCTCCCTGGGGGCCAGGACTTCGCCTGAACTCTGACCACTGCAATGCAATTGCCCCCGCCCCAGCTTGTTCTAACCCTAGAGAAAGCCCTGCCACCTGGAGGGAAGTCACAGAGCCGCTGGGCCTTCCTGTGGACTCAGGTGGGGCCCTCAGTCTCCAGGAAGCCATGACCTCCACCTGCTCAGAATCAAAAAGACAAGTTTTAGAAGAACCAAGGGTAAAACTCCAGGATGTGCAATTGGAATGACCTGAGTTTGGGGCTCGGCACCGAGAAATGTGCTTGCTGTGGGAAAGGTGACCATTTTGGAGGGGCCTGTCCAAGTTGCCCGGCTAGAACTGCCCCTCTGGGCCCCTGGCAGGCAGCCAAACCGCCAATGGATGGAGAAGCAATAGCCAGGCCATAGGGTGTGAAGATGTCTCCCCGAGTTTACCTCCTGATCCAGCGTCTTCCTGTGGCTGAATTTTCTGAGACCGTTCCTCAGTAGCAAAGGGCAGCTGTGCACAGCCAGCTCGGGGTCTTTGCTTCTTTGAGGAGAGGGGATCGAGGTGTAACTATACAGAAGCTTCCAGAAACACAGCTATTTTTAAGACTGGCTGTTGTGAGCCTTCCTAAGAAGCTCAAGGTTGCTTTTAATAGCCTTAGAAAGGAATTAACAGTCTTGAAGAGGAAGGAAAATACTCAGAACAGGCCTTGCAGGTGTGAACCCCGTGGGCACGGTCTCCTTGTGTGATGTGCAAACAAACCACCACCGCAAGGAAGTTTCTCCTAGGCCAGAGCCAGGACTGCCCTGCACGCCTTGAGTGGGGACACCTGTGACTACGGCTCCTTTTCCTCCCTGAGCCCCTTCTCAGGCCGAACCCTGCACTGAGCATTTCTTACCCCTTAGTATCTGCCTCCAGAATGGCTGAGGCCCTCCCTAATGCAGTGGTTCTCAACCTTTCTAATGCCGCGACCCTTTAATACAGTTCCTCATGTTGTGGTGACCCCCAACCATAAAATTATTTTCGTTGCTACTTCATAACTGTAATTTTGCTACTGTTATGAATTGTAATGTAAATATCTGTGTTTTCAAATGGTCTTAGGTGACCCTGCTAGCAGTTCTCAACCTGTGGGTCACATTAGAAAGGTTGAGAACCACTGCCCTAATGAAACCATGGCCAATGGGACAGCCCACACTGAGCCCTTTTCCAAGCCTGACAGCACCAACCATCTGTGCCACACGATTTAATGCATAATTGCTGTGCCACTTGGGTACCTAGTTGTTCTGTGTGGCTTCCCTCCCCCACCCGACCTAGACTAATGGTACCCACTCTCCCAGAGGTAAGAACTGTACCCACAATGCCGCATCCATTCCCATTCTCCAGGCCTGAAACACGGAGCCGCCGCAGGTGAGGAAGCCTTTCATGAAGTCGTGGGGGAAAAACTTGGGATTTGCAAACCAGCGTGGGAAGTCAGGGGCAGCAGGTAGAGGGCTGTTTCCTTGTTCAGTGAAGGGCAGCAGAGGGGCAGAGAGAAAAAGCCCGCATATGACCAGACAGGCGACCTCAGAAAGGACAGGGCTCCCCTCCACCGCCCTCCCCCCCAGCTCCAGCTCCCAGCGTGGACAAGCCTTTGCCAGGTGGTCCAGGCTGTCCCTCCCACTCTGGGGTCATGTAAAAAGATGTAACTGCATAAAAACTGGAAGCTGGGTCAATTTTTAGGAAGAACAGCGAAATCGGTTCACGCTCTGGCTTTGGCTCCTTCCCTCAGTGACTTGTTTCGGGTTTTCTGAGGGTCCTGGAGGGGAGGACTGGGCAGCACTGCTGGCCTGGGGCGGAAGGGGGTCCTCACAGGAAGCCCAGAGACCCCAGGGCTGCTGCACTCACTCGGCTGCGTGTTGTCCTTCCCAGGCCGGCACGGATTCGGTCCTGGGGCGGCACCGCCTTGCAAGACAGGCTTCCGTGTCTGTGGCCTCTGCCGCTTCCACACACCTTCCATTTCAAGCGCCAGGGTTCTCCTTCGTCCCCTTCCTGCCCAGCGCAGGCCCCTACAGCTTTCCACCAGGTCCCAGGGGCAGCTCCTGCCTTGATGCCCTGAGGGGCTCCCTCAGTGAACCTAGCATGTCCCGGGAGCACTGTCTCTGGTTCTCAGCTCAGCGGCTGGCTATCTGTGTGGCCGGTCCCATGCGCTCCCCAGCACTCGGCTATCTTCGTGTTTTGGCACAATTTTACAGGTTAAATATGTATTTTGGTGTATTTGGAAGGTTTGGGGTTTGGGGTTTGTTTGTTTTGTTGTGATCATTGCCTCAAAGCAGCCTGACCTGTTGGGGACAGGGAAGTGGTGCTGGCTGTGTTGAGTCTTCCCTGGGACAGGGTGCTGTATTAGTAAGGGTGCAATTCATTATTCATTGAGCATCTACCTGCGCACGATGCTTGTGCTTCACACAAGAAACGCAAAAGAAAGACTATCGAGGCGTTTATTTCAGGCTCTAAATGCCGGTCACTTCTCCATGTGTGACCCTGGTGTATGGCTTCCGCATGTCCCCACAAATGAAATTGCATGAGCCAGGTTAGACTGCTGTTGGCCCCTGTAATCTCACTGTGGTTGCTTTTCTCTGACGACAAACACCTGTGGGCAGCTACCTTGTGACAAAGACACTCTTTAGGTGATAGGCGAGTCTCCTCGCCGCAGTGGAAGAAGGAACGCAGAAACAGGGTCCCTCTACCACTGTGGCCGTTGTGCACGTATCACGTCTTGTTCTTTAAGCCACTGAGAATTATCTTTGCCAGAAAGAGACCCTGATTGGAGGGGACTGATTAACAGATGTGCCACCAAGAAGAATAGGGGAAAAACAATCCGTTGGCTTCACTGAAAACTCTTCAAATACAAATAAAAAGCAGGGAAGCACATAGATGCCTGAAGAGGAAGGGGAGGCTAATTACAGTTTCTGAGTGAAGCGCAGCCCAGCGTGGGAACAGGAGACTCAGGCTTGTCATCCCAATTGTCACAGAGAACACTGTGATCTTCAGCAAGGACGCTCTGGGTCCTGTGTTTCCGCTTTCCTTAAGAGGCAGAATGTATCGTTGGCAGACAAAAAGATTTTGTAAAGGAATTTGATAACATTAGAAGATGCAGAGTCTACTGGTAAGAACACGGGCAAAAAATGGACCAGCATCATATTAGCAAAAATAATAGACACGCTATTTGTGGTAAAACTGCCTTTAGAACAGACGGACGTGCCCAATGAACCGTTCTTGTCTCTTCCTGACACATCAAGCCCACCTCTCAGGTGGATCGATGGATGTAGTTGGGCAGTTATACGTTCGTTTTCCAGGGCTGTGTGTTTTCAACTTGCACCAACACATCCCTGAATCTCAAGTGCATGTGCAGGGATATTCTCTCACCGGGCATCACAGGGATCTCCATCCGCTCTGAATGCCGCCTGTGGGCTCTGAACAGCATCTCGTTCTCTGCTTTCTTCCTTTAGCCTGGTCGTGGTCCAGTCACATGAAGCTGAGATGTGCAAGTTGGAGGGTTCAGGCTCAGACAGAGGCCCTCCCAGGGCATGAAGGCATAGAGGCTCACGTCTTCATGATCTTAGGCTCGTGAAATGATCTCAGGCAAAGCAAGTTCCTCCCTAAATCCTTGGAGCCACCATGATTGGCAACATTCTCAACAGCATCCACTGTTCTGGGGATAAAGTGATGTCCTCCCAGTGGCAGAAAAGCACCCAAGGACCCTTGGGGTGACGCTGCAGACAGCTCAGCATGCACTCTGATTGCCCACAGGCTGAATTCAGAGAGGATGGAGACCCCTCTGAACACTCCCCACTGCCACCCCCATGAGCATACCGGCTTCCTGGGGATGGTCACAGGCCCACACCCTGCCACCAAGCTGCCCTTATGCTCTTGGTCAGCCCCCAGTCCCAGCTGGAACCCCCAACTATTCGGTTTGGCTACAAGAAAGTCGGTTATTTGATCTTGTGTTTGCCAAAAAATGTTTCAACTTGTGACATCCACTCTGCAGTCCACATTTATTTATTTCTGTCCTGCGTTTAACTAGAGGTGGGGAATGTCCCGCCCAAGGGCCCTATCATTTGGTCTGGCCCTGCCAAGGCAACCACAGGCAGGACTCGAAATTCAATAAATCTAGGAGCCTTTTTCATAGCAACATAAAGTAAGTTGATAATTTCGTATGGCCCGCGAATGACATTATAAATATCCAAATGGCCCTTGGCAGAAAAAAGGTTCCCCACCCCTGGTTTAAACCCTTCCTTCCAGCGGACCAGGAGACACAGAATGTGAAGAAGAGCCAAGTGGTGGAATCAGTAAAAGAAGAATAGATAGCCCTAACCGGTTTTGCTCAGTGGATAGAGCTTCTGCCTGCAGACTGAAGGGTCCCAGGTTTGATTCCGGTCAAGGGCATGTACCTTGGTTGCGGACACATCCCCAGTAGGGAGTGTGCAGGAGGCAGCTGATCGATATTTCTCTCTCATCGATGTTTCTAACTCTCTATCCCTCTCCCTTCCTCTCTGTAAAAATCAATAAAATGTATGGGGAAAAAAAGAAGAGTAGACACTCACAGGCAGGGGAGCAGAAAAGCAGTTCATGGAAAGCTGGGAGATGGGGCACACCAACAATCCAATTCCCGAAGCATTTCAGTTGGGCATGAAGTTTCTGGAAAGAAAGTCTCAGCCCCAAATCTAATAGCCTTAGATCCAGCCCCTCCTCTGCCCACCTCTTTAAAACAAAGCAAACAAACAAACAAAACACTGGCACTGATACAGACAGAAACCAACTCATTCTGGTTATTTATGGTTTTTAAACCCAGGAAGCAAAATACATGAATATTTCAAGCCTCTGTTTGGTGTACCTGTGAAAGCAATCCTGGGGTGAACAGCCATTCCAGTAGCTGAGATTCATTTATCAACGTCTCAAACACAAAACCAAAGAGGGAATCTTGAATTCATTAATACCCACTCCCCCTCTCCCCATCATCCTATAAACAATGTGGCAGTTTCACATTGCTTCTGCTGAAACACATGCTCCTGGAAGCTTCCGGAATTTCACCCTGGCAGTGTACCTCGTGTCCCTGGAGGACTTTCACAATCCATCAAGCCCCCGTTACCTGTTTGCGTGACGCCTTCCCTGCCTGAGCTGTCCGGCCGCAGCACACACAGCTTTCACTCCGAGTAACTGGGGACCACAGGAGTGTTTGCACCCCCCGGAGTGCCTCTGAGGGCTGGTCTCCTCCGCCGTGGGTGGACCTCTCCCAATCCTTCTCAATACCTTAAGTTTTTGTGGTAGAACCTTCATTTTTTTTTCCCAGAAACTATTTTGCAGGTTTTTTAAACTTATGCACTGTTTGTAACAAGAGGCAATCTTATGTTGACACATCCCCCATTTCTTTGATGGAACAACTGAGGAAATATCAAAATCTAAGCTGGGATTAAAATTCCAAAACGTTAGGCATCAATGTTTGGCCCTTCCAGTGCCTAGATTTCCCCGTGGAAACTGCTGACCCCGAGGCCGTCATCTCTGATCCTCAGCTGAAGGAACTGTCGATCCCCCATCCTCGGTGCCGGGAAAAGTTTGGCCTATCAACAGTGATTACGACAGGACAAGAGAACTAAAACATCCGTGGTGCGTCCCACATTCTTACCTAAATGTCACAGCAGCTGCTGTCTCAGAGGCCGGAGATCAATGTCATCTGAGGACACCTGTTCCCAGGAAAAGGCTAAGGAACAGCCACTTAGAAAAGAATGAAAATTTCCTAGTAAATAGTAAAAAGGAAAAAAAAAGGAGTTAGATGATTTTTTTCTGAAAACAAGTGAAACCAGATTATGTAACTAAAATTATTTTAATGTATCTTATGCAAAATGTAGTCTATCATTACAATTATGCAATAATCCTTAGACTCCACAGCAAACGCTTCTAGCATAATTGCTTTTCTGGAACACTTTCTCGAACAAAAGGGTATGATGGCAGGATCAGACACCTTTTGACTTCAGCGCTATCCCACAAAAGTTATTTTTGCAAAACTGTGGAGGGCTGCTTTCTTTTCCCGAGAGGCCCCTTGAATCGCTGGGTGTGCAAATGCAGGTCTTTTGATGCTATCGGGTCATGATCCTCAGTGAGGGCTGCTCTGTAATTTCTGGTTGTAACCAGAGGTGTGGCCATGGGAGTGTCCAGAGCAGCTCCCTGAGATCACTTTCAGTGACTTGTGAAATCCCACAGTTCTAGGGGATAGTTTTATTTGACATTGACCTGTGCAGATCTGTGGCCTCACTCCTGGGGCCACCTCTTCTCCCTGGACAGAGCATGGGGGGTGCTGACCAGCCCTCAGCTCCCTCTGACCACCGGAAAGGCCATCTCAGGTCCAAGATTCCCCTTGGAACCAGCAGAGGCCTTAGCTGTAACTGCATTTCAACTCAGTGTACTCCCCTCATTACAGGTTCTCTCCAAAAGCAAGGCTTCCTGACTCCCAGCATACAAAGCTCAATCCAGTTTTGGTCGGCCCAGCCTGAGACATGTGGGGAGGAGAGTGCATTTATCTCAAACAACAGTATGTGTCCGCTCATTTCCCCTTATTCGATCCCCCAGCCTTTCTATGTTGCAGGCAAAGGTATCAGGGATTCCTTTTAGGTTAAGACCCAGGGTGCTGAGCCCAAAGTGGCAGTGCACCCCGCGCTGGCTGGTAGGCACACTGCCCATCCTGCAGTTGACTCATACTCAGGTCCCGTGACTCTGGCTCTGCAGTGTGTCCCTCCAAATTCATATACTGAGCCCTAGCCCCCAGTGTGACAGAATTGGGAGGTGACTGGGCCCTGAGGGTGGGGCCTACATGCTGGGACTAGTGTCCTTGTGAGGAGAGGAGGAGCCAGAGCTGGCTTTCTCTCCAGCACAGCGGTCGGCAAACTGCGGCTCTGTTGACTAATGAGTTTGCCGACCACTGCTGTAAGACATTACCCTTACCCAGAAGTTTTGACTTCAGGTTAAAGATATTAGTACATTATTAAAATGTTTAAGTGTTTTTCTCTAAGGCAGTGGTCGGCAAACTCATTAGTCAACAGAGCGGCAAAGCGCGGCTCGCGAGCTGCATGTGGCTCGCGAGCCACAGTTTGCCAACCACTGCTCCAGCAGGTGAAGACAGAAGGGGGCCATCTGTGAACCAGAAAATGGGCTCTCGGCAGACCCCAAATCCACCAGCACCCTGAGCATGGACTTCCAGCCTCTAGCACGCTGCCCAGTCTGTGGTGTCCTAGTGTGGCAGCTGGGGTGCCTGAGACAACCCCCTTCTAATGCACTAAGCCAGAGATGAGGGCTGGAAACAGAACAGAGCCCTCCACGTGGGCAGGGAAGTTTTCATTTCAGCACCACAGAAACGTGTATGATCAGCCTCAAGATCCGCTGGCCTTGCCCCTCTTTCCAGAGATCAAGGCTCAGGAAACAGGAAACTAATTACAAGTGCCTTACAGAAGGTTTCCCTCGTGCTAATGCTGTTAGGAGCCTCCTTCACACCATCCCCTGCTACCTCTGTGACCTGGTTTACCCTGGAGGCCGAGGCAGGCAGAGGCCTCTGTCCAACCCACAGCTTCGCCCTCACTGGGGAAATGGGCCTGGGCTAAGTGGACCTACCAGGAGCAAGCTGGAAGGTCTGTCACCCCAAGCCCCTCTTTTTTTTTCCCCCATGATCCCCATTAATCTAAAATACGTATTATAAAATGTTTATAGCCTATTCCCCCAATACATTCTTAAGCCAAAACATAACATCAACCAACAAACAAAAACTTTAGTGCTGTGCAGACCTTAAGTCTGTCTTCAGTTTTCCCCTCTGCTAACCTGCCACCAGAACAAAAATGCTGTGTCGTTTCTGAACACCAGCAGGATCCTGGATTTCCCCTGCAGGATGGGCTGCGACAAGCCCTAGGTACAGAGGCAGCGCAGGAATCCACAGGCAAGCCCACAGCCATGCCTGCCCAGCACACGTCCCAGGGTGTGGGCAGCCCAATGCTTTCCAGCTGAGAAAGTGCCACCCCCTTAAGGGAACAGTCTGGAAGGTAGTTTGTTAGGAATCAGATGTCCGTCCCATGCCCGTTACCTCTTTTCCCATTTGCAAAGGACCGGGATGTGCAGGCAAGTATCACCAAACTCCCTCTGGTCTCTCCAACCCAGAAAGAAGACATCTATGTGTCGATTCTACACTTACATATTTTATACCTACACTTGTTTTTTACCTACGTTATCCTCTAATTTATACTATGCTTGCAGAAGAGTGTACAGTTCCTGCTAGTATACTTTCAATATTCCAAATTCCACTGCAATGCTCGGAGCCCCGATGCTGCTGGGACCTGACCGCACTGGGAACCTCGTCCCCGCCTCTTGTTCTTGCCACATGGCTCTTACCCTGCTGTTCAGCCCACAAGCCCTCCAGCAGCTGTACTCAGTTGACTGGTGGGGCTCTTAGAAGTCTGTGTCCTTTTTAAAGCCTACAGCCCCCTCCTCTTCCACTGAGACCCCAAACACAGCACAGGTAAGGTGTGCGCATTGGACCCATCTACAGGGTCCAGGTTGCCATCCTCCTCAAAGAATGTCATTAACGCTCTTCTACAGTAGTTCTGGGAGAAAGTGAAGGCCATACTCCATGTAATCACATATACGCTCACGCAGAGTTGGCCCACCCCACAGATCACGCATCAGAATGGGGAAATCAGCCATTGTGCATTCCCTTCCGCTCACGACCCAAGTGACCAATTCCCCGTGTTACAGGGCCCTACGGGTGGGCCAGGCCCAGAGCACTGACCCCAATGGTTACTCCAGGTTGAATTGTGCCCCCAAAGAGTCCTTACCCCCAGAACCTGTGAATGGACCACATTTGGAAATATGATTTTGCAGGGAGTAGGTAAAGATGAAGTCATCAGGGTGGACCCTAATCCAATAGGACTGGGTCCTTATAAAAAGGGAAAATTTTAACAGAGAGAGAGAGAGAGAGAGAGAGAGAGAGAGAGAGAGAGAGAGATCCCTGTGAAGATGGAGGCAGGGATCAGGGTGATGCGTCTGCAAGCCCGGGAACACCACACATTGCCAGCGACCACCAGCGCCCAGGAGCCAGGCCTGGAGCAGTCTCCTTACAGCCACAGAAGGAATCAGCCCTGCCCACACCTGACCTCAGGCTCCCAGACTCCAGAGCCAGGAGAGAATAGATTGCAGTTGTTTAAGCCACCTGGTCTGGGTGCTTTGTCACAGCAGCCAGAGACAGATACAGAAGTAGAAATCAGTGTTTCAGCTCTCTCTGCCCTCGGGGTGCCTAGGGATTGCCGGGCCCAAAGGAGGGACTATGCTGGCCCTGTCCACCTCCAGGTAGCGGTACCAGGACCACATCCAGGGACAGCCGCAGGAGACATGACTAATAGCACAGGCAAGGACCGGAAAAGGAGAGAGAAAAGCCTCCTCCTGGAGCCGGTGGAGGGGGAGGAGACAGAGAAGGATGCACGTGCCCTCAACCCCAGATGCACTCTCCCTCTCCATGTGGTTTGCTGTCCCCTTTCCCTGCTGTGAACTTGACCTCAGAGCAGGCTGGCCCCCTTTACTCTCACAGAGGTGGATTTGAGCCACACTCACTTGACCTGAGCACGTAATTCCCAGACAACTGCTGACAGGCAGGCCTGCACTGAACAGTCCCGGACCAGCGCCACCGCAGCTCCTCCGGAGGTCCTGAGAAGAGTGTCTTCCTGCCTTCTTCTGTCATTTAGAAACCGTCCATGGTACACACACCCCTTCCTGTCCTCCCTAAGAGGCAAGGCCAAGGAATGTGAGTGCACATAGGTCCTCGGCCTGTTCAGAAATCCATTCACACCGAGAGCTGAACAACAGATTTTTCTTCCTGGCATTTTCACATAGAGGTACATTCCTGCAGGCAGAGAAATGAGTGCAGGCAGCCCTCTGGACAGCTTCCAGCTGCCTGCCGGGGTGGCTCTGGCACAAATTAGAACTATATTCCAGTGCTTTCTTCTAGTTTTTATGAACACAGCTTCATTTATATAAACATCAACATGCCATTTAAAAAGCCTCCATCTCACAGGTATAAATCCCCCTGAGTTCTGCAGGGCCCAAGACCAGGCACACATGTGCACAGCGTTCCTGTGTAAAACACGAGTCCCTCGCTCAGCCGGGCATTTTCAGGGGTCTGGAGCAAATTTTAAAGTAGGAACCATTTGAAACCATAAGCCTGCCTGTGCCAAGCCAGCCAACATCTGGAACAGTGGAAGATGATCCGGCAGCATTGCGAAACCTAAAATATGAGACTTGTTAACTTTTTCCTGTGTTAGAACTATTTTTAAATCATGGAACCAATCTGATAACACATTGAGAAAAACTTTAGTAGCCAGAAAAGCTGGAAAGAAAAATAGTTCAGTCATGTTAAGGTTTCTTTTTGCCTGAGTTGCACTGTTTCCAATTTTAAAGCATCATTACCTTTGCACAAATGGATTTTGCTTTGGAAGCATTCTCACACACGTTTGCCTTTTTGTAGGTACTAATGTCACGTTCAGTCAAAGAAAAACAACAAGCCATAAGTCAATGTATTAATGAGCAAAGTACTGGTAATCTAATTGCACAGCATTCATTGTCATTGCTCGTCTCCCTCAGGTGCAGTCCCACGATGGGATCGGCAAGATTTCACAGCATTCTGGCAGCTCTACCCATCTGAGCACCACATGGCACACATGAAATAGCCATCGCCAAGATTGTTCTAACAGCTACAGAAGAAAGCAAACCTCAACCAAAGCTGTGACATCCCCCCCAAAGATGCATTTCACCAGCCAAGGCACTGCTGGAAAGTGGGTGGGGATATGCAAATGCAAGAGCAGACCCACCTCCCGATTGGCTGAACCACCTCTCCTCCAGTAGCTGAAACCTGAGTCCAGGCCATAAATATCCTCAAGTCAAACTCAAGCAGAAAAACATCTCAGAAATGTTGTCTGCACACAGCAATCTCCCCCACCCCCCCAGGACAGGAATCCCCCAGAAACCATGGGAAGACAGAGGGGCAGACCCAAAGCGACTGTGAACACGCTTTAATTAAATGAATAAATAAGTCTTTATCACAAAAATATTAAATGTTTGTATTCTGCAAACACATGAATCAGCAAATTGTTTTTTCAAGCCTTCAAGGTTAGAGAAATTGACCTATGGTTCTAGCTAAAACATATCTTTTGTTTCCTAATGTTGCAAATGCTTTGGAAAATTTAGAAGGCAGGATTCCAGCTCTGCGGGACCAACGCCTTCCTGACACCCAACATCTGGGGAGGCAGGAGAAGCCCAGGGGAGTCTGCAGCTCTGAGCAGTGGAAGAACTAAGACCACAGACCCAGTACTTGCTGGGCACCAGAAAAGTGACCCCTTCCATTCCCCACAGAAACCTGCCAAATAGGTCCAATGGGGTCCATTTTACAGATGCAGAAATGGACCGAGGGGTTGAGTACTTTGCCCAGGATAAGAGCTAGGAAATGTGGCACAGGTATTCTAACGCACAATCTCTAACTTCAACAACTATGACAACAGTTTCCTTTAAAATACTAAGTTACTAGTACATAGCAATGACAAGTGGCTTTTTCATTACTTGTGGGGGAAAAAAAAAACCCTGTCATTATTTTCACCATTGAGAAAGATAAAGGACAATAGACAAAAATACTGACTCATTTTACCCCTCAACCCATAGTGAAGGTCCAGTCTTGAGAGTTGATCCTCACCTGCAGCGCCCATACCTGCCGCCCTTCATGTCAGTGTCCATCGTCATAGGAATCTTGTGTCCCCAGGTAGGGGTCACATTCTCATTTTGCAGAAGAGGAGACTTAGGTTTAGACAAGTTAAAGGACTCAACCCAGGCAGGAGGAACCTGAACCCAGGTCACCACACCTGAAATCCCTCAAGCTTTATTTTATTTTTTATGTTTTGTTAATCCTCACACAAGGATCTTTTTTTCCATTGATTTTTAGAGAGAGTGGAAGGTGGAGGGAAGGGAGAGAGAGAAATATCAATGTGAGAGACACACATCTATTGTATGCCTCCAGCATCACCCCAACCAGGGCCAGGGATCAAATCTGCAACCCAGGTACATGCCCTTGACTGGGAATTGAGCCCCTGACCCTTTGGTCTGTGGGCGGACACTAACCATTGAGCACACCAGCCAGGACACCCCAGAAGCTTTAGAGAAAATTAAACCTCCACGAGGTGACACACTGTTTTCTCAGTTACATCCATTCTAAATGTCTAACTATAAATTCACATTTTGTAAGGATTTTAAGGAACTATTCTGGACACAATTCTTTCCTGATGCTTTAGCCCCACAAAAGAATTTTAGATAGTCATTAATCATGTAAAATGAAAACATTGCCCAGCCAGTGTGTCTCAATGGTTGAGCGTTGACCTATGAACAAGGAGGTGGCGGTTCGAATCCTGCTCAGGGCATATGCTTGGGTTTCGGGCTCCCTGAGTGTGGGGTGTGCAGGAAGTGATCATCATTGACGTCTCTCTCTCTCCCTCTCCTCTCTGAAATCAATAAAAATATATTAAAATGAAAACATTCACACTATGATGGACATACAGTGTGGAGACCTGACCACAAAGTTACAGCTGCAGGATGAAGGCTGCTCACATTGGCACATGGTGCCTGAGGTGTCCTGTCATTTCTGTTGTCTGTGGGCTCCTCACTTCCACACAACTAACCTTTTCCTACTAAGTAAATTGGCTCAGATTAAGACGACTCAGCTGTGTGGCTGACCCCAATGGGTTCAATGTAAGCCAATAAGCACCTGTGGGTCTTCCTGTGCATAGGGCAGCACGAGGCATCCTCGCTCCCAGCTACACTTGCCATGTCCAGGAGCCTTCGGGGCTCTGCAGCACACGTGTCCTGTCTCAGAACAGCACGATCCACCTGTCCCCAGGGACAGGACCTGAAGCAGACACCTCACAGAACCTAGCTCAGGCGGTGGGGAAAGGCATGCCCAGGTGGCAGGTGGGACCTGGAGTCACGACAGGACAAGGGGAACATAGTGTCCAACAGGAGAACCAGCACCTGGGTGTGGGCAGAACAGGGTCCCAGGGCTCAGGGAACGAGGCTGCCAGGCTGTGCTGGCTGCCATGACAAATGCCATGGACAGCAGACATTTACTCCTCCCCTTCCAGAGGCTGGAAGTCCAAGATCAAGGTGCCGGCCGACTGGGTTCCCAGTGAAGTGTTTGTCATCTGCTACAGACACTGCCTTCCCACTGTGTCCTCACACGGCCTTTGAGAGGGCTCTAGTGTCTTCTCCTCTTATAAAGACACCCACCTGACCAGAGCAGCTCCACCCCCAACTATAGCCACATATGTTGGGGACTCAACATATGAATTTGGGGGACACCACCATTCAGTCCATAGCGAGTGGGAAGTGAGCCCCAGACATCGGCTGGCTCCTGGGGACTTGGGCCCAGGAAATGACTGGCAGGGAAGACGGAGCCTAGAACCAGCCTTTCCCAGAAACTTGCCAACCCAGTGGAGAACTGGCCCCAAGTTGGCTGAGACACAGGCCAGCCCCGTAGTCTGCTGGGTAGGACACCGTGGTCCATGCTCGGTTCTTCCAGGAACTGGACTCTAGCCAAGCTTACCCCAAACCAACCACATGTGGAACTCACTGATGCTGACCAGGGTTAAAGTCAGCACATCTTTGCGGAACATCCCCACATGCCAGGCATTGCTCTAGAAAAAGAGACGTGAACTACCCAGCCAGTGTGGCTCAATGATTGGGCATTGACCTATGAACCAGGAGGTCACGGTTCAATTCCCAGTCAGGGCACATGCCTGGGTTGTGGGCTCTATTCCCAGTAGGGGGCATGCAATAGGCAGCTGATCAGTGATTTTCTCTCATCATTGGTTTTTCTATCTCTCTCTCTCCTTTCCTCTCTGAAATCAATAAAAATATATTTTTTAAAAATTTTTACAGAAAAATAAAGTGAACTGAAGGAAAAAATCTCTGTGGTTTGGAGCTTTCTATATCCAGATGGAGATGTGCTCATCTCCTACAGGCTGCCTAGGAAGGTGACGAGGCAGCTTGCCTTGTCACACAAATTCAGAGACAAGAGCAGACTTCCAGGGAGAATCAGGAGGGGCCCACCTCTTCAGTTTGCTTCAGAAATGCTCCCACATCCCCACAGGGGAGCAGCCTGGGCGTGTTCATTGTGCACAAGGATATTTACCTGGGTGTCATTTTAGCAGCAGAAGGTTGGACCCCATCTGGGTGCCCACTAGAAGAACGGGTACGTAGTTCTGGAGATACCTGGTGCCATGGGATACTCCCAGCAGCTGGAAGCCCCAGATGATCTGTGGACGTTATCAGAGTGGGAAAACACCAAAGACACAGTCCTGAGTGAGCAAAATGGCAAGCAGAACAAAAGGGACTAGACCACCACTATTAACCTTTATTAAGAGCACTTGCACACAACATGATAGTTTAAGACGCAGACAAAAAGTAACACATTAAACACATTCACGTGGTTGACAACAGTAGGGTGGAGAGCAGGGATGGGATGAGGATAAATGGGAATAAGGAAACACGGTCACTCAATGACAAAGGAGGAGGCAGCCCAGACAGCCCAAGGGTGACGCTGTGCCACTAACTGAGGAGGAAAATATGAGCACAACCCTGCGCATCTGAGGTCAAACACTACGTGTCTCTCCACTTCAAGGGCTCCTCATAAATCAACATGAAGACACTTTCTCATACAGTTCACTCACTGTAGACATGCTGAGCGACAAACGAAGAATTGATGTGCCTGCTAAGACACGCTGGGGAAGAGCCTGGGTGTAAAACAAGTGATGAGTTTATGACTTGAGACCCTGCATTGTTCTAAGGGGCTTTGACACATTATGAACAGGATTTGGTTTGCTCTCAGACATCACCCTCGCAGATGTAAGGATTATTTGCTTAAAGTAAAAGTTTTAAAAAAGATGCTATTTATTGTCTTAGAAGCACTCACTCTGCGGTTGTGATGCCTTTGGACAAAACCTTGGGGTTTTGTCCCCACAGCCCCAGCCACCCTCAGGAGGCTGGGTGCCATGCTGAACTCGCCAGCTGGCTCCATGACACAAGCTAATATTTTTACCCTTTGTGTACATGTGCTAGGTCATCTCTTCCATATACGTAGCTTTCCATAAATTTACAATGAATCTGCGGTCTCTCCCTGCCTGATTACCGCCTATTAGTGACGTTTTGGCTCACCAGCTATTGAAATCTCAAGTGTATAATTAATAGGGGGTGTAAATGTTTAAATCAATTTCTCCCAGTACCTATTAAAAGATGAGATGCATGAGACAATGCATCGCTGGTGTCCCTGGCAAATGAGGGGACCTTGCTCTTTGAAAAGTGTCATTGCAAAGAGAGGTCGGAACAGAGAAGAGTAAACAGCATAAGAGATTTCTAGAAAGCTGCAGGAAGGCATGTCCTAGCAGCTAAGTGTTGCGTGAATTTCTGGAGGAGGCTGTGGGAACCGTCCTTGGAAGAGCCTTACAGACAGGCTAGTGGAGGAAAACATGGAACAAGCCTGAGCAGACGCTGTTTTCTATGCTCTTCTCTCCCCCAGGGCTGTAGGGCAAGGAGGCTCAATACATGCACATTGGATGCATGAAAGCGGTAAAAACACACCACAGTGACTTGGTAATTTAAATTCCCTCCCTCCGTGTGCATTTTATAATAACATCACGCAGAATTCTGGGGGAGGTGCGTCTTCCTACGGGTTAGAATTCTGGCCAGTCTCTACATGGCAAGATTAATTGCGTAGTTATGCGAGGCGTACTTGAGACTCAAGTGCAGAGAGAATAAAATAGAACTCTGTATGCCCGATCTCCTGATTTCTGTGGCAGCCTCATAATTATTGCAAGTAAACCTCTTCCTTCCCAGCCTTCCTCCCTGGTCCATTGTTAGAAGAGTGGGCTTCACTGTTAATGACAGCGTGAAAGCCCCTGTAAAACAAGGCTCTCTGAAAAAAGGGGATAGGGGGGTGATAATCGGATTCACACTCAAGCCTTAAAAAATAAAACAGAGCAACTCGACAGACAGCACAACCGTCCCTGCCTTCCCCTGAGCTGGCCACATCTTTACGTCTTTGAATCTTCCTGTGTCTGTCCAATTAATCTCAACAATTAAGGGACCAAACTCAGAGGAGCACACTTGCTCGTTTATTTTCATCGAGGAAGAAAGAGCACAGGCGTCAGCAGAGTAAGGGCCGCAGCCCAACCCTTTCCATCCGGAAGGCGCTCCTGAGCGGGGCTCAGAGTCCCTGCCAGGCCATGTCTGATTCTTTGGAAGTCTCGTTTGTTGAGACTATGATAACTAAAGAAAACAGAAGGCGCCCGTGTGGAATGTACTCTTTTACCCAGCAGTTAATTTGGAGGCAAACCTGACCTTTTGGGGTATATGACTAGGATAAATTGGATAGGGAGCCCTTCTTTCCTGTCCTAAAGGGACAAGCTATTGCGGTCTGGGACAGCAGTCTGGTCACTCATTCAGTGCAGCACCTGGACCCCTGGGGACACGGAGAAAAGGCGCCATACCATTCCAATGGAGTCCCATGGGTCTGCAGGTCCCGGAGTTCCATCGTCCCTCCTTTGACATGGGACTAGATTACAAAGCAAACAGGTCCCAGCATTGCCACACGACCCCCACTTGCCCCAGCTCTCTTCACCGTGTGTCACAAAAGATGGTGCTCATTAGACAAGGGAAACGGAGCCTGCAGTGGGCGCCTTCCGCCCCAATCCTGTAGAGCAGTGGTCGGCAAACTGCAGCTCGTGAGCCACATGCAGCTCACGAGCCGCGGTTTGCCGCTCTGTTGACTAATGAGTTTGCCGACCACTGACCTAGACTCTCGATTCCAATAATTACAGGCTGTTGTTGTTCCTTGTGATTAAGCCCCTATCCCAGTGGTCAGCAAACTCATTAGTCAACAGAGCGGCAAACCGCGGCTCGCGAGCGGCAGTTTGCCGACGACTGCTGTAGAGAATGGAGGAAGGACCTCAACTCTGGGGTGAGGCCTTGTATAGAGACACGTGCAGAGAGTGGACCTGTGATGGATCTCACCTGTGGGGTGAGGCCTTCCACGGGAACAGTCCCTGGCTTGTTCCATGGCTAGGGGTCCAAAGCCGCCAGGGAGGCATGCTGTGTTGCAGGATGATGAGCAGTGGGACTCCAGGGGGACGGGTTAAGCCATTGGACAGCAAACTGTCCCCGGTATGGTTCAGATGATCCAGGCATTCACAAGGCCGGGAACAAAAAAGCACAGCGCATGCTCTGGGGTGGGTCTCCCAAGTGTGTTAGGATTGCTCCCCAAGTCTGATAATTAACATGGCTTCCTCCAGAGAAAAATGGGCACATCATCCCTTTGTTTCCCATACAGGTTTCTTTAACTCAGGGGTTGTCATAGCACCATTAATTTCTTCCTTAAATGGTTTTTATGACTCACATTTATTCAAAAACATTGCCTCAATACTTAAATAGCCCGATTCACAGTAACTCCCTACACAGGCACGTGCGTGTGCACACCCCCTCCCCACTAGATCTTGGGTGATGGAGCGCTAAG
This sequence comes from Plecotus auritus, assembly GCF_963455305.1. Classification (NCBI taxonomy): domain Eukaryota; kingdom Metazoa; phylum Chordata; class Mammalia; order Chiroptera; family Vespertilionidae; genus Plecotus; species Plecotus auritus. Next base: position 43,807,891 of record NC_137782.1, read on the forward strand.
TTGTTTAGACTTGGAGTCACTTCAGATGGGTCTTGGAAGTCGGTGGAACCTGTGAGGTAGGCATGACTGTCACCATCTGACCCACAGGAAACAGAGAACCCAGGAGAGGAGGTTCGTGACCCAAAATACACCATGGGCTGGTGAGTGAGCGGGTGTTTGCAACGCCATGCTGCTCACATGTGGCTGCTTTTCACCATTTACTGAGTGTTCTGCATGCCAGGATGAGAGGTGGTTTGGGGGTGACTTCTTTAAAGAGAATAAGTGAAACAGCAGATGCTCACACACGTGAACCCCCTTGGCCTTTGCGGGGGGTGGGGGTGTTAAGGTCCATCCTCCTTGGAGGCCGAGGGCGGGTTTCCTGAAAGAGTTGGGGAGCTTTGTGGGAGATGCACCCCTCTAACTTTCTTACTTCTCTCCTAAAGTCCTAACCTTACATTTATTTCAGCCCCAAAACCCTCCTGTACCCTCCCCTGGAGCCCAGACCCACTGGCTGCTGGAATAACTTCAAAGGCTGGCCCACCCACTTCACCCCGCAGGGCGCTGCATCTCAAAAGCACATGCCAGTTAGAAGAAGCCTTTCATCCAACTAACTGAGTGCTTACTAATGTACTTTCACAAATTGCTGACAGATGATGCCACTCAATCTATTTGCATAGGTGCCTCTGCATCTCCATGAAATGTCGTCCTAGTTAGAACCTACGCAGATTCACTCATTCGTTCATTCAACAAACATTCACAAGTGTCTCTGGGCAGCAGTCCAGGGAGGCAAAGATAAACAAGAGGTGCCATGCCCGCTCAGAAGACTGGCCCAGTCAAAGAGATGATATCCACCAATAAAATATGTCTGCTCTGATGAATGGAAACACAGAGCAGTGGGCATCTTGAGGAGCTAGTGATAACTCAGGCTTTCCCCTGCCGTGTCATGGGCACTTACACCCATCTGCCTTCCCTGGAATTCTGTACACAATGAAGCCACACCTCTGAGCCTGACGCTGTGACTTTTGTGACTTTTTGGGGGCTGATCGCCCCATCCTTTTGACTTGCCTTGGGGGATTTCTCCAACTCTGGGTGACCGTGGGCCACCAAAGCAACAGGCTGTGTCATTGCACAAAGTTCTGCTGAAGCCCAGCTTACTGAGACCTTAGTGTGCACCTCTCACAGGGAGGACATTTGTCCCCCTTCAGCCAAGGGGACAGAGAGCCCAGTAGGTTGGCCATTGCCTGAAGGTGGGGGTGCTTACAACTTGGGACATCTCCCCACAAATGCAGGACCAAGATTGTCATGCTCAGACTTCAACCAAGAGAACATTTCCAAAGCAGGGAGGTCACAGTCTGCCCCAGAGTCCCGCTCCCCTTTCTAGCATCTTCAGTTGCTCCTTCCAGAGATAGAAATCAGAGTTATGAAAAGAGCCCAGGTCAATCTTTTGTGCCACTTTTTTAGCATGGGGTGGATGGGGCCAGGTTGATTTGGGCCTAGAAGGCAGGCAGCCCACCGCTCAGAGACCAGACAGAAACGAGCCCTCCCTGTCAACCCTAGGTGAGTAGATTTGTCCTAAAGTGTAAGAGCAACACCATCAGTACAAGTCTGATATTTTCACAGCTGATATTTTCATTTAGGACTTATTTATGCTCCAGCACAACTGTGGTTTCTTATCTTTTCACATGCACATCCGACTGAGCGCTGGCTCTGCTCATTCAGGCTGCAGAGTCTATAAGAAGAGAAAGGACTGAATTGGAAATCAGGAAATTGGAGTTCCGGTCCTGGGTGTGTGATTAACCTCTTGGAGGCTCAATTTCCATATCTTAAAAATGATGTTAGATTAATGATCTCTGTGTACTTTTCAGTCCTAAAATATGATGACATGGAGCATAATTTGACTATTTAAAATTAGTGCAGACATCAATAATTACCATGGCTTTGCTCATATGACATCGTGTTAATCACCCACTTATTTATTTGATGCCATTTTTTTTAAAGGAATACAACCACCAACTGACACATTGTTTGAGAAAGCAAGGAGTGGGCATTTGGACCAGACCTGACTGATGGGCCAGACTTGGACATAGGGAGATAAGGGCAGGGTGGGCGGGCTGTCATGGCAGAAGATCCTGACTGTCCAAGGCATGGCCACTCTTGCCACCAACACTTGGGTCAGCTGAGAGCTGGGCACAGCTGGCGATGAGTCACCTCAAGAGGAAAGGGCTCGCTCTGGAGAATGAGATGTTTGCCTTCAATCCTACCCTTCATATTCTAGCATTGGGCATCGGACAAAAGACTCTTTCTTTCTTTTTAATCCTCACCAGAGGATATGTTTTATTAATTTAGAAAGAAGGAAAAATAGAGATAGAGATAGGGAGGAGGGGGGGGAGGGAGGGAGGGAGGGAGGGAGGGGAAGAGAGAGAGAGAACATTGATTGATATGAGAGAAAAGATCAATTGATTTCCTCAGGGGATCAAACCTGCTACCCAGGTATGTGCCCTCACCAGGAATCAAACTGGCAACCTTTCCATGCATGGGATGATGCTCCAACCAACCACGCTACACTGGCTAGGACTATTTCTTCATCTATAAAATAGGGGTTATATTACTTGCAATGTTTGGTGAGCAAGAAAACTAAGTAAGCCCTGGCTGACTTGACTCAGTGGATAGAGCATCGGCCCTCAGACTGAAGTGTGCTGGGTTCAATTCTAGTCAAGGGCAGGTACCTTGGTTGCAGGCTCGATCCCTGGCCTTGGTCGGGGCTCCTATGGGAGGCAGCCAATTGATGTGTCTCTCTCACACTGATGTTTCTCTCTCTGTGTCTCTCCCCCTCCCCTCCACTTTCAAAATCAATGGGAAAATATTATCGGGTGAGGATTAACAAAAAGAAAAAAAAAAAACACCTATTAGTTAGCTACTACTTTGTTTACCTTCATAGCCTGATTATTAGGCAAATGAGTAACAATTATGCCTATTATTACAGGTGAGCCAGATTGGCTTGTTCTAATTCTTAAAAACTTTTATTTGATTTATCCAAGACTAACCCAGATTCATGTATGATCATCATCTATAATTTCTCAAATATGTGGCTAGGTCATCCACTTGGTCCTAAGAAATGGAAAGGAGAGACCATTGCTCAGAGCCCAGAGAGTATCATTAATCTCCTTGAAGGTAAGACTATTAGTTGGGTTTTTGAAAAAATATATAATTAAAAATACCATTTCCCAAACAATATATTCTCATAAAAATTCAAATACAGAAGAAATCTATTGTCACAAGTTTGATAAGATTTCAAATGCAGAAGTCTATGAAGTCCTAAGTTAGAGCCTCCCGGGCCCCCATTCACGCCTCCAAGGTCCTGCATGTCTTGCCTGCCTCCAGACCAGCAGATCTCAGAGGAGGACCCCACTGTCCAAGTGAGCTGTCCCTCTCCAATCCTGAAGCAGGGAGACTCAAGGTGTCACAAGCAGCTGGAAGCTCTGGGTCTCAGCGAGCCAGGACCCTGCTCTGTGCACCTGGAAAACATACCCATCTTGGGTTGGGATCTCACCCACCTGCAGCAACAGAGGTAACAGATCTGTGTCCACTTTGTCACTGAGAAAATGGAAGAGGAGGCAGACACAGAAGATCCCTTCCCTCCCTGGGTGCCCCTCAGGCTGCCCCCCGGCCTGGCCCTGATGACACTGGAGACCCCAACTCCTTCCACCAGAGGGGCAGGCGCACCATTATGGGCGGACGTTGTCACTAGGGCCTTTCCAGACTCATCCTACTGACTGGACTCGGGATCAGATAAGCATGGTTCCCACCATGACCAGCCATCTTTCAAGTCTCCCGGCACAAGGGCTGTCATATATTTTTAAATTAGAAACACTGAGAAAAGTAATGAAACAGAGGAAAAGGCAAAATATAAAACTTCATATTCTACAAGAACTGAAAGGAAATATGGAAAAATAAAACATTAAGGTGTTGGTATGATTGGATGGTCAACAAATTTTATTTATTGAATGATAATGAACTTTATGGAATTAAATATATAATTCATAAAATTACATACATATGCTTATGTGTATATCCATACATATATATGTACATACATGTGCATATATAACACACATACACATGTACCAAGTTACCCAGCCAGAGATCATGTCACTCATGCAGGTTAGTTATGAGGAACACTGATGGACAGAAGCTACTGAAATCACCAACTGGGCACCATGGACACAGGGGACAGCTTGATTGGCAATTGTGGAGGGTGCCCTGGTGAGGGGAAGTGAGTGTGGGCCCCATATGGACATGCTGCCGCTTTAAGGCAGGAGAGGGCCATGAGGTGTGGGTTTTATGAGCATGGAACACTCAACTCAGGTGATAGGGTTTTCCGGCACCTGTGTTTTCAGGAAAGTGGGACACAGACCAAGAATGTTTGCCAGAGATCTTGGTGGGTCAGTCTAGAGACCATGGGACTCTCATCTGGGGAGGTTCCTGCTCCCCGTGGTGCCCCCAGGGCCTCCAGGGGCTCTAAGTACTCTCTGAAGAGGTCCCAGTCTGCCTGCACCCCTGCCCCTTCCTTCACCATGTGCCCTGTCTTGAGTCCCCCCACTCCTTTTGACACTTCTTAATAAATGTCCCTTGCCAACAGCATCTCTCATGGGAGGTGCCCTGCCTGCCCCAGATACCAGCACCTGGCTGAGCCATGGCCCAGTTCACGTGGAATGAGTCTCCCCACGTTCCCTGCGTCTCAAGCTTCTGTGCATTCCTTATCCATGCCACGCCTTCTTTCCTCTCCAACCACAGACCATCAGGATGGAATCCTAGGTGTAACAGAGGCATTAGTCACACAGCCGGGAGATGGAAACACCAGTGTCCCTCCACCACTGGATGGACCAGTGAATGCAGGACAACCCAACAATGGAACGCCATTGGCAACAAATGGGAATGAAGCCACCACATGCGTGATTCCACTTACTGACATGTCCAGAACAGCAAATCCATAGAGACAGGAAGTGGATCAGTGGTTGCCAGGGGCTGAGCGGTTGGGAGAACAGGAAGGGACTGCTAATGGGTCCCAAGGCAGTTTTGCGGGGGGCCTATGAAAATGTTTAGAAGGTAGATGGAGGTGGCACCATATTATGAAGACACTAAATGTCACTGCATTGTTCACTTTAAGACAGTTAATTTTACATTATGTGAATTTTACTTTAGTTAAAAAAATAACCTTAGTTGTAGGGCTCAGAGAGATTTAGGAGTTGGAGGATAGGGCTTAGGATTCAAAGGGGATTGAGATTGACTAAGGGACTTAGAACTCAAAATATATTTCCTGTGTCATCAGGTCACCAGTGAGTCCCTCTGGCTGCCTTGGAACCCAACCACATCACTCTGAGTTTCAAAGACCTGATTTACAAACAAACTTTGGGATATAATCTTTTCCTTTTTGATCATTGAGGACGGTCTGTAGCTCAGTCAATCCTGGGCTCTTGTTCTGAATCCATCAATGAAAAGACATCATCGCAAGAATCTTTGGGGAGTGGAAGTCAATTTAATCCATTTTTTCTCTGTTAGCTCCTCTGGTAATTGGTTTGATGGGGAAGAAGTTTGAAGATATAGGTTAAATAGAGGTTTTTGGATTATCTATGCATTTAAATTATTCATGCTTCACCTGGCCCCAATTAGCACTAATAATTGTGTTCACTGAATAGAAGTCATTTCCCATCATATCACTCTTTCTAGAGGCTCATTTATGGTGTCTCTAATGGAGCCCCCCAAAGACAAAGCTACTCTCTCTAAACAGAGCTCAGAACCTCACCCCACAATGTGTCAAATTAACGCTACCCACTGGGCACTAAGTTAACTGTATTATTAATAGTATGAAATCAATGCTCTTCATAACCAAACATTATGTAGCTAAAAAATGTAACCAGACGTTTCCAAAGTGCACATGACAACCTGAGCATTTATAGCCATAAGGTAGTGCAAAGCATTTCTAATCAATGTTGTCAATTGATTTGTTTTTCTCAGTTTCAGTGGAGAGTGTTGCCGTCTTGATTTATCCCTATTCAAGTTAACAGGGCTTTTGAAAGTGCCAGTTAATTTTAGCAGCCTGCGGTTTCCCCGATGTGTTTATATTTACTAACCTCCATCTACATGCCTTTTAAGGTTTCGGTTTCTCTTTTTAGACACGTTTGTATTTATATGAAGCATGACAAATATCTCCCATTCCAACAGCCCCGTCAGACCTCATTTGATCTCTGAGTCCCAGCATCCCTTAACCCACACAGAAAGCAGCCTGGGTCCTGCCCCTTTCTGCCTCCTGTTTTCCCATCACCATGGCGATGCAGCCTGTGACAGCACAGCCACCCAGCCAGGAGAAAGTCCCTGCCAGGTAGAATTACTAACTAAACAAATTGGCCTGGTGACAGGGTGCCAGGAAGTGGTTCCCAAAGTTCTGCAGTTCTCCTTTCCACGCAGTCAAGTTACAGGTAGCAGGGCCAGCAGCACAGGGACGCTGACAGGGTGGTTCTTTTAAAGACACAATGGACATGTGACTCTTCAGGGACACAGCCTGTGGCTCAGATCAATACCCACCCCTCCAATGCGCTAGGCTGGGGTTGGGGACCTGCGAGGATTAGTGCTCCTTCTGCAGACACCCTGTCCTGGGCCCCCCATCAGCTTGGTCTTAGTGAATAATGAACAGCAGAGGGCAGAGTCCCCAGTGAGGACTGGGCGGGGTGGGGGGAGTCAGGGGCCCGAGGTGGGGGGTTAGAGGTAGGGAGGGGAGATGCTCCATGCTATCCTATGTGGGCTGAAGAGTAATCAGCTTTCATGAACTCTGAGGCAGCCGCTCGCAGGCCAATTTCTCTCAAAATATAATAAGTTAATTTGTGCACGGTTCTTTCGTGGTTTCTAAAATCATGAAATGGCCAATGTGACCATCTGAGAAGAGGCTCCTAAGTTTTGCTTTTCTCAATATCACTGTGTCTTTTGTTTGTATTTGTTTCTCGTGATGTATTTGATTTTGGCTAAAGGAATGCTGATTGGTCTCTAAGGGGACATAAAAAAAATGGAACACATTAATATTTGATAAGGAAATAAATGGACATTTTCATTTAAAGACGTCAGTGATTGTTTTTAGATGGGTAATCTACAAAGATTTTCTAAATGCAAAAATTATATGGTGACATCTCAGTACTAATCACTTATTTTGTTACCTGGGTAACGATAAACTGAGCATAACTGATGAAAGACACGGTTAGCTGGGGAATTACAGCTATCTCCCTTGTCCAATTTTTACGACATGTCTTAGTCACTTTTCCTGCAGAAAGCAATTGAACCCTGTGTGAATTGTCACTTTATGTCACATGTGTGCATATTCCTGTGTTCTTATCAACTTTCTAATCCTATTTGATTTAAGGTTGTAAACCCCAGCCCCAAGCTATCACATCAACAAAACCCTGGCTGAAGAGGATTAGGCACCTTTCAGCGATGTTTTAAAATAATATTAATTGGCCACTTCATCTTGACAATTGGTGAATGTATTCTGTAGAATTATAGGTACTAGAGATTTATTTTTTACAGCAATTCTTCTCATGCCTGAAAATTGTTTTTGCTACCGTTTCCCATTTATGTTAAAGAACTCAAGTGACTTTAACTTCCCTTAGAAGTTGTTTCTAGGTTACAGCAATCACAGTAAAAACAAACAAACAAACAAAAAACACTAAAGTCAACTTCATTTGCCTTTTCTGAATTGAACACAGTGAGTTCACTCTTTCCAGCGAGTCTTTCCCTCTCTGTGGGGAGCCTGTGGGTTTGCCCTAATCAAGATGCTGAGCCTAGATGTCATTGTCTGGGGGAAATGGCCTTTTAAAATATTGACTTCCCCCAAACCATGTCAGGGCTTTCGATGGTGCAAAACTGACATGCCTATAAAGCAGCCTTGGGCAAACTATGGCCCGCGGGCCGGATCTGGCTGTTCTATCCGGTTCTCTTGCTCTCCCCTCCGCTCCTCTACTTTGAATTTATATTAGTTCACACAAATACTCCATCCATGCTTTTGTTCCGGCCCTCCGGTCCAGTTTAAGAACCCATTGTGGCCCTCGAGTCAAAAAGTTTGCCCACCCCTGCTATAAAGAAAGGAGCCCTCAACAGAAATGTCTCTGCAAGGTCTTGATGACCTGTCCTACGAGTGCAGGTGAGAGACGCAGAAAGGGCCATTGACCGTACTGATAGTTGCCAAATCCTCATGGATACAACTTACACACCTGTTTCCTAGCAACTAGGAAAAACCCCATCTCTATTCTGCTTTCCTGTATAAGATATGTATACAGAAAATAAGAATATAGGATGAAGTAGAAAATAGATAGGCCATAAGCGTTGCCCGTCACAGCCCTTATGAAGGAATTGCTCTTGATGACAGGAATGAGGATTTCTGGGAAGCATTTCATTTGGGCTGTGGCCTCCAGAGGAGGCCTCTCAGATCAGCGTTCACAGACAGAGTGTCCTAGGAACGGCATGCCCTGCTCGCTTTCAAACAAATGGCAGACTGAGCTCTCTGACCTCTTGGACAAGCCAGGTCCCCACCTGGGCTGCGCCTGAGGCAGGTGCCCCCTGGGCAGGAGCAGGCCTGGGAGTGGAAAGGCATCCCTGTTCGGTAGGGAAGGCCAAGGCTCTGAACACTGAGAAAAAAGGGGCCTTCTAAGGGCCACAGGACTTGCACAAACCTCTACTCATCCCCCGCTTTCCCCCACTCCCCAACTCCCAAGTCCGCACACAGACAACTTTGGCTGAACGTTTAAGCAACACAGAGCTGACTCTGCTCAGACCCTCCCTCACATTTTACCACTGAAAGTCAGGGGTGTACTAAGAAGGTTCACATGTCTGTCTCGGTGTTAATCATTGCATGTCACTCTTGGGGAATGCCATGTTCATGTAAAAACACACTTCCATAAAACCTCTGCCTCCCATGGCCTATGTCTAAGCACCCGGAAAAGAGGATCCCTGAGGCTGATTTATCTGTGGCTTAGATTTCTCGAAGGCTATTAACAATATGTTGCCTAGGATTCTTCGAAATCTGTGGTATCTGCTTGAATTGGCATTGTGGTGGAAATGACAAAAGAAATCCCACAGGAGCCATTTAGCAGCAGTTTGTTCTGACCAAAGTGCCCAGTGGTTTAGCTGTCCGTGTCCTGTTGCCTGTAGCCTGGGTGCAAGTTCAAGGTGTGCTGCTGACACAGGATGTGCTGCAGGGTGGCTGGTCCCTTGCAAGTGTGACAGGTGTGTGTACACGACGGCGTGCCCTTCACAAGGCCTCCATGGATGCTCTCGTTTCTGCTTCTGTGACAGAGGTGGCCAGGAACCCCCAGGTATGAAGACCTTGAGAAGCAATCCTATACATTAAACAAAGAAATGGGTTAGAGAAACCCAAATCCTGCCAAAATGGCAGGAAGGAGGTTGTTTGAAAATGGCAAATAATCTTTTTTCAAGAAAGAAAGGGACATAAGCAGGAGAAATGTCAGCCATGACACTTGTCATGACAATGAAGATACCTTTTGTAAAACAAATGTCCCCTCATGTGGCAGAGACAACAGACACACAGCTCTTCCCAGCATCATCGTTTACAATGCCTTTTCCAGTTTCCAGAATATGTGCTGGCCTTTAACTGTATAATTTGGAGTACATAAAGGCCTCTCGGCAGGTTGCCCTAAGTGGAACTATTATATAATTGTGACGATCTGCACACAGTGTTATTAAGTGCTTAAAGAAGGCAGGTAACTATGATGAGGTTTTCAGGGAAGAGCCTCTTTTCCAGTCTTAGAACAATTTGAGGATGACCTTTCCCTCCAGGACACGGAAGCCGCGTTCTGCTGCGGGAGGCTGGGCCCTGCTTGGCTGGGTGTCAGATTCTGTACTTTCCAGGCTGAGACATGGGCCTTGCAGCTTTCAAAGTTAATCATTTACTGGCTCTGAAGTCTTGAGGGCATTTCAGGGGAGCTACAAATATGCCATTGCTCTAAGTCATCTTCCTTGTAATTTCCTGTTTTATCCCCAAAATCTAGTGAGAAATGTCATTCTAATGAGACAGGGGTCTGGTGAGGTGGAGACAACCTGCACCTCTTATTTGGGTTAAATGAGAGAGAATGTGGGTTAAATAAGATGGGTAAAAGGGAAGTTGACTACACTCCTGCTGAATATTTAATTTGCACATTAAAAGCTGATCATTAATCCTATATTTAACTCTATAAATGCCAGGAGCTGTTATTTCCTGGAATCTGACAGATCTAGGGATAAACTAGACTGTTCTGCGGCAAAGCCCAGGAATGACCAGGCAGAGAATTCCTGTATCTAAACGAGAGATCACTACATCAGGCTTCAAGAACCAAATTGTTACCAGATTAAGCTAAGGGGAAGAATCCTAGAACAGACTATAACCAAGGTAGAGTTCTAACCAGGAGAACGTTATTAAAATCTAATTATGAGTATATATATATGAAGACACACACATTTTATTTTATTATTTCTTTTTCCATTTTTCACTTTGTTCAAAGTTGGAACATAAGTGCTAACATTTCCATAAAATAATTACTATACTTCAGTTACAGGACAAAAATACCACAGGAAAGCATATACTTTGCAAGAAATGTAGTTCATCTTAAGTTTCCAAATACTTTTGAAGGCGAATGCAGCAGCTGGCAGAAATAACACATAGTACACAGAGAACAGGACACACACATTTTAAGTGTTGCAATGTGTCTGTAGTTTCATTGCAACGAAATCAAGACAAGGCTTCAAATGGCCGAAGGAGCACTGATTTGTCCTCTTCAATGTTTGAGAAAACCCAGGGAACAGAGATCCAGCTAAGATGCCTCACACAGAGTTCGCCCAATGATGTTTTCAATGACCCTAGCATAAATCAGTATGACCAGCAACAGTTTACCTAATTTGGAAAAACCAACAAATCAGATAAATGAAAAAGATGTATTTAGGACCAAAGTGTAGTTTCTATCAAGATGGCTTCCTGAGCTCTACAGGCCTGGTCATTAAGCTCTGAGAGCTGGGATTTGATAATAACACTTGAAAGGGTGGGCAGCTTGCCACCCGGTGCCAGCAATGTCCTCCTTAAGCTGATTCACTTCAAGTTTCATACAAACAGCTATTTGAAATGGTTTGCTCATAAATGTACACACGGCTTTCAGAGCAACAATCTCCTAACACCATGACAAAAAAGTGAAGGAAAAACAAAGGCGAACCAGTGACAAGAAATTAGGTTGTTGATTGTGGGTTCAAGTAGTACATTGGCATCTCTTCCTCAACTCTTAAACCGACTTTTAAAATGTAGTAGTCTTTGCCCTAGCTGGTTTGGCTCAGTGGATAGAGCGTAGGCCTCTGGACTGAAGGGTCCCAGGTTTGAATCCGGTTAAAGGGCACGTGCCCTGGTTGCGGGCTTGATCCTCAGTGGGGGGCGTGCAGGAGGCAGCGGATCAGTGATTCTCTTCATTGATGTTTCTATCTTTTTCTCCCTCTCCCTTCCTCTCTGAAATCAATAAAAATATTAAAAAATAATAAAAAAATAACATGTAGTAGTCTTCAGTGAAGGTTGTTTATGTACTGTTGATGTGCTAAGTGCACGCTGTCCTCCTGAGAACATGAGAGCAAAATGTAGCCAATCCCCCTCCCACACACATACACATATTTGATTTTATATTCTTCTAAATTTCATTAGAATTTGGGGATCTTTCCAGGAGAAACTTGAAAGAAAATGTGTCTGTTTGTTGGTGCTTCAGTCACCCGCGTGTGTGAAAGTCAGGGACATGACTGTCTATCACACCAAGCCTCAGAGATAAAGCCTGGTGTCCATGGGGCTGTGCTCAGTTTCCCGGCAGAAAGTGGAACCTATGTCCTTGGCCCGTGGGGGAGGGGCAGCAGGCCTGCTGGTGCTCATTCTTCACTCCCCCTCGGAGCAGTTCAGAAACTCCTCTCCACTTCCTGTTCTGCAGCTCAAGGGCTCACGTGGGACAAGTAGAAGAGGAGCTTTGCGATCCATCTGGGAGACCTGGAGCCCCAGTTTAAATTCTGTGTCAACAAACTACCTTTGGTCTGTTTTTCCTTATCCAGACACAAGCGTGGGGAAGCAAAGTTCTGGGGTGTTTCTATCTTGCAAGGGATTCCTTTACACTCCTCAATTAGGAAAATGTGTCAATTTCTAAAAAATCTGAAGTCCAAACCACAATCAAGGACATGTAAATGGAAAAAGAGAGACTCTGAAAGGGCTCTCCTGGCTCTGACTTGAAAAGAGGAAGGCGCTTTCTCAGCCAGGCTGAGTGAGGGCGCCCAGCAGAGGCAGCCAGCACTCCTGCCCGGCCTTTGGAAGAAGAGCCAGCCGGTGGGTGGGACCCGGTAAGAGGATCCTCCTCTCCCTATCCTGAGCCCAGACTCCCAAAGGCCTGGAAACCCAGCAGAGCCGCCCAGACAATGGAAAATATCCCCATTGCTCCTTTATTCCTCCTCCTCCTCTCTCTCTCTCTCTCTGTTAAGACAAGATTTCAGTTTTGAAAGAAACACAAATAAAGCACCAGCTCAATAATTAAAGTCTGCTGTTGCAGGCCAGAGTGGGAAGATTAATCAAAAATAGTTATGCAGCATTGTCCAAGCTCCCATGGAAATATTGAGTGCTGTTCCCAGAGAAAAGGCGGTTACTTTTCAGCGTTTTCAGAAAACTAAATTTGTATCCATTGCCCGAATGCTAGGCACATCTGCTTATCTGGACCTCTTGGGGGCTGCTGTTGTGAGGTTTGTACAACTCACTTCCTGTCCTCCCACTTACACAACAGGATATTTAAATAACAAAGGCAACTCCCGAGAAGCCAGCCAAAAGGGGCTGCTCCTCACTGCACACGTGCCATTCTTCATTTCTTCATCCCCTCTTGATGGGTTCTGAGGTGCAGAAATAATTGGCAAACACAAGGACATTTTAGAGTACGGACAAAAACAGGGACCTGTGTTTATCCTGGGCCGCTGTGTGTTGCAAGGGGCTGTTTGTCTCCCAGAGGGAAAGCCACTTTGGCCCCATTGCTTGCGGTGTTCGGAGGTCCACTATGAGCTCTAGATCAGTTTCCCAGTCATAATAAGCAAACACATGGAGGCACATTTGGGCGGATGTTCCATGCCTCCCCCAGTCCACCATGACACTTACCATATTTAACAACTTTTAGGCCTTCTCATTCTCTTCTTAAAATACACAGCGTGGGTTTTAAGCTCATAGTGATATAATGTAATTTCAAATGTACACCAAATACTTGAGTTAAAGAAAATCTTTTCTAGTATATTAACATGCTTTCTGTCTCATGTGGATCATAGTTTCCTGGTTTAGAAATCTGAACTAAAAGGAGATCTTCACTGTTTTACTGCTTCCTTCATAGTAACGTTACTGCAGGTGTATTATAAATGATTTCACCACAGCTATTGTCTTGCCATGAGTGTAAGTAACCAGGTGGTGCCTATGAAACTAAAGGATTAAGTATTTTTCTGACTATGCCCAAGGTGTCCGTGTGAATGATGTTAGCCCATGCACATACATTATGAGAATCAAAGCTGTGTGCCAAGGACTATATTCAACTTGAAAACCAAGAACACGTTTACATAAAGAGAACTTAATTCTGTAAAGAAGAATTCCAACTTTGAAAACACCAATGAGTTTCAAATATCTTCACTCATCACTGGAAAATTACAAATGTATTACATCTGTATTTATAGATTTAACAGAAGTATTTCAAAAAAAATTATCACATTTTAACCTATGCAATACAACACTTTGTTAACTGATGGTTTTTTTAATGTGTGAAATTAAATATGCTTTTGTGATGGAAGAAGTGAGAACTATATGGGGGTAAAAATAAAACACTGATCCCCCATCACACAAGACAACCACGATACACATTTTGTTCCATATTTAAAAAAAAATAAATGCAATATTTTTTGTTTTCATAATTATTTTTATACTTACATATGATATTTTAAATCTGAATCATAGAATTCTACTGTGGGAGGTTTTATTTAGTTCTGGCCTCTCATTTCTCAGATGCACTATCTAATGCTCAGAGAAGTTAAGTTACTTGCCAAAGGTCACAGAGCCACTCATGGCAAAGTCAGGGTGAGAAGCTATTCCTCCCATTTCTCTCCTCCAGATGCCTGCTGTCCCTCTTCACAACTGTGACATTGGCCCTTTCCAAATGACCAGACACCTAGGGAGTTGGGCAGACTTGAGAAAAAATAACTTGTAATATAATTGAATACCTAGGAACAAGCATTGTCTTTCAGGCCATTACATTCCCTTTTGTGCATAACAGACAAAGACCATTGTTCATGACTGCCATTTTTTCAAATAACAGTTTTCCTGAGATATAATTCACATACCATACAACTCACCTACCTGAACTGTACAATTTAATGGTGTTGAGCATATAAACAATATTGTGCAACCATCACCTCTATCTTGTACCAAAACATTTTTATCACCCATATCCATGAGCAGTCACTCCCCATTTCCCCCGTTTTCCTGTCCCTGGCAACCACTCATCTGCTTTGTGTCTCTATAGGTTTTCTGTTCTGGACGTATCATGTAAATACAATCGTACAACAGGTGGCCTTTACATAGCATACTGCTCTCAGAGGCTCATCCATGCTGTAATGTGTACCAGTACTTCACCCCTCTTTAGGGCTGAATGGTTCTCCATTGTGTGCATAGACCATTCATCAGTGGGTGGATATCTGGGTGTTTCTACTTGGAGGCTCTTATGAATAATGTTGCTATGAATATCCAAGTATAAGTTTGTATGTGGGTGTACGTTTTTTACTTCTCTTGGGTGTTTACCTAGGACTGGAATTTCTTGGTTACATGGTAACTCTGTGTTTAATCTTTTGAGGAGATGCCTGTTTTCCAAAGTGGTTGCATCATTTGACATTCCCACCAACAATGTATAAGGATTTCACCACCTCCTTGCCAACACGTGTTATTATCTGTCTTTTGATTCTAACCATCCTAGTGGCTATGACATGGCATCTTACTGTGGTTTTGATTTGCAGTTCCCTAATGGTTAATGATGTTGACTGTCTTTTCATGTATTTATTGGCCATTTGCATACCTTCTGTGGATCCTTTATCTTCTAGTCATATCTTTTGCCCATTTTAAAAAGAGGGTTATTTGTTTTTAAATTATTTGTAAGAATTGTACAAGTTCCTTCGATATACCAGATAGAAGTCTTTTATCAGAGATGACATATGATTTACAAATACTTTCTCCCATTCTTTGAGTTCTTTTTACTTTCTTGAAAGTGTCCTTTGAAGCACGGAAATTTTTCATTTAGATTGGATCAAATTAATCTGCTTTCTTTTGTGCTTTTGGTGTGGTAGCCAAGACGTCTCTGCCTAACCCAAGTTTGTGATGATTTGTTAATTATTTTCTTCTAAGAATTTTATATTTTGCCCTCACACTTAGGTCTGTGGTCCATTTTTGAGTTGATTTTGGGGTACGTTGTGAGTTGTTTTTGGAGTATGTTGTGAGGAAGGGGTCCAACTGCATTCTTTTGAATGTGCAGATCCACTTGTCCCACTATCATTTGTTGAAAAGACCCTCTCATTTATAACGTGGCTTTTAGATGATTTTAACAAAGTGTAAAAGGAAGAGAATGTGGGTCAGAAGTAGGAATGGTACCACAGCTGTCACACACTATTACTGTATGAATATAGCTCAGTTTTAAACCCAGGCTTAGAGCCCACTTCTCATTTATTTTCATTCCTAATATGTCTTAACTCCTTTTGCAGTATGTTATTTTCCATTTACTGCTTTTTAAACACATTTTTGTTCGTTTTTAACAAATTTTTCTTTTTGCGATTTCTTTCCTAGTTTTTACTCATGCATTTTGAACACATATATTCCTTCTGCCAATACCCAGTGTAATAAACTTCTCCCTCCCACCCAGCACAGCAAGAATCTGACCAGGCTTTTTCTGTCTCCCTTAGTCTTGACATTTAGGGGGAATACTATTCCTGATAGCTATTATTAAACTTTTATGCCGGCCGGCGTGGCTCAGTGGTTGAGCGTCAACTTATGCAACAGGAGGTCATGGTTCGATTCCGGTCAGGGCACATGCCCGGGTTGTGGGCTCGACCCCTATTGGGGGGTGTGCAGGAGGCAGCCGATCAATGATTCTCTCTCCTCATTGATGTTTATATATCTCTCTCCCTGTCCCTTCCTCTCTGAAATCAATAAAAAAAAAAAAAATCCAAAAACTTTTACAACCAACACTTATTAAAACGTAACAATATGTTTTCCTGGTTTCTTTCATCACCTGTTTCTTCTGTCCCTTTTCTTTTTAAATTTATTCTTTAATTCCAATTTCCTTTAGTCTGAGGCATGGAAGAATGCCAGGCCCCGAGATTGGTGAAAATATAAGGTTCCAATTCTACATTCTGAGGGGACTTTCATAAGTGAGGCAGCAGACCTAAAGCAAGATCTATCACCTAGAATTAGCATCAGAGGACAGGAGGGCAGCTGCTGGGACAGGTCCCGATATCTTATGACTCCCAGAGCACTCAGAATGGGCCTTGCAACCCCTGGTCCAGTCCTGCTCCACTCACATGGGCTGGTGCTCCCCACATGTCCACGAATGAGCACCCTGAGCATGAATGGATATGTATGTTGAGCACAAAGGGCTGAGGGTGGTGTCCCAGAGGACTGGCTGTCATTCCCAGCATCGTCTGTCTTTTCCATTTTGTCTGAACCTTCGCATCGGTAAACGTGCCCACAACTCTCTTGCCTTCAAACAAACAGCAAGGGCAGGAAGACCTCTGCCTTCACCTGAGACACTCCCAAGTAGGGACTGAAGCTCAGGCTGGTGACACTGTTCCCCATGGCTCATCCCCTTTTCCTCTGAAGCTTCTCTCCTGAGGTCCCACAACAGCCTGTTACTGAGTCCAATGGATGTGCAGCCGTACCTGACACCCTTGGCCACTCTGTCTTCTTCAGGTGAACGGCCCCACCTGACGGGGCAGAGCCCAGTTGGCCTGCCTTGGCTGTCTCAGTCTCCATTGGTGCTGCCCTCCCTTTGGCCAAGCCAGTGACGGGCAGGACTCTGGTCTGCAGGCTCAGTGTACCTTACCTCCCAGCTGATTTCTCCACCATCATGCCCTTCTCCCACTGAACCAGAGGACTCTTCAAAAACCTCTCTGAGCACGTCCTTTTCTTGCTGAAAACATTACGGTGGCCGCCAGTTGTCTTAAAATTTGATGACCGGTAGTGTGAGCATCACACTGCTAGAGGCAACTCCTTTTAGTACAAGGGGCCGATGGATTTCAGGAACTACACCCTTAGATGCACAATTCTTAAAAACACTCTGAATTCAAAATGACTCCACTTCTCAATGAGCACACCATCCAGGAAACAACTTTGCTCTGGTTTAACATTTTTAAATGGAGTTAGTAATTCTGAGCCATTTCATTTTGTGTTGTGAGCAGAACTAAAATAAAATAAATGAGAAAGTACTTTGAGATGTAGTGTGTGTAATTATTATAATTCCATAGGACAATCCCTCTACTCCTATTTCAGAAAGGATACAGTGGTCCTCTGTTCTGATCCCAGCTGGTGTGGGGACACACAGACACAAACAACTGTGCCTTGGTCACTGGGAGAGTTGACATTTCACCATTAATGAACTCATTTTAGTGTGTGTGTGTGTGTGTGTGTGTGTGTGTGTGTGTGTTTGACATGTAAATGATCACCTATCATTGTTCCTGCCTTCGCGTCCATGGCAATCTTTTCGTTATCTTTGACTTAGACAATAGGTTCTCCACACACAAAAGAGGGGAGCAGTTTTATGAGTGTACCCTGATCAGCCGAAACTCCCGTCACAGTTTGGAGAGAATTATTTGTGTGGTTTCCACAGAACAGAATTTGTTTTTTACATGGTTTCTATGTTTTCTCAGGCATTAGAGAACTCATTTTCCCCAGCCCCCTTACACAGCTGTCCCATGTTTACTCTGTTTAGTTAATCAAACCCCAGTGGCCTGGATGAGTGGGATGTTTGCACCATTAACTTCCCTGTAATTCTGCAGGGTGAGAGGGAGAAGCAATTCTGCGCAAAAATGAGGAATTGGGGAGGGGGGAATACTCCTCCATGGAAATGATGCTGCCCCAGTCCTTCCAGAACAGAGCTCGCCCTGAAATCCTTTCTGTGCTTTCACTGACCCCGAGAACTGCCCATCTAAAATTTTAACATGAGGGTACATGTGAGCACGCTGTTGCCTTTGGAAATAAGATTATATTTCTGGGCTTTGAAAACTTAACAGTCCTCCACGTAACGCTTCACAAGTAGGGCTTTTTAAAATGGGGCTTTTGTATTGTTCCAAGGAAATGTTTCCTACTACTACAAATATCAGTGAAATATTTCCTAAAGAACATTAAGGCCTAGAATGGAACTTTCTTATCAGTTTGCCTAAAAGTCACTTCTCCGCTCCATTTAGGTTAAGTTCCAAAATAAACAACTGGATAAACAGCAACTGAAATTAAAGAAAAATAACAGAGGTGTGGGGGAGGGGCCGGAAAGTGGGACATTGTTTCTCCCTCCTGCAAGTTTGGAGTGTTTATGCTGTGGGAAAAAGGGGCATGCATGAAACAACTTCATTTCTTCATTTTAAGGATTCCTTTATTTTGACCAATACCTTTCATGTACTCGGAAGCAAGTTATACGAACAACGATACTACCAGCTCTTCCCGTGGGCCCTACTTCCACAGGGAGGCCTGAGTGGCGCTCTCTGCTCCGAATTTCCTTGCTCTCATTAATCCATGCACTTTGTTTAAACAGAGTTTGGTGCTTAATGGACGATTGTATTGCATTGTAACTTACAGTGTAACACATTCTTTTTGTATTTATTTCACAGAACGACTTTCTAAAAGTGAAAGGGTTTGAACCGTAGGAAATAAAGAAGTAGAAGTGGCCATCCCGAACCTCCGAGGCTGGTGTCTCTAGGACACCTCAACATCCACACCCCAGAAGTTTCTGCAGACCCAGGCTGTCGGAGGTCTCACTAGTGGCAGGAGGCCGGTTAGCTCTGCAGTTTCTCAGGGCAAAACAGGTGCTGACCCAACCCGGACTGCGAGGGTCAGTGACCACAAGAATGGAGCTGAATCACAGTCACCGTTCACATCAGCACTGGGAATGCAGATGGGGTCTTGAGTGAAGCTCTGACACCTGTGATTTTGGGGTGTGACCACGAGTTGTAACAAGGCTGGACCATACCAATGGCATCCCATGTAAACAAACACATTTCTTCAAATCAATGACAAAAATACGAATGGTTCTAGAAATGCCCTCATTTTAAGAGTGCCAGTACAAATTGGGATAACATTTCTGATGCCTTCAGATATTTTTTTTTAAAATGTATTTTATTGATATTTTACAGAGAGGAAGGGAGAGGGATAGAGAGTCAGAAACATCGATGAGAGAGAAACATCGATCAGCTGCCTCCTGCACACCTCCCACTGGGGATGTGCCCGCAACCAAGGTACATGCCCTTGACCGGAATCGAACCTGGGACCCTTCAGTCTGCAGGCCGACGCTCTATCCACTGAGCCAAACCCGTTTCGGCTGCCTTCAGATATTTTTAAACAATGTATTAAATTAACACAAAATTTTATAATTTGATTACATCAGCAGTTATATGGTGAGGAAGAACTTGTATATTAGGAAAAGAACTTGCAAGGCCCTGGCTGGGTAGCTCAGTTGGTTAGAGTGTCGTCCCAGGATGCCAAGATTGTGGGCCCTGATACCCATTCAGGGCACACACAGAATCTATCAATGAATGCATAAATAAATGGAACAACAAATCGATGTTTTTGTTTTCCCTCTCTCAAATCAATCAATAAAAAAGTACTTTGTTTGCCCATACAAAAAATACTATTAAAACAATTTTAAGTAATTTCGCCTTTTTATTTTTCTTGTTCATAATAACTGTGATTCCTACTTTGTAGATATGGTAATTAATGTAAATGCTTACTAAATTCTAGGCTGATAGTTTGCCTCCAAATCACAGTGAGGAACACTGTCTGAATATGTTTGTTTGGTAAAAATATTGTTGGGAATATAGTGCATTACATTCCACAGTCTCTCCCGCACGTCCCCCCACCTTTTTTTTTTTTTTTTTTAGAAATTGTAGGAGAAATTTCACTTAGATAGCATTACTGGGACATAATGCTTTTCTTTGGAAGGATGCACTTCTCATTTTATAGATAGAGCAAATCCGGTAAAGAATAGTGTTTCCTTCTTTGCTTTGGATGCTAGGAAGCTCAGAGGAAATTCCAGCACCTCTAACAACACAGCACCACTGGCTGTGCATCAGTGTGCACTTGTCTCAAACTTCTTCGTGACCCCGACTTCTTTACTTTCTTCTCTTACTTTTTCTGACTAATTCCTCCCACTGCTGTGCTGTCCTTTTGTATTTTATATGTTTTTAAAACCAGTTCAAATCCTTTGAGAAAGTAATTCATAAAGATTCTCTATCCACCGGTTAGCAGGGTTTCCCGCACAAATATGTACCACACATTATGGGGACAGAAAACTGACAGTGCTTTGTGGTAAGTGACAAATGTGAAAGTCGGAGGATGTGACTTGCCCAGGGAAGACCAACACCACACAGATGATAACTGGATACAGGAGTTCGTGTTCCTGGACCTGTTATGAGAAAACTCGGACTAGGCTTTTCGTCCTTCTATAAAATCATCTTCATTCAACTGAGGCCGTGGTGTTCTGGGCTGGTGATGTGGTCCAGGGGGTTGCCTCCAGGGCTGCTGGCTTCACACCCTGCCCCTGGCGGGTGCCTGCCTTACTTTTAAAATTAGCACTTAATCTAGGGCCTGGTGTGGAGCAGTATATGTGGAATGAATGAACGAATGAGGCAAAGGTATGAAATATTAGAATTTTAAAATTTGGTTAGCTTTAAATGGTGACTGCCTATGCGAAATATTTAAAATTTTTTCATTCTATTGAATGTTTTTGCAATCTAATATTGTTTTCCCACATTCCCCATTTGTCACAATTACACACCCCACACCCCACAAAAAAAAAAAAAGAAAAGAAAAAGAAAAAAGGGAACTCATGGACATGGACAACAGTTTGGTGATTGCAGGTGTGTGTTGTGGGGGGATGGTGGTGGAAGAGGGCATAGAGGGGATAAATGGTGATGGAAAAAATCAAATCAAATAAAATCATTTTTCTAAATAAAAAAAATTAGCAATAAAAATGGCATTGTTTTCTATTTGCAAAACTTCACATCTGGCTTTAAAAATAAAAAGCAGCCGAAACTGGCTTGGCTCAGTGGATAGAGCGTCGGCCTGAGGACTGAAGGGTCCCAGGTTCGATTCCGGTCAGGGGCACGTACCTTGGTTGCGGGCACATCCCCAGTAGGGGGTGTGCAGGAGGCAGCTGATCGATTTTTCTCTCTCATCGATGTTTCTAGCTCTCTATCCCTCTCCTCTCTCTTCCTCTCTGTAAAAAATTAATAAAATATATTTAAAAAAATAAATAAAAAGCAAAACAAAAGCACACACAAGTGCACCTTTTAGGGGTTCGGCAGCTCAAACTATTTGTCTTTCTCAAAAATCCCATCATGGCCCACCAAAAATGGAGTTTTTGAAAGAGACAACCAGTTTGACATCTCTTTATACCCCCCCTTCATCCATTCTACAATTGAAGGCCTGCCCATAGCACAGCAGTGGGGTCTCAGGGACGCACACCTGTGCTGGTTCTGTCCCCAGGAAGGTAAATTCTCTTAACCAAGGCTTTTTCCTGGAGCCAGAAGCGTGGGGTCACCTGAGTGCCCAGCCACATGAATTAACCCATCTTATGAGGTTCATACATCCAATTCCCCATGCCTTTTTATTTATTTCAATTTTTATTTTTCTGATTTTAATATGCTTTTTCCAATGTTGGGGGAAACAGTTTGGTTAAAAGTCATAAATAAGCTATGAAAATACTGGCCAGAGAGTACTTAATTAAAACCCAGCTTCTGGTCTGCTCCCTGCCAACCTGCTGCCCTGGTCACCTTTTGGGAAGATGGGCCTTCTTCATTTTCTTCTGAAACTTATTTATACGGAGGCAGGGACAAGCAAAGACAGCTGGGTAACAAGATCATCCTAGGTAACAGAAGACAAATTCTTGAGGTTGTTTTTGTTGAGATTACAGTCACTTCCTTAATTTATTTGGCAAAGCTATTGCCTCCATTATCTATCACCTCGAGGCCAAATCGAACCTCACTACACGCTACACCAGGGATGAACTTAGAAAACATGCTGAGTGAAATGAGCTGACACAACAGGACAAATACTGTCTGATCCTGTTTATACATGGTCCCTGGAGCAAATTCATAAAGACAGAGGTAGAGGGTGGTGGCCTGGGGCTGGGAGAAAGGGAATGGAGTTCAATAGGTATGCGTTCAGTTCTACAAGATGGAAAGACTTTGGAGATGGTGGTGATGATGGTTGCACAACACTGAATATACTTAACATTACGGAACTATATGCTTAAAATTATAAAAATAGCCAATTTCATGTTATGAATATTTTACCACAATAAAAATGTCACCAAAAAAAGTACCTAGTCTCCCTCATCAAGAAAACATCTTGATTCCTTAATTATGACAATCACTTCCACATATCCTGACCATGTCTTTTCCTGCTGTTCTGATTCTAACACCATAGAAACTTCTAAACGCCAAATTCTACTTCCAATGGTACTGAGTGATGTTCAAGTGGGACCTCACCAAAAGGTCTTTGAGTGTCTCCCCTGCCCCTGCCCTCAGTTTCATTACTAGTGTGTCCCGCCCACCCACAGGGAAGGAGGTATTGCTGGTTCCCTAATTTTAATTTCTGTTCTCTTAGAAAAGTTAGCATCATCTGCACAGGTCACCAATTGGTTATGCATGGCGAAACAGAATGAGATTTGGGGGCAGAAAAAGTCAATGGTTTTGCTGTTGTGAGAACATGGGATGTTAATAGGTCACAACTCAATGATTAAGTAATTAGCTACTGTAGGATTATAGGAAAAGGTAGTAAACAGACTTCTTCCCTCCTGGGGAAATCTTTCAAATACAGTTCCTTGTTGAACGTATTTCTCCTTAAATGAATTCTCCTCTACAGCCTCCTTCCTTTATTCTTCTGACCAGAATGAACACATCTGTGGAATTCGCTGTGAGCTATTCTGCAGCCAGCTGTTGCTAAGTCTTTTATTCCGTTTGAAATTAAGAACAGATTCAAGAACCCTCTACCTACTGTGAAGGCCTGATGGAGTTACCTAAAACTGCAAATGGTGAGACAACGTGGACTGGTCATATAGTTTCTACTACACTTTTGCCTCACTTGCGAATCTACACTTACTCTGCGTTATCTTTGCTATTAACCAAAAATAGATGCAGAGCCATCAGTGAAAGAAAATCTGTGTTGCCATAATAATAGTACTGCGGGTCATTGTGGAGGTGTCCTCTGAGCAGAAAGCAAGGACAATTGTTAAAAATGCTGATTTCCTGGGCAAGTTGTTCAATATTCGGCATCGAGGAAAAATGAGTAAGGCATTCTCTGTGTCACACTCGTGGGTACGTTTGCACACGATCTCGAAGGGATTGCTTTGCTGATTATTAAACTGTTTAAAAATTCAGGTACAGCTGCCTGTTGAAGCGTCTTCAGACTCGGACACCGTGGAGAGAAGAAATCTTCATAAAAGTGTTTCAAGCAACATGGAGGTCCTCACCATGACCAAACAAGCCTAAAGCTCAGCCAATTTGACCTTAAATTATCCTACATGGGAGAGAGTTGCCGGGTCAGACATGGGAGAACCTGGGTGCAGATCCCACTAGAGCTAAGTGTGTGTTCGTGTTTATAAGAAAATGACTAGAGTACTCATCACCCTCAACAGAATGAAAATTTAGGAAACAGAGCTGAGAGAGTTTCCTGCACTGAGATTAAGAACATCCTATTGGTGAAATTCAGATTCAAGCAGTCTTGAAACTGTTTTGCAGAGGACTAGTTGAAATATAACCACGACTTGGTCTCCTGTCTTCTCAGGGGATTTTTATATGTTGAAAATGTACTGTGTCCCTTCCTCCATCATCTCAATACAGCGCATTCTCTGAGTGTCCAAATTGTGTGAAAAGGAAGGATTTTAGGGAAGGGCAGCAAATTAGCATTGGGGTAATATTTTTGAAACGGTTCGTGATGAAATAGCCAGTTTCCATGTCACAGTGACATGGTTACTCACGCTAAACAATGGAAAGGCAGTCAGCAGCTGTACTGCTCCTACAAAACTCTTTACCTAGAAAAACGGTTTGACCATTTAAATCAAATTTGTCCCTAATCCACTCTGAAATCTATAAATTTATGTTAGTTCAGGGAGCTAAAGATTATTCCTAGACTTAGCATAATATCATTCTCCTTTCTCAGATATAATTTAGAAAATCCTCATATTTATATGGAGATAGAATTAACATTAAATATTTACTAATAAGTAGTGCACTTACATTTTTGAGCATGCATATTTAATAAATATGCTTTAGATTGTCTTGGAGTTCATACTATAGTTCAGAAAGTTTCACTTCCAGCTTTCAGAAAGAACAGTCCTTTATTTTTTGTGGGGAGGATTCTTCTTGTTTGCTTTTTACTGTAGCTATTCTTGAAAGGAACCTCTTAAGGATCTTTCTTATCTAAAAGGCCAGCCATCACACTACCGCCTAAGTTATACAGACAGGCCACTGAACACTGTTTCACTAAGAGGCCATTTTCCTTAGCTCGAAGAAGCAGTCCCAAATGCTGAACAAAGAATTCATTAGACAATAACAAGGGAATATGTGTTTTCTTCTCCATCTGTTTCATAAACCAGAATTATTATAAAATTATAAATTTATACTAGTAAACAGGCAAATATTTATTCAACCATTAATCCATTAATATTGCTGACTTTTCTCCACCCAAATATTGTGATTTACCTAAATATTTCAAAATAGGAGAACCTCTGGGAGGTTTCAGGAATTTGTCATTTGTCTAGAAAGTGTCCTTAATCTTGAGTGGCTACTTTAAACGTCTGAAGATATTAAACAGTTGAAATTTTGGCAAGGTTAAATATGTCACAGGAATAGTATGGGAACCCTTTTACATATTTTGTTTTTATATCAATTTTCCCCTGGAACATGCTACGAATGGTGCATTGACAAGTGAATAATGACCAGTGACTTTGCGTACAAATAATGTTCAGCACATTTTGCTTGTCATGAAAGGTGCTCTCTCCTCAATAACAAAACCGGGCTGGCCCTGCAGCTGCCATTTTCCAGAATGTAACTCTTGCCCATCTCTCATATTACCTTCTCAGATTCTGTATGCATCGCAGAGAACCGTGGAAGGAAAGACATTTTCTAAAAGAACGATATTACTGTAGAAGAGTCATAGCCCTGAGTGAAATCACATGTGGGTGATTCAAAGCCTGGAGAAAGGAGGCAAGTCACAGAAATCTCCATTTTATATGGAGGAGTTTGGAAGTTGCTCACTCTTTTGTTGATCTAACTTATCAATGTTCAACACATGAAAGTTATTCATGCAATACTGTAGTTTTCAATAGACTCAAGTCTGCAGATGAATGTAGATTTTTACCATAAACTCAAATCCACTTGAAAATACTAAAAAAACTATTAATATGTCAAGTATTCCAATTTTAATTTCTGTGGTTGATAACATATGATAATATATCTATGTCTATATATGCCATTTATATATCCTTGTCGTTAGTTGAATCAGAGGATACTTTTGTGTATTTGTACTGTGTATTGTAATGAATTGTGGGCACTTGAATACATTACTGTGAATCAGACTTAAATCTGATTATTCAAGAATACATCCACTGGGGGGGAAAAAAGGAATACATCTACTGAGGTGGTCACGCTGGAATCAGCAACAATTGTCCAAAGCCCTCACTTACCAAGCCCGCTCTCCAGAGCAGTGCAGATCACGGATCACCAAAAGAGCTTACGTGTTAGGATTCTGGATCCTTCTCTTGAAGGTTCTCCTCCCCTTTGCCCCCTCCCTCCATTGAAACACACACACATCGTAAGCATGCACGCGCGCGCACACAGTACACACGCAGAATGGCCCCTGTGTCTGAGCCCGGCTCTGCAGGAACAAGCTCCTCCCTGTGAGCTGTCTGTAGTAGTTTCTGTTGTAAATGCCCTAAGTTGGAGAGGCCCTGAGCTGCAGCTGCAGTGAGTGTTAGCGCACATTAGGCACCGAGAAATGTCACCGCGGAAGGCAACACATGGGCTGCAGCGCGGCTGGTGGAGCAGGGCGAAGTCAGTGTCTTGGACGGAATCCATCTCCACTGCGGAGTTATCACGAGGGGAGAACAATATGGCCAGGAGCGGTGGGAGAAGACGGTTCCCCCTCCCCAGGCTATAGCTCCAGGCTGCACCAACACGGAGGCGGGGGAGCTCCCCTCACTCCCCCCGCCCCCCAGCCCCCCCCCCCCCGTACCAATAATGCTTTTTTTGGGAGTCAAATTGGGATTTTTGTTCCCAGACTCAACTTATTGCAGTTAAGTACCGGCCCAGGGAGAGTAGTTGGTGTGAAGAAACGAAGTTTGAAAAACAGAAAAATTAGAGAACTTTTCAAGGATAAACAAACAAACAAACAAACAAAACACACAGTCATTTTAAAATTGCCTTACAGAAGAATCCGCGTTCTGAAGTCTTTCCAGAGTGACCTTTGATCTTGGTTCAGGACTTAATGCATTGATACTCAGCGTCTGAATGCCCCCAAAAGCATTTGCCAGGAAGTTGAGTAAACGCACGCCCCCCCCCCCCCGCCCCAGGCTGTTTGTAATGCACAGGCACTGAGACCTCCGGAAGGAGCCCCAAGAATCGCTCTGGACTCGCGGCTCAGTGTTCAGGTACCCAAGCCGGCTGAGATGCATCCCCGACACGTCTGCACGTATGGATGCGTGCGTGTGTGCGGATCTGTGTGTGCGCGTAAACAGCTTCTCATAACTGGAGCTGCGGCAGCGGAGTCCTTGGAAGGAAGGGGCGACGACAAGCCGTTGGAATCGTGATTCAGGACTATTAGGGAAAGAATGAGCTGCTTCTGAGTCATCGCGAGCCTCCAGACTTTCCCCGCAGTGTGGCAGAACTTTGTGCTGATGAGACAATAGTGAAGCGTGTGCGTTTCCTACAGGGCAGACCATTCCGGGGCTGGGGGAAGCCTGGGGCCTGCGCCCGGCCGCGGTGGCCTGGCCTCCTCCCCGCGCCGCGCAGCTCCCCAAACCCGGCCGGTTTCAGAGTCCCCGCTGGGCGGGCGCGTACGGGGCGCGAACGGGCAGCGCGGGGAGGGAAACGGGCGCGTGGCGGGCCCCGCGCGCCCTCGCGTGTCCCCCGCGCCCGGGCGCAGCTGGCGCGGTCGATCTAGTGCAGCGCTCGGCTCCGCGCCTCGGGCGCTCGGCTTCACCTTCAGAGGCGCGGGGCGTGCGCGTCCTCCTCCCCGGGCCGCCGCCTCCCCGCCAAGGTAGGGACCGCGGTGGGGGCGCCGCGGGCCCGCGGGGGCGGGAGGCGCAGGGCCGGGGCCTGGACGCTCCTGGGACCTCTGTGTGCGCCGCTGGTGGGGGGCGCCGGGGAGGGGCTCCCGTGAGCTGAGAGGGCGGCTAGGCTTTCCCTGCTGGTAGTTGCTGGGCTCCGCAATTCCAGGAGAGGGAAGATGCAACTTCAGGCGGCGAGGCGAGCGCCGGGAGGTGGTTTTTACCGCAGTGGAGGGGCGGGGTGGGGACCGGGGTGGGAGCGCGGAAGAGGCTCTGGCTTTGTACACTTCGTCAAAGGCGACGCGGGAGGAGGGGAGCTCGGATGCGCTCTCCATCCATTAGGAGACAAAGAGCAAATTGCCTTACTTTAAAGTAAAACGCTCTGGTTAATGAAGGTGAGTGATGGGGCTGCGGGGCCCGAGGAGCCGCTTCAATTATTAAGGGTTTGGCTGATGGGATCGATGCGGTGGGTACCGAGCGCTGCTGCCTCAGGGAAGTGTTAGCGTGAGGGGGGGTTGTTTGCCCTCTCCCCTGCCCTGTTTGCCTGCCCGTTAGCGTATAAGTGACCCTAACATTAAAGAAGTGAGAGCCTGAAAGGGAAGTTAGGGCAGGGGCAGGGGTGGGGGCGGGGGCGAGGGTTCCCGCAATGACTTGGACAGGGGTGGGAAGAGGGGTCCGGATGGCTAGGACTCCTCCGAGAGGCACCCAGCCAGGCTGGAGCAGGGACTGTGATGGTGGTGGTGGTGGGATGAGGGTGGGGGAGTTACTGATTTCAATATATACCCGGGTATATCCAAGAAAAGAAGAATGCTGTGGATGTGTGTGTGTTGCGGGGGGGGGGGGGGGTTGGAAAAGCGCTTAGTCTGCCATTTCCAGAGAGAACTAGCATGTTGAATAGCTACGATCAGTGTTTTTAGATTAAACTGTCTCGTTAAGTTTTAAAGAAACTTTGTATGGGTAAGTTCGCTAAAAGCCAGAGCGTTGGTTATTTAAAACAGGAGGAAGGTTGGTGCGGTGACAATCAGCCCCAGTGGGCTGGGAAGGCAGTGGACCCTGCGGTTAGGAACCAGAGAGACCCAGCCTTTTACCAGAAAATGTGGGTCTGTAAGTCAGCCCCATTTATTATCAGCCTTAATAAGCTCCCTGCAGCAGACGGGGAGCTTCTGGGCTGTGTTTGTATGTTACTCATTCCGCTGGGCTTGTTGGTAAAGAATTACTCGGTCTCCGGGTGTGCAAAGATTAACTTGCTGAGGCCCCTTTTAAAATATATTCATTCTGTGCCTTATTTAATCCAGATGCACAAAAAGCCATTTGCTGCTTCATTGTTGGTTTACATTTTTTGAAAAGGCGACTGGTATAACCTGTGGAATTTGAAATGCAAATAAAAGCCTGTGGGAGTTGAGGCAGAACAAATCGGCGTTTATAAAGTGAAAAAGATTTAATGTCTTTGAAATCATTGCAGAGGAAAAAAAAAAAAAAACCGGGAGCGGGGGAGTCATTTTTCAGGGAGTGAATTGTGACGTCAGGTCTTTTTGGAAAAGATATTTTTAAGGTCTGAAACCCGGGTATGTAAAGTGCTTACAGGAAAAACAGATTACAAGATTAACATCTGTTAACATGATCATTTATCTCCAGCCAAAAATAGGTCAGTTCTTAAGGAAACACGATTGCTGGCGCACGCTTAAATAAAATTAAAAGAATGAATTCTTAATTTAGGACCGGTGTTTTTTATAATATGACCTATGAAAAAACGTTTTTTATTTCGAGATCAGTGAAAGGTCAAAGTTCCTTTTGAATGTTTAGTACAGCTCTTCACCCTGCGTCCACCCCTCCCAGAGGACCCCCCTTTCTCCTTACTCTGAGCTCTCTCTTCGCCCCCTCCCGGGATTGCTAATTCCCTTTTCATCCATTGTGGAAGTACAAAATATACTTAAGTGGATATTGTCTGATGCCCCCCTCGTTAAAGAAGGAAAACTCTCCCCATAGATGGCTAACTTTCAGAGCTCTGCTGTTCTTTTACCATTAAATGAAATGGTGGGGCGGGGGGGGGGGGGGGGGAAGGAAACAGCCTTGTAAAGTTTCCCTGCCCCCTGAGTGAGAATGACGGCTCTGTTGGCCAATCCGTAGCGGCTTTCTCCATCCCGGAGGTAATTTGGGGTGTGAGTGTATGTGCGCGCGCGCGCGCGCGCGTGCATGCGCCCATGTGTCTCTGCACACTGTTAAGTCCCACTAGACCCGCGCATCCGCAGACTCCTGATTTGCACAGCTGTGTGCTGCAGACGTGGACACACTTTTATTCTAGTCTGTGCAGCTAGATGGGCACACTGCAGTTCAAATGGAGACCCTGCCTCCTCTGAGTGTCCTGTAAAGAATGGACATAAGAGGCGCTTTCGGATTCCAGTGGAAACCTGGAGAAGGGGGAAGAAAAGAGGAGTGATGTGATTATGCTTCTCAACAACTGGGGAATCGGCTCCTTTCGTCTCGTTCCCACGCGGCAGGCACGCCCCAACGCTCTTGGGGTTCGGGTGATGGAGCCCACTCGCCCGGCTCAAAGTGCACAGAGAACGAGAATTGTTGAAACTGCTGCTAACTCCGCACTAAAATGAAGGCAGCATGTACCTTTCGACTTCAAATTTTATTTCTGGAAGTTGATACTCAGTCCTTGGCAAATTCTAGAAGGTGACCTGCTCATGGTCAGTGAAAGTTCTGTGGCTCGCCGAGTTGAGTGCGGAGCACGGGCGGAGAGCGTCACGGGCCGCCCCACGCTCCGTATGGGCATGATCTGGCACCAGCTTCCCTGGGAATGTTAGTAGTGATGTGTGTGGAAGCGTGTGGACCAGAACTGGCCTTGTAGCATCTGTCACTGTTGGAGTTGCTGTGCTGCCTCACTCCTGGATGGATGGTGATGATGCGGTGCTGGGGTTAAGGACCCACGTGTGCCCCCTCTTTCCCCAGAGACCCCTGCTGGGAGATACCTGGGAGAGAGCCGTGCCCCAGCTGCCCGGCTGGACCGAGGTCACCCCGAGGGCTTACGGGCGACCCCAGGCGACCTTTGTTCTCCCCCTGCAAGAACCTAATGCGGTTAAGAGGCGGTGTCCGGCCCAGCGCCTCCAACTCGGGCCATTTCCGCCCCCCAAGGCGGAGCTGGATCCGATTCTGCCTCCCGCCCTCCCAGTGAGATCGCCGGTTGAGGAATGGGCAGCAAGGGGGAGGTGTCGCTGGATTAAATCATTCCTATTTCTGTATCTCAAGCATTTTGGCGCTGGGTCTGGGGCGCCACTGGGGAGGCTGGGGGCGGGGCGGGGGCGGGGGGATTTACCTGCCCGCCCCGGGGGCGGGGGCGGTGGCGGCTTGTTGCTGGGCTTCCTGGGGGCGGGCCGTGGGCGGGGCGGCAGGGATAGAGGTGGGGGAGGGCCCGGCCCGCGCCCCCGCCCCCCGGCGCCCGTCCCCCGTCCCCCGCCCCCCGCCCCCGTCATGTGGAGCGGACGTCACACGCCTGCACTGTAACCCAAGAAGTGAAAGAGACGGGGACCCACGGCCCAACTTCGCACCGTAACAAAGGCGGGGGTCCGTGCGGGTCGGAGGGGGACCAGCTGGGGAGGGAGAGGGCTGGGAGACGGGGGGAGGGGCAGGGGTAAGGGAGTGGGACGGCTGGGGAGTGGGGGCCTGTGGGGTCGGGGTGGGGGTCTTCGCGGGTCTGGGGAGTCGAGGCCAGACCTGGCTCGGGGTCCGTTGCGGGGGGGTGGGCGGGGGTCTGCGCCAAGCCCGGGGGTCTGCGCGGCTGCAGGGACCGCGCTCCGGGGCCCAGGCGCCAGGGAGACCAGGTAATTGGTTTCTATTTTAAACTTCACTTTGTTCTGGCGGAGGTGGGGCGGTGGGAAAGGCGTGGCCCTCAGGACGATTACATAAGTGTTCACACCTGATTCGGTCTGGGGCCGGGGACCTCGCTCAGGTTTGGGTGGGAGGTGCTGGGGCGCACTGGCCCGGGCACCCGGCGAGGGGCCATTGCGCGTGGGTGTGTGTCCTGCCGGGCGACCTGACCCAGCTGGGCGCGAGAAGCTGGGTGGACCAGGGACCGCCTTGGAAGCCCAGATGTGCCCGTGGGCGTGGGCCGAGCCTGCCAGCGGGGTCCACCGCGTAACAAAGGGCAGGGCTTCGGGACCTTGGGCCGCGCACTGTGCTGACCTAACAGCAAGTCACAAAAGGAACTTTAGACAGTGGTCTGAATTAAACATTAGTTCCCCCCCCCTCCCCCGTGAACCTGCCTTTAAGTCTCCGTCCTGATTAAAGATGATTTAAAAATGGATGTATCTCCACGCCGTGGCTGCGTAATAAATACCCTTAAAGAACTGACCAACGTCGACGCAGGGCTGGCTTTTCCCCCAACAGGATCTTCTCCAGATTATTTTCCAAGCCGCCCCACGAATATGATTGGGGTATTTTGGTTGAGGAATGTAAGTGCTACTTTAAGGAAGGAGGCATGTATGCTATTCAATAGGCTACTTTCTCCTGCCACGTAAAACGCTCCTTTTATCATTTGTTTGTTCCTCCTTCATTTTCTCTTGCATTCTTTGCGGCATCGAAATCACTTGTTATTTATATTTGCATTGACCAGCCAGAATTAAACATACCACATACCACATGCTACTGCTGCGTGTGAATGGAGAAAGTTTCCCCCTCTTGGTAAAATTGGAGAGAGTTGAGCGGAGCTGGGGGTGGTGCCTGGGTCTGAGAGTTGGATTACAGGGAGGACATCTTTGGTTTCACAAGAGAGACGGCCATGCCATCTTGAATGGGCCCTGGGAGAAACTGAGCTCTGAGCAAGGCTCAAGTCCTTTGGTAATGGAATTAGAATTTGGATGTGCTGAGATACAAACAGCATGTCTCATATTTTTCTTAGTTCATTTCTAGGACTTTGTTTTCTTAAACTTGCTAATTTGCATATGCTGAAACATTCAGGGCACTTTAACATTCTAAACAAATAATCCCCTGGGTGTGTGATAGAGCTAACCAGGAGGCCTGGGAATGCCTTTCCGAAGTGAAACCAAACAGCTAAATGCATATTTGGTAGGGACAGGATTCAGCAGTCCAAAGGCAGGCGTTTTGCTTATTTTTGTTTCTGAGTCATCTTCCCAAAGACTTACTGTACTGAAATGTACTGGCTCAAGAACTTTAACTTTGGAATGTGTCACCGATGATCTGGGAATACTTAATAGGACAGGAGTTAATCCCACTTATTTGTAAACAACTTTTAAAGTTGCCTCACTAATTTAGAGATTAATCAGTCTGAAGGCCCACGTTTCTAACTTTACAAGATGTTATCCCAGAAATCAGCCTTCAGTGAATAGAATAAGAGATGGTTGTGGAAAGAGGTCAATGTTGAAAGCATGTTGTCTCCACTTCTACAAATTCAATTTCTCCTATATTTGCCTTACTTGAGTCTTGTGTAAGGCATTTGATATTAAGATTAACTGAACAAGGAAAGGAGGCTTCTTAAAAAGAATGCCTCAAAATGAGGTACACTTTAACAGATGGTTTTTGGCCTTACCAAATAGGGGAAAATTATAATGTGACCTGCAAATTTAAGTAGGGCTTAGTCATGGATTGTTCTTGAAAAACCAGTACTCAGTTTACTGGGTTGTGGATTTTTATTTATTTGATATCAGGATATATATTGCTCTTATTTATGTTCTATCAGA
Source organism: Plecotus auritus (assembly GCF_963455305.1). NCBI lineage: Eukaryota > Metazoa > Chordata > Mammalia > Chiroptera > Vespertilionidae > Plecotus > Plecotus auritus. The sequence goes on from NC_137782.1 coordinate 43,841,147, forward strand.
AGGAATCTTTTTAAAATTGGGAGGGAGGGGCTGTAAGTCTGACTGGAGGTTGTGTTTAGAGTTTCAGCGGCATTATACCTTAATGCCATGGAAATAGGAAACTGAAATATAAGCTGATTACGTTCAGCAGGAAGGAGCTTGTCCAAACCAGTGCGATTTCCTGATATAATATGCTTGTTTTAAATGTTCAGGACAGTACTCTGTTTTGGTTTTTATTCTATTTTCATTGGAGAAAAGGGCGTGTGTTAATTACATAATTAAAAATGGCATTTTGCTTATAGTGTAACTAGATTTCTGAGTGAATAAGGCTTCTCTATTGCATGGGAAGGAAACAAACAACTTTTTCATTGGCATTTGAGGGCCAGTTCAGCTGGAGACATCTACACTAGGTGATAGGCATAGATTTAAGCAGAAGTCATAGCACTAATGGAAGAAAGCAGAAGAATGTTAAATTTATTTGATGAGATATTTGCATTATAAATACTTAAATGTAGAAGTAGCATTGCTTCTTCAAAGGCAGACATCTTACTGCTGTAAATTTGTAAACATTTACAGCAGTAAATGTGGATAGAGCCAATCTGACACAATCAATTAATCCTTTCAAAAGTGCATTTCTTGGCTGTCCTGACCCCTCCTCCTCAAAAGTCCTGGAGGCTGTGGGAGAGTCTGATGAGCCCTCCTGTTAGTGAATGTAGTCCAGACAATACCTTTGGGCCCTTGGGCACCCTGGGGGGCCTGGTGTGTGCTGGCCCGACCCCAAAGCATGTTCCTCCTTCAGTGTGGGCTCACCTGCTGCCCAGCTAGCACCCAGCACTTAGAGTTGCCTGGGCTGGCTTACCACGTGGCACCTTTGATCGCTTCCAGAATTATTAATATCTAAATGTGAATAATTAATTGCATTACTGTCTTTAGCTCCCAAACCCTTACTCTGGTGGAAACTGCATGTCATGTGGGTTTGCATTTTTCAAGTGAATTGCATTGTTGGGATGTGGGTGTGTTCTGAAGCCTGACCAGGAGCTGGTTGGAAGATGTGTCCATGTGTCCTGGAGACAGATGACAGGATGCAGCTTCTAGGAGGCAGATGTAATTGTGGACGACTGATTTGAATCCACAAGCTTTGTGCACTTCGCCAGACAGTTTGGGGAGCAGCAATTATTTGACTTCTTTCTGTGTTGGGCTTGGTGCTAACTGGGAGCGTGAGCTAACCCACGTGACTGTGGTCCTCTTCTCCCTCCTCCCCTCCCTTAGGCTCTCACCCCCGCAACCTTTCTATCCAATGGCCAACAGCGAGTGTGTTGGCAGCAGCCTGTTAAGGATTGAATGTGTCTTGGGAGTGACAGCATTTTCCAGAATCAGGCCTTGACCTCGGTCTTTTTTGGCCTCAGGAACAAGTGAGTTTGGGGTGCAGGAGGTGGACAGTTCTCTTTGATGGAGGGGTGACCTCTGCCCTGAGTAAGGTGAGATCATACCCCCTCCCCACTCACCAGAGGTGGGGGAGTGATTTATAGGGGGAGTCCTCTTTATCACTGGACTCTAGCTATGAATTATCTTACAGTTTTAAGGAATATTGGCAAATTGTCACAAACCATTTTAAGGAAGGAATCACATCAAATGTTTATGAAGAATTTATTAAAATTAACCTATGGGAAGACTGAAGAAAAACTTTATGAATTTGAAATCTCATCTACTTCTTTAAAAAGCATCTTTATTTAGAATTAATTTTCTTCAGCAGAGGACCATTTTAGGGGCATGACTTGGCTGTAGGAAGGGTACATATAAGGGCGCTGCGAATGCACGGCTTGTGTTTGAGATCCCAGAGCGGCTCAGGTCTATCAAGTGTGTCTGAGTGGGGAAAGGAGCAGTTGTAACTGTCCGTTTGTGTAGTCTTTGTCCCTCGAATCTGGCTACACGTGATTTGAGCAGCTGAAGCTTTTCTTTCCGAAGCTTGCCTGGCTGTCATATTTATGTGCAGAATGAGATGTTTTCTAGTGGCCTGCATTCGAGTGGTAAGGAAGTGTGATTCTATGGCTCTGGACTTTCCTTAAAAGTCATTTAAAAAAAAAAAAAAATTGGGCATTTAGGCTTCACTTCCAATGGCACCGAAAATGACAAAGCAGCAATAATTAGAAATGCAGCTGTTTTCAGCATGCAAACATATGAATATCTGTAATGAGCAGAACATTACACAGAGGAATAGAAAAATAGTTTAAAAAGCAGCTATGTCAGATATAGATACATTTTGCTGTTTACTTCACATATGTGTTCATTCTGGTTGATTTTTTCCCTGGTGTGTGTGTATGTGGTCAGCAATGTAGTTGCTAAATTCTCAAACCCACCTTAGGAAAAAGGTATTATACAGGGTAGGGCAAAGGTAGGCTTACAGTTTTGAGTACACAAAACACAGTTTATTCTTGGATTATTATGTGTTATTATTTTCCCTACAAACAATTGTAAACCTATTTTTGCCCCACCCTGTACATGATGGTGAAATTTAGATAGTTCCTTGCCGGAGTGGTGAGAATAGGGTGAGATATTAGTATGTTTTCAAGACAGAATGAATCTGGTGTTTTATTCTTTCAGAAGCAGGTAGACTTGTCTCTCACCGTGTGGCACCCCAGGGAATTGCTGATGTCAGCTCAGCCCTGGGATACAGCTGTCCTCCTTTTTTCTTGCTCATTTAGGGGATAGTGAGTGCAGGCGACATGTGGTATTGGCTTTCAGCGCCCCGTGAAAGGGCGTCTTAGAAATTTAGGTTCTATGTTAAAACGCTGTAGTTTTTTCTTAATGGCTAAGAATTAGTAAAAAATTTTTTTCAGCATTATTTAGTAACCCTCGACAAACCCTTTCCTCTTCACTCTTCCCTGTCAAAGGAAAGGGTGTTTGTTTAGGAATTTTTTCCTTTGTTTCAGAAAAGGGCAACATGTGTCTGTCTCTGCCATATGGCACTATTTAACCTACGTGGCTCAGGCTGACTCGGCACTGCGCTTGCCTTGATTTATTTCAGTATTCGAGAATGTTCTTTGAAATGTACGGCGCAGGGTGCGTCGAAAGTTGTGCGAGAGGCAGTCCCTCGCTTTAGCAGTTTGTTTAGCTGATATTCAAGGGTAGTGAGCTGGTGTTACTGTTATTGTTCCTGAATTAATTTTTGTAGGAAATAGTTGAACATTAAATGTTGACTGAGTTAATTCAGGAAAGTACGGAGCCCAATGTGAGTTAAAATTTCTGATTGCAAAAAGGCTGAGGCTGGGTTGGTAAGAAGGGACCTTCACTAACTACTTCCTTCCTGAGTACTCCAATGATTTCAACCTAGAGCTAGAAAATACGTGTTTTCTTTCCTTAAAAACTTGGCTATTTTTGAATGGATGGATGAATCAGTGAGCAGATCCTATTTCATAGTTTTTAACCTTTTATTTTTCAATTATAGGTGACATACAATATTATATTAATTTCAGGTGTACAACCCAGCGATTAGACATTACATAACTTACTTAAGTGATCATCCCGAGATGTCTCGTGCCTGTCTGACACCACACCAGTTGTTTCCATATTACTGACTCTATTCCCTGTGTGGTACTCTACATCCCATGACTATTCTGTCACTGCGATCCTGTTTCATAGTTGAAACTTTTGTGGTGCTGTTCTGGAACTGTCTAGAGCAGCAGTCGCCAACCAGTGGTCCTCAGACCACTGGTGGTCCGTGAGGTCCGAAAGGTTGGCGACCGCTGGTCTAGAGGCAGATCTGTAATGTTTCCACTTAGGGATTTGTTTTGTTCACACATGCTATATACATTTGCATTTTTGGGTTGACTTGTATTTAATTCACAAGGGGGGCTTAGTCCTATCTTGGGAATCAGTGAATACAGAGCATTGTAGAAGATTCCACCTTCATTTTTAACATCCTGCAAGGCGTGGCCTTGCTACCCATGCCAACCCATATTAATCCATACGAACCCATGATAACACATGTCAACACATGCTAACAATGCTAACACATGCTCATGTGTCTCTAGGCATCTCTCTTGTTAGCTTGAATTGTGCCATTTTAAGGAAAAAAAGTAAACATATTTGTACTCCTCCCTGTGTGTGCCCACAGCAGGGCCTCCTTGCACAGAAAGGGGGGCTTGGGTGGCACAGAGAACTGCAACCATGGGCAGGAGCACTGCTTTTGTTGATGCATAATTTATATTGACATTATCAGTGACACGGAGAGAACACTTTTGTGCCATTTGAGAAAATATCACCATTGACATTGGTAATTATATCCCCGCAGATTTAGATTCATCACACCAAAGCTTTCTCTGTCGTTAGTGTGACCATTAGCATAATGGTGATAATTTGTCCCTTTGTAACGCCAAGCATCTTTAGATTCCCATGATTATGGTTAAGTACAGCATGGCCCAGGTGCTCACATGGCTTTCCTGTTTCAAAAATGGCTTTTTACTTTTTAAAGTAAGAGGCAAGGAAGATGATCTCATTCCTGAAGCCAGTTTAGAGAATATGACCCTTAGTAAGCGAATCTCGAATGTGAAAATACTTGCCGCAGCCACGTAAACTTGGGGACAATTCTGTGGAGTCCTGGGATTTGTGGTAGGATTAAAATTGTCCCCAGTAAATTACCCTGGTGACAAAACAGAATCTATTGATGGTTTTATGGGAAGATTGGCTTATCAGTTATTTTCTAGGTTGATGAAAGATTATGACTTCCTTAGAATTTGAACTTTAGAAGGGAAGGTTAATTTTCCTAGCTACCCATTTTTCAATATCTGTAGGAATTGGTTAAAAAGGGAATTTATTACAGTAAGAATTTGAAATTTTATGTGCCTGTGGGAGACGATTTACAACCCGTGACGGGACAGGTGCCAGCATGCATTTCAGGCTGTCCCTATGGTAGGTCTACCAACTGTCCCTGGAAGTTGTCAACCATTTAGGAAAATGCATTAGATCCTTTGGGCCCCACAGGCACCCTTTGGATGGTTCCAAGGTGGTGGCTTACACTTCCCCTTGCCCGGACCAGAGTACATGTGGCCCAGAGTATGGATTTTATATTGGTTAGGAGTATTAAATAGATTCTGTGGAATGACCGACTATGGATTTCATATTGATTAGGAGTATTATATCGATTCTGGGGGACAACTGGGAAGGAAAACATTAACTTTCATGATTATTTACCTTTGTGAATTTAAGTTATTTCTATTGGGTTTATTTTATTTTATTTTTTAAATATGTTTTTATTGATTTCAGAGAGGAAGGGAGAGGGAGAGAGAGATAGAAACATCAATGATGAGAGAGAATCATTGATCGGCTGCCTCCTGCACGCCCCCTACTGGGGATCGAGCCTGCAACCCCGGCATGTGCCCTTGACTGGAATGGAACCTGGGACCCTTCAGTCCACAGGCCGATGCTCTATCCACTGAGTCAAACTGGCTAGGGCCGATTTGGGTTTGTTTTACAAAGTTAATATTGAGTTCTATATATCCTATATAATAAAAGCCTAGGTGGCGTCATGCCCTTGCGCGACGCCCTAGCGCAACATTGTCACAATGTGGCTGCCACAAGATGTCCACCCTCACGTTGTCACAAGATGGCCACCACAAGATGGTCGGCAGGGGAGGGCAGTTGGGGGGGACCAGGCATGCAGGGGAGGTCAGTTGGGGGCAACCAGGCTGGCAGGGGAGGTCAGTTGGGGGTGACCAGGCTGGCAGGGGAGGGCAGTTGGGGGCGAGATCAGGCCGGCAGGGGAGGGCAGTAGGGGGTGGGTGATCAGGTCAGCAGGGGAGGGCAATTTGGAGTGACCAGGCTGGCAGGGGAGGGCAGTTGGGGGCCATTGGGCCAACAGGAGAGGGCAGTTGTGGGCCATCGGGCTGGCAGGGGAGGGTAGATGGGGGCGACCAGGCCTGCAGGGGAGCAGTTGGGGGCTATCAGGCTGGCAGGGGAGGGCAGTTGGGGGCGACCGGGCCTGTAGGGGAGGGCAGTTGGGGCGATTGCGCCGACGGGGGAGGGCAATTGGGGGCAATTAGGCTGACAGGGGAGGGCAGTTGGGGATGATCGGGCTGGCAGGGGAGGGCAGTTGGGGGCGATCAGGCTGGCAGGGGAGCAGTTAGGGGGTGTTCAGGCTGGCAGGCAGAAGTGGTTAGGGGCAATCAGGCAGGCAGGCAGGTGAGCAGTTAGGAGCCAGCAGTCCCAGATTGTGAGAGGGATGTCCGACTGCCGGTTTAGGCTCGATCCCTGTGGGGTCCCAGATTGGAGAGGGTGCAGGCCGGGCTGAGGGACACCCCCCCACCCCATGCATGAATTTTAGGCACCAGGTCTCTAATATGTTATAATGGGCAGGAAACTGAGAATTGGTTTTTGGGTGAATCCTGACATTTTACAGGTACTGAAATAAAGGATTTAGTGACTCAGTGATGGACAGGGCTCCAAGCCAGCTTTCGCACACCAGGCTGATCACACAAAGTCTGATGGGGTAACACTCCACATTCAAGACCAGGGTGTTGCCCTGGCTGGGTAGTTCCATTGGTTAGAGCATCGTCCTGATACGCCAAGGTTGTGTGTTCAATCCCCAGTTAGGGCACATACAATAATCAACCAATGAATGCATAAATAAGCAGAACAACAAATTGATGTTTCTCTCTCTCTCTCTCTCTCTCTCTCTCTCTCTCTCTCTCTCCCTCCCTCCCTCCATCTTGCTCTCTAAAATCAATGAATTAAAAAAAAATGAGCTTGTTAAGAGCTGGTCATTTTGTAGTATGCAGACCTGGCCAGTGATCAGGCATTTAGAAAGGAGACTTTGTACTGTCCCCATATCTATTTCACTTCTAATGCTTAGCTAGAGCTCCAGAGAGAAGAAATGTTGACTAAAGTTTTGCATCTCTCAACAAGGATATCATGTCGGTGTGAAAACTGGACGTATGGTCGCATTCAAAGGAGACTGCAAGGGCAGACCAGGTCACCAAAGAGCCCGAAGCTGTTTGCACAGCTCTCTAGCTCAGCAGGGGGCCAGGATACAAGTTTTCTTGGGAAACCCTGCACTGGCTGATTGGCATCTGGTCTGCTCCTGGTTGCTGGATGGATTATGGTAGACAGACCAGCGTGTAGATGGGTCCCTGTCCCCGCAGCTGGCTCCCGGGACATGGAGCTGGGCCAGGTGCAGTGAGGTTTTCTTCATCCAGCCAGGGGCCCATAGAAAACCTGTTTCCTTTTGCATTCTCCGTGTGAGCAAACATGGCCGACATTCTAGGTTTTCTCTGAAGAGGAAAAACTAATAAGCTGAGACCCAAATTTAGAATGCTTTCCCCTTTCTGAAGAAGCTAATACTGAGAATGTTTTCATTATTTATATGAAATTACATCGTAGGTAGTTTGCTACCTTTCCAGAAATTTCTCAAAATCTTGGATGACCAAGTGTAAGCTAAGAATTGCCCAGATTGGTGAACAGTGTAAGACTCGGGACTTCATCCTGTGTGAGAATGATGTGTGTGAGGGTTTTCGCAGGCTCACTTGAGTTCCAGGAATTGAAATCTTGCAATTTGCATGTGGGTCGCAACAGTTGGCTTCTGCATACCCATCTCATTCCATAAAGGACGAAGTGCACTAGAGGCACGTTAAATATATAGTAAAACAAAAATGAAAACCAAGAAGAAAATGGACTAATAGGTCACAACAAGGGGAAAATAGGACATACCCAGATCATAATGTCCCCTTCAGGGGGTGTACTTGAACCGAAATTTGGAATCTAAATTTCTGGCAATTAAAGCAAGAGTGAAACATGACCATTTATATGCTGCACTGATGAGAAGGGTAAAACTGACCAGTGATCCCATGAAAGAAAAGCCTTTTATAAGCTTGTAACCATAAGGAAACTTTTTACGTTGATTTTATACTGGCTGATTCTATACATATTTTTATGTAGACAGTGCTTTCAACAGTATTCTCAAGTCCCATGACACAGCAGCCTTTCAAAAGGTGGCAACTCCGGATTCAAAGAACCAACGGCAAACGAGCAAAATGCGAGACATGGAGAGCTAGTTTTTGACTCACCATGACAGTATGACCCAAGTTATTGAGCATGACAGTTTCCTGTTATGTTACAGGTTTAACTTTTATTACTGATGACTTACTGTAGGACTCAACCTTGGCAAATGCCTCAATAGCCAGTACCACATAACTCTGTGAAGTTCACTCCCTGTCCACAAACACTGGTCAGATGCCTGCCTTTCTTTATGTTCCCTGTTTTGGGGCATCATTCCAGTTAAGAGGGTAGGGAGTCACATTAGTCCCTCTCCCCCATGCGGACATTGGGAACCCACACAGTTCAGCAATCTGGTCACAGTGCCATAGCTGGGTTGCCTGAGTGGACCGTTCTTTGGGCAGTTGCCCTGAATTTGTAGTCTTCCTCACGCTTGTTCAAATGTGTCGAGTTATTTGTGTCTCGGTCTGAGCCATCTGGCGTTGTATCACATGATGGAAGACCAGTGTCCCCTCTCTTGCCCCTACCTCGCTAGGTGGCTGGGATCACTGCTGAATCACCCTGGAGGAGCTGGGAGCTGGTGTGTAGTGTCCTCTGAGCTGGGACCCAATCAATATATGGCCATGTCTGCTCTGAAGACAAGCCAAAGTTTTGAGTAATCCATCAAGGAAGAGAAATGTTGGGGTGGGGGAGGCGGGCATGGGGGGGAAGTCTGAGAGTTTGAAGCAGGGAGCCATCTAGCCTTCCAGCCCACTGGAGGGACTTGGCCCTACCCTGGTTTCCTGACCCATCTGCCTCTCTCTCCTGTTCTCCTGGTCGCTTAGGGAGGGTCCACTCTCTAGGATCCTGAACCCGTGGTCTGTATTTCTAAAACTCCAGGGCTGGGGTCACAGACTTTTCCTGTAAGGGGCCTGAGAGTATTTTGGGTCTTGCGGGCCCTCATCTCTGTGGGTACCACCTAGCTGAGGCTTATAGCTCAGGAGGAGCAGCCAGACCCAACAGCAGCAACTAGATGCACTGCATTTATGGACTCAAACTTGAATTTCATATTATTTCACGTGTCCCAAAATACTGTTCTTTCGATTTGTTCCAACCACTTAAGAATGTAAAAACCATTTGTAGCTGACAAGCTTTACAGAGACAGGTGTCGGGCAGGGTTTGGCCCACAGCTGTAGTTTGCTGACCCGCTGGGACCGTGCTGCCCCATGGAAATGCGAGGCACCTGTCATGGGAGATTTTTTTAGTGACCACGTGAAAAAAGTTAAAGAAATGAGTAAAAGTGATGCTAATATGTTTTATTTAACCCAATAGATCCCAAACTTCACTTGCACATGTAGATGACATGCCAATTATTACCAAGATTTTTTTGTTGTTTTCCATGCTAAGTCTGTGAAATCTGGCATGTATTTTACAGCCCGCTCCCATTTGGACTTTGTGCCGTTGGCTCCACAGAGGTTGGTGCAGCTGTGGGGGGTTGGGATGACAGGCCCAGTTTGGGAAGCCCCCTCCGTAGCCCGCTGCCAGGTGCCAGAGTTGAGGGAGAAATCTCCATTCCGCAAGTTCAGCTTTTTTTAAAAAAATATATTTTATTGATTTTTTACAGAGAGGAAAGGTGAGAGGGATAGAGAGTTAGAAACATCGATGAGAGAGAAACATCGATCAGCTGCCTCCTGCACACCCCCCACTGGGGATGTGCCCACAACCAAGGCACATGCCCCTGACCGGAATCGAACCTGGGACCCTTCAGTCCACAGGCCGACGCTCTATCCACTGAGCCATACTGGCTAGGGCAAGTTCAGATTTTTAAAACAAGGACATTGAGGGAAGAAATGTTACTTTGGAGCTATCTCAGTGGAATTCTAGCAATTAGAGGGAAAAGGTTCCTTTTACCACTCTGGGGTCTGTCTGTGCCAGGAGCCCATGGTGGCAGTGTGGGGTGCTGGGCGGGAGGCTGGGGCCCACTCTCAGCACATCTGCCCCTGGGAGTCCTGGGTAGGTTGACCAGGTAGGTTAACAAGGGTGCTCTTGGATAAAAGACCCATCCTGTCTAGGATTTTCTTCGAGTTCCCCGAGGCCAGACCCGCCTCCAATATGGCACCCGGTAACTGAGCTTAACTCTGGCCCTGGGGTAGGTAGAGAGGAACTGAGTGAGGTGGAACCCAGCCTGCAGTCATGGTGCTTCTGGGCATGTCCTGGAGCCCGTGCCATTCACCCCTTCCTGTAGAAATGGGCCTGGCCTTCCCTGAGGGCCAGTGACGGTGGCAAGAGGTGCTCTGGGGGAAAGGAAACGGAGCCCTTCGCAACTAACTAGTTACAGACAGACTCCCTTACCTTGAGAGTTTCAGAAAACAGAAAGTAGGATGGTTTGAGTTTATTCTGTCTCATCCAGTGATCATTTCACATCCAGAATCAAAACTGTGTAGCAATTTGGTTATTTCTAATTTTTGCAAGTTAAAAAAATCATGTTTGTTTTAGAAGAGACGAGGATTGTGATCTAATTGAGTGAGGTAGATGTTATTTATAGTTTGGTTCACCTCACAGTGTAAAAAGCAAATTGATAGGATGTAGGCGCTGTTCAGTTGGCTTGGGTGTAAGGTATACGCACCGGGAGAGCCAGGCAGACCTGACTTCTTGTTTTGTACATGGTGGTTGTGGTGGCGGAATAGCCACCAAGTGCTCTTCCTGTCGAGTAACTAGGACTTGATGATGGAGGCTGGTGCCCACCCTCCCACATTCATGGAGGAATATGCTGCTGGCGTTTCTCCACTCAGGTCCCGGAGATCTGAGATGTGGGGGTCGGAGTTCGCTTCCAACTCTGAGTGACAGCCCAGGAAGGGCTTGCGGTTGGGGATTTTACTTAGGAGGGCAGCGTGGAAGGCAAAACTGCCCCTCCTCAGAAAGGATCTGGGACAGATGTGTTTCATCAGGCCTTTCTAAGTAGGTCGTTTAAATATAATAACAGGAATAATAACAAAAATGAAGATCCCCCTCCCCCAATGGGTAACAGTAATGGCTCAGAAAAGCTGTTTTTCAGAAGGGAGGGAAGTTAGTAACTTTGTCAAAGCAAACATACCTCTTTTAAGAGGATGCTTCTTTTTAAAAAAATATTTTTATTGATTTCAGAGAGGAAGGGAGTGGGAGAGAGATAGAAGCATCAATGATGAGAGAGAATCATTGATTGGCTGCCTCCTGCATGCCCCCTCCTGGGGATTGAGCCCGAAACCTGGGCATGTGCCCTGTAGGGAATTGAAGGGTGATCTCATGGTTCGTAGGTCTGCTCAACTACTGAGCCACGCCAGCTGAGCAAGAGGATGCTTATTTTAAGGAGATGAGGGCTGAATGCATTGTAATGAGTTTTCGTTCACATCCACAGTATTTTTTTTGTGTGTATGATTTCTGTATTGTTCCTGGGCTGCTAGGTATTATAGTGAGATACACAGAGGAAAGTAATGGGTTCTGCCTTAAGGGCATAACAATGGACTATTTTGTGGGTGCCGGGAGTGTGTTTAGGGTGGTCTGGAAGCCAGGTGGAAGGGAAAAGATTCATTAGTGTAAAACTAAGAGAATCATGTTGTGTTGGTATATTTAATATGTGCCTCAAGGTAGGCACAAAACGCTGCCCTGGTTTTTAGGAGACAGAGCTAAGCTAGTCTTTGTCCTCATGTGGCTCAAGGCTGCTGGTGTGTTTGGTGGTTCGGTTTTGTCCCATTTTCAAGGTGAGACACAGTTAAGCTGCTTCCTCATTTGGGGGCTGGTCCTGTTCTTTGTGGCAACGCCGTGGTTCACCTATTCTTCCTGCCTGTAAATCTAGACGTTCAGCTCAACATGTTTATTATTGTGATTGAGGGTCAAGTTCAAGTTCCATTTCTTACCCTGAAATGCTCCTTCTGATAGTGGACTGGTGTTGAAACCGACCAGAATTCTGTTTACTGTCTTGCCTGTGGAATTGCCGTATCAATGTTCACAGGAAACTTATCAGATTTTTATTTTTTAATAAGATCGACCAGCGTTCAGGTGTAATAGCAAAGTCCAAATTGACATTGTTCAGCTGTGATAAAGAGTGCTGCTTATCCTTGAATGTTTCAGTGGCTCAGCCAAACAGTGCTTTGGACGTGTGCGAACACAGGCAAATGAATATTTATGTTTGAAGGAGAAATGCGAGCCTTCAGTGTAGGGATCGTGGTTAGTGTGTGACCTAAAATTCTTCGGAGAGTTTTGCAAATCCTCTTGTCTCACCCAGTTAGATTTCATAAGTGGGCCTTTATCTTGAACATGATTTAAGCCTCCATAGCCAGGCACCCCCTATTGGCCATCCATGGGGGGGGGGGGCGAAACTTAGGCGGTTTCCACCCTGTCATGTGAAATTTATAGGTGTTCAGTTGCCTGAGGTTCTGCTTGTCGGATGGCACTTGGGTATCACAGTAAATTAAAGTGTCCTGGTGAAAACAACCTTTTTTTTTTACACAGACCTGGAGTGGTTTTGGAGGTTCGTGGAAAAGAGACACGGAACTGCAGGCTTACATTGAGTCACCCTGGTCAGATTTTATTTCTTTCATATTCATTTGAAAGTCACTTGGCTTACTTCACTTTAAGATGTCTAAAGTCCATGCTAATAATGTGGGCAGTGTCCTGGTTTTAAATGACAGGAATCTTAGTGCTGAAACAAGCCAGCTCCTTCCCCCACCCCTATGATGTCTACTTTGTTTTTTCTGTGGAACTCTGTTAGCTGGCAGGGAGTTGAGCCAAATGTCATTATTCCAGGGAATTATGGGAAGCTATACAATGCAATTATTGAATCAGAATTAAACATTGGCAAGAGGTACCCAATGTCTTCCATTGTCTGTTTCTTTTTTGGCAGGGGATGAAGACAGGCACGAGTATTACCTTATAAGACATATACACAGGTTTTCAAAAGTAAGTTCTGTAGAAGTTCACAAACGGTCTAATATACCACACTTCCCCTTTAGGATCACAAAGGGGGCTCAGGGAGGGTGGGCGGCACAGTGACGCATCACTTCATTTTCACCCACGTTTGTCTGAGTAACGTAGTTATAGCCAAATACTTAGGGGAGTTCTGCCTGAATTGAACGTTTTCAGATAATTATACAGAAGGCATAGTTCATGGACTACAGAGTCTTCATCATCTTTGCCATAAAGATATTTACAGTCTAAAGAGGAAATTGCATTTTGAAATCAAAGAACTTGTTCGACATTTCACAACATGGATGTACTTTTATTTTATGCAAGCTACTATGTATTGAGTGCCTGCTATATGCTAATCACCATATTAGGCATTTAAATACATTAACTTAATGACTACTAAGATTTTCAATATATATAAAGTTTAAAAAATAAAAATGTATATGCACTTTAAAAAATGAAAGGCTCATGTGTCATGCCATCACAACTTACTCTCTTTTTTTAAAAATACGTTTTTATTGTTTTCAGAGAGAGAAAGGGAGAGGGAGAGAGAGAGAAACATCAATGGTGAGAGAATCATCAATTGGCTGCCTCCTGCATGCCGTCTACTGGGGATTGAGCCCCACAACCCAGGTATGTGTCCTGATGGGGAATAGAACTGGTGACTGACCTCTTGGTAAATGGGTTGATGCTCAACCACTGAGCCACACTGGCCAAGCACAACTTACTCTCTTTAAGGGATGTGTAGAGGGCACTTGCTTGCACACAGCCTCGATGTGGCCCAGTTCTAATGCATCAGGAAAATTTTGGCTGTGAGCAGCCAGTAGGGTAGTGGGCCAGCACCCTGGAGCTGACATCTACCAGAGGAAGCTGCCCTGTATTGATTCTGCGCCATTAGGGGATTGAGGGACATTTGTCTTGTTAGCAGTTGTCCTTGTGTGCAGAAGGCATAGTTCATGGGCTGTGATACAATATTGTGCTCTTGTGGGAATATTTCTTTAGGAGAAATTGAATTTTTGGAATGAAGGGGCACTTTAATTGATAATTATTGCCAAATTTCCCAACTAAGATATCAAAATGACATTTTACAAACCAGCAACAGTCCATGTGAGTGATGGCCTTTTTTTGTCACCACTTGGTGTTATTATTCTCTTATGACTTAGCTTAAGAGGGAAACTATCTCACTGTATTTAAAAATCTTTAAGTGGTGTCCATCATTTCTTACGTTTCCTGATCATTTTATTTTTCTTGTGAGTCACCTGCTCATTTATTTGGTCAACTTTTCCACTCAGTTTTTCTTGATTTGTTGCTTTTTAAAAACATTTGGTTTATTAGGATAATTGCTTTGTGCTTTATGTTTGTTGCCTTTTGTTTATCGTTGTGTATCTTATGTCATGTGTAAATTCTTTGTGCTCCAGAAATATTCAGACAGCCTATATCTGAGCTGTTTCTCAAAAGGTGTCTAAATTTCAGTGATCTTTGTGCATTTGAGTGGGTGGAGGCATGTATAATAGTTCTCTCCATTTCTCACATGGTTTTTGGTCTGCTTACTTTTTCTGTCAATTCCTGAGTAAATTTGGGACATTTATATTTTACCAGAAAATCAGTCATTTCTTTCATGCATATTATCCAATTTCTTAACCCAAAGTTTTGAAAAATATATTCTTTTAATTTTCCTTCTGTAGGTGGTCAGTAAATCTAATTTCCCCCCATCTATGCCTTTTTTTCATTAGGTCAGCTACTTACCTCATTGAGTTATCAAAGAACCAATTACTGATTTTATTAATCCATTTTATTTTATTTTTTTTCTGATGACCTTTTCAAGAGGCTATCATTGTGGTCATTGCCCAGTTTGGGGATTTGATACCTGTGACATAAACCTTCCTTTTTAATTCGAGTCTTCTCCTATACTTTTGCCTTTTTAATTTCTCAGGTTTGAGGGAGGTGTTTTGCTTCTCCCAGACCATTTCCTCTGTGCTGATCTTCCCATGTGGTCACTGGCTTCCTTGTTTTATGGATTTTATTCTGTATTATTGGACATAAGGGTTTAAGACAGTTAACCTTATTTGTGATTTCTCCTTTTTACCCTTAATAATTACACGGTGTGATTTTTAGTGCCTTTTAAAAACCATGCATTAAACTTTTAATGGTATTTTTACTTTCACTATTGCTTTTATTTATATTTTCCTGCTTTATTTTGTCTGCAGGTCCAGCTTTTCTGAGTTCCTTAGTTTTAGGTATCTTTTGTAGAAAACACATAGTTGGATTTAGTTTTTACCCTATCACAGAGTCTCTTTTAATAAATAAATGTAGTCTATATTAATGCTAAAAGACTTATTTTGTCTTCTTTTCTAATTAAAGAACACACCTTTTATCTTTTTTAACTCTTTCTCCATTTTTTCCCCTATGTATTAGTGTCTGAATTGCCTCCTGTCCTAATTTTTGCAATCAGAAGGTCCACAGACAGTCTAATGTTTATAGTTCCTCTAGTGATTATATTTATAACTTTTGCTTAAACTGTGTTTCACAATTTATCAACTTCGGTAACTCTAAGCCAGCTTCCTCTTTAAGGAAGATGAAGAAATTAGTGCCCTTCTGTTACCATCTTCTTCTATCTTCATCTGTCTCCTCTCCCTGCATTGAACTGTAATTCCTTTTTTGAAGGTGGTTTAGTCTCCTATTGTTAATTTATTATTTTACATTATAGATATTTAATTACAAGAACTGTGATCATGTTTATTTTACATGTAGATCATGGGTATGTGGATTTTACTCAGTTTATGCTTACTCTGTTTACTGGGTTTAATGATTGTTGACAGATGCTTAAATTTTTACTTTTTTGCTGTGCGTTCTTTGAGTTCTCTTGTGGTGACCTGATGACCTTTTCACATAGATTGGGAGGACGAGCTCGTGAGGACACTAATCATGTGGACAATCAGCCCCCTGAGCCGGGAGGTGCTGGGCAAGCATCTGGGTGATGGAAATGGTCCCAGCCCAAGAGCAGAAGTTTGGTGTGCGTGTGTGTGTGTGTGTGTGTGTGTGTGTGTGTGTGTGCGTGCAGTGTGGCAGGCAGGTTAGGGCTGATGTCTGTGAGGTCACCAGGACAGGTCATCAGGACTGTAGATGTGGTAAGGACTCCGGGTGGGATATTCTCTCAGCAGAGTTGAGGACCACGTTCTGGGGACCCTTTAGGGTCTACAGTGGGGCTCCCAGTGAGTGACTGAGAAGGGGCTGTTTGGGGGAGGTGGTCCCGGGGGAGGGTGGTGCTTGCCACTGGATGAGTGGCCCTGAGACAGGAGAAGAGAGACCAGGAGCTGGGACACATGGAAAGGTGACATCCTAGACACGGTGAGAGATGGAGGGGTCCAGCGTGGGGTCGGGTCCCTGGGAGGGGCTGCATGTTGTGGGACGTAGGCCAAGGGATGAGGGCAGGCGCGTGTGGACATGGTGAGTGTGGGGCCACTGGGCAGAGGTGCCACCAAGACCGGGATGTGCTTCCAGAGCAGCAGTGTCACCCAGCCAGCTGTCACCAGGGCTGAACTAGGATCTCAGAGCGTCTGCTAGGTGTGGGATCTCCCGTCAAAGACGTAACACAATCCAGTGAGGCTGCCGACTCGCTGTGCAAAGAGGCCTGACCACCTGGCGTGGCATGTTCCAGCCTTGGTGGCCCAGGCCTCCCGGGCCCAGAAACACTTGGTGGGGCTCCCATGGAACTGGCTGTGGAAAGGGACAGGGCCTTTCTGTCTGCCCGGAGCAGGCACTCGTGTCTCACCTGGAAAAGTCAGGGGCAAAGAATTCAGCCTGCAGAGCCGAGGCCTCTCCTGTAGTTCAGGGAACAGGGCTAGGCTGGGAAGTGCCCTGTGTGAGGGTGTCAGGGGCATGTGGAAGCAGCTCAGCCTTGTCACCTTTTGGGGGTGGGGACCCGAGTGGCAGTGCACTCCTGAGTTCAGAAGGTTGAGGGTTTGCTGAATGTTGTAACCCATGAACTGATGATACATCCAGCATATTGATACAATTGTTCTTTAAATGTTTTTAATAGCAATAGTATTTCTAACTCTGTTTCCTATTTCTTCTGGCCAATGGATTTGGTGAGGAATAATGTAAATCAGTATCTTTGAGGTGAGTAGAATAAAACATCTGAAAGGTGTCTTTTAATTAAGCAGCTTACTTTTAAGGAAGGAAGACTGCTTAGGAGGAGAAAGAAATATGGAAGGAATTAAAAAAAAAAACCACAGTTTTCTTGAACTTGATGGAAACATTTTCAAGGGCAGGGTAAGCCTTGCCGAAGGAGGGGTTTATAGAAAAATCATAGATCAGACAACCTTAATGTGAATTAAGTCAGAATTCCCTGCTTTTGGCCCGAGGGTGGTTGTAAAATGTTTGTAACAAAAAATGAAATGGATTAAAATTCTCAGGATACGCCAGAGAGCACAGAGTCGGGTTGGTGTGGGATTCCCAGCCGGGAAGAAGTGGGGTGTTCCAGGGCTGGGTTATAAAAGAAAGGGCTCCTTGGAGCCCACACCACCGTGTCACAGTGCATCTAAAAGAACTTGAAGTTGGAATTTGTGGAGCAGCTAGTGCAAAAGGAGGGGCCCTGTGAAGCAGGTTTGTGCTGGATAGAAATGTACCCTTTCTGGACCTCTTCCTTACAGCTACGGGTTAGAATTATATTCTCCAAACTTTTGATTTGGATCAAGAGCTAAGTTAAAAGTTGGGGGTTGGGGTGGCGTGGAAAGGGACATTTTCTGAAAGTTTTTTGGCCCAGAGAACTCACAGCAGAGAACATGAAGTGGAACAGGGTAATCCACCAACAGGCTTCTCTGTATTTGGCACAAGAAAATTGGCTGCCTCATCTAGAAAATAATTTTTCTAACAGTTTCAAATTCCAGTGATGGCCTAGGACACATAAAAGTCTAACAACCTCATTTGGGGTTATACTGTTTCATGAGTAACATATTTCACCCGGCTGGTGTGGTTCAGTGGTTGAGCATCGACCCATGAACCAAAAGGTCACCAGTTTGATTCCTGGTCAGAGCATGTGCCCAGGTTTTGGGCTCAATGTTTCTCTCTCTCTATCTCTACCCCTCTCTCCCCCACAAAAAAAAATAGAGTAACATATTTCATGTACTTTTCATAATAGGTTATTTACCTAATGAAGCCTGTAAATAGTATTCATTTATACTTTGTGTTACGATTTTTTAAAAGGTGGTACAGTTTTAAAGTATTTGAAATGATTGCAAACATTTAAAACCTATATAACTTTATTTTGAATTTTTATTGAGGTAAAATATATACAACATAAAATTTGCCATTGTGACGGTTTTTAAGTGTACAAGTCAATGCCTATATTGGTTTTTATAATGAATGAACATTCGTTGAGAGAAACATTGGGCAACTGTCTGAGGTTCTGAGTACAGTGTGACTTAACCTTTCAGAGTTCTGGGCTTTGGAATGACACAAGATAAAAATATCAAGTGAAGGCTCTGTTTAATCCCAACATGAAATTTTATTTTAAAAAATATTAAAGTTTCTCTCTGGTCAGGAGACTAAAGTTACCATAATCCCTTTTATCCACAATGTGGATCTCCTCCCTTGGCCCTGCCCAGTACTTTTACTGAATTTCATCTTACACTGAAAGAAGGCACTCTCCCCTTGATGCAGTCGTGGAAACTCTGACTAGGGGTTTGGTTATTTCAATGCAGAAGGGAAAATATGTGATCTAACATCATGAGTACTTTCTTTTAACTGTCCACTGTATAACACATGCATTCATAGACCTTTACTACAACTTATTTTTAAAAAGCTCACTAAATATAAAGACATAATGAGTTTTCTTAGTTATATATATATAAAACAGGACAGCAGGTCCTTAATAATAATAAGTTTGGGTATAATTTTGGGCTGGTGACTTCAGCCCTGCACCACGGTTGCTAATTTTACGTTTTGCTGGGAGAAGGGAAAAGCTGTCTTCCAGCCAGGGCAACGTTAGCACACCCTAATTTGACATCAGTTATTTATATTCAGGCATACAGGACTAAACATGTGGAAACGCTATAACTTCACTTAAAAGAACACACAAAACCATTCAATAATGGACTTTGAATGCCTTTAAAGTCAGCCTAGGAAGTTGGTGATGTGACTGCGCTTCCCGACCTCAAGTCCCTTCCAATACATGTTCTTTATCAGTGCTGCACGTCCATGATTCAGGGTCTCTCTGACTCAGAGGCATGCAGATATGTGCAGCGGTGAGAAGACAGGCTGTATACCCAGGGCTCTCCTTTGCTTTGAGAGCTCACCCATGGCATTGATGGGAGCACTGCCCAACCTTGCTGTTTGTGCCCCTGTGAGAGTTTTTGCTGCAAAAACAGCTCCTGTGATGGATGGTTTTTCTAGTAAGTGGGCCTGGGTCTGCCCAGATCACCAGCGTGGAAGGACATTGCCAGTCCTCATTTTGGCACCTCTAGTTTCAGATAAATAAACACATTTCTGTGAAAGTGGGAAGCGGGTTCCCTGTGTCTGTCGACCTTTCGGTCCATCAGAGCCAGCTCCAGCTTTCCTGTTGTCACATGCAGACCAGGGACCTCCCCCTTCACGGGGGACACCTGGTGTCTGCGGACACCGCAGTGTCCGTTGGCAGGGGCGTGTGGACTGGGGTTCAGTGTCACTGCAGGAGGTCTCGTCCCCACGCAGGGCTGTGGGCTGTGCTGCAGTCACCCTCGAGGGCGGGCTGAGGACTCGGAGGTCGAGACCAGCGTGGAGAAGCAGGTCACGCTCTCCAGTGATGACTTAGTACTTACGTCGCTGCCTGGAGAGTCTGTGCTGCTGTTGGCTGTCACTCACAGATAGGACGAGAAGCCCCCTGTCCACAGGCACTAACTTTGTAGGTTTTCGCTTGTAGCTGTCCTCTGAGTGCTTTTATTTATTCTGAGACGTCTGGACTTTGGGTGGTGGGCACACCATGCGATAGACGGATCATGTATCATAGAAATGTACACTTGAATCCAGATGATCTTATTAACCAATGAGACCCCCAATCAATTTAATAAAAAAACCAACCAAACACACACAAAACAAAACATAAAACATCGCCATAGCCCCAGAAAAGCCTGGTGCATTTGCATCCATTTGCTTTTTTCTTAAATAAAAAAAATTAGCAAACTTTTCTTGAAAAAGTGACTACTTAAATATGAACTTTGCTCATTTCAGACTCGGGTGGGGTGGGGTGGGTGGAGTTCTCCCTGGTCCTGAGCGTGGCAGCTTTGAGGGGGACACACCTGGAGGGTCTTGTTACTCATTTACACGTTCACCAGAAGGTCAGGTCAGGTTCCATGAGAACGCCTTCCTGTTAGTATTGCAGACCTGGGTGGAAGCATCGGAGCTAAAAACAGTTTTCCCTTGACCTTGGGGCAGGGTCGCTTTTCCCGGCGTAGCTGGAGAAGCGTTTTGTGGAGATGGATGATGAACAGAAAAAAAAACACAAAAAACGGAACAAGAACATTCGTTGTGAGGCCTCCTAGTCCCCCTTTTCATGAGCTCCCAGGGTCATGGAGTGAATTAGAGCCAGCTCCTCGGAACTTTCCCCTGAGAGACGAGACGGCTGTGTCAGCAGATCTGAGCTTGGTGCCCCGTGGAGGCTGCACTTTCATTTTTGTTATCTGGGAAGGAGCTGGTGGAAGGGTATGAGTTTGCATATAAGTAAAACTAATGCTGTCCCCCGCGTTCCCCGGCCCCCCCTCCCCCCCCCCCCCCCCACACACACTCCCGCCTGCCTCTGTGGTGATTTTGGGCAGAGGGCTGCAGAGATGCAGAGAGCACCCTGTCCCTTCTGGGGGTGCTGCCTGGGGACGGGGCCCATGGATCACAAACCACTGTGTGTTCCCTCCTTCCTGTGTGTGTGGGTCTCTCTGTGTGGGGAGAGGGGAGAGGGAAAGGTTTCGGTGTTTGTTGGGCAGGTCTTTCGGGAGCGAGGTCACTAGCCTGTCTGCACACCGTGTATGCCAGTTGTGTGTGGACTTGTGTGTGGCTTCCGAGTTTCTACCTAAATGGACATTCTGGGAGATTTAAGTGTGTTGGGCTCACAGCTCCTTATAAGGAGAGGAACGGTGGTGCAGTCTTCTCTTCCTGCAGTTGTGTGGATTGTCATTTGATTACAGTGGTGAGATGGCTTGACTTGCATTGGTAGGAAGGAGTCTCTGAGTTAGAGAAACTGCCGGTGGCCTTGCTGTCTGTGTGGGCCCCTCCCAGCACCCGGCCTGGGCAGGTCATTGTGGTCACGTCGTGTGGAAAACTGTTCCTCTATGACAAACACACGTTCAAATCGAATATAGAAGCCAGAAGGAAAACATTAACTTTGATATTAACGTGAAAGATATTTTGATGCTAATTAGGGTCAAAAAAGAAAGCTTATATATTTTATCTCCAAATTCGGTGGCAATCATTTGACTTTAGTGTCAGAGCAATAGGGACAGAGAATCACCTGCAGGGATGAGGTTGGCACCTGCCTTTGCAGGTGCGGGTGCCCAGGTGAGCCCACCAGGAACTTGCGGCATTAAATGGGGTGATCTAGGGCTTCTCAAAGGAGGTGTGGCCCAGGCATGGGAGGCACTGGCCCCTTGGTCCTCTTTGCGGTGAGAAGGCTTCAGAAGCCTTGTCCACTCGCCCACGCATGCCACGTAGATGGTCCTTTTTTCAGTGGACAGAGAGGTGGGAAAGCAAATCATGTTCCCTGGAGGATGCTGTCCTGTTGATGTTGGGGACTGGGGCCCCTTAGAAACGCAGCCTGTGCCTGGGTCTGTGGTCCCCATGAACCATTGCTGGCGCATCAAGTTCAGTAGGTTGTAAAATCAATTCTTGCCTCTTCGTTACTTTCGGAAAAACACAGGAATAAACATCACTGGTGAACAAGGAGACAGACGGGCTCTGTGGTTGGGGACGTGTGTCCCTTTCTTTCCCTGTAGCTTTTTTTAGTGATTTCTTTCGTGGGCTGTGCTCAGACACAGTAGACTGGTTATACAAATCTGGAAACTCTCGCCCCGAGTAATAACAGAGTGACTGACCGTCCACTGTGTCTCATGAGCTCTGCTAGGCTTATTCAAAAGAGAGAAAAGCAGTCCATCAGATTGGGCCCCAGTTTTTGTTACTGGCTAGCAGCCGACTTGCCAGCTGCCAGAAACCTTGCCTCCCATTTCAGGGATGTGGATTTGGGCTCCGGAGGGTCATGGTCCTCCCTGCTTGGCTGATGGCGATGTTCTGATCACACTGTGGCCCCGATGTGGTTTTGTACTTAGGGTGCAGCCCTTTTACTGGGAGGTCGCAGTGTAGTTGGTAACTTCTAAATGGAAGTTCAATGTCATTCAACATTTGGGCGCAGTTTGCCACCTGCTTTCTAGGAGGGTCATGTTCACGGCCGGTGTGACCTGGGTGGCGTTATCTGGGTATTATCGCCTCACAGTTGTTAGTGGACTCATTCCTTGCCTCACACTGATGGTCGTGAACAGAGGAAGCTCTAGTGATTTGGACGTGATTTCATTTTTGGGGACTGGTGGCAGGGCCCCCTTCCCCATGTCTTTATTCATTCGAATGTGGCCATCTGCTGGGGTCTCGGCACTTTGCTGCCACCATCCTCATCTTAGATAACACAGGATTGCAGTCGCCGGGATCTCCCTGTTTGATACAGCCTCTGCCCCCCAAGAAAACTGTTGATGTCCCGCACAGCGTCCAGCCCTGATTGGCGTTCTACAACCATACGAAGCCAGGTTGTTGCCCAATGACATCCTCTTGGCCTTAGGCCAGAAGGCTGTAGAGGGCAGCGACAGGTTGTGTGTGTGGAGCGTCCTGACGGTGTTATTTCAGACCTGAGGGAAGTCAGTGCCGGAACATCTGAGGGAGGATGGAAGGTGGTTTTGCCTGTTAGGTCCCCAAGACTGTGCAGACAAAAGGGAGGGTCCTGAGTGGGGCAGATGGGCTGCTATTTCCAGAGGTCACCAGCTTGACCTGCAAGCCCTTCCCAAGCTGGTTCATGGGGTGCGTGTGTGCATTGGTGGTGGCGAATGACCCTGTGTCTGGAAGGAAGGACAGCTATCCTTAGACGATGCGGTGGACACCGTCAGTGCCGGCTGGGTTCAGCAAGGAGCTCTGAGCATGCTCTGAGTGCAGAATGCCAGTGTGGTAGAGGTGACCTCCGGCAGGCCATGGGCAGGGATGCTGTATGCAGGGCCCAGAGGGCCAGTGACCCAGGTACTGGAACCTTTAGGAAGCCAATGTTTCTGGGATGGGGGTGTGTTTTATCAGGGTGGTGTTGGAACTGGACACAGTGCTCCCCTCTATGTGTGGTGTGTTTCTGAGTGAGTGGGTTTCTGGGTTATGCACATGCCTGTACATGCACACGTGTGCACAAGCACCGCTGCCCTCTGCTTGCCCGCAGTGCCTGGCAATCTGCTTCCTGCATTTGCCCTGAACAGACCCGGGAAAGGGGACCTGGATTTGGATGTGTGCTGTGTGCTTGGCGGGGGGCGGGGGTGGAGAGGGGGAGGGGGGCGATGAGAAGAGCCTGAGTGAGGAAAGGGACAGCAGTGACAGGATGAACCCCTCACAGTGCATACGCACCACCATTCCGACTCTCATCGTCAGGATGGACGTAGCTGGAACCGAATGGATCTGGGCCATGGTCTTCGGGTCTTTGGAAAATGTTTACAGCACCTGGCGTGGCTGCTGCTCTCGCTCTGGAGGCCACCGGACATGCTGAGCTAGTTAAGCGCACACTATGCCCCCAGACGGTCCAGCCTGGGCTGGCTGGCAGATCCGAGACTTCAAGGTCCTTATTCATCCTCTTCAAGGACCGGGCATGGCGTGGGGTGGAAGCCTTGAAATTCAACAACGTGCCTCGTTGTATTTTATGTTTACTTTTACCAGAAGCTGTTGCTGGGTAAGATGCTTTTGCTCAGGAAAAGTCCTTTCTCATTTCTGCAAGATCACTTCCGGTGTAGTAGCATTTTCTTAACGTGTATGGCTGAGTAACACAAAAACATGACTATAGAATGAGAGTGGAATTTTGCTTGTTGATTCTGTTTTGTTCCTTTCGAGAAAAGTATAGGTGATCTCTCATCTTCAGAAGTCAGGACTTAAAGTGATGGGTCATTGACGGTGCCTGAAAATACATTGTTCGACAGGCAGGCCGCGTAAATCCTGGGGCAACATGACATCATGTTCTGTGGGGAACCGCTCTTTGTAAACAGGCTCTGATAGATCACTCTCCTTAAGAGGCGGACAGTCCAGCTGCTTTCAAAGGTGCTGCGTGCATTAGTGATAAAGTGGGTCACGTTACAGTGGTTACTGGTGGTAGTGGGTCTGGAAAATTTAAACTGGTTAAAGTGTATGCATGCTGTACACTTTGTATAAAGTAAGGCATTTGGGGAAGGTTTGTGACCTTGTATGCTTTTGATAATCTTAAAGTATTATTGTTTGGTGTTTGTACAGTGGCAAACAACATCTTAAATAATTTCTTGCACGGTATGCCTTTCAATGAAAATAGACTCAATTCAGGGTATCGTTACAGAAAATGTGTATGAGCTATTGGTTAGAATTCAGCAAGATTGATTATTGATGTGTTTGCTTTTCCCCTGCGTGCTCCCAATGAAGGGGTTTTGGGGGCCGAGTTCTGCACCAAACAGTAAACCTGGGGAGGTAATGTTTAACAACGGTTTATGGCTTCCTGCACATAATTGTCTCTCTCTGTATTCTCAGGCACAATTCTTTCTTTCATTTGATGGTGGGGACTTCTAGGCTCTTTCACAAAACGCACAGAAGAAAGAGATAATGGGAGATAGGTATTAATTGCAGTCTGTTTTCTTATACTGGGAGAGAGACGTTGGTTTTGGGTAAGGCTGGAAAATAGGTCAGCGTGCCTGTGTTGGGGGCAAATACAGCCTTTTGCTTTGTTTACACAGAATAAAATACAGTTTACTTATAGAAACAAATTTCAATTACAGTATGTTTTGCAGTCAGCTAATGGGAATTTCAAAAAAAGTTGTCCAGTTGACCAGGAGGTGTTGCATAGTGAGGAAATATAGTGAGTATCTCCATACATGATTGATTGTTTTCACTGCTGGTAATTTAAAAAATTAAAAAAAATTATATTAGATACTGAATTGGTGATAGTTTCAGCACTTTTGGGTTTAGAGCCGGAAAAAAAGCTATCAGCCACCTTTCAATGGGATTTTGGCCCTGAAGTTTATCTGAGGCCTCTGGCCTTCCATGCTTGTTTTAAAAATAGAAATTCACGCACCTTCGTTTTCACTGGTGTTCCCCAAGTTTTCAGTGTTTCTGAGTTACTCGGAATGTGGCTGGTGGCTGTAATCATCTTGGTGCAGGATGTAAAAGAGTCAAAACTAGAAACTCATTGTTTTTGTGGTTTGTGGAGGGAGCAGCCAGTGATTTGTTCTCTGTTGGTGTGAAAAGCTGAACAGCCAGCCCTCCGTGACGACAGTCTTCGTTGGAGCTGCCCCGTTTGGGGGAGATGCAGTTGTAAGCTTCTGGTAAATGGGGCTTTTAATGGGACCATTGCCAAGATCATAGCGCTAGCCCTGCCTTCCCTCCAGGGAGCAGGGGTCCCACCAGGTGCCAGCTCTCCTGGCTGACCAGGGTGTCCTAACAGGACAGTGGCCTGCAGAACATTAGGGAGTAAGTTCTGGGTCCTTTCCTTTTGTGCCGAAGTCACTACTTAATAGGATGGGAAACAGTGACAAGTAGGTGACATGAACGCATTAATTTTGGAGAGCAAAAGAAAAGCAAGTAAAAGGACACTTCTTTTGATATAAAAATCCCCTCCTTCATTTTCACATGGTCAGCTCTTTATTAAAGTCTCCATAATTCCATAACTTGGGATTTTTCAGGATGTTATTAACATCTGGCGAAAGCTGATTCCCACATCCTCCCTGGTTTGTTCTTGGACTTTCTGAAAGTGATTAGTAACTATATTGTGCACTCATCTACCTTTTTTTTTCTCTGTTAAGGTCAGACTGGACTGCCAGTCTTTGTATTTAATAGAAGGGCATCAGGACAGCTGCTGTGTTAATTCTCATTTATATTTTCCTTTGGAAATATATTGGTCTACCTTCTTCATGTCCATAAACGCCCTTCTGTTTGTACCTTCTGTATCTGGAGGTGAAGATGGAGCCTTTTTCTTCTGAGCCGGGAATTTCTTTGGGTTCTTGACAGACGGTGGTCAACAGCTTCATAAAGGGTAGCCCCCTTGCAGGACCACATTTAGGTCATCCAGGCGTGTTTGCTGTAAGTGAGCGCTGATTCCAAAGCTGAGGTCCGAGGCTCGCAGCACCGTGGCCAGTCTTGCTTACATGGTCAGGGAGTTTGGGTAATCAAACGTGATGGTGGACAGGAGTCACCCAGTTATACCAACATGGGGTCTGCTTTGATTTATTTGGCGGTGTTAAATAATTTAAAGGAGACCTTTCGTTTGAGAAAATGGACCTTTGTCACCGTCCTGTCCATGGTTCCTTCCCAGTACCTCTTGTCCTGAACGAAAAGTGTGTGCCTCACCTTTGCAGTGTTTTTGGCGGAAATGTGGAGTACATTGTTCTCTGGGAGCTGGGAGGTGAGGCTGTTATGGGCAGTGCCTGTCCTTGGGCCCCGGGATAGTGGGTTTGTGTCCTTTTATGGGGGAGGTGAAAGAGGAGGATTCTGGTAGCCTTTTATTCATTTCTTCTTCTTAGAGTGGAAATGTAGTTTGCTCATAATGGATTATTGATTGGTCTGAGCGAGGCGGCTTCAAGACCCTGTCATCAGGGTCCTTACTCTCCTGGCAGTGAAAGCCTCACTTCATGGAGCCACTGGGACCCTGGTCTGGGGACTATAAACCTGGAATTGTTAATCTCGGGCAGATTGGTGTGTGGGGAGAGGAACTCCTCATTGTTGTTCTGGAATTTCTCCCCATTTGTTCAGAGAATAGGCTTTTTGTCTCAGCAGTTGATAAGCGGGTGCAGGATGTTAATGATGTATTTTAATTCATGGCTCATAATACTACAGTGTAACCAGTAAAGCTCGCTTCATTGTCTGCAGAAGAACAGACGCCCAGTATACTAAGCACACTGGGCCCCCAGCACTGGGCATGCCCTGTGGCCAGAGTCCCCTTCAGAAATGCACCAGGCCAAGCTGGAGACTTCTCTTTTTATTCTGTGGCTTGCCTTTGCAGCCATGACACCCCTGTCCATGTCCTGAGCCGTCTGTCTGTCTGCTGCGAGCAGTTTTCTCTATAAGGGCATCACTGTCCCTACCTCCCCCATTCCCTGCATTTCACAAATGCTCCTAGTACCAGTGCTCTGGAGAGGATAGGTCCCCAGGCCCACTGCCTCTGGCTCAGACTTTACCAATTCTGCCCATTGTTCCCCCCCCCCCCAACCGAAGGTGACCAGAGGGGGAGAGAAGGGAAGTGACCACACAGCTTCGAGGAAACCAAAACTATTTTTTACTATCATGCTATGGTTAATTAATGAACTGGAACTAAAAAATACCCACCTGGAGAGCTCTTTGAAAAACCACACGAGCTTCGGGTTTGCTCCTAAACTGAAAAGCGGTGACCCTGTGCATCCCTTGTTCCTGTGGACCCCTTCCGGCCTCCCCGGGGTCTACTAGTTCTGCTTGGGTTGCTTTCAGAAAACTTGCAGAGTGGCTTTGCTGTGAAAATTACTCTGAATGTTAGAGGTTATTTGAAAATCAGCCTTCTGCTTCCTTTTTCAGGATAACATTTTGATAGAATTGGCTTTGACAATTTTGGGGAAATCAGTACAAAATCCGTTGGCTTTGACTTTGTGTTGGTTTAATTTACAGAGCAGAAGATGGCAAGATTTTGTGTAGATTCAAAAATGTGCTTACTGTTTAAAAATAGAGGATATTGACCTTTTCTTCTGATAATACCATATTTAACTGGTTGGGAAATGGTGGTTTAAAATATGGAAGGAAACCCTCAACAGCATTGCTGGTTTCTGCCGTGGGAGGGATCCCCGGGAACGCCCCAGGGAGCATGGCTGGGCCAGTTTGGCTGGTGGTAGTCTCACTGCGCTGTCTGCAGCCTTGGAGCTCTGGGTGGCTTCCTGGGATGTCTCTGGGCGAGCCTGAGACATCAGCAAGCAATCTCTTAAAATAAAATCCTGCTTTGCTTTTAAACAGTTACATATTACTCAGATGCTTTTACTTTCTTTGAATTTCACACACTCCAATGAACAGAAGGTACTTTCCTAACTGCATTACTTAGAGCCCTCTGAGCTTCCTGGGGGGCCTCCGAAGGGAGAGGGGGGAAGTGGGTGGGGGAGGGATGGGGGAGTGGTGGAACAAGTTGGGGAGGGATGAGAGAGGGGTGGGGGAGGGGAAGGGGTAGGAGGTGTAGGGTAAGCTGGGGAGGGGTTAGGGGTGCTGTAGAGGTGGGTGGTGGTGGGCGGGGGGAAAGGTGGGAGAAAGGGCCCACAGGAGTTGTGCTCTCAGTTGTGTTACTGGGGTCCCAAATCTGAATCATTTTTTCTTTTTGTGAAAAATGTTAAAAAATCTGCAAAAATAGAAAGTAATACTAAACATGCCCACCCCTGACCCAGAGAGGCAGCAATTTGCTTTCTCTCTTTCGGTAAACTGCCTGTAAAGTACTTTATCACAGGCCTCCAGAAACGAGCCCATTTTCCCACGTTAGTGACCCGACGTGAGTGACCCGACAGAAGTCACGGTAGCTCTCAGTAGCGTCCGCTGCCCCGTCCAGTCCACGGGGAAGTTAGTTTTTCTGCAGGTTCTGGAGCTGGGCCTGCTGGGCGTCTGCTGTGATGACCGCAGCTGCTGGTGGAAGACTTGGTTGTTGTGTTGAAACCTTTTGTGAAGCTGTGGGCCCAGGTGTTACTGTGGAGTGTTTCTGGGCTTGCTTCCTAAGCTCTTGTTAGTTTGCCCTTCTGAATTGATCAAACCAAGTATTGTCATTGCCAGTGACAAAGTATCTTTGGGCACTGCACTGACATTTCATTCATTTATTCTACAATTACTAATTAATTATAATACCTGACTTACCTGGAGCATTTACTGTGTATTAAACACTCTACCTTACTTGCATTAATTTAAACCTCACAAAATACTATAATGTGGATACCATGACCATCGTTTCCATTTTAAAGATGAAGAAATGGGCTGGGGAGCAGAGAGTTTAAGACACTTGTTCAAGGTTGCACAGCTGATCCAAGTGAGTGGCAGAACAGGATTCCACTTCCATTTGTCTGACCTTGAAGTCAAGGTCGAGACCTTCTTTCCCAGCGCTATGAGTCCCACTGTGTGATTGGTTCTGTGCTAGTGTATGGGATTTAGTGGGGAGAAAGCTCGATATTTTGTGGGCCTGCCCTCACAAAATATATTGTCTAACATACGATTGTGTGATGGTTTAAAGAAGTGGGAATAATAATGTGTCCTGATGTGTATTGAGATAAGGCTGGACCCTGCAGAGTGCTGGGCAGGGCCGCTCCAGGGGCCCAACTTTAGTCTCATGCTAAAGGGGCTCAAGTGAGGCCCCTGAGAAGATCAGTGACTGATGTGTGGCAGGGCCCAGAGCTACTGTGGGTGTGTGTTCTGCTGGGTGTGGGCAGGACACGAGGTCATGAACTGGGGGGGCCAGGGGACATGTGTTCTCGGTGCAGGATAGCCCTTTAAACCCAGGTGGGGAGTTTGGCCTCATCTGAAGGGTGTGAACACCTGTGCAGGTTGCCCTCTCGGGCTGCCCAGACATGCATTCTGGAACTGCAATTTTGACTGAGATTGGAGGGGGTGTGGATTCAAGACTGAATTGGAGATACGGCGAACAGGATGAGCATTATTATGGGATGCTGGGAGACAGGTTAGGACCGGGGAAGACCTCTGGTGTTTGGGGTTGGGTCCTTGGGACTGGGGAGTCCCTCTCACCCCTAAAGTTTAGCTCAGACCATCTATTCTCAGACTCCCTTGGACTCCCCTGAGAGGACCAGCCAGGCCTTGCCAATGTAGGTCATCACTTCCCTCCCTACCCTTCCGGAAACTTCCACTTGCCCTGCAGGGGCACTGCGGGTTCCTAGAAGCTAAGCCTGTTTCTTAGTCACAGTTGATGGTGAAATTCCCAGACGTCACCTGTCTCACAGTAGGCCCTCAGGGATTGTGATGAACCCCGTTGTTCAGTGGAGCCGGCAGGCAGCACTGGGCCTTAGGTCCTGTGGGATCAGACCTTGATAGAGGCTGCACAGGGTTCTTGATAGGCCCTCTGGCTGCGTTCCAGTGCTTTCCCCTGTGGTGTGTGTCTCAGGTGTTAGCTCTGCGGGACTGGCTCTCACAGGAGTTCCCTAGGACAGGTGGTGGGGACCAACCCCTGTGCGGTGGGTCACCTGGGCATGCTGCTGCAGGAAGTGACCTCTGTGCTGAGGCCGAAGGTGCAGTTCCCAGGGTCCTCGCGTACAGAAGGGTGTGTTTTTTTAGTTGAAGCCGTTACCCACAGATTAAATTTACCTGCAGTCAGTGTTAGCAGTCTTGGGAAAGTCTCTTCAGTCTCCAGGGTAGGGCGGCAGCCTGACATATGGATGCAGACCTGCCGCTGCCGTTCTCTGTGCGCTCACATGCTGATTTCTTAAATACATTATTTTCATGACTTTTACATTCTGTCCCCTAAACCCCTCCCCATGCCCATTAGAATGCATTCTTACATTATGAACACACACTTTTGGTAAACATTTTATTTTTTTCTATTTTTATAAATATTAAGTTAACTTTTTTCAAAATAAAAGTTATTTTGAAAATTACATAAGGCATTTTCAAAAAGTAGCTTCCAACTCTTTATTCATCTCTAGAGAAACACACACACACACACACACACACACACACACACACGGAAACACCCATTGGAAATCTATTTTAAAACCCTAATCAGCAAGCCATTTTTATGCCTAAACAATGAAATTACAGTCTCGTCTGGCAAGTTCCCAGTGACAGCCTTGGGAAGAGTGTGTAAGACAGTAACAACAAAACTCTGATTCATTATGGGCAAAATACGTGGTCAGCGGGGCTGTGCTTTGTGCTTTACGCATGTCTGTGGTGACTTGTCACATGTCGGCTAAGACACATGGACGAGCGTTGGCTCTCTATCCCCACCCCTCCTCGTAGCATCTGTGTTACCTGAAGGTTTGGGAGTGTGAACCACTCCCCACGGGGGCCACAGTAAATGGGGAGAAAGCATTTGAGGACACCCTACCCCCCTCAACCCCCTGGCTCCCAGAGGCTGAGGGGCTTTTAAAAATAGGACAGTAAAGCCCTTAGTGCAGCCGTGGGCAAACTACGGCCCTTGGGCCGGATCTGGCTGTTCTATCCGGTTCTCTTGCTCTCCCCTCCGCTCCTTTACTTTGAATTTATATTAGTTCACACAAACACTCCATCCATGCTTTTGTTCCGGCCCTCCGGTCCAGTTTAAGAACCCATTGTGGCCCTCGAGTCAAAAAGTTTGCCCACCCCTGCCTTAGTGCTAGGAGGGCTGATAACGTCCCCATAACCCTGTCACTGGGATGGCTGCCCCGGGCCCATTTTTAAGTGCTAAGTTCTGATGACAGTGTTCTTGTTCTTTTTTGGAAAAGAAAGGATGACTGTGTCTTAAATGGCAATTTTTGCTGACAACTAAAAGAATGGTCACAAAGGTCTGTTGATTTGGCCACTGAAGGAGAGTCAGTGGCAGAGAATTACGTTTTAACTGGTTGCTGAAAGGTTTGCAAAAAACACCATCAGTGGACTGTGGGCATTGGGAGGGGCTGCTGAGTGGGCCTCCTTCAACGCAGGAGGAGAACCAGCCCTGTCCCAGGGGAGCCCGGTGAACTCTGTCCTGAAAGATGCAGTATCTTCCACGTGCATTCTAATGGCGCATTGTTTGTCTGTATTCTGCTTATCACAAGTCAGATGGAAATTCTTGTTTTTATGGCACATGGTTGCTTTTCAGTGTGGACTGTCGTGGGCCCATTTGGTGGCGTACAGGTGTTTGGTTAGGTTTCCTACAGTGTAGGGGCTTGCCTACTGTGTGCCTTGGATTGTGCACAGGGTGCTGGACACACCCAGGTGCCTGGAGGAGTGGCTCAGACCAGGGCCTGTCCCTCATTCTCAGGAGGGCAGATGGGCATGAAGGTGACAGTGATGATACATCTGCTGTCACCAGGGAGAGGTGGACCTGGCCTCCCCGGGAGGGCGCTGTGGGGTCTGTCTTGTGGAGAAGTGGGGAGGCCGCCCATCCTCCTGGAGTCAGCAGGGTTTTCTGCACCTAGGACTCAGCCTTGTGGCCAGAGTTTCAGGTGGTTTTGGGGATACAGCGGGGGTAGGAGTGCTGGAGAAAAAGGACAGGACCAGGATGGCAAGAACTTTATAAGGTGGGCTGAAGAGTTTGGGCTTTAAGGGGCGACAAGGACCGGATGTTGCTCTGGAACTGGTCTTGTGGTCACACACACCTGGGAGTGGTGCCCGTGGGGTAGCCAACGTTGGTCACCTATTCCTGGGGTAGTTGGTTCAGGGCACAGACCCTGAAGCAGCTGAGGGTTCCCTTTCTGCACTTCATTGCTTCTCTTTTACTACATCATCCAAGTTCTTAACTGAAGACTCGTTTCCTGACGGTCTGCACACCTTTGTAAGAGCTGTTCACAGCTGTGAGGCCCCGCAGGAGCTCTGCCTCCGATCTTTGCCATCGTTCCCTCCTCATTTCACTTTGCTCCTTGTTCCCACGCTCTCCTCTTTTATAGCTGTGTCTCACGCCCACAAACTCCCACCAGTCTTTTCTTAAAGATTTTATATCTTTTTGATAAAAATTATTTGAGTGCATAATCATTTACATTGGTTTGTTTTAATTATTTAACATGATCATTAGCAATAATTAATTGCTTGATTGTTGATCTCTGAAAGGAAAGTAGCTGCTTATACATCTGTTTGAATTTTTGTTGGTGCCTCATTTCTTTAATTTGGATTGGATTGATGTTTTTAAGGAGGACCATGCGGCTCCATTGGTGGATGTGACTGCGTCTCTGTTCCCCTGCACACCTCCTTCCTAAGCTCTTCTCTGTGTCTTTTCTGTTCCAGGTGCTCGCTGCCCTCCACCATGTACTCCAGGTAGGACATGCACGTTGTGGTGGCAGGCGCGTCTGCAGCTGGGAAGCAGGAGGCTCCTCTGATCATGGAGAGATAAGACCTTGTCCTGCAGGCCTGCCTGACAAAGAGCCCGGCCACCCTGGCTGAGCTAGCCCGTGTCCTTGAGATGGATCATAACCAGGAGGCCGAGATGGAGCTGCGCAGGGGCCCCGAGGTGGCTGGGGATAAGGCCCTGAGCCACAGCTGCTGCATTTGCGGCAAAAGCTTTCCCTTCCAGAGCTCCCTGTCGCAGCACATGCGCAAGCACACAGGCGAGAAGCCCTACAAGTGCCCCTACTGTGACCACAGGGCTTCCCAGAAGGGCAACCTCAAGATCCACATTCGCAGCCACCGCACGGGGACTCTGATCCAGGGCCACGAGCCTGAGGCCGGCGAGACGCGTGTGTCCGAGGGCCTGGACGGCTGCACCAGCCCCACGAAAAGCACTTCGGCCTGCAACAGGATCCTGAACGGCGCCACGCAGCTGGACAACAGCAAGATCCTGCTGAGGAGCAGCAGGAAGGAGGCGGAGGGGGCTGCATGCTCTGCGGAGGATGGCGGGGCAGTGGCTCAGTGCTCCTTCTGCAAGAGCAAGTTCGAGCGCAAGAAGGACCTGGAGCGTCATGTGCATCGGGCACACAAGCCCTTTAAGTGCCGGCTGTGCAGCTACGTGACGCTGCGGGAGGAGTCCCTGCTGAGCCACATCGAGAAGGACCACATTACCGCGCAGGTGCCCCGTGGTGAGGCCTGCGTGGCAAACGGCAAGCCGGAGCTGCCGCCTGGGGAGTTCCCGTGTGAGGTGTGCGGCCAGGCCTTTAGCCAGACCTGGTTCCTGAAGGCGCATATGAAGAAGCACAGGGGCTCCTTCGACCACGGCTGCCACATCTGTGGCCGGAGGTTCAAAGAGCCGTGGTTCCTGAAAAACCACATGAAGGCGCATGGCCCCAAGGCGGGGAGCAAGAACAGGCCCAAGAGCGAGTTGGACCCCATCGCCACCATCAACAACGTGGTGCAGGAGGAGGCGATCGTGGCCGGCCTGGCCCTCTATGAAGTCTGCACCAAGTGCGGGAACCTGTTTACAAACCTGGACAGCTTGAATGCCCACAACGCAGTCCACCGCAGGGTGGAGGCGGGCAGAACTCGGGCCCTGAGTGGGGAGGGCGAGCTCAGCCCTGCAGACTCCCAGCAGCTCTTTCTCCAGTGCCTGAACCTGTGCCCCGTTGGGATGGGTACACCAGCCCATGGACAGACCGGGCAGCGGGTGGCTGAGCTGGACCCGGTTAACAGCTACCAGGCCTGGCAGCTGGCCACCAGGGGCAAGGTGGTCGAGCCGGCCGAGTACCTCAAGTACGGGGCGTGGGACGAGGCGCTGGCTGGGGATGTGGCCTTTGACAAGGAGCGGCGCGAGTACATCCTGGTGAGCCAGGAGAAGCGCAAGCGTGAGCTAGAGCCTGGTGCGCAGGGCCCCCCACGGAAGAGGGCAGGCGCAC
The DNA here is from genome assembly GCF_963455305.1 of Plecotus auritus. Taxonomy (NCBI): domain Eukaryota; kingdom Metazoa; phylum Chordata; class Mammalia; order Chiroptera; family Vespertilionidae; genus Plecotus; species Plecotus auritus. The sequence goes on from NC_137782.1 coordinate 43,875,670, forward strand.
CAGGGGACCTTGCACCTGGGTCCCTGGACCCTAGGCCCACCTCACGCCCCAGCCGCAGGGCTACCACCCCAGCCGGCCAAGGCAAGTCCTCCGAGTGCTTTGAGTGCGGCAAGATCTTCCGCACCTACCACCAGATGGTGCTGCACTCTCGGGTGCACCGCCGTGCGCGCAGGGACCAGGAGGGTGCAGGGGACCGTGTGTCCCGTGCCCGCTGTGGCTCACTCAGCGAGGGCGATTCGGTCTCACAGCCCAGCAGCCCTGGATCGGCCTGTGCAGCCACTGACTCCCCAGGCTCTGGCCTGGCAGAGGAGGGTGCTGATGAGAGCGGAGAGGAGGGTGCCGCAGACCCTGCACCAGGTGAGTGGATGCGCCTATGCTGCCAGGTTTTCCCATGCCCAACTAGTCTTAGTTCAGGTAGTCCTGTACCCAGGTGGCCCAGGCCTAGTATTCCTAGCTCAGGTAACCCCATACCCATGTGGATCTGCACCCAGGTGGCCCCTTGCCTAGGTGGCCCCATCCCAGGTATCTCTGAGCCCAGATATACCTGGCTCAGTGTTTTGTACCCAGGTAGCCCTGTGCCCCAATAGTTCTTCCCAAGGTATTTCTGAACCCAGGGGGTCCAGGCCTAGTAGCCATGTAGCCAGGTGGCTCAGACTCAGGTAGTTCAGGAACCCAGATAGACCTAATGCCCAAGTACCCATGCCAGTGTGTTTGGGGCTTAGATAGCTCTGAACCCAGGTGTTCCAGGCCCAGCAGCCCCAGAGCTAGGTAGTTCAATGTTCTGCACCAAAAAAACCCTGTGCCCAGGTAGCCCTTTACCAGAAACCCTATACCCAGATATTCTGGGCTCAGGTAGGCCAGCAGGGTGTTTCTGAACTCTGGCTGATGGTACAGATGCAGGTGCCTGGTGCTCCCCTTCTGACTCCTTTTTGCTCATTGCCCATACGTGTTTGCATAAATGAACACCTTTGACCCACTGAGTTGATAGTCTCTCTGGGGCATCAGTCATTTGACAGACCACAAGTGGCAGGCTACTCAGGGGGCATGCTCTCTTCCTGTGCAGTCCCAGACCTAGTTCGCTCACCACAGTGTGCATATGTGTGCGAGCACACAGGAGCAGGCACAGAAGGCCCACCCGTGGGTGGCACACACACGCATGTACACACACGTTCCGCTGCGCCTCTTCTCCCCTGCACCAGGCAGCCAAGTAAAAGAGTATCTTCAAATCAGTTTACAGTTATAATTAATCTCCCTGGATTCAGGTAACCCTATGGGTTTAGAGGCAGCTAATTGGCAAGGGTTACTTTGGAAATAGCAGCTATGTAAACATTTAAAGATACTTGGCTAACTTTGTTTTCATCATTTTCCTACTTTTTATAAATCTTAAAAGTTTTGATACTTTCTTCATTGTTTTGGGTAATTCTTACAAGTTTTAGAACTTGCCACTTTCTAAAGATAGCCAGGAATGTTTTTTTTTCCCTTCTCCCTGAAAACTGCTTAATGGATGTTGCCTTTACCTGAAAGGTCAGGGAGGATGGAAACCCAGTTGCTTCAGCAGGGCTATTTATGTTTTGAAGGGAGGAAAACACCATTTATAAGTGTACATACAGGTAAGTGAATAATAATACATTATGCATTGACCCATATTTCCCATTCACTGCTTAGTCATTAGCCCTTGGAAGGAGCAGGAGAATACATTGTTCTCTGAAAATGCATTGCTTGTTTCCTGAGCTTTTTTTTTTTTTTTTTTTTTTAATTCTTCTATCAGTTTCTCACAAAAATAAAAAGTGAAAAAACAAACAAACAAAATGCAAAAAACCCCCACAAAACTGGGGAACCCAATTGTGACCCCTGGGTGGCATTTTAATTTTTTGTGTTCCCTTTTAAAAATTTTTACAACTAGAGATTTTACTTGGTCACATTCTAGTAATAATAGTATGACAACTTTTTGGAGCATGGGTAAAATATTAGGCTAGACCTAAATCTTATTTATTTTTTACTTTGAAGACAGATATTTTGAATGCTTGGAAAGCTTTTAGGCCTGATCCTCACCTGTTATGATAGCAGTCAAATAATTAATCATAAGCTAATTCAGTAGTGCTTTTAACAGCAAGATGTTGGAAAGGTCAAATTATTTTCACTAATAATTAGAAATGATTCTTTTTCTCTAGTTCACTAAATTTTAAAGGTTATCATTGGCCTCTTAATAAGCTGATACATATTTTCTCTGTACATAATCTATTTTTTGAGACATTTGATTCTATAATGAGATTATAGATGGTAGTTGAATTTAATATGTTGACAATAGAGTGAACAGAATATTGTAGCGTATTGAGAGCTTGAAAAAAATAAATTTATGGCATGACAGAGGCATAAAACGTTGAAGAACAGTGTGGGTCTGCATGTAACCCCAGAGGACATTATCTTTCCTCCTAAAACCACCAACTTTTCAATCCTAGTGTCCTTTGATGGTTGAGTGTAGCATTAATTCGCTGATTTGTGGATGCCCCTTAAGGAGAGAGATGTGTGCTGTGTGGACTTAATACTCACCAAACCCTCTCACTTGCAGGGTTTGGCTCAGGCCTCTGAAGGAGCTATTTTGGAAAAGGAGATGGGTATTTTGGATTCTCTCTTATGATCTGTAGTTTGTGTTTTTGTTTTTTTTTTCTAAAAAAATGCAAATAACTTTGGGAAATACTCTTCTTTCCTGTTACTAAAAGATTGCTTAGATTTTAAAACATCTCAGTGACTTTAAATTCTCATAGAACTTTGATGGGATGACTGGTTAAAATTGTTAGAGCAAACACGGAGAAATGGAGAGCCAAGGTCACAGTGGTATTCATGGGAGTGAGCCTGGTCAGTGGGGGCAACAGAGTTGACATTGACATTCTGATCTTTGCCATCCTTCCAGTAATCCCCATGGTGCATTGTGCCATGATTTTACCCAGAGACTTTTTTTTTTTTGACATCCAGGAATGGATTGGAATATTGCCTTTGCATCTGGGGCTAATTTGCACTATTAGAGTGATTAAAAGAAACGTACTTTTCCATGAGATATTCCCCATCTGTTGACTGTTGTTGCCTAGTCCTTCTGAGAGCGCCCACTGTCACATTGCTTTTGTGTTCACTTAAGACTGATCCCAGCAGCTCTCATCACTAAGTTCTAATAAGAAGAGCAAAGTTGGGAATGAAGTTCAATAACATAAAACGTGTTATTGAACTAGATTGAAATATTCTATTGAGGAAGTGGCCGGGCCCAGGTAGAAAATATACTTTCGGAGTTGACGCAAATTAATTCTGTTCGTTAAGGAAGAGGAGCATTGAGAGGGCATATAATTGAAGTTTATAAGAATCAACATTTTCAAATGGAGCAGAGTCAGGCTCTTAGCGGTCATGGCTGGGGACAGTGACTATTCCTTCAAGTCATCAGGCCCAGAAAGCATGGGGATGGATGACGTAGGGACGATGGAAGGCCACCTACCACGTTTAGAAGGATCTACCTTATGTGGAACCTGTGCCCTTAATAGAGCTGGTGCCATGGTGAGGAGCACCTTCCGATCGCCCTGCCTGGTGCTGGGGGCCATCGTAGGTGTTGAACCTGTATCAATGCGAAACTCCCAGCAGCCTGTCTCTACGATTTAGCTGCCTATCATTTCTGCTAAAATTTATGTGAATGCCCCGGGTTTGCACAATTTCTTCTTATTCTAACCTCTCCTATCCCATCAAATCCATACGCGGTGGAGCTCGCCTCTGCACATATCTTTGTATAATCACCATTACTTAATTGATAGTAAACCTCCAAGTTTTAGATGACATCGTGTGACTGTTTTCGACCGAACAAGATGCCAAGCTAGATGGCTCAATAGAACTAGGGCCACAGTATCAAATGCAGTTGGAGCAATGAAGGAGATAGTTTCAGAAATAGACAGTATGTCAAGGGAAGGAAAGATAATTAAAGGGAGAAATGAGGTTACTGCATTTTCCTATTTCTCTGCCAGCTGCCTCCCTCCAGGCTACACTCCTGCACCGTCTTAATTGAAAGAAGATCCAGTCTTTGGTTATAAAATGTTAGCTGAGTGCATGCTCTACGACTGGCCACTTGTCCCCAATTGTGCGCTGGCTGGTGGGGAGGACCAGGGCGGGTCATACAGCCAGCACAGAGGTTGAACAGCTACTGTTGTTTCTCTCTGTGCAGCGTGGGCAGTCACGAGAACAGTTTAGGGGACATGTTTCTGTATGTCCACCCATTGTAAGAGGATTTAGAGTGAGTCTAGCTAAAAGAAGTAACTGGTGACGACAGTGTTCATGGTTTCACACTTCCCTGAAAACTGAGGAATTGATTTAGTTGGGAATAGATGAAGTAAGAGTAGAAAACCTTCATATTTAATTCTTACTCATTATCAAATGCAGAGAAGTTTCTTAAGGAAAACACTCAGATGTACTTGACTGTGGAGTGCAGAATGCCCGGTGGTTTAGTTGGCATCTTAGCAACCAGAAATGGCTCTCCATCAGCATCGTAAGCACATAGGCCTGGTGACGACTGTTCATGTGGTGCTGCCGTAGCCTGGATGCTCTGAATTACCGAGGAAAATTGAGTTATGATGGGAACAGTGTGCTTCACTGTATTCTGATTCTCCAATGCTGATCATCTATGCATGGCATGCATGCTAGTATTTGCTTGAACAGAACACCATGTTCCCTGCCGTTCCAGAATGAATTTATTATTCTGTGAAAGACATCAGGCTCTAGAGATTAAGCTTTGGGATTTTTCTCCCTGTCACCAGGAGGCACATATGGGATGTGCGCACTCAGAACTGTAAAACAAACACCATGCAAACATTTTGGTATGTTAGCAAAATTCAAACACTTCTTTTATTTTTTTCTCTCTCTCGTAATTTTTGTTGTTGTTAATCCTCACCCGAGGGTATTTTTTCCATTGATTTTTAGCGAGAGTGGGAGGGAGAGGGAGAGAACACAGAGAGAGAAACATCGATGTGAGAGAGACACATCCATTCTTCGCCTCCCACATGTGCCCTTACTGGGGCTGGGGATTGAGCCTGCAACCGAGGTATGTGCCCTTGACCAGAATCAAACCTACAACCCTCCACTTCACTGAGCTGACCACTGAGCTCTAACCACTGAGCAACCGGCTAGGGCTCTTGTAATTTTTTTGACACAATATAGTAGAATCATAGAATTTTTAAGCTGGGAGATGCAAACTCCAAGATGTTTGTTATGTCCCTCCCATTTTACCAGTGAGGAAACTGAGGCACAGGGAAATCTTATAATTTGCTCAAAGGCAAGTGGTGTATTTATTCCCGAAGGACAGTGTGGTTGGTGGAAGGCATGTGAGCTTCGATGCCTAGATTGTAATTCTTTTTTTGTTGTTTTTTGCAGTGAGTCTTCAGCCCTGAGTGAGTGTCCAGTTGCCATGGTGACAGTGTGGGGGCCATGACGCTCATTGAAGGGGTTGTTGTTAATGTGTTCCTGTGTGTGCCTGGCATCGTGGGCGTCCTGTAGGCACTCTTTCTGACACTAGAGTTAGAACCAGAACAGGTCCACAGGGTCCAATTCCTGGCCTGGGAAAGGGCTTCTGTCCCCGTTTGTCACTGGAGGGTAGAGGCACACGGTCACAGGCTGGCTCAGCTCCGTCCAGGGTCCAGATCCCCGTCTGCTCTCACGCCATCCATGGGCAGGATGGGATGGAGGCAGCTCAGCTTGCTCTGCAGAAGCTGGTCTTCCACGTGGTGGGTACCGGTGTCATCCTGTCTCAGGAAGCTGCTTGTGGGAAGCACCGAGCGGCCATTCTCTAAAGGTGAAATTAATGGTTTTCCTGGATTCCAATAAAAACGCGTGTGCTGTGTTTACAGAGCCTTATTTGATGTGACAATGTCCCCGCCTTCGCTCACATACCGGATTCCTTTGTGTCCGTCTCCATGCCCTGCTAGTCTTTGTCTTCCTCAGTGTGCAGTATGGGTGATGGGGCTGTGATTTTAGCTCCTTCCCTGGGGTTTAAGGGTCACCTTTGCTCTTGTGTCATGGAGAGGAGCACTTGACCTTCTCCAGTTCGGACTGGAACTTGTTACTCCTGACAGGAAACGTCAGGACTCCTCTTTGTAGATTTTATCCATCAATAGTGAATAGAAAGAGCTGAGTGTGGGTCTTTCACCCAGTCCCATCAGGAGTGACCTTATCTGTGAAGGGGGGCAGATTGCACCAGGTCGAGGGGTGTCTACAGAGTGAGTTGCTCTGATCTCGCTTCTGAACCATGGGTTGCATACCATAGGGATGTGAGGGGGGTTGAGGGTCAGTCCTGGAAGAAGAAGTGCCCCTGCAGTGGACATGGGCTCACATCTGGTCAATGCAGCTGGGGCCCTCCCGGTGCATTGACCCTAGATGGTGCCTTGTCTCAGAGCTGTTCTGGACGGACACATGTCACTCTCGCCCATATTCCCACCACTGCACTATCTGTGATTCTGTCTGTTCCTCTGTACCTGGGATGTGGCACATCTGGCTGCATCTGCTTCAGGCCATTGCCAGTATTGTTGAAGCTCAGACACTGTCAGGTTGCAAGAGGGAGAGTTCCGGCTCCTTTTGGGGGGGGGGGCAGCTGGGGCCCTGATACCCCACCCATCTCCCCTGCTGCACATTCACTGTCCCCCAATATCCTCTCTGGAATGCTCCACTTGCCCTCCGTGTGACCTGAGCGTCCTGTCTCCATGGCACACATACTGGACACCTCTCGCGCCGTCTTGGCTGATCCCTTCCTCTGCCTTGTCACCCTAAAGTCTGCACTTGTGGCTTCCAGGCAGTGGCCCTCTCTGTTCCTGGAACATGTATGTCTGCTGCAGGTTTTGGGCATTTGTCTTGTGCCATGTCACAAGGGGGCCCTCGGGCTGTCTCTCTAAGAGGGAGACCTTCTGTGCAGTGGGGAGAAACTGCAGAGACCTTCTAGCCCCTGCCCATGTAACCTGTGGCCCGGTACTGAATTCTCAGGCTGCTGGGAAAACAGGCCCCCCTGTCCCTGTCAGGGCTGAGCCCACTGCAAGTGGGGGTGCAGGGTCCAGGCCCAGGAATTCAGAAGGAAACCTGTCCCCCCTCTCTCGAGTTGGGATGCCCTCCAGCAGGCATGGTGTTCTGGGGTCAGAGGCTCTCTGCTCAGTGGGCTGCTGTTTCATTTGCATCCACCTTGGCCGGCTTGCTCCTAGGGGGTGCACTGAATTATTTAGTAAGTTTAGACTCTTCAAGCACTTAGGTTTTATTAGCTGAGTGTTTTTGTTGTGTATGCATCTCTGGCACATGTTTTAAATTTTTCATTTGTAAGTTTAGGGTTATTTTCTTTTTTGGTTCTTAATGTCCTGTGTGCTGGACAGAATCTGAGGCCAGTTTTTCACGAAACCTCTGTAGGCTATCACTGGAGCCAATATTTGCATATAATTTGCATAAGCTCTGCATATTAAAAGCGATTGTGGTTTTAGATTCAGATTTTACTAGCAGTAAAAAGGCAAGAGGAGGTGTATTCTTCTCGGGTTAAAAATTAGAAGGTCATACTTCCACTGCTGCCAGATTCTGTGTGCATGGTCAGCACCGTGGAGTCCAGTATTCTGGTGTATCCACACAGGCAGCCGTTGATTTGAGGGAAGAATTCTCACAGATTAGTAAGACATTTGGGCTAACTGCTAGCTGCCAAATATGTTCCCGTAAAAATGTGCAGATCAGAGTATTACTCATGTTCTTTCTTCTGAGTGCAGAATAATGACTTTCAGCACAGTGAACAAACTGCATTCCAAATGTACTAGGAGTGCTGTTTTCATCTAAAAATGCAGTTGGCTATTGAAATGTATCATTTGAAACAGTAATTCAGTGGGACCCTCCGATGCCTTGACCATCCTCTAGAAAATTCCCTGCGTGCCTGACTCTCATATCCGAAACCTGCTGGAGAGTGGTGCCGCCATAATTGTTCCCCAGTCCAGCGACCGAGCCCAATGTTAGCATTATTGGAGCAATGCGTTCACTGGACTGACTGTTAGAGAACATCATGTTTGATTTCTAAATGATGGTCACGTTTCCAGAGTGTCATCTAGTTACTGTGATTTAAAACTCGCCTGCATTATTATTATTGGTTAAGAAATGATTACTGCATGATTCATGAGATAGGATTTATACAGACTATTTTGGTATTAGATTAGTGGTGGGGTAGATTGAAAATTTCTAAGAAATGTTCCTGGGCACTGTGTTTTTTTTTTTTCGTTTGTTTTTTTTTTTTTTTTGAGAAATGATGATGTTTGGTGGGGCAGAGCAGAGCTATGGAGATTGGAAACAAGGCACAAACCCCTAAAACCTTCTTGACTGACAGAGAAGGATCAGCAATATCCCCAAAATGCAGTTAAATATGTCACCTGAAGATGATTTGCAAAGTTCTTGAATGCCGGGGTGACTCATTCACAGAGTTCTGACTTGGGAATTTTGGAGGCTGAACTGGAAGCTTCTGCACAGGTTGTGCTGCGCCAGGAGGAAGAGTCTGCAGTTTCCACGGTGATAGCCCACACACCACCAAGAATCAGATTCCTGAGATTGTTTAGGAGCCCCAGTGACAAAAGGGCATGCGCTTGAAAGTTTAGGAAGAGATAAAATCGCCCAGGCTGGACTGCCTTTTCCACTCTGGGTCAGAATTTCATGGTTTTTTTTTTTCTTAAGTTAAAGATCTTTCTCTTAGAACTTAAAGATCTGCTATTTGGTGGGGAGGGTGTATTGCTGTAGATGTTTGTAGTTTTCAGAGCTGTGCCACACCTGTGAGCTAGCTGTGCACGGCTACAGTGCCACACCTGTGAGCTAGCTGTGCACGGCTACAGTGCCACACCTGTGAGCTAGCTGTGCATGGCTATAGTGTCACACCTGTGAGCTAGCTGTGCATGGCTACAGTGGAGATGAGGGCCTGCTCTTTTCCTTCCTGCCGTCTGTCCCAAGGCCAGAGACAGAATCTCAGACCGAGGCCCCTGGACCCAGGAGCACCAGGAAGGGTCACCTGGAGTTGCCATTGTCATCCTCATAGCCCTGTGCCCTGTCACTTCTCAGCTCCTTTGTTTGATGTAATTCATCCAAATAATGTGTTTATTTTAGTTGAGAAAAAGTTATGGAGTTGCCAGATTTAGTAAATAGCAGTACAGGATTCCTGTTAAATATGATTGTCAGGTAAACAATGAGTCCTGTTTCTTTCTATTTATTTATTTATTTATTTATTTAATTTATTTTTTACATTTTATTTTTTAATTTTATTGGGGTGACATTACTCGGCATGAAGATATAGGTTTCATGTATGGATTACTAATTTACAAAATCTGTATATAGGACCATGTGCCCACCACCCAAAATCAAATCTCCAGTCACCTCATATGAGGACTCCTTTCTTTCCCCACCCTCCCTCCCTCTGGCAACCACCATACTGCTGTTTGTGTTCATAAGTTTCAGTTTTCTATTCCACATATGAGTTAAATCATATAGTTCTTAGCTTTTTCTGTTTGACTTACTTCACTTCGCATAATGTTCTTAAGGTCCGTCCATGTTGTCGTAAATGACGCTATTTCATCCTTTCTTATGGCCATTTAGTACTCCATTGTGTATATGTACCACATCTTCTTTGTCCAGTCCTCTATCGTAGGGCACTTTGGCTGTTCCCAACTACTCTTGGCCACCGTGAATAATGCTGCAGTGAACATAGGGGTGCGTATACCTTTGCGTGTAAATAGCATAAGTATGTCTCACGTAATATTTGAGACATACTTATGCCCCCAAAATCATTTGTCGTGCTTCTGAAATTCAGATCACCTGGCTGTCCTGTGTTTTCTCTGGGAAGTGTCTTGCCGTGAGGCCTCTGTGGGAAGCTTATGTCACTTCACGCACGTGGAAGTGTCTGGTCTTGTTGCCTGTCTGTCTATGGTTGGCTGATTATAGCCTGTTGAGCAATCCTTGGTGTGTTTACTGCCGACGGGAGATTCTGGTTCTCTCACACTGCGAGTGTTACAAGAACAATTAGCTGAGGAAGAAAAGGGGGAACTTTTGGTGGAGTTTCTCTTTTTCCAGTTTTATTTGCTAAAACTTTTAAGTCCACATACAGGCTCTGTTGAGGTTCAGTGCTATGGAAAAAGAGATTCAGAAGAATAAAAAACTACCTTTAGTTTGGTTGCTCGATTAAAAAATAACTCAGTGTTTTCTAACAGTTGTACACAGTGCATCAGGGTGGTGTGAGATACTTGAGTGCTCTGTACAGCACTGAGGACCTTGACCTTGAAGTTTCCTTTCAGTCTCTGAAGCGGGTCCTGGAGGATGATGCTGTAGGGGTGGCCTCCCGGACACAGATGACAGTCACTGGAGAGGAAAGGCCCGTCTTTTGCAAAATGTTTTAGGAAGTGTTAATGAGTAACTTAAACTTGGTAAATGAACACAATTATTGTGTTAGCTTTGATGCTTGAAATAACTACATGCCATCATTTCAGCTGACACAGATTTTATTTTTTAAAATTTTACTTTCCAACTACAGTTGACATTCAGTATTATTTTATACTAGAGGCCGGTGCAGGAAAATTCGCAGCCCGGGACCCCTCAGGGGATGTCCACCTGCCAGCTTAGGCCCGCTCCCTGGGGGATCGGGCCTAAGCTGGCAGTCAGACATCCCTCTGGCAGCCCGGGAGCCCTCAGGAGATGTCCGACTAACAGCTTAGTTGGACATCCTTAGTGCTGCTGTGGAGGCAGGAGAGGCTCCCACCACCACTGCTGTGCTGGCCAGCCATGGGCCGGCTTCTGGCTGAGCATTGACCACCAGGGGGAAGCGCATTGACCACCAGGGGGCAGCTCCTGCATTGAACATCTGCCCCCTGATGGTCAGTGAGTGTCATAGCGATCGGTTGTTCTACTGTTAGGGTCAATTTGCATATTACCCTTTTATTATATAGGATTAGCTTCAGAATAGTCACGGGGATGTAAAGTTCAGCATAGGGAATATAATCAATAATCCTATATAATTAAAGCCTAATGCTAAGTGTCTGAGTGTTCGACCGTTGGCGCAATAACCACCAGGGGCCAGACTCTCTGGTAGTTAGCTTGCTGCTGCGGTCCGGCAGATTGGGACTGGACAAGATAGGCTGGACACACCCTGGAGCCCTCCCGCAGTCCCTCCCTGGCCCAGATTGTGCACTGGTGGGGACCTTTGGCCTGGCCTGCACCCTCTTGCCATCCGGGACCCCTTGGGAATGTTAGAGAACTGGTTTTGGCCCAATCCCTGCAGGCCAGGCCGAGGGACCCAACTGGTGCATGGATGCACCGGGCCTCTAGTCCTACAGAATAAAGAGCTAATATGCTAATTAGACCAGATGGCAGAAGGACCAGTGGGCGAGGGGCAGGGCCAGCGAGCCTGCGCTGCCAGGCCAGCCATGGTGGTCCCGGCACGCCCCCCGCCCCCCGCCCTTCTGCAGAGGCGGCTGCAGAGGAGCGGGCCTAAGCCGCAGTTGGACATTCCCTGAGTGCTCCCAGGCTGCCAGAGGGATGTCTGACTGCCAGCTTAGGCCCGATCACCTAGGGAGCAGGCCTAAGCTGGCAGGTGGACATCCCCTAAGGGGTCCCAGACTGCCTGCGAGAGGGCATAGGCCGGGCTGAGGGACCCCCCCCCAAGTGCACAAATTTTCGTGCACTGGGCCTCTAGTATCATAATAACTATGCAATGTACTAGGACATCGCTTTGGAAAGTTCTGTCTTGTTTGGAGTTCTGTGGGTGGCGTTTCTGAGTGGAGGCTGTTGGCCTCCCTTATGTTGGCATTGTTCTGTGGTGGATGCCAGTGTCCCTGGTGTATTGGAGGGACCACAGTTTCTCCCTGTATTTTGGACATTGGCAATTGCCCCCCAGAGTCTGTTAAGAGTTAAGGTGTGAATGAAAGACTCCAGTCCTAACCACTGAAACTATGTCACATGCATAGATCTCTCTCCTTAATCCAAATTCAAAAAAGTCCCAGAAATCGTACTTGACATATAGGCTGCCCAGACATAGAGAAATGTTTTGTGATCTCAGTGGTACATCCTCTATCTATGGCTGAGGTTTTCTAGGACTTGTTCTGCCCACCACCCCTCCCCCAAGCAGTCTGAGGAAATCAGTGGCCCCATTTCTTCTGGTTCTAAATTGATTTTGCCTATGGATGGCCTATCCTTATGTAGTTTCGGTTTGAAAAACTGCTAAGCAAATATGTGTGAAAAAAATCCATGGCAAATCACTGTTCTCTTGGGAATCTTTGTCCCGTGCTTGAACTGTTGAAGAATTACTGATGTATTAGTCGTGGATTCCACTACGCAGACAGAAAAGTCATAAAAACAGTGGCTCCTCCCACTCCCCCAACCTAACAACATGCACCCAGATCTCAAGTTAGCTGGAATGGATTGGTCTGTGATGGAAATAGGCTCTGCATCCTGGGGTTACTTGGAGATGCGGTCTTGGTGAGTCAGTTGAAGGGCCTAGCTTCACCTGAAAGTGGTTTGGAGGCGAGCGCCACTTCTGCCAAGGTACTTTTTAACAAGTCTTGTTGCTCCCCTGTCGTTTGGGGCCAGTTCCTGTCAGTCAAGGCTAGTAAGCATCCGTGGAAATGTGTGGCCTGTGTTTTACAGTGATGGTTCTTTTTCTTGTAGCTTAGCACTCACTGCATTATAGGCTCCCAAAGGGGAGAGGGAGGTTAATTACATTAAATGAAGTTATTGCTAGAAGATTTGGCGTTTCTGAGTGGAGGCTGTTGGCCTTCCACCCTTCTTTTGTCACATATAAGGATAATCCAAGAAACAGTCTTTTTTATCCTGTTTTTAAAAAATACCTTAGGCCAGTGAATTTCAGGTAGTGATCGGGGTGACTTCTAGAGAAAGACGTTGTCCGCAGCAGTGATACAGTATGTGGGGGACTCCTACAGCATTGGGAAAGAGCAATCTAAAAATACTGTTATCTTACTGACACATTTATTTCACCAACAAACTGCTTATCCTTTGATTCTAAAAGGTCGCAGCTGTATTTGACCACTAGGCTGAGGGAACCTTTGCAACTTGGTAACTAGCAAAACTATGGGAGTTCCCATTTAATAGGTAAACCCTCCTTTGACTATTTAAATACCACTCTCTTCAGAGGTTGAGATGATGTAAATAACGCTAGAAATGTCCAAAACTTATGCAGAACCTCACCTGGCAGTAATTCCATAAAAGGAACTACGTATTTTTGGTTTTAGGAATACTAAAATCTTCGATGCAGTATTTTCTCTAATTGAAAGCTCCCACGTTTATATAATTAATTACATCCAAAAAGGAAGAAAAAAAAATCCTTTCTAGTTTTATTACTTCTTGGCTTTAAGTAGCAAAGCTTTAGCAGATGTAAATTCTAAGGTGGGTTTTTATGGAGGATTACTTAATGTGATAGGGTAAGGTAGTAAAAAATTGTCCTTGGATCTGGCACCTATTTGCATATTTTAACAAAGCAAGTGTTCCAGAAATTGATGCTCTGCTTGCAAATACCCTGATCAGGACAGCATGTCATGCAAGTTTTCAAATCCGGTCAAGGCAGAAGTGTTTTCAGATTTTGAAAGTTTCTCCAGGTTCCCGGAGTCGTCCTCCAGGCTTCCGTCTCCGCGTTTTCCTGGGTTAATAACATGCCGAGAGTGCCGGGAGGCACAGAGAGTGAAACAGTTGAGGCTGGGCTGGGTCCGGTCTCTGCCTGGCTGGGCCGAGAGCCTGCCCTTTGAAGTCGGGGACCAGGGACCGGATGAGCCATCAGTAGTTGTTATGAGTGGAAGCCTGCGAGTTCAAAGCAGCTCGCAGAGAGCGCTGCCAAGTTTCACCTCGGAGCTCTGCAGCAGCCTTCAAATGGCTGCACGCTGACAAGATCGTGGCGTCTGTTTATTTCTCAGTATCCCCGACCAGCCTGACCCGCATTCTCTGTTATTTATGGAGGTCTTTCGGGCTCCGTCTGCCAAGCATGAGAATGGCTGGATATTCCTGCCTTTCTTTCCTCTTGGTTTGATTGTTAACAACAGCTGTAATTTGGGATGAAAGCTGCTCTCCCCCTTTAATTTGGAGACAGAGAGTGGAAAAATGAGGGAGTATGTGTTCTTTTATCTAGAATCAACCCAGGAAGGAGGCATATAAAATATATATATTAAAAAATATATATATGTATTTTTTTGCCAAACTCAAGACTCAGAGTTGTACTTTAGATGAGACTTTAAACCTTGGTCTCGGTGACTGTGGAGGTTCAGGTGTGTGGTTGTACTTACGAAAGATGACCTTCCATTTACTACTCAGAGGCTGCAGGTGAAGTCTGCGTGGTGAGTATTGTAAGAACTGCTGGTGTCTGTTTCTTGAACCTACAATGGCCTTCGGGCTTGGATCAAGTTTTGGGTTTGAAACTGGATCAAAGATTTGATTATAAGCCAAAAAGCCCAAAGCAGTAAGTGTGGATAACTTGCAGATCTTCTATTGGGGTTATTAATGGGAAAATTCATGGCTTTTGACATTGGGTAAAGCACATTCAACATTCCCCCATCGGCTTTGCCCGAGGACACGTCGTGACATGGAGATGGATTTGGGGAGCGTCACAGCTTCTGTAAGAGAGAGCGAGTGGCCTGTGTGTGACAGTTCTTCCTGTGGGACGGGCTCGTCCAGGAGTGCCCTGTACCGCCTCCGAAGCTTTTCTTTATAAAAATCCTGCTGCGTGGAGGCTTCGTTCCTAAGTGAACATTGCTCTTTCCTGAGTCTTCCCCCCTCCAGTGAGATTTAGTGATTCCATGTGCAGGCTGGACTCTGACCTTGTATTCAGAACAGCATGCCTTTTGTGGGGAAGGACGGGCTGTGAGAGGCTGCTCCTGTGAGTTAGCTGGTTTCCTTTCCAGTGACTGAAGACAGTTGCTGCCAGCATCTGGACTCATTTGCAAACAGAGCTAATTGGATGTTGGAACCGAAGTGACTGCTTGAAGCTGCTCCTCTTTGGTGGGGTGGGTGCGAACTCTCGAGGAAGCGCCTTGGGAAGAAGGGTCGGCCTTCCTTCCTTGCCGCCCGGGCGCGGAGTGTGGGGACTGAGCGGAGGCAGGAGCTCTGAAATGAACCCCCCTCAGGACGCGGTACTCACATTCCTGATGCCGTCCCCTGGTTCTCTGTGCAGGTGAAATGACAGATGACATTTCCTGTGAGCTCTGTGGGAACACTCTTCCCTGGGCGGAGGAGGGCCCGGCACACTGTTCCTTCCCCAGTGGCTGGTTCCTGGGAGCCTGGGTCCTGGACTCAGCTTCAGAAACCACAGTCCTGGAGCTGGGGGGCCTGCCTCATGGACCAGACACACAGACGGACCTCCACTTCCCCTGACTTTGGCCATCTCATGCTGTAGTCCCTCAATGATGAAGCCTACTGGCTGCTGTCTAGGGCAGCGGTCGCCAGCTGGTGGTCAGTGAGGTTTGAAAGGTTGGTGACCGCTGGTCTAGGGTGATGGTGCAGAAAAGGGCTCTGGGTGGTGGGAAATGGACATGTAGTGGGCATGGCCAGGTACCCGGAGCGCGGGCTGCTGTTGCTGCATCCGAGTTAAGTGGCCAGCATGTGGATCCCTGGGCTCATGTCACTGTACTGCATCACACATGCCTTCATATTCTCCCTCAGCTTTGCCTTGTTAGAGCATCAGTCCTCGCCCTGGTGCCCTGTTCCTCTGCCGAGCGGACCTGTGTGATTCCTGCCCAGGGCTGGGCTCTGTGTGGGGTCTGGGATGCTGGGCAGGGGCTCGCAGGGTGTGTGTGGCGTGCCAGATGTGGCCGAGCAGGAGCCGTCAGCGCTTGCCGAGAGCCGCTCGTCCTCTGTCTGTGTCCTCACAGCGGAGCTGTGGTGTGGAAGACACTGTGACTATTGTGTGTGACTAATACAGTTTTTCCCAATTTCTAAAAATAATAACCATTTCATTTTTGCAGCTACATGTAGATTTGGTGTGTGTGTTATATAATCATACAGTCCATAAAAGTCTGAATACAAGAAAAGATGGAACCCGTGTGTGTGCGCTGCTCAGCGCATGCTGGCCTGTAAGATTTGTCACTTTTAAGTGTCTAAGGGTATGGACGGATGCCCTCAGCTTTTAAAAGTAGCCTTAACACACGCACACACACACGCACACACATTTTCTCCTAAAGGACGGTGTATTCCTTTGGTTGACATTCTGGACTTTGTAATTGGCTGTGGGAGAGTGAGTGGGGTCTCAGGACTCAGGGTCATGTGTGTAACTATCTGGCTGGACAGTACTGACCCCACAGTCCTCCCTGCCTAAACCCTATGGCTCTCTTGTGGGAAATGGTGTGCATGACTGTGTGTGCAAAACGGGTGTGCACCCATGCGACTTTCTGTGTGTGACTACATTGAGATAGCACATGTGGGACTGTGTGCACACATGTGCACGTGTGTGTGTGTGTGTGTGTGTGTGGAGAGAAGCATCAGGACAGACAGGCAGACTTGGACAGAGAGTAGAATGAGATACCGCGGGTTGGCGTGGCCAGTGAGCGTGGCCATGATGTCCAGGTGATGGCAGGGTGACTCAGCAGCGTGGATCGCCAACGTTGTGAGCTCAGTCTGTTTTCAGATGTGGTTTACGACTCTCCGCCCTGTGGTGCAACTCGGCCACCACAGCCGCAGACCTGCTTCAGTCCTGTGTGCAGTCGTGAGCTGCCAGCATGTGTGGGAAGCAAAGGGGCACAGGGACGCAGCAGCCTGATGCAGGTGTTTTTTTGGTTGGAGAGAAGACAGCGTAAGATGTCAGAGTCGCTAAGTGGTTGCTGTTCTTAAAATTGAGTTTCAGGAACAGCAGCTGCAGCTTTTCCAGGCACCTCCGGTTCTGCAGTCGTGCATCTTGCTTGTTGCCTTAGCAACCTCAGTGTGCTCGGGAGGAGCTGGGCCCCTATCCCTGAAGGCACTGTCCTCTTACCTGGGTGCACAGGCAGAGCTCAGATCACATGGGTCACGGGGAGGTATCCTGGACACAGACGGTGGAGCAGGCAGAGCGAGGCAGCGTGGTGGAAGCTTCTGGTAGGCACTGGGCCTGCTGCCTTCATCTCTGGGTGGTCACGTTTGTTCTTGGTTATTTGATTAGCACCCGTCTCCCCCTGCGAGAACAGTGGTGTGTGCTTTGCTCACTGAAGTCAGCAGGAGGCGTTGCCCTGACGTTAGAAAGGTTTTATTTAAAGAGCGAATAAATTAATCAGTATCAAACATGATGGCATCCTTCGCAAGTAGAAGATGGGGCTGAGATGTCCTGTGCCCTCAAAATATGTCCTCAGAGAGCTGCCCCACCCCTTGGGAGGGCTGCTGTCCTCTCCCACGCATGGACACACACGCACACGTGCACCCTGGTGCACGCACAGGCCCTGAGATATCCTCGCTGTCCAGGAACCGTCTCGCAGTCATTCTCAGAAATGCTGGTTTTCTTTGTCACTCTTCAGACGAGGCCACGCTCTTAAACAGGGAGGAAGGCTGTGGGGAGCTTTGTGGCCGAGCGCGTAGCCGGTGACCCGTTGTTTCCTGGCCCCGTGGTCCTCTCCTTTGCCCCAGATAGCTCCTGTCCTGAGTTATTTCGGGCTGGCCGGCCAGCTGCAGGGCCTTCTTAGACAGCCGTGGAAGGGATGCCAGGCCAGAGGGGGGCAGCGGGACCAGGCTGAGGGCACTTCCTTTTCAGTCCAGCTAATAGGATTTGTTGGAAAACCCTTCGCATAGCTTTACAAACCTCTAATTCATAGATGCAGGGCTCCTGCTTAGCCAAGGCTCCTGGAAAACAATCACAGAAATAAGATTTTGCAACTCCTTCTCCAAATAGAACTATGACTCAGTGATTGAGAAAACCCACTTCAGTCGCTGGGGCTTTCCAGAGATGCTCGAGCCTCTGGATGGCATTGTGGCCTTGGGGCTTGTGATTTTTCTGTCTTGACTTTAAAAACTGCATAAATTGGAGGTGAGCTATAAATTAGGGGCACAACTGAAGATACACAACAAAGGGGATACATGTATTGTCTCTTTAGATAAAAAGGAGAGAAAATAAAACTAAGGGATGAAGACATTCACAAACGAGAATGTATATATGCTTGTTTTTTCACATTTAATGAAGGATACTGTAATTATAGTCCTATTTCAGCATAGTATGTGGCTCAGGTAGCCTGCCTGAGATTACGGAAACATTTAGTGATGGGGTTTGAGAAGAGCTGCTTAAATTATTAAGTAAAATATATAAAGCAGTTCTTTCCACTAAGTGTCTCGGTGAAGTGGAACTTTTGAGATTTAATATTTCTATAATAGTTTGAACTTGTCATGTCAGAGAGACAGAAAATCTACACATTTATTCTCATTTATATGTTTATACCCATAAAAGGCTGTAACACACCTGTGCTGGCCTCCTGCTGTGGGAGAGATAACTGGCCAGATAGGTGGTGGCCAACCTGGCTCACAGGCCCCACAGCCACCGCTCCGCTGATGGCTCTGTAACACACAGGTGCTGGGCTGGGACCGGCCATGCTCTCCCCACCTGGAGCCCTGACAGAGGGAGAGGCTGTTGGATGAGGCAAGGTGGGGTGCTCCTTTTATCGAATTTAGTTCTGTTAAATAATAGTTTTCACTTTGTGGGCATGGAGTTAGCAAGTTCCGGCGAATGCTCAGAAGGGCTGTGGCTAGCACACTGGTCAGCAAACCGCGGCTCGCGAGCCACATGCGGCTCTTTGGGCCCTTGAGTGTACCTCAATCAGATGGAGGACGTTTTTAGCAAATGCCATCTTAGGAGTACCCTAATTAAGTTAATAACAATGTACCTACCTATATAGTTTAAGTTTGAAAAATTTGGCTCTCAAAAGAAATTTCAGTCGTTGTACTGTTGATATTTGGCTCTGTTGACTAATGGGTTTGCCGACCACTGGGCTAGCACATTCAGTCCGCTTGATAGAAGACACACGTGAAAATACTCAAGGAATGAAAATAATTTCAGTTTTGACAAAGTTCTGTTTGTGAAGGGATGTAATCACCACACCTCGCACGCACTGTCTCACGCACCCTGTGAAGTGCCCTGTCTGTGTCGTCTGTCTCCGGGCAGACTGGAGGGAAGAGCCAGCTGTAGAAATGGTTTCCCTTTTCCTCCCTACTGCTTACACACAGTCTTGATTACTCCTGGTTTTCCGACTCGAAGCCCCGGGAGGGCTAGTAATGTGCATCGATGGAGCAGGGCAGAGTGTCGGGCACACGGGGGCAGCCCTCACTGGTCGAATGAAGGGATGCTCCCCCAGCTGGCATAACTGGAGGAGGTGATTTCCCATATTAGACTTGGGATCAGACGTGGCCCTGGAACTAGGACTCAGACCTACAGACTTGAGTCTCCCCATGACAATGTTCTTCATTAAATGAGCCTGCCTTCTTGGACTGGACACTGTGTCCACACCCCTGGAACATACCTGTTCTAACTTTGAGAGGAACTACTTTGAAGCCAATGTAAAAATACCTACTGGAAACCGTTTTAAAGTTAGTTATTACTAAGTCACTAAAATGCTTTCAGGCAGTGACTAGATCACTAAATTGAATAAATTTTCACAGCTTTGGACTTTTGGAGGTACTATAAAGCTGGTCCCCAAAGTCTAATGCATATGGATGTGTTATTTTATTTTAATGGATTTTTGCCAAATAATTCCAGTATATAATTAATTTAAAGCTCTCCATGTTTTTTTAAAAAAGTATATTTTATTGATTTTTTTACAGAGAGGAAGGGAGAGGGAAGGGAGAGTTAGAAACATTGATGAGAGAGAAACATCAATCAGCTGCCTCCTGCACACCCCCTACTGGGGATGTGCCCGCAACCAAGGTGCATGCCCTTGTCCGTTCATGTATAAGCATTTTAATGTAGGATGACTCAGTTTTCACAGTGTGCTGATCCCATCATTTTTCTTATGACTTAGACTTTACTATTGTTGTTACTGTAGTTCACGTTGCTTGTGTCATGCGTGGAATTGTATATATCATTACCTAAGCCAGGGAGCTTCGTTGAGTCCGCAGGCCGATGCTCTATCCACTGAGCCAAACCAGTTAGGGCAAAGCTCTCCATGTTTTAATCCTCTTAAAATATTGATGAAGGAACAGAAACCAAAATGGGAGATGCTTTAAGACCTTCTGATGAACCGCCATTCTGATGATGCATGGCCTGAAGGTGTGTTTCAAAAGAAATACGCAGGATTGTATTAATGGGTCGTAAAGCAAGTTCTTGGTGCCTGTCTTTCGCTAATAAATACCTGTTGTTTAAAAGTAGATGCCTCTTCCATCCCCTTTCTGGAATCCCAGGACCACCCACAAAGCTCCAGGCAGGAGAGGGTTATACATTGTGCGCAGGCGCCACCTAGCGGCAGAAGCCAAGCATGGCGCCGGGACCAGCGCCGCTGGGCTGGAGGCCTGCTGCCCTCGCACTGAGCACAGACCCGTCCTTATGAAATGGCCTTTGTTCCGCAAGTCAGACACGTGCCTGACTTTAAATCTGAAGACTCTACTAGTAAATCATCTTTTTTTTTTTTTTAAAAAGGATCATTATAATTTCCATGTAAATGCACAGAATTTGGGTTTTGCATTTTCGGATAATTAAGCAAGCAAAAAAACTTGGAAACCACATACGGCTATGTTGTGTGTGTGCTCATCGTTGTCACGCTGGAGACTTACAGTGTTACTTCTCTTCCAAAGTCTTTCTGGGCCCCTGATCCCTTAAAACACTTCTCGTGAAGGAGAAAGCACAGGCGGTTTAGTTAAGTGCATTCTTGGTAATGCTTGGTGAGTGATTAGGACTCCCAGTCCACAGGGCGGTGTGATTGGAGGAGGATGTGAAACCGGCCTGGGTGCCCCTCCTTCCTGCCCTTCTCCTCACTGTTCACTTCCTTGTTGACATTTAAAATGTCCGAGTGCTGTGAGTACCTTCTCAGCAGTTACGTGGACGGTTCCTTGTAAAGGTTCGACTGCCCTTTTTACCTATGTAAGCTGGAAATGCTCCTTATTTCCAAGCATGGTTTGTAAAGTTTTGCTGGATGATTTCCTTTTCTTTTCACATGTCTTTGCTTTTTTTTTTTTTTAATCCCCAAAAGGCCAAGTTACAGTTTGCTATTAGATTTTGGGGGTGAATGAGTCTGTATAAAACGTTACAGTCACATTCAAAGTAGACTTGAGTTCCTTCACTTCAGCCTGGGTTAGAGTTAGAAAACAACTTCAGCAGCCCCAGTGATGTGGTTTTATGGTCCAGTCAATGAGGAAGCAATTAGTAAGTTCTAGGCTCCTAGAATGTGACTGTGTTTTACTGCAGGCAAACTACTGTTTAGTAACTGAGAGAGCTGTGAGTAGAACTGGGTATTTGATTAACCTTTAAAAATGTTGATTTTGTAGTCACCGAATAGGAAAGCTTTTGAAAAATGTCTTTCCCGGATTTTAAACTTTAGATTTTCTTATGTAACAAGGTTACTTTAGTTAGAAATTCAGTATTTAATTTGTAACTTTTTTCTTGAGAAATCAAAACATGACTTCCAAAGTGATGAAATATTCATAAAGGTTTCTATTAATGTAAATATGTTACAGTTTTGCAAGTGATGTTAATACGATAATTACTTAAAATGGAAACTTGTATACTGTATTCTATTATACAGAAGAAATAGCCGGGACAACTTAGGGAACAAAATATTCGCCCATGTATAAGCATTTTAATGTAGGATGACTCAGTTTTCACAATGTGCTGATCCCATCATTTTTCTTGTTGTTACTGTAGTTCACATTGCTTGTGTTGTGCGTGGAATTGTATATATCATTACCTAAGCCAGGGAGCTTCGTTTCCTCATCGCTCAGACTTTATCCGCATTACTTTTGTAGCTTCCATGGCATGCCTAAGTGAGGGAACTTTAACACACTCCTTTAAGAGGAATTTTTCTGACCACAGGGCTGAACTATGATACTGGATTATGAGAAGCGATTTCTTTTTCATGCTCCCTGGAGACCAAAGCTGTCCTTTGCTGACCCTGCTGCTAGTTTCATTTTGGTGCGAGTGGTGCCTGGTCTGGGAGCCTCAGACTTCCTTGTCTGCTGGAACCCCCCGGGACCAGGAGCCCCGGAACTAGGTCCCTGGGGAACACGCTTCACGGGGCAGCCCTCTGTGTAAATAGGGCAGATACCAAGTTTGGCTGGTTCCATTTATTTCCAGGAGGGGAACGTCCAGATGCAGCCAGCCTGGGGCGGTGTGGTTCAGCATGGACAGTGTTTCTCCTGCACAAGAAGCTTACATCACATTAGTTAATGGAAAAGTCACCTGGATATTGAAGCAGAAACTTTTGCTGAACTAAGTCTTGATGCCTATTGTTCTCATTTCTCTCGAAACATCAGACCTGTATTCTGGGCTGTATCTTTCTTGTTACCAGTCACCCCCTTTTGACACAGCTGAAAAATTATAAAGGAAGGCTCTCTAGAGAAACATTACTTAAAGCTGTAATGTTCTTGCTGTCATGTCAAGCTCTGATAACAGGACATATTTGATATGAGTGGCTAGAAATTCACAAATACCAAAATTAACTGCTGAAATCTCAAATTTCTCTTTAATCCTGTAGCTGCTAATTACGAGAGTTTTTGAGGTATGGTGGACCTTTCTTGGATAGTAGGAGTGGCATGAAGATGTCCAATAGTTCAGCTCCTCTGGGTGGAGAATTGAGTACCTGAATGCGGGTTTGCTGTGAGCCCTGAGCCAGCTGTCATTCGGGTCACCAGTGCAAAGGGTACCTGGGGGACTTGAATGAAGAGAGTAGGCTGCTGATGGAAGCTGCCCTGTGTCAGGAGGGCTTGGGGGAAGCATCACTTCCGACTTCACCTGCAGCCCAGCTGGGTCAGTGGCAGTGGCAGGAGGAAGGGGAAGCAGCGAGGGCCTGTCTCTGAAACGTGGGCCCCAGAAGGTGGCTGGCGGGCGGCCCTCCCCATCTGCTGCAGCGTGACCAGAAGAACCATCCCTTTGCCAGTGTCCACCGAGTTCCCCCAAATTTCCTGCCATTCAGTCTGCAGGAAGCCTGGTGTTGGCGATGCCGTGTGGGGTCAGCACTCTCCTGGCGCCTCCTCTACCTTCTCGCCTCTCCCTCCAAGGCTTCCTCTGTGCTCTGAACCCGCTTCAGTTCCTCCCAGGAGAGCATTTCCTTGTGTTACCTGGAGCATCCTTCCAGCCCATGAGTGCCACTTCCTGGGTGAAGAATCATCGTCGCCAACCCCAGGGCCTTGTGGGCTGAGGTTTGACACCTACCATCATTATGGTGACACGTCCACTTTGTCACACTGTTTCCATCTCATCTGGAAACTAGTTCTTTGTCCTTCCATGCTTCTCTCTTTCCCTTTCTGACCTGTCTCCCCATTCTCCTGGGGACTGAGAACACCTCTCTGTGCAGAGGTGTCATATCTGAGCCCTCAGTTGACTTTTTGGGTCAAAATAGAATTTTTTTGGGGGGTGGGGTGGGGAGTTGAGTGGCGTGCTCCCAGCTGAGAGTGAGAGTGGGGAAAGCGTGTGTTTTACACGGTCCCTGGTCACTTGCTGTTTGCACTTTGGGTTCAGCACACTGGCCTTTGGCCTCACACTCATCACCTGTCCCTATACTGCCCTCCCCTGCAGCCAGGCCTCGGTCCCCTCCAGCCTTCCCAGTCATTGTTGGAGTCACGTTGGCAGGCCCAGCTCCCGTGAGGTGAGGCTTGAATTCACGTCGGAATTCATCATGTGTGTTTACAACCTCGGGTGAGGGACGGGGAACCTGGGGCGGGAGAAGTCAGTCTCTACAGAACTTCTGTGAACAATGGACACGGAGCTGCTGTGTGTCCACGGGGTGAACGTAAAGGACCTACTGAGGGTGTTTGGAGACGGGAAGACCCCCGTCAGATGAAGGTTCATGATTATGTGCTTGGTGTGTTGCATTCATGAGAAGTTCCTTTCTGCTTTTAGTTGTTATGTTTTAACCGGAAGACTGGGAATCTACGAAATTATAATAAACACTAGAGGCCTGATGCACGAAATTTGTGCAAGAGTAGGCTGGGCCTTCCTTCCCCCGGCTGCCGGCACCGGTTTCCCTCTGGCACCCGGGACCCAGGCTTCCCTCTAGCCACCAGCAGGCACCTGGGACCCGGCTTCCCTCACAGCCCCGGCTTCGTCAGGAAGGACGTCCCGTCTAATTAGCATATTACGCTTTTGTTATTATAGATGAAAAGGAGACAAACAACCATAGCCATACAATAAACGACAGACAAACAAGTGCGTTGGCTGGTTGTCTGGAGTGAGGTCGTGATGAGCGAGGAGTAGGAATGAGGCTCTTCTTACCCAAATGCCTCTTCCCACCAGGAACCACCTGCTCCCTGCGCGCCCGGCCATGCAGTGGCTGCTGCAGAGCTGCAGAGGGCTCCTCACAGTGAAGTCCCACCTGCTATTTTTAAAGCTATAAATTGAGCAATGACAAAGCACTTTTAGAAAAAGTATTTCCGCCTTCCATCCCTCTCGCCTACCTGCAACACCACTAACGCATAGCAAATCGCACAGGAGAGAAACGACGGCATTGCAGGCATCGTGGGAAACCCCGGGTGGTGGGGTCACTTCTCTGCTCGTTCTCAGGCCATAGCGATGGAGGACTGAGGCCACCTCATGCAGCGATGTGGACGGTCCGCCCTGTTCCTGGGGACTGATGTCCGTTTCCCCGTGCCGCTCGGTGACAAGGGCTCGCTGGCTCTACCAGTGCTTTCTCCTGGCAGCCTCGCCAGAATCCCGATCTCGGTGACTCCAGTTCTTTGTCCTGTAGCGACCCCAGCACCCCTCAGTCTTGGCACAAGTAGAAGTGCCCAGAGGTTTTTTAGAAAAGTCAGGTGAGCAGGCGTCTCCCCCAAAGGCTGGTTCTTGGTCTAGGCACTGACCGTGGAAATTTCTGGTCGTTGATGGTTCATGCTCTTTCCAGATGACTCTGGTGTGCAGCCAGGTGCTGCCCTCCAGGAACCACTCATTTATTCATCCATCCACCCACCCACTCACCCACCCACCCATCCTTCCCTCCTGTCCCGAGTGAAAGGCAAAGTTTGTGGCAGTCCAGCCCCCTTTATAGAGGAATAGTTCAAGTCCCTGCAGTCATTCTTCATATTTTAAAAAATATATCTTTATTGATTTCAGAGAGGAAGGGAGAGGGAGAGAGAAAAACATCAATGAGACATAATCATCAATCGGCTGCCTCCTGCATGCCCCACACTGGGGATCAAGCCCACAACCCGGGCATGTGCCCTGACTGGGAATTGAACTGTGACCTCTTGGTTCATAGGTCAATGCTCAACCACTGAGCCACACTGGCCAGGCCATTCTTCATATTACTTGGTTTCCAGAAATGCCCCCCTTTTCCCCCTGGCAACCTGTTCCACCTACCCTGCCCCTCATCTCTCCTGTCCTCAGTGTGTGTCTGTCTCAGAGCTGCATCTGGGCTCTTCCAACTACATGTGCTCATCCGTGCCCTTGCTTCCCTGGCTATGGCTGAGGATGCTTTGGCTCCATCTAAAACCCTGGGCTGTGGCAGCTCACTCTGAGCTTGTGGTCCCCTAGGAGCCTAGAGTCTTTTTCAAGCACAGCTTTAATGACAGACCTTTCTCTTCCTGTACTTTCTGTTCTCCCTTATCTTCTTAGATTTGAGCCTTTGTTCCATGTTGTTGAAAACTTTGATCTTTGGTGAAGGTTTGGCTGTCCCTCTGAGCTGAGTGTCCGTTCTGGGTCTGAGAAGCTCGTCCAGTCCCAGTTTTTCCTCGAGGCCACTGATTAAAATGATGGTGGGCTGTGGGAGGACAGACGCCGGGGCACCCTTCAGGGACTTTCCTCCTCTTCCATCCTGGGCGGGCCTGGCTGGGCTCCCAGTTCTCCTCAGTGTTCTAAACCCAGCCATGTCCTGTCCCCCAGACGGTCAGGAGGTCCCCTGAAGGACCCTTTCAATAAATGGAATCACACTGTACGATGAGGGGCTTTTCTTTTGTACTGCTCCTAGATCCCCCCTAAACCTGGGATAAAAGGTTTTGAAACTATTCTTAGTTTATAAACCAGAACACCGAGACACACGGAATTTATCTAATCTGCTTTCCCAGCAGGTCAGTTACAAAATACGTTTTGACTTGAGTTACAATTTCTGCAAACTGCGACACAGTGCGGTGGTGACAGGTGCAGTAAGGAGGGAGCCCTGTCGTGCGGGCGTACCAGCCTGCCCTTCGGTGTGGCGCACAGCCAGCTGCGTGGCTCCATGCTCTGTTACACGATGAAGGGCCTGGAGGAAAAAGACACGTGTTTGACCTGAGCTTACTGGGTGGTGGTAAAGGGGGTGTGGGTGGGTAACGCCGTGTCCCCACGCCCCTCTGTGTCCTCAGAGCAGGACCTCAGCTGGGCAGTGTTCCCTGGGGGGCGGTCCTGGGGGCTCTGTCCTCACGGGTAGCCTGGGAGGTGAGTCCCTGGAGAATCCGAGTCCCTGGGTCCAGCTCCCCCTGCCCCCTCTTTATGCTCCATCACAATAAAAACGTTTAAAAAAAGGTGAAAGGGGAGTGATTTTTTCCCTTGCCAGGTGCCGGAATCACCGTGTCAGTATCTCAGGGGCAGCGCTGTATTTGCATATTGGAGATGCTGCCTCAGGGGTTCCAAACATTGAAAGCCCCTAACTCACCCCCAAACCTCCAGGGCTGGTGGGGTTCCAAGGTGAGATGCGTGTGCAAGGTGAGCCCGGTACCCCCAGCCTTGGGGTGTGGGTCTGGTCAGTGCTAAAACCACATTCAGGAAGGTCCTATTTAGAAAGAAATGGAGTTTTTAAGGTGTGTGTGTGTCACAGAAATTATTGGGCCAAAGAGAGAGCAACCATAGAAAAACGACTGTGTATGCGAGTGTGCATGTAGGTGGTGCATGTGTATGGGGTCACACACATGCTGCATGCTTCCTGCGGGCTCGGCACGTGCTGCAGCACCCGGACAGCAGTGCAGGTCCTCTGAGGCGCCTGTGCCCACAGGGACACGCGGGCCTTCCTGAGCCTCTATTCTCAGGATGTCACTCAGCCTCCCGGTGAAGATCAAGTGTATTTGTCTGCTGTAAGCACGTGATGCTGTGCTCAAACTCCTAGCCGTCCTCCTTGTGATCTAATAAAGTGTTTGCTGCGTGTCGCCTCTAAGGCAGCTGTGTGTTCATGGAGCTTGGTGACCAGCAGGAATGGCTGGACAGCAGTGGGGGCTGGGGATACTGCTGGGAGGGGAACCTTCTGTGCTGGTGGGTGGGGGCCTGGCCTGCTTATCGGTGGTGGGGGTGGTGGCACAGAGTTCTTTGGGAAGTCCACCTTGCGGATGAAATGACCATGAATAAATTGGAAATGGCACCGAAGAACCTGGAGCAGAGGCCCTGAATGCTGTCCCCTGGGGGCCAGCAGGGCAGCACTCCTCTCGGCCTGCCCGGACCTGCCAGTGCTGAGGGCAGCACTTCACAGCCCTTCGCAGCCCCTCACTTACGGGTTCATTCCGGTGCCTTAAGGGCCTCCAGGTCGTCAGATGTGGGGGTTGAGGGGAGGGAGAGCAGGGGGCAGGCCTCGGGTGCTTCTCTGAGTTGACCAGAGTCTGCTATTGAAGGTCAAGTTCACCAGTCCAGTTGACCAGAGAACCTCACTTAGAAAGGGCCCTGGGAGTGATAGGCGGGCCACCTGGTATGAAGAAGCACGTTGCTACCCCGTGCCTTCCCCTCTCGCTCATTCTGATCTCAGATTATCCATAGTCCCCATTCCCGAGTGTCCCCCTGGAGTTAGCTGGCCACTGGGGAGTAGTCTTTCTTCCGGGTACCAGTTTTCTTGGGTAACACTCTGCTGAGCCTGGTGGGGGACTTGGTATGTTATGTCTGTTATTTGCTGTCCGTTTCTTACTTCGTGTCTCCATCAAAGGCACTGGAAGTTCGGCTGTGATGTTTGATGCTGCTTTTTGGGAGCATGATGCTTGGGACTTGGCAGGAGCTTTGCAGACCCCCCAGAAGTGCATTGTCAGATGGCACAGGCCTCATGGCCCAGGTTGGAGACTCCACCAACAGCGCCCCCCGTGTGTTTGCATGAGTCCATGGTCCTTCAGTATGAGAAACACCAGCTTCCCAGCCCCAGACGCTGCTCTGTGAACATTTAAAAGTGAATTTGACACAACAAGCAGCAGTCTGAGTTAATCCAAGGCCAGGGGCCTTCCCCTCTTTAGTTCCAGGTGGAAGGCTCCTTCCATCAGGAGGGCTTGCCAGGGTTGCCCGCCTTCTGAGTGGTCACGGGTACCACTTATGACAGATAAGCGCACTTGACTTATCGTTAGCTTTTTGGAGCCGCGGAAAGCATCCCTCCTTGACTTGGTTCCTCACCATTTCTGCTGATTATAACATACAGGTAACATGTTTTATGTGGACATAATCTTTTTAAATTGCTTGTGAGTGGCTCACTACTTACCTGCTAGTTGGAAATGAGCCTCAGCTCCGAGGACACGGCCTCTGAGAAGGGTGCTTTCCTGAGGATCCCTTCTGAATAGTGTGGGGTTCCCAAGTCTCAACTCCAAGAATATACTCAGGTACTTAAAGAGCATTCTGTGTAAACAGACCCATACATTCCAAGAGAGTGTTAAAATCTCCAAAACAATCTTGTGTAACAACCGACAGTACTGGGCTTCTCACAAGAGAACACCTAATCTTAACCCAGTGGTTGGCAAATTTTTAGGGACCCAGGTTTAAGGGACCCAGGTTTAAGGGACCCAGAAACATTTCTTACACCTTCTAAATGTTGACTCCTAGAGTTAAATAAACCCAGGGCACCCGTGCAAACTGAAGACGGATTTTTTCTTAAGTTCTGTTGAATCTGCTTGGTCATCATCAAGTCCGATGTTGCAGAAATTGTAAAACTTCAGCTCTGAGGCCAGACCAGCCACGCTCGGCCATGATCTTACAGTATGTAGCGTCCACCTGGGGAGAGACGAGGTTGGTCACACCAAGTCCTCGCACGGAGGCAAGTGGTCCACGTGTGCCCAGGCTGGACCCTCCAGGTGCAGAGAGCTGGGGATGTGTCCAGGTGTCTCCCCAGAAGGGTGGGGATGAGTGGCTTGACTCGCCCCTTTACTTCATGCCTGTGCAGGTGAGTTGGTGTCAAGGTTTTGGACTTGAACGTCGGACCATATAGGAGAGAGTTCTAGGGACCCTTTTGGGATCGGGCCAGGTTGGCCTATAGCAGTTGATGAGGCAGCCAGGACCCCTTGGGCAGAGTAAGCTGTTTTCCCGCCGTGCAACGTGACCACGGATTGCATATTCAACGTGACCACGGATTGCATATTGGCCTCTGAGTTTTCTCACCTTAACACGGCTGGCTGGGGGTGATCCTGCAGCCCCCCAGTAGCCCCAGTTTGCCTGAGTTAGAGCCTTGGAGAGCCTGGGAAGTCTGTGTGTAAGGAAGTGCATTTCCTGGTGTTTGATGAACTAGTCTCCCTGTTAACTAGTGACTCTGTTGTTACAGGTAACTAAATATCCAGCTATTTCATTTTCCTCTACAGTCGCCTGAATCATTTAAATCAATTGAAAAAAAGACGCCCCGCCCCAAATGTCACGCTGCCCTTGGTGGTGGCCGGCTCCTTGCTCCTTGCAGAGCACAGCGGGGAGCCGGCCAGACTCTGGAGCGCTCTGATTCCAGCCGGGCACCTTCTCCGCGCCCAGCGCCTGGTTGTGCTTCTGTACCTTGTTCTGTTCTGATGAGAAATGGTAACTTCACGTTTTACATTTGATCCTCAGGGGCAAAGCCACACAGCCGCCGCTTTTCTGAAGACGTGGCTCCGCTCCTGCTCTCCAATGGAGGCCAGAGTCACAGCCTTGGACACACCCTGCCAGGACAGGACCCCGGCGGGCCCTGCGTGGAAACAGCAGCCCCTGCGTCGGCACGTGAGGACCGCAACAGGGAGACCACCAGGAGACAGGAGCTGCCTCGGTTTTCTGTGGACTTGAAGATGCCTGCGTGCCACCCCAAGCAGGAGGTCCGCGGCTTTAGGGACGCCGTAGACTTCCCTTCGAATGCAGGTCAGGCTTTTCCAGAAGGAGCGGCCCTGCAGCTATCCTCAGAAAGCCCGGCTGGCCACCCCAAAGAGAAGCCCTGCGATCTGCACAATAAGGAGCATTCTGGGGGCAGGAGGGCGCCGGCCCCAGACCTGATCCCGCTAGACCTGAGCGAGCGGTCGACCCGGGACAATGCCAGCCACAAGGAGCTGGCCTCCTCGCTGCAGGCGGCGCTGGCCGTGTACCCGTGTCCCTACTGCAGCCACAAGACCTACTACCCCGAGGTGCTGTGGATGCACAAGCGGATCTGGCACCGCGTCAGCTGCAGCTCCATGGCCCCCCAGTGGACGCAGCCCAACGGCTACAAGAGCATCAGAAACAACTTGGTTTTCCTCGTCCGGAGCGGACGCACAGGCCCCCCGCCCGCCCTTGGGGGCAAAGACTGCCAGCCTCTGCCCATTGCTAGGTTCACGCGCACCCAGGTGCCAGGTGGGGCGCCAGGGCCCAAAGGCAGCTCCTTGCCTCTGGGTGGAACCACAAAGGCCACTGGCATGCCTAAGAGCCGGGAGGGCCACCTGGGGGGCTCCTGTGCGCTCTGGGCAGCCGGCTCCGAGAGGCCTCGGCAGACCAAACTGGGCCATGGCCCAGAGCAGCACGGTGCCCTGGCCCAGCCGCCTCCGCCCAGGTCGAAGCAGGAGGCCGGCCCCAGACCCGGGCCTGCAGCGGGCGGTGGCTTTAGCAGAAGTGCCACCCCCAC
Source organism: Plecotus auritus (assembly GCF_963455305.1). Classification (NCBI taxonomy): domain Eukaryota; kingdom Metazoa; phylum Chordata; class Mammalia; order Chiroptera; family Vespertilionidae; genus Plecotus; species Plecotus auritus. Next base: position 43,906,503 of record NC_137782.1, read on the forward strand.
ACCCACTGTCATTGCCCGGGTGGGCTCCCAGCCTCCGGCCACCAGCAGGCTGGGGGACAAGTATGTCATCGCCCCAGTGGGGGCCGGCCTGGGTCCCCCAAATAAGCACAGTGCCCCGGATCCACCGAAAGCCAAATTGAGCCCTCAACCTCAGGGTCAGCCGCAGGTGAAAGACGACGGGGGCCCCGCTCTACCTCCCCGAGAGCCCTCCTCCAAGGCCGGCCAGGGCTCCAGAGGGAACACAGCCCCGCAGGCCCAGCCCACTCCACAGGCCGTCAAGCAGGAGCCAGCGCCTGAGGGCCACGAGAAGCGCCTAGACATCCTCAATATCTTTAAGACCTACATTCCAAAGGACTTGGCCACGCTCTGCCAGAGCTGGGGGGCCAGCGGCCCTGCGCCCGAGCACAGAGGTAAGCTGTGCTGTCCCTCCCTTTGTCCCAGCTGTGGCCCCAGCTGGCTCCCCCCGCCCTCCAGCTGGGTGGGCCGCCTGCCTGCTGGCAGCATCTAACCTGTGGCCCTGGGGCTGCCTCCCGGGATGTTCATTTGGAAAACAGTTCCACCTCGTCCACGCTGATGTTGACAGGAGCAGGCCGCCTCCATGGCACTTCACCTCTTTGATATTTTAAGCAAAGTTTCGACAGATGTTCATTGTCCCTTGTTAAGTTTTATTTTTATACGCATACAGTGGAACCTCGGTTCTCAAACTTAATTCGTTCTGGAAGGCTGTTCAAGAAGTGATGTGTTCGAAAACCAAACCATTTTTTTCCCCATTGGAAATAATATAAATTACATTAATATGTTCCAGACCCCTAAATGATTCCCTGTTTTAACCTTTCTTATTCCGATTACTCTGAAAAATTAGCTTCTATCATGCTTTGCAATTATTTCTCTTTGAAGCTCTGTCACTGTTCTCACAACCTTCCTTTTCCCTTTGCTGCTATTACTAACCTTAGGACCCACGGTGACTTACTGAATATATTTAATAATAATAATGAGCAGCAACAGAAGCAAAAATACCCTGAAAATATTTCACAGCACAATTTCCCGAGATGCTAATAACATGAGGTTTAGTGGTAAATTGACTCAACTTGTGCATTCTCTCCTTTGTTTGTAGCTTGAGAGACACGTGACTGATCATACAGGTATTAGCATGAAAGGGTTGTTGGGTCGAGAACCGAAGTTTTGTTCAACAGCCAAGACATTTTCCCCGTGAACAACTTGGTCGAGAACCGAATTGTTCAAGATGGGAGACATTCGAGAACCGAGGTTTGACTGTATATAATTAAAAAAAAATATATCTCTATATATATCTCATCAGTGTGCCAGCATTAGTAAGCAAAGCCTCTGTAGACTAGAAATATACCATCTAAAGTTTGGGGAATGGACTTTTGCTAGTTCTGGAAAAAATATTCCTTAAATGCTTATTTCCTTTCCCACCAGTCCCTCAGTGTTGACACCTAACAGCAATAACAAGGAGTTGCCAGCAGGTTTTCACGTGCCCCATTGGGTATGATGCCCTTGATCGTGAGTTGAAGGTCATGCTCACTGCACACCAAGCACCTGGGAAGTCTAAGTGTTTCCCATGAAAAACCACCCAGACAAACCCACCCCTGTGGAGTCTGTCCCTGAGTTCTCACCTTGGGCGGTCCTCACCGGCTTTGGACAGAAGTGTCCATCTGGCACCTGCACTTTCTCTTTTTACACCTGCACTTTCTTAAAGCATATTCCCATTTACTGTGACCTTTGAGAACTTGCCCCTCAACATCCATTAAGCTGGAAGCACTTTGGGGGATGGGGTTCAGGGTTGGTGAGGTCATGTCAGCAGAGAGGCACCCCGAATCCACTGTGTGATGGCACTGGGCAGACATGTGCATGTCTAAGTTAGTTTCTGCTCTTCTCCTGTGACGTTGGGACCTGCCCGGGTCCACAGGCACCTGAGCCACCTCGGTCTGGCCAGTGATGCCTTTGCTTCACATTTACCCTTAGAGAAAAAAATGGGGTGTTTCTCGACTAGGAGAAAACTAGGGCGTTGCACAGTCTTGGAGACTGTCCGGTGGAGCCCGCATTGCCGGCCGGCCTCGGCTCCCATTCTGAAAAGTACTGAGCCCTGTGGGTCCTTCTCACATCACAGTCAGCACTTCCTGTGAACTTTCCGGAGTGGGGCCGACGGCCTGGGCGCCCGGAGATGTTGCGAGGCTTTATGCTGAGTGTCGTGAGATGCAGTGGGTCCTGGTTAAGGTTCTCACCCTGTCTCCCGGCAGCGTTTGCACTTTTTCTGGTCTCAGTTCCATTGAGCGAGCTCGACACAGTCGGCCGTAGTTTCCAGCCGTGCAGGTGATTTGCTGTGTAATGGAGTAGAAGTACATAGGTCAGACTTTGGGATCTGATACTGGCCTCAGTTCTTTAGATACAGATTTTCTTGGACTCGAAAGTGAGACTTTCTAGACCCAGGTAGCAGGTGAGAGTCGGCGGGTGCCTGTGCTCCTCGTCCCCTCCCGTCCAGTCCTTCCCCTACTGCACCCTCACGGCGCGTGAGCGACATGTTCGCCCCGTAACCGGACCTGCTGTTGAGTTAGTTCAGCCCCGTGGCTGCACGGGTGACACAGACCCACACCAACATATCACACCCACCCTTGGGTCTCCCGTGCTGCTCTGCGGCCTGCTTGTGGCTTTTATTGTTTCCCCCCAAAAAAGAGAGTTTGAAGTCAAGGTTTTAATAATTTCAGGTGACAGAGATAGAAATACAAAGGAGCTTGACATATTTTCCTTTTTCTTAAAATTTTAAAATATAATTGGTCCTAAGGCTTAAAAAAAGAAAGAAATTGTTTATTTTTTAAATGTGAAAAGTGCTCAGCCTTCCGTGACGCACATGTGCTCTCCCGGATTACCCTCCTCACACACACACTGACATAGTCAGGACTGAGAGTTTCCCTTCGCTCTTACGGGGTCGCTCAGGGGAAGGTTTTCAGTGCTTCTCCACCAACAAGTGCAGTTGTAGCATCAGAGCCTCCTGAGCGTGGGGAGGAACTGAGACCCGCTTCTGCAGGCTGCTACGTGAGTAGCCGCCCGGCAAGGAGGGACCCGCCACCCCCAGGTGACCTTTTCCTCTGCTGGGTCCTGGTCTCAACTCAGGGACAGATGAGAACCCGCCAGAACCCTTCCCATGACAGTGCGCTGCCTTCTGTCACGGCTATCATACTCTCCTGGGGCCCCGCTCCCACCCAAGCACCCCAAGCTGGAGAGGTTCCCACAGTCTGACCTATGTACTTCGCTGATTCCTTTTCCTCCTTTGCAAGTTTGTTTGTTTAGGAAGCCCTCAAGGTGTTTGTTGTGGCAGAAAGCCATCCAGAGCCTGGGTGTGGTCTGACTGAGAGGTGAGAGGTCCCTGGGGTGACGGGAGTGTAAATGTCCTTGTTACGGAGACTGCCTGTTACTGCAGCTCGGGCAGGGCCGTCATCACAGACACGTCACTCCACGTGCCAGTAACCGCCCCTTCCAAGGTTTGCTGTCCACTGTGGCTGCGCCCGCTCCTCCTCGACCTGTGGGCAGTGGACCCTTGCATCCTGAGTCTAGGTCAGGGGTGGGCAAACTTTTTGACTCGAGGGCCACAATGGGTTCTTAAACTGGACCGGAGGGCCGGAACAAAAGCATGGATGGAGTGTTTGTGTGAACTAATATAAATTCAAAGTAAAAGGGGAGAGCAAGAGAACCGGATAGAACAGCCGGATCCGGCCTGCAGGCCGTAGTTTGCCCAAGGCTGGTCTAGGTTCTCTCCTAATTCGTCTCGAGTCCAAATCACCTTTATTCTCTGAGTCTGTGGGCACTCTGGCTCTTACTTTGTCACCTGGTGCATTCGCTTTATGTCTCCTCCTGGGGAGTTATCTGTGAGCGAAGGTCACCCCTTGGTGTGCTGGCCATCGATTACACCTATAGCGTCGCCTTGAGCCGCGGAAAAGAATCCTTGGGAGAGAATCTTCCCGAGGAGGAGGAGAGCGTTGTTGTGTCTGTGATGCTGTTGGCGCTGCAAGTGAGATTCTGTGATGTTTTCAGTGATGTTTCCGTTCACACAGCGCGTTGCTCTCAGGCGGGGTCTAAAGACATCAGGTGTTTTCAGAGGGGAAGACAGTTCTCAGAGACCTTTCCCCACACGTTTCAGGTGAACGATGTTTGTGAAGAAATGATAGTCTGGAAGCGCTGCCAAAAGAGGAAGGCATTATGAGGAAGTGATGCTGACCCTTCCCTCGGGCTCGCCGACTCACCCGTTACGAATGGAAAAAACATGTTCCACTGTGTGGCTGCCAAGTCTGGAAACGTGCCTATAACACGAATGGTTTGTTGATAGAATAGTAATAAAATAACAAATCATCTGTGTTTCCAGACTTGTGGCTAGCCAATGGTATATAATAATATGGGTTTTAGAATAAAAAACTAAAGGCAATGGGAATGGGATAGTGCTGGATAGAATACTATGTAAGGTCTTTCTTATTCGCACTTAAAAATGATCCTTTCTATCAGGGATGCAGTAATACGATGATTTGAAAGACTGTGCTTCCTGGGCCTGAGTCTTTCAGACAAGGGTGAGCATCTGACAAGGGTTAGCGTCCCTGGAAGGCTGGCCAGGCCGCTTCCTCCCCTCTGACTCCACTTTGCACACCTCGGGTTTCTGGATTAGAGTGTTAGTGCTGCGGCTCACCAGGTGGGCTTCGATTCTAATGAAGTTCATAACCTTTTGATGAACTCAGAATTTTGCAGTAGCTTTGGCATAATATTATTGACCACAAAGGGCAAGAGTCCTTTCTTTAGGAAGTAAAGATAAAAAGCTCTGGCAGAATGCGCAGGGAAGCGTGTATGTGTGTGCATGTGTGTGCGCGCGCGTGCATATGTGTGTGCACGTGTGCACGCATGCTGATGCATCCTTAATTAAGGAAGTGAGAATGGTGAGTAGAGGAGTAGTTTGGATAGGAAGTAGCCAGCTAAGAGGTTTCCTCAGGGAAAAAGTGTTATAATGACTTGTGTATGAATGTGACTTCAGACACAAGTGCTGTGCTGTCTGTCACCATCGTTAGCAGGTGTCTCGTGTAGGCAGGGACTGTGCATTGGAAGCAATCTGATGGTGCCTGGGAAAACGGGACAGCCATGGTGACTGTCAGAGGAGGTTTCCACGGGAGCGCCTCTGGGTGGTGGAAGGGAGTGGGGAACAGTGCTTTTTGAGTGAGAGTTTCCTGGACCCAAATGAGGAAGGAAAGGCGTTCCTGAACACAAAGCCAGCGGTGCGGCCATTTTCACATTGGATGTATGTACAGACTCAGTGGAGACGTGGGGGCGGGTGTGCCGGCCCCTGCAGGAGGGCCTTGCTCAGAAGGGACAGCCCTCCTGAGCTTTCCCTCCACCGATGTGCTTGGTGAAAACTCTTGGGAAGAGGAGCCGGCGGGTGATAGCTGAAGTTGCTGAGTCATGCTTTTCTTGTTGTACGTTGCATGGGCACCTTGCCAACGTTAGTGAGTGGTTTTCCATTAATGACAGTGGGATGAGTGTTGGTTACAATGTGTCTTATGCTTTTTGCGTTCCTGCACTGAGAACTGGGTGGGCAAGTTCTTAAATTTCTCTAAGGCTCGGGTTAATGACTTGTTAACGTGAGAAATCAGACAGGTCTGCCTGCCGGTTCGTGCCTTTCTTTGCTTCTTCTCTCCATCAGCGCTACCTGTGACGGATCAACGATGGCGTGTTGTTTTATCTGTGGAGGCGTCTGAATTGGGAATCGTGACTTGGGTTCCGGTGATTTGACTAAGAGCCTTTCACACTAAAATGTCATTCATACCTTCAGTCCATAAACAGCTCACTGAGCTTCATTTAAAAATGTGTTGCTTCAGAGGTAACTCTTCCTAGTGAGCAGTTTTGTGTCTTGTTCCTCCATTGAGTTGAGTTACCATTGAGCTCAGGGAGGCCTCTCTGGAGCCACCATTCTGTGAAAATTAGCCTTTTCTTCAAGACACCGTAACAGGAGAGGTATTCAGATGAGTGAGCGTGTCGGCCTCCCTTTTCCGAGCACAGCTGACTGTGTTTAGGATCAGAAGGGAACTTGAGGCCAGTGCTTCGGCCCAGGGCCTCATTCCTAGGTGTTCCCTGTGGGCTCCATGGGGACAGCGTGGGGCACACAGGTACGGGTCCAGTGGGTGAGGTGTTGATGGCTGGGCCCCTGGCCTGGGGCCTAGCATATCGACCGGGGACGGGTCCCGGCCCTGCTGCCTCCGAATTCTGGCGCCCGGTCTGGCCACCCGGTGTCACTCCGATTTGCTTGGTGTGCCGCTGACAGAACCTGAGAAGGCTGGGCGAGCATCCAGCTGCTCGGAGCCACACCCCTGACAGCCGCCGTTTCGGGCTCATCACGGGAGTGAGTTTAATTCGCTGTAATTCATGCTCGCTCGGGGCCCCACCTGTGCCTGCTCTGTCAGAGGAGCCTCAAGGAAGGTAGCTCCCCTCAGGTCACATCAGACAGATTAATGATGGTTTCCTCTCCCCTCCCCCGTCTGCACCCCTTGGCCACCGCCACCCAGGGACGCCCCGGACGCAGGCCCGCCAAGGAGACTTCGTCTGCGTGGAGTGCGGGAAGTGCTTCCACCAGCCCAGCCACCTGCGGGCACACATGCGGGCTCACTCGGGTAAGGCTTGCCCTGTCCCTCGTCCCTCTGTCCCTCCGTCCCTCCATCCCTCCTTGTCCCCATCGGGTGTGGGTGTCCTCTGCAGGGGTTCATCCTCCACAGTCGTTGACATGCGGACACCTAGGCCCCTGTTGGGCGAGGGTGACGCGTCCCCTTCTGTGATTGTGCGCCAGACTCTCCTGAAACAGTTTTTCCTTTGCATCAAGTGCCGTGTGGTTTAATTGGAGATAAGCCTTTTTGCAAATGTTTCGTTTTAATTAGAGAGTAGACTCCTCAGAACTGAATATGCGAACGAGCAGTGCTGCCACCAGCACTCACGGAAATCAAAGCCGCTTTCAGTGTGACAGGTGCTGGGCCCCCCACTGGCCCTGCCGTGTGGCCGGGCCCCTCCGGAGACACCCGTGAGGGATGCGGACCCCAGGCTCATAGGAACGCGCGGCCCCGAGACCATGTCAGGCTGAGAAGCCGTGTGTCACCCACGGGGAGCGGGAGGCTGGAGGGTCCGTTCTCAGAAGTGTGAAGGATCACACGTAAGCCGGTCTGATGTGAAATGACAGGGGCCAAATGGTAAGTAAGGCAGGAGGAGGGTCCCTTCCCACAGGCTGGTAATTAATGTTGTCAGTGACGGCTTTCTTCAGCAGCCGAGTCTGAATTAAAAAGGGCAGTGGCCCCGGGCAGCAGCATCACAGCCTCTGCAGTGAGTGTGATGGTAAATTGGTATTTTCCAGCCGTGGGCCAGGCGCTGGTGTCTTTTTGTGTGAGAGTGCTTGATCTGTAATGGCCCCGATTACTGCTAACAGATTACTGCTAACACTCCCCTTGTTCCCACAGTGGTGTTTGAGTCCAACGGCCTCCGAGGTGCTGAAGTCCACACCACCTCTGCGGATGTCCCCAAACAAGTAGGTCTCCGGACGGGTGTGACGAGGAGGTTTGGGTTGCAGCGAGGTAGCGGGAGCATGAGCCGAGGTGCTCTCTCGGGACAGACGTGTTGACACCTTCTGGGCTTGGACGTGGAGCCCAGGCCTGCAGGACAGCCCAGCTCAGGGGACTGGAAACTGGGAGGGTCATTCAGCTGCTCGAGGTCTTGTTGGGGCTGTGGGAACTGGGAGAGACTGGTGGGGCCCGAAATGCTTGACGTTCACACGCTCTCACCCCGGGTGCTTTTATATGTTTTCTTGAGTAGAAATTATGCTTAGTCTCCTCTCTTAAGACCCATATTTTTGTATTACTCCGTGTCCTCCACATCACGCACTCTACCGCACAGCCATGGTGTGTAAAAACACCCGTGTCCATGCATATGTGACCGTGCTCCTGTGGCTTTTGTATGCGAACCACTCAGTGTCCGCATAGCATGGCGGAACTCTTGGAACCAGCAGTGATGGGACCGTGTGCCTTGCTCTGCAGTGGGGACACACACATCGTCATTGGTGGGCCCCTGTGCCATCCTAGGCTGAGAGCACATGGTTCTAGAGCTCCCCTTCCTTGTCCTCCTACAGAATGTCACAGCCACACTCTCGTTCTCCCATCAGCATTTTCTGTGTAACATTCTTGCCTTAGGATGTTCTGAAACTGCGGATGCTACCATTGTGAATGCACAGGGGTGTGTTTGCCATCAGATAAACATTAAGGCCCATCAGGTGGTGAGAGGGAGGAAGGGCACCCTGCCCCTGCCCCTTCCCCGGGCAAACACAGCCATTGGAGGCACCCTGCTTGTTGACGATGAGGGGGATTGGGATGTCAGAGGGACCGCAGTCATCCTCTAGTCTTCTCACCGGAAGAAAATGGTAACAGGTGACAGGGCCTCACCAGAACCTCCTGTGAATGAGGGACTGACCTGCCCAGGGTCTTCCATTTTTAAATTTATTTCTGAGTTTTTAGAATTCCTATTGTTGTTCAAAGCCTGTCTTCCCATGTCATGGACAAAATGCCTTCCCGTTTGTTACCATGTTTTACTAAGTGACTTCTCTCTCTTTAATAAAACCGTAGTTTTAGAATGTCAAGCAGTTATTTCATGATGCTGTGACAACTTATGAAATAAATAACAGCTTGCAGAATGCTGAATTAGAAGATTTCCGAGCACATGTGACCTCGGCTCGAAGCACTGTCCTTTTTAACAGAAATCAGCCCTGGTGACAAGAGGCACCGATGCGTCTGTGGGCTGCGTCTCAGCGAGGTCGTGTCATAATTGGAGAATTACATATTGAGATGACACCATGAGTCAGTCCAGAGGGTTCCTGTGTGCACAGACGACCCATTAAATCCACCCGAGACATGGCTTTTCGATGCGTGTTTGACAGGGGTGGGAGCCCAGGCAGATAGGAATAACGCAGTGAGTCTCCGGGAACACACACCCGTTTATTTGCTGCCTATTAATTCTGCGGGGAGCCTCTTTAAAATGCTTCTGTCATGGGGAGAAGTAGCTCAGTAAAGCCAACCACCCGGCCTGTGTTTTAAATCATTTCTGTGTTGCTTATAGTTATGCTGGGATTTCTTAGCAGCGTGAGTCACCCTGGACTCTGACGGAGAAAAGATGCATTTACATTGTCTCTATAAAACTCCGTTCTGCTATTTTATACTTATTACCCACTAACCGCCCGGTTCCGGCTCACAGTGACTCAGGGAGGCTCTCAGTGGTCAGTGTCCTCCTCGGGCTCAGGACAGCGGTCTCTCAGGCCGTGACGGGAAGGCGGAGCAGGGTTCACACGCCCCTCCTGTGCGGGCAGCTCGCTGGCTCGGTGCCGCTTTGGAGATCCCGGCTCTGAGAGCACTTCGGGTCCTTGCACGCGAAGTAGCTCTTGTTGGTTAATCACTGCATGTTCCGGTTCTTGAGGGAAATTCCATTTTCCTTAACCTTCTTTGGAATTGAAGTGTCTGCCAGGATTGAAGTGTCACCCGAGAGATGGGGTGATGGCATGGTCGGCTCTAACTCCAACCTTCTGCCTGGTAACGTCGCCCAAGTCTGCCATCCATAAAATAAGGACCGCAGTGACACTTCCTGTGTTCTTACTGTGAAAACCGAAATAGAAAGTGGGCCGTGCCTGGCACACTTCAGTCATAGCTCTTGTCAGTTATTCTAAAAATGAATGGCCGTCTTTACCGACGGGAGGAGACTCGTGTGCAGGGCGAGTCCTCGGGTGCTGCGCATGTGGGTGAATGGGGATGCACACCTTTCCCCGTGTACACGTGCCCGTCGCTGCTGCCGGACGAGCTGGGACGCCGCTCCGTGCCTCTGTGCTTTGCTTGGTGTCCTCGGCCTGTCCGAACCTGGCAGCGTGCTTGGTCTTGTTTTGTTTCGCAGGCTGTTTGCTAGTTGCCCCTCACGGGGAGGAGACAGTGAAAGATTAGTCTGGGAACGGTGTTGTCAGCTTAGACGTTTCCTCGTGCGGCTCTCTGTTCAGAAGACCGCGTGTCGGTGGAGACGTCATCGTTACATGTCCACCCAGAGGACAGCTGCCCTTGCCCTGTCAACACCTGAATCTTCTGTGTTGGATAATTCTAACGCGTCCTCACACACCTGCAGCTCAGTGAGACGGTTCCCAGCAGGCGGTCCAGGCACATGGGCAGGAACTGACTGAAGTCAGTCAGGTCAGAATGAACACGAGCTCCAAGGAGAGGTGAAGTGACTTCCTTTGTATGTGGTTTCGGCTGTGATTTCTATTCTGTACGTCCTCTGGTTAAGCCTCTGCTGTGTTACAAACATGCACGTGGTGTGGGGCTCCCAGAAGTGCAGTCATTGCTTCACAACACACTCCTCTGATGGGCAGTGTGGGCGGGTCCCTGAGATGGAAATTCAAGTTGTGGATTCAGTAGTAGGGCTGCCGGTGGGTGGTTAGTGGGCGCACCATCTATTCTCTGGGTGTCTCATCCTTTTGCTTTATTGTGAGCGGGCTTGGGCACTGGAGGTGAGGAGCTGTCTTTATGGCGAAGCCTCCATAGCTGTGGGGATAATTCTTCCAGTTCTTGGGCACGAAGCCACTCACTGTTTGTGCTTGTGTTTGATGATAATTCTCTTCACAAAGGTAGCTAAGAGTTCAAGCACAGTTCTAAATGGGGAGCAGTTTATGCCTGTTGTCACTTGGATGATGCTTTGGCATATGTTTAGCATCATTAATTTCTAGTAATCACCAATTGTCATCATTAGCAAGAACCTTGTTGAAAATGATATGTTGCAAAATGGGTATCATTGTCCTATGATGTTAGGAAAAAAAAAACAACTAGAAGGGTTTCTTAGTGTTGTGGAGAAATGTTTTTTCCATTAGAACTGGTTGTGAAACATTAGAAATTAAAATAAAGTTTAAAACCAAGAAAAAAATGAACCCTGTCTCCCCAGCCTCCTGGGCTGGGGGTTTAAAAGAACAGGCTAATTTTTGTTAAAATGCTAAAACTGGAGTTTTGATTGGTTTAGATTCTTTGCTAAAGTTTAAAGACTATGATTCATATATGATTTCTTATTATTCTAAGTGTTATTTTAAAACAGTCAAGCTGGGGGAATAATTCCATTAATCAAAATAACAGGAAATGAGAAAACAATGGCAACCTAATTTGTCTCGTTTTCAGCTGTGGATATTATAATGTGGATGACGGGGCCTCACGTATGTTGGAGTATTTGGATGCAGGCACAGTCCCTTTTCAGTATCACTGTTGGGTTCTCAGATCCAATTCCAGAATTCAGTTCATTCGTCTTGGCAGTTTTCTTCGTCATAAAACCAAACAAACATCTTGAAACACACGGTCCATTTTTCTCTAAGAATGACACACTACAACACGACTGTCACTGGTGAGTCATCCCAGGTGACCACAGTGACAGGAGCCCTGCCTGTGTCCGGCTGGTTGGGTCCGGGCCGTGATCAGTAAGGTGCTGCGTGCAGAGTCATTAGGTAGCATCACACCACCTCTGCCAATGGGAGCCTCTTCTGAAGGCCAGCTGCCCTCTGAGGGCTGAGGGGTCCCTGTGTGTGCTGGGGGACAGGCTTGCTTGTGTGCGTGCTGTCAACCCCCGATGTGAGCACAGACAGGGTCCCTTCCTTATAAAGACAGAAGGGGAGGAGCAGACCTCATAGAGTTCGAGAAGTCAGCATCCATCCCTAGAACATTAAAATGCCTCAGAGAAAGGTCGTATTTCTTTCAGTGACGCTGCAAAGCCCACACACTGCAGGAAAGAAACGCCTGCTTTTCTAAAAGCACTCTTCTCATTTTCTGATAACGCTTTATAGGAGGGAAAAAACCCCAAAACAGCGTGTGTGCGCTCAAAATACCCTGTGTCCTCTTCGTGCCTGTATTTCTGACGCCTCTGTTCCACAGCTGTGTTTTCCCCTTTGCCTGCTTTCGCAGGTGAATTCCATCCATGCCTTAAAACATGTAGGACTTAAATCCTGTAGGACTGCTATGTTCAATAGTAAAGTGTCAGTTTTAGTGAATCAGCATGTGAAAACGACTTTCTCAAACAATGAGATGCTATTTGAACACCTCCCTTCAATTATAGAGAGAAATGGGCACCTGTGCATCTAGATTAGGGGGCTAAATTTAACAACCTCATTACTCAGGTTACCTAGGATCTGCAGTCTTCCTAAACCAAATGTGTGTAGCCCTGGCTGGTGTGGCTCAGTTGGCGGAGCATCGTCCTGTGCACTGAAAGGTTGCCGGTTCCATTCCTGATCAGGGCACATACCTGGGTTTTGGGTTCGATTCCTGGTCAGGGCACGTGCCGGAGTTGCGGGCTCTGTCCCCAGTAGGGGGGCATGCAGGAAGCAGCCTATCAATGTTTCTAATCAGTGTCTCTCCCCCTCTCCCTCTCACTCTAAAGATCAATAAAAACATTTTTTAAAATGCATCCTGCTTGTGTGCAGAGAGCTACAGCTGAAGTCAGGGTCTTCGCTGACCCAGCGAGGCTACTCTGCGAAGGTCATTGTTTATGTTCTTGGGTGTGGATAAGAAAATCCATAGGAAATATGCACTTAGAAACCCAAAGGTAGAAATGAGCTGTTCTGTTGTCTCCTTTTCTCATCCAGGGGAGAGACCTTTCTAACCCAGACACCGTCCAGACAGTGCCTCTCAGAAAGGGCACCTAAAGACTCGTCTCCAGCGAACCCCGGTGCCCCGTGACAGCCGTTAGCAGTCCCCTCCTGGATGTCCCAGCTGCCTCCCAGCAGAGACCCTGACCACCCGCGCGAGGAAGAGTGGCCGCCCTCCCCACCCGCCACCCCTCATCTTAGACCGCTGTGCTGGCCCGGAAGCTGCAGGGCGAGGCCTCTCCTGGTCGGACGTTGAGGAATAAATAAAGACGCTGAACTCTAGAACTCCATGCAGATGTTCCGAATGAGTATACGTGCTCATCGACCATGGTCCCACGTTTCCTGTGATAGACGGTGGCGTTGGCAGGCACAGCAGGAGCGCACGTCTGTGCTGCTCGCAACGAGTGGAGACACTGGAAAAGAGCTGCTCACGCGTGTGGGACTGAGTGAAGCCGTGTGTGCAGGACTGTGGGGCGATGGTGGGCTGGGGTTGAGCTGACACAGTGTTACTACTATGGCCTCTCCCGTCTTAGTGGGTATTTATGTGGTGAATGAGACAGGAAGGAGGGGGCGTGCAGGTGCTGTGCATACCAAGCTGGGTGGGGCGGGGTGGTGGCCAACCCTCCCTGTTCCACCGTTAGGTTAGGTCGCCTCCCCGGGGCCCTTTGCATCCCCATCACTCCTTTCTTTCCTCCACGCCTGTGCTCAGCGTGTGGGTGGGAACACGGCCATGGGGATGTTTCTGTTCTGCTTCCAGAACAGAGCTAGTTGAACACTAAGAAAAGCAGGCTTCTTTGTTTATTCTCAGGACCTCTTGTAACAGGGCTACATTCTGCAAACTGCTCACAAAGGAAGGCTGCCCGTTGTAACGCCATCCAGGTCTGGACCATTTTGGTCATGCAGGAGAGCCCTGGGAGACTTGGGGGCCCATCACCCTGAGCTGGTGCTCTGGAACCTTCTGCTCTCTCTCTGCCCCACCCCAGCAAGTAGGCCTGTTTCTCCCTGGGCCTGGTACCCTCCTGGTGCCCTCCACAGGACGAGCATCCTCGTTCCCAGAGCATGGAGGTCCCCAGGCCCCTGGGTGGGGTGGGCGGCTCTATATACCTCTTCCTCAGTCATGCAAATGCAAGTTTTTGTGGTGGGGTTAAGGCCCCCAACAAAGGATCTGAAATCCTGCAGTGTACGCAGTGAAAATCCTATTCCACAGATACAAATATTTTCTTTTCTTGGTACCGTGACACTCGGGTGATGACGGTAACCTTTCTGAGAGTTTCAGACGTTTGCACATAGGATTTTATGCATTATCAAAAGTTACTGCTGCCTTGAATGAAAATGTTCTGTGAAATTTTTTGCAAAAGCTTTACTAGGTTTTTTTTAATTGTGAAATTTTGTAAAGGCAGGAAGTGGATTAAAATGAGCATGCTAAATATATTTTTCAAGAAAGCAATAATTTTACATGTACAGAAATTACCCTTAACCTTTAATACTGGTGAGAGCGACAGTTTACTTCATACCGTAATGGGTTAGCGCAGTTTTTGTAGAAAATGGGCTTCTGATACAAAGACTTGTTTAAACACACACACACACACACACACATACCCACCCACCCACCCTAAAGTGTGTTTCTTTTTGTTCTAATGATTTGTTGAATTATTATATTATTATTATTGTTGTTATTGTTATTAGTTAGTGTTTGGTTCTGGATTCTACTTGTTACTGAATTTAAATTACTTGACGGTTCAGGTTACTTTGCAACACTTGGAAACAATGCAATGTAACTGGCTAGTTTATATATATATGTATGTGTGTGCGTATATATATATATATATATATATATATATATACGCACACACATATATACAACACATATACATATGTATATGTGTGTATGTATATCTAAGTTTTTACTTGTTTTTCCTGATATTCTTACACCAGATATGTACCAGAATGACCTGTCTTGTCGGTGTAATTGGGAATGTCCTTGCAAATACGGTTACGCGACTGTGACTGACTGTTCTGTAAAGTTATTTTGAGCAGATACATTATGTTGCAGATACATTCCTCTGTTCACCTTAGAAACCACAATGCCTTTCTGTTGACTTACGTTTGATCATTTCGATAGTTTTTCCAAAGTGATCATTTTTGCATTTTCTGGCTTTTTGTTTCTTGGCTGAAAGTGAAAGATGACAGTTTAGGAACACACAGGGGCTGGTGACGTAGTCCTGGCCTGCATCTCTGAGTTCTAGTTATTAAAGAAAGTCTGTACCCAAAGTGACACGGAGGCATCGTGTCCCTTCTCACTGCTGGAAAGCAGCACCCAGGAGTCCCGCTGGTGCTCCGAGCTGGGCGTGTCTTCCCGGAGACTCTTCCCTGGGGAGCCTGGCGGGCTGAGGGGTGGTTCCTGGGCATTGGCAGAGGGTGAAACCATAGTCAGTGCAAATAACTGTGAGCTGCAAGGAGACCCGAAATCAGGTTTCTACTTAATGACACAGACGGGAGGGGACCCCCGAGAATGCCACCCTCTGAGACACGCCGTCTCCGGGCCTGACTGTGGTTGCTTCTTCCACTGATCATCAGTATTGTATTGGTTTGTGAATGCCTTCCTGTCAGCCCTGCCGTAGTATTTAATATGATATGTGTTTTCTTATTTATTTAGCCAATGTGTTTTAATTTGCTTTCCTTCGAACGATGATTTCCGTGTGATCTCTCCTGTAAGTCACCTCTGACTGTTCCAGACTTTTCTACTACCTCTACCGATCTGCTGTTTCCTCGATTCTTCACAGGATTTTACAGTGTTGGCATCTAATGTGACTTGGACAATAAAGGGTTTGGTTGTCTACTTGCAGCTTCTCCGTGTGTGTCCCCGGCGCTGCCAGTGGCTCCTGGCGTGGCTGCCGCTTGCTCTGCTTCTCCCGTTCATGTCTCCTACTCGTTGTCGCCTTCAGATAACACACAGATGATGAGCTGATAGAGATCTTTCAGGTTACTCACTCGTACTCCTTAATTTGAAGAATGAACATTTCAATTGTCTGAAGAATCGGCTTTCGGGCAGGTCCACTGCTCGGTCACTTTTCCGCCTGCTTCCCGGGCGTGCGTAGAGCAATCTTAGGTGGACAGCTTCCACCTTGGTCAGAACACAACACACATTTTCAGGCCCATTGGGTTTTGCCGTTTTGGTTTTGGAAAGCATTAAGTGCTTTAAGGGGTCCCCCCAATAGTTATTTATTTTTTGAACCAAGAGAGACACTGGTTTCTTGAGAAGAAGGTTTTCACAGAGATTGCACTGGGAATCCACCTGTGGCCACCTGGTGAGAGAAGGATGGTGGATCTTGCCCAGTCTGGCCACTCTGCCACAGGGCCTCTGGCATCCCACAAACAGCTATGCAAAGGCAGGTGGGCCTAGTGACTCAGCACCCCTGAGGGTGTACTGTTGGGTGCCGCAGGGAGCAGGTTGCACCTCCCTAGGGTGCCGGCCTGCTCTGGGAGCCTCCCTTCTTCCAACCGAGAGAGAGTGTGGCTCCGAGGATGAGTGTGAGCTGCATCACAGAGGGGACAGCAGCCTGTCTGAGCACTTCCCGCACTTTCACAGACACATTCCTTCTTGAAAACAAAGCCCCTCCCCGTCCCCTGCCCCCACCGCAGAGGTTTCAGGAGTGTGCCAAGGAGAGGGACCTTGTCTTTGTACCAGTGTACCTTTCCCTCTGAAGGTGTCTACCTGTAGGGAGCGCACGTGCTGCTTTGCTGATTTTGCCTTTGCTGAGTTCTAATGGCAGAGCATTTAACTCCCTGAGCAAAGAAAGGAAACAGCGACAGGCCAGGGCTTCAGGGAGGGTTCCCACACACCCAGAGCCCCGCGCGCCCGTGGGCAGTGACGGGGAGAATGTTCATTCTTCATCAATCTTGCTAATGATACTTTGAGGCAGTAAAATGCAAAAGACCATAGAATTTGTATTTCTTTTTTTAAATACAGTTTATAACATTATATTTTGTACTCTTTATATTAGAATTTGTAACTAGATTGATGTATTTAACTATTTCTGAAAAAAAAGTTCAATGTTTCAGTTGTGTGATAAAATATTTAGATAAAACATATTCTATTGGAATTTGAAATCAATAAAAACGTCTTGGCGTTCTTGAGACTTGTTAGACCTTTTTCCCCTAATTTAGAAAGTGGCTTAAATCCTCTGGTTTGTTGTTGTTGTTGTTGTTGTTGGCTGAACACGCACTGAAGGGATAGTGGTCTTTCTTTAGGCAGACGCCTTTTCAGGAGATTCACAGACTAGTTCATCGAGAAGGATGCCAAGGTGGCCGGAGCACTTTCTTCAAGTCTTCTGTGGACTCCAGGATAGACACACTTAAGCACATTTTTTGGAGGGTGACCCTGTGTTTCTCATTTCCCCCAGGCCATCTCTTATTCCCCACACAAAGCCCGCACACTGCTCTTTGACTGACTCCGAGGAAAAAGTACCAAAACCTGGGGGCGGGGCTGGGCTGGGGTTGCCAGGGTTCTCTGAGTAGAGAGCAGTAACAGGACTGGAGGCCTCAGGTGAACTAACAATTTTAATTTAAATAAGATGCATTTAAAAGGTATTAACTCTGTCTCAACCGGCAGAGAAAAGAAGGCGAAGGTAAGTCCTGGGCCGGGCGTTCACGGTGTTCCGGGAAGGAAGCGGAGGGCTTAGTGTGCAGCAGCAGCCAGGCCTGTGCCCCAGTCTGCTCCTGTGCTGGCCCGTGCACTGAGCTCACCCTCCACGCTCTGAAGGCCTGCCACTCGTGGGAACCGCAGAACCAGCTGTCCTTGTCGGGAGTGAGGCTACTGCTCCTGGGACTGAGAGCCTCTCTCCCAAGGAGGAAGTGGAGACACCACGCCCTGTATCTGAAACCCTGATGGCATGTGGGTGACAGAACAGGATCCCTGCCCAAATTGCCGTGTGTCACCTGACGTGGATAATTGCTCTGAGGTGACGTGGTGATGGTCGTGTGTTCAAGCCCCAGCAGGCACCTCCCCCAGTCCCTGGGGTCCTACAAGCACCATGCCCCTCCTCCAAGAAAGCAGCTTTCCTTCCTCTCTGTGCCCCCTGGCCCCAGGGTGAGCACTGATGCCCGGCCAGGCGCCGAGGGCCCCTGGCTGCTGGGAATTAGGAGGAGGCAGGGCTGAGAGCTCCCTGTGTCTGTGGTGTCAGGGAAGGTGCTTGATGCAAGCGTGGGGCGTGGCCGTGGCCTGGTGCACACAAACCTCAGACCTGCACGTCAGTCAGTCCACACGGCCCTGCCTTTCCCCTCTGCTGTCTTGTGAGACAACAACAGTGGCATTTCTCATCAGTTCTGATGTGTGCACTCCATCTTACCTTTCTAAAAGGTGGCTTGTTATTCAAGAGATGAGCACAGTCACTGAGAGAAAAGGTGATGTGCCCTGGCCTCTGCCTGTGTGAGGCGTCCCTGTCCCTCCCCCACGGCCAGCGGATGCCCAGGCCGAGCGGGCTCTTGGGTTGGGGATCCTCTGCGGGAACCTGGAGGATAGGACAGTCACACAGCCCTCCCCTCAGTGTCCTTGACCTGAAGAGTTAAGGCGGAGTGAAATGAGGATTTTGGGGAGAGGGCTCTCTGCTTTCTCACTTTTTTCAAGAGAAGAAGATATTATGGAGAGGCTCCCCCAAGCCATCTCTTCATGGGGGGTCTGCCGAGAGTCAGGCATCAGAACAATCCCCTGCCTTGGGAGCCAACAGTTTCAGCTTTTATTTTAAAAATTTATTTATTTATATAAGAGAGAGGAAGGGAGCAGGAGAGAGAGAGAGAGAGAGAGAGAGAGAGAGAGAAACAATGTTCCACATATTTATGCATTCATTGGTTTTATGTATGTGCCCTGACCGGGCAATGAACCCGAAACCTTGGTTTATGGGGATGACACTCTAACCAATTACCTGGCCAGGGAAGTTCCAGCTTTTAAAGGGCCAGAGGACTCTCACTTTTTTTGTACCTAGGCTTGTTAATATTCAGGTCGCAACAACCATGCCCATTTCTCTCTGTGCCTCACCATCTCCTATGTCGCGTTCTGCCTGGTCCTGGAATTACATTGAAAGAGGGTCCAGAACAAACGAGAATGTTTCTAGGACAGGGAGCCATGGATGGAAAGGGGGTCCTTTAGGGAAGAGAGGCCCCACACAGGTCAGGTGAGCAGCTGTGGGTATTTGCTGGTCTACCAGAAGAAACAGCAAGTGGCAACTTGCGGAGGTTTTGTGTCAGAACTGCGGCTGGTGGGTGGAAGGCACAGCTGCCTTGGACTTAACACACAGAATTAGTGAGGACCAGGCCAGGCAACAATGGGAGGAGCTGCCTATGGAACTGACCGGCTCCCTGCCCCTGGGAAGGCCCACAGAAGCTCAAGTTCATTTTAGAGGAAATCGGTATTAGGGTCCTTGCCTGTGGGTGCTATTAGGAACCAGAGGAGCATGCAGGTCCCATCTGATCAAAGATTTCAGGCTTTTCTGAATTGTACAGAAAGTTTCTGACATTATTCATTCATTCAACAAGTTCTAGGTGCCCACCATCGCTGAGTATGGCCCTGGGTCCTGGGATAGAAAGGGGACAGACTTCTGGAACCTGCTCTTCGTGCTCTCACCGTGGAGGAGCAAGGCAGACCTCACAGTGAACCCCCGTTCAGATGGATGCAGGCTGCAGGGATGAGGCTGGAAGAGGGGGTCGCGCCCACTGGGGAGAGAAATGAGGGGTGCAATGATACCACCCAATTGTCCAGCGTCACCAAGACCAGGTGCCACCTGCCTGAACCTTTTGAAACACTTTTATTTTATAAAATGATTTGGGTAAATACTTGCAATTAAAATAAAGTTTGTACCTGATATTAAACCTTGGTTGGCTTAGATCAGTGGTCGGCAAACTCATTAGTCAGCAGGGCCAAATATCAACAATACAACGATTGAAATTTCTTTTTGAGAGCCAAATTTTTTAAACTTCTCCTAACGCCACTTCTTCAAAATAGACTCACCCAGGCCGTGATATTTTGTGGAAGAGCCACACTCAAGGGGCCAAAGAGCCGCATGTGGCTCATGAGCCACAGTTTGCCGACCACTGGCTTAGATATTCTATAAGATCTTGGTTTGGGTGAGAAAACTGACATGTGCATTTCAGTGAGAAAAGCCTGAGGAAATGTATTTTGGGAAATCTCCGGGGCACATTTAGAACAAATTTTGAGTTGTCACATCTGACAGAAGAAACGGACCAAGATCATGATCAATTATTCCTTGATGGCACTAACTCAAAGTGAGGCTTCAGGCAGAGAGGACAACAGCGTGTATCAACGGGCAAGATAGCATGAGAAAGCCCCGCATCTACCCAGTGGCTACATTGTGGAGAGGTGTGTGCACCTGCCTGAGCTGCGGTGTGCGCTGTCCTCAGAGAGCCAGAGACAGCCGGAGGGGAGAGCCCAGGGGTCAGGGGGAACCTTTTAGTTAAGGCAGACAGGAAGGGCATGGTCCTACAGAGGATTTGTACAATGTCTTATGTTTCTTTTACATTTTAAAAAATTGATTTCAGAGACAAAGAGAGAGAGAGAATCATTAATGATGAGAAAGAATCATAGATCAGCTGCTTGCTGCGCGCCCCCTTCTGGGGATCAAGCCCACAACCCTGGCATGTGCCCTTGACCAGAATCAAACCCGGGACCCTTCAGTCTGCAGGCCAATGCTCTATCCACTGAGCCAAACCCACTAGGGCGAAGTGTCTTACTCTAGATCCAGTCTTGGGAGGTGAATTCAGAACAACCACAGGAAGCTAAGGACGGCCTGGGTGCCAGGAACGGGGGTAGAGGTTCTCAGCCGCTTTCTCTCTCACGTCTCACAGCACTCTTCAAATGAGGCTTATTAACGCATATCACAGGTGAAAAGAATAGCAGGTGAGGGCAGGGCAGCTCACCCAAAGGGACACAGCCAGTAACTTGCAGACACACCCCTGGAGTTGAGGGTGCTGGGCTCGCTCGCACTTCCCCCCCGCCCCCTGCTGGCTCTTGTTCTGCTTTGAGACAGGGCTGGCAGGTCAGTAGCTACGGTGGTCTCTGGGTGACACATTACGCTTCCAGAATGCCTGGACATCCATTACCCTGTGGATCACAGCAGAGGCCTGTGGGGTGAGGGGTGTGGGTGCTGCCGCCCCTGTCCAAGAGACGGGCAAGGACCACCACTGCGTCAGAAGGAGATGACGGGGCTTCTAAGCCTTGTGTCAGAGAGATCAACGTTTCACTTGGCTGACCAACTAACATACTGATTGGGATTCCGGAGGACCTGGGTGTGAGTTCCAGGCGTGTTGCAACCTGAACGCATGGGTCCCTGAGCCAGTTTCCCCAGATTCCTTCTCTGTTTGGTCCTTTCTTTCACACTCGAGACGTCCTCACCCCCAAAACACCACCATGGACATGCCTCCCATCAGTGTGTCCCATCCTGTGGTTCAAAGTCAACCTGCCTGAAAAAGTGGTCCACCATGGCTTTCTCCCTCCCCAGTCAGCTTGGCAGACCACCACCTACTTCATGGAAATGTCTCATGTTAAGATTAGCAAGGACCTATAATTGAATATCGTTGTTATTTTTTCCTTTTATTCTACATTTTATTCTAACTTTTTTCCTATGGAAAATTACACACACACACACACACACACACACACACACACACACACTCTTCATTCAGATTCAACAATTTCAGTTTGCCACATTTGTTGTTACTTTCACTTTGTTGTTATGATTGTTTTGAGTTGGAATATTTCAAGTAATTCCAGATATGACATTTCAAAGTAAATACTTCAATGTGCAATCCCTGAGTGTTATATATATTTAAAAACGTAATAGGCATGTAGCATTCCTTACGTTCCTTGATCCTCCAATGGTAAGCAAGAAAACAAGGAAAAATCTAGAAGTTGCATACCTGCCATGAAATGTACATTGAGGTTTTGTCTAGCAATTTACCTAAGTTCGTTTTAAAATCAGACAGTTACAAAACTTTGAAGGTTGGAAGACCCCCGAGAGACTACGCCCTCCAACATTCTCCGTTATATGGAGGGAAACTACGGTCTAGAGAGGTTCGCGACCCTTCCACAGGTCACAAGTACTTGGTGACTGCCTGCAGCTTTACTGTGTTTTTATAATATTACCCAGTAAGTGTTACATCTATCTTTCAGGTATTGTACTTTGGGCATCTTTGTCATTTCTAGTGCATTCTCTTCACCTTTTCCCTCAGTATCACACTCTTCATTTTTCTCAGTTCACTCCAACTTTCCCCAAATTACCCCTGGGTTTCTTTCCTAAGGAAATATGAAACACGCTGACCCTAGATTCTTGTTAAAGCTTCTGTGTGTGTCTGGCCCCTGACAAAGTCAGAAGCAAAGTCCTAAGATTGTCCCCTGAAGTGCAGACGCGACCAGGAGTGCACAGTCCACAGGGGTGTGTAGTCCTTGGCATGGGACAGGGGATGGCATTCCTCCCTCCTGGACGTGAGGCCCAAAGCTCACCCTCATATTTCACACCACGGTTTCTCTTCTGTTCATTCCCTTTTACTCCCCAATAATGTGCAAGATCTGACCACACAGCGGTGGCCCCAGAACTCTCACTGCAGGAAGCAGCCTGGAGGTGAAGGACCCAGTCTACCTCCTGGGCTCTGATGAGCTTTGTCCCTGATTTCTCCTCCAGAATCTTCCCTTCCTGAACTTGCTCTCTCCCGCCACTAGATGGCAGACAGTGGCCAGACTGTGAATGCAGAGTGACTCCAATTTTGAATTCACTCACCTCATTCATTACTTTTGTCAGTAAACATTTATTGAGCACCTGCTGCATGCTGGGAAGTGCGGGCTTGCTTCCAGCCAGGGGCTACCAAGGTAAAGACATGGGAAGGCGTAGGAGGGGTGTGGAGTCCTTGGCACGGGACACAGAATGGTATTCCTCCCTCCCTGGACGTGAGGCCCCACACAGCGGTGGGGAGCAGGCTTGCTGGGTTCAGGCCAGGGGCCCCATCTTCAAACACAGTTACATTGAGGATTATAGCTTCAAGCTACAGATTTTGGGGGGGCACAATCCAGTCCATAATGATGAGTATCACCCTGAGAGGAGGCTAGAGAGTCTGGGAGAGCAGACACTGGAAGAGGAGAGGGTGGCCCTACTGAGACATGGCCCAGGGACAGTGTGAGGGGAAATGGAGGCAGACAGAGGCACTGCCTTCCCTTGGCCTGAGGTTTGCTCTATGAAGACCAGCTGTGACAAAAGCTGGGCCCAGCAGGTCCAGGCCAGGAGGCAGTGCTCCAGGCCTCTCATCCCCGGATTTGATGCTAACCCGCAGTGGGCTGGGTTAGCATCCCATCCACTAGGTGCAGAGTTGGTGTTGGCTTGACAGGAGCCAGGGAGCAGAGGGGGCCACTGACAGGCTTGTCTCGAGGCTTTGGGGCTCATCCCATCGTAGTTACTCTTGAAATGTTTCATGAGGAATGTGTGAGTTCATGAATTGCCTTAAAGGAAGGGAGATGAGAATTGACTGTTGTGAATCCGATCTCCAGCACCAGGCAGGAGTGTGAGGCCCCAGCTTGTCTGCTCTTCCTGCAGGGCTAAGAGCGTGTGGCACATGAACTCAGCCCCTTCCTGATGGGCCTGCCAGTCAGCTCTGGTCAGTGACCTGGGACCGGGCGGAGCAGACTAGGTGAAAGATTACGAGTTTCTCAGAATTTGGCCAAGGTAAGGCAGGAAGGACAGTTGACATTCCAGGGCCACAATCACAGACACGTGGTGGAAGGTCCAGGGGGCAGGACACAGCCCCCTCCTCTGAACAAGCCCATTCATCTGCTGTGAATGACGCCAACCGTAGGTTTTCTGCACTTTATTACATAATAAAATAATGGGAAGATTCTGGAAAACAGGTAGCTCTTGAAGAACAATTCAAAAGTAGGTGAGTAAGCTATAAGGGCTTCCTAGATTTTCAAATTTAAGTATTTTTTTCTAGATAAAAGCTTGACAGTGACTCCATCTACAAATACAATTAATTTCATTTGTTCTAGAAATAGTGCTCAATTTGAGAAAGACAGCTACTATTTTTGGTTATCACTCGAAAATATTGCTGAAGCCCCATTAAATCCTGTATTTTTCTCTATTCTGGTAAAAAAAATATGCAACATCATAGATGTCCTGGGAAGTGGGCTATGTGCTGTGGTGGATAAAATATTATCCTTGACAAGACATTTGTGCCTCTTGGACCATCTTTTCTTAGATCTTTGCTCAGTTTGTTCTCTCGCTGCATTCAGCTCTCAGCTCAAATGCCTGTCCTCTGAGGGGCCTCCGCACACTGTCTTATCTAAAATGAAGCCATCCCTCATTCTCTAGTGTATCCCTAGTCACTCACCTGCTCTGTTTTTCTCCATAGTGCTTACACTATATATCATATATGTATATATATTTATATATGCATGCATATGTGCATATGCATACATTTGTTGTTTATTGTATTTGTTTTCCACTAAGGTGTCTGTATCTTTTTATTTTTCATGGATCTGCAAATTTATTAGAGTAGGTTTGTCCTTCTTTCTTTTTCTCTAAATTATCTCCTCTATCACTATCTTCTCCAGGGGCAGGGATTCTGTACAGGAGGGGGTAAGACCCTGATAATATCACTATCACTATCATCACCATCACCATTACCATCACTATCACCATCACCACCACTATCACCACCACCATCACTGTCATCATCACCATCACCATCACCACTACCATCACCATCACCATCACCACCACTATCACCACCACCACCACCATCACCATCACCACCACCATCACCACCACTATCACCATCCCCACCACCAGCATCTTTATCACCATCATCACTACCATTACCATCATCACCACCATCATCATCACTATCATCATCATCACCATCACCATCACTATCACCATCACCACCATCACCACCACCACTATCACCACCACCATCATCATCACCACCTCCACCTCCATCACCACCATCACCATCTCTATCACCATTACCATCACCATCATCACCACAACCATCACCACCATCACCATCACCCTAGTGGCAAACAATTTGAGGACAAACACCTTGCTGTTGGCCTTTTGCTGGCTCATCCAAAGGGAAACTTCTAAGTGGAATCTTCTCTGCCTTCCAGCCCCTGTCTCCATCCCATAAATGTCACCTTAGTGCTCTATAATGGAGAAGGAAAGAAAAGAAAATATGGGAAAGAAAAGGAGCCTTGGTTTCTGTTATTGCTCACACCAAGAGTTTCACCATAATGTAGGAGGACCCATGGCACTGGCTGAACAACCCAGGTGTTTGTTAGGGGCAGGCCAGTGGAACTTCCAGAGGGTGAAGTTTCATTAAGGGGAGGATCTCCAGAGCTTTCTATCTTCCAATGTCATGGCACACGGGCATTTATGTGGACACATGGAAATGGAGCAACTACAATGAGTATTTTCTGGCACTCACTACATGCTCTTCACTAAGCTCTCACCTGGATTGTTGCAAGGCCGCCTGGAGGTGCAGCAGGGAAATATTTCTATCTGTTTTATGGCTTTGGAAACTGGACACGTGGGGAGGGGGGCTTTGCTGACACAGCCCCTTGACCCGGAGCAGGGCTGGCAGGTTACTTTGTTCTCTTCCCCCATGTTTCTGCTCTGATATCACCTTTAAACCTCAGCTATGTCACTTTCCCGATGGATTGGCAGGTGCTGTTGGTTCTAGGGACCCATACATAGCCAGCACCCAAGACTCAGCAAAGAGGGTGATTCATTGTCTACACACCTCACTCAGGAGATGGACATGTTACGTGTGTGTGCATAGTTTGACATTCACATTCATGTCTCCCACCCTTCACTGATAGGGAAGGAAACAGTTTGACTAAATGCTATGGGTGATGAGAAACCAAGATGGCGGCATAGATAAACACCTAAACTGCTGCCTTGCACAACAATTTCAAAACTACAACTAAAAGACAAAACAGACATCATCCAGAACCACAGGAAGGCTGGCTGAGTGGAAATTCTACAACTAGAAGGAAAGAGAAAAGCACACTGAGATGCAGAGGAGCTGCAGGAGGCAGAGGTACAGAGGCGCGTGCGTAGAGGACTGGCAACTGAGTGCGTGGCTGACTTTCTCAAGCGGGAGGGAGACAAAAGCTCCTGACTGCTCTGAACTCTGGGGACCCAGACTCATATGAGATGAAACGACTGTCAGGAAAGAGAAAAGCACACTGAGACTCAGAGGAGCTGAGGAAAGCAGAGGTACTGAGGCACGTGCGTGGAGGGGGCAGGCAACTGAGAATGAGGCTGGCTTTCTCAAGCAGGAGGGAGACAAAAGCTCCTGACTGTGCTAAACTCCAGTTCTGGGAGAGACTCTGGGGACCCAGACTCATTATGGGAGAAAGTGGACTGTCTGGCAGTGGGCGGAACTCGAGGGGGGCTTTTCTCAGAGGTGCTTGCAGTAATTACCATGGGACACTGAGACTCAGGGGCCTATTAGGGCAGGGCCAACGGGAAACCAATGCTGTCTGCTCTGTCCTGTGACTCCGCCCCATCCAAGCTGAGCACAGAGGCTTTTGCAAGTCTTGTTTCATAAGGGTGTCTCCAGCACAGAAGTTCTCCCAGCATAGACACAACTGATCCTCACAGCCAATTGGCCTGGAGATCAATTCCTCCCAGTGATACCAACAACAATCAAGGCTTAACTACAACAAGACTGTGCACACAGCCCACAAAGGGGTGCACCAAGAGTGTCCACCTCAGGTAACTGGGGTGGCTGAGCCACTGGACCCTATAGGACACCTGGCACACAAAGCCACTCTATCAACTCAGGGAAGCAGCCAAAATGCGGAGACAAAGAAACAGATCACAAATGAAAGAAACGGAGAAAAGCAAAGGACTGGATATAGAGTTCAAAACCACGGTTATAAGGTTTTTCAAGAATTTTCTAGAAAAGGCCAATAAATTTAGCGAGAACTTCGAGGATATGAAAAAGGACCAACTAGAAATTAAACATACACTGACTGAAATAAAAAATATTATAATGACTGAAATAAAAAAATATTATATAGAGATCTAACAGCAGACTAGAGGATTGCAAGAATCAAGCCAAAGATTTGAAATACAAAGAAGCAAAAAACACTCAACTGGAAAAGCAAAAAGAAAAAAGAATCCAAAAATATGAAGATAGTGTAAGGATCCTCTGGGACAACTTCAAGCATACCAACATCAGAATTATGGGGGTACCAGAAGAAGAGAGAGAGCAAGATACTGAAAACCTATTTGAAGAAATAATGACAGAAAACTTCCCCCACCTGGTGAAATAAATAGACTTACAAGTCTAGGAAGCGCAGAGAACCCCAAACAAAAGGAATCCAAAGAGGACCACACCAAGACACATCATAATTAAAATGCCAAGAGCAAAAGACAAAGAGAGAATATTAAAAGCAGCAAGAGAAAAACAGTTAGTTACCTACAAGGGAGCACCCATACGACTGTCAGCAGATTTCTCAACAGAAACTATGCAGGCCAGACGGAAGTGGCAAGAAATATTCAAAGTGATGAATAGCAAGAACCTACAACCAAGATTACCCAGCAAAGTTATCATTCAGAATTGAAGGTCAGATAAAGAGCTTCATAGATAAGAAAAAGCTAAAGGAGTTCATCACCACCAAACCAGGATTATATGAAATGCTGAAAGGTATTCTTTAAGAAGAGGAAGAAGAAGAAATAGGTAAAGATAAAAATTATGAACAACAAATACATATCTATCAACAAGTGAATCTAAAAATCAAGTGAATAAAAAAAATCTGATGAACAGAATAAACTGGTGAATATAATAGAATCAGGGGCATAGAAAGGGAGTGGACTGACAATTCTAGGGAGGAAAGTGGTGTGGGGGTGCGGGAAGAGCCTGGACCAAAATTGTACACCTATGGATGAGGACAGTGGCAGGGGGGATAAGGACAGAGGGTGGGGTGGGAACCAGGTGGAGGGGAGCTATGGGGGAAAAAAGAGGAACAATTGTAATAATATGAACAATAAAGATTTATTAAATTAAAAAAAAATAAATGCTATGGGTGATGTGTATGACTCTTTTGAAATAGTGTGTCCTTGTGAAGCATTCACCTGAACTCAACCTGAAATAACCAAAAAAAGAAAGTGTGTAGCTGAAGCCATTGGTGCTGCCCTCTGACCTTGGGATGAAAACCATGTGTGTCCTTCACATGTTGTCATACGTTGTCTGTTTTTCTCCCACGTGAGAGTGATTTGGTGTGATGATTGGAGTAGGACATCTCTCTGGGACTGGGCTAATGCTTTTAGGGGTGGGGACTGTCAGCTAACACACACAAGAACACACAAGTAGTGCAGAGAGCAACACAAAGAAAGGCATCATCCCCACAAGGGGATCTAGGCCAGAGCTGCCGCCCTAGGTCTGCAGTGGGCGGGCAGGCTTGAGAGGAGTTCCCCGGGAAGAAGACGATGTCACTGTTACAGAGTTCAACCCTTTTCTCTCTTGAAAAATGTTCCTTTTATAGGTTTGTCTTGGCAGCAACACTCAAACTGTGCAAGTGATTTTGGAAAAAAAAAAAGTGGGCATTTCCAGTAATCTGGTTCGGAGAAGCGAGATGACACCTGCTGCTTTCAATTGACTCAACTTCACCATAGAGATGAGGTTAATGAAAGAAAGACTTTCACATGGGGAGATGTCATCAAAATGGCCTTAATATTGATGAAGTATAAGAGTGATGAGAGGAAGCGCGCCAGGCAGCCGAGTTCTCAGCGCGGAGCCGCTGTCACCAGCCCCCGCCCGCGTGGCCGGAACCTCTGCTTGTCCTCACCTGCTACGTCAGGGTTCCCAGGAGAGGAACACCTCACACTGGGGAGGGGCCCCATCTTGGAGCACCACCCCAGCCCCGGGGAAGTCACTCAGTGTCCCTGAGTGGATAAAGTACCTGGCATCAGTTACCCAAGCATCTCCGTTGCCCCGCCAGCAACAGCCTAATCATGGACCCTTGTGTGATGGTTTTGGCATCTCACACCCATGTTTACTTTAAAGCCACGTCGCCATGGTGAATGCTAGCCTGTCTAATGAAGTACTGTGGTATAGGCGGTGGCCTAGTTTTAGATTGAGTAACACTATTCTTTTAAATGAATTGGTGGGAAAGAAACAACGGGAGAGTGTTCTGTGTGCTGTGTCTCTAGCTAGCAATGGACAGTCCAACCCTCACAATGTGCCTCCTGAAGTGGAGCACCTCTGCATCCCCATGGCTGCTTTGGCACCGCGTTTCCTATGACCCTTGGAAACAGAGAAGGAGGCTGTGGCCACGGCTGGCTCTGCACATTGGAAACACATGAACAGGCTGGTCACCAATGGAAGGAAGGAAGCCTGTCCACAGCCACAGCCACAGCCACAGCTACAGCCACAGCCACAGCCACAGCCACAGCCACAGCTACAGCCGCAGCTACAGCTACAGCCACAGCCACAGCCGTCTTTCTGCCTCTGGCCTCCTCTGCTCTAAGTTTTGGGGTTTCCTTAGTGTTTTTCTTCTTCTTTTTCAGTTTGCAGTAGTGTCTTTATTTATTTATTTTTATTCCAAATGACTTCCCTTTAATATTAGACTAAACATGTTAGTTTTTTTTAAAAAAAATTAATAAAGAAAGGTAAGCAAAAAGAAAAGTAATAGTCTGAATCTGCAATCCCACCTTGAAGGGGTAACTGTGAGCATTTCAGGACTCTAACCCCAAAGGGCTTTTATATGTGACATGATACTAAGCTAACAGGATGTGTTATAGCCTCTAAAAGGGTTATATTTGACACACTGTTTTATACTGTTTTAAAATCTATTATGTGAGCGTCTTCCATGCCAATTCATGCTCACCTGCAATGCCTGTGTAGTGTTGCAGAGCCTTCTGTGTGTGGGTGTGTCATTTACTTAACCCGCTCTGTTTGGGTGGGCCTAGAGGTTATTTTCCATTTAAAAATAATATGGTTTATATTTCATCCCTTCTTCAGTCTGTACCTCAATTTGAAATGGCCACCCTTTAAAAGGCTGGGTGAGACCCTGAGGAAGGGTCTGTTCATCAGCCTCTGCTCTGGTTGAGTGTGGTGGGCCCATTTGCCCCCTAAATGTCTCCCCAAACATTTTATGCATTTCCTTTTAAAGCAGGTCCCCTTTTTTGGGTTAACCCTCATCTGAGGATATTTTTCCCATTGATTTTTTTTTAGAGAGAGTGGAAAGGAGGGAGGTGAGAGAGAGAGAGAGAGAGAGAGAGAGAGAGAGAGAGAGAGAGAGAGAAACATCGATATGAGAGAGACACATCAATTGATTGGTTGCCTCCTGCATTCACCCCGACCGGGGATCAAAACTGCAACCCAGGTATGTGCCGTTGACTGGGAATTGAACCCGGGACCCTTTGGTGTGCGGCTGATGCCCTAACCACTGAGCAATGCCAGCCAGAGCAGAGCAGGCCCCTTCTTTTAAATTTTGTTTTTAGTGATGATATCACTTATTGTCTATTTGCTGTTCTGGTTTTGGGCCCATTCTCTCATCTCTGGTTAAAAACAAGGAGGTAACAGTTTGGAATGTAAACCAATCTGTGCGTTTTAGTGACCTTAAATGAGCCGAGCCCAGCCCAGGAACCCTCGAATGATCTCCTTTCCATATCTCTGTCGCACCTTGGATCTGGGTAACCAAGGAGCAAGGAGCATATGGTCCTGTCTGCTGTCTCCTACCCTTCCACTCATCACAGAGCCTTTCATTGTGCTGGGTTAAGTGTTCGTCAGTTCCTGCAAGTTTCCACTGTTTTCCCCAGGTATCAAATGCTGATGGTGCTGGCGATGTGAGCCTCTACCCCCCTAATTTGTTTAGCATTCTCTGCAATAGATTTCATTGGAAAAAAAAAAAAGGTTTATTTGTTTTGACAAGCCCATGTGCCACCATCATGTTGTGCCATGTCATAATATAAAATAGTCCCTGCAATTAGCTCAGTGGTACTATGACTTGGAAAATGACTGCTTTATAATTTTTGACAATTTGAAATTCAACCAAAGTGCTCCCTACCAACACCCTCGTTTATGAGATGATGTTTTTTTGGTTTCAATAAGGCAGGAGCCAAGATAAACCTCCGTTTCTACCCATCACAAGCAGCAACATAGAGAGCACCCCTGGCAGGGGTTGGACACAGAACGTCCTCAGAAAGGATGGTGGAGTGGAAGGAGACTGCCCTGCTCAGCGTTCTGATGCCTTATCTGGCACTACTTCCCGAGAGGGACACCGGGTACCAGCTGTTGAAGTCCTGTCTCCTCCGTCTCTCAGCCCAGATTTGGACTTAGGTCTGAAGTATATACTTACAAGGATTTCTAGTAATTCCTTCCAGAATAGTAATTATTTTGTGTATTTCTTGACATTTCTGGTGCCATTTTAGCAGTCAGATGTTTTAAGGAAAAAAAAAGTTAAGTTATGGGATAAAGATATAGGCAATAGCACATCTTCTCTTTTTTTTCTAACACTCCCCCAGGACTTTTGGAGGATGCATGTGATAACTTTGCAAACATAAATCACCTGCATCAGGAAGGAGCGGGAACAGCAACACGATTCTGCATTTGCTCTCGACACCACGGAAACGCCGTGCTCTGTCAGACCACTAGGAGGCTTGCTTCATGTCTTTGTGATTGTTAAGTAAAAATAGAGAGCATGTATTGTCTGTTCGGTAACATGTCTTCCTCACTTAACATGCTTTGTAAATAATAGCACTAACAATAGAGCAGCTGCATCTTGAAATGTCTTCTGACCATTTCTCTCCCACCGAGTTCAAAGCTGGCTTTTCCTCCCTCCTCCCCCATCTTGCTTTATTTTGGTGGCATTTCAATGACTTATTTTAGTCTAAACCCTATTGTGTTCTTCATAGACACATCTTCTTTATATCTACCAACAACCTAGGTAGCATGACTGTATTGTTTGCACTTTGGAGATTTGGAGATATTAACATCTCCACTCTGAGGCTGAGAGAGGCTAACTTATCAGATGTTACCCAATTAAGAAGTGGTAGAACTGGAATTTGAACTTGGGTCTGTCTGGCCCCGGAGTCTGCTGTTCTAATGTGCTGGGTGCATCAGACTCCACAACTGGGACAGCTGGACAGTCACAGGTCAATCTCAGACAATGCGAATACTGCGTGCAAAGGAGAAAAGTCCTTGCTAATAGATGCCGTCACAGAAGCCTTGCCCACTTTGCCATTCATTTTGCTGGCAAGTTCAATGAGCACCCACTACATGCCAGTCCTTGTGTTGGGGACAGGGTGTCAGGCACATGTAGTTAGTGGTGGCCCCATCTCTTCATTAAGAGACTGAATACACAAAGATAAGAAAGATGTTTTTCTGACTCAGGGAGCCAAGGTTGCAGGTGGACAAATGGGCTTGCAATTAGTACAGGTTGGGACATGTGGATGGGAAGGTAGGAGGTGGTGGGTCACTAGAATCAGCAAACCTCTCCAGGAAGCCTTCCGCAGAAAGGCTAACTGGGCAGGGTGTGCAAGGGTGAGGGGTGAGCAAGGGTCAGCCATGGCGAAGGGGGGCAGGCGGTGCCCCACTCTCTCCAACTAGTCTGCAGTTGTAAGGACACCACAGGCCCCCGGGGGAGCCCTGCAGTCCAATGAGGTGGGCCCAAGCTTCTGATGAAGCAGGTTTTGAAAATCACAAGCTGTGGAGAGCGGCTACAGTGTTTGGACAGGTTCAAGCCTTGGACTAATGAGAAGGCACAGTCCTCTCATGGCAAAGCCACGTGCAAGTCCCAGCTTGGAGGGCAAAGCCCTCCCAGCACAATGATAGCCAAAGGCTATAGTTGTAAGCTTGAGCTTATGGTCCGAATCTGTAGCCCCATGTGGCTAAGTGATAGGGCTGTGGGAGGTGCAGCAAGTAAACAAAGCTTGATCAGGTGCATGTAATTGAGTAGATTCGAAACCCACGAGAATGTTGTAAACATCTTGACCACGCCCTTACTTTGCCTCATGGAATCTGGCTATAAAATAAGGACTTGGCTTGCAGGTAGCGTCGCTGTCTCTCCATCAGAGAAGCAGCGTCCCACCGAGACCCAGCTTTCACTCTCTTGTCTGTCTTTTCTAAATCCTTCTCCGCCCCACGCCCCCCTCAGGTTCACCCTTGGCCGTGCTGGCATGGCACAGTAAGCCAGTGCACAAATGTCAAATTGTTTTCCCTCATCATTACTCAGTGTTGCCATTTGAAAGCTACAATAGTTGAATTTTGAGTAGACCGTACACCTAAGAAGTTAGTCTAACAGTTCGAGCCTTCAGAAAATATCCATCAAAGATTTTGAGCAAAGCTCTGACTTCTAACATCTTTTTTTCTCTTTGTTTGGTAAGTTGTTTTCTGTAAAGAAGGAATAGCTGTAAATAAAATCTTCTTCAAGCCCAAATACATCTTGGTAGCATGGTCGGCCCACTGGGGTCAGTATAGGAACCCGTGGCTGGACCTGTGTTGATTACCTTTATCTCACACAGGTAGGGAGAAGATCCCATACCGAGGATACTTTACAATGTAGAACATATTCGCACAAACTTCCAAATAATCTCCAAATCAAACTGCTCTGACGGTTTTGCTGCACTTCTGTCTGATGCCATGGCCGCGAGGCGCGGCTCCCTGAGGTGGGCGGAGAGTACTGAGCACAGAGTACAGTTCAGGAAAGGATTGTCCTCTTCCCTTAACTGGAGGCAGAACTTCCTCTGATTTTTACTGTAGTTTTTTTGTATTTAATAAACAGGAACTTGACAAAGCACGACACTATAATCATCTCATAATACCCATTTCACCCCATAAAATTATTCTATGCAGTCTGAAAATGTTGAATATGTCACTATTAGAAAAGAGGAACATAAAACTCAGTGTATAATATTAAACCTCACAACGTGACACAATGTGATCAATCACACTCCTGGAGATATTAAAGTTTCCTCGTTTTTCTTTAATTTTGCGTTTTTAGTGTAACGGAACGAGATGAAAGCAGCAGGCTTTTGTTCACAATCTCCTGGCCGAGAGTGGCAGAGAAGTTACAAGTCGAGTGATGACACTCACATCACGTGAAGCCCTAATATTTCATAACGTTTCAAGTGGACGCCTGAGATTTGAGGTCCTGAGTAGTATCAGCCTGGGATCAGTGTGGATGGTCCGGTAATTCCAGAGCCTGTGCATGAAACCACCATGGAATCATGGAAATGATTACAAAAAGGCTTGAGTAACTGGAAGAAACAGAGATATTCCTCTTGGAAGTTTCAGTTTCTCTCTGTGGTTTTTTATGAACTCTCTGAACATTATATTTTAAAGGCAGAGCAACCTGTCAAACTGGGAGCTATTTTTTAGAAAGCATGTCCTACACTTTTCTTGTGGAAGGTGGATCCCACGTTCATGATTTGGCGTGGAAGGGATAGCTTAAAGAAAAAATTAACACACTATTTCTCCATTGAACACCCCTCTCCAGCAAACGTATTGTAAACGATGTTCAAAGTTTCAGAATCCTTGGATTCTCTGGCAGAGGAATTCCAGTGAGGAGTCTGCAGTCTGCTCTTTAGTGGACCTCTGCCATAGTGATGGACACCTTTTCTAGCTTCAATTATATATATATATATATATATATATATATATATATATATATATATATATATATATATTATATATATATATAAAATTCCCTCTGCAAACTGGCATTGAGGTGACAGACCTGTTGGGCTACCATGCGAATGTTGAAGGATGGCAGGATGGCAGTCTGGGGCAATCTACCCACTTGGCTAATACCCACAGGCCAGGCAAGGACTCTGCCCACACCCCAGGGACAATGTCATTTGGCAAATTATAAAGAGATTAGAGGCCCAGTGCACAAAATTCGTGCATGGGGGGCTGTCCCTCAGCCCAGCCTGCACCCTCTCCAATCTGGGACCCTGCTCACAATCCAGGACTGATGACTCCCAACTGCTTGCCTGCCTGCCAGACTGATCACCCCCTAACCACTCCCCTGCCAGCCTGATTGAGGCCTAACTGCTCCCCTGACAGCCTGTTGTCCCCTAACTGCCCTCCCCTGCAGGCCTGGTCACCCCTAACTGCCCTTCCCTGCAGGCCTGGTCACCCCTAACTGCCCTCCCCTGCAGGCCTGGTCACCCCTAACTGCCCTCCCCTGCAGGCCTGGTCCCCCCCAACTGCTCTCCCCTGCAGGCCTGGTCCCCCCTAACTGCCCTCCCCTGCAGGACTGGGTCCCTCCCAACTGCCTTTCCCTGCAGGCCTGGTCACCCCCAACTTCCCTCCTCTGCCGGCTTGGTCACCCCTAACTGCCCTCCCCTGCAGGCTTGGTCGCCCCCAACTGCCCTTCCTTGCAGGCCTGGTCCCTCCCAACTGCCCTCCCCTGCAGGCTTGATCGCCCCCAACTGCCCTTCCTTGCAGGCCTGGTCCCTCCCAACTGCCCTCCCCTGCTGGCCTGATCGCCCACAACTGCCCTCCCTTGCAGGCCTGGTTCCTCCCAACTGCCCTCCCCTGCAGGCTTGATTGCCCCCAACTGCCCTTCCTTGCAGGCCTGGTCCCTCCCAACTGCCCTCCCCTGCTGGCCTGATCGCCCACAACTGCCCTCCCTTGCAGGCCTGGTTCCTCCCAACTGCCCTCCCCTGCTGGCCATCTTGTGGTGGCCATCTTGTGTCCACATGGGGGCAGGATCTTTGACCACATGGGGGCAGCCATCTTGTGTGTTGGAGTGATGGTCAATCTGCATATTACTTTTATTAGATAGGATAGAGGCCTGGTGCACAGATGGGGGCCAGCTGGTTTGCCCTGAAGGGTGTCCCGGATCAGGGTGGGGGTTCCCTTGGGGCGTGGGGCAGCCTGGGCAAGGGGGCTGTGGTGGTTTGCAGGCTGACCATGCCCCCTGGTGACCCAAGTGGAGGCCCTGGTATCTGGGGTTTATTTATCTTCTATAATTGAAACTTTGTAGCCTTAAGTGGAGGCCTGGGCCAGCCAGGGCTGCAGAAGCTTGGCTTCCTCCATTGCTGCAGGCAACCCTAGCCTCCTGCTCTTTCCAGTTCCATGGCTGCCGCCATTTCTGTTTGGGTTTATGTATCTTCTATCATTGAAACTTTGTAGCCTTGAGTGGAGGCCTAGGCCAGCAAGGGCAGGTGGAAAGCTTGGCTTCCTCCATTGCCGGGGAAACCCAAGCCTCCCTCCTGCTCTCTGTGGCTGTAGCCATCTTGGTTGGGTTTATTTACATATTTGCTCCTGATTGGCTGGTGGGCATGGCTGGTAGGCATGGCTTGTGGGTGTAGTGGGGTGATGGTTAATTTGCATATTACTCTTTTATTATATAGGATACTAATGCAAAATGGAGACTCCCGTGGCTGGCAGCCTGCTCCTAGAAGGTGACGATGCAGTAATTCAGCATGTCCTTCCCATTTCCAGTAAATTTCCACCACTTCACGTCCTACTGAGGCCATTTGATCAAGGCTGACTGAACAGGAATAGTTCTCTTACACAGGGACGTATAAATGGGGGCAGGTGGCCGAGGTAGTTTGGGTAAGTGGCCACTATTAATGTTATTGGAAAGATCCCCCTAGATTTTGTCCCTGGTGTGAAAGCCTCACCCATCTGTAAAGGGTTAACTGGCCTCCCATGAATGGGACACCATCACCAACAAAGTAATATTGTTCAACGCACCGTGCTTTGAATTCAGAGTTCAGGCAGAGTCTAGACTAAAGGCCAAACAAATTTACAAAACCTCATGCGTCCTATGGAGGAGCATTTTAATGGAAGAATATGTAAATATGGCACTAATCAGAGGTTCTGGAATTCCAAATGCCATAAAAGGTTATGACCCAAAGCCCTATTAATATACCAGTGAGGGCGTAGACGAACTCCTTTTGAATGACAGCTAACATGGGGTGTTTTGCATGAAAAATAACCTCTAATAAGTGACCTCTGCTTTTTTCTTTTCAAATGGGTGACAGTAATGAGTGGGAAAGGGGGAGCTGCCTGCACCCCCGTTGCTATTTACACCTTAAACAGAGGAAGGCCTTCCTGATGTTGGCTTCTGCTCAGGGTGATGGAGAGTAGAGGATTCATCACAGAGAACAGTTTTTTCTTTTCCATTGTTTTTTGAGGGGTGGGGGGGGGGTGCTTCCCAATGAGCTCCAAGTGAAAGAGACAGAAACTCAAACATGTGCAATGCCGTTAAAGGGAGTGTTTCATTTCCTAAAGCATCCACCCCATTCCGTGGCAGGGAGTGTGGAATCCCCGGGAACTCTGGTACCACCTCTCCCACTCAGTCCATGACCTCTGGCCTATCAGATCTGTGTCTTTTCAGGGGACGGGGATGTTTCAGCAGCTCAGAAGCCCAGCCAGGGGATCCTGTTTTCCTGGAGGTTGCTTTCCATGCACAGAAAGTTCTGGTATTTTCCCAGGTTTCAGCTGGATCAAAAAAGCAACATTAAATAACGGAGATCTCCTCTCCTCTTCCCACATCACGTGACTGACTTTCATATTCTTTTCTTAAGAAAATCAGTGTACTCTCAGCTTGCCTTAGTAAAGGGTCCATCCTGTTTGCCTTTTGTTGCTCAAAGAATTTGACCTGAGCTTGCTTTGGTTTCATGCACCAGATTTAAGGCCAAGACACTCTCCTGGGTCCCGGTCGTGTCCGGAGGTTTCTGATGAACTACCTCATGGTGTTTGGCCAGAAAATTTTTCTATCCAAAATTTAATCAGACTGCTACCAGTCATATCCCTTTTAATTTTATTTCTTGAGTTCTCTCCAAATCCAGTGTTTGTCCTGTGGCAACGTGTGTGATGCACGTCTGGCTCCACATTTTCATTTTCTCCCCACAGACGCTTCCCTGCTCTGAGTGCCTGGCTTTTCCCGGCCCCTCCTCCTGCTGCTGACATTCTCTGCATGCTTCCCACATCCGTGCTGGGGTTCTGGGTGAAGACAGTAGGCCTCTTAGATTTAAATTGTGACCTAAGTCCAGCCGGTGTGGCTCAGTGGTTGAGTGTCCACCTATGAACCAGGAGGTCACAGGTTCGATTTCCAGTCAGGGCACATGCCTGGGTTTTAGGCTCCATCCCCAGTGTGGGGCGTGCAGGAGGCAGCTGACCAATGATTTTCTGTCATCACTGATGTTTCTAGCTCTCTTTCCCTCTCCCTTCCTCTCTCTGAAATCAATAATAAAAAAAAAGATAAAAATAAATTATGATCTAAGACCTCGGGGAGGGCGGGGAGGGCTGGGAAGGGAGAGTGGGCAGACGCTGTGTCCCAAAGTCCTGATGTCACAAGTTTCTGGAAGAACACAGATTACTGTGGAAGCAAAGCCGATGTGGAACTCTAAGCTGGAAGAGCACTTTGCCTTCCCTGGGACTGGCACCTGGTTTATTGCTACAGAGCATGATGTGTCTTTCGGTTTATCCCATTGCCTCTCTGGCCCCGGGCTTCCGGTGCCATTGCCAGGCCTGGGAGATGGCTTGTGATACTCCCACCTTTCAAAGCAAATTCAGGTGGGGTTTCTCTCTGCCTGTTTTTCTCAGCAACTAAATCCCCCCACAATGGAAACAAAAATAAACCTTTTTATCCCCTCGATTTATTGGACTTGTAGTGTTTGTTTCTAAGGCCTCTGAAGATTGTCCCAGCATAAGCAGGTCGAGTGGGACAGAAAGTAACCATGACAACAAGCACAAAGATCACAGCCTCTATTCTCCTCCCAATTTCCACAGAATAGACGGCGCTGTTTACGTATTTGAGTAAATTTGAGCCCCACGCCAAAACCTGACTTTTCCCTTTGGGGCCAATGGACTTCAACACAGGTAAGGAGGGAGTGGGGATGGTTTCCTCCAGGCAGGTTCAGAGTGGCAGAAGCATCTTCTGTGTTGTTCTTCCATGTTTCAGAGACAGGACTCTGTCAGACGTCTGGCGGAAAAGCCAGTGGCCACGCTGGCTTCCATCATCGGCGATCCGTTCCTCGGGGAGAAGGGAACACCTGTCTGCGGTGTGAGTTCCGCACTCCCTGTCTCGAACGTGTTTCGATTAATGAGCATTTATAGAGGGATTCGGCACCTCAAAGTGGGTGAAGAGTGGATTTCTTATTCCCCGGGAAGCCAGATCACTGATTCTTGATACTTTGAATGAAGAAAAATAGTTAAAATCAGGCTAAGAAAATGATTATGCTTTGATGTAATTTTAGAGTGAACTAATCTTTGTGTTCTATTTGTTCCAATTTTTGAAACTTACTGGCCTTTATTGCTAGCACATCATCACACATAACATGCGAAACTTACCATTTGAGACTTAAATTTTCAAGTCTGTCCGTTTTGAGAAAATAAATGACAATCGAATCCTCCGTCTGCAGGTGGGTGAGCTTCCTGTGGATGAGCCACCGTGTGGCGAGGGTCCCAGCCTCAGGTTTTCTCTTCTGGAAGACGGCAGTGTTTGCTTTGGACTAATACCCGCCAGTTTTACCATAGTGTCAGCAAACCTTCACTTCGATGATACGACTGCTACAGAATCAGCACACTGCCATCTCAGAACAGAGAATTTGTGATTCTGCACATTACCACTCTCCTATGTGAAAATGATTTCCCTTTCTCCAGGCCCTGAGGGCACTTTCCTCTGTTTGCTTCTAGGAACTTCATACCTTCGCTTTTATGATTAGGTAGATGCTGCACAAGTTAATTTTTGTGTATCATGTAAAGTAGAGGTTGAGAGTCCTTATTTTTTACATATGTATATCCAACTTCTGCCGAACTGCTAAAAAAGAAGACTATGGTTTTCCATTTACTAGTAATTGCTCTGATATCTTTCTCAAAAGTACTTGCTCACAGAAGTGTGGGTGTATGTCTGGAGTCAATATTCTTTAATGTAATAGAGCTGGAGAGCATCAGCATTGGTTAACCTAGCTGGTGTCACAGAAGTGCTGTGATGTGGTCGTGGGCTGAGAGTAGGCAAAGACACAGAGTTTTTCCTATTCAATAATAAATTACATTTCTTTTATACATGTAAGTCTATCAGATGTTTGATTTCATTTGTGTTAGTTTTGGTAAAATTGTGTTGTCCAGGACTTTGTTCAGTTCATCTAATTTCATGGGTAGGACTTTTTTACTTTGAGACTTTTTTTTTTTAAATTCAGACTCTTTAATTGTGATGAGGATAGCATTTTAACACACTGTATTTTTAGAGCCGTTTTAGGTTCACAGCAGGATTGAATACTACTTATTTTATGTTTAATTTGCTCTTCCTTTTATAGATTTTGAAGGTGAAATCTTAGGTCATTTATTTTTAAACCTTTCTTCTTTTCTAAGAAAAACTTTTAAATTTATCAGTTTTCCTCTAAGCACTGCTTTAAATTCCTCTAACAATTTTTGATCTGTTGTGTTTTTTATCATACCCTTGAAAATATCTTCTAATTTCTTTTTATATTTACATGTAGTCCTATTGGTGTTCTCCAGAGAAACAGAACCAGTAGGGAATAGAGAGTCTATTATTAAGTGGGTAGTTTTCACTAAACTGGGAAATTTTCACCCATTATTTCTTACCTTTTTGAAATTCTTCTTCAGGTCTTTGAAATCCTTTCTCTCTGTTCTCCTTTTCTATTACTCAGATTGCATTATTATATTAAGCTGTTTTTAGTGTACTGAACCTTTTCTCTGCTCTCTAATCATATTCAGTCAATTTTTATTTTGGTTACTGTAGTTTTTAGTACTATGGTTATTTTAATAATATCTCTTTCTATGCTGTGTTTCCCCATTTTTATCCATTCATTATGACCATTTTTGTAATATCTGGTTTAAAATTGTCTTCTGCTCATGGAAACATTTAGGTCACCTGAAAGCTGGTTTTATTAACTGCTTTTTCCCTTGACTGTGGTCACATTTTTATGTCTTATCCTACTCTACTATTAATTTTAAAGTATCTTAGGCTATCAATAGGGATTTTATGGAATTCATTAATTCAAGTGGGAAAAATAGCTACTAGTAAGTGATTTCGCTTGTTCATCCAATTGATTTTGTTGAGTCATCCAAGTGATTTCTCAGTCATTTAAGTGATTTCACTGAGTCATCCAGAAATGCACATAAGGAGAGAATTAATAGTCATTCAGGACAGAGGTGATAAATTGGAAAAATTTCAAGAGAAGTTTTCCTAATAAAGTATAATACAGAAGTTTCCCCCCCTACTATACATTAAATGATAGAAATTATATCTGGAGCAAAAATTGAAGGAATTTTTAAAAAATAGATTTACATAGGAACCACTATTAAAGAAACACCTGACCTAAGAGGTTTCCTGGTACTGGGGAAGAGCCGTGAGCAAGTTTACTAAAGGAATTCTGGATCCTCTTGGAGTGTCAGTTTCATCTAGTCCTTTTATTTTTTTTATTTTTTGAGCTCCCCAGCATCATGAATTTTGATTAGAGAAAGTCTCACTGTATGCGGCTGCCAATTAAATAATGTGATTAAACTCTCAAAATGTTTGGCAAAAGTTCTGAGGTAGAGTCTAGCTGATGAGGCTCAGTAGTTGAGTGTTGACCCTTGAATCAGGAGATCATGGTTAGATTCCCAGTCGAGGTACATGCTTGGGTTGTGGGCTTGATCCCCAGTAGGGGGCATGCAGGAGGC
This sequence comes from Plecotus auritus, assembly GCF_963455305.1. NCBI lineage: Eukaryota > Metazoa > Chordata > Mammalia > Chiroptera > Vespertilionidae > Plecotus > Plecotus auritus. The sequence goes on from NC_137782.1 coordinate 43,947,826, forward strand.
AGCCAATCAATGATTCTTCCTTATCATTGATGTTTCTATACCTCTCTCCCTCTCCCTTCCTCTCTCTAAAACTAATAAAACATATTTAAAAAAATTTTCTGAGGTAGAAAAAACTATTATCTTTGCCATGGCTAATCCCTAATTTTGAAATGAATAGGTATTCAAGCCATTAATTAGAGAGATGCTACTTTGTAGCACAAGGAGATTCTGAACTCAGGTAGATCTCCATAGCTTTGGTTTTTCTCATCTTTAAGAAAGGGCTAATCATTTTTATCTCACCGGGGATTTCTTTGTGACAAGCTTTAATGGGGAAGCTGTGTGAAAAGGGTGGAGTGCAGGACTCCCCCCAGGACTGGGGAGGCAGGAGCCCCAGCAGAAGGTGATATGATTGGGCACCACTGGGACCCGCTGGCACAGAGCAATCAGAATGGGAGCTTCCTTCAGTGAGGGAGAGGCCAGCACACATGAATCTAAGAGATAGAAATGTCAAAAGTTACAAGATCTCCCTGAGCCATCTCATAACACAATTTTCCATTTATTTATATTTTCTTTTATGTCCGTCAGTAAAGTTTATATTTTCTTGAATATAGGCATTGCACATTTCTTATTAGTACTATTTCTAGGAATTTGTAGTTTCAGTTGTATATAAGAAGTGAATCATCTTCCTTGTTTCTACAGTGCCTGTTTATATGTTGCTAGTATATATTAACTTTTGTATTATCACATGGCAGGACCAAGTCAATGACTATTAATATTTATCATTCTAGATTTACTGGTAAGAATACTGTGAGTTTGTCTTCCTTTATCTGTATCTCCTTTTTTCCTATTTTACAGCATTGACTAAAAAAATATTGAATAACGGTGGCAATGGTGGTATCTATTTTGTTCTGATTTTAATGGAACATGGTGTGTGTGTTAAGTAGGACTTTTGCTTTGCATTTCATATAGGTCTGCATTGTTTACTTACTGAAGTAAAATGTCTGGGGATGGTGCCCAGGAAATGTATTTTGGGGAGCCTCCGTAAGTGATTCTAATGCACTGCCAGTTTGCGAATCCAAAGTAAGAGACATACAATTTAACCCACCAGCAGCTCAGCTCCAGCTTGTTTAGTTTTTCTGGACTTGAACAAACATTCACTTGGAGCAGTTTTAGAAAACAAGATACATATGTGCAAATGCACAGTTTCTCTAGAAAAGATCAAAGTCACTAAGTGGAAGGAGAAATCTCATATTGGGAAGAATGCTAAAAATGTCAACTTTAAATACAGTAATTACACTATTATCAATGGTTGGTCCTCTCTGGGGCTTATTGGTATATTTTCTGTCAATCAAAGGATATGGTGCCATCTAGGTCTAGGGTCAGGTCAAGAAAGAATAATGAGTTATATGACTTTGAGCAGGTTCTCAGCCTCAGTTTCTCTGTAAAATGGGATCAAATGGACTAATTTACAAGTTACTGTGTGAATTGAAGATGTCAAGTAAAGAACCTAGCCTATAAGTCTTTGGAAATGACATTTTTTTTGCTGTGTATAAACACTAGGAAGTGAATTAACTTTCCTTCTGTATCTTGACCCCAGATAGAACAGCTGCTTTTCTGTAAATAACCTCTCACAGGTGCAATTATTTACATATCTGAGTCTGCTATTTGGAGAATGTGTACACAAATAGTTATTTGTAGAGAAAGGAAATCTACCCTTCATTAATACAACACTGATTTCCTAAGGTTCATCTCTAAGGTTAAGAAAATAGTTTTACTCTACCTACTTCAAAGAATCACGGACAACTGGCATGGTAACTCTTTAAGAGCGACAAATGGGTAAGCAGTTTTGAGAATAACCTGAGAAAACCTCTTCAGTTTATGAACTGGCTGCGATCATTGCAAAGTTTTCTCATCATAATACAAGATTTTAGAAAGAAACCAACAAGCAAACACTTTTAGTTAAAAGAGGAGAAAGAGGAAAATAATTGTGGAATATTGAGTGTTAGTAAGATTGGGAATGTGCTACCAAGGGAAATTAGAGAATACCCCTCTCTAAGGATCATTTGAAAGTACTGTAACGTCTTGTATACCTGGGATAGATCTGATGGGTACAGAATAGTTCTATGTGGACAGAGGGGTAGGAGATTCCAAACCCATAGGCTGGCCAATTCTGTGAGTATTTTAATAATTTAGTTCAATGTGCTTTATACTGAATGCCTCCACAGAACCAACAGAACCCTGAGGTAAATGCTGAGCTCCAAGTCAGCCAAGTTGGCACCTATGGCCACTCACTTCTTCCATCCCATCCTTGGAAAAAAATCCCCGCTGGCCTCTGCTCTGAGGTTTACTCCTTGCCCTGCAGTGGCCTTTGCCTCCGCCCCCAGCCTCAGGGCCTCAGATCTGGTATCCTTTTCAGAGCCTTTGAGGCTCAATGCTGGAGTCACATGCTCACTGCCCAACTCTACCTGTTGGAGAGGAGACCATGAGAAACCCCATGGGGGCTCCTGTCTCATGGGTCACTTTGACTTCTTCTCTTCCATCATGTCCTGAGGCAGCTCTGGGTTTCTGGATTGGGCCTTTATTCTCCTTACCTGGGTACCACCTGTAGTGAGCAGAAGAGTTGACTGGGCAAGATGATAGGGGGATGCTTATTATTATTTTTAAACATGTCCATTCCCAGAAAGAATACAAATATCATCATAAACTCACCCTACCTAACAGAGAGAAGTGTTTTTGGTCTTTAAAAAGGTACCACATTTGGAATGATTTTGCTGCCCCACCTCAAGCTGACTGCTGGTTCAACCTGGAGGAGCCACAGGCAGAGGGTCTGGCCTTCGCTAGCATTTCAGACTCACAGATGGGCACCAGGGGAGAACTCTCTTCCTCTGAGCATATTCCATCAAGTGGTAACTTTTATTCATAGAGGTCAAGTTCACATAACATAAAACTATTCTAAGGTGTTGAGTTCAGTGGCGTTTAGTACATTCACAATATTGTAGCCACCACCTGTATCCCAACAATCTCAAATCCTTTATCTTCTGTTCATGCTTTCATGACATTTGACCCTAAGAGAAAGGACCTTAGTTCTGTATGAGTATGTATATGATAGAATGCAGAAAAGAGGTTTCTAAACTCAGAGCTTTGCCTCTTACATGTAGGATTTTGATATCTTTGCATTTTTATTTCAATATTGTCTCTATGGTGATTCCATGTTTATTGTGCCAATAGTTTCATTTTCAAATAAGGTATCTTGTATATGACAAATTTCAGAAAAGTCCTGTTTTCATCATTATTTTCATTGCTTTTGTTTTTGCTTTTCTACTGATGTTGAATCAGTCAAGTTGTCCTCAAATTTAGTGTAGGCTGAAATGTTTGTGCTGAAAAATGTATGCACCAAACAAGTGATGCTTACTATGAACTGCTTTGTCCCTGATTATATCCTTTTTTTTAAAAAAATGTAAATGTTTATATTCAGTGCAATAATTTTTTTATTTTCATATTTTAATATTTAATTAATTTAATCCACTACCTAAAATTTTTCGTCTGCGAATTTTGCTCCTTCTTGGACCAAACTTATTGAAGTTGAAGTGCCATTGCTCTCCCCCTCCTGTGAAACTCATCCTGTGGAGAGACGCTAATGAGACATGACTGAGGAAGGGTGCACAGGTGTGCTCTACGGGCTCGGATTGGCAGCTCTCTGACACACACTGCACAGGCGCACACGCACGCTCGCACACATGCACAGAGAGCCCGGCCTGATCAAAGACTTCCATTTGGTTGAACTTGGCAATGATTTTGAAATGTTGACAACTGTCAAATTAAGATCACCCAAGCCATTTCACAGGCTCAAATTTGGATGCAGGTCTCAGAACAGAAGGAGATAGCTACTGGCTACTGCCCAAGTGACTTCACCATCTATCATCCGGTGAGCTGTGCTTTATGAAATGAAGCCACGCAGAGATGGGGGAGGTCAGCATCCGACTTAGAAAGCATTTCTTTCCACATTCACCTCAGTTTGAAGGAAGCAAAGGGATTAGTCCTTTATTGAAAATTTGCATATAAGGAGCTTGGTTAGGGTTGCTTAACTTCTCTTTATAAGCCCTTCTCTCTCTTCCTGTCCTAACCCTGGAGGAGCAAGAGTGTCTTTCAGTGCGGGGGGTTGGTGGTATGGTGTGTGTATGGGTCTCCGAAGGGTCTCATTTTCCATATTTGGTCATGGTGATGTGTTCTGTGGCTATGCCTCATGCTCATGCTCACTTTTCACTGTCATTCCCAGTTAAAATGTCCATGTGTCTATGGTCTTTTTCTCAATGCTAAGCTTTTGAAGAGCAATGACTATGTCGTCTCAATTCGGGTTAGTATTTTAGCGCCCTGTGCATGCTGCATGGAAGAGGGGCTACTTAATCAGTGATGCCCATACATTGAGAAGAAGCGAGGGTGTTGGTGCATGGGAATTAGACATCATTTTTCTTGTGTTGCCATCTTTATTGGGCCTGATAGCAGAACAGAAAGATTTAAATGATTTACTGAAAACCTTTTCTTTGAAATGCTTGATTAGTTATCTATCAGCAAATCACTCAGCTAACATTTGAATAGAATCTTTTTAGTTAGAAAAATGACCATTCTGATAGTTTGCAGGAGGGGTTTTCGTCTGTGCAGGTAGTCCAGACTTCAATGCCTGGGAAGTTTTCCGCACGCATAATAGATGCCATGGAGTGTCATCAGGGAAAGGGCCACCTCAGGCACTTCTCAAAACCCCTTTATCCAGTCCTAGCCAGCTTGGTTCAGTGGATAGAGCGTCAGCCTGTGGACTGAAGGATCCCAGGTTCGATTCTGGCCAAGGGCACATGCCTGGGTTGTGGCTCGATACCCAGTGGGGGGCATGCAGAAAGTAGCCAATCAATGATTCTCTCTCATCATTGATGTTTCTATCTCTTTCTCCTTCTTTCTTCCTCTCTGAAATCAATAAAGAAAGGGTATATATATATATATATATATATATATATATATATACCCTTTATCCAGGGACTAGTTCCAGTAGATTAGTAAATTTACATATAGGGTATAGAAGGAATTAAACCACCAATTAAGTTCGGGGTCAGTGGTAAATGTATGAAGTAACTGAGGGTGAAGATAACAGCCAGTGTGATAATGGTCCTAACATGTGGTGTGCATCACTCAGGCCTCTAAGCTCCTATAAAAAGAAGCTGCAACATCATGTGGATGGCTGGGTGTCCAGACCACAGACAGTGGGACGTGGGAATAGAATGCATGGAAAGTCATCAACATATTGGAATATTCTTGGCATTTCTTTTGTGGTTGTGGATTAGAATTTACTTGAGTGCTGATATAATAAAACTAGAGGCCTGGTGCACAAAATTCGTGCCCTGGGGGGGGGGTGTCCCTCAGCCCAGCCTGCAGCCTCTCTAATCTGGGATCCCTCAGGGGATGTCCAACTGCCAGTTTAGGCCCGATCCATGGGATCGGGCCTAAACTGGCAGTTGGACATCTCTCTCACAATCCGGGACTGCTGGCTCTCAACCGCTCGGCTGCCTGCCTGCCTGATTGCCCCTAACTGCTTCTGCCTACCAGCCTGATCACTCCCTAACCACTCCCCTCCAGCCTGATTGATGCCTAACTGCTCCCCTGCTGGCCCGATTGCCCCCAACTGCCCTCCCTCCCCTGCAGGCCCAGTCACCCCCAACTGCCCTCTCCTGCAGGCCCAGTCACCCCCAACTGCCCTCCCCTGCAGGCCTGGTCACCCCCAACTGCCCTCCCCTGCTTGCCTGGTCACCCCTAACTGCCCTCCCCTGCTTGCCTGGTCACCCCCAACTGCTCTCCCTCCCCTGCAGGCCTGGTCATCCCCAACTGCCCTCCCGTGTTGGTCTGATCACCCACAAATGCCCTCCCCTGCTGGCCATCTTGTGGCTGCCATCTTGTGACCACATGGGGGTGGCCATCTTGTGTGAGGATGTGATGGTCAATTTGCATATTACCTCTTATTATATAGGATGACCATGCAGTTGGCTAAACAACTGTCAACATTTCAAAATCATTGCTAAAAGCAGACCATTCTATTAAATATGCAAGCCTTCTTGACTGTGGGGCATAAAATGATAACTGAAAACCCACTGAGAGGCTATTTTGGGTGGCTTGGGCACAGGTCTCCTGTGTGTATCACCCAGGGGAATCGGTGGACTCCCATACACTGAGGCTCTCCACTGCCAGTCCCCAGACTCCAGGCCATTTCCTGCTGTTTTCTTCTTTCAAACCTCTGCCTTTTGTTTTTGTCTTTTGAAATTTGAATAGGGAAGAGAGGTCCCCAGAGGCACCCACTGATGACAAAGGTTCCTTCCTCCTCCTGAAGGAGCCTGCAGGCCAGTGGGAAGGAACCATATAGAAAGAGGGGAGTCTCAGCCTGACCCAGCCCCACCAGGCCTCCCCTGGGTGTCAGATGTCAGGCAGAGTGCAGAGGGTCAGAAGCTGCTGCTGAGGGTGAGCAGGTTGTGTATGTGCTTCATCAGGACAGGCCATCTGCATAGACCGGGGAGGACCCTCTCCCTGCAGCACAGTGTACACCTGAGTCCCCATCTGTGGGGGGCAAGGGAGGCTAGACCCTCCTCTTGGAGCTCCTTCTCTTAAACTTGCAGCACTAGCTCAGGTTTTTTTTTGCATCTAGAGCAGCCTGGACCTGCCCAGTGTGTGCAGACTGGACTGCCCTTGGGCTGCTGAGAGATAATTTGAAGTCAGGAAGGGGTGCCAGCCCCAGCAAGAAGGCAGGGAGGGTGTCTAGTTTTGTAAAATTTTTAATTTATTTTTAATTACAGTTGATATACAATATTATATTAATTTCAGGTGTACACTCCAGTGATTTACATTAGGTGATCATCCCTATAAGTCTGTATCCACTCGACACCATCTATAGTTATTAGAATATTAATGACTATATTCCCTATGCTGCACTTTACATCCCCATGACTATTTTGTGACTACAAATGTATACTTCTTATCCCTTTACCTTTTTCACCTCCCCAAACTTCCCTCCCTTTTTTCAACTGTCAAAATGTTCTCTGTATCTTTGAGTTTGTTTCTGTTCTGTTTGTTCATTTATTTTATTTTGTACATTCATTTATTGATAGATATGTATGTATTGCCATTTTATTGTTCATATTATTTTTATCTTATTTTTTTCTTTTTAAAAACAACCCTTTAACATTTCCTGTAATACTGGTTTGGTGGTGATGAATTCCTTTAGCTTTTTTTTTTGTCTGGGAAGCTCTTTATCTGACCTTCAATTCTCAATGATAGATTTTTGCAGTAATCTTGGTTGTAGGTCCTTGCTTTTTATCACTTTGAATATTTCTTGCCACCCCCTTCTGGCCTGCAAAGTTCTGTTGAGAAATCAGCTGACAGTCTATGGGAGCTCTTGTGTAAGGTGACTAACTGCTTTTCTCTTGCTGCTTTTAAGATTCTCTCAAGGCCACTAATTGCAAAACTTCAGAGATAAATTCTTTCTTTTTCCATTTACTCTATTGAATAAAAGTGGGAATGGAAATGGGAATGTCTTCGTTTCCTACCTTGACAGGTGGTCCTGAAGGCAAATTAAACAACAGTTATAAAAATGCCTACAATGGAAAAATCAGTACAGCCAAAATGATGTGCTGTAGTAATTATCCTTGGTAATAATGGGTACCGATGCAGTGTGTTTAGCGGGTCAGATTTGAATAATCATATGTGATCAAAGTAAAGCAATTTCATTTGTATTCAGGACCTTGGTGGGTCCCAACATGAAATGTGGTTTCTTGAAAAGAAATGCATTATAATATTTGCTTTCATTAAATAATATTACGTTTTCTGAGCATCAATGACTCAAACTCCAGGCAAGAATTCATTGCTTCAAAAATCACCTCTTAAAATCTTCTGAATAAAATGGAAGTGCTGGGAAGACGCATGAGAGGGGAACATGAGTGTATACCATTGGCGTCTTTCATTCATCTGAGTCTGGGAAAATCCAGCTTCTGCACAGCTCTGAGGACTGGCGGCGGCATTTCCCTGTCATGCTTCCTGTAATTTTTTTCTTTACAGGGTTTATTTAGCCTTCACAAATATTACCTAGATTTACACTGAAAAATAATCTTTTTGTATGAATTTCACCAAAGGGTACAACTGTGATTTACCACAAACATCACCCCCACTTCAAGGCTTTTGGTGGGAGAAAAGCTGGCAGCTGTGGGAGCGGCCAGGCTCAGCCACATGGCGGAGAGAAGTCCCAGTGGGTGCACTGGAGGGTGCTGGCAGCGGTTAGCAGAGCCCCCAGGTCTCTCTGCTGATGTCTGAGGAATGACAGGGCTTGAGGCTGTGACAGCTTGTGTCCTCATGGTGGAGATGTGGGGAGGGCTGTCGCCTGCTCTAGCCACAAGATGTCACTAGCACTGCTTGGTGACCATAGGTGACAGCAGCACACGCTGCTCATAGGATTAGCTGGTTGCCTTTATTTTTTTATGCATAGTTCTAGGGCATCTAATGCCCGATGACCACTCAGGGGGCAGAGGGGGCCCCCTTTTCTTGCCTAAATCCATGTATATTACAATATCATTTAGGAATTCCTTGATACCTGGAAACTCAGATGGGGGAGTAAAGCTGAACACGTGGATGGGGCAGATAAACACAGGTGTGTGCTCAGGTTATGGGGCACAAGAGAAGCTTGTGCACTTTCGTTAATAAAATCTAGGCAACGTTGTCTTACCCAGCGAACTTCAACTGTTTTGAATGGTTAAGCGGTTGGAGTGTTTATGACACCTGGGCATTTTGCCCCATTAGAGTGTCGCAAAGACAGTGTCATTATCCTCCAAATATGAAATCTCCATTAAACAAAACAGCTCCCAGGAAGGGTTCCGAGTGCCCAAGAGAATCTTTCCTGCTTTTGAGGTCCCAGCTGGTTCAGCTTCCTGTGCCCTCCATTCCTTCCTGTCCCTTCCCCTGCATTCCCAGGCCTCCTTCCCACCATCTTCACGCTCCACCCTGTGGGGGATTCTGGGTCCAGAAATATCGGGGATTTTTATTTATCTCACACGAGGGGCACAGTTGCTCAAGGAAGTGCAAAAGAGTGATTTTGTGCTTCAACAGCTGTGCGTTTCTGTGGGATCTGTGTACAAGGTGCATGTTCCCCACAGTGGGGTGCCCCTCAGCGCAGGTGGAGGTCTGGGGGCTGGAGACATATTTCCCTTATTTCCTCTCCACAATGCACATCCTGGTCCCCTGAGCGCAGGAGCTGCTTTCACACTGACAATCAAGCCAGATGTTTAAGGCCACCTTTGTAAATGCATCATCTTGATAGAGCAGGTAAACTCTTGAAAGAATGGCTGCACACTTACCTGTCTATCTTTTCAGGTTGCAGGGTGGGGGGGCACTCCAGGCCGTCGGGTTGTACGGCAAATGGGCAAAACACAGGTACAGTGTTGGGTGACCTCCTTCCAAATGAGGAGCTGGTTAGCAGGGTGGGCAGGGTGCTATGTAAAATACTATACGTCACAATATTATTAAATTACAAAAGGCTGTATATTTTGTGGGTTGAATCTTTAAGTGGTGTATTCTTACTCAAGTTTACCAAACTATCAGGGCCATGAAATAAATTTTTACCTAGTTATGTTTTTCTTTTCTGAAGATTTTCATGCACCCAGAGGTGACGGTTGTTCTGTGGTACACGCAGCCCCTACGTCACCAGTTACGAGTGGTGAACGCCAATTGGGAATTGATTGGGATTCATTTTGCATGAAAATTACACAATTTTAAAAACCCTGACAGATACCTTTAGGCCTGATGTAAGTGTAGTTTGATGGAGGAACTAAGAGCTAGTGACTATGCAGTAAGAGTGGAATAACAGCACACGGGGCTTTCTTTGGTGTCTATGGGACTGGGCATCAAATACCGGAAAATATGTGGCCAGAGCGTGGGGGCGGGGGTTAGGCCTCCTGCATTATCCTGATAGGACCGCCATCCTCACTGAGCACAGAGAAGATGATTTTATAATTCCCCACTTCACAGAGCCAGAGAGAGCTGCTGAGGCCTCAGAGCTTCCCCAAGGTACTCACAGGTCAGCCAGAAAGTGGGTAGTGTGCCCAGAGGACATGATGCACTGGGAGGCTGCCCACCTCCAGGCCCACCCCTTCCCCAAGGGCAGTGGGATGAAGTCGCTAAGGAATTTAGCTTCCTTGCTGGATGGGGGTCTCAGTGCAGCCAGGGCATGGAAGTCATGATTTCCCTGAAAATCGGGTCCACGGTCTGCTGCTAGCGTTCATAACAAGAAGTCATATGTGTGCTCAGAACTGGTGACGAGGGCCGTGGGATGGCCTGGCTCCTCTGTACCCGAGCCGGCTTCCCTCTGCACAGGAACTCTTCCCTTTTAGCCCAGGGAGGGTGGCGGCTGCTGCCTGTTTTCAGATGTCCGGGTGTTGTGGGTCTGGCTTATGGGATTCCCCACCAGTGACCCCCTCCGGCTTGTTCTGCAGATTTCACAGGGTTTTCGTTTTAAGTGCGATGATGTGATTTTTCCTGGGAAACTGCGGTTCTCCTGCCGCCCCCACGGCATAGCTATCATCCTCTTGGCCTCCTAATGGCGCTTCAGAGAGAGAGATCAAAGTCTCCCAGATAAGTGCTCTTTTACACAATGTTCCTGACACTCCATTTTGTAAACAGTTTTTTCTCTTTTTTGGTTGGAAGAACATATAAACATGCCGAGTGAGATGGATGGACTGTCACTTTTCTCTTTCATTCTCTCCTCTTTGACTTCGGTTAGCAGGCAGGAAGTCCAATCAGCGCTTCGTTGACACCCCAAACCCGACCTGTCTTTTACACATGCAAAAAAAAAAAAAAAAATGCTCAGAAACATGTAAGAAAAATCACCGCCTCAAATTTCCATCACCTTTCGCCTGGGATGGCAGGCAGTCGTGGTTTTCTTCCCTTTAGATACATTCCTAAGGTGAGGACTGAGGGACCTCTCTGCTCAGTCCCCCCAGTGAACAAGGAAGGCACCGATGCCCCAGCGCTGAGCCCTCTCCCAGAAGAAAACACAAAACAGACCAAAACACAAGACTAAAGGGAATTGAGTGTTTGCCTGTCTCTGGTCTAGTTTCTCCAAAATACGGGCTCCTTGTGAGCACAGATATAAAACCCAAGAGCTCCACTTAGCACCACGAGCACAGACCTTTCAGATCTGTTCCTTTCCCCCTACTTCAGTAATTGCAAACAGATTTCCATGACTGCTGGTAACGCAGGTTTTACTTCCCGGGCACTGACGGCTGCCAAGCTCTGGAGCGTGAGGAGGACCGTGTGCCGATGAGGCCTCTGCACAAACTTAGCAGCTGTCCACACGGTCACCATGTGAGGGCCCGTTCCCAGGAGGTGTTTTTTATTTTTCATCTGTACAATAGCAGCAGCTTCCTTGGCTTTGGTGAAATGCCTGTTTTGGACACATCCGGGTGTGAGAGGCTATGTTGGAGCCCACCTTTGTGTAGGGGTACCTTACTTGATCTGGGGTGTAGTCAGAGTGTTCTCTAACCTCTAGGGCAGCCATGGGCAAACTACGGCCCGCGGGCCGGATCTGGCCCGTTCGGCTGTTCTATCCGGCCTGCAAGAGCGGAGGGTTCTCTTGCTCTCCCCTCCACTCCTTTACTTTGAATTTATATTAGTTCACACAAACACTCCATCCATGCTTTTGTTCCGGCCCTCCGGTCCAGTTTAAGAACCCATTGTGGCCCTCGAGTCAAAAAGTTTGCCCACCCCTGCTCTAGGCTCTCTGGGAAAGTCTTGTTTGTTGTGGTCCTTGCCCTGCTGGCTGTCTTGTATATGTCACTCTCTACCAGGGGTGGGGAACATCTGGCCCTCAGGCTGTATAAGGCCCGAGAAATCATTTGGTCTGGCCCTACCAAGACATTAGGGATGAGTTCATTGAATGTTTAACCAAATACAGCAGGCTATTTTTTAAGTTGATAATTTTGGATGGCCTGTGAGTGATGTTATAAATATCTAAATGACCCTTGTTTCCCACCCCTGCCTAGACCCTGGGCCAAGGCATCAGCTCCCTAGATATGAAAGACTGAGAGGGGCTCCCTGTGGGGGAAGGAGGGGAGGTAGCCCCCAGGGTGTGTGCTGCCTCCTCCAGGGCTCCTGCCTTCCTTCTCTGTCCTGATGTTCTCACTGCTCTCACCTGTCATTGCCAGGACGGATGCAGGAGCTGGAGGACCTGGACTGGAGTCCAGACCTCTCCACTGCTTTGCTGCTTTACTCCCTGAATTTCATTGGTTTTCTGAGTGTCCTTAACTCAAGGCTGGTGGTTTAGACACAAAACAGCATGGCTTTTAGCCTGGTTCACGTGACTGCTTTACTCCTTTGCAGAGTCTGTTGGCCAAAGAGAGAGAAGCCTGGCATATTCGTGATGTCTGCGTGGCCGTTTTGAGGTGCTCTGCATGATTCAAAGCGAAGTCCAAAATTCCAGGCTGACACCCGCCCCTTCCTTGTTTCTGTGGCTCTGGTGAGGCCCAGCTGTTGCACCTGAACGGGGCCCTGCTGCCTCCAGCACACAGATGTCGATGGGCTTCCCGTCGCTGCTGGTTCCCCGGTTCCCTGCTCGTGATCCTGATCCACACGTCTGCCTCAAAGAGCCTGTGCCGCTATTTTGCATAAAAATTTTTCATTAAAAAAAAAACCCCAAAGAGCAGAGTTGCTGAGTGAGCAAAGGAGAAGGGGCCTCTCAGCCCCGGGACTCCCGCAGGCCAGTGCGCGACCCTGAGACAAATGAGTGGCTGGAGTCAGCCCGCCCTGAAGAGCAGCAGTGGCTCACATCAGAAATCGGGACACGCACAATTTGGCAGCCTCCCCACCAAAGCTTGGCGCTTCCATGTCTGAATTAATGTGAACCTTGGAAGTTTCTTTGACCTTCGAGTGTGAAGAGGGAAGCTGGGGGTGTGGGGGTGGCGAGACACTGAGCTGCCAGTCTCTGGAGTTCTCCCGGGAAGGAGCCCTGGTCCCGTCCACCCTCACTGGACACGGTGAGGGTCCCTGGAGGGTGTTTCTCTCCACCAGAACCCCCAAAGCCAGCGTGGAGCCAGGGCCCCTCCCCGAGGCCCCAGCTACAAGAAGAGGCCCCGATAAGCAGGCATAAATCCGGGCATCTGATGAAATCCTGCATGGATGGCAAGTAAGTTATTAGCCCCCTGTGAAACTAATTGTGATACTGATACACTCATTTTTGCAATGTCTTTCAAACACCAGTTGTGATGGGAAACAGCTGTTAGATCCAGGGGAAAAAATAAAAGGAAAGAAAGAAGAGAGGAAAGCTTGGGATTCACAGTCATCCTAATGTCTGTCTTCTCTCTTCCTGCCACAAAGGCGCTCATTCCCCTATTATCCCCCAGACAATGGTCCCGGCGGGGGGCGCCCAAGGAGCCAGGCCTGCCCAGAAAGTTCATCTTCCGAGGGGAAGACAGAGAAAAAAGGTTCCCTTCTCCTAACGTGAGGAAATGGCAGGCGTGTAAAGTAGGTTAGAGACTGGGGTTAAAGCGGAGAAGTCACAGGGAATGGGAGCAGAGGCGCCGCGAGGAATTGTCCTTTGACTGCGGGGCTTCTTTATAAGGGCGCAGTACGTGGAGAAGGGGTTTCAGATCTTATTTAAGGAAGCCATAAAGGAGATGATTCAAGGGTTCGGAATAAACCAGAGTCTGTGATAAAACCCTGCAGGAACTGCTGGAATCGGCCTTAGGTATCACTGACTTATGACTTCTGTCCTGGCCAGGGCCCTGGTCCAGCGGTCTGGTCCCTCCCTGCACCCCCTGTCCTTCACCTTCTTGTTTGTATCCTCCTCTGGTCCTGGGAATTTGGTGCATTGTTAACACCTCATGAAAATAAAGGGACTCAGACCCCGGGAAGTGGCTCCCCTCCCCCAGCACTTCCTGGACTCCAGTTTGTTCTCCAGAAACGTTTATTTACAACATCTTGGGAGACCGAGATATTTTTTCCATTTGTAAGGCCCGTGTCATTACATAATGGGTCATAAATGATGTTGCCTGTCCTGGAGAAACAGGAAGTCATTGCCCGCACGTGCTGCTCACAGGCCACTCCCAGACCCACCCCAGGAACCTCGGAGGAGCTTGGGTGTCTCTCTTTCTCTGATCCCTAAAACGCAGTGAGCTCAGGATGGGCTGAGACCCCTGTCTTGCTCAGGGGAAGCTGTTTTAAGGCAATAAACGAGCTCTCTTGTGGACCTGCCTCCATCCTGCTCAGAGTTCTGTCCTCCTTTCTAGATTCAGGATCAGTGAGCGCTCCCTGGAGAGGATCCCTTCCCTGACAGAGCCCCAAGGGCTCTGGCCCATTTGTGGGTCAGCTTCCTCCAGACAGGTGTCATCAGGGGTCACCAAGACATCTGCGTGTGTGTTCACGTGTCTGTGCCCCTCTGTCTCCAAAGGACAGCCTATAGAACATGGATACAGATGGACACGAGAGAAAAATTAGGTTTCTTATTCTAGGCTCGCCAGTGTTTTCCTTCTCTTTACATTCCTTTTAAACAAAAGACCTAGCTTGCCATCATTCAGAAAACAGGGCCCAGACAGAAGTGCCGGCCTTTGTACACCGTGCCACAGTGGGGAGTGGGGTCCTGGGTGCCCTGCCTGTCCCACTGGGCTCTCCTGGACCTTGTCCTGAGTGGCCTGGCCGGGATGGCTGGAGGGCTCATTTCCTCCCCAGATGGGGTTGCAGGGCTTTGCACACAGGTTTTCCTGAACACGGTCTTTGAAGGGCTCAGCTTACTGCAGGAGGGGGCTGCCCCCCAGGCTTCTCTCTACAGGAGTTTTGTTTTTTTCTGGCCACCACGTTCACCCTTTGGGTCTGAAATTTGAGGACTAATGAGAATGAGAGAAAAAGTTGGATCTGACCAGCATTGTTCTGGAAGGTGCTTCTCTGATGTGTGGCCTTTAAAGTGAAGGTGGGTTTGGATGGGTGAGCCCATGCTGATCCTGAGTGGGCATCTGCTGAGCAGTGACGGGTGTCCACTTTCTGGGATGTGCAGCCCGAGAAATCCGATGTATGGACAGCACACACATACATGTGGTGCAGGTGGGGTGTGGGCTGCAGAGGGCTCCCTGGGCCCGGAGTCCCAGAGGGTGGGCGCTGGGAGCCTGCCTTCTGGGCCTGCAGCTCTGTGACACAGCATCGGGGCAGGAGCCCGCATCCTGACTTTGCCAAACACTCCCATGCTTGATGGTGCCAAAGGGTGCCAATTTCCCCGTATGCAGGCCAGACCAGAATTAAAATAAAAATCAGGAAAAGGAAGGGGATCTAAAAAAACAAGGTTAATTCTTCTGGAATTTCATTTTATTTCAAATATTTTCCAGTGTCCACCTCCTTTCCAAGGGAAAGAGAGTGGCATTTTGTCTTCTGCTGGTAAATGGGGGTAAATATTCACCCTGGTGAATGTGGAGAACTCATACACGTGGGTGCTGCTCAGGGAGCCCATGTGGACGTGGGGATGGTGCCTCGCAGGCAGCCGCGGAATCCATCACGCTGGCCCCTCTATGACCTCAGCCCAGCCTTGGCCAGCGGATGTTCAAACCAGAGGGTGTTTTTACTTGCAGGGCAGCGGCTACCCAGGGATCTCCTTGGCAGCAGCATGCAAGGTCTCTGTGCTCCGTGTGTGTGTGTGTGTGTGCCCAAATATTTTTTTAAAAGACAGCAACTTGGCACAGCACGTTACAGAAATAGCCCTGTTAGAAAATACTGTGCTTGGAAATAGCACTTCCTATTCAAATCAGGGCGAGAAGCAGAGGGATCATGAGGCAAAATGAGCCCTGTGTGCGCGTGTGTTTGCGTGTGTATGTGTGTGTGTGTGTGTGTGTGTGTGTGTGTGTGTGCGTGAGTGTGTCTGTATGTGTGAACCTTGAATAAATGAACTGGAGGCTCAGTGGGGCTGGCTGTCCTCAGTCCTGGGTCTCTGGATCCTTTCTGAGGGTTAATGCAGCTGAGGAGCAGGGTTCCCAGCAGATGTTTCAACTGGCTCCTGCCAGGCGGCTGTGGTGTGTTAACCCTCTCCTGCCTGAGCTGCAGGCTGGCCACAGGCCTGGTGAGGCCGGGAAGGGGCTGGGATTCTCTTAGGAGATGCACAGTGATAAAGGTTCAACTTCTCTGCAGTGGCTGCCCACCTGTACCGCCGCTGCGAGACACGGCAGCCGCTGGAGGCCTCCAGAGTACACAGCCAGCGCTTTGGGATGAGTTCAGATGGATTCTCCGCAGGTGACCTTGGCTCTGGGAAGAGCTTCATTCCACAGTGTTAGGAAGATGCGCATATGCTCCGTCTACAGCACACACAAGGTGTGATGCAATGGTTAGCAGGTATTTGCAACATGAAATAAATGGGATTTTCCCAGGAGAAACACACTGGAGATTCCTGAGGAATGTGTAGTTCTTAACTCTGCTTCCATTCATCTGAGTTGGTACAGACCTGAAAAGCAAGTCAGCGGTGGCTCGTGCTGTCTTCCATTTGTCACAACACCACTGACTGTCGGATTTTAAGCCATCATTTATACCTTTTAGAGCTTGAAATAACACAGTACAAAAATGGGTGTGTTTACTGTTTCTTAGGGCCAAGAGTAAAGTTTTACTGCATGGGTCTCACCCTTCCTTTTCTGTCTTTCTTCTATACCGTGAAGGGCATCAGCCTCCTTAGCAGATGTGTTTTGCTGACTCTATGTTTTGAAGCCATCATTCCATAAACATTTCCTCCCAGCTTCACAGACATACCACCCATTTGCTTCAAGGGTATATAGCTAATGACACCAAGCCTCAACCTCCTGTGGGTAACACCAGCCTGTACGTTTCCTCCATTGCTCGGTTTGTAGGATATGTCCTGCCTCTGAAGATGCGGGATCCATGCTTAAGTGAACAGCATCGGCAATGTTGAGACAGAGAATCACAAACAGCTTGATCATCACCACAGACATGCTGGTCTGTTCCATGTATGTGTGAGGTGACAACACAGAACTTCCACCAGCCAAGGAGAGCATTGAGCTCCCCGACTTGCAGCCTCAGTAAAAAAATACCATTTTATTTTTACTGATGGTACAAGTAACTAAGAGTTTTTCCTGGCAAAATAGTCAAGTGTCCACTTTCTTAAATGTAAGAAGAGCACAGGTAGGTAGGGAAGCACAAAATAAGCATGTAAACCATAAATAAAGATTTCATTTGACTCCCAAAAAGTGCAAAGTAGAGAACTCTCACGGAGTGTTTGCCAACCTCCAAAGCTGCTAAATTCATGCAGACTTTGAGATGCCTTCCTGCAAAGCAAAAATTGTCTTCAGTTTTCTCCATGCTTTTTCTTCCCATTTATCTATTTTGAAATCAAATGACCACTTCCTCACCCACATTTCAAATGTTCAACTTCTTTATAAATACAGGGAAATAAAATTCTGGAAACAGCAGTAGAAATAGCCAATTTTATACTGTGGCTTATTGGATAAGAGCAAAGGTAATCTGACTCAATTTCTGAGGTGTTTTTAGCACAGGCATTTGGTGCACAGGCAGGATGGCTGGAGTGACAAGACGGACCCTGATGGCTTCAAAGGGTCAATAAAACACTCTCCATGAAGGATTCACATCACAGACAGTAACGGGCTTCTTTGGACTTGTTATGGTCTATTGGGTCAATAATAATCAGCTTTTTAAAGAGTGCCAAAATGTGGATTTACACAGCAGACTGCAATGGCTCCCGATCTATCAGGTAAATTCTGTGAATTTTTAGAATTTGCCCACGTGCCAGGTGCATGGGCACCTAGCAGAATGCACCGTTGTGTATGCACTGTGTGTCAAGCAGGCACTACATACAGACGGATGCAGCCTCCTTTCCAACTGCCGATGAAAGAGATAGATGGCAGTGCGGGCAATGAAAATATGTAACACCACCACTTACATTTCACCTTGAATTGACTATATTTATAAATATTCTAGATTACTTGCAACAACATAAACTGTTTTCCATAAAATGAAGTTATTTTTAATCCAAAATACATTTAAAATACTTTGATTACACAATTTTGCTGAGGGTTGATGCATAATAGTTAATTTACACAGGTAAATTACTCTATATATTTATTCGGTCTGTATGGAAGTAGAAATTCCTGAGTACACAGCGCTGCCACAATTAGCAAAACTGCCAGATTCCATCCAGCAGGTGGAGCCATACACAAGAAGCTCTGGAAACAAGAAAAAAGATATACAGTACTAGTATATTTATCCCCCTCCCCCCCCCCCCCCCCCCCCGCCCCAGCTGGCACTGACATGTAGGGGGGAAAATACCTACAGAGGGAAGTGAAACGAACCATTTCCAGTAGGAACGGTGGTGCAACAGCTTCACCTGATAAAGAACCCCGAGCGATGCTGGTTCAGGGACTCTCCTTACTGTAAATGTTCTTCCCTCTTGGCTTTCCTTCTGCTGGAAAATTTTCCAGAAGAAAAACCTCACGAGTTGTTTAATAAATGAAATCTATGAAGACAACCATGTTCAAAGAATCTTCCCCAATTCCCTCCAAACACGTGGCGCAGTGGATGCCCTGCCAGCAGCCAGCGCATCCATGGGTGTTTGGGCCACGGGCTGTGATGGAGCTCCCGCTCATGCACCCGCCTGCTCACCTTGGAGAAACCCTGGCTCCCCTGTGTCCTGTTTTACTCGCTGCAGATGTGTGTATGCCGTCCCTTTGGCTAAACCCAGTGATTTCTTTGGTTCTTTTGTGAATGCTTATATCTTCCTGCACGAGCACTAAAAACAAAACAAAATACGAGAATTTTAGGCACAGAGTAACTAGAAAATTCTGTGGCTGAAAATTTGGCTTTTCTCGTGGTAGAGAGATTTTTTACAAAGACCACTCATTTTCAGGATAGACTGACAGGTGTCCTCTGTCGTGGACAAATGACATGACGAAGAAATGCGTGTCCACAGGGTCTGATTGGTGTCCCGGAAGGGTATGGAGGTTTTCGGGTCTGCAGTGTGATAACATGATACAGCAAAGCACAGGTCTCACCTGGCCTAACAGGTCTCACCTGACCTAACAGGTCTCACCTGACCTAACAAGGAGCTGAGAGCTGAGCCTGATCCCCACCCCCACCTTTCCCCTGGGTCTGTTTCCTGCATGTATCTGCCATCTACAGTATTGACTGGTCTATCAGGAGGCAGGCATCTCTATCAGTCCATCTGGAATTGTCATCCAACAGGAGATTAAACACTGCCTGCCTCCTTCCTAGTGATTTTCGGTCTCCACATTGCAAAGTTTTCAATCAAATTTCAGCAGTGAGCATTTAGCTTATAGAACCCCGAGCACTAATCTTCCCAACGCAGGGGATTTAGACTATGTTTACCTCCTACGGTTCCAAGATGTCACCCTGAAAACCTGTCTACATTTAGGGTCTTCCCTCCCCCACTCTCTCTTGCTCTTTCTAGTTCCCTACACACCTGGGCTCTTGGCTGAACAACAATGATAAACAAAGAATCTGAATAACGGACGAGTGCCAATTTTCAAAGCAGTCATCCAGTGCGGCCTCCTAGTGCCGTTAGTTCCCAGGATAGAGGAGCCGCAACTGTGGACAGCATTGTCATCCTTGGCTTTCTCGTTTCATCTTCAGGAACCCCTGACCCCCACCAGCTCTTGGCTCACAAAACAGCCAGACCAGAAGGGGGATGTCAGCTGTGCACATCGCTGGTCTCACCATGGATACCTGGGAGGAAGCTGTGGTCTGGGAGGGATCCTAAGAAATAAAC
Organism: Plecotus auritus; assembly: GCF_963455305.1. Taxonomy (NCBI): domain Eukaryota; kingdom Metazoa; phylum Chordata; class Mammalia; order Chiroptera; family Vespertilionidae; genus Plecotus; species Plecotus auritus. The sequence goes on from NC_137782.1 coordinate 43,967,597, forward strand.
GTTGCCTCAGTTTAGGACAAATTCAGCACAAATCCCATGACACCAAACCAATATTTATATTGTGTTGAGCCTATGTGATGCTTTGCTGTATTATTCCCAATAAATAGACTGATGAGATTTCAGATAAAGAGTAGCCAGAGGGAAGAGCACATGCGTTCTCTCCAGAATCCTGAAGGGAAATCGGTCACAGACAAGCCAGACCGAAATGGATGAGACACACTTCCTGCTACAAACAGGTGGAATGATGGTGATTAAGACCATCTACAACTCAGCCCATTATTATTATTATTACTAGAGGCCCAGCGCACACAAAATCATATGCGAGTAGCTCGCTTTCGCTTGCCTCAGCTGGCCATCCTGCCCATTGTCGCTAGTAGCTCTCGCCCCACCCTGCCCGGGTTGAGAGCCACTGCTCTTTTGGTTGTGATGGTGTTATGGCGTGATGGCCACAGGCCTTTTATATAAGAGATTACTAGAGGCCCGGTGCATGAATTTCAGGGTGTCCCTCAGCCCAGCCTGTACCTTCTCCAATCTGGGACCCCTTGGGGGATGTCTGACTACCAGTTTAGGCCTGATCCCTAAGTGCTCTCCCCTGCCGGCCTGATCCCCCAACTGCTCTCTCCTGCCGGCCTGATCGCTCCTAACTGCCTCTGCCTCGGCCCTGCCACCATGGCTTTGTCTGGAAGGATGTCCAGAAGGTCGTCTGGAAGATGTCCCGTCTAATTAGTATATTACCCTTTTATTAGTATAGGTTATTATTATTATTATTTTTAATGAAATGTTTACTAATGAAACCCAGCCCTGTGCCATGGATAGGGGTTGGGTTTGCATCTGTTGTGGGCATGTAAGGAGAAGAACTGAGGCTCTTAAATGAAACAACCTATTGAAGAAGGCATTGGGAATGTCAGCCCACGACATTTAGTTTTTAGCTTCTAACTTGGCCTTTCTCTACACGTGTATTTCTCATGTAATGTTTTATGGGCGCACACAGAGGAGCGCACATTGCTGAAAAGCCAAACATCATCTCCTGCAACCTTTTGAAATTTAAAAACCTCAACGATAGCTCAGGTCCATGTAAACAGGAACCCCAGTGGAGGCAAAAGGCCTAACGGCCACAGCTCTGCTATGAACTGGAACCGAGGTTGAGGTTTTGTCTGTTTTCTGTGGCTTGTTGTTAGTCCACTGATGCTCCTACTCCTCAGGGTCTGGCTCTGTGATTGTATGGGGCTGGGATCACGCCCAAGCTCTCACAGCCCTATCCCAGCATGCACAGGGGTGAAGAGAAGGCTGTCTGTTTCTATCTCGAGTAGGTTTACTTCCTGAGAATTCGGCCCTCAGCTTTCTAACAAAAGGCAGTGGAGATTGAAAGAGGCTACGCTGGTGCTGGGAGCCACGGAGAGCTCAGAGCAGAGGACCATTCTGCTTTGTGTGTACATTGGAGACCCTGCTCTCCTTCCTGTGACATCAGAGCATAGCCAGTTCCTATGGGGCCCAAGATTGGGAGAGTCCCATCCACACCAGGACCTGGGGGGACAGGACCTGAATGGGACTTTTATTGACAATTCAACACCGAGGTCACTAGGACAAGTGTAACATCGGCTAAAGATCAACCTTCTCAGTCATGTTCCCATGAAAATGTAGGTGCTGCAGAAGGTCCCTAGTGCTTTCTGAAACCCCAGACCCATTGCCCACACGAATAATCTCACTGGCATTAGGTAGAATGACTCATGATACTGGGTGTCTTAAATACTCCATTTTAATATCCATGGTTAAAAAATGTAACACCTAAAAGAAAAATATCCTTTCTTAAGCCTCTTGCTCTTTGTGGCAAACTCTGAGAAGGCTAAACCATAGATAATCACCACAAAAATATCATCAATTCTATCAAGCTTACCCCCTTTAGAATGAGCAGCAGTATGATGAATTAACAGCTCAGTAGAGCAAATGGACTTGAATGGGGTTACCCATAGTGAAGTAACATTCCCCACACACCTTTCTCCTTAATACATTAAACTCAGGCTTGGAGAAGAAGATAAAGTTGGAAAGTTCTTTGAAGCAACTTCACCTCTTGCTCCTGGATTCTTATAGAATGTCTTCTATTTAAACTGCAGGTGCACCCACACGAACATGTGTTCAAAATCTATATCTATAAAAGGCTAAGTGTCCGTCTGTCCAACAGGTAGCTATGACACACACTGACTACCAGGGGGCAGATGCTCAACGCAGAAGCTGCCATGATGTGCACTGGCCATTTAAAAATAAATGGCACCATGGATCTGGTGCTGACAAATCAACACTCGATTTCCCCCAAGTGGGACACAGGCCCTTCCACCACCCGGAGCGACACCCCACCAAATCGGAGCCAATGCTGCCAAGACCCCATGGCGCAAAATGCAGCCCACAGCCCAGCCTAGCAAATGGTGGCTGTGGGTGCTGGGTAATGAGGTAGCAAGGCTTCTTCTCCCTAGTGACTAGCATCCTTGGAGTTTCTTCAGCCCAGGAACCCAACTTGCTTTATAGCCAGGTGCAAACATTTTACACTTTAACCAAATGTTTGTGAAGCACTTTCCCATGCCTCATCTCATTTGATCCTCACAGAAGTCCTGGAGTAGGTAGATAGGAGACTCGGTAGAATCCTATTTTCTTTTCATTAGCAAGACGCAAATAGCGATAGTAAAATATTTCTGCTAATTAATTTTCTCTCAATGTGCATGAATCCGTGCACTGAGACACTAGTTACTAGGAAAAGGATGGTGCTAACTGGCAAGTTTGTGCATACATTGCATTACTAAACAGAATGGAGAGATCAATATTTGTGGCATTTATTTGGAGATATATTGATTTAATAATTTTTCTACCTGCCCTGTAGATAGCGAGGGAGATCATTTCAAGGGGAAGGGAGGTTAATGTTTTGTTTAGGAAGGCTATTATAAAATTTGTTCATTTAATAAGCTTTCTGTGTACTAATCATTAAAAAAACACACCTCATAGACAGACAATAGTATGGTGTTTACCAAAGGGAAATTGGGGCAGAGGAGAGGCAGGAGAGGGTAAAGTAGACATAAATGGTGATGGAAAGAGACATGACTTGGGGTGGTGAATACAATGCAATATGCAGATTACGTATTATAGATTGTCCCCCTGAAATCTCTATAATTTTTATCAACCAATGTAACACCAATAAATTCAATAAAAAAGAGAGATTTGAAAATTAACACCCTGTTCCTGCCCTGGAGGATTCCATAGGTTCCATGTTGGGGGTAGAAATAGCGGGAAATTGACATGAACACAGACATCAATGACTTGGACCAAGTGCATAGTTCAGTGTGTTTGCTGAAAATGAATGTGTAATAGGTTAATAATTATTAGTTTTATCTGGAAGACTTAATAGAAAAATGGCATTTGGCTGAGGTTTTGCAGGATGAGTAGAAGTGTTGGAGGTGAGGAGAAAGTGGAAGATAATTAGGGGAATGCTAGTTTCAAATTTGTGAAAGCACTCCTTGCTGGGCAAACTGAAGAACAATTTCCGCCACTTTAATACGAATGGGAACAATTTCCATATGATTCCTTTACATTTTTCTTTATCAGCCAGCCATAGAAGTGTCCTGCCCATCACACCCACAGCATGACAGGTGAGGCTCCATTGAAAGAGCTGTCCACACCATCCAATTCCGTGGTGACATTTGTAAACTTTCAGTTAGCTGCCCGTAGCCCACACAACATGATTTAGGGATCACAAAACATGTCTTGGATCACAAAATAACACATTAAAAAATAAAGCAAAACACTGAAGGATTTAGAAATTCATTTTAGCAGCAATTAGAAGTTGTGTCATGCAGTCACTAAGACAGTTCTCTCCCAGTGTGCCCCATGAAAGAAGGGTTTGAAAGTCTGAATGTGTACCGCTCCTCCCCCAATAATTAAACACAACATTCAACATCTCTGAGCAGGAGTTTTCTGCCTGTAGAGTTAAGCCAATAATAAAATAATCCTATTGGAGTTTATTGTGGCACAAATGGTAGCAGCTATATGAAAGCATTTCAAAAACAATATCATTCACATTAATCATAACAATAATAATTACCATTATTTGAAACTTCAGGAATGTCTATCTAGAAGTATTTGTTGATTTCACACACCAAAACATGGGAACATTCATTTTCCATGAAAGTCCTAGGTGTGATGTACTGTAAAGTTATCCATTTTACCCAAGTATGACTACAGCTATGCATGGTCTGCACTGTAAATAGGGAGATTGTAAAGCAAAATATGCATATTTTAGACTTTTAAATTTGCAGGGTGTTAGATCTCGAATTTATCTCTCCAAAGAGGCAGATGGGGATGAGATATTTAGATATGAAAAATAAGCCACACTTTTCAGAATGTTTGGTGGAACAATGCTAATTCCCCACTCGGTTGATTGGGAGGCAATGATTTCATGAAAATGTCAGAGCAGGTGTATGGAAAAGACATTATGGTGTCAAAATGAGATGAAACAATGTTAATTTGTCTGTGGAAAGTCCGTGCCTCTGCCAAGACGATCGAACCCGGTATTCAGCCGTGTGGAGTCTTGGCACTCCAGTGCCCAGAGACCTCGCGTGGAAGCCCCAGCACGCCCAGAGACGTGACAACGCACGGGGAACAAGATTTATCTCCCTCCTCCTGCCTTGGGGCTGACAGAAGGCAGGTCACACTGTTTGAGGAACTGAGAATTGCAGGAGAGACTCCAGTCCCCCAGCAGCTCCTGGTCCCAGGATGACACAATGCAGGAGAAATACCCAGGCAGGGGGAGAGTGAGGGAGGAGGAGGGGAGGGGAGGAGGGAAATCCCTTCCTAGCAGCCAATATGGATTAGGGTTTAAAAGTTTGAGGTTCTTGCCTTTTGGTAAATTGATGGTGTTTTTCTGGCGTGAAATGTTCTTGAGTGTTAAAATGTGTTCAACACCTAAGCGACATCTGGGAGTCTAAGTTTGCAGAACAAAGGTGAGCATTAATTCCAGTTTGGATGTTAATTTGGCCTCAATAAAACACTCCAGCAAAACTAACATTTGAACAGGACCCAGAATCCAAGAAGGAGCCAAGGATATGAAAGGAAAATAATAATTCTAAGTGCTTTGAAATCTACAGCAATTTGCTTAAAAAAAATTTTTTTTTCCGCCCTTAGATTTTTCACAGTCCCTGTTCCCACTTCATCATTTAATGCGGCTTGTCTAGAGCTGACCAGCGGTCTTAAAAAATGTCAGGTCTTCACTTTCCATTCAAGAAATAAGACCCTCCCAGGACCTTGTAAATATTTCTGTTTTCCATCTAATGAGAGTCACCGTGTTCTGGCATGGAGCACGGATCTGGGGCTTAGGAAACCTGGGTTTTAGCGCTGTCCTTGACAGGGACTAATGGTGTGACCTTGAGAAGTCACTGCTCTGAATCTTGGCTTTTCCATCTGTATATCTGGGGCAGGCTGAATGCTGGACCAGAGGACCCCCAAGGATGCCTGCCACCACATCCCTCAGCTTTATGGGACTTCTGTAGGGACAGACCTTCATGGATAACATTGAAGCGAATGGATTCGTCATTAGTGAATTTGTGATGGGCAACACAGCAGATCATTAATGCAAACAGAGATTATTGATGCAAAAAAAAAAAAAAAAAAGGTGTTTGCTTGTGGGGCTTGCTCCCGACTGTCAGAATATGAGCAAAATGCGCTTCTCAGTGTTGGCTCCCGTCTAGGGTGGCATGGTGACACAGTGGGCTCCCAGGCTGTCTCTGGTCACACACCAGCAGGAACCCTGCCTTTACCAGCACCATGGGGGTCCAGCTTCCTTCCTTACCTTTTAGGGTCTTATCGTATTGTGTGTGTGTCGGGGGAGATGTTTCTCATCCTTATTTTGAGAGGTACTTATTCTAGCCTCCAGATATAGCTCATCTTCCTCCAATTTGAGTTTTAAATGTGCTCTCAGGATTTCGGGGTCCTCTTTACTGGCCTCACGCTCTCCCACTTCCTCTGCAGGTGGGGAGAGGGGATGTGGTGGAGAAATGCCACTCAGTGTTTTCATTTGCAATATTAACTCAAGTCGGAAATAACAAGCAACAGTGCAATGAAATGAACTTGGGAACAGCAAGGCCATTAAGAAAATGTGCCATTAGGGAAAGGGCTGGAGTTTCCTACGGAAGAGATTCACCAGGCCCACACCTGTACGTGTTTGAGAAAATGATGAAGATCTTTATGGCCCTTCTAATTAGGCTCATTTGAGGAAGGAGAGACTTTTGGTGCCAGAAACATTTTCCTAATTCACTTTATTGGTAACGAGATCCAGTTTTCTCTTCTTCATTTCGATGTGATGGAGTCTCAATGCAAAGCTACATGTGTATGTGTGTGAAGAGGAGACCTTGGGAGGTAGCCATCAATCTGATACAGTGTCAGCTCTGTTCTCTTCATTCTTCCCCTTCCTTTCTGTTTTTGGAAAATATGAAAGCTACAGCTTAAGGTTTTGTTCAAACCTGTAAAAGCACATATCAAATATTTCCTTATTTCTTTTCATAATTTCATAGGAGAGGGTGTTTTATCTTTTTCCTGCAATTTAACATAAGTAGAAATTGTCAGTCTGGAATTGACAGGTATTTGTTCCAGTCAACAATGAATTGCTCACATTTCGGATGATCCCCCAACATAGGCAGTGCCTGTCAGGTGTCACAACAGTGGGAACTCTTATTAAATGACAGTGAGAAGCACGATAATTTGGAGAGCGGTGGGTAAGATGTAAGAGGGGAGAGGCGTCTGGCATTTGCTGATGAAGTGTGCTCGCCCCTCCTACCCCAGACCCCTGATGTGCCTGTAGAAGTGTGCTGGGGTCCAGGGGCAGGGACTACCGTGCTGGTCCCCAAGGTGTTCTTAGCTCCCACCTGCCTGGTGAGGTAGGCGGGGTTCCTGCCGGCCTTTATGACCATGTTGTTAGGTAAGGCCCTAGAGAAGAGGGTGAGGGAAGGTGTTAGGCTTTTTTACTACCCCTCCCCTCCCCCCACCAGAAGAGCTGAGTTTCAGGCTGTCATGTGGCTGGAGGTCCAAGGTAAGCTTCCTGCCCATCAGCACTCACTCCTGGACACCCCTCTGAACACACATACTGGGGGGTGGGGTTTCTTAACAGCTATTTCCCTCTTAGGAAATCAAAGCAGTCAATCCCCAAATGAAATTTTAATTTAGTGACTACAGCTCTTCTCCTTACTACTCTCAGCACATGCTAATTTTCAGCCACCTCTTCTCATAGTTGTTACTGGCCACTGACATGGAGACTTATTACTCTTCTGAAAAAGAGGAATAACTGACAAAATGCAAGTAAAAATTCTGAACTATGAATTGGGGTTTTCTTTCTCATGAAAAACGCTGGGATAAAAAGGAATAGAAACGATTTTACAGTTTATGCCCAGAAACCATAAAAATAGATTGATAAAACTGATTCCATGTAAATTTAGAACTTCCAAATGGCAAAGGCCACAATAAAAATCTCAACTACAATCTTCTCAAAGTATTTGCAATATATTGGAGAGTCCAATATTTATATGTTAATTTTCTAATATGTAAAAGTGCTTAAAAGAATCAAGAGCTTAAACAGAAAAATGGACAGCCCATGACAAAAAAGAAATATAAAGGATGGTCAATGAATGTCTGAAAATATGTTCAACCCCATTATAATTTGAAAAATGCAAATAAAAAGTGAGGTTGCATTTTCATTCATTTAAAGTATTTTTTGAATAACAACTTTGTACCTTGCCCTGTGCTGGTTTTTAGGTACACAGGTATCCATGTAGCGGTATCCATGTAGCGGACATTATATTTGCAGGTCCAAAGCTGAGATCCTAGTGGGCCAGAACACAAGAGCCACTAGCCACATGTGGCTTTTTAAATTTAAAATAAGGTGGGGGGATGGGAAGAGATCAACCAAGGAACTCATTTGTGTATATGCATAACCCATGGACACAGACAATAGGGTGGTGAAGGCCTGGGGCGGGGAGGGGGGGGTGCAAGGTGGGAGAGGTCAATGGGGGAAAAAAGAAGACATATATAATACTTTCAACAATAAAAATTTTTAAAAAATCAAAGAAGGAAAAAAAATATAAATTAAGTGACATTTAGCACATAGTTCCTCAGTGGCACTAGCCACATTTTTAAAGGGCTGAATGGCCAGGTGGGGCTGTTGGCTGTCATACTGATCAGCACAGTTCTAGAGCATTTCTAGGGAACAAATAGAGCTCTTGGTTAACATGGCTCCAGACAGAGAGAAACTTAGTTAAGCAGCAAAGAAATGTAAATAACTTCAAGATATAACCTGCTCCATGACAAAAACTAGCAAGAGGCAGAGGAAGAATGTGTCAGAGGGAGCTTACTTATTTAGGGTGGGCAAAGAAGTGGTGTTTAAGTTGAGAGTCCAGAGAAGGAGCTAGCCCCATGGAAACAGGGTGCATGGGGGTGGGGTGGGGTGGGAAGAACATTCTGGGGAAAGGGAGTCCAGACCTTGCAGTGGGGCAGAGTTGGTGTCTGCCAGGAACTGCTCAAACATTGAACTAGTCTTGCCTCCCTGGAATAAATCTCACTTGTACATCAAACCTTAGCTTAATTCTGTTTATAATAAAAGATCACAATCTATATTAATAAAAGGATAATATGCTAATTAGTCCAGATAGACCAGACATCTTCCGGACGTCCTTCCAGACAAAGCCATGGTGGGGGGCTGAGGCAGAGGTGGTTAGGGGCAATCAGACCAGCAGGGGAGAGCAATTAGGGGTGATCAGACCAGCAGGGAGAGCAGTTAGGGGCAATCAGGTTAGCAGGGGAGAGCAGTTAACAGCAATCAGGCCAGCAGGCAGAGGTGGTTAGGGGCGATCAGGCAGGCAGGGGAGCAGTTAGGGGTGATCAGGCAGGCAGGCAGAGAGATTAAGGGTGATCAGGCAGGCAGGAAGAGGCAGTTAGAGGTGATTAGGCAGGCAGGAGAGCAGTTAGGGGCATCAGGCAGGCAGGCAGAGTGGTTAGGGGTGATCAGGCAGGCAGAGTAGTTAGGGGCGATCAGGCAGGCAGGCAGGTGAGTGGTTAGGAGCCAGCAGTCCCCGATTGTGAGAGGGATGTCCGACTGCCAGTTCAGGACTAAACCAGCAGTCAGACATCACCCAAGGGGTCCTGGATTGGAGAGGGTGCAGGCCAGGCTGAGGGACCCCCCTCCCCCATGCACGAATTTCATGCACCGGGCCTCTAGTAATAAATAATAGAATTGCTGAATTTTTTCTTGCTAATATTTTGTTAAGGATTTTTTATGTCTATATTCATAAGGGATGTCAGTCTATATTTTTTTAAAATATATTTTATTGATTTTTTTACAGAGAGGAAGGGAGAGGGATAGAGAGTTAGAAACATCAATGAGAGAGAAATATCGATCAGCTGTCTCCTGCACATCCCCAACTGGGGATGTGCCCACAACCAAGGTACATGCCCGTGACCAGAATCGAACCTGGGACCCTTCAGTCCCCAGGCCAATGCTCTATCCACTGAGCCAAACTGGTTAGGGCTATAGTTGTTTTGTTGTTGTTGTTGTTGTTTTGTAAACATGTCTTTGTTTTTGGTATCAAGGCAATATGGATTTCATAAAATGAATTGGGCAGTGTTCTCTCTTATATTTACTGTAATTGTGTAGTATAGGTGCTAATTCCTCTTTGAATCTTGTTAGACTTCTCTAGTGAAATTATCTGGGTCTGGAGATATTTTTTCCAAGAGTTTTCAAATAAGAAATTCAATTACTTTAATAGTTATTTGAATACTTAAAAACCTATTTTACATGAGATGAGATGAGGTATTTTGTCTCTTTTTTTTTTCAGGAACTGGTCATTTCTTCTGTTAAATTATGTTGAGCATTGCTTATGGTATTTCTTTATTCTTTTGATGTCTATAGCATCTGTAGTGATATCTTCTGTTCTATTCTTGATAACAGTAATTTGAGTATTTTTTCTCTTTTGACCCATAAATTATTTAGCAGTTTTATCATTAGTTTTCAAATGTTGGGAGCTGTTTTTTGCTTTATTATTGATTTTTAATTTCATTCTAGTTTCTAGTTTTAGTGTGGTCAGAAAATACATTGTTGATTTTAATTCTTTCAAATTTTGCAAGGTTTCTTTTATGGCTCAATATGGTTCTTGGTAATGGGCACTTGAAAAGAATGTGCATTCTGTTGTTTGTTGTTGGGTGGAATGCTCTGTAAATTTCACTTAGATCCTGTTGGTTGATGATGTTGATTACTTCATCCATATCTTTGCTGATTTTCTGTGTTGTTGTTGAGAGTGGAGTAATGAAGTCTCTAACTATAATTCTCGATTTGTCTGTTTCTACTTTCAATTCTATCAGTGTTTGCTTCACACAGTTTGCAGCTCTATTATTTGACACATATACCTTTAGAATTGTTACCTTTTCTTGGTGGGCCAACACTTTATCATTACATAATGTCCTCCTTCCTTTCATTGCTCCTCCCTCATTGTCTCTCAATGTGCCCCTTTTCATTCCTTCAATTGCCCAGCGACTTCACCATGGTTTTCCTGAGCTTTAGCTCAAGCTTATGCCAGGATATTCTGTCCACTACGAGCGTGTACTCCCCTGGAGGCATTTCAGCAAGCAGGTGGGGTCGTGTGTACCTCCTTTTGGACATAGATTCCTTTCTCTCCCTGTTATGTCCTGACACAGCCATGATTTTCCTCTTCCCCGTGTGGGGCCCATCCACGTACTGAAGGCAACCCCCTCAGGGACTATCATATGTTATGAAACTCATCCAGACTATGAATGGAGCGCGTCATTGCCCACACCCCGTTCTAAAAAAAAAATCCAGACCGGTGATGCTCTAAAACCACTATAAGAAAGGATAGAGGGCTTCATGGGAGTACTTGTCCTTGGGGAGGCTGTGCTCCACTGCAAACAACCCAAAGCCCACAGGGTCATCAGTGCAGGCTGGAAAATCAAGTTCTCCCTTTCAGAATGACATCGCAGCCATCCCAGGCTCCTCCGCCTGTGTAGCGACAGCATCAAAACACACAGACGTGAGAGAGCCAAGACGGTTCCCATTCCAGCAACACTGTCAAAAGGAGGAAGAAATGATCTTCCACAGGTTGCTTTCGTAGTAAGCCATGAGATGTGTGAGTTTTCAGTAAATCAGAAAAGGGAGACAAACCTAGACCTGTTGTCTGTCAGGCAGAATGTTTCGGTTCCTATGACGGGGCTTTAGGTGTTAATGAGGAAAGAACTGGGTCCTCAGGGGCCCGTCCCCAAACTACCCATACTTGCGATTATGAAGGGTGCTGGGAGGGGACCATACTGAAGAGGAAAGGGGACATCACGGAGATGTGAGGGTGGCCACCCACCGAGGTGAGCCCTGCCCACACAGCCGGCTCAGGGAGGATGCCCTGTGGAAGAAGGAAGCGTTAAGCGCAGGGAGGCCTGGAGAAAGGCAGATGCAGAGCATCTCCTGTGCAGAGCGAGGCCTCAGAAAAGCCGCCATCGAGCCGGTCCTTTTCTTGTTGGCTCCGCTGCCATTGACTAGTTGTCTGAAAGTATCCGATTGCATAAAAAGGAAGTGAGTGGGAACCAGGCCAACGGCCTGAGCCAAGAACTCCAGGCAAGTTATCAAGAAAAAACTTTTCTTTTTCGCCTCCTCCTCGTCCTCCTCCTCCTCGCCTTTCTTCTTTCTTCTTCTTTTGTAAATTCAAGAACATTCTACTTAAAATAAAATTTCCTGTAAAGTTGTGCACTGCCTTTTATTTGAAGATGTACTATCTCTGAGAATAAAGGAAGGAAGAGAGGAAATTAAAAAGGCTGCGAAGGAAGACGTCTGGCAGCTTGGCCTCTCACCAAGTGACCCTTTGCAAGACCACAGGGGACTCAGAGCTATAGGAGCCCACCAGGGCGCCTCGGTTTCCGGGCCTTGTTTGGGGTTTGGATAAGTACCCTGCAAAGTGATGCAAGGAAAACAGCCCTGGACCTTCTATCTGTGCAGAAGTCCTGCGAATTATTTTAAGACGAGAGCGGCATCAAGACCAGAGAGAAATAGCCCTGAGGCTCAGGTTATTTATACGTTTCATTTTAAAAATCGGTGCCGCAATGTCCCCATGATCATTAAGCAACCTGTCTGGGTGTCCTTGGAAAGCCAGAGGGTTTGTCCTCTGGGGAGGATGAGGCAGTTATTCATAAGGTGTGAACTGAGCACCCTTGGTCTGGGGCCCATGCATGAAACACAAGGAACCCTGGAACCGCCGGGATCACCCGGCTCATTCGGAAGTCTTCCTATTAGAAATCTCTGGGGAGAACGTAAGAGGATATCCTTTCTGTCCTCTTCACCCACAGCTGAGGTCTGATTGTGTAACTTATGCTGGTTCCTTTAGTCAGGTGACAGACATTGGCTGAAATCTGGTGTCACAAACAAAGGAGACCTTCTTCCTTCATTTAGGGCTGTGGTTGCCAACAGGCGGCACGTTTTGTCACCTTCTTGGTTATCACACTTGGGGGTGCTGTTCCTATCTCGTGGGTAGAAGCTCCTACAATGCACAGGGTAGCCCCCACCACAGGGAATTATCCAGCTCAGAACATCAATAGTGTGATGCTGAGAAATCCTCTCTTAGGGGCTTCCTTGCAGGTCATTGATCTCACTGTCAAGGCTTAATCTTCCGGGGCCCCTGAGAACATTCCGTCTTCACAGTATCCACGCTGGCTCTTTTGAAAGGTCCTGGCGAGCTCTGGAGAGGAAGGAGACCTCACATGGGTTGCTTTAGCATAAAATGACTTTTGTTCCACGGCCAAGGCCTCACCCCAGAAAGCTTCCCTCACAGTTCTCCTGGTTTCCTGATGGGGCCTCAGAAAACCCATCAGCACCAGGAGAAGCGGGGCACACTATTCACACTGCAACTGACCCCTGTGTGACACCATATCCCGGTGGGAACCAGGACTGATTTCTATTTTAAAGCATGAAGGCTTCCAACTTCCTCAGATCACTATGGAGGGAAGACACGGCAATCTGGAAGGATCTGCCAGAGAATGTTCCAAGATGAAGGCACTCCTAGAATGTGGCCCTTCTCCTGCCACAGCTCTGGCATTCACCTGGATGCTCCTGACATGTAATGACTTGAAGGTGTTTGAGGTGGATGTCCCAGGGGCACGTGCCTCCTTCCACTTTGTGCTGAAGTTTTGCAGATGACTTCTGGCTGCTTATGGAAAATATTAGTGTCGGTTTTTCTTTTCTTTCTTCTTCTTCTTCTTTTTTTTTTCTTTCTGTTAAGCTGTTTCTGCTAAAGCAAAACTGAGGTCAAGGGAAGCAGGAGCTGCCTGTTCTTGTTCAAGTTTTATCGGCGGAGAACGTGGGGCTTCGGTCTTGTCAATCTTCGCACAGGCTCCTCTCATTAGAGCGCTGGATGATTCATGGGTTCCTGTGCATTTGATCTGGGGAGATAAGTAGAACCAGCCTGGAGGACCGGCTGCTGTGGGTGGTGCTCTTCCTGGCAATGGCGTCTTCTGAGACTGATGTAATTCCTCTAAGATTGATGTTTCCATTATGACACGCCGAGTGTGCGTGTTTGAGTGGCACGGAACTCCATGCACCACTCTCGCACTCTGGTCTCTTCTTCGCTTTCAGGACATTATCTGTTGAGATGGGGTGTTATGGGCAAAGGATACAGTGTGATGTCGAATTTAAGGGTGGCCCCCAATCCTGAAGGTCCCCCAAGTTTCTGGGCCTTCTAACATTGCAAGGGGGTCAGGCAGCCAGGGGGCTCCTCCTCCTCACAGATCCATGGGACAGAGAACATTCCCTGAAAGTGGGTGTGCCAGTGACTCCTTCACCTTCTTTGAAGTGTATTTCTGGGTCAGGGAGCTGGCTGACTCACAGCTTACCGACACGCCCTTCTCCAGGCACACGGGGATGCTCTGCCTCCCTCGGGAGTTCCCAGTGTCTGTAACTGCAGCTGTTCATCGACAGATGAAGCACCATGGAAGGCACCTGGCTGCCTACAAAGCACAGCATGGGCACCTCTGTAACTGGCTAGACAGGGATAGTATCTCAGGTTAGATGACACAGGAATTCCAGAAATGGCATTAGGATAGTATATATGGTTATGTCTCAAGCAAAAGGAAGATGCCATTAATGCTGTCTATTCTTAAAAAGGAGAGATGACCATCAAGGATGGTTGTCATGGAAGGATTCCTGGAGGTGATGGATGTGGGCTGGTGTTTGAAGGAAGGAAGAATGAGATGATAAAAATGGTAGCAATAATCAAGCTGTCATTTACTGAATCCTACTAGGAGCCAGGCACTGTTCTAAACACTTACTATGAATAGTTTTGTTTAAGCCTCATCATTTCTCAAGGTGGGTGCTCTGATGATTCCCCATTTTATAGATGAGTAAACTGAGGCAGAGAAACTGGCAGGGAATATTTAGAGGGGGCATGTGCATGAGCAGAGGCATGGAGTGAGAGTTACAGCTTTGGAGTGGAAAGGGGGCTGAAATAATTTCCAGTCTTGATGACACTGAGGCCCATAGAAGAGAGAGCAGAGCGGATGCTTGTTTCAAGCCGAATAAGAGTTTTGTCAGCCTCCCCTATGCTTGCTTGGGGATACTGTGGGAGAGGGCATGTGACCAGTCTGCTTGGAGCAGAGGGTTTATGAATGGAGGTAAGAGGTCTGTTGATTTGCCTATGGCAAGCAATCCATGATGCGATAAAGGATGTGGTTTGAAGAGAGCGACCTGGGAATTGAAAAAAAAAAAGCAGAATGAGTCCAGGTGGGGCTGCAGTCTGAGGTGATAGCCACTTTGATTAGTTGGATGGCAGAGACAGTGGGAAGAAGGGGACCCAGTGCATAGAGGGGTCCGAAGACCAGCACTCTGATGACTAACCAGAAGGAAATGAATCTTCACTTCCTATCAATTCAATGCAGATAATTATTGTAAGAGGAAATGAACAGGCAGTGATTACTTGAAGGATAAAAATGAATGTGAAAAGAAAAAAACAACAACCAACAAAATCAATCCAGATGTCTGGCTCGTGATTTATCTGAATAATTTTCGGAAGAACAAGCTGGCGAGGACCAGCTGCTGTGAGCTGGGTCTTTGGAGTGATTCTCCCAGAGTCCCATGCTCTCCACCTTCTCCCTAATGCTCTGGGGGTACGTCAGGGACCCTGTCCAAAGGGAGGCAGGCTAGATTAAGAGATCACGTTTGCCTGGAACTCTCCGCCCCTACCTCAGAGGTGGCCTGGCCGTCCATCACCTGCGAGCCCATCCTATGGAAGCTCTGTTTCCCAGCTGGAATGCAGTGGTGTTTTTGGAAGCAAGAACTGCCCTTTCTGGCTCCAAGAATTCTTGGCTTAGAAAGGAGATCTTTGGGAAGCTATCCTTCCCCAGAGATCTCTCGGTGACATTGTTTAATTCTCCAGTTAAGTCCTAGAGGTAACTATTAATAAAAGCGTTTATGAAGAGAAAATGCACATTAAAACAGAACACTGGGGGAAGCCGGTGTTCTGATGCAGGTGTGACCCCTGCCCTCCTCGTCTGCACTTCCTGCTTCGGTCCCTTGACCACAACATATGCAAACAACAAATAAGTGGATGTCAGTTTGAAGGTCAATGTGTGGGAACAGGACATTCTAGTCTGCGAGCACTGGCTCTGTGGCCAAGGGACACTTGAACTCGCCGACTGTTCTGCCCAACATGAAAGGTAACACTCACTTGTGACGCTAAGTTGACTCCATCAGCTTTAATGCCACGGACTGACTTATAGGAGATAAAACTCTTGGTGCCCAAACACTTGTGCAAGAAATATAAATTCTTTGGTTGTTAGTAATTTGATTTAATGTCCAAGTCAAGCTTCCCTTTCTTGGACATTGACAGGAGCCGAGGCAATCAGCCCCTGCAATGACCCACTGCTGCTCTCCAACATGGGTGAGATGCTGAGGACAGCCTTCTTGGGCCTCTGTGTGGGGCCACCTGCCCATTTGGGAGCAGCAGTCCTGGCAATTGTTCCATTGGGGCTCACACTGACCCTGGAGGGAGACTTGGATAGGACACAGGAATCTTTTTTTCTTGCCTTTGCCACGTACCAGGTAGACTTGCCATGGGCTGGCTGACCGACACTTTGCCACACTTCACTGTGGGCTATCCTCTGGAGTGCTGTCTTGGGCCATAGGGAATTCTGGGTCTTATCAAATTCTTTCAGGTTTTTCAGCCTCCCAGGAATCTACTGCAACTGTACTCCCACCTTTTCCTGTCAATCTTTCTCCTTTTTCTTGCGGTCCGTAAACTAGTCCAAGGGCATGTTGGATGGAAGACTTGGCTTGCTTATTGGTTCTTCTGAGGGACTACATCTTTGGAATAGGTAAGCCAGAATATGTTCACAGATTATTTTCTTCCTCTGTTGCTGAATTCTCCCCTCTGGAAATATTTTGGGAATTAGACAAACTTTTCATATTAATGGCACATTTAGTATTTCAGAATTATCCATGAATTCTCAGAATTTTATCCTCTGTGCTATTTTCATATGTAAGCTTGTGTCCCTGTGCTAATAGTCACTCATCAAAATAGATATTTGAATAGTTTTGGTGGCAAATGTCATTCAGAAGCTCAGCAAGTTCCAGAAACTAGGTATCAGATTCTAGGGTGTGATGCAGTTTTTGTTTAAGAAGCAAATGCAGTTCCCCATCATCCCCTCCTGCCATTCCTCTCATCTCAGTGGGGTGCTTAAGCAGGCATGCAGACCAGGCATTTCATGCTCATGCTAGGTGGCTGACATAGAGTTGCCAAGTACTGTAGTAACTCTAGGTCATATTTCCTTCTGGGCATATCTCTTACCTTCTGTGTTTTCACTGTTTTGACTTGAGATATTTCTCCATAAGAGTCTTTGATGGCCCCAAGGTGCTTCCTGTGACAGAGTTGTGCGTAAATGTTTTGAGAGCATATGCGTGTGGTTCAGCGCCTGGGGCAAGGTAGGCACTTAGCACATAGGTATAACTACACTGGTGATCCTATATAATAAAGAGGTAATATACAAATGGTCATTATGCCCTGATGCTTAACGATCAATCACCAGGAGGGTGGGGCAACGAGCTACAAGTCAGGGAGAGCTACAGGAGGGCAGGGCAGTGAGTGACTAGTGCACAGATTCATGCGTAGGGCCACTAGTAGTTTTATAAAGATTCATGAGCAGAAAGGACACTTAACTCTTCATGTATTAAAAAAATCAATACTTTCATGGGTGTCTATTAGATGCCAAGAATTAAAACACAGAAATGGTAATATATGCAGGAAGGTGACTGTCTTCATACAGGTGTTACCACAGAACATAATCATTCATTCATGGGACAGATGTTTAGAGAACACCTGCTAGGTGCTAGATGCTCTAAACCACACTTCCTACCCTCTATGAGTGCAGTACAATGGGAAGACACACTGAGTCCAGGGAGGCGGGGTACATGCCATGTTCTGAAGAACTGCCCAGGAAAAGGCGGCATCTCACCATCATCCACTTGTCGATTGGGTCGATGCCACTTGCACCACATCTCTTCACTTCCTGGTCCTGATATTAGCTGTTGTCTAAAGATGTCCTTTCTGATGACGTTTCCATGGAAATAAAGATGAGGGGAAGTTGGCTGCCACCCATCATGGCTCTGGGAACTTCAGGTTGGAATGCAGCTCCTCCGTGGGGCTGGGTCCCAAGAAATCTGTGCAGGTTGGTGTCCCAGCAGCATTTTCAGGGCTCACAGGAGAGAGCAGGACATCACCATCTGAGACCCAGATTCCGTCAAGTTAACCCATCGAATGCGGGGCAGCTCAGCATTTTGATTATGCCTTGCCAATGCCAGGACCGAACAGCTACTCTTCAGAAATGGCTGAAACTTGTTTTTAGAGTCATCCCACTTGAGTTTTTGCAGTCTCCTCTGTCATCCTGGGAGCTCTGTCTGTATAGGGGATTAATAGAGAGACTGCATTTCTGCGTGCTTTCCTCTACAAACATCTCTTGAAGTTCCTGCATTGTAAAATGAGGGTCATCCTGCCCGGCTGGGCAGGGTCCAGGTCCACAGTGCCGGGGGCTCTGTGCCGTGGGGATGTGACTCTCAGGAGAAAGTAATGGGCTGGGCTGAGGTGGACAGTGAAGTTCTAGGTTTCCGGACCAAGCCTGGCCATTTCGGGGCCCTGAGGGGATGTGAACACCCATATGCTATTTTTATGTGTTTCTGCAGCTGTTGTTTGTGTATCATAAAAATATTTTAATTGTTTGATTTTTATGTGATGCATTCTGAGGCATTACTATTATTTGCAAAGAGAGTGTGTAACTCCACATGTGAAACAAATGTAGGAAATGTGGCTGACCACGTGGACAAAGGTGAGAACTGTGAGCCCCGTCTAGCTGCTGAACTGACCACCCCAGTGCCCCAAATGCAGGAAGAAGCAAGTGGGGACAGAATGCATCTCCCCAGGCTCCCCCGGTGTCTGGCCAGTTCTCTCTGGATTTTTTAATGATCGCAGAGCAATTTCTTTAGTAGGTGAAGTTAAAGATACAATGTCGGCAGTGGCCCCCAATCTTATCCATGCACATTGGAAATTAATACCCAAGGCTCTGCGGTTGGTGATCACCCAGGGGGAGTGAATCAAAATTTTCACTGATTTGGTCTGAAAAGTCTCATTTAAAGCATTTCAGAGGTTGGCTGAATTCTTCCACCTGATTCTGTCCTCTTTTCAGGGAGCGTCAGAGTTCAGGTGAATGGCTAGATGTTTTTTTACATAAGTTGTTTCATTGTTGAGCCTCCTGCTTGGGCATTTGGAAGGGAATATTTGGTTCTTTAATTAATCGATGCTCCTCTTTCAATGCTTGAGCCCCAGGAGCTCCTGCCCATGCTGGAAGGACACTCGGATCCGGGAATCCCGGCCTCTGTGAGAACTTCTGTGTCCTGTTTAATGATTTGCATGCCAGTCCTGGAACCCCATGTCCATCCGTGATCCACCACTTGGCCTGTGCACTAGGCTGGACAGAACTCGTGCTGTGTTGTGCAAGAGGCATGGATGTCTCACTAGCTTCCTGCCAAGGTTACAGCACTGGCCTTGAGTCAGGTTTGTAGGCTATTATTTCCCAAACTTGTCTGGTGAGAAGAATCCCCTGGGTGCAAACTTCAGAGGCCTGAGCCTGCCCTATAGGACAGAGCAGGGAGGGCACCTGGGAAGTTTGGGAAATGGGGACAAGCTTGTGTGGATCCTGGGATTCATGACAGAGGCAGCCCCAGGGTGCTGCTCTAAAGCCTCTGTGTGTCCTGGCTGCAGGGTCCAGAATGCATCCAGCTGTCCTTAGAAAATAAGGCCAAAGGCCTTTGAGAGCTGGGACAACACCACTCTTCCTTTGACCATGTTATCCAGGCCTTTTGCTCATTTTTCATTTATAAAACACAGACCTACCTCCCAGGGCAAGTGAGAAGGGTAGTTCACAAAACAGTTTTAAAGCACTTTTCAAGGAGAGACTGCTATGGAATTGCTTCATCATCGTGAATGTTTTCACTTGAGTGGGTGTTGAGCACAAAAGATTGACCTTCCAGAAAAGGAAAACCCTCTTAATTTACTACAAATAGAAACAAATCCATTGTGAGTGTGTAGCTGTCAGTCGTTGGCTTGCAGTAGGGCCAAGACGGACACCAGGAAATACCCACTAATTTACCTCACCCAACGTTCAAGTTCAAACAAGTTTGCAGAAATCCTTCCAGATCCCTTGAGCCCATCAGCTTAAGTTCTGAACCATAGACTGCAATGGGCAAAGCTGTGAGTTCCCCTTTAGTTAGCCCTAGGATGACAAACCCTGAAGTTGCCATGTTTTGCAATAATCCTTCCTAGAGCTTTCATTTGTAAGATGGTCATATGATTATTCCATCACCCTGGACAAATGTACTTAAATGTCAGCCAATGTTTTCTGTGTTGGAATTGATTACAACGCTTGTCTCTGGAGGCCCAATCATTACTCCTCTTGCAGTATCATTGCCTAATCAGGGCCTCCTCATGACTCTCTAAAGTGACCAGGCACCATTACCTCCATTTTGTGGAAGATAAAACTGAGGCCAGAATGTCAAATCACTAGGTAGATGAAATAGGATTATAGATATGGAAGCAGGGGTTGAACCCCTGGAGCCTGTAGCTGAGCTGAAGTGTCTCCACCAAATTACACTGCCTTAAGAAACTGGTTTCTCAATTTATTTGGCCAAGTGTTTTTCTGGTCAACACATTTAATTAAATTTAGTTCTCAAGAGAGGGACTATGGAAAGGAACAAGTGATGTTTCTTGGCTTTTTTTGTGTTTAAATCTTACTTTACAAAAGGATAAACTTTCTTATTTGTGAGTGTCAACATGTTAAATAAAGCACCCTATTGATAGCCAACATCAGTAAGTAACTGGAATTGACATTTATAATTATGAAAATTTAAAAATGTTCTGGTGGTAATGGTGACACTGATAATATTGATGTGTCATGGTCTGAAGGCACTCAGTTTAATGTTTATGTACCCGCAATACATAACAATAAATTAAGTAGGCAAGCGTCGGGTCCTAAGCAATTTTCTAATTTATATGATTAATAAACAAGTACTTCATTAAATGGGATAAAGTATTAGTTTAGAATGACGGGATTGCAGAGTTTTCCCTATAACCACTGCAAAGACCTCATGAGTAAACTTTTAGTTTTTATTTCTAGCGGGCTCACTTATTTTTCATAAAATGGCAACGATGTCTCTTGTATAATGCAAAAAAAAATTGTCTACTCAAATCTTGTTTTTTTTTAGAAGAAATTCACAAATACATGTGCGTCTGTTAGAATTACTGATGCTCATCACCCACACCTATTCTACTTTGTTCTGGTTTGTTCAGAAAACCACGGCCTTCACTGACACAACTTCACCAGGAACCTTTCTGCTTATCTATAATCTAAAGGTGTTTCTTAGTCCACACACGTGCTCCCTGGACTGTTGTGCAGGGTTGCTAAAGACGGATTCCACAGGGTGTCATCTTGTGTTTTCTAGTGATTATTTTTTTCAAAATTTGGATTGCAGTGCAACTTCTTATTTGGGGGTGACCGGTACCCTTGGTCTTGGGACACATGTAGTAAAGCAGTTTCCTGAATGGGGTTGATGAGCTTCCTTCGTGGTCAGAGTTAATTTAGATGTAGACTCTACCCCCCTTCAACAGAGCTGGACCCATATACAAGTCAAATCTGCTATTTTTCCTTGGGCAATGATTTATTTCCCTCTTAAATTGGCTGGACCAGTTAGTTTTTTATTTTTATTAAGTCACACTATTCTTAAATGAAACTATTGATTTAAAGTCAGCTTAGTGAGGATTTAATTTGTTTTCGGGGGATTAGAGCAGGTAGCATGGGATAATTTCACAATAACGTGGACCAGAGGCACTCCTTCACAGCACCCTCGCCTTTTTTTTCTTGCCAGGCTATAGAGACATTACAAATTTTCAAGTAAATTGTGGAAATACATTCATAAATCAGTCCTAATTCCGCTGCCTGCTTAAGAGTGATTCACCGGAGTGTTTTCCCTTGACCTTGTCCCATTGTCCTTCTGATGATAGTCCAAGCATCGGTGCAGAGACAGACATGCGTGTGTGTGCGTAAGTGCGCGCCTAGCATATACACACACACACAGGTTCTTTTCCCATTAGGGTCAATGTATCATTCTCTCCTGCCGTCCTTCCTCGCTTTGTCCTGCTTTGCCTTTGTTCATGTGAAGTTTTCTTTCCTTTGCACGTGAAGGGGCAGAAGGAAGTGTAGCAGGGTGGGGACCCTCTCCTCTTGCCCCGTGACACTCTGTCCCATCCAGTCGGTCTGGACCTACTCTTTTCAGAAACCACCCTGTGAATCCCTCTGTCTTCAAACGTTGGGAGGACAGGTCAGGAATGGGACCATGAACAGCTCTATGGCCTTAAAACCACCCGAGCGAAACTATGCAAACCCAGCTAGAAAGGTTTCTGTTGTTTGTTTTAAGAAGCACAGCCTTGTTTTTGCCAGTCTGTTATCCCTGAACTTGGCTGTCACTATCCATTTCAAAAGGAGTTGTTTCTTTCTATTGAAATAAAATAGACTCAGAGCCATTTTCAGATGAATGGCTCTTGGTGTAGAGGCTGCTAAAGCATTTTGGTCAATCATTCTGAACATTTCCAGTTGTCCCCACCCCCTCCCACTGAAGTAGCTGGGGCTGGGAATTGCCAAGCATGAGAGGACTAAGCCCATCTGATGAATCCTGCAGCACCCCATCGGGCTGGCCCAGCACCTTCCTAACACGTTCCCACCTAGCAGTAGTGTGGTCCTGATCCCCTCTCCTTTAAGCAACTCCTTCTCCCTTGACTTCCTGAGTAGTTAATTTCATGCCACACCCAGTGGAGCGGGAAGCCAGGCGGGCTTTCCTCTGGGACCACGGGTGTCCATGGGAGAAGTGCAGATCTGTCTGAGGAACAGTAGTGGGTCTTCTGCTGAGCAGTTTTCAGCGAGTGGGTGACGGGATGTGGGGGCCTAGGGAGCAGACCAGAAACACCAGTTGCTTCCCAGAGTTTCAGTTTCTGTGGCATCCTGTGGACTGCAGAGAGAAGCTGAGGTTCTGAGTGATGAGATAGAGAAACCAGAGACATAGCCAGGCCAAGTTTGCCCATGTGCAGTAACAGAGCCAATTGGACCAAGAAGACTTGACCAAAGGGCTGTGAACTCGCCACCTTGCAGATGGCCTGTCCTTAATGAGAACAGTCAGTGTCTAGAGAGTCTTGGGGAGCTAGCCATACCATACTGTTCGATATGACCCTGACCTCACCTCATCCCAGCCCCAGGGTGATGGAAAGGCTGTATATCTTGATGCTAGTGGTAGTTACATGACCATAGGCATTGCTCCAAATTGATGATTGTCAAGTGATACCTCAATAAATTTGATTTAACACTTGAAACAATAGGGAAATAAGAGGACTTTTAAATTTACCTTAGGAATATTGTTAGCGCCACAATTTTTGTGTGGCTAACAAATGGGCTGATTTTGTGATGAGCTTATGCAATTTCTGCTAAAATACATGTCCTTCTGTTAGGAGTGTGTTTGCTATTACCAGTGAAATAATAGTCAACTCACTGAATGACTTCCATTAATGATTCTCATTGTGCTTACTCTCAAGGGACGTTTTCACCATGACTTTGCAGATTAAAAGAATGAAGTAAATGTAATGGCTTTGACAAGATAGAAGCCTGAGAATTTTATAAAACTTAGACTCTGTAAGAAGCATTTTTTGAGATTGAACACAAGTTCATTTTCTTATTCCTTAGGAATTTGCTTTGATCTTTATAAACTACTCTAAACTTTCAAAAGGGAATAAAAATGAATAGCCTTCTCCAGTCTGCAGTGTGCTTTTATGCACATTGCTCATTGGGTTTTCTCCACCTCCTCTTCTGGAATGTATAGAACCTTCCTCTTCTAACGTTATACAGAGGAAGCAAGAGTGCAATGATATTAAGACTTTTCTCAATTAACAAGTGGCAGGGAAAATACCTGAATCTGGGTCCTTTTGAGGGGTGGGGAATGTCTGGCCTTCGAACTGTATAAGGCCAGAGAAATCATTTGGTCTTGTGCTGCCAAGGCATTAGGGGTGAGTTAATTAAATGTTTAATCAAATACAGCAGGCTAATTTTTAAGTTGATAAGTTTATATGGCCCACAAATGATGTTATAAAGATCCAAATGGCCCTTGGCAGAATAAAGGTTCTCCACCACTGCTTTAGATCAAATTCCACGTGCTTGCCCCTGCTCCTTCTAGTCAAGTTTTCTATTGTGTTCGCACGATCGTTCCACAAGGTCTGAGGGAGTGAAAAAACTTATCCTTACCCAAATAATGTTGCATGGAAATTTCCACTTAGAGGAGTCTTCCTGTGATGTGGGCAAATTGAGGACCTGTCCTATTTGAATGTAGAGGTTAACTAGAGTTTATATGTCTGCATAGAGGTCTAATGAGAGGCTGGTGATTAGACGAGGGAACAAAAGCAAGACCTGTGTGTTTCTGGTTCTCTGGGAGGTCACCTGCTCACAAAGTGTTCATTGTTGCCATTATGCGCAGCACCAAAAACTGTGACTGTCATCAGAAGAAGAGAGAAATCAAATAACCCACGGCACTTTGTCCAGCCCTTTCGACAGAATGGCTTTATAATACAGAGTGGCTATTATGCCCTTTTAGTTTCTCTGTGTTGCTGTTATAAATAGGATGTGCTTCTCTGTAAAGACTATAAAGGCACATCCCGTGTAGGCCTTTGTGAAGTCAGGGTTACAGAGAGCAGCATGGGGGCGGGCTGACCCCTCATGGCGCCTCAGGGTCTCCCAGCCCAGATACCTGGGCCGGCCACTGTGGCTGTCCTAAAGAAGGGAAGTACATGGAGGGTGACTGGACCCAGAAATACGAAGAGGAACTGGAAAAATCCAACTCAGATGAGACGAGGAATCAGAAGGAATCAGAAATGATTCTATAGGTCACATTCAGCCACTGGACTGTCTGCATTCCTAGTCTCACTCCTCAATACTCTCTCTCTCTCTCTCTTTCTCTCTCTCTCTCTCTCTTTCTCTCTCTCTCTCTCTCCTTTCTCTCTTTTCCCTTCTCTCTCTGTCTGAAGATTAAGCAACAAAAGATGATTTCTGTAAAGCAAAGCTGGAAGTACAGTAGGCCGCTCTCTGGCTGATGTACCCATGTGTAACTGTAGGGTTCAATTCCGCTCTACATTAATCAAACAACAATAAAAGCCATAAAAACCCCACCGAGCAGCATTTTACCTTAAGACCCAATGCTAAGCACCCAGGGACTCTGCCCATTGTCTTTTCCAGGAATTAGATAGCAAGAGAAAGAAAGAAAAATTGAGCCACTTCTTCTTTTTTTTCTGCATAGAAAGGGAGAAAACCTATAATAAATTAAGGGTAGTGGGAGTGAAATCAAGGCCAGAGGTAAATGACGTTTAATTGTGTGAGCGGCTCTTCCCTGATGGTCCCTGCCAGCTGCTGCTGTTATTGCTCCCTTCCTGTTGGAGATGAAAGCGATGATGGTAGACACGTGCAGACACACAAAAGAACCTATTTGGACTGGCGTGTCAGCTCATCTTTATCAAATGTTGCACAGGTATATTTTGTTGCCATGCTTCATTACCCCAGAATGGCAAGCCTGAAATGTTTGTCTCTTCTATAAACCCAATAGCTTTCCCAGCCAGGCACATTGACAGAGCAATAGACGGGCGTTTCTGTCACAGGCATGGGTTTGTAAAGGCCGGGCAATTAAGGAGAGAGGGAAGTGGGAAAGAGGTGGGGGGCAGGGAGAGAGAGAGATAAAGGGATAGAAAGAGAGATATAACATATAAAGGGAGAGAGACAGTGAGATAGAGGGAGAGAGGGAGGGAGAGAGAGAGAGAGAGAGAGAGAGAGAGAGAGAGGAAGAGGGGAAGGGAGAAGTAAAGACAGAGAGACACAAATACAGAGAATTTATTAAAAAATAACACGTGTGTTATGTGTACATTTTCTGTGTTGACTTTGGCTTGTGTTTTAGGAAGGCTCATTTCCCTGTGATTGGGGAACATCTTACTCTGACCTCCAGGTGGCTGATTTAAAGTACCAAGTTTTGAAAACACTGTCTGTGAATAGAAGGAGACCGGCAGGTGTCGGGGAAAGGTCTGCCATGGTAAACAGGACGGCAGTCCCCAGATGTGAGACTTGGTTTCTTTTATATGGAAGATTCTGGCATCAAACTCCACCTCTTACCTTCCAGTCGCCTATTGCAAAATCAATATTTTAATCCTATGTGCATAGATTAAGTTCTTGGGAGTTAGAATTGGGCAAGCTCATGTTTTATTCCCTCCTTGGAGCAACTGTGATAATGGCTTTTCAAGATAGAAGCATGAAGATTTGGCGAAACAAGTATCCATGTGTACATCCGATTTCTCACCTGTCCTCTGGGTTACCACCCGTGCTCCGTGGATTGATGCGTGGCTGCTGTCGGGGCGTATCATTTGCAGAGCAAGTCCTTCTTCTCCTGAGAAAGTGCATCAGCCCGAGCTCCTGGCTGCCTGCATTCACCAGGACCTTCTCTTGTTACCCAGGAACGAAGGGAAAACGATAATTGACAGGAAGTTTCAACACGGGGTTTCCCAGAAACAACACGATAAACGACGTGTTATTTTTGTTGCAGTTGTTCTGTCTTTTCCAGGAGTGACAGCATGTCGTCCGATGTCTAGATGGAAATTTGCAGAGCCCTTCGTGTTTGAGACAGGAAAGTTCCAGAATGCCTGATGGTGCTTTAGAATTCAGACTCTTTTTGAATTTTGAGAGGCAATAGGGTGCGTATGTCGTATAATAAATAACATGGAGGAGTTGGACACAGCGCTCCAGAATCAGGTACATAAATACAGTTGCAGCTGAACATAGGAATGTTTACTCTTAAATGGATACATGGGAACTATAAACAGTCTCACGTCACTGTAGGTTAGGGCTGATTTTGTCAAGAAAGGAGCTACGAAAACATTGTTAGTTTTCAGATCTTCGTGGCTTTATTAACTGCAGGTAAGGAGTTGTACACCTGGACGCTTGCTAGACAAGATAGCTCTGATATTGCTGCAGACATGTGGCCCCACCCACAACCTCGACACCCAAGGGACACCGTGGGCTCCCCTCAGTGTGTTGCTTCTGCACCAGGACATGATCACCAATAGCATGTGGGCAATCACACCTGCTTCATCCGAGGACGACATGGAGAAAGATGTGTGGCTCCATGTCAAGTTGGTGAGACCCTTCAAGGCATCTTTTCTGTGTTTGCTGACTAGGGAAGGCTTGTTCCTCTGGCTACTTTAACTTGTCCTTGGCCTCCCAATTCCCCTCGAGAGAACCCCGCACTGTCCTGTGGGCTGGACTTTCGGCCTCACAGCATCTGTTCTTCTCTCCCTGGTCCCCATGGCCTGTCCATGCCGTGCATGTGAACGATCACCCTGAACCTTGGCTCTGCGGAGGTCTGCGTGGGATGGCCTCAGAGGGGTCACCTCCACCACTCTCGGCTTGTTGTCCATGAGGTCCTTCCAGCTTTAGTAGTCTTTGGCTACTCTCCCCACCTGAAAAAAAGGTATGTTATTATTTACCGTTTTTAGGATTGAAAAGGGCCTACTATCTGTGTACGTGTGTGCGAGCCTCTGTGTGTAGTTATCTTACAGTGCCGACAGTGAAAAACTAACAAATTCTTGTAATTTATGAGCAGTGCTAGATGGTGGCCCAGGTCAGATTCTGGACTTACCATTGAAACTGTAAAGGAGTCTGTGTATGGCCCATGGAAGACACGCAGGTCCCAGCACCTGGGGTTCCACAGGCTGTGCAGATTGCATGGTGACACTGCTTGGCAGTCTCTTAAAATGTAACTAAATATAGTTCCACAATGAAATTGTCTCTGGGAGAATTCTTTTTGTGGGCAGGGCTTCAGGGATTTTTTTTTTTTTTTTAGGTGGAATTAATTAAAGGCTGTGTGCTAGAGGCAGACACCGGGCACTTAACGGAGAGTAGACGTAGATTCCAGACCTTACAAACTGGTTACTTTATCTTCCAGTTATCTGTATTTATAAGAAACTAGGTGAAAACTAACACGAGATTCTAGAATATTTCTGTCCAGAAGTGCCCTCCACTGAGCACCACGAGGGACACGCCTTGGATGCTGATCACTCTAGTGCCCTTGGCTTGCGTGTGGACAGCTCCACTCTCAGAGGACCCATCGATTGACCTCTAACTATAAGCAAATTGAGCTGCTGCTTTTCACTCCTGATGGCACCCTACTTTCCCCCACAGCTGCTGCATCCTGCCCAGCCCCATCCAACCACTCCTTGGTCCCCTCCACAAGCCACTTAGCCGTGAACTCTGAGGGCGGGAGGAACAGAGCGCCTGCTATTTCATCAGCAGAAGAAAGCAACACCTTGGAGGTGAATGATGGATATTATTATAAGCGAGGTGTAGCTCAGGGCAGGTGAGCGGTGTGTTAATGAGGCGCCACCTCCCGCGTTCTGACAGATGACTGTCATTGTTCAAGCGCGTGTCAGCGTGATTGATGGCTGGGTCACACTGCCCTGCCGTTGGAGCGCACTGTCTTCCTTCTTCCCTGATGTCTCTCATCTGCTGACCTGAGAATGACCCAGTAGAGGTGGAGCTGAAATTAACATGTCATTTTCTCCAGTTAAATTAGAAAAAGGGGGACTGGGGCAGGAGTAGGGAGGAAGAGAAAATTCGAGACGGAGAAAGTGTGCAACTCAACAGCACCACCACGGATCCTGCAGAAAGTCCTGAGATGTGTGAGGCGGGTCCCTTTTTAATAAAGATTGAGAGCATATGCTAATGCTCACTTATGTCACCTCAGGTTAGCCCTTAGCGAGGGACACATAGGGTCTTCTCTGAGTCCAGACAGGAGATGACACAGCTGCTTGGGAACAGCATTGTGTCCTCATCTGTGGGTCCTCCTCTGAGTGACACCCGCCCTCAGGCAACAATATTTGGGGAGAGCCTGTCTTTTGTGAGTCATTATTCTGCCTTTATCAAAATCAAGTGTTTACATACACATTGCATGTTAAATTAGAATGTAGCAAATCATAGGTATTGGGGCTGGAAAGTCCAAATAATTTCATTTTGCTTCTGGGTTTATCATCTTTCACTATGAGGAACTCTGTCAGGTTGTCTGGCTCATGCAGCTAGTTAATAACAAGTTAAGTTGCAAAGCTGGGTGAAACTAAGTTCTTCAAAGGTTTCCTCCTGTGTGTTTTTTGGGGGAAATAGACCTGAAATGGACCCCTCCCCTCCCCAATTAGTCATGCTCTTTCTCTAGCTTTCACACAATGGCAAGTGATTTTTAGTTTATTTTCTATGATATGCACCTTTCCAGGCAGGGAGTTCATCATTTTTTAATTGGCTGATCTGAGTATTTCAGAAATTAAAAGAATATCCGGATTTCATTATTTCTTTAGACATCTTGAAACCTTTTAGATCATCTTGCTGTGGGAATCTATCTAGAATTGCTAGGTGCTACCTGGCCATTATGTGTCCCATCTCAGTGTCAAGCGCTGATTGTGACCCTTGGTTTTGGGAAGTGGGAAGTGGCAGAGCTGTCCCTGAGCAAACATCACCGTCTTTGTGCAGGCGGGCGGATTATAGGACAAACACTCAGGCATGGATCCACAGACTGCAAACTGGACAGGGAGGCCTGAAGCACTGTTGCCACGTGATGAAGGAACTTACTGCCCTCCTCCCCCTGTAAAAGAAAGATGATAGGAACAGACTGACAGCTGTCAGAGGGGAGGGAGTGGGGACCGGATGAATGAAGGTGAAGGGATTAGTCAAAGAACATGTCTGCATGGCCTATGGACACAGACAACAGTGTGGTGATGGTCAGAGGAAAGGGGGGCGAGGGCTGGGTGGAGATGGGCAAAGAGGGGGAGGGGAAATGGGGACATCTGTAATAGTGTCAACAGTAACAATAAAGTCAAAAAAAGAGAAAGATGGCATAGTGGCAGATTATAGTAGTCTTTCTATATTCATATTGTATCACTGGTCTCTCTCTAAACTGCACAGGGTACATTTGGGGGCTGTGCAGTTTATCAAATTTTGTCTCTTTGGAGATGAGAATCACTCACATCGATCATCACTAGGCTCCAGTTGTTTAACTTGATCTGTGATTGATCTGTAGATCTTGTCTGATAGTTACTTTGGACTTTTCTGAGACATTTATTTCTGAATTCAGGTAATTTAAAGATTTTCCAGTAAAGACATTCACTACAGTATAATGTAATAATGAATATTTATATAAATCAATTTATAAATCACAAAAAAGTCTGTATTAGAATTAGTATTCCAAAATCTGGTTCGGAAATGGTCACAATAATTCTATAACAAATTGACAAACGGTATTATCTCAGCGGGGGAGTTGAGAGGGTTTCAGTTATGTCAGAATCATTTAGGATGGGCACTTCCAATGAGCTCAAAGGGGCTTCTCATTTGCATAATTTTAGGAAGCATTTCACAAATATTGAGTACGTACTGTGTCCCAGGCACAGTTTATCCACACCTAGGTTTAGGTATCTGGAAAAATCTACCTGATGTAAGCAAAGACAGGGACATGCCAGTTAAATCAAGACACACATGTTTCTGTGTGTCACAGCTGATGGGCGAGGAGACCTGCTGGGAACCGCCCCAACCAGGAAACGCCCAGTGCTGGGCCTGTGTGAACCCCTTCCTTTAGGGCCACACTTTATAATTCTATTGCTGTCCAAGTTGCACCATTCTGCCCTACATTCAAAGATGACAAAAAGATTTTATAACTAATAAGTGACTAAAGGCTATTTTTTTCCTTTCCGCATTAGAAATACAATCAATGGTGCAAACGTTCAAATGTGTAGTGAATGTTGGGAATGATAGCAGTACTCATGGAGTATGTAATCTGTTTGCTTTTGGGCTGGAAGCTGACTTTTTTCATTTCTGGGACAAGCCACTTAATCACAGTGTGGTTAAAAAGCGCAGGGCAGTGAGGAGAGGGCCGGCTCAGCAACAGCGAATGTGGGCCTCATTCCTGATGGTGGGGCCTTGTGCTCCCACCGATCCTCAGTGCACAGGCTCACGGAGAAACTCAAGATAGGAGAGAATGGATCTGTCACATCCATTTTTCTTCTTTTTCTTGAGGGTGAATTTATTTTTCATATTTTGAAAGGAGTATGTGACCATGTGCGACCACGTCCCTTTTCCCCTGGAATCATATTTCCATTTTCATTTCTAACAAAGCACATATTTGGGTCTCAGTATCTCCCTGGTTCATCTCTCTCTGTCCTAACAATCCTTTGCATTTCAGACTTGATGCCAAAGAAAGAAATGTTGTGAATGCCGCTCCTAATGGTGATGGATGAGCACGTGAGGCGTGGTGGCCAGTGCGTCGGCCAAGTTCCCCGCGCCTGCCACGTTGCTGACTGGGGTCTGAATTATGGAGAAGATGAGTTTTGGAATCCTTTCTGCCGTGAGGACAATGAATGCGCTTTGTTAGTCGACTATAGAAACATTGTAGGAAACAGTGATTGTGTCGAATCAGAAACACAGCAGAGTGGGGTCTGGAGAGACTTTGGCTGACAACCAAGAGCCCAGAAGATGGCACAGACACAGGAGGGAGTCTGAGGAGGCAGATTTCGCCAGCCCACCCTGCAGACTCCAAAGTTCACTCGGCCACTTTGTCCCTCTGTGCCTGGGCCACTGCCCTCTGCCCAGGGATGGCATAGCCTGCAACTGGGGATAGGTGCAGCCTGTCATTTCAGGCTCAACTGTCAGTGACTCCTAGGAACTTCTTTTCCCCTCCCAGATGACATCTTTCATTACTCACCTGCCCACTTTCAAACATTGTTACTCTATTGACAATTCCACCTTCCCTTGACCAGCTGTTTCAACAAATGACTGATGACTTGGAGGAAATATTGACGCCTGACATGTGCATGGACTCAGCAGCCCCCAATGCTGAGCCTGTCACTTTACCTCCCACCTATTTTCTTGTGACATGTCTCCCTGGTTGGCACTCTGGTCCATGTCCCCCATCTCCTTGGGGTTATCATTCCATTTGTCATCTTCCCCAACTCTACTTCTTTTTTTTAAAATATATTTTATTGATTTTTTACAGAGAGGAAGGGAGAGGGATAGAGAGTTAGAAACATTGATGTGAGAGAAACATCGATGAGCTGCCTCCTTCACACCCCCTACTGGGGATGTGCCCGCAACCAAGGTACATGCCCTTGACCGGAATGGAACCTGGGACCCTTGAGTCCACATGCCAATGCTCTATCCACTGAGCCAAACCGATTAGGGCCCAACTCTACTTCTTGTTATAAATGTCTCACTTCCCTTGGCTCCTTCCCCTCCTCCTATCAAACTCTCCCTCAACACCACATCTTTGCCCTATTTCCCTGTTTCTCTCCCCATCACAGCCCTTATTCCTCAGCTCACAGCCTGTCAGTCCTGGCCCTATCCCTAACCAAACAAAAGTGCCAAGGACAGCGACTTTCTGATGACACAAATTCAGGATTGTTTACCAATAAGACGTGTCCGAAGGCTTTGCTGCTATTGACAGCCTCAGGCTTTCCTGCAAGCATGTACCCAGCTTTCCTCCTACCCACTGACCATTTCTCCTCAATCATTAGGCCTTTGACCATTTCTGCCATTCATATATTCTGTTCTACATGGTATTCCCTCTCCTCCCTCCCCTCCTCCCTCCTCCTACTCTCCATCCTCTTTCTTTCTAGGTTCCCCAGAAGTTCCTTTGCAGTCAGAGAGTCCTATTAAGTGCCAGACTCAGGTGATTCCCAAATCTGAATCTCCAACTCTGAATACTCTTCTGACACCCAGAACTATGTACCCATGTTGCCTATAGGATGTTCCCACTGGGACCAGCTTCCTTGTTGGACTTATTGATCTCAAAAATGTTTCCTGAAGAGCCTTTATTTGCCAGGTGCTGGGCTAGGTCTTGGAAAAACAATAGTGAAAAACTCAATCTCTCCCCTCAAGCTGTTTATGGCTTAGCAGCTGAATTCTGACAAGAAATTTTAAAAATAATGAGAGTGGATATTCTTGCCTTGTCCCAGATTTTAAGACAATATCACTAAGTCTTCCATCATCCTAATATATAAAAAGCCAGGGGCCATCATGACCGAAACAACCGGACGGATGACCTAACACAGGCTGTGTGGGGCGGCGGCAAGGCTGGCAGAGGGGTTAGTGAGGGATGACCAAAGGACTGAACAGCAGGCTGTGTGGGGTGACCAGGCTGGCAGGGGAGCAGTTGGGGGCAACCAGGCTGGCAGGGGGGGGGGCATTTGGGGGCAACCAGGCCAGCAGGGGGGCAGTTGGGGGCGACCAGGTCTACAGGGGGGCAGTTAGGGGCAATCAGGCAGGCAGGCAGATGAGCAGTTGGGAGCCAGCAATCCTGGATTGTGAGAGGGATGTCTGACTGCCAGTTTAGGCTCAATCCTGGATTGGAGAGAGTGCAGGCTGGGCTGAGGGGACCCCCCTGTGCATGAATTTCATGCACTGGGCCTCTAGTTAAGTATAATGTTAGATGTAGGATCTTTGGAGATGTTCTTTATCAAGTTGAGGAAATATCCTTGTATTCCTAGTTTCCTGAGAGTTTAAAAAAATCATGAATGAATCCTGTATGATCAGAGAACATACTTTGTTTTCTTTCAATTTTTTTAAGGTTTCTTTTACAGCCCAGCATATCAAGAGATGGTCGTGTTTTTTTTTTTTTTTTTTTGGTAACTGTTACATGGGTGCTTGGAAACCCCCCTCCCCCAACATGAATATTCTGTTGTTGTTGCATGGATTATTCTCCATATGTTCTGTAGGTTGGTTGTGTTGCTTAGGTCTACTGTATACCCATCTGATTTTCCATTTAGGAGAATGTGGTGATGAACTACTTAACAATTATAATTGTGGATTTATTTATTTCTCTGCTTTTTCATTTGTTTCAAGATATATTGTAATTGCTTATTGAAGCATTTCTATGATGAGAGCTTTAAAATCCCTGTCAGATAACTCTAGTATTTTATTCATCTTAGTGTTAGCATCAGTTGATTGACTTTTCTCATTCAATTGTGATTTTTGTTATGATGGGTGATTTTTTAAAATTGTTTCTGGGACATTTTGATTATTATTTCCTAGTCTTTGCGTCCTTTTAAATATTGTACTTTAGAAGGGAATCACCCTATTTAGGCTTTGCATGTAGGTTCTAGCTTTCTCTTGTAGGCTGTACTTTCAAGGACAATTTAATTTTCAGACCCTTTCTAGAGCATATTTAATTTTCATGAGTCATATTTTCACATGGATACCCATCATAACATTGGGAATTAATTCTCTTGGGAGTTCCTTTGTATTAAATTAAATCACATAAAATTTAGAACTGAAAAAAGAATAATGGCTTTCTTAAATAATATACACATATTGCCTCTAAATATAATGACCTAAAGCCTGAAAGTTAAAATACTGTTAATATCAGTATTGGCTAAGGTGAAACACAGTGGTAGGACTGTAGATAGGTATGTTTCTGGAGGGAAATATACCAATACAAAATAACAGCTTTAAAAATCTTCATGCACTTTAATCTCATACTAATACTCCTAAGAGTTTATGGTAAGACAAGATTCAGAGATTACCTAGAAAAAATTACTGGTAATTTATCTGATAAATTGAAGATACTGTTCATAGGTTTTGTGGAAAGGATCTTGAATTCAGTAGAGGCTGCACTCATGTTTACATCTGAGTCTCTCTCATGATCTTATTGAATAGAGGAGAACGTCAAGCAAGTCATCAACGTTCATGGTAGGCAGAACAGGCACTTGTGATGGGGGTTGTGCTAGGAAGCTCACCGCCCTTAATGTGGGGAGTACCTCCATCAGCATCTCCTTCCCACCTCCTTTCCTTTTCTCTCCTTCTCTTCCTCCACTCCTTTCTTTCACCTTTTCCTTCCTTCTTTCAAACCCTGAGCAGAATAAGCATTTAATAGCACTTCTTGAACATTTCTACATTTGCAGGGATGTGAATTAAGGAGCATTTAAAGCTGGGTAAACCCTGGCCTAACAACACGAAGACTCCTTCATCTCACTACGTCGAGTATTTCAGGAAACAAGTACATGTGAGGTCCAGCGAGTCACATGCCAGAGAAAACGTGCTGGCTGTGCCACCTCACTGCACTGGAAGAGTCACAGACTTGCCAGGTTACCCGCTTTAGCACACAGGGCATGTCTGGAAGATTGAGTTCTGCAGAGAACACTTTCAAAGCTTTGACATTGGCTCACGGAAATCGCCACCTGAAAAAGGTTCCAATGTGTTTATGCCATTTGGGGTAGATAAAGAATTTGGGCTGAGCCCAGCAGCTTAAGAATCTCCCTTCTTCCTCCCTTTCCCTCCCTCCCTCCCTCCTTCCCTCCCTCCCTCCCTCCCTCCCTCCTTCCCTCCCTCCCTCCCTCCCTCCCTCCCTCCCTCCCTCCCTCCTTCCCTCCCTCCCTTCCTTCCTTCCTTCCTTCCTTCCTTCCTTCCTTCCTTCCGTCCGTCCGTCAAATTATTTTTTAGTAAAAAGCTGCAACATCTGAATTCAGCTCAAAAGAACCTGGAAATTTTGGGCGAAGGCAGGAAATCCTGTGTGGGCTTTGGCCTCTGCTGGTGGTGTGGTGCCAGAAAGAAAGGGTGTGCCAGGAGAAGGCAGGCCAGAATGCTTCTTGGGGTCTGCAACCTGGGCTCTGATCTTGGCTGCTTTAGGAACTTGTAAGCTAAACCCTGAGGCGGGATGGTGCAAAGTTGTGCTGACTACACTGAAGGCTCAGGTGAAACTCTCTGTGCAGACGAACTACCACTTTGACTAATTCAGGCCACTTCAAAGAGATTGTTGGGATGGACCCACCAGACGCCTCTTATGGGAGTATGGCTCACCCGCTCTTTCCTCACCTGGACACATGGATTCAGGAATGCCATGTCCTTCCATAGAATTCCGTTAAGTCACCGTAGTGGGAATGAAAAATGCCAACCGCATAGGGTTGGCATCAGTATTATGTATGCATACACATGTGTGTACAAACACACATACACACAATGCATACATATACACAAATACAGACACGTATACACATGCATGTACATTTATACACACATACATAATAGATACAAACATGTATCAACACATCTACACACATGCACTCACACATACACACATATATACCCACATACATACACACAAAAATGGGAAGATTTCAAAAGATCATACAAATATAAAATTAGATTCTGTCACAACCACATTAACTTCATAGTGAAAGAAACTTATGTTGAGACACTGAGCTACAGAGATGCTCTGAGAGAGAGAAAATAGTTCTCTTATTGGAATCACAAGTTTCTGTCTTCATGTCTTTGCTCCAAGTTCAGAGCCAGTCATTACTTTGAAAGCTCTGAGTAAGGACAGGCAAGTTAGTCTCTTTCCTTCCTGCAAATGATCTTGACATTATACATGCACATACATGTATGTATACATGCATGTGCATACCCACATGTACACACATACATAGGCACATTAATTCAGATTACAAGTTGGAAAAAAATAGCAGACAGTGGTATAAAAGAAATTTGACTTTACATTTAAATCCAAATACATCATACATTTCATAATATTGAAAACTAAACCACACACACACACACACACACACACACAAAGTTTGAACTCTGACTACAACCCATTATTCTTAAAGTGACAACAACTACCACTTACAGAGCCCTCCCTGGGCTCTGTTCTAGGAACCTGGATGTTGTCCTGTGGCTAGTATGTTTGAGTGGCCTGGGTCACGGTGCCTATGACTGGTTATATGATGGAAACATGGGTGATTTATCTCTTCCCAGTGGAGCTCATGGTAACTGGAGGCATCTACCAGAAGGCACTGTGCCCCCTGTAATGCCCAGATGGGGAACTCAAGCTGGGAGAGGTTGAGTCTCTTGCCTGGGACCAGGCAGCTATGAAGACCTGCGACAGGGACTCAAACTGAGGTCTGTTCACGTCAGGGCCCCAGCTCTTCCATCTGCGAAGCAACTTTTCAAACCAAGGGAAGTTGGAAATGAATTAATTGCTGAGTATTAAGTATTCTCCTTTTTGTTCCGTATATGACCTCCAGTAACCAATGGCCAGCATATGTTGAGCCATCTACTAGGCCCTGGTCAGTAGACATTCAAACGTGCCCTAAATAATAGCCCAGTTTTCCTTGGCATCATTGATACATCATCTGCAGATAATTTATACTTTCTCAAAGTCTGTTTCCACTTCAGTGTCTTCCTCAGTTTCAATACCTTCTTCCTCTTCTATGAAACCTCCAGGTGTCTTTCCCAGCTGCTACCAGAGCAAAATGCCACCAGCATTTGACCCCCTTTCACATTCCACCACACTTTACCCCACTAAACACCAACATGGAAAAGTAGCTACTTACACGTGGAGCCTCACACTGACACAATCA
The DNA here is from genome assembly GCF_963455305.1 of Plecotus auritus. NCBI lineage: Eukaryota > Metazoa > Chordata > Mammalia > Chiroptera > Vespertilionidae > Plecotus > Plecotus auritus. The sequence continues at coordinate 44,004,655 of NC_137782.1, forward strand.
GCTCACAAATGAGCTAGAGGGGTAAGGAACCATGGGAAATTCTTAATAGGACCAATGGATGGAAGGGGGGGGGTACCTGTCCTGGAAAAGGAGTGGCTCAGAGGAGAAGGGTCAGTTTGAACCCATCTGTTGGACATTGAGGAGGAGCCTCTGACATACAGGATGAGCTTCCTGAAATTCTGAAGGAAATCCTCCCACAGTAGATTGGCCAGTCCCTTCATGGAGCATTGCTCCTGGCTGCTTGGTGAGGCCTCAGCGTTGCCAGGTGGAACTGGAGCCACCCTATATACATGAACTCTTTCTGCTTCAGTTTACTTATCTGTAAGATGGGGACAAGAACAGCCACCTTATGAGAATTTGGTGCTTCAGTTTACTTATCTGTAAGATGGGGACAAGAACAGCCACCTTATGAGAATTTGGTGCTTCAGTTTACTTATCTGTAAGATGGGGACAAGAACAGCCACCTTATGAGAATTTGGGGAAGAGTAAAGGAATTCATGCAGGAGAATTGCTTAGAACTCCTGGAGTCAGTCGTGTTGGTTAGATGTGAGCAGCAGCAATGACTGTTACTGTGCTGTGAAGCAGGTCTCACAGAGTAACGAGGTGAGAAGACAGGGTGTGCACTGGATGGATGGCATGCATGTCCTTCCCAATGCTACATCTCTACATCTTTGAAACAGTTGATCCCATTCTGCTCATCAGTGAGTTTATTCCAGCAAATGTGCTCTGGGTGGATTAACATAGCTCAAAGGAAAGAAATGCAATCTTTGGCCTTCAGAAACTTCTAGTTTTATGTCAGCACTTTCAGAAACACTTTCGCCAATTGATTTAGCTTGCATCTTTCTATGTGTACGACAGAATAAGAAGGAACATATTCAATTATTTCTCCCATCCTGTTTTTGCTTCTTTCCCCAACCCCAGTAAATCTGATAAGTTGATGGGTGGGATCAAGTCTCATTCTCTGTGTCTGGGTTTCCCATTGTCCCTGCTCATTTGTACCCAGAACTCTGCAGAATAAATGACTTAAGCCACCACTGAAGCCACAATCCCTGAAGTTGTCCATTCGTTTCCAAGGACATGTATTTGCAAGTATTAGTAAAACCAAGCCCAGGACCACAGAGGAATAGTTTCATAATATTATGTACTTAATTCTTTGGCTTGGGTTTAAGGGCTATCTGTCAACTCAATCTGGATGTATAAGTGATTTACTTCCAGCTGTGCGAATTCAGGGCTTGAAGAGGAGGGTGGCTGATGAAGTCCTGGTAACATTTACCAGAAAGCCACACATAGGCCGGTGTGGGAGGGACGGCATTTTCTTTATGAATTGTTCATTAGTAACAGCTAAAACAATAGTTACGGTTTATTGAGCGCTGCTCCATGCCAAGTACTTACATTCATGATCTTACCACAACTGCATTCTACCACAGTTGGGGAGATTGCATTACTTCTCAGTTTACGATCGAGAGGGTGAGGTTCACAAGAGTGAGATGGCTTTCCCAAATCAAAGAGCCAAGAAGTGCCAGACTGGGGATAGCGGGCATATCCCATCACCATTCAATAATACAATAAACAAAACTCCTGAGTCAGGTGACTTTAAACCATTTAATCATCTTAATCACCCATTTTGCTTTGTTATATACACAGGTACTTAGAAGAAATGATGGCCAATATGTTTCCACAAGCAAAATCTGGGTAAATACACAGTGAATTCCGAAATAATTATTGTATTTCAAATAGCTTACACTTACCCCTTGCAATTAGAGAGAGTACTCAAATTCAGGCAACAGGGACAAAAGTTATTGAGATTTTCTGGATTGCACTTGGTTCTCCTATTTGCCAAAAGAATGTAGTTGTGTCATTTTGGTAGAAGGAAATGCAAATATATTTGGATAGTTTATGGTCATTGGGCCACTGTAGATATGTTTGTTTCCTTCTTGGTTAAAATTTCTCTCTACAATTCATTCCCTACCTAACTGAAAAAGGAGGATGAGCTTCACATGACCAGACAGTCCTGGGGGGCTTTGCTGTGACAAGCATTCCAGTCAGAGTGGAGGGTGGCTGGAGTCTTGGAAGGGGGGTGCTGGAGCCCCTGTTAGTAGGAGTGAGGGGCCACTGAATGCTAAGCCAGTGGTGCCAGGAGAAGAGGATCATGGCATCTCCCAATTGTGATAAGCATGGGAGGAAGAGACTCCATCTCCCGCCTTCGGATACTGTATCCTAACTTCTGCCAAGGTCTTCCTATTGTTCCTCATCCTTTCTGACAGGCAGATTGGACACCAGGGATCAGTTCTTCTGAATGCCATGCCCCCTGTGCAGAAGGGACATTCCTAGTCTCATTTATCTTATACTTAAATTCATACAGGGCATGTTTTTGGGTTACCAATACTTAGACCAAATGGCTAGCTATTTTTGGGGGTATGCACACAATTCTATAGATTAAAATTTTCAGTGGACACAAGGCCAAGTAAAGGGAATAGATACTGTGACTGAGAAATCTGAAAGAGCAGACATAGATTTTTGTAGGAAATGTTTGCACCATTGAATTGGATGAGGACATCTACTTCAATAAGAAGTAGTAAAATCTGTTACATTTTGATTTTTACTTTTGTATTTGATTCATTGATTTTTTTAAAGAAAACCCTATAAAAATCCCTACATAACAAAGTTTATGTCTATTAGAAAAGGAGTTGGAGTTTCAAATGCACAAAAATGTTTTATTTGCTGGAATTTCAAGAACCATGTTTTTAAACATAGTAATAAGAGTAAAAGTGTAAAACATAAATATCACCAAATAACTAGATTCTAAGTAAAATCATTGCACAAAACAAATGTACTTATTTTCCTAATCTTAGTAACAAATGATTTTTGTAGTTTTTCCCCCAATTCTCATTCTAACTCTTAACTCAAGACCCAATGCGGTCTCCCTCCTCCACCGCTGCCGCCTCCGTCTTCTGTCGCTCCTGGTGCTGCTTGTGTGCTCATTTGGTGCAGACCTGGTACCTCTTTGGTGAAGCAGCAGCTGAGGAGACTCCGGCACTCGCCATGGCCAACGAAAAGCTCAAGGAAGGAGTCAAGACTGAGAACAACGATCATATTAATTTGAAGGTGGCGGGGCAGGATGGTTCTGTTGTGCAGTTTAAGATTAAGAGGCATACACCACTTAGTAAACTAATGAAAGCCTATTGTGAACAACAGGGTTTGTCAATGAGGCAGATCAGATTCCGATTTGACGGGCAGCCAATCAATGAAACAGATACACCTGCACAGTTGGAAATGGAGGATGAAGATACAATTGATGTGTTCCAGCAGCAGACAGGAGGTGTTTACTAAAAAGGGAACCTGCTACTTTACTCCAGAACTCTGTTCCTCCAGACCAAGAAGACATTCTCAATCAGAAAACTGCAATTTGTTTTCAACACATCTGACTGCTACAGTATAGTTTTCTCTATTCTTTCATTTTCCCCTTCCCCATTCCTTTATGGTACATAAAGTAACTGATGTATGTGCACAAGCATTTGCATTTTTTTAACTAAATGGCCAATGGTATGTTTTGATCGACATCAAATGGAGATGGGATGGGGAAAAATACTGGTTCTGTGAAAACACCCCCTTTCTCCATTAGTGGCATGCACATTCAGCTCTTACCTTTATATTCCAGTAAGTTATTTTGCTCTCACTGTTTAACAAAAAAAATGAACAACATAAAAATTCTTGCATACCTTGTTTGATTGGAGAATTTTAATGTTTTTCATTTATCATTATAAAACCAAGGACAATTTTATAACTTTTTTGTACATAGCTGTTACATGTAGGGCAATCTGTCTTTAAGTAGGGATAAATTACTCTAAAAAAATGAATCCTAGATAGTTTTCCCTTAAAGTCAAGTGTCTTGTTGTTTAAATAAACTTCTTGTTAAAAAAAAGACCCAATGTGTTTCATAACTCTTATTAACCTCTTATTAACGTACTGCTAATCATTGTGTCTCTTCACATCTCCAACAAAGCACTAGCCTTCCAACAAAGTTCCGTGCGGGATGGCAACCTCTTCCTTTGCTGGGCACTAGGTAGGGCTCCTTCATAATCAATAAATGTCTGCAGTAATTCAAGTTGTATTCTCTAATCATTAGGTCAATTATAGCCAGTTTGCATGATGAAAACTTATGTTTCGAGAATAATGCCTATATTCAAAAGCATCAGCCTGACAATTTTTAACATTCTTCACGTTTTAAACTTCACCCCAGAAATCTGACTCATAAATTTGAACTGTTGTCTCTGGACGCAGCTGTAAATCTAGGAGAATGATCTGACCTTACACAGAAAATGAAATGCCCATTTACAACGGAATTGGAAAGTTTAAACCACTTTGGTCTATTCTGGATAGAAATTCAAGTTGCCTATTGAGAACGCGCTCCCAGCCATAGGAATGGATGCTTCCAGAGATCTTTATTACACACCCATCCACCCTTGAGAGAAGCCCTTGACAACAGCTTTCGTTTATTTTTTAGGCATTCTTTGTTTCCATAAGCAGTGGAAGCTCTCTCTCCTTTCTCATTCCTCTTCCCAATGTACTGTGTTTTAACATCTTGATGTCAGGGATTTATCTAATTTCTTTTATATCTGAATGCTAAGAAGCTATGAGTATGTAATCAAGACTGTCGCTAGGGGGAAGTCTCCGTAATGCTGTGGCTTCCCCTGTTCTTCCCACTGTTTATTAAACCCAAATATTCTAACCCAATAATAAGCCACAGGGACCACGTGAGTTAATACTTTCCATACTGTGCCATTAATAATATATTTACATTAAAGTGTACGAAAATTATCCCATTGTGTAAATGTACCACAGCTTTTTTATCCACTCATCTACTGATGGGCATTTGGGGTGTTTCCAGATCTTGGCTATTGTAAATAATGCTGCAATGAACATAGGAATGCATATATTCTTTTGAATTAGTGTTTCAGGTTTCTTCGGACACGGTCCCAGAAGTGGAATCACTGGGTCTTAAGGTAGTTCCATTTTTGATTTTTTGAGGTAACTCCATACTGCTTTCCACACTGGCTGCACCCATCTGCATTCCCACCAACAGCGCCCCAAGGTTCCCTTTTTTTCACATCCTGCCATTTCTGTTGCTTGTTGATTTATTGATGTATCCATTCTGACAGGTATGAGGTGATACCTCATTATGATTTTAATTTGCATCTCTTTGATGATTAGTGACATTGAGCATTTTTTATATGTCAATTGGCCATCTGTAAGAAAGAAAGAAATCTCACTCTTTGTCACAGCATGGATGGACTTGGAGAGTATTTATACTAAGTAAAATAAGTCAGTCAAAGCAGACAAGTACCATATGATTTCACTTATATGTGGAATTTAATGAACAAAATAAAAAACAAAGTGGAGACAGACTCATGGATACGGAGAACAGACTGACATCTATCAGAGGGAAGGGAGGTTGGGGGGCTGGCTGAAAAAGGTGAAGGGATTAAGCAAAGAAAAAACCCACCTTGTAGACACAGGCAACAGTATGGTGGAGACCAGAGGGAAAGGGGAGTTGGAGGAGGTAGAAGAGGGTAAAGGCGGGGGGTGGGGTGGTAAATGGTGATGGCAGGAGACTTGACTTGGGGTGGTGAATACACAATACAATATACAGATGATGTTTTGTAGAATTGTACACCTGAAACCTGTATAATTTCATTAGCAATGTCACCTCAACAAATTCAATAAAAATTTTAGAAAAACGTACAAAATTACTGGGATGCCTGACTAAGCTATTTGAAGGATAGTGTTTGAGTCTCTTGGGGAAAAGATGATATACATTATTTAAAACAATTATCTCTAGAGTTCCTTAAAAATTCACTGCCAGTTCAGTGGTTCATTGTCACCGCCTTGGTCAGTGCAGGGAGGATGCCAAAAAAGAAGAAAAAAGTGAAAAAAGTGTTTCAAGAAAGTGTTGGTGCAACATAAATGCACAGACAACATAGTAAGGAGGAAATTTCAGCCTCTGCTTTAATGCCAAGTATCAGCATTTGATGAGTATAATCTCATTCAGTGCTCTTAGCTTAGTCCCATTTTGCAGACAGGAAATTGCATCCCAGTTTAAATGTCCTGAGCAAACTTACAGAGCTGGTACATGGAAGCACTATCCATGAGTCTGAAGGGACAAAGCTGTGGGATAGGAGCAGAGAGGGCTGGCCCGGGACCTCTGTGAGATGCAAGCTCTTTGATTCTAAACTGGAAATCGTGGGAACATGCTGGGAAGAGGCAAGTTATTTGATAAGACCATAATTCCTCCACATCTATACACTCACCAAATCTATGAAGTGTATTTATTCATTTCCTTATTAGGAATCAATTTCACGTGATGCTTATTGGCCAAGTGAAGTTATTGGAGAAACTATGGTTTGACGTTTATAACTTTGATCTTGAACCACAACGGGGCTGGCCTGCTCATATGTGGTGCATGTGGCTGGTTTTAGGAGGAGAAGCTATACTAGTAAGTGGAGGAGGAAGGAAACAGACTCTGTGTTCATCTCACTCGCATGAGACTTCCTACAGATCCATTAGGGCCTTTGTAATCTTTTCAGGAAGTCAGATTTTTAAATAATCAGCGAGGTTGACTGTTACACAGAGAAGAGACTATGAAGCCCAGATCTGGTGTTTGTTACATCAAATGCGTGTGTTTAAACGTGGTTAATCCAACCTGACCTGCCTTATTCTTATGAGCTCTGTCAGAGAAATCTCTGTGCTCCCTGAGGACATGCTTATTTATCTTTCATTTCCTTTAAGGAAGATTCCATCTCTCTCCTGTACTTCACGATTCCAAGCAATCTTAATGTTGTGTTTTGGGTGACGTGACCTTTGCAGTAACAGCCACCTGAGTGGTGAGACTTGCTGAGAGTGGTCTTCTCCCCAAGGCCCTACCTGCAGCAGACACTGTTGAGTGTGCCCCGTGGAACTTTCCCTGTTCTTAGGAAAAAAGGCAAACAGCTGAGGAAGAATGATGAGCGATTCTCACACGAAGAACAATACATCAAGAATATCTAAATTAATTTAACAATTACAAGGAATATTCTTGGCCACATCAATTTAAGATATGCTGGCAAGCGGGAAATGATTTCTAATTTATATATGTCATTTCTGATATTTCTTCTGTAGCTAAGAAAAAACGAGAGAGAATTTTGGATTTTTGTTAAATTGATCCATAATAATTTTTTTATGTCTTTTTGTGTGTGAATAGTTGGCAAGGGTCATGTAAAGGTCAGGAAGTTAACTCAAGAAATGTTCCAGTCTTCTCTATGAGTAAATAAATAATGAAGGAAAGAATAAATAAATTTCAGAAGTCAGTACAGTGCAAAATGTTGTCAAATGATTAATTATGGTGAGAAGTTGACAATTATGATAAAAACATTTTATGGTAGAACTGATGACTGAAGCAAATGATCTGCTATAGGATGAAAATAGCAGCTGGGGTTGGTGTTTTGATTTGGCTTTAGAACAAACAGGTATCCTTCATCAGCATGAATTTGTCTTCTTCATGACAATTTCACCTGAAAAGTTATGGGCTATCAAGTATTGGTGGTTTAATTTGGAAATCTCATGTTCTGTGGGCGGGGGGGGGGGGGGGAGGTGTTTCACTGCCATAACAAAGTACAACTGGCTGGGGGCTCAAACCACAGACATCTATTTTCTCACCATTCTGGAGGCTGGAAGTCCAAGATCAAGGTGTCCACAGGGCTGGTTTTTCCTGAGGCCTCTCTCTTTGGCTTGTAGATGGCCAACTTCTCCCTGTGTCCTCACATGGTTGTTCCTCTGTGTGTGTCTGGGTCCTAATCTCTCCTTTTTATAATGTCACCGGTCTTATTGAATTAGGGCCCAACCTAATAACCTCCTTTTAACTAAATCACCTCTTTGAAGATTATTTCCAAACAAGGTCATAGTCTGAGGATTTCAACATGTGAACTTTGGGGTGACAAAGTTCAGCCCATAACATATTGTAAACCATCCAAAAACAAAGCCTACAGTAGAGCTTCACTGTGCTGGACAGTTTCATTTCCTGCTATTCCCTCCACAGTATTAAAAAAACACACACATGTTTGTGCCCCAAATGCATCAAATGTATTTCATCTAATAGGACAAATGAAATACTTTTGTTTTCCTTGGCAGTGTGAGAATGGAAGGTGGGGAGAATGGGAGGTGGGACAGTCTCCTGGTGTCAGAGGAGAAGAGAATGACTTAAGGAATGGAGAAAGTATGTGCACACTGGCTTCTTGCTCATTCATTTCTTCATTTCTCAAACACTGCCTGTCCACCTGCCCTGAACCAGGCACCATCCTGAAGGCAGTTACACATGCACTAGAAAACTCATCTTTTGTCCTCACAGGGCCAATGGATTGAGATGGAAGGAGAGGTCAACTTGTAGAGAATGGAAGGTATGAACTCATCAAACAGGTGTCTGTTCACCATCTCCTGTGAGTCAAGCTTCTTCTGGGTTCCTGGTTTGTATCCTTGAATAGAAAGAACAGAGACCCTTGTGGCATGGAGGAACTCAATTCTAGTGGAGGGAGATAGTGTGGATAATAAATTCAAGAAATAAGTGCGTGATAGGGTGTGTTAAAAAGTGTTAAGCCTTCAGAGAATAGAAACAGCAGGGTAAGGGGTTCAGGAGTGCCAGATGGGGACTTGCCATTGTTAACAGGTGGTCACGCAGGTCTCTGAGATGTGATGGAAGGAAGGTGTCTCTGTGAGCATCTGGCTGGGGACAGAGATAGCATTCCAGGAGGCAAGGACAGCCAGTATCAAGTCCTCACTGGGACTGTACAGGATGAGCGCAAAGCCCTAAGGAGCCTGGTGTGGACGGATCTCGGTGTGTAAGGGCACAGCAATGGGCGAGGGGGCGAGTAAGTGGTGTGAGTCTGCATCAAATAGGGTCTTGTTGGCCATTAGAAAGATTTTGGTTTTTTTCCCAGAGTAAGATCAGAGCCACTGGTAGGTTCTGAGCAGAGTAGAGACACAGGGTGACTTAAATATATTAAAAAAACCCATTACCTACTGTGCTGAGTGTAGAATAGGTGGGGGCAAGGGTGCAAGCAGAGGAGCCAGGAGGAGGCAGTTGCATGGAAGCAGAGTGCAGTGATGGTGAGTGAATCCAGGGAGCTGACAGTGGTGTTTGTAAGATGTTACTGGATATCCTTAGAATGTGGAGTTAATCTGATCTGCTTATCGACTGAAGACGGGCTGAGAAAGAGAGTCAAAAGGTGATGCACAGATTATTTACTTTCCTCCAGCACATGTGGAGACCTGGCTTTATGAAAGGGCGGGGCAGGGCCAGAGCTGCCCATGGAAGCCTTGTCTGGATGCTGCAGCGCAGGTGGGAGCGGCTGGGCTCAGGTGGGGCCACGCTCACGCCCAGCAGAGCACTTCGACCTCGGGGCTTTGGTTTCTTTTCTCCTCTTGGATTTGCTACATCACAATGCTCTGACACTGACTTCCAAATTTCCACTCTGGGAGCTCTGCTAGAGGACTGAAGGCACCATTTGCTATGAAATCGATGAGGCAAAGAACACACGGCCGAGGCTGCCAAGACCTACAGGTGTGGGGTTCGGAAAGGCTCACCATCATCGTGAACGTCGTTCCTAAGAGGCAGAGAGACTTGGTGAAAGCTTACAGCTTGTCGAATAACCTGCGCCCTCGGATGCTCACGGGGGGCCTTCACGTGCCATTGTGGCCCCAACGCAACTGAGACGTTTGAAGACATGGACAATTAAGGGAGGTCAGGATCAGAGAGGAAACTTCACATTGAAGGCCCGGTTTCACAAAATGATTTCCCCAAGGGGCTGTCACAGATGTCAAGGAGAGGGTCCCCTCCAGGGGAGGGAATGCATTAGGAAAAAAGCCTCACTAGAAACGGTGTCAACATCCTGACAGGTGTGCGCCCAGCTAAATACAGGAAAGGGGCTGCCAGGGAGATACCTTGTTCTCGGTGACAAAGCCCTTTTATTGTGATTGCCTGAAGAATGGCACCAAGGAGGGGACGGAAACATCCAAAGGGGTTTCTTAAGTGTTATGGCCCTCCTAAGAAGGTGCCCACGTTGCTGCCCTTGCTTTGTGCTCACCTCCCACTGAGAAGCCTGGCCGATTTTCAGATTCTCAAATTCCCCATGAAAGAAGTTATTTTTATCAGATAGGGAATTGTATGCTGGTCCTTGAAGTCAAACCCACCATTGTCGCTTGCCTTGACCTGCCCCCTCCGGTAAATGCTGCAAAAAGAGACAATTGGAGAAGGGCGTGAGATCCAAGCGCGGAAGCCCGCTTGTCTTAAAAGAAAGCCCTTGGTAATGATTTTCAATTTAAAAAGTTTTATTGGGTACACTTTACCCTTCTTCTCCTAGTTAAAAACTTTACGCGGTTTGGGTAAAACCAAAAGTAAGTGAGCCGGTGAAAACTATCTCCCCACTGGGGAGAAAGTGAGCTGCAGTTTATATAACTTTCTGCCCCTTAGAATTCATGTTCTACTCAGTGTAGTCAATTCTTTTGCTAATTCTTATTTGGTTCTAAGACTTGAATAGCGATTGTGTTTTCTTTGGTGCTCACTGTTAGATTTTAAGAAACACACGGACTGGATTGTTTCTGTGCTACAGAGGGGCCAGTATTCCACACCTGGGCAACTGCTTGTGGCAGACTAAGACATGGCTTAGATGCCTGCATTAATCTGTGTGATGTCTCCCATGATGCAAGGTGTTATACTTCTCTGTAAGCCCTCATTCTGATGCTGCACTTGACACACAGCCCACATCCGGTAGTGGCCTCCACTGGCCTATGATCTCGGCCAGTTTATCCCAGGAGCAGGGATCATCGACCTGGGGGTGGCAGGTCTCCCTGCTCTGTGGTCCGTGGTGAGAATAGCAGGCCGGCTCCTCCCTGGGATTTACTCAGGTGTTTCAGGCTGAGTTGTGGCCTCCTTAGAGGGTTCCTTGGTGCCCAGGTTGGCTGTGAGCCAGCCCTTTTTTCTCTGGCTGCCTGGTCTTCAGTCTGGCTTTGCAGATCTCTAAGGTGATTTGCCTGCTTGCGTTTCTCCCACCTGCCAGCTCCTCCTCCCTGCCTGGGGGATATTCCAAAGTGAGCCACTCTTCCTCCCTGGCCTTTGCCACCTGCCCACTCTTCCTGGAGACTTAGCCCCTCACCAGCCCCTTGCTGGACGGGCTGACATTCCAGCACTGCTGTCTTGTTCTCCCAAAGATCTGAAACCTCAGCAAGCGCCCTTCCTTCCTTAGGTGCTAGATTGCAGACCAGCACCTCACAGCATTCCCTGGAGCCTCACTAATGACATCTAGGGCCACACCCCCTGTGACCTGCGATGGCCAGGCAAGCAGTGCCAAGTGACCTGGTGAGGTAATGGGAATGGGCACCAGCAGTCCAATGGAGGCAGAATCTGCGGCTCAAAAAATGTCCCCTAAGTCAGAATCAGGGTCCAACTTTCCAGAAAAAATAAAAAAAAAGATACTTAACATCTAGATAGAGATATTTATGTTCCAGGCACAGTTCTGTGCATGTTATATATATTTTCTCACTTGATTCTCATAGCAAGACCATAAGGACACATTAGTCTGATCTTCACGTTGTTCATAAAGAAAGCACAGAGAAGTAAGAAACTCACCTGAAATTGCACAGCACAGACTGGGTAGTACTGGGATATGAACCAAGCCAGTCTGACTCCAGAACATGTGCTTCTACATTTTACCCTCCTCCAAACTTTTTAAGAGAAAGCAGATATGAATATTAATGAGAAACATACCACATTTTGAAAATTGTCTAAAAATTCAAATTAAAAGAGGAAACCAAGCCCAATGGACCATGTTAAGTCCTTGAGCCCCGGGTGCCCCTTGGGTCTCACCATTCAGCATCAGTCCACATGAGACTCATGGCCACTGCCGCGTATGCTTCACACCTGGGGTGCAGGGGTGACCTGTGCTCACTAATGTACCCACTGTGCCCCTGAAGCTCCTGGCCTTTCCTCAGGACAAGGGCCTGGAGAAGCCTGAGGCCCTTGAGCTGAGTGCGATGGCAGGAGAAGGCTTACAGAGGGGCAAGGCTGGGTGACCGAGTTCAGACGGGGGCCAGGGCTTCCTGAGTGCCTAGAACCTGGGCCTCTGTGACCTTTGACATACAGTCTGGTGTCCGGGCTTCAGCAACATGGCAAGGAGCTCACATTTTGCAGGTATATTCCTTAAATCTTCATTTCCTTAATGAATTTACACATGGCACATGGCAGAATAAATAGGACGTCAATATCCACCAGCAGGACGAGGGTGATGGAAGACACCCAGGTGTGTCCAAGCTCCACAGGAAGGTGTCTTTCGATGGGTGAGGGACTCTGAGGGGGGAGCAGGAAAAGGCTGGTGGGGGTCAGAACCAACTCCAGGAGAATGGCAAAGTGAGGTGGGGAGTTTAGATGGGACATTACAGGCAAAGGGGAGCCTGGTGTGTTTTTGAGGAGACAGACAGGAGACTGATGTTTAAGAGTGATTTGCAACTATAACATGATGGGGCAAGGGAGGGGCAACGGTTTGGGGATACAGCGAGGAAGAATTACAGTGATGTGGGCATAGAGATTTTTTTGCCTGTGGAATGGAGAGGAGCTCGTCCTGGGAGGGATAGACTCTCAGTTGGGATAGGTAGGTCTGAGGCTGGAGGCAGCAGGAGAGGAATGTGGGTGTGACGTGCGCTTCCTCTTTGGGGACTCATGCCAAACAGAGGCGGCAGTTTGTCCTCCCCTGAATTAGAGTTGTTGATGTCAACAGGGCATCTCCCCAGCTGACTGAGTGAGTTGTGGTTTAGCCTAACGGTTAAGTTCAATAGAAGACATAGGATGACCGTGGCTTTTACAGTGTTGACTGGAGAGCCCTCTTCCAGCAAGCGATGCCCGGAGATGAATCCAAGGGTAAGCACTCTTCCCTAGTTTCTTTCCAGCTGAACTCGGGCACCCTGAAGTGAGCAGACCCGAGTGACAGCTCCTCCAGGGGTGAGCCCTGTGCTCTTCTGGGCTTCCCTGGGGTGGGAGGGAGTGGCATTGGGTCACAGGTGGTATCCGTCAAGGTGAGGACCAGGTGTAACCATAGTCACTCACAAGTTCAAGGGAGACACGTGGACATTGGGAAAGGCTGTAACCTCCGTGGGAATCGCTGAGGCTGATGGCCCAGGACAGTCCTGGGTGGTCACTCAGGGGCCCTCTTGGGGTACCTGAGCCCTGTTCTTCCTGACTACCCATCCACCTGCCACACGCTCTGCTTCCTCCCGTGGGCAGGTCCCTGTGTGATGCCTGGTTGCCTAATCTCAGGACCTGGGCCCTCCTGGGGAGGTGTTTCAGAAGTGCTCCATCTTCCTGTCCTGCATTTCTCAGACAACAGGCCGGCTTCTGACTTTTCCAGTACTTCGTAATTGACCAAATGCTCTCACAGGACTTCATGTCCTTCCTCTGGGCTCATACCCGAGGCACCAGCTTTGACACCGTGGACCCTGGGGTTAGAGGTGTGGGCCCAGGCTTTTCTCAGAGCCTAGAGGTGGCTTTTTCCAGAGCAACACGCGATGGACAGCCATAGGAAGCAGAGGATTGGAAATGTGGGTCCCTGAGCGCTTAGGAGTGGATGACAGTAGTGGGAAAAGTGAAAGTGCTTATTTATTGAGGTGATCTTGAGAGGATTTGTGGTGCATAAAGTTCTGTCTCCCAAGCCTTCCTGACAGCCACAAAAAACATCCTTGGCAGCCTCTGCTCTCCCCCTCCTTCCTCTGCAGATAGACAGACAGACACACATGCACGTGTATGGAATGTTTTAACCTTGAGAAGGGCCCACTCTGAGGCCTCAAAGTGAGCGAGAAGTGGACGAAGACCCTCCCCAGAGGGAGCCCGTGCTTTTGCTGTGACCACAGGTCCCCTCCACATGGTCTTCTGACCCCGACCCCCTGGCAGGCTCCTCAGGCCGTTTCCCAAGCTGCTTGAACATTGAGATGGCGCGTCAACCACACTGACTGCTCCTTGGAGCTCTTGCAAATGCTGAGACCACAGAAGCTGACAGGCAGGACTTCCTCTTGCCCAGGAGCCCGGCCGGCCCATACCTCCTCACCAAACACGGTGAGCAGGGCTCTGGCACGTCTTCTCGTCCTCTTCATTTCTGTGTGTGAGTGCCCGTGTGTGCAGGCATGTATCTGTGTGTGCAGGCATGTGCCTGTGTGTGCAGGCATGTGCGTATGTGTCTATTTCAGAAAGCAGACTTACTTAATGTTTTGCACACATGCAGGCATGGATTTAATGGAATGACTTGGTTGATGGGAAGTTGCTCTTTCCTGCTCAGAAGGAAAGAAGGAAGGGGGCTGGGAGGGGCTGGAGCAAATCAGGCCTGAATGTGAAAGAGTTTTGCTTTAGAAAGAAAACAAAACAAAATGAATTGCTCCCTCAGCATTTTCCAAGCCCCCTTTTCCCCAGAGCTCCTGGCTCCCATCCCCCACCCGGGCTTTGAAGGAAATCTCACTATGATCCTCCCTGCAGCCAGGTCTTGTCCCTTAATGACGGGCGTTGCTTTGCACAGGCCCATCCATCAAACTGCAGGCTGCTTGAACAGGCTGCAGATGCAGGGACACTGCTGGCTAAGTGGCACTTTGCTCCGGAACAAACGGAGGGAAATGCCTGAGACCACCAAGGAGGGACCCCTTCTCCAGGTCACATGGGCCCCAGCCCTGCTCCAGGTTCCTAGGGGCCGTCTCTACCCAGGCCACGCTGGAGCCTCGCAGCACTTTCACATAGCCGCCTCTGACCTGCTTAATTGGATTTAACTGGAATGATTTCCCCTCCCAGACAGGACTCTGGGACAGTGTTTACAAGGTGTGTCATATCCTCTGGATCCCCTCCCTGGAAGCCCTTGCAGCCCCCACGGACCCACTCCCTTTCCTGCTTTTACCATCCTGGCCAGAGCAGCCAGGCTGCGGATGCATTAGAGGCAAAGGGAGACCATGAAGCCTGCAATTACTGTCTCTGATTTCACTGTGAAAACTTTACAATGGCAGCGCTGAAAAATCTGCCTCTGCCCTCCCACTCCTTCTCAGAGAAGGAAAAAATCCATCAAATTAACACATCAATGAGTTGATTGTAATCTCCAGGGCTCCTTGTAGCACTCTCCAGCCGCCCAGACAGGAGGCCAGCATGATTTATCAATGCAAACCTAATAGCATCAATATGAATCTAACTAAAAATCAATATTTCATTACCAAATTGTTAGTGAGAATGAAGAAAAATGGCCGGAGTCGGAGCGTTCTCTGGGGTGGGAGCATCTGGAGTTCAATGTGACTGGATGAGTGATGCGTGACTCGGGGCCGGGAAGGACACCGGGAGGACAGGCCACGCGGACAGCAGGGCGCACGCAGGGAGAGCGCCTCGGTGCTGCTTCCTTTCTTCTTTCCCTTTCAGTCTCCTTCAGGAGGCAGGGAACAGAATGAGAAGGAGAAGCGAGGAGGGCGACACCCTCAGCTCCTTCCTCAGCAGGACGGCCTTCCTTGCGGGGCAGCCAAGGTGACCCAGATCCCATGTCCTGCTCAAAGGGTGGGGGAAACCGAGGAGGAAGGACCCCTGAGTGGCTGCCCCTTCTTCCATCCCATCTTCCAGGGTCCACACACACGTAGGGCCTCTCTTAGCCCTCTGCCTGGTGCATGGTACTCGGTTTATGTTGAGCCATTTTACAAACACATAGTAGGTGGTGCTACCCAGGAAGGGCCACGGGTGGCTGCAGGAGAAACAGAACATCCCCTCACCACAGTGGCAGCAGAACTCTGGGCACAGTAGGAGGCTCCCTCTTGGTCAGAGCATGATTCTGAGCGATTTATTAATTTATTGCACGGCTGCGTCGTGGCTCTTATCACCCAAAGACCCAAGGTCATGTGTCGAAGAGGCCAGTTCTGAAATGGGAAGAAGAAAAGACCATTAAAAATGTTTAAATGAGTAAAAAGCTGTGATGCATGACTGTGCCATGTGTGCCCAGTGGTTACAACGCTTCCTGAAGTATTACGCCCTTTGGTCCTTGAACCCTTGACCTCGTCCACATGCAGTGCCATACTTTAATCTCTGATGGTCGGTGTTGACCGTGAGAAACACCAGTGACTCCTTCCCCAGTGTCCCTGGAAGAGGCCACCGCCTGAAGCATTGGCTGGGACCCTGGGGCTGTCCCTGCCCAGCTCAGAGTTTGATGCCCGGCTGGTCTTCTGTCTGCACCTTACCTGGTCCTGCCTCTCTAAGACCTGTCATCACACAGACCGGGGATGTGAGGAGACATGCCAGGGAGTCAAGTAGGCCATTCTGGGTAAGACCAGGCTTTCACAGGGGACTTGGCATAGACTTCAACACAACCATTATTTATTTGTTTGTTTTGCTTTCAATCACATTTTAAGTATATATATATATATATATATATATATATATATATATATATATATAGTTGATAGTATTACAGACCTCTCCCATATCTCCCTCTTCCACCCCACTCTTCCCAACCCTTCCTTCCCCCGAGGTCTTCACTACCCTATTGCCCTTGTCCATGGGCTATACATATAAGTATATAAGTTCTTTGGTTTATCTCTTCCTGTCCCTCCAACCCCACATCATCGAGGTATGTCAGTCTGTTCCATGCCTCCCTGCTCTGGGTCTTATTTTGTTGGTCAACTCATGACTCGAGACAGGAGGTGAAGTCCCAGATGCCCGCCATGACTCCGTGCTCTGCTCCTGCCTTGGGCAGCACCCACCTTTTTCCTGGCTCTCAAGAAGGTTCCAGATAACAGGCACTAGAGCTGCCAAAAGAAGAGGAACCAGTGCTGCTGGCCTTTTGTGTGTCTCTTTCCTTGTAGCCCTCCCTTCCCTCTGCAGACGAGGAGCTTGATGGAGCTGCTCAGAAGCAGGGGGAAGAACCTCCCAGATCTGGCACTGTCCCCTTACAAGTGATTGTGTAAGGATCAGTGTCACTCTGTAGCAGGGATGGACCTGACTCAGTGGCCGTCCAGTGCAGCAGAGTCAACCTCGCAGAGAAAACAAGGAATAGGAACAGGAATCCTCACTCAAGTTGCTGGTCAAGCTCAGGGACTTGTGAGAAGAAGCTGCCTCACCACGTGTCACTTCCAGCCCCTCCTTCATTTTCATTCCTACTTGATGCCACACAACTTTCCAACCATCCCATCCCCGGACGTTCCAGTTTCCATGGAAGAGGCTCCTGGAAGCTGAAGGAGAAAGCATGGGACACCAGCGCCTCCCACCCCATGAGTCTCCTTTCATCGGGGTCCAGCTCTTTATTAGCTCACAACTTTCCTCCTCCCTCCCAACAAAAGCGTTGCCCCTGCCACTCCTTTTTCCTTCAATTATTTGCAGTCTTCTCTCCAGCTGCATGCCATAATCACCTTTCCATTCGCATCTTTCGGGGGAGGTCCAAATGTATCGCCTTCTCTCCACATCCTCACTTCCTACCCTTTGATCCACTAATTGAGTTTTTATCCTCTGATCTCAGCATGGCACCCAGCGCCCTGGACAAAACTGTTCTGGGACGAATCTCTCACTTTCTTCCAACTCCGCTCCCCAGTCTTAGAGCTGGGACGCTGGACTGCCCAGGATGCAAGATCTGGGCTCTGCTCTTTCACTCTGTCTAAGGATGCCGAGCTGTCTAAGTGCACTTTAAAAATTGTCCTCCCTCCCATTCACTAGAGAAATCACTCTCCACCAGCAGGTTTGACTCCACACCTAATGGGTGTGGCCAGGCCTGGAACCAGACCAGGCTGTGAACTTGTTGGAGATGCCTCTCTGCTGAGGACGTCCTGCCCCTTGGTCCGACTTCAGAACTCCCTGGCTGTAGCGCTCCCAACCCCTGCTGGCCCTCCCATCCTGTGGTCAGAATTTTAGGACTTTCTCTCAGTGTGCACCCCTCTTCTCACCTCAGAAAATACCCAATCCTCCCGGGAAGCAAGACCAATTTCTGAAGCTTTTTACTTTCTTCTTTCTTTTTCTATTCACCTTCCCCCTTTTCTCTGCTTTCTCTTTGCATTTTTTTTTATCTTGTTGCTTTTCATCGTAATTTTAATATTTTTGCTATTCCTCACTCAGCCCGTTATCTGTGGTATTATCCGTCCTCCTAAGAAGAAACTGCAGGTTATATTTGCTGTAATTGGGTAACTCGTTTCCCTATAGGATACCCCTTTGGGTTTTCAATATCTTGAGCCCTTGAACATGCTTACTGCGGCTGGCTTCCATGGGCCGTGGAAACACTGTAGTTTCTAACACTAACTCCCTAAAAAGGGAAAACCCATTTATTCTGTTGGCTGATGCTTACTCGGAAGGGTTTTAACCTGTTATCTTCTTTCCAGCCTTACTTTTATGATGCATACTACTGTATTGCTTTATCCAGCAATAAAATAAAAATAAAAGTGATAGTATTTCTGGGGTACCTCCTCCCCACCTCCATCCTTCCCCTATCTCAAATGATATCATAAAAAGATGTTTCCAAGAATTTGCCTCGCTGGGTCTTTTCTATTTAAGTTTTGATTTTAATATAATTTTTTAATGTGAAGTACTGTGTGCCATGAACGTGATCATAAGCAGTGTTGAGAGCAAGATGGAAAGGTACATGGTGTGCCAATCATTAAATACAAGGATGGCTGTAGGGTCTCTACTTATTATAAAAAACCCTGGCCTGCCATTAGAAGACCAGATCTGGTGTTACCTCTGTCTTTGGTGGAGAAATTATTCTCTATCTCAGTGTTTTTCTGATTTTTAAACTGTAAGAAGTAGAAAGTTGTCTATAGTATATTCTGAATTGAGTAAGCATGCCCTGTGTCTCCCTGCCCCGTGGGATGAGCCCACCTCCCCAGTGGCTGGCCTTCTGCTAACCTTCAGCCCCATCCTTTCTAGGCAGTGCTTCCCCGCCAAGAGCAAAGATCTTAGCTGGTTGTTTGGGACAAAGCATTGTTTTGTTTTGTTTTTATAAATCTTTACTGTTGAAAGTATTACATGTGTCCCCTTTTCCCCCCATTGCCCTCTCCCACCCTCAAATGGATGAACAAAAATAGATCCAGAGACATAGAAACATCGAACAGACTGTCTAAGCATTGTTTTAAGTGAGATCACTCTGAGCTATAAATGACTGCCAATCCAGAGTAAAGATCCCAGAGATCTGTGTACTTTCAAATAGGCATTAGAGAAAGCAAACCCAAATTGCTTTATTTGCAACTGTGGAGATGAAAAAAGGGCATTTTCAGGGGTGGTGGTGGGGTGTGGGCTTTCTCCACTTGTGGGTGTCACGGTGTTGCTCCACAGAAGGCTTATCTCAAACATTATAAATCTCTCCTGAAGACTATACTGCAGGACTAACAAAATAATTGTTCCAAAAGAACCTTTAAAATGATTATTATTATCATTATTGTTATTATACATTCAACCTGCAGTTCTCAGAGCTTGCTACCTTTTTATTTGCTCATCAGCACAGCTGCAGATAAGACAGACACCTTCTAATTGTCTCGCTGTCGCTGGTGGAAAAAGAGACTTTTTTCACGGGTTCACTCTACAGACGAACAGTCTTTTAAGAAATTTGCTATTTACATTTCGCTGTATAAATTGTCTCACAGGAGGTCTGCTTAACAACTTGATCTGTGGAAAACGACAGCTTTCTTGTATGTCATTACTTCCTGCTTTTGGGGTTTTCACTTAATGGAATCCAGGTTCTATTTTTTCCTTAATTGGCTTTATAGTTTAAAGTTTTTCTACAAGTGTGGTAAGGGAGGCAGGAGGCTTGAGAAGGATTTGTCTATGACATTGCAGAGGACGTGCTGCGAAGAGGTTTCCAGAAAAAACTTACGTGGCTACATCTTGGTCAGATGGGGTTTAGAGATTTGTGAGGACTTCAGTAACCACGTCTGTTTTCTCCTTGGTCAGAATCACATCCCTGTCCATATTAGGAGGGCTGACTAAGAGGCACCACTGAGAAGGACTACCTATTTAAAGGGCGCCTGCTACGGGGATGTAAGGATGAGTGGCTTTTTAACCTGCAAGGTGTGTGAGAAGAACCACACAGAAGTGATTGGAGGCCAGGCTCCGGAGCCGTATAAATCATGCGTGTGGTCCAGCCGGTGGAGAAGTGACCACATGGCTGTGATTCTTAGTTGGGATGCCACCAAGTGTGCCCCAGATGACCAGCCTGGTGCCGATGGCCGGCAGGACACGAGACAGGGATGCTGATGTGCTCCACAGGGTCCCTGCACTGCTGCGGCAGGTGGGAAGGGTCTAAAAGTTAGGTTCGGATGGAAACCGAGACTGTACATGTCAGCCCAGTTGTGTCATTTTGTAAGTGTCGCATCTAAGATGCAGAGAGTGACTTATATACCCGGGGCCCGGGGCTGATCAGGAAGCAATGTTAGCTCTTCCCACTGCTCTCTGGAGTGAAACTTGGAAGGAACACCCCCTTGGAGAAGTTTCCCCATCTGGACACCCTCCTACCATGCACGGCTTTCACATCCACAAGCTTCTTTTCTCAGGTAACACACCCATCGTCTCACTTTGTGGCGGCAGTGCAAGCAAAAGGCAAATGAAACAGAATAAAACCCCTATAAATGGTGAATGGCTGTGACTGCTCTGGGAGGCGTTTTATTTAAGGATCAAGAGACTCGCATGGGTTCAAACAGATTCTTGAGGTCCTGGTTGTCGGGACAGTGAGGAATTGTTTTCAGATGTGGGGATGAATATTTAAATGTCATTAAAAGCACACTAGGGCAGTGGTCGGCAAACCGCGGCTTGTGAGCCGCATGCGGCTCTTTGGCCGTTTGAGTGTGGCTCTTCCACAAAATACCACGTGCGGGCGCGCACGTACAACGCGATTGAAACTTCGTGGCCCATGCGCAGAAGTCGGTTTTCGGCTCTCAAAAGAAATTTCAATTGTTGTACTGTTGATATTTGGCTCTGTTGACTAATGAGTTTGCCGACCACTGAGCTAGGGATTTTTGAGATAAAGGAAACCATCCTAACTTTCAGAACTGTTTAAGTTGGTGCATGTGTTAGGGCTCGGGTTCTGTTCTAGAATTTGGAAACGTCCTCTGCTGCGCCTATGCAAGTTCACACCAGGATTGTGACTGCGAGCCATTCAGGTCCATGGTTTTAGCTCAGGGCTCCCTGTTGAGTTCTAGGAGTGAAACTGACTTTTGCGAAGAGGGTATGAAAACACGGTGTTTTCCTCACGGTCAGTTATAGATCATGCAGCTAATAATCAATGTTCCGCCTCGATGTTAAAACACACTTTAGGGCACAGCCGCCCGTTTCTAGGATTGCGCGCGCGCTCACGGCAGCCGTTCCTGAATCCCGACCCAGGGCTGGCTGGGGAACACCCCTGCGCAGGCCTGTTCTCCCTGCTTTGAATATCAGCTCTAAGACCTCTGTATGGATTCATCGAAGAGGAGGAAAAGTTAGCTGAAGTCATACAGATAATTAATCTTTGTTTGAAATGATATTTTCCTTTCTGCTGCCATTTGTCAAGCGGAAGCTGAAGGGACGCTGTTTGAAAGTGCATGGAAATAGCTGCTCCCTGCTCTTCTGCCCACCCTCCTCCTCCCAAGCCTCTGGGAATTTGCTCCCGTTTCAAAGGCCATCCCTGAGCTTCCTTACCAGTGGTGGAAGCCTGCTGCTGTCCAAGGCCGGGACCAAAGCCCAGGGCATCAGGGGGCTGTGCTGGTGGCAGAGGGGACCCCCTTCCCTGCCCCTGTGGAGCGGGGTATTGGCCCTTCCCTTTCTAATGGTTATTATGACAATTTCCTCGTAACCCATGAGGCTGTGACGGCGAGGGTGCTATTTCCTCCCTTGCCTCCCACCGACCTTCCTTTAATTTTCATGCTTGTATCCCGATGAGTTCTTTATATCTAGTGAGGGCTTGGCTTAATTAGATATTGCAATGATTTGGAGCAGTGCGGTTTCTTTAACTCCTAACCGCAACTAACACACTGAAGCATACTGTTGGCGGCATTTAATCAACGGCAGTCAATTTATCATTTTCACAGTTTTAGTGAGCGGTTATGAATCACTAAAATCACAGGTATTGTAGACACAGCGTTGTGGCACTATCATTAACAAATACGCAGCGCGCAGAGGGATGGCTTGGTAATTGAGTGGGACTAATAAGAATACATCATTTAGCCGTGTGTGACAAACTGCTTCCAAACACAAGCACGGAAAATTCACGTTTTGCTTAATAAATAAATTACACAGCCGATGTATCATACATAATTTGTGTCCTCGTGGATTTGAGTGATATATAACGCATGGTCCAAGTCATTTATTTATTAAGACTAACTATATATATATATATATATATATATATATATATATACACACACACACACACACACACACACACACACACACACAGAAGGAAGAGAATTTTAAATGCCAGGTGAGGGCATGCCTTGGTTCACCTGGGCAGTCAGTGAGGTGTGTTTGGGGACCAGACCCCTGGGGTCCTGCATCGTCATCACCAGCTCTTGTGGGTCCATGGCTTCAGTTCTGTCTGTTCTTGGACGAGGAGGACAGGCCACCTGAAACCTTGAAACCTTGGCAGCGAGGTTGGACACAATTCCTGAGGTGAGAGAAATAAAAAATATTCTTAAAAGTCTGTGACATCAAACACATGTTGGGAATGCTACATTGCAAAAGCTTAGATTAGCAATTTGCCTTTGGGAAGAATGACAGGAGGAGGGAGTGTGACCTAGGCAAATGCAGAAGGAAAGAGGGGAGCCCAGACAGCTACCTGGGGACCCTTCTCCTGTTTTGCACACTTTAGGAGCCAGATATTGTGTCTGAGCCAATCAATGCTTCTCTGTGAAAATAAAAGGGGCGAAACATCATTGTCTGAAAGTGTGGCGACCTGCCTAGTGCCAAGGAGGCCAGGCTGATGTTGAGCTTGTTCATGGTAAGAGGCGGGTCGGAGCTCCACCGACATATCTCTCCCCCTATAGTGCCACCTCCAGGGAAGAGGGCCAGCCTGGGGACAGGTCCTGGGTGTCCCTTTACTGCAGCAGATTACATGTTGTCATTTCTAAGCTTATGGACACACCAGGCTGGGGCCCATCCTATCAAAACCCCCAGGGCACAGAGCAGTACTTGACACTCCAGCTTGGTTCCTCCCGGGAAGGAGGTGGGGGTGGCCAAGGCCTTATTTAAGAGCATTGACTGCGTGCTTTCCCACATACATCCCTGTGCATGTGGCCCTCCAGGACAGAAGAGGTTGTGTGCCACAGCACAGGACCAGGCAGGAGTCTGACATTTGTTCTGCTGCTAAAGCTCCTAAACACCATGTCTGAATTCACACCTTTTCTACTGAAAGTGAAGCATGTTCTATGGAGGGAAGATCGCCTCCATTCCTTCCAGGGGAGCCGGTCACATCCTCCTGAGTGGGGAGCCTCGTGATGCTCAGATCACTTAACCTCTGAGAGAGCCTCACTAAGACATCACAGGGCATTAGCGCACGCTCTTCTGGAGTGGGTGTGCAAAGGTGGTTTTTCTGGAGAACTGAACTAAACTCTCTGGGGTACTCTCTCCGTAAATATTGAGGCTCTGTCTTTGAGGCTGCACTGCAGCTTCCTTGTGGGAGCTCTGTGTCCTGTGAGGAGGCAACAATGTCCTTGTGACTGACAGACTGTCACTGGCACAATCAAATTGAGCAAGAATTTATCACGAATTCATCCCCTAGGTTTAAAGAATTAAAGAAGAAAATGCATATAACACTGAGCAGAGTTCCTGACACATGTTCAGTGCCCAATAAAAAATACCTTTACCCTCGGTTGTTCGTACTTTCCATTGTAAAAGGCATCATTTTAGTTCTGGGAGGAATAAAGATACGGTGGTTAACACACTTACACCAGGAAGCCCTTAATTCCATCAAGATTGGCTGTGGTTTTGGAACAATTTTATCTCTTTACCAATGCTTGTACATTTTGATGTTGCAACCACCCAGGCACAAATATGACAATTGAACTAGCATTTTTGCACCATATTAGGACCAGGGGATATACAAAAATAATAAATTCCAAACTGACATTTAAAAGGAAAAGCAACTAAACACTTAGTAATTTAGAGCTGAGTGGACACAAGTGCTAGTTAACACACCTGTTACAGGAAAACAGACTGTAAGATGCACAATGCTCACACCATATCTGTGATTTAGAAAAAGAGCCCTAACCGGTTTGGCTCAGTGGATAGAACATTGGCTTGAGGACTAAAAGGTTCGATTCCAGTCAAGGGCATGTACCGTGGTTACGGGCACATCCCCAGTGGGAGGTGTGCAGGAGGCAGCTGATAGATGTTTCTAACTCTCTATCCCTCTCCCTTCCTCTCTGTAGAAAAAGAATGAGGCCACAGTACTCCAGAAGTTCAACATTAAGCTTAAAGACCACTATGAAGAAAGGAAAGTGTAACAATCATATTTACATATCAAATTCCAAAACAGACTCTGCAAGAACCTTGTTATCAACCTTAAATGCTTACCTACAGGTCAGCTGTGGGTGGGGTGTTGATTTAATTTTATATAGGAGCTCTAACTTGCCATTGCAAATGGAAATGAAAATTGGGACCTTTGGCCCCATCCTTAACAACTGAGAAGCAGCTATTAAATTGGAGTCTTTTTAGATAAGGATGAATATTTAGTTGAAAATGCCGAGAATCCAGGTATTACCTGAAAACTACAGTGGAGAACTAACTTGGATATTTTTCTTGGCCTTTTGCTTTAAAGAATCAAGGAAAGAATGTATTATTGTTGATGACTTACTGGCCAATGATGAGCATGTACAATACTTGGTTCCATTCCAGATAAAATTATTAGTGGTTAACCACCAAGATGATGCATGAAATATGAAACTGGGAAGGATGGGAGCCAAAGGTATATCCTGGGCATTTGTTTCTGTTTCCTGGTTCTACAAAATTATTTCATGACAACAATGAAATCAATGTGATCTTCATCTGATGCTCATCAAAGAAGAAAAGCCCTCAGTTTTATCCAGAGCCATCTCTGCTCTTTGCGAGGTAGGCCGTCACATTTTTTCCCCAAGAGCCATAAACTCATATTTCATCATTGACCCTCTGATGCCCTATATCCCTATCTATTATTAGTGCCTACTTCAGAATGGGGGTAGGTATTGGCACCTTTTATTATCCTGATAAATAAGGTTGGACTGCTAGGTTAAATGTGATGCCAACAGTGATTTCCCTCTTCAGCATCTGTTAAATTTTACTCTGGGCTTCTACAGATGGAACTGTGGGACATCAAATTATAGGGGGACTGATTATTTTTAGATGTCTTCCTAGTCAATGAGTTGAGAATGGAATAGAACAAATTATTTGTTATGTAGAGACACATTAAAAATGGTACAAAACACAGCCCTTCCCAACTATTTAGAGGACATATTGAATAGTCATTGCCATTTAAAGCAAGCCAATAGCCTTCTTGAAAGCCATGTAAGTTTCATCTTTGAACTTGAAGGAACAGCAGCCTGAGAGTGAGTTTAATGGACTAAGAGGCATGATCCCCTAGTTGCCCACCTGAGATGCTGCACAGCAAAGTCAACTAAGTGATGGAGGCTAAGTTTCTCCACTAACAAAGACTAGGGCTCACTCCATATGGTGGTGGATTTTAGGACACCAAAGCAGTATTTGGGAGGGACCTGGTGAAACCAGATAGTGTTTATAACTGTCAAGTCCACTACAATGCTTAGTCAAAGTATCTTGAGATAGACTGATTTCTCAGTCTTTGAATGAAGCCATTGCTTTGGGTTACTCTTTTTATTACAGTGTTCGCTCATGATAAATGATTATGGAAACATGATATGTCTTTCTGGTTTTCAGGAATAGTTTTCTGTTAGGATTTTTGCAATTCTAGGTAGTTTATGGGCAGCCTGAACTTGAGGGGTAAACCTGATACTATTCTAATTATTTTTAATGACTCAGTGCTCTCTTAAATCTATCCTCCAACTGCTTAGGTTCCTGTGACATCAGTCCCATCCCATAATTTTTAAGCCACTTTCACTTATGAAACAGTCTAATTTATTTTTTAATGTTCTGTAAGACTACACTGATATATATATATATATATATATATATATATATGCCATACATTATTTGATACATACATACTATCATACATTCATGTACACATATGTAAATGAGAGAGAAGGGAAATCTCTTTCGTTTAGTGGAAAGCCATCTATAAATATGGAAGGAATACGGGAGGCAGAAAGTTATCAGTGGATACTAATATTTGTGGGAGAAAGTTTAGTGAGAAATAGGATATGCACATAATTACAAAGTAGCTCCCTACAAATTACTTATAAATTACGAAGGGAAAAATAATAAGATTATGGTGCTACCTGGCAGACAGTAAGGGATCACACTGACATCATTTATGTTGAGATCAAGTAAGATCTGGTGGACACAACCTTCCTTCTGCACACTTCCTGCTAATAATGCATAATCTGAATTCCATTGGAGGAAACATCAGCCAAACCCAAACTGAGGGGCTTTGTACAACGTAACCAGCCTGTGATCTTCAAA
Organism: Plecotus auritus; assembly: GCF_963455305.1. NCBI lineage: Eukaryota > Metazoa > Chordata > Mammalia > Chiroptera > Vespertilionidae > Plecotus > Plecotus auritus. The sequence continues at coordinate 44,031,248 of NC_137782.1, forward strand.
AATGTCCAGGTCAAGAAAGACTAAGAAAGACTGAGCATCCCTTCTAGTTTAAAGGAGACTAAAAAGTTATGACAATAATATTCAACACATGATCCTGAAATGGGAAGTAATTGCTCTAAAAGATGCAATCAAGCTGATCATTAACATTTGAATGTGGACTATGGGTTAGATTATACTATTCTATCAATAATAAATTTTATACTATTGATAATTGGACTGTGTAAAAAGTCTTTGTTCTTAGGAAATATATACGGAAGTATTTAAAGGTAGAAAAACAAAGTATCTTCAATTTACTCTCAGTTGGTACAGAAAAGGTGTGGGTATATATAATAAAGGGTTGATGAATCAGGCTAAAAGATACATGGGAATTCCCTGTATCATTCTTGAAACTATTCTATAAGTTCCAAATTATATCAAAACAAGACTAAAAACTAATTTAACTATTCTACTCTCTTATAGTTATTTCACAATTAAAAATTATTATGTGAGCACTCTCTTTACCATCCAAGTCAGCAATGAACACTCACATTCACCTTTTCCCCTCAGACACATCTGTTCTTTAGTTTACTCATCTTGACAGTACAGATGAGGCTGAACTTGAGTTTTTAGTTTCAAAAACTGAACTGAGGTTATTCAAAGCCATGAGGATAGGATCAAATGACTTCTTTAATCATGAAGTTCTTGCCATGAGACCTTTGTGTGAGAGTTTTGTTTCCCAGTCCTTTCTTGTGCTATGATTGCATTATTGTTTTAACTGCTCAGCTGCACATTGTCTGCCATGTAAAAAAATATTTAAAGCTATTGCATTCAGTCTAAGCTTCCTTTAATTTCCCTGCAGGATATTGGCAAGCTGGAAGGCTGTTAGATGACTAACCTTTCAGCAGGACCAATTGGAAATATTAACGCTACATTCATCAATATTCCTCGAGAAGAATTTGGACAATATGGTTAACGCAGCTGTTCTTAAATGAGGAACACTCTTGTTTCCTCAGACTTAGGACTATTTGAGTTTTGATGGCTGTAAGATAATAAAAATATTGCTATTACATATGTGGGAACATATGCAACTTTCAAGAGTGCTATAATTTGAACAGTTTTGAAGAGTAAAATTGTGAATAGTGTGTCCTTAGACAAATGCTGACATAGATGTATCAGTCGGTTTTTGCTGTGGCAATGCTGCATAAGAAACAACCCCCAAATCTCAGTGTCTTATAATAGCAAGGTATGCTTGTTGCCCACATTCCATGTCTGATGGAAGCTGACTCTGTCTGTGGTTCCATGCCTCTATGCTCCAGGGTCTGGGTACAGCTTCTATTACAGGGAACAGACTGAACGTATCTTGTTTTATCATGGCAGAGTGCAGCAACAAGAGTGATAAACTGTATCTAATTGAAGGCTTCTGAGTAGCTTGAAAAATATATTTGCTCACACCCTATTCATGTCATATCACCAACCCCAAAATTGAGGGGAGGGGAGACATGCCAAGAGTGAGGAAGGATGAGGGATCATGAACAAATGCTATCTACCAAAGTGGTCCAGACTTGCTTGGGTCTCCCTCCCGGTTTTCTTATATTGCATCCCTTCATACTTCCTGTGACTTCACCATCTAGGGTTTAGACCTCAGTGCCTCCTGTCAGCTCCAGGTCACATTGGGGTATGCTCATTTGTGTCTGCTTCTAAATCCATTTTGATTGTATAATCCATAGTTTGTTCCATGATGACCAATCACATTTCCTACCAGTCCAGGACCTGCTGTTCTAGCCACCCCAACTGAAATGTCAGGTGTGTGACTGAGCATGCCACCTGGGTACTTTCTCCAGTGGAGCCTTCCAGTGACTCCTCCGAAGCCAGTCTCTAATTGTGCCCCCGGGAGAAACCCCAAACGAAGACTTTCTGTTCAGCACAAAGACTTGAGTGAGATTAAACAGATTATTGTATTTTGAGCATCAGTAAGTAAACTTAGTCTTTTCACCTACATTCTGATGTGTCCTTCACAGAATTCTAAGAGCTCAGATGGTAAATATCGAAGTTCCTTATTTATGTTTGTGGGAAGTGCATTTCACAGAAATGTGCCCCTAAATGCAGAATTTCATTGATCAGAGACTTCAACACTTACTACCGAGCATCAAATCTTCTGAGATGGCATAGAGCCCACTCTATGAACCATTGTGGAATCTAGCATTTAGGTTTTAATAAATACTGAGTGAAATATGGTCAGTTTTGTTAACCAAGAAGAAACAACGCTCTGCTTATGAAATGTCTGGAGTCAGTTTCAGAGCATGCAAAGGCATGGTGAATACGCATTTGCCAGCTCTCCCTGGACCATCACAACCATGAGTTCTTTCATGTGAGCCCTGCAGTAGCATGGCTAGCTCTCCTCTGCCTCATCTACTTCTCAATCACTTGGTGATCTGATTGCAGAAATTTGGTTTTCTCCAGATGAATTTTCACATGACGTTTTGATGGGAAATTGGGAACTGATTCTTCATAACACGCTTGTCTGGGTTCCATAACTATTTCAAAATGTTCCTGGTACTCCACTGTGTGGCTTCCTTGATGGCCTAATTTATATGTGACCCCCCTAATAGGGATTGAGCCCACAATTTGGGCATATGCCCTGACTGGGAATCAAACTGTGACTTCCTTGGTTCATAGGTCCATGTTCAACCACTGAGCAACACCGGCTGGGTGAGCTCCAACATTTTTAAACCTCTATTGCCATTCTCAACCTACTACTTTTGTTTCTAGGCACAAGGAGAATATTAGATAAACACACACACACACACTCCAACAACTCAGTGCTACTCATTTAGAAAGCCCTTGACCATCTCCTCTGAGAATGAAAAATAGGCTCTCCATAGGCTCTGTTCCGACTCTACTAACTTGTAACAAATTATGCTACCTAATCTTTTATTACTGAAAATCACCATATTATTGTTTTAAGATTAACATTTCAATTAATTTGAATCCAACAAATCAAAGTCCTGAACTAACTGGATTTTAAATCTGAATCACAGGAAAAATATTTCAAAAAAAGAAAACAGGTGTGGGTATTTGAATTAAAGCAATACCAAACTTCCAGGGATATTTTGAAATGACATTTGACTGCCTCCTATACCTGAATTTTTTCCTCAAAGTATTGTTGACTTTGCCAGTGCCGAATCCTTAGTAATCAACACGATTCATCTATACTCACTTATTTTATAAGTTACAAAAGTACATTTACATTTTAGAAAGATTTAAAGCAACCTAGGTTGAAAAAACTCTCCAGGATAAAATTCAAGTTAACAAATGCAACCACATAACTGGAGTTGCTGATGTTCTTAGCTTTTCAGTTGATTTTGGTTTTGAGACTCATTAATGGTTCTCAACCCTCCCTCCCTACAGGTGAGACTCTTCTGATGTGAGCCTTAACCAGTCAACTCAGTGACATCTCTTACCACTTACTGAAAGTTCTCTAGGTGCAGAAAAGTGGAGAAGATACACTCTTTCCAATTTCTCCCAGTAAAAACAGCCAAAACGCTGGACACTGTACTTATAAAAATCAAGGGAGAAAGACTAGGGCCCACTCAGAAATTGCAGAGTCTCTGGGTTTCTCTTTGTTTCATGGATCCCACTCTGGGTTCTGGAGACGATGAAAACCCAGAAATGCCAAGGGTGCAGACAGAGCCCAGTCAGGAAAGGGGCAGCCTAACAGAAAGTAACCTGTCCAACCATTGTGTTCTACTTCATCTAAACATGATGGAAAAGGCTTTGGCTCCACCCCACCCATGCCCTTGGCAAAAGCCAAGTGGGAGCCTAGACTGTCACCCTTGCCAGGCTGTAACAAGGCTCCTGTCCCAGGATGTCATCAGCACCCAGTGGTGATGAGTGCCCCGTGAAGGCCCCTGGAGAGAATACCCTGGCCCTTCCCAGCAGGAGCATGTGAGAGAAGACCTCATGGAGAGGAGGGCTTCTAGCCCTCGTAGTTAACAAGGAACCTGGCTTGGTTAGCTCTTTCATGCCTTTTTGTGTTCTGTTGTGTGAGGTTAGACTGAAATAATCTAGTCTTCATCACCAGATGGGGAAGTCAAAGTCTCGCTCTTTGATAAAGCACACACCAAACTGAGCATGCACGTAGAGCAGCAATTGAGAAGGAAACATTTGTCTCGCCATTGGAGTCTGTTTTGGTGATTCATGGGGTGACAGAGGTTGCAATGAGGTTGACCTTGTATCAACCTTGGGCAGCATAGCCTCTGAACCATAGTGTGCTTCATTGTGAAGTGAAGGGAAAGACTATGTGATTTCTAAGATCCTATCAGCTTCTAACTTTATAGTAGTCTGCTAACTTTAAGTTGTGAAATACTTCAGTTGTGCTATAAACCTATGGAAGTTTCTAGAAAATCCTGGCCATATTTTACAATAGGAAACAAGAGAGATTTCTGAATTCTGTAATGTGGCATAGTACATGTTTAAGCCTCTGGCATATGAGATAGAAGGCGACCTAATTTTGTAGTGTCCTGGACTCTGTAGCAGAGCTGGCCTTCTGACCTGCGTGCCTGACTGTCCTATAGTCCTAGGTTAAATGTATGCTTTCACCAATAGTCTCTTTAGTGTATGCTGAACATATACCACCGGTTTATGCCAAGGAATACTTTTTCTTAGTTCATAATAGCAAGGGAAAACGAAGGATTGACTTGGTATTAACCCATATGGTCACTTTACTGTGAACCATTAAGAAGGAGGTATGTCGAGAGCAGCTGGAAATGAGCTAAATGTTAGTTGAAGAAGTCCAGGCAGCTGTCCAAATGAGCATTAGGTGTCCTGAGAGCCAGGCATGCTTGTTTCTGCGGAATCCGTGGCTGCTTCCGGAACACATTCCTTTTATGACTCCTCAAATTTATGCAGAAGTTAATTCATCCGAACTACTTAGAACACTCAATTTGAGGGAAGTTGGTCTCCTCAAATGTCTCCAACCAAATCTTAATTTATCGGGTATGGCTTTTCTTAATACATGAGGCATCTTTTTCCCCCCCCTTTTCCTTTTCCCTCTCTCCCCAAGAAAATCACATCATATATTCAGCAATTTCAAGGGAATATTGTGGCTGAGAAGCTAATGGAGAAGCTGCTGCGGACACACAGCTGGCAAACCTCAAGATGTCTGGGAAATGGTGCTTGTCCATCCGAACAAATGTGGCTGTTCAATGATAAATGTGCTTCTCCATCTGCAAAGACGTTGAGAGCCGGTCCAGGGCTTGGTGACCAGCTCTGATGGTCAACTTCCGGTCTTGTCTCAGTAACACTGTGTTCAACCGCACAACAGACCTTTTAGTCCTGAGGATTCGGGCGAGCACATTTTAAGCTTAGCTATAGTTTGAGTGTGTGTATATTTATTTATTTATTTATTTATTTTAAAAAGCATGCCTATTAGCAACTTCACTTTGTAGGAAAGTGATTTTAGCCAGTCAGCAGTCTTGCCTCAGATTCTTTCCTTGAGAAACGAACTCACTGGCACTTCTATTCCTAGAAGAAAGACTGGATTAAAAAGCAGAGTCGCTGCCAATAAGCAGGTCACCAGGAGAGAGGAGATGTGGGTGAGACATTAAGGAGGAAAACTTTCCGTTAGTTCTCCTGCCCCACGCTGTTGTGTGTAATTATTAGCTGCAAAATAGCACAGCGTGAACATTATTATTGCACATTAAAGAACATTTCACGTATAATTATGGGACGGAGAGACGCGTTTACAACTCACCTACTGAAGCATTAACTTTGTGTGTGTAAGAAAATATTTTAAAAACCTCTTCATTAAAAATCTGCAAATATGTGACTTTCTTTTTCCCTCTCAGGGATCCTTTCTCCTTTCTTTTTCTCCTGACATGTTGGATTACATCTTAAACTTTTCTTTTAATTAAAAAGCAGCATAAAAATGTTAGGAAGGGGGTAGGAAACCAAGAAAAGGGAGTGCTCTGTGTGCTTGCCAGCCGGAATAAATATTTGAAACATGAGACAGATTCCGAAAGTGAGAGGTAAGGCATAAAGTCTGCTTTTCAGCGGGAGTAGAAAAACTACTGATGCTCAGAAGTAAGAACAGATGATTTTTCCTGATCAGTGTTCATAATTTTTGAAATAGAAAATGCTATGGCAATGCACACGTCAACAACAGTGTCCAGGTCTGTCGATGGGGAATTTCACTGTCCCACTTCCAGTTTCTGGAACATTTTCCATCATCAGATCTCTGGAAGGATGGAACCTATGTCTCTGTGTGTGTCTTTAGGTGTCTCTATACTGTTTTTACATGAAGACAGCCTTTCCATCAAACACATTTATTAGGCGACTTGTGGTGGGCTCCAGGGAAATGGTCAAGAAAATGTTAATAAAAATGGTTATTCAGATTCTTTGTACAAGACATGGATTTTCAAATAGTTTAGGTATTGTAGCACCTTCATGAAGTTCAAAGGAGCAGAGTAGGTAATGGCTGAAAACAACAGCAAGCATCCCAACAACACAGGTAGGCACACGTACACACATGCACGCACACACATGCACACACATGTACACATGTATGCTCACACACAACTGCTATGTGTGCACACACATATGCCCACAATACACATAGGTATGCACACATATACACATGCACAAACACACACATACACCCACATATACTCTTGTTTGATCTGTTTTGCTTCCAGGATACTGCACACCAGAGTTTCCTCAGTCTTCCTCATGAGGGCAATGGGTGCTCTGTGAAAAGGACCCTGTGATACACCAAGTGTGAAATACACAAATCCCCCGCCAGTTTCCTGCCGGCCCATAGCACATCTCACCTCGTGCAGGCTCCCTAAAGAATTCTGCTCTAAAGGAGTCAGGTCAACTCAGCATTTCCCAGCATGCCTCTAGGGTACTTGTGGTCTTTGGAAATGCCCCTCTAGGCAGACACCCCACCCTTGTCTACATAACTGGGGGTGTGAGTTTCAGCCTGATGTTCCTGCATTTTCCCTGGGCCCTTCAGGGTGCATAGATCCCGCCACCCACACGTCTCTGCTGTGGGTGACACTATTTGAGAAAGGTTTTTCCTTCCCTAGACAAGAGGAAAGTGAGTGCCTCACACTCGGAGCCTCGGCTTTTGCTAACCTGACCTTAACTAAAGAGTTTTCTATGGAACCAGGATCTTGGCTGTTTGTCCACCCCCATGCCCTTAATGTCTGAAGTTTGGCTCTGATTTGTTGACGCATCCATTAAGGAGTTAGCCTTCCCAAAGACCTGTGGTTAAGAATCTAGTGAGAATCTCTGTGAGGTACCACACCTTGGGACAAACCCATGTTGTAACCATAAATACCTGTGACAGAGCAGGACAGGCACAGGATATTGTTGGGTGATGTGATTTGAACAGTAACAGTCAGGATTTGGGGACTGATTCCTGATTCCTACGTGCCGGACACTGTATAAACACTAAAAATACTTCATTTCACCTGGTTCTCATAGAACCCTTCCTGTGAGAGAGACACTGTCATCTCCATGTTATAGATGAGGAAACCTCGCTCTAGGAAATCAAAATGACGCAGGAAGGCCATGTGACTCGCAATGTCACAGCCAGTCTGAGGGGCTGAGGTCACTGTGACTCCAAGTACCCTGGTCTTCGGTGTTGCCCATGCTGCAGAGGAGAGTTTGTTGGATCAGAGGCGGAGTTCCTCATCCAGCACCCAGCCCACCCCGTGCAGGAAGCCATGCATTGAAGGACTGTGTGAGTACATTCATCCTAGGACTTCCACGTGCCTCATGTTGCAAATCATTGGGAAGAGTAAGAGGCATTTTAATGGAAGGTCTTCTACTGTGAGCAGAAGCCCTTCAGCTAGGTTCAGTGTTGCATCCCATGGTTTTCATTACTTTTGAGGACTCTACGGGAGAGTAAAAGGCAGTGTATAGGATGCTGCTGTGCGGCGTCTACTTTGCGTTCAAAAGCAGTAGGAGTTGAGTGCGGGGAGACTGTGCCCACGGTGACTGCAAAGCCTAAAAGGCAGCAAAGGAATGATTGGATGACAGGAGGGAGGAGGCCCGTGTCATCTTCAAGGGGTTTCATGCAGAGTTCACTCAAATGGATCCCAGACTCAGCATCCGTAGTTTGAGTGAGTAAAATTTCCACATGTAAGTCAGATCATTGCATTCAGTGAAAAACCTTATTTGGCAAAGTCTTGAACAGATCTATGCATGAAAACATACTTAGCAGCTCCAGGAAATGTGTGGGCGTTTTGCTCAAAGGACCAGCGTGGTTTTCGCTAGAATCCCGTCTCAACCTGACCTCCTGGTACAACTGTGGTTCAGGGGTAAGGACTCCATAATTTGCGTGATGGACCAATCAAAATAGGCCACCTTGCAGTGACCTCAGAGTAGGATGAGAGTGAAAGAATCTCCTACCTCACTAGTTAAGGTCCAACATGTGGTCCTGAGTGAAGAACCCTGTGGTTGTAAACCAGGGAGTCTCTGTGCTACATAGTTCACTGTGAAATCAAGTATACACTTTCTAAGGATATGAACACACTCCAGGAATGCAGTCGCTTGAGATACCCGCATTGGTTGGGTTACAAACACAGCCAGACGGCACCCTTAGAGTTTCACATTATGTAGAGCATAGCCTGTGGCTCCAAAAGGGAAGGAGTACCAGGCAAAGCTGCTGGGCTCGGCTCTGACCTGGGGGCAAAGTGGCAGGCAGGTGAGGGACTCCTCCCTGGTCCTGAGATGGCAGAGGAATGACTATTCCTGGTCATCCAGCATCACCCAGTGTTTTGCCCATTAGTTGTCAACATCATTCTTAAGGAACTGAAGGTGTGTGTGTGTGTGTGTGTGTGTGTGTGTGTGTGTGTGTGTGTGTGTTTTATTTTTTACATAGGAAACCCAAAGACACTATCCCTGAATTAGGAAACGTTAGCAAAAGAACTACTCACAAATGGATTGTCTCTGTGTCACTCAGCATGTTCAAATTCTGTTCTTAATCTTTCTCTCCAAGATTTATTTCTCCTCCCGTGTTTCCTGCACAGCTTCTACCTGTAGCTCAGGTTAGAAACTCCACAGACTCGGCTGCCGTTCTCCTACCCCACCTCTGCCCTTGTCCAGTTTGTTACCACGTCCTATGTCGCTGTGTTCTGACGGTCCCACCTGTCCTCTCTTCCCCCCTCCCCCTGACCCTACCTAATCAGAGATCACACCTCCCTCCCTCTTGCCTGGACTCCAAGGATTCCATCTGCCTCACTCCCCACCCCTTGTCTGCCCTGGGGCTAGAATGAACTTTACAAAATGTCAGTCTGATCATTTAATTGGTCTTCTGCCCACATTAAGCTTTGGCACCTGTAACTATGACCATTCCTTTTCACTTTGCTAGTGGATTGTGTGAATGCCTCAACATTTTGTTTATTTGATCTCTCAGCGTAGATGTAGGGTCATTCCTGACTTTTCACACACTGGCAGTGTACTCTGTTTATTCTCTGGGGTACATTTGGGTGACATTCTCTAGGGTATATGACCACAAGTGTAAATGCTAGGTTATAAAATAGGCAGATAATAAAGTTTTCTAAGTAATGCCAGTTTTCCCCCAAATTCTTTTATATATGTACACTATCATCAACAGTACATGAGAGTTTTCACTGTTTTAACTCCTTGTCAACTATTGCTAGAACTTACAATGTTTGCCACTCTGGATAATGTAGTATTAATGCATATTTTCTTGATTGAGGATAAGGTTAAAAATTTCATATATTTATTATCCATTCAGTTTTCTTTTTCTGGGAACTGTCCACTGGTGCCTTTTGTTCAATTTTCTTTTGAGTGGTAATTCTTTTTCTAACTGTTTTATAGAAGTTCTTTATTTATTCTGCATAATGAGGTCTCAGTTATATCTATTGCACATCGCTTCTTCCAATCTGGAGCATTCATTTTTCTTACTGTGATTCTTGATGAATAGAAATTCTTAATTTTAGTTAAGTCCAATATATCAATTTTTCCCCTTAGGGCTCTATGAGGAAATTTCCTAACCTTGTATAATGATTTCATTTATACTTTTTTTCTGAAAGTTGAAGTTTTGCTTTTTGAATTTGAATGTTTAAAGTGATTGGATGCAGTCACTTTATCCATCTGGAGTTATTCTTCCTTTCCTAGTGGGTACAAGTATCCGTGTTGTGTTCTGTTCCAGAGACCTGGTTATCCTCGTGCCCACGTCATACCGTCTTGTTTACGGCGCCTCCCACTAGGTCTGATGGCTGCCACAGCGAGCCTCCTGGTCTCTACTTCAGGCTAACATTTGACATGACAGGCTGTCCTTACCTGCATGACTGTGGGGACGTAAGATGCCTGTGCGAGCCAGAACAAGGCAACACTATCCTGATAATTAGGATGGCTCTGTGACCTGTAGCACTTCTTGTCAAACATTAACATTTCTTGTAGAGTTACACATATATAGGAAGTGAAAAAAACTACAGAACACTGTAATTTAAAACACAAGAAACACTGGGATCTACAGTGTTTTATTTCTTTGTAAAACACTAAGAACCAATGCTTATTTAGAACACTGTAATTTAAAACACAAGAAACACTGGGATCTACAATGTTTTATTTCTTTGTAAAACACTAAGAATTGTTCGGACAGTGTTTGCCTTCTCGACATTGAACTTGGATATGGCTTCAGCATCTTTGCTGTACCTTGAAGACTTGTCATACTCCTTTCTAAGTTTGGATCGGCTTCCAACCTTTCATTCTCTGCACTTTCATTGCAAAATATCTGGGAGTGTTCTTTCACTTCCTCTGAGACAACTTCATCCCTTTGTCACACTGCTCTCCTCATTTTCAGTGATAAGTCACCTTCATGAAGGTCTGCTGGACGTGTATGGAGTCTGGCAAACAGTGATCCTGCCAACATCCCCACGGTCAGCTATCTCATAATCACCTCCAATGTCACTTGTAGTGTTATACTTTTTCCTTCTTTGCTGCATGGTAGGCTGAATAATAGCCCTCAAGGTCCATGTCCTATTACCTTATATGGCAGAAGGTCTCTGCAGATGGGATTAATTAAGGATTTTGAGATGAGAATATGGCTCTACTCTCCAGGTGGTACCAATGGAACCTCAGGAGACAGGAGGTCAGAGAGAGAAGGTGGTGTGAAGACAGGTGGAAATGGAGCTGATACCACTATGAGCCGGGTAGTACCAAGCTGCCTCTAGAAGTTGGAAGAGGCCTGGGACAGATTCCTCTGGACCTTCTGGAAAGATCCAGCTATGCTAACCTCTTGATTTTAGCCAATAAGATTCATTTTAGACTCCTGATCTCCAGAACTCTAAGAGAATAAATTTGCATTATTTTTAAGCCACTAAATTTGCTGTAACTTTTTTTGTTAAGCCTCACCTGAGGATATTTTTTTTCCATGGCTTTTTAGAGAGAGTAGAAGAGAAGGAGGGAGGAAGGAGGGGGAGAGAGAGAGAGAGAGAGAGAGAGAGAGAGAGCGAGCTAGAGAGAAATACCAATGTGAGAGACACATGAACTGGTTGCCTCCCGCATGTGTCCCAACTGAGCCAGGGTGGAGAGCGAACCTGCAAACCAGTGCCCTACCAGGAATTGAATACAGTCCTTCGATGAGGGGGTGGACTCTCTAACCACTCAGAACACCAGCCAGAGCTGTCATAACTTTTTACAGCCACAATAGGAAATGAATATATCTCACATCTTTGTTGCCAAGTTCCTCTTCCAATTATCCATCTTTGTAAAATTACATGTGGGTTGATTACTGGGAACCAAGGAGGCAATACAACTGAAAGCTTTGCTCTCTGAGACTGAACTTAATAACAAATCGCTAATCACCAACCAACTTTAGAAGATGTGGTGTGGTTGGTTACTGACTATGATACCCATCAGTTATTTATGTCCTGATTTGGGGACAGAGAGCTGGAAGCAAAGCTCCTACTTTATTCAGTAATTCCTGATAAACTCACCCTGGAAACACACAGTTGAACTGTGTTGTGGGGGAAGGAGTGTTATATAATTATACTGTGGTAACTGAAGTTTGTAGGTATGAGAAACATTAAAGGTGAAGAGGGCCTGTGTTCATATTTCCTACTCATAAATATGCTATGTCTATCTATTTAGGTAATTGTTAATATCTTTCAACAAAGTTTTAATACGTTCTCCATCAAATCTTGAATACTTTTGTTTGGTGTGTTTCTAGAGTCCTTACATTTTTATTGACATTGTAATGACATATCTTTCTACACTGCATGTTGGATATTTGCTCATGCAGAGAAATTCAATTTACATTTGTATGTATTTGTCCAACAACTTTACTAAATCATCTTATCAATTTGAAAAATCAATTTATAGATTTTGGTTATATTCTATGTGGGTAATGATATCATCTAAGAATAATAACTGTCTTCTTTCTCTCTATATTTCCTTATACTTTTATTTTTGTTAACTTATTGTGCAGCTAAGATCCCCAAAACAATGTTAAGCAGAATATATTAACATGTATCTCAGTCTTATTCTTGATTTAAAGGAAATCCTTCTAATACTTTTCAGTACTAGCAGTTTTTATGTACCCCTTTTCCAATTTAAGGAAGGTCCCTTCTATTTCAAGTTCTATAAACTAAAGCATAGTTAATTTTTCTAAATGTTTGCTGCATCATTGACATTAATGTCATGTCAGGTCTCCTGGTTATGGCTATAGTATTTGGCATATATTCATTAGAGTAAACTTGTTAGCTTTGCCATTCAGATGTTCTATGTATTGACATTGTTTGTTTGATGCATATATTAAGAAAGAGATATTAACACCATCACTGTTAGGATAGATTTGTAAGACTCTATTTGTAGTGATGTCAAATTTTGCCTTATAAATTTTACAGCAATGTTATTAGAGGCATATAAATATAGGAAATTTTAAAAACTATCTAGTGAATTGAAATTTCTAGTAAAGTTAATTTTTAAATATATTTTAAAAATATGTTTTTATTGATTTCAGAGAGAGGAGAGGGAGACAGATCGAAACATTGATGAGATACATGATTGGCTGCCTCCTCATGCCCCCTACTGGGGATCGAGCTCACAACTTGGGCATGTGCCCTAACCAGGAATCCAACTGGCAACCTCCTGGTGCCACACCGGCTGGACCAGTGCAGTTAATTTTTTGAGCTGCCTTATAATCTATCTTATCTATTATTAATAAAGCTACATCAACTTTGCTATTTTCCTTGTATATACAGGAACTGCCAACAGTAGGTTTACAGGTGTGAGTTTGCAAAACAGAGTTCATTCTTATATGATAATTTATTTATTAATTATTATAGAATTTGTATTATTATGACTTGTAGACATGCTCAGACTAAGAGTCAGAGAGGGTATAAACATGGGCCAACCATAAACAGTCTTATATCCTGGCCCATATCTGCATTTGCTATTGGACTAGCTTTAATTTATCTCTTAATTAATGATCCAATAAAAGGAGATAAAACAATAAATTCATGACGTTTACAGATGGTACTTAATTAAGAGATATTACTAACCTAAATATAGACTGGTACACATTCGATTGGCTTTAAAGATATTGGAAATAATTATAGAAAACAGTAAAACAAACAAATCAAACTCTTGTTTGTTAGGGACATTGACTAAAGAAAACTTAGAAGTGGAAACACAGAGGCAGAGCAGACACAGAGCAGTAGGGACCTGGGTATTGGTCTCAACACCATGGCGATAAAATGAGCTTTTAATATGTGCAATTTTATACAGAAGTGGCATGTTTTAGAGTGTGTTTTACGCATGTGCATACTTTTGAAATAATCTCACAGATTTTATTTCAATAGAAATTTATTTTAATGGAACATCACTGGGAACTCACTGAACTGGACTCTTTTTTCATGGAGGTAACAAGTTCTAATTTATATGTATTTTTTTTACTTTGTATTTTGACATAATTTTAGAATTGCACAAAAGATATATAAATGATTCAAAGAATACCTGTATACCCTTCACCCAGACTCCCCAAATGTTAACATTTTGTACCACTTGCTTAATCATTGTCTCTATCTCTCTCTATATATCTATTTGTTCTTTTCTAAACAATTTAAGAATAACTTTCAGATATTATTCCCTTTTACCCTTAAATACTTTGGTGGTCATATACCAAAAGCAATGACATTATCTTTAACAAAACCATGGTCCAGATATAAAAATAAAGAAATTTTAGCATTATTATTATTATACTACTAGTGGCCCGGTACCTGAAATTCATGCACATTAAAAGGGGATTAATTAGAAGAAATATTTTAATATTGCTATTTGCCCTTTTTCTTTTTTTTTTTTAAATATATTTTATTGATATTTTACAGAGAGGAAGGGAGAGGGATAGAGAGCTAGAAACATCGATGAGAGAGAAACATCGATCAGCTGCCTCCTGCACACCTCCCACTGGGGATGTGCCCGCAACCAAGGTACATGCCCTTGACCGGAATCGAACCCGGAACCCTTCAGTCCGCAGGCTGACGCTCTATCCACTGAGCCAAACCGGTTTCGGCAATTTTGCCCTTTTTCTATAATAGAAGTGTCAGAGATGAAAGAAAATTAGTAAAATGTGTATGAAAATCTTCCTCCTGTCAGAGTCTGGGGCACATCACAGGACCCAGAGTCAAGTCCCCACCCACCCGTGGCACCTCAAAATTGCACGAGACCCAGACCCAGCTGGCCCCACCCCATCAAGCCCCACTGGGTGGGGGGCACAGCCTCAGGTCCCCCAGCATGGCACTGGGGTGGGGGGCGTGGCCTGAGGTCCCTTGTCAAGCGCCACTGGGTGGGGGGTGTGCCTTGAGGTCCCCCGTCAAGCCTGCTGGGTGGGGGACACAGCTTGAGATCCCCTGTCAAGCCCCAATGGGCAGGGGGCGTAGGCTTAAGTCTCCTGCTCCAGCCCAGCACCATGCAGCCTCAGATCCCTGCTGATTGCTCGTTAAGGTTCGCTATGGGAACTCAGCCTCCTCTGTGGGCACAGCCATCTTGTGTTACGGAAACCCTGCCTCCACTGTGGATGCCACCATTTTTGTGATGGTGTGATGGTCAATTTGCATATTCCTCTTTATTAGATAGGATTAGCTAATCTGGAGATCTTATTCAAACCACCAATTTTTCTAATAATATCCTTTATAGAAAAAAAAAAAAAAGGACCAAAAGTTGTATTTAGTTATCATGGCTCTTTGCCTCTTTTGATCTGGACTGGTCCATTCATTTTTCCTTGTCTTTAATGACCTTGGTATTCTTTTTTAAAAAAAAATATATTTTATTGATTTTTTACAGAGAGGAAGGGAGAGGGATAGAGAGTTAGAAACATCGATGAGAGAGAAACATCGATCAGCTGCCTCCTGCACACTCCCTACTGGGGATGTGCCTGCAACCAAGGTACATGCCCTTGACCAGAATCGAACCTGGGACCCTTCAGTCCGCAGGCCGACACTCTATCCACTGAGCCAAACCGGTTAGGGCTGACCTTGGTCATTTATTCATGAAATGAACCTCCATTTGGGTTTGTCTGATGTTCTTCTTGACTAGATCCAAATTATGTATTTTTTTCTTAATACCACCAAGTTGATGTGTTTTTAATAATATATCAGGAGGCACAGGGTGTCAATTGCCTGATTTCTGGTGATGTCGGCTTTGATCAAACAGTTTTGTGGGCTCTGCAGTTTGTCCACTGTGAGGTTACTGTTTTTATAGCAATGTTACTTTAAAGGTACTGTTCTTACATTTTGTACTTAGCATGTGTGTTACTGGGAGATGCTTGGAGACCGTGTAATTATCCTGTTACTCAAGGAACTGCCACCCACAGGTTTTACATTCTTTGTGGTTGCATCATAACTGTGATGGTGGCCAAATGGTGAGATCTGAGTCATGGGGTCTCTCATATTCCCGGTGCCTGCTCTGTTTGCATTGCTGTAGTCCCTTTTGCATTGCACTTGTTTCTTCAGGATAATTTTCATCACTGGAAGTCTTTACACAGGGCCACAGATTTACCCATTTTGTTTATTTTTCCTTTTCCAACCCTTACCAGAAGTCGGCCTCACCATTCCTTTGTATGCTCCTCTTTCCACCGAAGTCCTGCCAAAACTTTAAACTACCTAAAGAGAGGGAAAGACGCGCCAGTGCACTGCCCCACTCTCCACCCCACTGCATGTTTTTGTGGAGAAAGAAGGAAGCCCAAGAAAAACTTCATTGCGGGGTTGGGAGGGGGAGTTGGGGGCAGCTGTGGGCTAAAGATTGGTCCCAAATCATCACAAGACAGAGAAAATCCATTATATGTGCAAGATTAAAAAGAAATGTCAGACATTACCAAAAGGACCAGGGCTGGTGGGCAGCTCCAGGAAATGGCCTGCATTTGCTAGTCTATGATCTTCACAAGGACCCCATGTTGCCAGCCCCTGCATCTTTCTGTGTCCCTCTGGATCCTTTCTCTGGTCCTCTGAGAGGGACGGCATCTATCCCTAGGCTTGGAGACTGTCGTGGAGATGGCTACAAACCTAGAAAAGACGCCAGCGGCTGCTGACCACATTCACTGTTGCTGCCCGTGAATGAATGTGGCACCTGGAGAGTTTTTCTTTTGAAAGTGGATTATGCTGCACAGATCAATAGCTTCATCTTCATCTGATCTTCCCGGGGATGAGAGCGAGCTAGGGAGAGGGGAAAAAGAAGTGTTATGAAGCCTGCCCTACATTTCCCTGGTCCAGGCTTCTGCTATCCATACTCTGGAATGCAATTGGCTCCTCCAGGTTCTCTCTGTTTCTGTGGCTGCACATGGCTGCCGGGGGAGCATGCCAGGCCCAGAGGGGAGCAGGGTGGGAGGCTCTTGCAGGCCAGTCCTGCAGTCCTCAGCCAGGGTGGGGTCCAGCTGCTGGCTGCAGTTTGAAGCTGTCAGTCTCCTGTCCATGTGGGTTTCCTGCGTGGCAGCCTGATGGCCCAACACTGCCACAGGCCTTGGCTGCAGCCGCTGTGCTGCGCTGCCACCATCACTCACCATTATCAGCTGTGGGCAGCCCACCGCTGAGCACTGGGCTCTCAGAGCTGCTGGGTCCCCGGTGCTGGCTGGGAGGGTCAAATGGGAGGGGTGTGGGCATGCTTGGCAGCTGGACCATAGTGGATGCTGGCAACACCCTGAGCTGACAAAGGGTCCCCACTGGCTTCCCTGCCAGACCCTAGGCCACCTGTAGGTCAGTAGCACACCTGCTGGTGGAGTGGGGTGGGCTTCCCCACGTAGCTCCTCAAGAGCTGGGCAGCCTTTCAGGAAATCTGCTGGAAACTCAGCATGGAGCCAGAATTCAGCCACTTACTGCATATGGAGAAGTGCCCTTCGGTGCATTTGTTGTTCAGTAGGACAGAACATCTAAGAAGGGAGTACAATGTGCTGATATTTTTACCAATACAAATACTGATAGACCTGGCTTTACTGAGAGAGCCTATTTGAAGGTGTCTAGACAAAAATTATTTATTATTTAAAAAGCTATGGAGTAGCCATGTAGCTTCCTGCCACTGATTACTCCACAGGCCCCCTTTTTCCAGGGGGATATGGCCCTCGGCCACACCAGCTCTGAACTGCTGTCACATGGACACTCCTGGCTGCTATCTGGGGAGCAGGACTGTGGATCAGTGGACGTGGTCCTTGGGTGACTTGAGTGGGCTCTCAATTGCTGGGATGAAAATGGGAAGAGTTGGTTTGGTTTGTTTTTTGGAGAAAGGGAATTGATAGAGCTGGTCTCACCAGAGTGTTGGGCTGTGGTCAAGCTGGTCCTGCCCACTCAGGGACCCAGGCCTGGTGCTCCTCGACTGCAATGCATGTGTGCAGATTGGGTGGGATGGACCTCCCACCAAACGCTCTGTCCAACAACTACCTCTTAGCTGCATTGGTCACCTGCTGGGTCACCTGGTTGGGTCCCTGCCCTTGAAACATGGGTTAAGCAGAGTTGCTAATGTGTGTTTGTCCCTGTGCTATCACACATGTTGCTGATTCCAGAGTCTTAAACAGCTTAGTAGTCAGGTCCTCAGTCACTGTGACTGGAGCAGTGTCACTGAGCCTCCAAGACGCCATCTACAGGTGTTTCAGCCATAGGTGTAGACCAACAGCTCGTCAAGAACAGCACCTGCTTGTGGAGATATCATCATGACGCACTGACACCTGGAGTGACCACAGGAAAATGGACAGAATTTGCTCACCAAGGGGCAATCGGTCTTGGGGCCCAAAGTGACAGACCTCAGAGTCTGCCTGTCTCCCCAGCACCACTGAGGGCACAGGGCTTAAGGAGCGTGTCAGGACCTCCTGTGCGGCACCTTGGTGACAGCTGAAGCTGAAACTCTGGGATCATTGCCGGATTGATTTTTCTTTCTTTTAATACATTCACAATAGTTCTTCAAACATATCACCTCTAGAGTATTGTTGGCTTATCTGTATATGTTTCTCTAAGACACTCCCTCATTTTCATTCTCTTTCTCTCTAACTTTTGGGATCTGAGCACAGTAAATAGATAATCAAGCATTCTTTGCATCAATTTATGGCATGAGAAGATTTGACTATACTTCAATAGAATATTTCCTAATAGCTTAATTCAAGGATTTCATGTGAATGGAATAATTTAAATGATCATGTTGTTACTTAGCCTGGCCAGTCCAAGGATATCAACCCTGGATGGGAAAGTTTAGGGATGTGTCTGCACTGAGGGCAGGGAGCCATGAGCTGTCTTTGCCCTGATGCAGCCACCCAGTCAGACCCCACCACAAGCTTGCTTAGGTTGCAAAATGAGGCCAGCACCTCAGCATTTCTGATGGGGTCTTCAATGAAGACAACAGAGGAGATATTCTTGCCCTTACAGCTCCTCAAAGGGGGCAATATCACACTTAAAAGGGGTTAAGATAAAAAAATTATAAAGAACTTATACAACTCAACACCAAAAATGCCCCAAACAATCCAATTAAAAAACGGGCAAAAGACCTGAATAGACACTTCTCCAAAGAGGACATACAGATGGCCAATAGACATATGAAAAGATGCTCAGTGTCATTACTCACCAGAGAGATGCAAATTAAAACCACAATGAGATATCACCTCACACCCTTCAGAATGGCTAGCTACACTAATAAAAGAGTAAGATGCAAATTGACTGTACCTTCGCGACACCTACCAGCCATGGCGACGATGCAGGTGTTCCACACCGCCCCAGCTGCTCCTGGACCTGGGCAGCGTGGGAAGGCGGGAAGGCGGAAAGGCGGCTCCGGCTGGAGCAAAGGTGGTGCCAGCAGCCAGGGTAAGGAAGGCCCATTCTTGCATGAATCTTTGTTCACTGGGCCTCTAGTCCTCAATAAATACACAAATGACAACTGTTGGCAAGGACATGAAGAAAAGGGAACCCTTGTGCGCTGTTGATGGCAATGCACACTGGTGCATTCACTGTGGAAAGCAGTATGGAGCTTCCTCAAAAAATTAAAAATGAACCTGCCATTCAACCCAGCAATTCTACTCCCAGGTATAGGTTCTGACAAATTGGAAAAAGGGTTCAAACAGATAAATGAACATATGTGTTCAAAGCAGTGCTATTCAAATAGCCACAGAGTGGCACAGTAGCCCCAAAGTAGAAACAATGAACTAACTATCCTTCAACAAGAGGAAGGATGAACAAAGGTATTCTCTCCACAGGATGGAATATCACTCAGCCAGAAAAAGAAAGGGAGTTCAGATACATGCTACAGAATGTATGAACCTCAAACGCATTGTTCCAAGTGAAAGAAAACTGACATAAGAAGTTACATAATATATGATTCCACTTATATGAAATGTCCAGAATAGGTAAATACATAGATACAGAAAGCAGATTGGTGGTTTCTAGGGGACAAGGAGGAGGAATTCGGGAATAAGTCCTTTTCCCAAATAAGGGCTGTTTTCCACATGTATAACTTCTGGGGGTTGGGACATGGACGTATCTCTTTGGGGGTCACTATTCAATCCCCTGAAGGTGGTAAATGAATTTTGAAAAATGCTCAGTCTGCTCCTGGTCACTGAGAGGAAACTGCACAGCCCTGCCCCCTTTGGGCTGTGGGTTTCCCCACCCCCACCCCGCCTGATAACTTATAGGAAATAAGTCCCTTCCAACAGCTTCATTGGTGTCACTTTCTGAAACTGCATTTGGGTTTAGCAGTTCTATGGGCTTTATAAATGTTAAAGTCCTGGATTTACAGCCTGGTAATAACTCAGTGGCATGTCCGTGGGGCTCATACAGGATATGAACCAGGCCCAGTGACGGCTGACGCCTGTGATCCCCACTAGGTCCTGCCCCAATGCCACCTCTGCTGTGAGAGCACTCTGACAGCCAGAGGGGAAGGGTCACCGGGGTTTCTGAGGAGGAACAACTACCGGGAGAGGTGGGCGTGGAGATGAAGGCCTCCCACAGGGAGATCACACGCACTGGCATGTGGATCTGTGTATGTTCTGTGTCCAGTGGGTCAAGGCCAATCCTAAGGCAATCTGTAAAGTAGGTAAGGGACGAATTTAGTACCTTTATCTCACCTTCCAGGTTATCTTTCTAGTTTCTTTTGCCACATGCTATTTTCTAGAACCATCCTGAGTCCTCTCACCTGAGGAGCCCGGGCTCTCAGTGTTCCCTTCCTCCGCACGCCCACGCCCAATGCGAACACTTCACTCCTTTGTTGAAATCACCTCTCCTTCAACCTCTCCCCTCAGCTTGCCAGGAGAGGGAGACGGGAGGCTAGCCCTACCCAGCAGCCCCGGGTGTCATGTCAGCTCCACCTGCTATCCGTCCAAGTCATCAGGTCAAGTCCTTCAGTTAAAGATGGAGTCAGCAGGGCTGGTGTCACCTGTTCCCTTTATTAACTGCGCTCCACCCTGCAAGCACTGGCAATGCACCTGCCCAGGGAGCCCAGGACGCTATTCCATCCCAGTCACACGGTCTTCGCCCCCTCTGAGGGTATGATTTAGTGTCCCTGCTGTGATTTAATGCTAATGCCACTAACGTCAGACGGGCCATCCCGGAAATGAATGAGGAATTCGAAGAACAGCTCCAAGATTTCCCGGGCGGCCCCAGATGAGCGCTGCTAGCAGAGGGCCCCGTTTGGTGTCATTTGGGGAAGAATATCTTCGCACACTCCTCACGAACCCCCTAACAGCCCGGGTGCTCTCGGAAGTGTTGTGAAATATCTCAGTGATCACTGTGAGCACTGGCTCAGGATTGGAGGAGAAGGGCGAGTATTATTTATGTATGACTGCCGAGCCCCAGCTCTGCGGCGTGATTACACCGTCTCTGAAAAGTGGACTTCCAGGCAGAAATTAAACATCAATGAACAGCTGTTCAAGGAAAATTGGTTTCCAGTTGGATTTCTTTTTCTTTTAATGTGGCTGCTGTTGGGCTGCCCTGGCCTCCCCAGGCCTGGAGGGGAGCTGCATCCCATCCCATCCACCCCACTGTGGTCAAATGGGTACCAGGCCGGGGGTGACCCAGCCGGGAAGTATTTCATTTACATGTGGGTGTTTAAAAAGGTAGCCGTCCTGAGCGATGGCAACGTGTGCGGTTGTTTCTCACGGTCCTGGTGTAATATCCTGCAGATTGTGCTGTTGGGAGCGGAGCAGGCTGGAGTCCTGACAAAATACTGAGCACATGACCCTGTATTTACAGTTCACTATCTCATTTTTAATAGAACTTGTCCAGGAAAGTATTCCCAACAAGTTTCCATCGGCGGGCCTCCTCCGCAGCTGTGGGGATTCATATTCCTAACAGGTCCATAATTTTTCGTCCCCAGTGCAATCTCACTCACATCCTCTCCCCCTTCCTCCCGACACCCTCTCTGCCATGTCCATCATCGCCTCGGGGCTCTCTGCTGCCTCTCTCCCAGCCACATGCCCTCCAATCCTCCTCCTGCCGGATGCATCCTATGAAGAATTCCTCCATTTCTGAGGTGGAGTCCCGCCCTGCTCTCTGCTTAGCTTACACATTCTTATGAGGCGTGGACGTGGACGTGGGCATGCGTGTCTTTCCTGAAGCAGCCTGACAACTAAAGATGCCTCCGAGTAGGGCTTTCCCTGGCTTTATTTATTTATTTTTATTGGTTTCTCAGGAGTGGTGAGAATCTGAAGGCCGTGGGAATGTCCAGAGTGCTGATGGTGACTCTTTTCTGTGGTTCCCATCATGATAATCATAACGAGGACTCTCATAGTGATAATAACAGCCTTTTTATGTTGGAAAATGCATGCAAATAAAGATAAAGAAGGAATGGGGAAGGAGGACTTTCTGGCTATCGGGACCAGCTCTGAGAACTCCCTGATAAAATGGAGCCATTGACAAAACATTTACGGGGGCTTTTAAGAACCATGAATTTGTCAAGTGTTATGAAGCAGCGAGCAGCAGGCAATAGAGAGAATGTCTTCAGGAAAAAACCGTGCCCGATGCTCAATGCTCGCCAAAAATCTGTGCAGGAGTCATTCCCGACGCCCCGCTCAGCCATCTGAATGCAGATTTGGAAGCTCTCTCTTTCCGAGTGAGCTGGGCAATTTAACGAGCTGTTTAGAATTATCAAATGTCTTTGAAATTTCCAAATATTCTATTCCTGCAAATAGCACAGGAAATGGCTCAGGTATTATTCGATTTTCCTCCCCCGGGCTCTGTCCCTACTGTGCTATTATCTGCCATGTGATCTACCTCCCTTCTCCCGAACAGACAACTGTCTGAACGATGCTGGATGCGGCCAGCACCCTAACGGTCCACACTCCTCTGAACAGAACAGCAGGGCGGTCATTATTCATGGACTTACTCCTAATGAAGGCAATGCATGCCATTCGAAGTGTGTGACCTGACTGCGGGAAACTAAATAGCACAGTGAGCCATCCCCCGACAGTCAGAGAGAACCCCGCCTGCAATTTTTCTGAGATTTGTCAGAATCGGAATGCCTCAGTGTGGGGAAGGTAATGGATGGAAAATGGGAAACGGAGCCATGGGAATTAAGGGCTGCATGGTGTCCTTGGTTTCCGTGCTATGTGGCTCACTCTGTAATTCAGCAGATGTGTCTGGGAAAGGTGCTGTCCTGACCATTCTTGGGTCTTGGGCTGCCATTTTGCACAGTTCCCAGGGCTGCCTTTCATCATGATGCCCTGAAATTGCACTCCCTGGAGAGCTCACCAGGCACTACAATACCCAGACAGCTCTCTGCAGATCCACTGAGTCACAGAGGTGTTAGAGACCCAGGAGAGCCTGCCCGGCTCCACTTTCAGTCTGCTCTTTTCATGTGATTGGGTGTTGTAGAGACTTGTGTATGCACCTGCACTCACGCTGTGGGCTGTGGGCTGTAACACACCACAGAGAGCCTGTAAGGGACTCTATCTAGGGCCACAGTAACAGTATTTTGCTTCCTATTTATCTTCTTTCTCTTTTTATTAAGCAAACAGTGGCTTCATTGGAGAGAAACAGTCAAGGTCTGTGTTGTTCTTTTATGACAAGTATGTTATTGTCATGTTGCCATCATGATCACATAAGAAATGTCATTTGGGGAAGAGCTCTGTAAATATTTCAATATTCTTTCAAGAGGTTTCCCTTTACATAGATTCCTGACCCTTAATACTTACAAGGTCATTTCTCAATATTAAAATATCTCCAGCCCATTTCCTGCCTTGATGTAGCAGTTTAAGGCCCCTGAGGTCTTAGTGGTCACCTGGTCCTTCTCCATCATTTTGTCCATGGCACCCACATTGATTACTGCCTGGTCTCGACTTAGCCCAACTGCTGACCCAGTGTCTCTGGATTACATCATACTGCCTCCAAATTCGAAGGCCAACTTTTGATTGAAAAAATGATTGTTTAGGTGTTAATCTTTGGGGATGACATTTTAATTTAACTGAGACTGTTGGAAACCTTACAGAATGGTCTTCTGGCCTGGCTCAGGTTCGTCCCTCCTGTGCAGGCTCGGATTTTTTTAGGGTCCCAAAGTTCAAGAACGCTGACTCATGTTAACACATCTCACTGGAGACTGACATAGGAAACCAGAGTGCCAGTTCATTAATTTACAGTGAGTAATATAACTGTCAGGTAGACCAGATGTTCGCTTCATCCTGACCGACACGTTTGCTCCCTGAAGGCAAGTTTCTTGGGAAGTCAGACACTCAGAGGAGTGCCCGGGGGACGGGCAGTCAGACCAAGAGCACCAGGTATGATTGTCCTAATGCCCAGCTTCATAATGTGACACACCTGTTAGGCAGAGTGGGCACTTTGTCCAGGTGACAGTGGACCTGCTCCTAAGATCTGTACTTAGATGAGTTTTGTGACACTTTGCCTATGTGACTACCCTTTCCCGTGCTTCTATTTCAGACCTACTTCTACAATGCCAATGGTTCTCTCTCTCCACCCAGTAATATGTTTAGTGGGGGTGTTAATTCTTGTTGGACATGAAGGCACAACAGAAATTGTTGGATGGGATCTTGCTTTGTCAGCCTCTGGTTGTGCTGTGCTGAGAGTAGTTTTATTCTCACAGGGAAACTGATGGCAGGGCCTTGGAGAGTCAGTGCTGGCCCCTCTCCATTCCTCTCTCCTTTACCTACTTCTTGTCATTAACCTGCTCACTATTTCTACACCCACAAGCTTTGTTCAACCTCAACCCCTTCCTGTACCAACATCCCCTCATCCAACATCAGAGAGGGAGTGACTTGCCTGTTTCTCTTCCTAGGCACCTGGTAAGGTTCAGATGGTAAAAGTGAAGAGTGATTAAGTCTTAGCACAGAGAAGGGATTCTGATGTGATATTGCTGGTGGGCTGGATGGCCTTAATTTAGAATGTCTTTGTTGAACCTGAGATGGGTACCACTTGCAAACCACTTCACCCTCACACCTGATTCCACCCAGTTACTTAACACCTTTGTGTGTTCATAAATCTCACACAATCTTATTGGGCAGAATTTTATCTTTGAGTTTGGTAGCAATGCCTTTAAGATGTGATCACAGATGACAAATACGTCTTCTAGTGACTTACACCCCAGTGCACACAAATGTTACTTGGTTAAGAGAGAGCAGCCACAACATAAAAATAATACACATAGTAAGAATTATACTGACCTGACTGCAAATACTTCTTGACAGCAGTAAGAACTGTTTAATAATGTGAATCATTGCCAGTTGTTCTCAACAATTCATGGGTTAGGTCTTTACACTTTCATGAGTACCTAGTTGGACATTGAAAGGTGACAGGAGAAGCAGGTTCCATTCTGTCTTTGGTTGGGTTGGTTGCTATGCCTATGCCTGATCTGCACATTTCTCTCTTTTTTTAATTTAATAAATCTTTATTGTTTAGATTATTACAATTGTTCCTCCTTTTTCCCCCATAGCTCCCCTCCACCCGGTTCCCACCCCACCCTCTGCCCTTACCCCTCTCCCCCACTGTCCTCATCCATAGGTGTATAATTTTTGTCCAGTCTCTTCCCGCACCCCCCACACCTCTGTCCCCCCAAGAATTGTCAGTCCACTCCCTTTCTATGCCCCTGATTCTATTATATTCACCAGTTTATTCTGTTCATCAGATTTTTTATTCACTTGATTTTTAGATTCACTTGTTGATAGATATGTATTTGTTGTTCATAATTTTTATCTTTACCTATTTCTTCTTCTTCCTCTTCTTAAAGAATACCTTTCAGCATTTCATATAATACTGGTTTGGTGCTGATGAACTCCTTTAGCTTTTTCTTATCTGTGAAGCTCTTTATCTGACCTTCAATTCTGAATGATAGCTTTGCTGGGTAGAGTAATCTTGGTTGTAGGTTCTTGCTATTCATCACTTTGAATATTTCTTGCCACTCCCGTCTGGCCTGCATAGTTTCTGTTGAGAAATCTGCTGACAGTTGTATGGGTGCTCCCTTGTAGGTAACTAACTGTTTTTCTCTTGCTCTCTTGCTGCTTTTAATATTCTCTCTTTGTCTTTTGCTCTTGGCATTTTAATTATGATGTGTCTTGGTGTGGTCCTCTTTGGATTCCTTTTGTTTGGAGGTCTCTGCACTTCCTGGACTTGTAAGTCTATTTCTTTCACCAGGTGGGGGAAGTTTTCTGTCATTTTTTCTTCAAATAGGTTTTCAGTATCTTGCTCTCTCTCTTCTTCTGGCATCCCCATAATTCAGATGTTGGTACACTTGAAGTTGTCCCAGAAGCTCCTTACACTATCTTCATATTTTTGGATTCTTTTTTCTTTTTGCTTTTCCGGTTGAGTGTTTTTTGCTTCTTTGTATTTCAAATCTTTGGCTTGATTCTTGCGATCCTCTAGTCTGCTGTTAGATCTTTGTATAATATTTTTTATTTCAGTCAGTGTATGTTTAATTTCTAGTTGGTCCTTTTTCATATCCTCAAGGGTCTTGCTAAATTTATCAGCCTTTTCTAGAAAATGCTTGAAAAACCTTATAATCGTGGTTTTGAACTCTATATCCAGTCCTTTGCTTTCCTCCATTTCTTTCATTTGTGATCTGTTTCTTTGTCTCGCATTTTGGCTGCTTCCCTGAGTTGATAGAGTGGCTTTGTGTGCTAGGTGTCCTATAGGGCCCAGTGGCTCAGCCTCCCCAGTTACCTTAGGTGGACATTCTTGGTGCACCCCTTTGTGGGCTCTGTGCACAGTCTTGCTATAGTTAAGCCTTGATTGTTGTTAATATCACTGGGAGGAATTGATCTCCAGGCCAGTTGGCTGTGAGGATCAGCTGTGTCTATGCTAGGAGAACTTCTGTGCTGGAGACACCCTTATGAGACAAGACTTGCAAAAGCCTCTGTGCTCAGCTTGGATGGGGCGGAGTCTCAGGGCGGAGCAGACAGCATTGGTTTCCCGTTGGCCCTGCCCTAATATGTCCCTGTGTCTCAGTGTTCCGTGGTAACCTCTGAGAGAAAGCCGCCTTTGAGTTCTGCCCGCTGCTAGACAGTCCAGTTTCTCCCCCAATGAGTCTGGGTCCCCAGAGTCTCACCCGGAACTGGAGTTCAGTGCAGTCGGGAGTTTTTGTCTCCTTCCCACTTGAGAAAGCCAACCGCGTACTCAGTTGCCCGCCCTCTCCAAGTGTGCGCCTTGGTACCTCTGCCTTCCACAGTTCCTCTGAGTCTCAGTGTGCTTTTCTCTTTCCTGACAGTCCAGTTTCACCCCGTATGAGTCTGGGTCCCCAGAATCTTGCCCGGAACTGGAGTTCAGAGCAGTCAGGAGCTTTTGTCTCCCTCCCACTTGAGAAAGCCAGCCGCGCACTCAGTTGCCTGTCCTCTTGGCATGCACGTCTCAGTAGATCTGCTTTCTGCAGCTCCTCTGAATCTCAGTGTGCTTTTCTCTTTCCTTCTAGTTGTAGAATTTCCACTCAGCTAGCCTTCCTGTGGTTCTGGATGATGTCCGTTTTGTCTTTTAGTTGTAGTTTTGAAATTGTTGTGCGAGGCAGCAGTTTAGGTGTTTACCTATGCCATCATCTTGGTTTCTCCTCTGATCTTTGCTGCACATTTCTCTTAAAACATCCCTGCAGTGAAGGCAAACATTCTTTTGGGTACTTTTGAAGGTGTGGTGGATGATTCTGTCTCCTCTAGAGAATGGAGCTTGGAGGTTTGCCGAAGCTTCATGCTTGTTGAGGGGAAGAACAGTCATTCTTTTGCCAATAGGACCTCTTCTGGGGCTTGCCCTTCCATTTTGGGAAACTTTGCTGACCATTCATCTAGATTTTTGTTTCCTAGAGTATTACCACCAGGCCCCACATCATTAGGAGTCCATGCACCACACCATTCACTGGAAAACTAGCTTTCACAGAAATTACACTAGGACAGTGGTCGGCAAACTGCGGCTCGTGAGCCACATGAGGCTCGTGAGCCACAGTTTGCCACTCTGTTGACTAATGAGTTTGCCGACCACTGACCTAGACTCTCGATTCCAATAATTATAGGCTGTTGTTGTTCCTTATGATTAAGCCCCTATCCCAGTGGTCGGCAAACTCATTAGTCAACAGAGTGGTAAACCGCGGCTCGCGAGCCACAGTTTGCCGACCACTGCACTAGGAGATAAATAATTAGACATGCTAACAACTGCGAAAAGTACTGATGAGGTTGTCCAGCCCCTAATTGGAAGCTGGAACAGGAGCCGTTCCTCTATAATTAGCACATCACACTGTAATGTTAAGCCAGTCACTTTCCAATACCTGGTGGCTTCACCTTGCTGTCTGTGTCTCACTGCAGGCAGAAGGAAGTGCCTGGCTTATTTTGGGTGAACAGAATGTGCGGCTTCATACTTGGTGAACAGGATGCGTTTGCAACTTCGTTAATTAAAAAGATAGCTGTTACTCTACCCCCCCCCCCCAATTCATTTAATGACAGATATTTTAAGGGTGCATGCTAATTTCAGGTTTTTCTGTTCACCCCAAGGATGTATATATGTGGATGGGGTGTCCTGGTGAGGCAAACCCAGAGATGAGCTTGTTTTTGAGCAAGCAAGAGAGAAGGGTTGGTGAACCTTTCTCCCAGGACCAGACATGTATGTGAAGAGCCTGGACCTGGTCCTGCAGAAGCATGACAAATGACTTCCCTGCTAGGGGACAGCTTGCTCCTCCAGGAACAGTTGTGTCCCATTCTCCACCGTGGAAAAACCATCAAAGTCTTTTCTGACATCTATGGCATGAAATAGTGAAGACGGCGCAGAAAGATGCTGTCTTGTACCTAATGACCTTGAGCTGAGAGGGGAACAGAAACAGCTCATTAGAGTGATTTAATGTGGTATTTTGTTAAAACTAAATCAAAATAATCTATGGAATGTGGCTGAGATGCATCTGAACTTGAAACACACAGGACTGTGCTTTATCTCTTTGTTTTCATTTTGCAGCGAAGTGGAATTCTAAATTTGAAATACTATAGAATAGGATGCTTTCCAAATTAATTTTTTTCCAAAACAGGCTCAAAATCTTGGGATAGCTGCATAGCAGGAAATAAACAAGACTCAGTTCTATATTTTTGAAGCTGCGTTACAAACAGAACTAAAAGGATAGAACAAAAGGAAAAGATATATATAAATATATGCATGAAATGGGGGAGAGGAGAAGATTTCAGAAATAAGACCTAGAAAAATCGTTCAGTAAAGCTCACAAGCTCAAATTAGCCTTTTCTTTAACGCAGTTATCTATTGTTTTCTTGCAGAAGGAATTTTATTGTGCCATTTCCCTCATCTCTTCTGAGAGAGAAAAAGCTTAGAGCTTTGCTTGCAAATTGCAGGTAGAGATAGCCTTGATCTTTACCTCTATGGAGTTTGTTAAAAGATATAGAAAGCTGCAATTCATGCATTATGAAGTGATTTTTTTTCAAAATTGCATCAATAAAAAATAAATAAAAAACACACAAAAAAACCAAAACCACCCCACCCAACAGTTTCTGAGGATTCTGAGACTCTGTAGGTGAAAAGGAACCTCCTCAATTGACTCTATTTTAAGTGTCTCTCCCAAACTCTTTCTCCTGCTTCTGTGAACACTTGGATAGAACTACTGTCTATTTATTTTAACTGTTGCTGGAATGGACAACCCCAGAGGAGACAATGGGTCAGAGCCGTTGCCCCGATGTGGGTGTGAATATGGAGTACAGTACAACCTGTTAATTTTGGGTGCTCTGCTGGTGACTGCATTTTAATTGAGCATTGTTAATATGATTTATTTTTACCATTAATTAGCTATCAGAGTGAGTCTTTAATACCTTCAAAACCAGGAGAGAAGCATTCTGTAAGAAACTTTCATATTTATAAAAATAGAATTATATCTTTCTGCTGACATTTTACCCATGTCTATTGAATTTCCTTTGGGGAGAATTGAGTCTAAAACAGAATAAAATAACAACAAAAAGTCTCCTACTTTTCTCAAAAGTTAAGATTCCTTTACATGTCTGTAAAAAAGCAACACTGAAAATTGATGACTAAATTGAGAAACACATTTAAATATGTACATTTTAAGTTGTCCCTACAAATGAAACAAGGCTTATGACCTTATGTTCATGCATAAAATTTTGTCTAATGCCTTGCATCTCTACCTCTATTAAACATCTGCAGACCATGGTATTTGTGCCCAGGTGACTGATTACCTGAGACCCTGAGCCAACATGGGAAGTGACCCAGGACCATTAAGGAGCAATTTAAGGTCATGCCTTATCCTAGAGGTCTCATTGATGCAGGTCTTACTGATCACCAGAACGTTCAAGAAAAAGAACGTCTCACAATTTCTAAGGAGTCACCACAAGTCACCCCCTTGGGGGTTCAGGTTGAACTGACGGTTCTTTCAATTTGTCACCTACCATACACTCAGTTTAAAGCAGTTAGACCATGGCAGATAAACATGACTCGTCTGGGACTCATCTTCCATAGTTTGTGGACCACCACTTCAAAATCACACATGACCTGGCTAGAGATGAACTTCTGGACCCTACTCTGGAGCCCAGACCTATGCATTATTTTATGAAGGATGCAAAGTTGTTAGGCACCCTGGAGTCCAAGAACCTCACTGTGGCTGTGTCCCAGGATGGTGGGTGGTCTGAAGCAGATTAAGAGGCGAGATGACCCTCAGCTGATGGTGGATTTTGTAAAGACAGATGAAGAGTAATATAAATGAAGCAGATGTCCTGGAACAAAGCAAATGAATTTTATGTGGGGAATCAGCGTTGAGATAGGAGAAGGAAGAAGTTTTAACGTAGTCATTGGAAAGGAGGGTGGTATCGAGGTATAGAAAAATGAGGGTTATTTACCAAATATTTTTCAATTCCACAGAGCAGCAAGAATTTTAACACGATGAGGATCTTCTTGAACCTGATAAGTTAGACTCTTATCAAGATGCTACTCCTGATGTTCCCACCAGCACAACTATTTTCTTCTGTGTCAGGGAAGAATGCCTCCTAGAGACAGAGATGGGCTCCAGAGTGAACGCTGACCTCTCGGTGAGGCTCCACAGCAGCGTCCAGAGTCAGCACAGGGATTCCTGTCTGGCTAGGTAAGATACAGATACCAGGGCAGGGACAGAGTTGGAGGGGTCAGAAAGGCAGGACAGTTGGCCTTATGAGGGTCGCATAGGAACAGTGGGGCCATCCTGGTATAAAAGTGAGCAGAATATTTCCAGCAGGCAGAACTTGGCTCCCCACTCCCACCCCTGTGCTCTTAGCCTGTGCCTCTTAGGAGACACATCCCTCCTATTGCCTCCCCCTATGGGCCTCTCCAGACCCCTAGCAGCCCACACAGGGCAGGGCAGGCAGGAAGAGGTGGTAGGAAGTGTTTCTCCCCTTCTGCCCAGAATCTTTCTGCTGTTAGAGTCACCCTGGGCCCCAGCTGATTGTTTATTTAAAAGCTCACTAACACGCCTTAACTGGTTTAGCTCAGTGGATAGAGCATTGGCCTGCAGACTGAAAGGTCCCAGGTTTGATTCCGGTCAAGGGCATATACCTTGGTTGCGGGCACATCCCCAGTAGGAGGTGTGCAGGAGGCAGCTGAATAGGTGTCTCTCTCATCAATGTTTCTAACTCTCTATCCCTCTCCCTTCCTCTCTGTAAAAAATCAATAAAATATATTTAAAAAAATAAATAAAAGCTCACTAACAAATTGCAAGTCAAATGCAGTGCTCCTGAGATGGGCTTCCTTGTGTGTTTTTTTCTGGAGAGAAGCTTTCCAGGCCGAATTTACAATGGGCATTACTCTGCACCCTCCCTGGCTGAGCCGGCTCTTCCTCATCGGAGACACTCCAGCCTCCAGCCCTTTCTCAGAAGCCCTGTGTGGCTTTTAGTGAGGTCATTGTCAAGGGCAGGGGCAAGGGCAGGGGCTCCACCCTTTGTCTGATGTTCCCATCACTGGTGGTGGGAAGCTGTCTAAAATGCTCCATTTTAGGATCATCTTCTCCTTTTTGCAGCTGTTGGCATTTTTAAGTGAGCATTTCCCCCAAGGAAGCCGTTTTGAGCAGCTTATTTTAAATTCTGTAATTGTAAACCGGTGCTTTAAACACTTATGTTGAAGGATATCCGACTGACTGCATTTTCAGGGCTGGAGACATTGGTTCCCATAAGTCAACCGTGCCAGCGTGGCCACCAGCAACGAGGGTGCGTCTCCGCGGGATTCCAGCTCTTTGTCCAAGTCATTCTTCATCACATTGTATCCCATTCTGAAAGCTTCTCTCTCTGCTCAGCTAATTCCTGGTGAGATTTTTCAGAGCCTGGAATCTTCTGTACGATCAAAACCTTAAGCCTTCCGATGATTTTTCTTTCCTAGTTAATATCTCGAGCAAAAAATAAAATTTCTTCCCTTCCTCTAGCTGCCTAGTCCTGAGAACACAAAGTCGGAAATGTGGCTATTCCCCTGCCCCGTTTTCCCTGTAATTGAATTTCCATGCATTTGCTTTTGAGATGTTTGGCTGTTTCACATTTGTTAATGATATTTGTTGCCGTCATTGAAATGGCCAGACGAATTCCTATGTGGTTTATTAAAGGTTTAGCAATCCTGCTTGAATAAATTAAAACGAAGAGTGCTTTTTCAATGTCAGGCTTATTCTCAATTCCAAACCTCAGTATGTGCCTTTGAAAATCTGAAATTCATTTAACTTTCCTTAAAAAAAAGAGACCATCTTGAACATCACGTTTTAACAGCATCTTAAAAATCAATTTAAAAATGATAGAAGCAAAGTGAAGAGAAATGTATTTCTGTGAAATGGTTTTCGGTAGCATGTGCTTTAAAAATCTAAGATACCTTAAATACTGTCATAAAAAAACATACACTACAAAATGTCTTGGTTTCTAACTTCAGATCATAATGTTCTAATTTCACATCATTATGTTGAAATTAAGGCTATAAACATTGTTAATTATGCTTTTGTGTCAAGCCCACACACATTAATTTGGTGGTTGATGTCATTTCTGGTATATGGCACACATTTGTATCTACAAGAGTTTCCAGATACACATTTATCTTTATGTTGGAGTGTGAGATTAGACAACTCGGTATGCTGATAAATAGGACCGACACCCGGTCAATACTGGTCTATTTGTGTATCTCATTGTTCCTATTAGAGCCCTATTGAGTCCTACTTCATTGTACTGCTGAAGGAATAGCCTGCAAAGCTCCAATGCCATGGGGCAAGGAGAGGGGGTGATAGGAAAATGCCCTCCTGTGGGTTCCTGAGCTATTGCTGAGTCATAATAATGATCATGATACAAATAATCACGGTAATAGTAACCCTAATATTTCAAATGTGATTGACAACTGAGAGGCACAATGTGAGGTGTTTTCTATGCATTACTTTGCTTAGTTATTGTAACAGCCAAGTGAGGTAGGAAATGTCATTGTTTCCATTCCAGAAAGAGGTGAGTTACCAGAATGTACGTTCGAAGAAAGCAGGTATTGGTCTGTTTATTGACTGCAGATCCTTAGAACCAGTCACATGGGAGGTGCTCAGTAATCCAATAGTTGTTCAGTGATGGATGAGTACACACTAGCATGTGGATTTCAACCTCTCAGGTGATCTGATTGGAAATCCCAGAGCTGGGACACTTCTGTTCTTATCTGATGTCCTTTTCCATCTGGAGCCAAAAGAGTCTGCAATTTCTCCCAAATGGTGGCCTCTTGTCAACTTTGGTCTGAGAGCATTAATGACCGATTGGTGATTTTCTCCTCTGGGGATTAGTAAACTACAGCCCCTTTTCACTCTTCTATTTATACTAGGTAAGGGTTATTTTGAAGACTAATGCAAACTGAGTGTAATAATTATTGCTAATATCCATTGACTATCTATTATGAACCACATAGCATGCTATGACCATATCATACACATCAGATGATTTAATGTCTTCAGTGATGATTTGATCCTCTTGTTGATGATTTGAGACCATGACTAGTCTCTCTACAGCTGAGAAAGTTGTGGATGAGTAGATTAAGGAGTTCCCAGAGTCACTAATTTGAGTTTGTGTTCAACACTGACCTTATATTCTTGCTCCCTCAATGCACTCTCTTCCAATGCAGTATATTACGTGTCAAAGAGGCCAATATTGCATCTAGCTCACTCTTTTTGTGTGTTCTGATGATATCATTTGTCTGGACTTTATTCCTTAGTTTGGGAAACAATGGGTGAGAAGAACCAAGTTCTATCTTGGAACTGACTATCCTTCAGACTATCCCACTATGTTCTACAAAAATTAGGTGCAGAAACTGGGCACTAATTGAAATATTTACACAAATTTTCTTTCTCAAACACCACCACCAAATTATGATATTCATAGGTGAAAGATGGCTCAAATTACTTTTGAAGTGCATTAATTTGATCTTGAATGTATCATTACAATGCAACATTTTCTAGAGCAAAAATTGAAAATTTAATAAAAGAAACATTAATTACAATTCAAAAAACACACACATGGTGATGGCAACGCTTAATGATTATTCAAATCACAAGCCACGCACCATATTTAAA
The DNA here is from genome assembly GCF_963455305.1 of Plecotus auritus. NCBI lineage: Eukaryota > Metazoa > Chordata > Mammalia > Chiroptera > Vespertilionidae > Plecotus > Plecotus auritus. The sequence goes on from NC_137782.1 coordinate 44,065,673, forward strand.
CACATCGTTCCTGCTATGTATAAGATGTTAAGTAGTTTGCAGTATGTAAACACTATCAACCATAGTGTATTCAGTGTAATTAAGCTGCAGAAGCTAACATTTAGCAGAATATCTTAATTTATGCTTGAGAATGGAAAGATGAAAAAAAATCAGATGAATGCCATTCCCTTCTAAATACATGTTAACATTTTGTCAAAGTACCAATTGGGTCAGAATAATGAGGAGGCATTTTCCTCAGGGCATTGGGAATTGAGGAGTCCAGCAGAGAGTGAGGGAAATGAGCACCATTGCAGGGCCATGCCCAGGCTTAGTTTAAGTTAAACGTATACAAATCAATTGCAAGACTTATATTTCTCTCTCTTTCTCTCCCTCTTCTTTGTTTTCTTTTTCTTTAAAATCCTTTACAATCTAAAATCAGCAATATACTTGAATAGAACATTTGGTTATTTTTCTATAGCTTCTGTCAATTTTGTCATTTTCAACCATGTTAGGTTCGACATAAAAGCCAAACTGAAAAGCATCTGGTAGGCCTGTAAACGCAAAAATTAACTATATTGCCCTGGCTGGTGTTGCGCAGTGGTAGAGGATCGGCCTGCACATAAGGGGTTGAGGGTTCAATTCTTGGTCAAGGGCATGTACCTGGGTTTCAGGTTGATCCCAGGCACTGGTAGGGGCATGTGTGGGAAGCAACCAATCAATGTCTATCTCTCACATCAATGTTTTTCTCTCTCCCTCTCCCCCTCCCTCACTTCCACTCTCTAAAAATCAATAGGAAAAATATCCTCAGGCAAGGATTAACAAAAAATTTTGACTGTATTGATGAGGATGAACACATTAGTTGTTGTCTACATCAGTGATTATTCTAGTCAATGCATCTTTTTAACTCCATTAGGTTCACCTGGATGTAACCATAAACATTTATTTTTGTAATTAAGGAGATATGACAGTAAGCATTAAAAAAAAAACCCACAAACAAATCAGAGAGGCCAGGGTGGGTCAGTCCCTTCCACAGACCCAGAACACCAATTAGTCTGGTTACTTGTCTTCTCATTGATTGAAAACTTCATTCACCCATCTTACCTAAACATTATGGGGTGCTTATGGACCGTGCCATCCAAGAGGCATTCAATGGATGGCCCAACCACTCAATCACATCTGTGATTTAGTGAGTGTTTGACACTTACCTTCTACAGGGTTTTTAACTAAAGCCACAGTAAGCCTGTTTTATTCATTAGGTTAACTCCAGAACCTGTTTGTTAAATTCACTTTTGTGTAATCATGACCAGACTTAAACTTAGGATTAATGTGAAATAAACATTTTTTTTGACAGTAGGGATATTTTTCAGTCTACATTATCAAATTTTTTTCCCTACCAGGGTAGCATTTTATGTGTCTCTTGAGTGTCCTACAAACTCCCACTCTTAATGGTGTGTTCATGGTGAAATTGATGTGTTACTGCATCAGGACTCTGTGTGCTATTATAATGTTTTACGGTTGTAAACCATTTTTGAGCTGGTTGTGTGTGTGTGTGTGTGTGTGTGTGTGTGTGTGTATGTGTGTGCGTGTAAAGCTCTTAAGTCTAACTAGAGTAACATAGCACTAATAATTATATTGATCCAATTAATCTAATTAAATTGCAGCTAGATAAAATTTTGTACATGCCATTTGTCTACATTAACATTATGTAAACCTTTTCTGCCTGTCCATGCATTTTATATGCAGTATTTTCTTTAGCACTTCATGGACTTCGGGTGTTACAGCAGGTTAGAACTCATTTTAACAGCTTAGTAAAACTGGATACCGAATGGCTAGGAGAAATTGTAAGATGAGCAACCAAGGAAAGTGACTTTCTGTTATAGCAGATTTCAGAAACTTGAAAGTACAAATGTGTTCAGCTAGAAAAATTCAGTTTTCATCGCTACCCCATGCTTTTTTTTGCTGGTCTCCATCGAGTTTGTAATATGTTAGGAAGTCTTTTGTTTCATTGTAAATGGAAGGTATAACATTCATTCAGCAGCTAGGAAGCAAAATATTAAATTAAATATATCTGATATAAATATATTAATATATATATATATATATATTTGCAGTGTATTACCATATTTTTTGAGATATTCTATGGGAAAATCTAGAATATTTAAATGTTTTAATCTGAACTTTAAAAAATTAATGATTTCCTCATGAGAAAGAAATGGCCAATGGTATATCAAAATTAAATATTTACACATATAGAAGTTAAACTATTACAAACATAAAAATAGTTGCCAACATTGATTATTGAATTTTAATATGCTCTACAGAGTAAATAGTAATCATTTAAGCCTCATGTAACCCCATGAGATGGGTACTAGTAGCTTCCTCATTTCACAGGCCAGGAAACTGAGGCACAGATTATTTAAACATCTTGCCAAAGTCTAGTCTGCAGTTGGGTAGGCAGTCTGACTTCAAAGACACAATCTGAGCTCTTGAACGCAAACCTATGCAGTTTCAAAACAAAACTAAAGCTGTTGTTTCATCTAGAAGACCATCACACTGAGATAATCTACAAATTTTTTTTTCCAATAAATTTCACCAGAAAATAAATGGTCACATTGTGCTCCTCTAAGCACTGCCTCACCTGACCTTATGGAGAGTTTTCAGGATGGTGTATGATGAAAAATGCCAAGTTGTCTCAACTCCTTCTTGCTACAGAAATGGCCTGGTTACTGCACAAGCATGGGGTGTTGGGGAAGCAACAAGGAAAGGGTAAACCAGATACTGAAGCATGATGATTTCTGCTGGATGTAATGCAGATCAGGACATGTGATAAAGGGTGGCCCATGCAGCCTCAAAAATCAGTTCCCGAAGGAATGGAATGGGTCAGAGGAAGTTAGTGAAAGCTAGCAACACCACTGTCCTCCTAGGAAGGGAAAGGGAGGGAAGAGTTTGGGCCAAAAAACCGATAGAGAAAATAGTTCATTTGAAGCCTCATTTTTCTTTGTGGATTGATGACCTTCCTGGGAATTTGAGGGGCTGAGCTCTGGGCCTGTAATGACCACAGTTGACGATGGCGTATCAGATGTCTACTACTGCTCAGCAAACCTCCCACAACCCAGTGGCTGATGACAACAGCCACCTGTCTAGTGAATCTGAGTCCAGGCTTTGCTCTGTGGACTCAGGCTGGCTCTCTGGAGCCCATGGAATATTCCCCAAACTGTCAAGTTATCAAATCACAAATAAAATCTCAATAAATTAAAAAAAACAAACACCTGAAAATGGGAGACATATTGGTGGATGTAAATCAGGGGCGGGGAACGTTTGGCCTGGGAGCCGTATTAGGCCTGCAAAATCATTCGATCTGGCCCTGCCAAGGCATTAGGGGTGAGTTAATTAAATGTTTGACCAAATATAGCAGGCTAACTTTTAAGTTGATATTTTGTATGGCCCTCAAATTATGTTTTAAATATCCACGTGGCCCTTGGCAAAAAATCGTTCCTTACCCCTGAACAAACATTTCCTGTATTAAATACTAACAATAATTAATAGAATGTTTACAGAGCAAAATAATCATCAATTTTCTTCTTCATGTGAAAACATGGATAACTTTACCCATTAGAAGAGAAATGCAAATTAAAGCTCCATGGAAATTCAGTTCTCTCCTATCTGATTTGCAAAATAACCCAAAGTTTGAGAAGATATTGGTGATGAGACTGTGGAAAAATAGACATTTTTACATATGTGTAATTTATAAAGACAATTTGCCAATATTTAACAAAATTACATATACTTTGACCCTTTGACAATAAAAACTCCTCTAAGAATCTCACCTGAATAGATATCTCCACAAAAATGAATGAACTCAAATATAAGACTATACAATTTTGTGAATACAAAATATCAGAGGCAACCCCAATGTCCAGAAATAGATGGCTAAATTAATAAATAGTGATTTAGGCCACAGAGGAGGATTAGCCAATTTGAGAGGAATGAGGAAAGTCTCGGTATTCACATCTGGGTGTAGATCTGCAAAGAAAACAGAGAGAGCAAAAAGGTGGGTAATTTCGCTGTATTTTGGTTAAGAAAGAGGCAAAAAGTTCATGAGTTATAAACTTTCATGAAGGATAATGTGATGGGGATGTTTCCAATGTAGTTTGTAAAGATTTTACATTCTGATACCAAACCTGTTAATTATAGCATGATTAACAAAAGACCAAAAAAAATATCTAAGAATATAAATATAGAAATCCTAAATGAGACACTAGCAAATTAAACAAACAAAGAATACAGATAGAGTTATTATTAGCAAATAAATAATATATGGTTTATCACATTCTTACAAAAGCCACATTTTTTTCTGGGCTCAGACATAACTTCTTCATATTCTGGTTTTACCACCCACCGGATACTGAATCTAGTTAAACAAGTTTCCTCATTTGGCAAAGGAACATGAAAAACTGTACTTAAATCATATTATTATTCAGAAATTAAATGAGATAGACACAACACATTTAGCTCTTAGTCTCCCAGTGATAAACAAATGTTGGCTATGATTATTATGTTAAAGGAGGAAAACCACATTACTTTGACAAATGTCCAAAAGGTATTTAGTAAAATGTAATAACTTTGTCAATTAAAATACACATTCTCTATATAACCTAAGATTGGAGAAATGCTGGGACAAAGGATATTTATTTCAAACTACAAAAAATATCATCTTACTCAATGTACAGTATAGCTGACTAGAAAGCCAAGCATGAGAAGAATTCCCCAGAAAATTAACAAGAGAATTTTTATTACTATTAAATATCTTCTAGAAGTTTCTATGCGTTATAATAAGATAAGAGAAATAAATAAGAATACCCATCAGAAAGGGAAAGAAAAGTGTCCTTATTTTTAAATAATATGATTGTTCACCTAAGATGTTCCAGAGAATCAAGTTCATCTCTTCTAATAACATGAAGCATTTTATGAGATCTCTGCTTTGACAAAGTAGAAAGTTGCATTTGCCAATATATTTCCCTTGAAATACTATTTCTCTGAACTAATTCACATGTGAAATAAGCAACTCAATGGTCACTTATTTATGTGAGACACTCTATGGCCTTTTCTGAGAGTTTCTCAATGCACATTATTAAAGGTTCTTTGAAATTCCATATGTTAAAATAATTAGAAAGCTCTCAAAAATGTGTTTGTAATCATTTACTTATTCTGAACTTTTTTATTTAGTGTCTACAGTATGTTATTTGCTACATCATTGCCCTTGTGAAGTTTACGGTGTGGCATGTGGCTCGAGAGACAGAAATTAATGCAATAATAGCATAAACAAAGGTGAACTAGCAACTGTGGGGAGGTCAGGAAGGAGCCATGCAGGAGGTTACTCCTCCAGACTCCGTGCAAAGTGGCAAGGGAGGAACAGAAAGCATTTTATCTGGAAAGGACTGTATGTGCAAAGACCCTTGGTAGACAAGCATGGCGAGTGGAAGTTAAAAGAAGGCCACTCTGGGTAGTGAGCAAACCGAGTGAAACATGCGATGAGATGAAGGTGGACAGGGCTTTCTGGAGATTTCTGGGAAATACTGCCTAAATTCTGGGAGCAATGGTAAACCATTAGGATGATTTGAAAACCAGAATATTTGCCTTGTTTCCAGCCCCCCTCCTCTGAAGGGGCAGAATAATATCTGCATTTTTAAAGGGTTACTCTTTATAATTTTCAGTAAAAATAAACCCATAATAATAAATAGAGACACATGAAAAAGTAAGTTAATAGAGACCCAGAGCAACAGAAAATTATATGAGACGGCGATATAGAATTGTATGAATAATGCCAGGAAATATCAGAGACATTTTAGATAGGTTCAGAGAAGAAAGGCAGCTCCAAACAGGCCTGTAGCTTGAAGCCAGTGACAAAGAAAAAGCAGAAGTTCTCTGTATCTATTTTGCCCCCGTTTTCTCTGTCAAGGAGAATAATTCTCAAACTGAAAAGGGTGAAAATAAATGTTGCTTCAAGGTAGCAGAAAACAAGCCTGTGGATGGATTGACATAGATCACCCAGCAACTGAAGAGTTTTGGCTTCTGGCTTATGTATCACTGGACATCACGGGACTTGAAGAATGAGAAGCAGGTGCTTGGTCCTATCCTGGAAGAGACCTGCAAGAGGAGGGGGGCTGGAAACAAGGCAAATATTCTGGTTTTCAAAGAGAGTAATGCAGAAGGCAGAGCTTATTAAACAAAGATTAGTACACTGTTTCAATCCTGAGCAAATTCCATAGTGCATTTGAAAGGGTCGGTAAATACATAGGAGAAGATTTCATTGCAATGAGCCGTAGGCACTTCTCAAGGAACAAAAGATGTCAGATTAAATTAAATTCCCCTGTTAAAGGGATTATTAAACTGAAAGGCCAAGGGGATTCCTGAGAGTGCATGCTACCCATGTGCAGAAACCGTTTCCCAAGACTTTGGGATGTCTGGGAGTCAGTCAACATAAGGAGATTGCCACTATTTCCCAGGAAAATCAGCTCCAGCTGGTACTTAGTGAAGGGTGGTGTTTTGACAGAAAATTGAATGTCCACCAGGTCCTGGTCTCCTCAACTTTCTTTAAACTGATCACCCTACTACTCTGCCTTCTGCCCTGCTAGAGAAAGGATGGTCCACCCTCTCTCTCTCCAGTGGAGTGGGGCCATATGACAAATTTAGAATCAATGGGATGCCAAAGGAAGAGGTGAGCAAACTCAGTGTCCCCTCTTTGGTTAAATTTATTCCTAAGTATTTTATTGTTTTTGATGTTATTGTGAGTGAGATTATTTTCTTTATTTCTTCTACATATAATCTGCACTCATATGTTTATACAAATACTACTGATTTCTGTGTTGGTTTTATATCCTGCAACTTTACTGAATGTGTTGATTAGTTCTTAACAGTTTTTTTGGTAGAGTCTTTAGGATTTTCTCTCTATAATATGATATCATACACAAAGAAAATGTTACTTCTCCTGTTCCAATACAGATCTTTTACTTATTTTTCTTAACTGAATGCTTTGGTTAGGACTCCTAGTACTATGTTGAATAGGAGCGATGAGAGTGATCCTTGTCTTGTTCCTGATCTTACAGGAAAAGCTTTCAGCTATTTACCACTAAATGCTATGCGAGTGGTCATATGTAGCCTTTATTATGTTAAGGCATGTTCCTTTTATGTCCAATTTGTCGAGAGTTCTTTTTAATCATGAAAGATACTTTACTTTGTCAAATGCATTTTCTGCATATGTTAAGATGATCATATGATTTTTATCCTTCATTTTGTTAATGTGGTGTATCATATCAGGATAATGCTGGCCTCATAGAGTGAGCTTGGGAATGTTCCCTCTTCAAATTTTTGGAAGACTTTGATAACAAGACTTTGAGAAGCATTCTTTAAATGCTTTCTAGAAATTGACCAGTGAAACCATCTGGTTCTGGACTTTTTGTTGTTGAGAAATTGTTGATTACAGATTAAATCTTCTTAGGCATTTGGTCTGTTCAGCTTTTTTATTTTTTATGATTCAGTCTTGGTAGGTTATATATTTCCAGAAGTTTATGTATTTCTTCTAGGTTGTGCAATTTGTTGGTATATAATGGTTTATAGTAGTCTCATAGGATCTTTTGTATTTCTGTGGTATCAGTTATAATTCTTTCTCTTTCATTTTTATTTTGTCTTCTGTTTTATTTTCTTAGTATGCTAAAGGTTTGTCAATTTCACTTATCTTTTAAAAAAACACAGCTTTTTATTTCCTTGATTTTTTCTATTATTTTTCTGACCTCTATATCATTAATTTCAGCTCTGATCTTTGTTATTTTCTTCTTTCTGCAAACTTTGAGTTTAGGTTGTTCTTTTCTAGTTTCTTGAGGTATAAAGTTAGGTTGTTTACTTGAAATTTTTTTTACTGTGGATTAATATGTATCTCATCTCTTGATGTGGAAAAGTTTTCTAAGCCAAAAAGCAATAGAATAAGTAGGAAAACTGATAGATTTGACTAGATAAAAATGGTTCCTACATTGAAGGAAAAATATAGAATATTGAAAAGCAGCGAAAGAGGACTGTTTATGCCATTGGAAGCCTAGTAGATAAACGAAGGACATCAAATAACTCACAAACTTCTAACACACATATGGCAAAAATTCAATGATAATAATCACTTAACATAAAATTTCATAAATATTTCCTCCAAAAGGGTAACAATGTTGACGAGCATTTGGTAAATCACCATCAAACGACACTGGGCAGAGAAAAGTTGTTTCAGTGTTGTTGGACATCAATTTGACAACATGAGTCAATATCCTTTGATCAAATAATTTGACTTTAGAAATAAATCCTAAGACAACAACCCAAAAATATGGAACGAGTTTTATATACAGTGTTCATAATGGCAAAAACATCAAAAACTATTTAAGTGGCCAAGAGTATTTGAGAATGGGGAGCAAACCATGGCCCATGATGGCCATGTTGTCACTACTCATGAAATTTATGAGGCATCTTAAGTAACTTGAGAAAATTTTAGGAACTTAAAGTCCAAATTTTGCATAGGGCGATTGTAGGTGCTCTTCTTTCTCATTTGTTTTCTCATTGCCTGTTTCCACATTTTTCTATCATCATCATGTATGACTTCTAGAACAGGAAGAACATGCTCACATTTAGGAGAAGGAAGCAGATGCCCAGCAGGTGCGCTTATGTGGGCAAGGGTGTGCTTGAGCTCAGGCACGGCTGGAGATGGGAGGGTGTGCTTGCTCCCAGCACCAGTGGGTGTTGATTATTGGGGAGTTTATTGGAACTAAATGCTTGTAATTATGTTATCAAATTATAGCCATCAAGGCATCATTTGAGACCTGTGCTAAAAATACCACCCTGGGTTCTTGTTCATCCCGTGGGTGCTTTGGGTTTTCCTGTGATGTGTGTCTAGCTTTATGGGATGCCTGTGTCAGGCCTGCTGAGGCCGATATGGCCGTCATTCTTTCTAATAAACCTTTGATCTGTTGAATGGTGACTACAAAGCCTACAGCCAAGGTACGGGCGCAGGGAGAGTTTCACAATATGTGTGCGAGAAAGGATGGGTCCCAGGGGCTGCCTTGCTGAGCCTGAAACAGCTAATTGGGCCTGTTAGGGTCAGCAATTAGCTTTGAGCTATTCAGAACTTCTGACAGGCCACCTTTGTCTGTAAACCAGCTCTTCATTGAACAATAATGCACAGCCATCAGGAGACACTCCGCAGCACAAAGCTGGAGGAGCATCCTGGGGTAGAGAGAGCTTTCCTGGCTGTCGAATTCTCCTGCCATTTCCCCCCCTCGCACCCCACTCCCCGCTCGTCGAACCCAGGGATTGCCGGGGCCATGTGAGGACGGCACAGGCCAATTCCTTAATGAGAGAAATATCATTTTCTTTAGTCTCAATTATTACATTTTTAAAAAAATACTAAAAATTACATATTGGAAGAATCCCAGGGTTATGTTCTCTTTTTCATTGATGAAAAGAGTATGAGTATTTTGCTTTAGCAATGATCTACTGGTATTGTTTTAAAGGTTAGTAAGAGTGACATTTGAAAAATAAAACTTTAGAAAAATCATGTCTGGGCAGTCTGAAAACTTTGAGTCCTGCTTTGGGTGGTTGAGAAGGGAACTTAGGAAGCTTTGCCTTGTCCTCCGAAGGCCTTTCTGCTTCCTATTGTTTGTTCTTAGTGTCTGAGAAAGAAAACTATGTCATCCTTTTCAAAATAACCCTACAGCCCCATAAGAAAATAGCCCATCTACAATGTTACCTGCTCACAATGCATGGCCCAGCTGTGGAATTTTTGGTTTATTTTTGCTTCTTGGTGGAGGTGGGGTTCAGCTCACTCCAGCTAGTCTGGTCCCTGGAGCATTGTAAATGGAAGCACAGCCCGCATTGGGGTGCTTCACCATGACTTCTGCACGTAGTGGGGGGGGGGGGGACTTCCCACGTGGTTTCTGATGGCTTCTGCCCAGTGACTCTCATGTCGGTTCTTCCATCCTTTCCCGAAGACACGAAACGGCAGCACGCAGGAAGAGGCACCTAGCGGTCTCCGGATGACAGACAGCTCTATAATTTCAGCATTATTTTAATACAATGTAAGTGCCTTATGTATTTGTGCAGCTTCATTTTACATCTACTTTTGAGGATAATTGATTTGTACTTGTCTCTGCTAGATTCCAGTAATTTGCCTCCTTTACTGCTTTTTCCAGTTTTTCCCGTTGCCCTCGTAGATCTCCAGCCACACTACAAACAGAGAAGCACCCCCGCCACGCTGTCTGTGTCCTGCAGCCTCTCATTTGTGGGAGGCCCCATCCTGCATGAGAAGGTCAGACTGGTGGGGCCACCAGCCTAGTTAAGTCATTCAGTGCAGTGTCTGTTAAAGGGACAGGGACTGCCCTGGTTGACTTGGCCAAGGCTCTGCTGGTGAGCAAAGCAGGTAGGAGACCTGTTGGAGTTTCCTAATATCCTTCAAGAGCATAAAGGAGCTGATTGATTAGGTATAAGCATATGTCCATTATCTCCTGCAACAATGGCTCTCAAAGGTCTGTTACTAGGGGAAAAGGTTGGGGAGATGGGAAGCAGATGATATGGGAGACACCTTGCAAAAATTTAATTCTTCTATTTGTCTTAGCTGCCAGTTTTTCATCAAGAAACCAGCATTTCATTTCCTGCTAAAAGTTTACAGTTCTTTCTTTTTCTTTTGGGGAGTGTGTTTCTACACCATTGAGCTGACAGCTAAGTCTTTTTCCTCTCCCCCGTGTAATGCCAGCTGTGGGCCGGCCTGACAGTTAGTGAAAGGGGAGTACCAGCACACCTGTACCTCTGGTGGCTGACATGCCATCAGCCAGCCTTCCCACAAAGAGTGGATTGGGCCAGGGCTTTTCTGAGAGTTCACAATCCAGGGACACCAGGAAACTGAGCAGCATTGTAGGCAGACATCCCCTGTGTCATTTCCAAGAGGCATGGAAGGTGAAAACAAAGGACGGGAAGGGAAGGGAAGGCACATACATGGAGCAGGAGTCGGATGAAGAAAACATCTAGTACTCAGCAGTGTTAGCCTGAAATGTACAATTGCCTGATCAATAAATTCTGCTTGTTTTGTTCTCACAATTTAAAATAAAAGCTAGAAGACACTTGTATCTACAGGAGAATGAATTACTATTTCTCTATTTCCCATTTTTAAAGTAAAATAAATATGGGATGCTAAAGGGACAAGATATTGTTTGACATGTATTTATGGAATAGAAATGCTTAAAAAAACAACATAGTTATGAATTAAATGGATCCAAAGAGCAGGAGATGAAGTTTCCCTGCTCAGTGGAGATTCTGTGTAACTATTCATTGCGCACAGGAGGCTGGAGAATAGCAGGATCCCGAGAGCCCTTCCAATGAGAAGGGATAACAAGGACTTAAACTCTGTCATCATGGGACTCACGAGGACAGGCGGGATGGGATGTAAGTGGGCACATTTGCCACTGACATTGTATGGCCCAATGGAGTATTTCACTTGCTAGCTCCTCATTATGGTATCTTGTTGCTACTGCCTGGGCATGGTGACCCAATGGCTTGATGAGGTCTCTCTCTCCAGGTCTTAATTTCACTATATCTCAGAGTCTGGTACCTGGGAAGCTCAGAGCCTCCCACAGCACTTTGTCACTAGGAGAAAATACAGTGCCCCCTCCCCTACCCCCACCTCCCTACCCCCAACCCACAGCCATTGCTGAGCATAATGGCAATGCACAGGATACATTCAGGAGGCCTTCTCTTGGAAGCGTATCACTGCTTTTGGACTTTATCAATTATAGTAATTCTTACATTTGTCAGCAAGTGAAATTTTGTTGTATATGTAACATGAAAATCTTAGGTGTAAATCTAACAAAACACATATAGAATGTCTATGCTGAAAACTACAAAATACTGGTGAAAGAAATCAAAGAACTAAACGCGGAGAGATAAGATTAGAAGGCACACATAGTAAAGATAGGTTTAGTGTAAACATATCTGTACTAACTGTATGTATCCGATTTTGCTGCCATCTTATTTTCCTTAAATACTATACCAGAAATATCCTTGCGATCACTAAACCCCATGCTTTCAGTTTAAAGATGGAGGTAACAAGGTCAAAAGCTATGAGTGACAGCTTCCCCAGGGCATTTGGGAACCAGGAATAGGCGACATATGTCTTGATTCTCAGTCCAGTCTCCTGAAATTCTCATCAGGTTTCCAATTTCCTAGCCCGGCAGTTATAAACAACCTACTCTTGTACTCTCGTTTGACCACCTCATATACTTAAATGTTTAGTAATTTGTTGAATGGATACATGTTTCCCGGTCCTTATTCCTGTCAGTGTGTGTTGGGGTGGGGTGGGGTGGGGTTGGGATGTGATGCAGTAGAAACATGCTATTGGGCACAGGGCTGGGGTTTATGTAACCTGGCAACTCATCCTTCACGTCTTCCAAAATGCAGTTCGTGCCATAAAAAATTCTGCCTTCCTTTAACAGCCCTATTTAAAACAACTACATTTTTCCTGTTTACAAAGTTTTTACACTGTCCTTTTAATCAGATAAGAGCAGCTTTTCCCCCTGCTTTTAAATAGAAAGGATCCATGTTAGAGAGAGCCTCTTGTCCTTCCATTGTCCTCTTGCCTACAGACTCCATTAGTTGTCATTTTCTCTCTCTCACTAGAACATGCTGCTCATCAGAGTGATGAAGAATATGAAACATAAAACTCTATTTCCCCACACCCCAAATTAAGCCTTCCAGAAGGGCATGACTATGCCCCAGTTCTCTCTATCTGTTGAATTTTTCAGCAACTCAGTCCCCAAACCATTTTTACATTTGGTCACATATGAGCAGCACAAGGCTAATTGACACTAATGATTTTCAGCTCCTATTTATTTGTCCATTATTTCATTTTGACTCTCTTTTTTTCCTTTCTATTTTTATCTCCCTCCTCCACTCCCACCTTCCCCCCCCTTCCCCTCCCCCCGCCAATGTGAAGTTCCAAGGACATCCCTTGATTTCAGAGTTCAGAGTTCCACAGCTCAGAAGGTAATCGCTTCCCAGAACCCTGACATGGGGTGTCCCGCGGTGTCTGGAATTCACATCCCTCATTCCCTTGCACACTTTGGTTAGGGATCATTTCACTGTGGCTATCTGAGTCTGGCAAATATGTGCTCACGCAGATACACAACATTCACAAACAGATATCTCCAGTTAAATATTCATGATGCTCAACATTATGCCAGGGATTTTCCTACAAAGAAATGGCCAGCACTGTCATTTAAGGCCAGCATTACCTTATGGAGAGAATGCTTAGTAGCATAGTATTACATACATTGGTTGACAGGCGGCTTTGGGGGAAGAGACTAGTAACAATAAATTAACACAGAGTGGGTTTAAAAGAGGAAAACAGGACAGAAGAGCTTTGACATTGGCGATAGATGTTATCATACATTTGGATTGGCCTCCCTTGGAGTCAGTCTGAATACTGTGCTAAGGCTTTGTCCTGTGGTCGTTCATTTCTGAGAGAATGGAGTTGACCTGTGGGAAGATATTCAATGGCAATTATTTCAGTTTAATCAAATGGAAACCAAGTTTGAACAGGAAATAAATTCATCTTTCTACTTCTCTGCATTGTATTTCAGACATATGGGGTGTTCAGATGCTACTATTTAGTGATCTTTACAAAGAAAAACGTGCGACCTTTTAATTCAACCTTTTCTTTCATCTCAACCCAGATAGAGACATCCTCGTATGGGAATTAAATCCAGTATGTCATGTGCCAACACAAGGATGGAAACTTAGAATTCACTTTGTGGCCAACAAATGACAAGTGGCCTAAGGAAAATAGATGATTAGAATGGAAGGAGTCACATTACGATTCTGAATTTCACCCTGACGAGACCACACAGACTGCCGATTTCACTATGCAGCCTCCCTACCCTGTTCTCCCCACTCCTGTGGAAAGTGGTGTACTCTGGGCTGGAACTGGCAGCAACAACTAATTTAAATGAAATTGTGAACCATCTCATCAGACCACTTGTTCACCATCACATTAATAGAATTTAAACAGAAGGTCACACGTTGGCTTGTAATAGAGAGTGGATAACTATTGACATGGATATTTCATGGAGGATAAGGTCTATATTTATTTAGATGTGCAGTATGCATGTACTAGTTATTGTGGCTATACTAACTCATTCATTCAATCAAACTCTCACCAGTGATAGGCACTTTGGGGAATTCTGGGCACCCAAAAGTGAATACAAATCTCTAATCTCCAAGGAGTTCATGATCAACTTAACAACACAATGTTTTGGAAAAAAGCATCTATTGGAGAGGATAGTTAAAAGCTAAAAAGAGAAACTAAAAGTATAAAAGTATGCCTAATAATAATTAATAAAACATAGATATTTGGAAAAGATGGATTATAGGGACAAATTTCTGAAGAAAGGAAGAAAACAATATATGTGAACAAAATTGATAGTTTATTTCTTTTTTTCTTTATGTTTTTTTCTTCTGCTTTCTTTAAATTAGGAAGGTTTGTAATTATTTTCTAAAATCGTGATTGGAAATCTTCACTAGTTTTATTTTCATATAGAATGCAGATGAGGGAATAAATTTACTTGTGGGTACAGCTTTAGTTACACAGATTTTAATCTGTAATACTTATGTATTATTTTTTTCTACGATTGCACTTTTAATTTCCTCTTTCACTAAATAGTAATTTGCAAGAGTATTTTTAAATACACAAAAAGATTTTTTTCATACATTTTTATTAGTTTCCTGTTTTAGAATGTGGTCTAAGTGAATTGTAGCTGTGAGGCTCTGGGTCACCTCTTGCTTAATAAATACAAGAGAATGTCGGATCTTAGTCATCTTTTCTAACACTGTATTTTTAAAGAATTATTTTCGTGACTATTTGTTTCCTGATTTTTGAAATATAGACTTCATTTTCTTCTTTTTTTTTTCTTTTGTGATTTGGGACATAGATGCCATGTTTTAAATTTCACCAGCAGTTAGCTATAACTTTAAAAATAAATATTGCATTAGGCTAATTAAGATTTTAAATGGAAGACATCTTCTCCCTTTATGAAATACAAGAATATTTTTTTTAACTTTCTGCTGCATTTCTAGGTGAATTAACCTGTTAATATCCTGTGATTTTAAATATGTCTTCTAGTGCAGTTTATTTATCCTCAATATTTGCAGAAAGTACTTGGATATTTTTAAGTGTTTGATCATTTTAGTGTTAGTTACAAATTCTAACCCATCATGAACTCACTATTGGTCTCTTGATTTTCTTGATGATTCACAGACAAGTTCCTCAAACTGGGGTCTGTGAGTTAAATCCAGCTGCCACCTGATTGTGTTGGATCCTGACCTAAGAATAGTTTTACATTTTTATATGATTTTTCAAAAATCAGAAGATGAATAATATTTCCTGGCATATGAAAATCCTGATAATCAAATTTCACTTTTCAAAAATAAAGTTTTTTTTTAAATTGATTAAGGTATTACATATGTGTCCTTATCCTCCCATTCCCCTCCCCGCCCCAGCCCCCGTTCATGCCCTACCCTCCTGGTGTCTACATCCATTGGTTATGCTTATATGCATGCATACAAGCCCTTTGGTTGATCTCTCCCCCTTCCCCCCACCCTCCCCTACCTTCCCTCTGAAGTTTGAGCCTGTGATCGATGTTTCTCTGTCTCTGGATCTGTTTTTGTTCATCAGTTTATGTTGTTCATTATAATCCACAAATGAGTGAGGTCATGTGATATTTATCTTTCTCTGACTGACTTGTTTCACTTAACATAATGCTCTCCAGCTCCATCCATGCTGTTGTAAATGGTAGGAGTTCCTTCCTTTTCAAAACTAAAGTTTTATTGGCACACAGCATTGCTCATTCATATATGTGTTGTGTTGTGTCCTGTCCTGTTGTGTCATGTTGTGGTGTAGTGTATTGCATTGCATTGTCTTGTCTTGTCTTGTACTTTATTATATTGCATTGTGCTATATTGTAATGTATGTATTGTACTGTACCATATTGCACTGCATTGTACTCTATTGTATTGTAATGTATTGCATTGCATTGTGTTTATTGTATTGTACTGTATTGTATTATAATGTATTGCATTGCACTGCATTGTACTGTACTGTACTGTACTGTACTGTACTGTACTGTTGAGGACTGCTTCCGCACTATGCAGCAGAGTTCATTAGCTGCAGTGGACACCTTGGGACCCACAGAGCCTGAAATACTTATTGTATGTCTCTTCATAGGACACGTTTGCCCAGCCCTTATCTAGAACAGTGATTTGAGCCTTTTTTCTAGGAGAACACATGAAGGACAACATTGATGATGTTGTGTAGGGACCCAGTCCCCTCCCCAAGTTTGCCTGTAAGTGAAGCATGAGGCTACTTATAATTGCCAGAGATGTCGATGGTGTGTCAGTAACGGTGTTCATCCAGGCTGTGCATGGAGCAATGAGGCTGGATTCTATGATTCTAATCTTTTCATCGCTCTTGATTAAGCAAGTCAGAACATAAAGGGATGTGAGTGCTCCTACTCTGGGATAACCTTAAACCTTTCCTCATTCATTGTGCTTTTGAAGAGTCCGTTGCAAACTCAGTTGCTCTGTTGTGATGAATGTTTCTCATACACCTCTCCCACCTGGAGAGGCAGGCACAATTGTGGCTGCGAAGCTGCTTCTCAGGTGCTGGCTTCAGGAGAGCCACTGGGAGGCAGGTTTCTGCAACATGACCAATCGAAACCCATCTCTGGGGTGTCTGCCTCTTTCCTGTTCCACTAAAGAAGATGCGCTCAGTCTGATTTCATTCACCACAATGCAATCATGGTGAAAAATGTCCAAACATCAACACACTTCTGAAGATCCTGTTCACAGGGTGTGTCCCCATCCTTGTCTAACCCCGGTCAAGAAATCACAATACAATGAAGAACCCTAGCACTCTGAGCCCACTCAGGTCACCTGCCCTCGTCCCCCAAGCCAGGGAGGAGTTAGGGGGTGGTGGGCAGCAAAAAAGTTCTCTCACTGAAATTCTTATGTGCTTGCTGGTAATCAGAAGCAAGAACAGTTTGAATCTGACTACAAGGCAGCATTTTCACCAATATCCAAGCTTAGTCAAACTGTGTAAGGTGGTAGTGATAACATTCAAGCCAGACATGAAGTTGTGATTATATCTCGGTGATTCCACAATATATGCAATATTCACACCAGGAACAGATATAGCATGTAAGTTAGTTATGCTTAGGTTTTCTTCTGCAGAAGGCGACTGGACCTGTGGCTTACCGATTCTGAGTACTTCTGCTTCTAAATAGTTCCACTAAATATCACATTGGTAACGGCTATGAAATACATTGATGTGTATTCTGAGAAGCTTTCTTTCAGCTACCCCAAATCAAATGTTTAAACATAAATTAAAGTAGATTTGTGAGTATTTTGAATTCTTCTTCATTGTCTTTTGAATTATATGAGAGTACTTTGCTTGGCGTATTTTGACTTTAAAAGATATTTAGAATCTCCAGTCTTCTTTATGAATTGAGAATCAAATATTAAACATAATTTCTTCTCTTACAAGTATGACCTATATCCAAATAATGAAGCTAAAGTATTTAGCTTCATTACCTGGCCACAGCTTGCTTGCATGGAGTTTCAGGTTACAATTGTGAATGTCACCCAAAGTGGAAATAAATAATTCCAGTTTTGGACTTCCTCAATGCTGCATCCATTTCAATGCCACATAGAGCTGAGAACCTCAGCTCTTGACATACTAAAGTTGTGGTCTAACCAAATTCTTTAAGAGCAATGCTTCCATAATTTAAAAGAAAGATAAGATGTTTGCCACACTACCCCTAGGAAGTCTACTTTGCATCATCATCACAATCATCATCATCAATATTAAAACAGCTGCCATTTGTGGGCATTTATCTGTGTCAAGCACTTTGCATGCATTGTCTTAATAGATTTTAATAACCTGACTGACACCTGTTTTTAAGTGAGTATGCTGAGACTCAGAATAAGTAAATTATCCAAAGTTAACACCGCTGGGGAAGGAGGGAGCTGAGGTTTGAGTCTAAAATGTCTGATTCCTTAGTCTTAACATCCACCCAGCAGGTCTGCTTGTTGTAATTATAACAAGCACGGTCCTTTCCTAACCTACCTCAAAACAAACTTGTCCTGATTATTTGGGATAGATAGAAAACAGAAATCAATGAACTTCTTACAACTGTTTACATTTGAAAACAAGTGCTTAAGGTTGATCTCACCATTGGCCAGCTGGCTCCTCCAGGGGCATAAAGTTTAAGTTCTTCTGGCAACCATTTTAAATTTAAAATACCCAAAGATGCCCACATTTTCATTGATAACTACCACATTTTCATAATGTCAGGTATGAGGTCTGTTGCATCAGGTAATGAATGTTAGTTGCCACTGAAGGGCTGACTCATAGGAGCCAAGGGCCTTACCAGCTCAGCTTTCTTTGGTCCCCCAGAGAACCTGACTCCATTGTTAGCACAGAGAACCAGGTGCTCAGACGGGTCAAGGAATCTTCTGGAAGCCGCTGAGCTCATAAGAAACATAGTTGGGATTTGAATCCTGTGGGTGTGTTTATTCTAAAGCCTATGCTCTTCTGACTAGAATGAGAAAATATTACCTTCAGTTTGTAAGAAATGGAAAAAAATGATGATTGTTAACATGATGCGCTCATCTCTGCTGTTAGAAGGACTTTGGTCCAACAGTATCCTCTGAATTGTGGATTTTTCATCTTGGTTTATTGTGAAACTTATATTTTGAGTTAAATAATAAGTAATCAAATGAAATTACAAATAGCAAAAGCTTCTCTTTTTTTGCAAGTATAAAGTTGTTCAAATGGGCTCAGTTTTCTTTGTTAGGAATCCTGAATAACCTGAACTCAGCGTTAACCAAACCCTATGGCTCCTTAATCATAGAAACTGTATTTTATTTATTCTTTATTCTCAGCATTTTACATGGCTCCTGACTTTTCATTTATATTTAAATATTTGGTGAATTTAATCACAATTCTGTTAATTTTAAGGTATCTGAGATGAGACACCTGGATCTGATGGGAAATTAACAATATGAAATGATGCTTTAACATTCTAATACCCAGAAGAAATTTAGGGAACTGATACGATTATATTAAAACACTAACTGGCTTAGAGATTCTTTGCTGTATTAAAAATGTGAACAGAAACATGGAGGCACTTTGTTTCATAAATGACAAGAAATAAAAACAGAGAGAGCTTATTTAGTTTGAAATTGTATTGATCCCTATCTCCTCTTATAATATATTAGTTTGAGCACAAAACTAACATTTCTTTGTTCAATTACAGAAAGAAGGAAAGAGAAAGCATACAGTTAGACTTTCAATATTGAAGTTCTGCTATGAGCTTCAAACCTACTGCCTTATATCCACCATAGAAACTGCATTCCCAGGGACAATTTGAGAGCATTTTACAAAAATTACTTAAAAATGCATTGCATTTAAAAATCTATTGCCTTCTCTGTCTATTTTAAAGACATTTTCATTTATCTTTACAACTTTCTTGTTTAAAACAATAAAATGGTGTTTTATACAGTTTTGAACCACAAAGCTTTCTGAAGACATAACTTTATTTGACAGGAGCTATATACATTTCTTAATTTTTATCACAAACATGTGTATCATATCTTCAACTTGTTTAATCCCAATACTGAGAAAAACCCTTATTCACTGCTATAACAAAATACATATAAAAAGATAATAAATTTGTAAGTACTCCATTTTTCTTTTGGATTTGCAGAAATTATTTCCTTTTCATGCTTCCATGGTGAGACATTTACTTTTACTACCTTGTTTCTTTAGTCCTTTCTTTCTTTCTTTTTTCATTATGCATGTACTCAATGGAATAGTCTCTTCACTGTGACTATTGACCCACAAGGTCTGGAGGACATGATGTTGGCCCACAAAGTTTTAAACACCACCCTAGGTTTATTGGGAATCCATACGGGCCAAACCGTGGCTTCACCACTTAAGGCAGTTCTCATCTCCCTGGGGAGAGAGGACAGAATGATGCACAGACAATGGCACCATGGAGAGCTGCATGACCCTGTGAGACCAGAGCTGGAGGTGCCTGCCCTGTGCTTGGAGGCTGGGTCGCTGGAAGAGTGCAGGTGTGGGAAGAACTACAGCCATTGAAGAACGAACATGGCCCTGGGCCGCACAGACTTCCTTCACTGGCCGCCCTTCCTGTCTGCGGCAAAGTGATGCAGACGGTGACTCATGTTTCTTCTTCATCCTCACATGCATGAGGGCTGGTGACAAGACTCTGTTATTTCCTGAGTGTCTTTATATTACTGAATTTAAGAGGACATTGTGGGAAAAGCAGGACCTGTGAAAATATGTTGATTAGCAATTGAAACCAGGCTTCCAAAGAAGGGCCCTGTTTGGTTCATTTGTTTTGGTGGTTGTTTCCCTTTGCGGATTTTTTTTTTTTAAAGTTTATCTTTATTGTTGAAAGTATTACAGATGTCCCCTTTTCCCTCCATTGACCCTCTCCACCCTGCATTGCGCCCCCCTCCCCCCCACCCCCGCCAGGCCTTCACCGCACAATAGTCTGTGTCCATGGCTTTTGCTGCTTCTTGAAGTTTCTTCTGGACTCGGAGATGAGAACCCAGGAAGATGGAAAGGCATCCACAATGCCTCCATGTCTCCAGAATCTTGAAATCATGTCTCCAGCTTCATTAAGAATCTCTATTTCTTCCCCCATAGAACGACAAAAGAACATGTGCCCATAGTAAAGAAAAAAGAACTTTTGCCAGCAATTTCTCTAATAAGGTAATTTCACCAGATCAGATGTCTGACAGGAGTGAATACTATTACCTGGGGACCTTTGGTTGAGTGGAGGCATTCCTAGACTTTGACTTTTCTCCCAGCGATTAAACTTAAAAGTATGAGCTCAGCCAAATGTGTAGATCTGGAATTCACTAAATTACTTCCTCTGACTTCCTTACTTCTCCGTCAGTAATAATTTGATGATAATTGAGCTTTTTATAATTGAGCGGCATACAAATATATCTTCTGAGCAGATTTGTACCTACGAAAATATGCTTTCACCTGAACAGCAGAATGTGTATGTGTGATTATGCCACATATTTATTCCAACCCACTTGATTAGAAAAATGCGATAAATAAGTCAAATAAACCCGCCTCGGTTCTGGTGGAATCACACTCCCAACTCCAGGGAGGGAGGAGGAGAGAACCCAATTGTGATTAATAATGCTCATTACCCAGTCACTCCCCTTATACTCAGGTCTCAGCATTCCCCTCATATAAGAAATGAGAGAAAAATAAGGGAGTGAAATATGAAAAAAGCCAATAGTTCGGTACATGTCTGAAGCTGGGTAGAACTGTGTTATTTAGGTAACTTTTGGCCCCCTCCTCTGGGCTTACAGTACAGACCTAGCAGCAGACATACAGTAACTGAATTGTTTCAACTTATCCAAATAGCATTGAAATGGACTTAATTGTTGCACGAGAGGAAAACCCACGTGTCTCCAGAGACTATTAGTGTCATTTAAAGGGCTAAATGTATCATAAAACCTGTCTTTAACTGAATAAAATTGTGCAGACCAACACAATTTTAGCTAATGTTTTCCACATTTCATGAAATGAAAAAAAAAAAAAAAAGAAAGAGTGAGAGAGAAGAAAGAAAGAAAGGAAGAAAGAAAGAAAGAGAAAGGAAATATTGGCTGTAATATAAGTCTATTAGGTCACTAAATTATTAGGAACATTTTGACTCTGAAGAACTTCAAATAACTTTTTTAAAAATTAAAAGGACTTTGTAGCAAGGTACTTATAAGGTCTATTTGAATAAAAAATTTTCCAATTCCACCAGATAAATTTAGCCTATTATGTTTCTTTCATACCTCGGATTTCAACAAAAATGAACCCTAACTTACAGAAGGAGTGGATTCAAACCACTTCCACTTTGTGCCTTTAAGACGGGAGTGAACTTTGTAGCTGGTTTCAGTGACGCTTTCTTTTCATTTCATTTTTTTGTTCCGGGGAAATACTTCCCCACGGTCTTTTTCTTATTGTTACATGTGTTGTACCTGCTGAACGTGCGCACGGCTCCCTTTTGAGTAAAGTAAACAATGGCGCAGCTCTTCCCAAACAGAAAAAGGTAGAGAAAAAGGTTTAAGCGTTGCTTTTATTCCATCAAAGAGACAAAAGAATATTTCTTTCCTCTAAAGGAGTTCAGAGGATAATGGGGAAAAATCAAGAGCAGAGACAAATAGTGAATCAAACCTCAATTGAAAGAACAAATCTTTCTATTTATCTGTCTCATCTTTTCACCGGGGTTGTATATCAACGATCAAGGAAGCTATTTCAAATAACTTCTGCTAACATAATTGTTATTTTATAAGTTTAGTTGCCATGGTAATGCATGATGTAATCGTCTATTACCATCAAAATCCCTTAGTTTTTCATACCTAGCTAGCATATTATTTTTCCCTTTTTTTCTTCATTAGTCCCCCATGATCCAGGAGGAAAAGCAAAACATAAAACTGTGTCTGTACTGTTCCATTCTTCTGGAAACTCTCTGAATCGGGACCTAATTACCCACATGTGGGAGCTTTTCCTGTAATGGCAGTTTGAGATTTTCCTGCAACTGCTGCCGGTACCATCGGGTCCTTATAAACTGCGCATGGGTGGAAACAATCGCAATGTCTCATTGTTCGCTAAGAAATGAGCGTGCAGTGCACAGTTTCCAGAGAGAGGTACCGCATGGCAGGTCGCCCCGACGGAGGGATGCCCACGCTGGAGCAGGCAGGCTGGGCTGGGCATGGCCTTACGTCCCAGGGAAGAGCAGCCTGACCAAATTCAAAATAAGAAAGTCTTTGGCGCCCTGACCGGTTTGGCTCAGAGGATAGAGCGTCGGCCTGCGGATTGAAAGGTCCCAGGTTCGATTCCGGTCAAGGGCATGTACCTGGGATGCAGGCACATCCCCATTAGGGGGTGTGCAGGAGGCAGCTGATAGATGTTTCTAACTCTCTATCCCTCTCTGTTAAAACAAAAAAAAGAAAGTCTGGCTGCCGAGAGCAAAATCATGTCCTGCCGAGGAGCATTACAGACAAACAGACAAGGAAAGCAGATGTTATGGGTGCGAGGGATACGCACTACTCCTTCCACGCACAACTCCTTCCACTGGTGACTGGACCCGTGGCACAGCCATGCCACAGTAAATGCGACCTTGCAGGAATGACCTCAGAGTGTGCACAGGAAGCCCAGGGCTGCTCCCCTACGCAGCTGGGAGGAGGGTTCCTAAGGGCACTGACATCTGGGGGTCATCTAGACCAGAGGCCAAGCACCCTTGGCCATCAGTAGGGAGAAAGGGCCCCTGTGGCTGACAGATTGGACTGGATTCCTTCTGCCAGTCTTCCCAGACTCTCCTTCTCCACCCAGTGAATCCCTAACTGCGGACTCACCTCCAGCACTCACCTCCAGCGGACTCACCTCCAGTGTCCACACCATCTTCATTCCCACAGCCCTCATGGAGTAGATCTTGTCTCTGCTGCTGCTCTTCCTCACACCCAGCTCCTCTGGCTTTTCTTCCCACCCTTCTGAAATCGTGATTTATCTCCCACATTCATCCCACCAGCCTGGTTGTCTTGCAGGCCTCGGTCCCTCTCCTCCAAGCATTGTTGGGCTTGTACCGCATTGTGTTTCCCATTATTCTGTCATATTTTAGGGGGAGAAGACAGCGTCTCTCTCCCTTCCCTGCCTACGAGCCTCTGGAAGTGGGGCCCAGGTCTTACTCACATGTGGATCTCCCAGCAGGTTTAGCACAGTGTTTGTAACTGCCTGGCAGACAGCTTTTTATTTAGGAAAGAAGGCGTCGGACTCAAAGCCCATCCTCGAGTGTGGGTGCATATTCAGAACAGTTACCGCACTCAAATTTCCAGAGAGGACATAGGTGATGTCCTGTTCTTCTCAGCGTATCTGCTCCTATATCCTGCGCAGCAAACCCTGAACTCAGACATCAGTTTTCATCTTGTTTGCTATTATCTAGGGAAGCACATGTTTTTCAAATTGCAGAATTTAAATATATACTTGCCCTGAATTAAGTCCCTCTCTTTGCCTATTTAGGAAAAGCCCCAAATTCCACTATTCCCTACACTCTCATAGATTTTCCTTGATATATATCATGAAAAGGATTTCTGAAAGCTTCTGAGAAACACATAATAAATTTGGTGCTTCTCCTTTTCTTATGGTTTTGTGTTATATTTAGCAATATGATAGTTCTGTTTCATTTTTACATTCCCATAAGAATGGCATGTAAATAGTGGGTAAGTACTTTCTGAATGCAAGAAGGAAGTAGGAAGGAAGAAAGGAAGGAAGGAAGGAAAGAAGGAAGGGAGGTAGAAAAGGAGGGAGGGAGGGAGGAAGAGAGAGAAGAAGGGGAGGGAGGGAAGGAAAGAGGGGAAAGAAATAGGGCATCCTTTCTGTTTTCCTTTAATTGCTGATCAGGCACAGAGTTCCTCCTTTTGGCTTCAAGGCCCAGCAAATGGCTTTATATTCCGAGTTTCAGTGCAAGTATAAGGGTTATGAGGAACTTACAAGATAAGTTACTAAAGAGGAAGCTCAAAGGATCCATATTTTAAAATGAAACTATTACAATTATGGCCACACACTACTGTGGGCAGATATAATAACTTTCCTTTCCATCCCATTGATTTCAGGCATTTGAGGGCTGGCTATGCACAGAAGTACATTTTCAATTCACAGATGTCCAACCTGCATTTCTTCACTTGTCATCGAGCTACTTTCTTCACAAATGGTGTTTGGTGGCATCCTTCTCTCTAATCGCTTTAAATTAAAAAGCAATTAGATGCCCACTAATTTCAGATTAGATTCTCTGGGTCAAGACCACAGTGGCTGCAGAATGATTAGAAGTGCACTTTACACATTTCCTTCCAGGATCAACCGGACCTTCTGAGAGCAGGAGGCCCCACGATGACAAGGTGACACAGGGGAACTTGTTTATGGCGGGCTACCCCAGATGAAGCCACCAGTCTTTTTGCTGTACATTTGTGATGATTCCAGGTGTGGCTGGTACTCTGAAGTCATCATTTGGCATCTCCAGTACATGATGCCCGGCGGTACACAAAGCTCGGTGTATGAGGAATTAGTACAATCATGCTTTTTTTGTAAAACAGGTCACAGTTTACAAAGGGCTTTCTTCAATTTACATAGGGCTTTATTTTATTTTATTTTTTTCTTCTGAGATTGAGCTTCAAAAAATCACAGTTTGGGGTGGTTATTACTCCCCCATCTTATAGACGAGGAATGGGAGGAGATTTGGGGACCTGTGCAAAGTCTTTGGTTGATCACAGAGTGTGGGTGACAAATCAGGTCATCTAATCCACGATTGTGCTTTTCAATGTGCCTCATCATTCAATACAAATGGAATTATCCATGTTTACAGATCCGGTGATGCATTTTCACACTACTCAAACTTCTCATTAACCTGATTCGTCACTTTTGTCCCCAATGTGAGAATCATGACCTGAAGACAGTGGTATTTGTTGTCACTGTGGTTGCCTGGGACAGCGGTTGGGGCTGTTCTTCCTTATCTCACTGAGATCTTAAGGAACAGGGGAGCAATTTGGGCTGCAGCTGGACTTTGTGAGCCCGTGGGCATCATTCATCTCAATCACAGTGGATCCCTCAAAGGATCTGATCTGCCCAAGTCACTCACCCGCCAGGCTCTGCAGCTGGACCACAGAGTGTCACTTTTACCAGTATGTCCTTCCTGCCAGTTTCTATGAAGAGTGTCATTCAGTGAGTTGATGTCCTAAGCACTCTTTCATTCAAATAGCTTTTTAGGGGAATTGCCTGTAGCAAACTAGCACATTGGTGTAGATGAGTCACCCAAACAACTTTCTTATTCCAAGGAAATAGTGCAAGCTTGTTGGGGTGCGATTTCCCTCTCAGCACAAAATGCCCATTGAAACAGCCTGTGTTGGTTTGTTTTTATCTAGGTATCTATGAATTGGTACCTGAATATCATCCCAATTAAAAAATGAGACCAGAAATGATATTAAAATATTCCTCCTACAAATATTAAAAGTTAATGTTTAAAAAAACTGTCATTTGGGACTGCATTGGAATTTTAAGATTCAGTATTAAAATCTATACTAATAAAAGGGTAATATGCTAATTAGACTGGGAGACCTTCTGGGAGACCTTCCGGATGTCCTTCCGGACAAAGCCATGGTGGCGGGGCCAAGGCAGAGGTGGTTAGGGGTGAGCAGGCTGGCAGGGGGGCGCAGTTGGAGGTGAGCAGGCAGTGGGGGGGGGCAGTTGGGGGCAAGCAGGCCAGCAGGGGGGGCAGTGGGGGCAATCAGGCTGGCAGGGGGGCAATTGAGGGCAAGCAGGCCGGCGGGGGGGGTGGGTGGGTGAGATCAGGCCGGCAGGGGAGGGCAGTTGGGGGCAAGCAGGCCAGCAGAGGGGCAGTTGGGGATGATCAGGCAGGCAGGGGGGGAGGTTTGGGGCAAGCAGGTCGGCAGGGGGAGCAGTTGGGGGTGAGCAGGCTGGCAGGGGGGGCAGTTGGGGTGATCAGGCCAGCAGGCATAGTGGTTAGGGACGAACAGGCAGGCAGGCAGGTGAGCGGTTAGGAGCCAGTGGTCCCAGATTGTGAGAGAGGTGTCTGACTGCCAGTTTAGGCCCGATCCCTGTGGGGGATAGGGCCTAAACTGGCAGTCAGACATCCCTTGAGGGGTCCCAGATTGGAAAGGGTGCATGCTGGGCTGAGGGACATCCAGCCCTGCACTAATTTTGTGCACCGGGCCACTAGTTATTTAATAAATCTCTTTCAACTCCAACCAATATTTCTTTTGACTTCTAAATAAAAACTTAAACATATTTTCTTATAAAAGTGAACTTTGAAGAAAACTGAAAGTACACAAAATATGAGTATAAATAAAAAGCTTTCATAATATGAACCTGCTAAAATATTCCTGTATTTTCATTTTTTAAACTTTAATTGGGGTTTTCTTGTCTGGGGAATTTTGTATCCCAATTAACATTTCATAAGTATATTCTTTTTTATCAGTGGTCAAAGCTTATGTAACTAACTAAAGGCCCGGTGCACCAAATTTGTGCATGGGGGGGGGTGTCCCTCAGCCCAGCCTGCACCCTCTCCAATCTGGGACCCCTCAAGGGATGTCTGACTGCCCATGGGCAGTTGAACATCCCTCTCACAATCCAGGACTGCTGGCTCCCAGCCGCTTGCCTGCCTGCCTGCCTGATTGCCCCCTAACCACTCCCTTCCAGCCTGATTACCCCCTAACCACTCCCCTGCCAGCCTGATCAATGCCTAACTGCTCCCCTGCCAGCCTGAATGCCCCTAACTTCCCTCCCCTGCTGGCCTGGTCACCCCTAAATCCCCTCCCCTGCAGGCCTGGTCACCCCAACTGCCCTCCCCTGCAGGCCTGGTCCCCCTCAACTGCCACCCCTGCAGGCCTGGTTGCTCCCAACTGCCCTCCTCTGCCAGCCCAGTCACCCCTAACTGCCCTCCCTTGCAGGCCTGATCACCCCTAACTGCCCTCCCTTGCAGGCCTGATCACCCCCAACTGCCCTCCCTTGCAGGCCTGGTTGCTCCCAACTACCCTCCTCTGCCGGCCATCTTGTGGGGGCCATCTTGTGTCCACATGGAGACGGCCATCTTTGACCACATGGGGGCAGCCATCTTGTGTGTTGGAGTGATGGTCAATTTGCATATTACTCTTTTATTAGATAGGATTCTTATTTATAGATATTCAGGTTTTTTTAAAGTTTTTGTGGTGATAAATATAACTGCAAAACATGTATATGTCATTTGTATGTTATATATATTCATATTCATATATAAACATATACTTATGAAATATATTTATATAAATATATGGGTCTACACTTATAAAATATATAATGTAGTACATTTGTAAAATAATTTTCTCACTTTTGATTTGGCTGTGAAAGAAAAACTAAAATTTTATATATGACATTTATGGATTTAGACATAATTTCTTTGTGGCTTTTTAATTTTTTGTATAGAAGTTTATTTTCTAATCAATAGCATTTTTATTATATGCTTTGGCTATCTTTCTAAAAATACAATCACCAATTCAATGGGAATAATGCATTTTGAGGCTCTTGTAATATTTTTTTGTCTGGAATGATTTCACCAATTCCTACTCCACCCATGGAGTAGAAGCTCTCCTGCTCACTGCACCCACACTGACATTACATATATGATTGTACGATAGTCATCATTCTGTTTTCACTCTAAGATTAAGGCATCTTTATCATAGGAGATTTGGAAAGTACCAGTGACCATAAAGAAAAAAATAGAAATGGTTGCTATCACCTGACCCCAGGAGGAATATTGTGAATTGGTGCTGCTGTATCACCTTCCAGCCCGCCTCTCTGCATTGGAACTTTATGTGCAAATTTTCATTCTTCTTGTATTCACTTAACATCATTTGTGAGTATTTTTTACATCAGAGACTTTCGACCCATGTACTACAAGAATTTTTATAACATGTAATACCTGACTATTTAGTCAGGGGCACTGACCTCTTTTCCCTTAGATTGTCAAATAAAAAAAAAATGACAACAGAAATACAACAATAGCTGTCCTGTGTGAATGAATCAAAATTATACCTTTTTTTTGGTCAATGAATTTTAGTCATTAGTTTACATGCCCCATGAGATGAAAAGGTTGCACAGCGGTGCCCTACATCTTACATAGCAGGACCTCATGTCACCTGTTACGGATGTCATTGCATTGTCGAGCAGGGTGGGAGTCTCTTTCCTCTGCACCAGTGTCCAGCCAGGTTCCCACCTGCTGTGGTCATCCAGGTCCCAGAGTGAGGATAACACGGAGCACAGAGTGGGAGCAAGAAGTAAACCTGAGTCATTCTAAGGTCTTAAGATAATATCCTCTGGTGCATGCACTGTCATTTTTCTCTATTTATATTTTTAAAAAATTATTTAATATTTCTGAGAGCCTTTATATAAATTTAAAATTATTTAAAATTTATTTTATTTTAATTTTTATAGAAATTAAAATGAAATATGCCTTATTATTATTATTTTTGACCAGGGAAAATAACTAAGATATCAGCTAGTCTAAAGCCTAAACTTTGTAATGAATTTAAGAATTCCTTCAGACAGTGTGGGTGCTAAGACTAATTCAAGGGAAGAAACTCCCATGTTCCCAGAGAAGGGGTGACTGAAATCATGGCATAAACGATGGCCTGAGGTTCTGAAGCACTCTACAAAGTGAATTGACTGAATTCGGTTCACATGTCTAATTGTACCATCTGTTGAGCTATATTCTATACTTTTCCAATTGATCCTGCCCATCTAACCATGGGGCATCTATATTTCTGAGGAGTGAATCTCAAAACTATTCAGTAAAAAATCTGATGTTTTATAGTAAGTTGGTGTTCCTTACAACTTTGAATTTCTTTCTTACTATGGATATTAGGTATATTTTTATTTAGTATTTTCTTAACCAATTTCTCATTGAATACACTTTTGTTAGATGCCTGCTATTTTGTTTCTAGCCACCAAGGTCAGAACACATTTGTGTGCCTGCTGCCTTTAAAGGAATAGGCCATCTTGTAAGAAATAGAAATGGAAAAGTTTATCCCAGGACTTCTCTTCCTGTTGGCTCCGAAAACACATTACTTTATTTAATCTCTGAAGTGTCATTGCCCCTTCGAGCTTCAACTATTTGTTTCAGCCTCAATAATACAAAATAGCATTGTGGAATTTATTTCTCCTTTTTTATTATTTTATTTTATTTAGCATTTCATCTATCATTTTGCTGGCTGATCCACAATTTGCTTTCTTTTCTACAAGCATTTCATGTTTCATCTGTATAATGTCTTTTCGGTTCTTACCCCTCCCCCACCCCCTCTTGCTCATCCACCTAAATCATGTTTTATTTCTGTCCCAGAAGGCCTTATGGTAATTAAATAATGGTGTTTCTTCTAATATTTCTAGGAACACTTTATTATTTTATACTAGACATATTGGATGCTGTGAATTGAAATGGACTTGAGGCAATTGCTTACTTTCAATATTGGTCTGTCATTAGGTTATGTCTAAAGGACAAAATCAAGCGTATTCTGTTTCCTGATGTAGTAAATGTAATTGAAGTTAAGACTATTCGCTTGTCTATGAAGGCAGTGTCACGAGCCAGCAGAGAATATCTGGAGTTTTTTTCATGTGAAGAAAAAGGAGCAGGTACCAATAACGTAAGGGTATCTCACAAATGGAACGACCAGTTTTGTTTGAACAAAGTCAGAGACTGAGACCCACACATCAGACAATGGTGACCTTTGTATCTAAATGACCATGCTTTTATTTTACACAGAAACAAAAGAGCTCTGGGATGTGACCAGCAGCATGGTGAAGGGTCCACATTCAGACACTGGGCCGTTTAACCTTTCCACGCCCTGGTTTCCTCCTTGGAAAAACGGTTCCAACCTCTTCATCAGTCTGTCGTTGAGCTGCTTGAGAAAGTATCTGTCAGGCACCTGGCACATGGAGAGTTCTCAAAACATAGCTTCTTTTCTCCTGTACTTCACACTCCCCGCAAGGAGGGATGCAAACTGCAGGCTCACTTTCCAGTGGTTTTAAATGTTTTTAATAGCTGCAATTTACTTACATGTTTAGAGCCTGACTTTTGATGTTCCTAAATATAAAGTTCCTGTTTAATTGACTGGAACACACACACACACACACACACACACACACACACACACACACACACAAGTTTTGATTACTCTTAATATTAGTGTTCAACACAGTGAGAATAGTTTAAGGGATGCTCTTAATTTTATTTGGACCATATTCACTTATGTTCTTGAAGACCTGTCAGCACTGAATTAGGATTTGAAGATAGAAGCTTTGCATATGTTGAGAAATGATGTGGCAAAAGTCCCTATGAAGACAACTTTTGTCAATTTGCAAAATATTGAGAAAGATGAAAACGAGTTGCTCCCCGAAGTCATTAATGAAAGGTTCAAGTAATATATTCTTTCAGGAAATAGTCCAAGAAAATGTGTAAGATTTTTTTCTTAATGTAGACTGTGTAAACTACTTCCCCCCCCTCCCCACCATGGTTGCTAAGAGGCTCACAGATGAAAACAATGCATAATTAAATGAAATTATTTTTTTTTGAAATATAATTTTTGGTATCCCTGCCAGGGTTTGGTAGCAGGGTTATGTTGGCCTCATAAAATGTGTTAGGAAGTATTGCATCTTCTTCAATTTTTTGGAAGAGTGAGAATGATAGTATCAAATCTTCTTTGAATGTAATGGCTATTATCAACAAGACAAATAATAAATGTTGGAGAGGGTGTGGAGAAAAAGGAATCCACTTTCACTGCTGGTGGGAATGTAAACTGGTACAGCCACTATAGAAAAACAGTATGGAGGTTCCTCAACAAATTAACAATGGAGCTATTATATGACCCAGTAATCCCTCTTCTGGGTATCTACAAAAAACAAAACAAAACTTAAAAGCATTCATTTGCAAAGATATATACACTCCTATGTTTATCGCAGCATTATTCATGGTGGCCAAGACATGGAAATAACCAAAGTGTCCTTAGATAGATGACTGTTTAAAGAAGATATGGTACATGTATATAATGGAATCCTTTCAGCCATAAGAAATTATGAAACACTGCCATTTGCAACAACATGGATGGACCTTGAGAATATCATGTTAAGCAAAATATGTCAGTCAGAAAAAATCAAGAACCATATTATTTCACTCATATGTGAGATCTAAAACCGAAAGCAACAAATGAACAAACAAGAAAAACAGACAAACAAAAACTCATAGAGTCAGACAACGGTATTGTGATTACCAGGGAAAAAAGGAGTGTGGGGTAGTGAAGGGTAAAGGGGGCCAAATATGGTGATGGAAGATGATTTGACTTTGGGTGGTGGGCCCAGAATGCAATATACAGATGATGTATCATAGAAATGTACACTTGAAACCTATATAATCTTATTAACTAATGTCACCCCAATACATTTAATGAAAAGAAATATAATTTGTAAAATATAAATGAATATACAAGGGCTACTACAAGTATTGTTTGCTGCAATAATTAACAGAACCCTTCTATTGTTAAATTTATCTCTCTTTTCCTATATTTGCATATTTAAAATTTTTAATATTATTTTTTTATGTTTCAAGACTGTAAGCTCTGAGAAATATTTTTGAAGTATAGTACAGTTTATATGTAAACTAGAGGCCCAGTGCACGAATTTGTGCACTGGTGGGGTCCCTCAGCTTGACCTGTGCCCTCTTGCAATCAGGGACCCCTTGGGGGATGTAGTAGTGCGCAAAGTGGCAGTTTGCCGGGGTGGAGTCCAAGCCCATGCTGGGTCCCGTGCTGCTCCCACTCATCCTGGCCCCACTGTGTCTGCTGCCTCTGCTGCTCAGTAGTGCTGCCGGGGAGGTGGGAGAGGCTTGTGCAGCCACAGCTGCGCTTACCAGCCATGAGCCTGGAGTCTGGCACCTGTTGGTCAGCTGAGCAGCGCTCCCGCGGTTGGAGCGCACTGACCACCAGGGGGCAGCTTCTGCATTGAGCGTCTGCCCCCTGGTGGTCAGTGTGCATCATAGCAACTGGTCAAATGGTCGAACGGTCGCTTAGGGTTTTATAAATATAGATGATATATAAAATAACTTTAGCATATTCAAGAGTCAATAAAAGTGACAGATACCATCTAGGAAGTCTCTTTTTATTTTCATTAGTTTTCTTTATACCTTTTTGGAGATATAATTGATATAAATTAAGTTAAAGGTGTACAATGTGATGAATATAGAAAAATATTTACCACAATAAAGTTAGTTAACACATAATTACCATTGTTGTTGCTATGGTGAGTTTATGATCTCTCATAGCCACTTCAAATGTACAACATAGTACTATTGACTATAATCACCATGATGCACCTTATGTCCCTGAAAATCATTCATCTCATAACTAAAAGGCTATACTCTTTCATCAATATCTCCCTTCCCTGCCCACATGGAAACCACCATTCCACTCTATTTATATGAATTCAGTTTTTTTAGATTCCACATATAAATAGGATCACACAGTATTTGTCTTTCTCTGTCTGACATTTTTCACCTAACATAATGCCCTCAACGTCTACCCATGTTGTTGTAAATGGAAAGTTTCCTTCTTTCTCATAGTCAACTATATTCACACTAGAGGCCTGGTGCACAAAATTCTTGGACTCGAGGGGGTCCCTCAGCCCAGACTGCACCCTCTCACAGTCTGGGAGCCATTGGGGGATGTCTGACTGAAAGTTTAGGCCTGCTCCTTAGCACTGCCGCTTCTGGCTGAGCAGTGCTCCCCCTGTGGGAGCGCACTGACCACCAGGGGACAGCTCGTGTGTTGAGTGTCTGCCCCTGGTGGTCAGTGCACATCATAGTGAGCAGTTGAGCAGCCTTAGCATATCATTAGTATATTATGCTTTGATTGGTTGAACGGACAACCAGAAGACACTTAGCATATTAGACTTTTATTATATAAGATTTTTGTAATCCATTCATCCATCAATGGACATGTAGGTTGCTTCCATGCCTTGGCTATCTATATATACAAAAGCCTAAGCAACCAAATGACCGAACAACCAGTCGACTGGTCATTATGACACGCACTGATCTCCAGGGGGCAGATGCTCAACACGGGAGCTGCCCTCTGGTGGTTAGTGAGCTCCCACCGCTGAGGCACTGCTCAGCTGACTGATGGGCACCAGATGCCAGGGCTCACAGCTGGCCAGTGCAGCTGCAGTGGCTCAAGCCCCTCCACCTCCACGGCAGCACGCTACCGGACAGTGCAGCAGGGTGGGGATGAGTGGAAGCAGCGTGGTGCCAGGTCCCACTACTATATCCCTCGGGGGATGTCGGAGAGCTGGTTTCAGCGGAAACCGGCAGTTTGACATCCCCTGAGGGGTCCTGGATTGCGAGAGGGAGCAGGCCAGGCTGAGGAACCCCACCGGTGCACTCGAGGCCTGCACCGGGCCTCTCGTTGTAAATAATGCTTGAAACAGAAAGTGCAGATATCTCTTCAAGATAGTGTTTTCTTTTCCTTTGGATAAATGCCCAGAAGTGGAATTGCTGAATATATTCTATTTATACATTTAATATTTTGAGTAACTTCCATACTGTTTTCCACAGTGGCTGCACTGATCTGCTTTCCCACCAGTAGTGTACGAGGGTTCCCTTTTCCACATCCTCACCAACACTTGTTATCTCTTGCCTTTTTGAAAATAGCTATTCTAACAGGTGTGAGGCGACAGCTCATTGAAGTGTCGACTTGCATTTCTCTAATGACTAGTGATGTTGAGCATCTTTCCACATACTTGTTGGCCATTTGTATGTCTTTGGAAAAGTTCTAGATGCTTTGTCCATTTAATTTGATTGTTATTTTATTTGCTATTGAGTTGTGTGAGTTTCTTATATATTTTGGATATTAACCCCTTTACCGAGATATGCTTTACAAACATTTTCTTCTGTTTCATAGGTTGCTTTTTCATCCTGTATGTTGTTTTGCTTAGTGTGTTGAGCTTTCTAGTTTAATGTAGCTGCACTAGCTGATTTGTGTTTATGTTACTTGTACTTTTGGTGTCATATACAAAAAAAAAAATAGTAATTGCCAAGCCAATGTTAAAGTGCTTTTCCACTAAGATTTCTTTTAGGATTTTTATGGTTTCAGGTTTTACATTGAAAGACATCCATAATAAAAGGTTAATTTCTTTTGCCTAGAATTTGATTAACTCAAATAAAATGATAGGGTTTAGAATTGAATTCTTTTATCTCCTATGCTTTCTGTACTTGAAAAAGTCCCTAAAAATATTCTCTTATTTTCTTACCTAAACCTTCCTTAAATAAAATAGCAAGTGACTATTTTATCTATTTCACAATAATATAAAATATTTAGTTACATATTTCCCTTTATGATTTAAGTGATATTAGAATAAAGAATTCATTTTGGAATATTCAATATGTTCTTCATCAAAATTGTTATCCCTGCAAGCTCTAATTTTAAGTGAAACATTAATAATAATGCTACTTACATTTGCATAGCACCTCTACTTTCAAAGTACTCAACAATTATTAATTAGTTAATCTTCCCACTCACCCTGTGAGGTAGGTCAGCATACCCTTTATTCTCATTAGACCCAGAGGTTAAGTGGCTCGCCCGAGGACCCAAACATATAAGCTATATTTGAACTTGGAGTTTGATTTCTGATATTTCCTGCAGATCACAGAACTCAGGAGCTCAATATTTAATAGACTAAACTATAGTCGACAAGAATAAATTGAAAGAGGTTTTTAGCTGCTCAATGACAAAGCAGTAAATATTTAAAGTTGACATTTTTTCCTACCCCTATCTTAGAGCTTTTATAAGGAAACTGTGGCTCATTTTGTAAAATTATAGTAATTTCAGAACAATTAGAAAATTAAACCAGTTTTTTGGTAGAAAGGTCATTTTGAGGAAGAGAGTGACCTGCTTCTTCTTTAATAATTGAGTTAACTGAAAATTGGAGTTTGCCAGGAGCCTTTGTAGTCATTTGACAATTTGACAATTCGCTCCCATCAAGAAGGAAGTTTGAGCAGAAGAGAGATGAGGTAGTGAATATTGGTTTATTAGCGTCTCACCAACCTCAGCCCCTCCATGGACACATGTTGTGGACAGGACAGTTGGCCTCTCTGGACAGTGATGTCAGAGCTGGAGTGTGCTGGACGCCTACCCTCAGACTGACCAAGCCACCCCGGCCTCTGTTTCCTCTGTTCGCACCGTTCCTCCTGCCAGGAAAACCCAAGACTCCATTCGCAGTTTTCCATCCTTTCAGAAAGAATGCTGCCAAGGCATTTCTCAGTCATTTAGCTGCTCGTGGCTTTGGGGGACCTAGATGGATTCCTCCCCTCCCCTAAATGCCTGTCTGCTAATCACCTGGAAATCACCAGTTTTTGAAAAGTGGAAGTTTTAGTTTCACTTTTATCTTCCAGAGAGTCTGGTCTTCGGTTTTATACAAGTTGGCTAAACGTGAGGTGAAATAGCATTCATCCTGGCCTCACCCAAGTGTCTGATAAGTTCTCATGCTACTCTTCAAATGCTGCTGTTTCTTAAATAGTTATCCCTTTTGATGGGAATAAATGGGAAAGGGGAAAATACATTATTAAGGGCTTTTTTTCTTGTCCCTGAACTAATGCACGTGAAATGCTAACAGGAGAGTAAGAAAGTAGCAAATCCCAAAGAACAGCCACGTTAGAGCAGGTGAGTGAAAAGGCAGCCTTCCCTGGTACCAGCCTCTGTGCCCGACCCAGTGAGGGTCAGGGGTGGGGACAGGCAGTCACAGTCAACATCATAGATCTCAGTGGTAAACAAAACACAGCTTCCAAAATTTGCCATGTGACCTTTTCCAGTAAAATTTTAGAGGATTTAATCACTGTATGAATCAATTATAAATAATGATCATAAAACATTCACAAAAAGGCATTTAAAAGATGAGATACTTTTAGAAGTAATATTTTAAGTAATTTAAAATTATATATGTTAATAACATAAATCATTAATAATAAATACTAAGAGTAATAAATACTTTATTATTTTTTAAAAATGTGGCTAAAGTTTTAAAACACAGCAATTCAATGTCCATTTATAAATTTCAGTCTATTTTACTACTTGATTTCAATGGCTGTCAAAACTGAAAAATGAAAAACTCTTCACAGAGACGCATAATTCCAAGGGAGAGAAAGGCATTGAGAGCTTTACTCCATCAGGCTGTAATATTTGTTTTCAAACCCCCTTCCATTTGTTTTAAAAACTGTTATGCAAAGACTTTGTTGAACTCTGGCTATTCACCTTCCTTCTTCCTTTGTCACTCGGTAGTAAAGACACACTAACAGGAAGATGTATCTTTTCTGTTCATTTTCAGTCATGTTTGGGGAAATGACTTTTAAACAGATCAGAGGATTCTGCTTCTAAGTTTCTCAAGTTTGCAGCTGTAGATTTATTATTATTATTTTTAGGGATAATGGTTTTACATCGTTTTTAACTACAAATTACAGATTAAGGAAACACAGTCATCTGTGTCTTTCCAAACATTTACAAACATGGTTTTTTCCCCAAAATGCTGTGATTTCTACCATTTTGTCAGTAGAAAACACTATCATTTAGTATGCGTTTGGCTGTAAATGACAGAAAACTTGACTCACAGTGGCTAAAGTCATGAAGGTATTAAAAAAAACAATGTAACAAGACTTTGCGCGATGGAATAGTAGCTCTGTGATATCACCAAGGACCTATGCTCTTTCTTTATTTCCTTTCTTCCCTCATTAGCATGCTTAGCTTTGTCCTCATGCTGATACCACATGGTGACAAAATGACTGCGGTTGCTCCAGTAATCCTGTACTCATTCACACGAGCATCCTGAACAGATAGGAACATGGTAAGGGGGAAAAGTATTTATCTTCTTGATTATTTTCCAATTATTGTGGAAATGAAATCTTCTCCTTTTAATCTGTCTAAGAAAAAGCTCACAGTAGAAGCAGGAGAAAGGTCACCTCTGCTACTTCTTCATGTTTAATCTGCCTATTTGTATCATTTCAAATCTGAAGTTCTTGAAGCTTGTCCACTTTGTGAAGGTCAGCTGGCAATGCGAGATAATGTCGTGTGGATTCCATTTGACAAGCTTTGCAGCTTCTGCTTGCAGAGGTCCAGTCTGCCCCTAGGACAGCTGTGTGCTGCATGTGTCTCAGAGCCATCTGATGGGGGCAGTGAGTGCTAGGGACATTTATCTGCTTTTTTATCGATTGAACTAGGCATCTCCTGTTCTCCGAAGGCTGTTTTTTGCAGCCCCTGGTAATAGGCATCCTGTTTTGGGCCTGCCCCCCAGGCTGAATAACTGATTTCATAGTGCACAAAGACAAGACAAGGTTTGAAATGCCTTCTTTCTCTTGATCACAAGTGGGCTAACAGTTGGACTTCCACAGCAACTTCACTTGCTAATGACATCACTCTTCTCCCAAATAACAAAAACAGAGAGGGACTCATTACGCCGTCTAGAGCTTGAAGAGAGTGACAAGAGGTAAGTCTCCCACAATGTAAGAGAATGTTGTCACCCACATGTGGAGTCTTAGACATGTGTAAGGGAAGACATATGAGTTGGAGCTCTGGTGTCCTTGCTAAAGTAAGCAAATGCAGTAAGATGAACATCCAGGGGTTTGATTTAACTTTGTTTTTGGTCGAGGCCACTTGTACTGAAATGATAGCTGGCTCTGTTCTTTCCTGAGTCTTAGGCTCTGAATGAAGTACAATTCAGAAGTAAGTATATTACATTGGGTGGGGAGACTAAGGGGTCATGGGGTGTCTGGTCAACCTCCACGGTCTCCCATTGGGATCGTCCAGGTATACAGAAATAAAATCTTAGGCTTCAAGGTGAAAGTAGAGTTGCTGTTGCCTAGAGGGAAATAATGGTTGCTTTGCTTTTTCTTTTAGTCATTGAGAATTCTGGTAAAGCATTAGCACAACTTAAATCTTACAAAATATGTCAGTGCATTTCAGCACCTGGGCACACAATTAATCTTCATCTATCTCTGTAATGCGAACACACCTATGGGACACTTCCCATTAAATACCTGAACAAAAACCTCATAATAAATCTCAGACTTGATGGCTCTATCACGGGAGGGTGCTGCCGGTGGTACCCTCTGCAGGAGAATAATTTGGAGGCTAGAAGAGCGGGCAGTGATTTCCACAGTGCCTGCCTGGTCCTCAGTACTTAATCCCAAATAACTCTCTTCCTTCCGAAGAATGAAAAATATCCCACAAAATATGTCCCTAGATTTAACTATGTAACTAAAGTGCATATGGGTCACACACGTGCATTGTTAGTATTTAATGCCTGGAGGACACACAGGTGGCAAATGAGGATGTTCGGAGGATTGAATTCTGTGCCTTTCATACAGGAGGGTCCTTTCGGAACTGGTCCTTTCAAGAGACAACCAGAACAATTTCATCCCTAAATGAGAAGCAGTGCCCTGGTTAAGTAGTAGATTTAATGTCATTATTTGGGTTCAACTGTACTCATAATTTGTAAGGTGTCAATCAAATGTCGCATGTTCTGTGATGGTTCCTTTCAAGCTGTTCTGGAATGTTCTGGAACCAATCTCAGGGGTCTAGAGTATGGGTGGGCAATGGCATGTGGGAATGCTACATGGAAGATGCTTAACCCCCGACCCTATCTTTGATGAGAACACCTTTTCTTTGATCTGTTTTATACATTTGTGCTCTGTTTATGATTTTTAATGCTATCCATATTAATTTGGAGATGGTTGGCCGATGGTAGATAAAGAGTAAATAAAACAAAAAGTCAGAGATCTGGCAAAATAACTCCTCTTTTCCGAAGGTCACACTGTTTTCAGAATTGATTGATTTTCCTTTGCTGAATTCAGTGACTATGTCCTTGTGACTTTGTAGCCATAAAGGTAGAAATATTAAAGTAACCAGCTCTCTCTCTCTCTCGCTCGCTCTCTCTCCCCATTTTGAGTTTGATAAAATTTACCCAATGTTAGAGGAAAAAAATGTTTTATTTAAGAAGACTCGGGGAGACAGAAGTTTGAATTGTAAAGTTAACTTAAAAACATTTTAGTTTGATATAGTTTTAGACTTAGACTTACAGAAAAGTTGCAAAAAACGACACATCTAGTTCCCATATACTTTTCACCTAAGTGCCCCTAATACTAACAGCTTACAAAACTCAGCACAGTAATTAAAACAGATAATTAATAGTAATGCAATGTTCTTAATTAATGTAAATACTCAATTC
Organism: Plecotus auritus; assembly: GCF_963455305.1. Taxonomy (NCBI): domain Eukaryota; kingdom Metazoa; phylum Chordata; class Mammalia; order Chiroptera; family Vespertilionidae; genus Plecotus; species Plecotus auritus. The sequence goes on from NC_137782.1 coordinate 44,105,619, forward strand.
AAATTTTACCAGTTTTCTCACTAACGTCCCTTTTCTGGTCCAAGTTCCAATCCAACATCCTGTGTTTTATTTACTTACCTTGTGTCCCTAGTTTGCTTCAGTCCATGGTAGTCCCTCAGTCTGTTTATCATGAAAATTCTCTGTGTTGTATATTGAAAGGTTAATACTGGCTTTAACCAGCTTGTTTAAAAATGAAATTTAATATTAGTTAGACACCATTCAATAATATTCTCAAATATGTCAGGACAATAGACAGTAAATATGTATTACCTACATATATGGACAAGTTGTCAAAATCCTAGTTTTGACAGTTTACAATATGTGTGTACATTGGTAAAATTGCAGGCTACACTCTAATATTCCATAGCTGAACATAAACATCCATTACGATGTTGCTATAATACCATGAAATTATGGGGTCTGGTTGTGTTCCACAGATTTACAAACAAAACAGTGAATTCATTGTTTTCATTTTATTTTAGGATGTGGCTTTATAAGCTTCCAAAAATGCAGGGAATTGGGAGGGGTTTGGTCCTCTACATATAAATAATTTCTAATTATATTGCTTTAGGGTCAAATAATATCTCTGTATAACCCTTAAGTGGAAAATTCTTTTTTAGCAGACTATATGCTCAGTTTAAAAAATTGTTTTAGGTACACATATAAAGGATTTGCAGTCTCTATATGTTGAGTGTAGGGTGCTCTCTCTATATATTAGATCAGTTTGATCATTTATTCAAAATGATATACAAATCTACAAAACTCTAACCAATGTTTGATATATAAGCTATTTCTTAAAATGGTGTGCTACAATTTCCCACAGTATTTGTGGGTTTTTTTCATTTAATGTCTCCTTCAGTACTCTCAATTTTTTCTTTATAAATTTTATGGTTCATTTGTTAGGAGAACATACATTTAGGACTCTGATGTTAATCTTCCTGGTTTGTTGCTTCTACTATTATTGTGATGGTTAATTTTATGTTTCAACTTGACTGGGCCATGGGTACCCAAAAATTTGGTCAAACATAGTATACTGGGAGTTTCTTTGAAGGTATTTTTGAATGAGGGTAATAAAATAAGTACACTAAGTAAAGTAGGTTGCCCTCCATAATATGGTGAGCCTTATCTAATCAGTTGAAGACCTGAATAGAACAAAGAGCTGGCCCTCCTCTGAGTAAGAGAGAATTCTCCAGCCTGACTGCCTTTGAACTAAGACATCAGCTCTTCCTGAATCTACAGCAGGCTGTCAGCCCTTCGACTTCACTGGGACTCGAGCTCTGAAGATTTGGGACTTGCTAGCCTCCCTAATCTTGGAAGTCAATTTAAAAATTAAATTATATATATATATACACACACTAGTATATGCACATCCTGTTTCTTTGGAGAGCCCTGACTAATACAATTGTTATAGAGTACTTTATTTCTAATAATAATTTTGCCCTAACATCAGTTTTGCCTAATATTGATGGTGCTACACCAACTTTCATTTGGCTTTTTTCCTGTTCTTTACTGTCAAAATTTTTGGGTCATATTAAATGGTGTTGCTTTCTGTAAAGCTCTTATAGCTAGATTTTATTTATTATCCAATCTGAAAATCTGAATCTTTTAATGTGTGAATATAGTCCATTTACATTTATTGTTAAACTGGTACATATTTGGAAAAACTTACATCACACTATTTTTTTGGCTTCCTTTTCCTTCTTTTCCTGTGTTCTCTTAGATTTAGCTCATCTATCTTCTTTTCCCCACACTTGTTTGGGTGTTGTGATAATAACAGTTAATGATTGATAATAGTCTGTTGTGTTCTAAGAACTTCATAATTTGTATAGCCTTCTCTGCAATACTATAAGGTGTTTGTGATTAAGTAACCTGGTTTAATGTTGCATGGATCATAAAGACTGATTGAGAGGCTATATTCTAATAACCTTGTAATACTAATTCACAAGTTAAATGTTATATTTCCAATTCTTTAGTGATTGGCTTATATTTTTACAAGCAAGTTTTTTACTTAATAAAGTCAAAATTTAATAAAAATGTATGTGTTTCTGCTAAACAATCCAAGGGTTATAAAAAGCTTTTTCACTGATCTCCCCTTTTTCTTTTTCCAAGTATTGCTATCTACTAATTTTTTTACATCTTCTTTTTAACCACCACTTTCCAAGTCCATCATTGTTATTTACATTAAATGCTCATTTAGATATCCTCACTTCTTTACTCATTACTTCCTGCATGCCACTCCTTACTTCTTAGGTCAATTTACCATTTCACAGCAGTTCTAATGAGTGTCTGTAAATGACAACATGTTGGTGGTTGTTTGTATGCAAATGACCTTATTTTCTGTTCACCTTCACAAGATTATTTGAAAGCATATAGATTTTTGCATTTTTATTTTCCCTCAGTGTTTCAATGTGTCATTTAATTGTCCTGGCAGCTATGGTGTTAAGAAATGTTCTCTTAGCAATTGTGTTTGTTTTACCGATAATCTTTACAGAAGAACTTTTATGGCTACCAGAGCTGCCTATTTTATAAAATCATGTTTTTAAGAATAGATTCAGATTGACAAAAAGTTAAAAAGCTAGTGCAAAGTTCTGTTTTCCTTGTTGTCATATCTTCCATTAAGCTTGGTACATTTGTCACAGCTAGAATCCATTACCAAACGTACAAACTCAACTCCACAGTAACTGAACTCCACATCTTATTTGGATTTCACTAGCTAGTGTTTCCTAACGATCCTTTTTTTGTTCCAGGATACCATCCGGGAGACTACATTGCACTGAAGCATCGTGGATCTTTAGGCTCCTCCTGGTTATTCAGTGCCTCACATCCCCCTTGTTGTTGATGTCCCTGACAATTTTGAGGAGGCCTGGTCAGATGTTTTGAAGGATGTCCCTCAACTGGGCTTTTCTAATGTTTTTCTCATGATGATTTTCTCCTTTGGAGAAGGGAAGTGCCACTTACATCCCATCAGATCAAGGGCCTTTATGTCAGCCTCTCTTGTTATTAATGACCTTAACCTTGACCATGCGTCCACAGAGGTGCCAGCCAGATTTTCCCCACTGTTGGGTTACTTCCCTTGCCTATACCACTCCCGGGAAGCCAGTCACTAAGTGCTACCTGCACTCAAGTTGGGAGAGGGAGAATTAAGCTTATTCCTAGGTTTTAATATTATACTAATTATTTTATTATGGTTTCTATTTTTTAATCTATAATCAACTTAAAACTTCAATATATTTCGTATTTGCTCACGGGGCTGCAAGATTTCTGATTCTTGAGATTTCCTAATTCTCATAATCAAATCTGTTCACTCTCCCTCATCCCGCTTCCTTTCCTCATGTGTTTTAAAATGTTTCATTGTGACTTCACCTTGCAAGGGACTAATTTGTTTTCTCACTGTCCTGTTTGCTTTCAGATTTTGTTTTGTTTTTCTGCTCATGCTCGGCCCCAAAGGGTTTCTATGGTCCCAGCCACACATTTATGGTCACTTCTTCGTTCAGAGTTCCCTCCATGTTCATGCAAAGCCAAATGCCACTTGAGAGTTTCATTTCTCCTGGGTGATCGCCCTTTCTGTTCAAGGTCCCAGCAGGTGGCAAGCTTCCTTGCTGCTACCCAGTGCCAGGAGATCAAGCTTTCCTTGTCTATTTCACTCAGTGGGCAAGGGAAGACCGGCTGTCCCCTCGTGTCCCCTCACCATGTTCAGGAAGAGCCGTGAACCTTTCCTGCTGTAGTACCTCCTGATCCCTTTGTATTCCTGAGTTTCATGGTGCCTCGCACACAGGTGCTCAGGAACACGATTTATTTTGCAATGATCTCAGCAGAGTGTTGAAATGAAGGCAAAGTAAAACCTGTTCACGCTGCTCTGTCCCTTCAAACTCAGGAAGGTGGCCTCTGCTGACAGTGAGCCTCCATGGTGGCCAGGTCCCTGGCATTGCTGGACATATGGGCAATTGAAGGCAGCACTGGGAGGGCCAGCCCTGGGCCTCACATCTCTTCTCTGGCGCTTCTGCTGAAGGCTGGTCACACACTGGCTGAGTGCCCGTTGACAAAGCCTCTGCACTTTGTCCTCATTGATCTCCCATCACTCATTAGTAAGTGACCGTGCTAGACATGGCCCTTGGGCATTTTCCAATGTGAAGCCACTTAGCATTGAGATGGCAGCATCTCCTTCGGCCTTTCTATAAGCCTTTATCAAACCCACTTAAAACCTACCGGAATCATGCCCACTCTCCAGAGAGGCTCAACTTTGACCTCTGACCTCTCCATGATGATAGGAACTACCATACCATTTAGCATTCATTTTTTCCTATGGTAGGTAAGTCTCACATGAATATACTAAATATACAGAAGGTTGGTGATTTTTTGACAACTTAAGAGCAGAGGTGTCTTATATTATTATTCTGTCATCAATATTCTATAGTCCAATGTAAACAATCCCATCTTCTAGTCGTAATTTAAATTTTAGCGGGAAAGGTCCCTGAGAGTTGAATGTATGCAGACCTTATGTTTTAGAAGTAAACATTTGAGAAATTAAAATGTGTGTACAGGTGGTTTCATCTATCACCCGGTGCTGTCCCCGTGAGGGGTGCTCATCGGCTGAGGCAGGAGCCAGGCAGGTCAGGGAGGAGGTCTCCCCAAACCCACCTCCTAGCCGTACATGGTGTGTGATTTTCTTAAAGTAAACTGTTTTTATTTGTTTCTCAGTCACAAAACATTGATCACTTCTTTGGAAGAAAATGCACATCTATCTCAGGATGGAGATGGTCTAGCATCCACCCAAAGGTCAAAATCATTGACTGATGGCTTCAGAATAAAGTGGCAGTCCCGGAGAGAGTGAGGGGGAGGTGACAGGAAGGCACAGGATACGGCGTCATGGGCTCATTTGTTAGTGCTCTGCTCTGACGTGGGCTTGTAGCCCTTCTTGCCACGTAGGGAGGTGCACTCATTGCTCCCCATCAAGGAGCTACTGAGGACCAGAGGAATTTTCCAGCCGTGGGGACATGAGTGCAGTCCATTCTGAATGCACCTCACAGGCAGGCAGGCAGGCAGGCAGGGGCCTGGCTCTGCTGAACCTGCCACCGGGAGGTGGGGAGCTGTGTGAAAACGTGTCATTCTGTTCTTGTTTACATCATCTGCAGTACAGAAAGAATGGACAGTGAGCTGAAACTTGCACTGTGTTTCAAGATAGAAAATCGTCATTAATGATGACAGAAGAAAAGTCTCATTTGCTGTTTTCTTAAACAATGTAATAAATTACTGTAAAATAATGTAAAAGTGTTCCAGAGGAGAATAATATAGATTAAATATAAAAACTTTCAAAAATTAAATAACACAGAAGATTTGAACCTTCTGAATGTATAATATTATCACATTGTATTTCCTTTTAATATCTTTCCATGGGCCGAAACCGGTTTGGCTCAGTGGATAGAGCGTCAGCCTGTGGACTGAAGGGTCCCAGGTTCGATTCCAGTCAAGGGCATGTACCTTGGTTGCGGGCACATCCCCAGTAGGGGGTGTGCAGGAGGCGGCTGATCGATGTTTCTCTCTCATCGATGTTTATAACTCTCTATCCTTCTCTCCCTTCCTCTCTGTAAAAAATCAATAAAATATATTTAAAAAAATATATCTTTCCATGGTTAACCCCCCATGCACTCAGAAATACACTTTGGTTTAATTATACAGAACATAAGCCAAACTTCTACTTTCTAGTGTTTTTACTGACATATCATTTAACCTCATTTACTACATTCACATCAGTAACTCATTTCACACAGGGACAGTCACACAGACACACACACAGACACACACAATAGGATTTTAAATATGTGTTAATTCTTAAGCTATGACACAACAGGAAAATGTATCCTCTTCATTCCTTGTTTCCAGAATATGTGGAAATGAGTGAAATGATGCCTGTGAAAATCAGAAGTCCTCAGAGGTTGGAACAATGAGAATGTATGTTATTTTTTACTGTTATGGAGAGATGCCACAAACTTAATGCATGCAAACGGAATGTATAAATATTTGCGCACACATACACTCTTCCCTTTATGAGAGTTCATAAAACTCAAACGGCATTCATTGATTTTGGTCTTATTGTAAAGAAAAAAAAAGCAATAAAGTGTACACAGTACATAAAAAAACACTTAAAAACTCTCCCCTAACCAATAAAAATATGCTTAACTAGCTAGGACATTGCCATCCTGTTGAAGATTTGTGTATTCACAACATCTGACACCCCACTTTCCTTCTAAAAAAAGGGGGGCATTTTTTTGCTTCCAGAAACTATGTCCCTTACAGACACCAAGATTTTCTTTAATGGCAAAAGAAATGCAAAACAGTGCCCCTAAAAGGCACTGGGATTTCATAATGGTAGCTAGTTGTCTAAACACACCACTGCAAGTCCGTGGCAAATTGAGATTAAGATTCAAAGTCCCTCATTTTCAGCTGTGAAGATCATCACATCAGGTTGACATTGTGTGGGAACATCCTTTATGAGAAACACAATTTGTTTCCTGCTTTTACTTGCCCTCATAGCATTTTCTGACTTTCGGTAGCAATGTGGCATATTGAAAAGAATTAGTTACTATGACTTGCTCCTCCGAGGGTCAGTTTCTTCCCCTGTCAGCCGGGCCGCTGCTTCATGGAGTCCTGAGCCACACTGATTCCAGGGGCAGATGTCTCTCATGCTGGCATTCTATAGGCCTTCAAACATCAGCACTCTTCTCTCTTTAGGGGTAATTTTAAAATTTCAAAATCTGTTACCAGATGTATTTTACTTAATTCCTGAGTGTGTAAATTAAACATTGTATTAATGAAAAATGCATGAGAAAATGTGTTAGATGTAACTTTCAGAGTAATATTCTCATTCCCTGATAGTGGGATAGAGGTACAATTCCCTAAGTACAATTATTTAATCTTCTAAGGCATTAACTTTCAGGTATGTACTCAGTATGTCCTCTGCCAGGATTCTTTCATTATTGGAATCCTACAGCCACACACACACACACACATACACACACAGACACACATACACACACACACGTGCACACGCACAAGCACACTTATTAATTGTTCTCCTAATGAGTAGAGGGCATGCCACACGTGGGTAATACAGCTCAGAGCTCCTGGTTCAATACTGTTGCTCAGTTGCCTCCTTTCATAACCAGAGAAGAACCGAGTCATGAGGGTAATCCAGAACCACAGAGATCTTCCTGATGGACTGATTTGGTCTTGTGAAAGCTTTGGTGAAAAAGTTACCTTACTTGAAAATATTTCCTTATTAATAGAAATAATTCACAAAGAGACATAATTAGTGTCTCTTCATATTGTGTATATAGGTTAAAGGTAATATGCTTTAGAAACGAGGAAGGCTATTTGTTTTTTATAGCCCTTCCCATACCAACAGACATTAAAATAAAAACGTGTCTTCTTGATGAACATGTTTTTTATTTTTTTATTTTTATTTTTTTTAAAAATATATTTTATTGATATTTTACAGAGTGGAAGGGAGAGGGATAGAGAGCTAGAAACATCGATCAGCTGCCTCCTGCACACCTCCCACCGGGGATGTGCCCGCAACCAAGGTACATGCCCTTGACCGGAATCGAACCCGGGACCCTTCAGTCCGCAGGCCGACGCTCTATCCACTGAGCCAAACCGGTTTTGGCAGATGAACATGTTTTTTAAAAGCATGTGTACACTTGGGCTTGCTATGTTTATATCACTTTATTTCTGTTGATCCTATTTTATAGTAATTTATTTCTATTTGCTCCAAGAAACTCCAATATCAAATGTCCAACAAATTATCCTGAGAGGAAACTAGATATTTATAATGTATTTTAAACAGTTGTTATATTACCCACATTGGCTTATCTCCTCTGAAATTTGCTCATCCTGCTTCTGAATGCTAATTATGGTTTCTGGCTTTTTATTTGTATTGTTTAATCTTATATCTGCACATGAATTACTACCCTGCAGCCCAATGTAGCTTATTGTAAGCTCCCTTTAATATTTGTACCTATGGAAAGGGGAGTGACTTCGCAGGTGGCTGGCACGTCGCTGCCAGCTTCCCAGCACGGAGAAAATGCATTCTGCAGAGCCTTCGATGCGGCAGGTATCAGCATATTGCATGGGAAGCTCTCTTGCTAACTGCAAGACAGCTGTAGTCAGGATGGGCAAATGTGGGTAAAAATATGTAGGTGCTGTCAACAGATGTGTTTCTTGAGCTAACAAGATAAAATTCTACATATTACAGTGTAGGAACCCTGGCTTATATACTGTTATCCTGAAATATACATCATCTACAGACACATTTATCACCTATTCCAATGAGGAGATTATGTACATGGAGTTAAGAATAACAATGAATGAAAAGTAACTGTGCTTTGCAGAATAAACTGACAATTTCATTCTCCAAAGTCTATTGAGAGGAGACTTCCCTACCTCATGGTAGTGGCTAGAGATATTTGTCTATTTCGAACAACCAATCTCGTAGGAGCCTGAAAGGACGTGTTTTTTTTTTATCCCTCTCCCTGTTATAAAAGCATATTTTCTGTAAACAGAAGGGTGGAATTGCGCTTATAGAAATCAGAACAGATGGTGCAATAAGAATTTGTCAGCATCCTCCCAATACGACGACGATTATGGGAGTTTTCAGGGCTAATCTATGATCCTCTGCCTTCTAAAAGCATGTGAAAGATCTCCATGGTGGCATTTAGCAGGGAGTTTTTGTAAAACTAATTGTTATTTTATTTAAGACCGAAAAATCCCTTTATTGGTAGGAGGACGTATTAGTTTTTATCTAGCTCTATATATTATCTATATTTGGATTGCATAGCCTCCAAGATGGAGTAAGTAAACCTAATTTAAGGCTCCTTAAATTAAACTAACATTTTGTCACAAATTTTCTCTTTGTGTTTCCTTTCGTACATTTCCCCCTCTATTTGTCATCTTCCACAACCACCTGAATGGATAGCTTTAAATAATTCTACTGTAATCATAACCCACCTCCCACTCACTCCCCAAAATACCACCAACACATTATTTGGGGGAGAAATATCAGCTTTGTATATAGTGAACACTTCATTTCCAAAAGTTTTTTCTCCATTTGGATTTACCAAGGTCATTGCTAATTTAAAATACCTCACAACTTTCTGGCACTGAACTATGGGCATTTGGTTGGCAGTTTTGTTTAAATAACTCATAACAACCATGAACCAGCATTTTTCAGCAAAAGAAATAAAAAGACTCCATTACCCCCTTAGCCAAAATATGAGCTTGTTGAGTAGCTGCTACCAATCATTTTGCTGAAGTGCAGCATTTTAGGATCCTTGGAGCTATTTATTATAGATGAAATTTTTTTTATCTCTAGGTAAGTCAAATTTTCTTTATTTTATCTTAGAAAGATGACAACACTAAACTCAAATATTTAAGCAACCTCAGACACTCAATAATTAACAAAAGCAAACTCTAGAGGCAGCCTTAGGGTGTAGGTTTGATACACTCACTTCTTCGCATGTTTGAGTTCCAATGTAACAACTCCAAAGCAAGATAGCATTTTCATTGTATTAACGTGACCATTGCTAGATTCTTGAAGACAAATACAACAAAGGCCTTTCGGTATCACTGGTCATCAGTATCATAACTCATGGAAATGCTCAACAGAAGAAAAAGTATTTATCCAGAATGCCAGATAGGTTATTGGTTTGATGGGATTTTAAAATTTAAGTGCTTTTTTTTTTCCCTTCCAAAGTCATTTGCCCCTCAAGTAGTCATTTGAACAGAGGGTAATGAGGAGAGATCCTTCACAAACCATAAATCAGATGCTTGACTTCGTGGATTCTCATCATCATGACGATTGCATTCACATTAGTTTATTTGAAAGTATCCAGCACAGTAAATTATATGGTTGCTCTTCTCTTTCCTCATTTTTACTTTCCTCTTGGCTACCTCTGGTAATTTTTCATTCATATGACTATATACTCAGCGCATTCTGCATTTATAAAAATCCCTAAATACATACAGGCTGCACACACGCAAGATTATCATTCTTAGTGAGGCTCTGATCTGACCTGGAATGAGTGTTAAGGCAGCTCAGTGGGTCTTTCTCCCCACTTTGGTCCACACAGCGACATTTATCCATTCTACCATTAATACCTAAGATGTCTCCTCATGTTTGTCACAAACACACTCATACTCGCAGGGGTGGGCAAACTTTTTGACTCGAGGGCCACAATGGGTTCTTAAACTGGACCGGAGGGCCGGAACAAAAGCATGGATGGAGTGTTTGTGTGAACTAATATAAATTCAAAGTAAAGGAGCAGAGGGGAGAGCAAGAGAACCGGATAGAACAGCCGGATCCGGCCCGCGGGCCGTAGTTTACCCATGGCTGCTCTACAGTCATCATCTAAAATAGGCTAACTTCCACAAACAATCAAGAAAGTAGAAGACTTCTATGGAAGTCAATTAAGTGTAATGGTGGATGTTTTTAGTATTTCACAGCTGTCCTCATTAGGGCTATAGGTTCATGATGCAATGCGGGTTGAATCTCACCAAGTGATAAATTAGGATTCTTTCTACCCCCTTGTCCCTGAAGCTATTTGTTTTTCTTTTAAAAGCTCTCTATAATGTTTCCTTAATGTGGGTGGTAAAATAAATAAACCTTTCGGTTCAAATGTAAGCGTCAACATGGAATCCACTAATTTGCTGATTGTTGAGGAGAAGTAAGCAGTCGATACACTTCAGATGTGATGGATGCACAAATACAGTTCCACCAAATCTCAAGCATACTGTGGGAACTCGAAGTGAGTTCTTTGATGAGTAAATGTATATGATATATGATCTTAAGTGATGAGGTCATAAGATTTTCGTAACAAATATACCACATTTTCAAATGACAAAATGGATATCACTCTATTTAGGGGCATCAGTTGAAGAAACTATAGATGGATTCATTTTCAGGGATTCCTTCAAAGCCTACATCAGGTCTTCTGGACTCTTCTCAGTCGTGAAACAGTTTGTCCCTCTAAAAATATATTGAATTCTTGTCTAATGTCTGTGTGATCCACCATGTCAGCACAACAAAACAGATCAAAATCAGTTTAATAGAAAGTGCACTCTAAAGCAAACTCAATGGCGAACATGTTCACCACAATTTTCCATTTTCTATAACACAGAAGTTCACACCAGACCTTCTTCCAAATACATTGATATATCGTTATACTTTGGAAGATATATCGAGTATACCAGAAACATAGTGGAAACAGATGAATATTTTCTCTGCAAAGTGCTGTAGGTACGTCATACAACTGCTGGTTCATACTTCTCTCAAGCACTTGTCACTTACTGGGTCATACTGTGATATTTTTATTGTAATTCTTATGCTTGTCTTATTTCCTTTGTTATGTCATAAAGAGCTGGAGGACAGGAACAACGTCTTCTTCATAATTATAACTGTCTCTATGTTCAACATAATTCTATATACCTAGTGTCCCATAAATGTGTACTGATTAAATAAAATATGATTTGAGAAAGGGGTTTGGGGGCCAAATATTGGGTTGTGACTATCTCACTGCAGACTCAGCTCTGAGTCTAAGTTCTCTTGCCCCTTGGCTCACTTCTGGTTCCTCTTTTCTTCATAAAGCATTATTTATCCAGCTCCCTCCGAAAGATCAGAACAAATGTCAAGACTTTGCTTTTCCTGTTCATCACTCAAAGTGGTTGGCACAATCTTCACAGAAACTTTCCTTATGTTCAAGTTTTCTTTCAGAATGTGAGCATCTGTCTGTTGGTCTAAATTTAACTCTTCAGCCATCATTCTCACAGATAATCACGGATTTGAATCAGCCAAATCTGTGACCTTTTCAGCATTTCCTCTGGTCCTCTACGTGATAGCATGGCCAGCCGCCTCAGGTGCCTCCTTCATCAAAGAAGTGGGGTGGTCCCAGGAGAGGGCTCATGTGGCCTTAGAGCCAGACAGACTGGCTCTGCCTTGAGGTCCACCATTTCTTAGCTGTGGAACTAAGGGCAAATTCTTTGCCTCTTTGAGTATACAGTGCAAATACTAAAATCTATCTTGTAATTTAATCAAAAGATTAAATGGAGTAGCAAACACAATGTTCCTGACAAGAGGAGGTGTCCCATAAACCTTAGTAATTGGTATCATAACATCCTACCTGGTCAACTATAAGGAACAACAAAACGGCCAGGAAGATTGAATACCCAGGAGAGCCGGGGGGTGGGGGCGGGGAGGGGACAGGGAGATAGACAATGTGTGATCTATTTAACGATGTGATATTTTAATTGCTATCTATCTTCCCAGGACAGCAATGGAAAGAAACAATCATAGGATGTGACATCTATATGTTTGCTCAGTTTCTGCAAAGTAATTAATGTTTTGATCAGGTTCAAAAAATCTTAATTAGGCCTATGAGTTCTTAGGGGATAGATCCGTTTTTCAAGTGGTCCATTTAGAAGACTAGGTATCAGTGTTGTCTCTGTTGGCTGGCTCCCTGTGATACACACATGTTGAGTGGACCTGATTCTAAGTCCACACCAGCCTCCCATGACCCTTGGCACTGTCTCCTGGAGGCATGTGATTCGGGGTGGCGACATTTACTTTTTTGCCTTCCTATAAGGAAATACTTCTGCATCCATGTGTTTTACTGCTGGGTTCTTGGTTTTGTCCACATGCATGTGGTAAAAATAAAGCAAAACCTAACAAGCTTTTGAGTTAAGATTAGAAATTGTTTCTATGCAGATCCATAGAGGTTTGCAGATAAATTCACTTTTTTTTCACTTTTCTTTTCTCATGCTTTTAATTTGCAACTGGTTCAAGAAATTTGTTCCCAATGAGACCCTAACTTTAGTCCATGTAGGTCTCCAAGGGAACTGGGTAGCCCTGGGGAACTCTGAACAGTGACATTCCAATCTTCTGGTTCTTCATCAATAAAATAGGAATAACAACCCCCATGCTACATATGACAGTGACTTGCCATTGGTAATTTAACAGGTTGTAAACTCACTTCAATTTGGGGTGATCTGTTTGGATTTAATAAAGTCTACAGTAATGCCCCTAAAAAATTCTATATAACACCTTCCTATGTGTCAGTCTTTGATAAAAATGGGCGGCCCTACCACTTGGTAAAATGCTGGAGCTTGTGTTATGCAAAGAGAACAATCAGAAACTTCATAAATTGTCCATTTGTTTACATTGCAACTAAAGATGGTCAGTGTTTTGTTTAAATTGGTCCATGTGCATTGATTCAGATGAAAAGTATTTGTAGGTGTAAAGAAAGCTGAGCTTCCCAGTGTGAATGTGAGGACTGTGTAAGTTGAACAATGTTCTGAACAGCCTATGTGACTGTCTGGAAGGTCCCCCTAAAGCCAACATCATGGCAGCCATCTGAGCAATTGTAATTTCATCTCCTTGGATGACAATAAATCTTGCACGGCTTTCTAACTCCATCACATCAGGTCTTCAAGCAACTCTAAAGGAACACTGATAACGTGGGTGTCTTGCTGTCCAGCAGACGGACAGCCTAGCGCTTGTCACTGATACATGCAGCAAATACCTGGCATCATTATTTCATATTTATCCTGGTATTGTTATCTAAATCCCTAATAGTGTTCAGCATTTATGAGTAATGATTTCTTTCTCCAGATCTTTTTATAAACATGGGTGATGAATCCTAGTTGCCCTCTGTGATTGGATGTGTGGGAGGTCTCTGAGTTATATATAGAGAGAGGCAGATTAATCCCCGCTATTTTGACTTTGCTAATCCAGAGGATTTGGCCCTTGAGGCAAGTTCAAGTTTCCTCCTAAGTCTACGAAAGAAAAGGTGCACAAGTTCAACACCACTTTCTTCGTTTTCTAAAGGGTGTATTTGTTACCTGACTGTGAGCTGAATCCCAGACTTAAAGTCTTGAGATACATCCCAGGCATCAGAATCCAGCCATCTCCCATTGCACATGCTTCAAGATGGGCCTGGTGATGCATATTCCCCAAATGGCATCAAGGTGTAGAGCTTCTCGGGGACCCAGTTCCTGTGGTCCTTGGGCCTGTGGGCCTGTGGGCTCCTCGCCTGCTGCTGTAGGGACCACCAAAGGATCCTGTCACCTGGACTCAGAGCCATGGGGACCACAGGCTGTTCTGTGGGCAGTTGGAGGGTCATGATGTGGGGTGAAAGTCTGAAGTAATGTTTCCATCAGTGTTAAAGGGTGTCCCTCCAACAAAAAAGTGCTTCCTGGAACCTCCCTTGTTATGATCCCAACAGCAGGGAGGCTCTCCCTTCAAAAAACATGTGCGGCAACCCCAGCTGCGACTACCTGGCTCCCTGGTTCCTTATGCAGTTACTGTAAGAGGAAATTGAGGCTGTGCTGGGAGAGACAGAGAGAAAATGCAAGGGAGGCAGCGAAGGATGAAGCTTTAGGTAAGTACCTGTGAGGTTCATTGTCTCCCTTAGACATTCCAGCTTTTCCAGAGGACAGGTTCTCTGAGATTTAATAATATCCCTTTCCCTACGTCTCTCTGAATCACCTTTAATGTAGCCTCAGTCTGGGATTCCAGGGAAACGTCCTTGCAAAGCCTCCTTCTGTCTCAGGAAACAAGCCTCACAGAGTTGGAGTTGGTCCCCAGACCAGCCCTTGCCAGGAAGTCTCTGATTTGGAAACAAGCCATGGCAGGTGCATGTCTACAGGATGGGAGCCGTCATGCTTCCGGCGCCCAGGTACACAGTGACCTGAGGGACAAGGGTGCTGGACATCTGAGGTTTTGTTTAACTCTGGACATCTGTGCTTCCCCATGTCCTTCTCCCTCCAGGTATCCAAACTGAGGGGCTTTGCGGAGCGGCTGTCCTCAAAGCCTCACTTCTCTCTCAGCCCAAATCCTGGTTCAGACATTTCTCCAGCGGCTCCTGCTCCTCTCTCTGAGGACTCCTCCCCTTAGGTAACCAGAGAAACTAGTTTCCATAGTAACGTAGACAGGTTCACTCCGCCCACCCCCTGGCAAGATCTCCTGCCAGGACTGGGCAGGCTGCTGGGAAAAGGAGGCCAGGCCCAGGGCCAAGTAGATCCCTGCTCTCCAGGCCTCTCTGCCCTTCATTGCCGTCTCCCACCCTTTCTGTCACCTCTGCCCCTCTCGTCCTGTGGAAATGAAAGCAGAGACCCTGTTCTCACAGGAGCATTTTAGGTGGTAAGCAGGTAATTTAATTGTCTGCACGAAGCCTGGCTGCAGTATAGGATCCGGGACTCCATGCAGGTAGACAGACTGCACTTGAACTACTGTCTCCTGCAGAGGCTGCTAACTCGCTGGCGGCAGCAGCGTGGATGGATGTGGCTTGGACGGGGGCCTGGCTCCAAGGAATGCTCCCGCTGGCCAGGCATTTACAGCCAAGCCAGCCAGATTTTTAAAAGGGACTGTCCCACCCTCCCGTCTGTTGGAATCTCTACTTCTCACCATGCTCGAGCGGGCCGGGATCATGAGCTCCACATATTCAATGCAGACTCTAAATGTTTCTAACAACAAATTTGGCAATGCCGTATGGCCTAACTGGCCTGCCCAGCTTGTGTTGACAGCCCCAGATCTCACACAGAATTGCATGGCATCCCCTGCTGACGCCTGCCAGGAGCCAAGCAGGGCTCCAGGCGCAGCTTTTCTCATTGTTACTCCTTAGGCATCAGAGCAGATTTTGTGGGATCACAGGCAGGCACCCCAGAGGGCACCCTTGGTCTGTGTCTGCATTCCCTGACTGCGTGTAGGTAACTGTTCCTCATCCTCCCCTAAGGACATAGGCATTGTGAGAATGGCAAAGGCAGGATGCATGTGCCTCCTTCTACTGCGAGAAAGGATGCTACTCTTGGGAGGAGAGATGGACCCCAAACACCCACTTTACTTGCTGCATTTCTCAGTGACTCAGTTTCTTTTCTTCCTAGGAAACATTTCTGATCAATTTCTAAAACCTTCTAAGCAACCGTGTGTCCCTCACCAATCAACTCTGGAACCTCTGTCTGCAGACCTGCTTGTTGGTCACACTTCCTGAAAGAATTCTTTCTTCAGTAAGGCAGGTGCTTATGTAAAATTATTCCTCATATTGTCTTCACAAAATAAAAAATTGGTCAACTAACAAAGTAACAAAATTCCATATTTCCTGAACCTAAAGAGAATGTAAAGAAATTAATCAACATGAAATAGTTTTTCCTGGACAGTGAATGACCAAGAAATCACCCAGCATTTTGTTAAGATAACTGATTCGGGAAATTCAGAGCAAAGCAGATGATTCTACAATACAGAGGAGTCTCCTAGTTCTTTTAGAAGACCAAAAAAAAATTCCTATGACGCTAAAGTGTGCATCCAACAATCACCTGTGTTTCAGCTGGCTGGGAGGGAGGACCCCACATCGCATCAGCTTACTAAGGGTTTTGAACTAAAATAATCTCGTTGATCTTCTCCAGCTCTGACACTGGATGCTAGTATGTTTTCTGACATTTCGCAAAGTGTTTGGAAAAACAACATCAGCTGTCACAGGTAATAAGGGCTTTTTTTCCACCCTAGAAATGTTCCTAGAAAAGTAATGGTTTTATCTACAGCAGGATTTGGGGGACATAGGTGAGTAAAGAGAAAGGAAAACCTAGTGCTGAGGCCTCGCCCATTCTGGGGTCAGCCTTCCTTGTTCTCACTCCCAGAGCTTCGGGAGGGGTGACTGAGAGACAGCTGGGCCATAAGCAGGAAGACAGAACTTCTCATGCAGCGTGGACTCCGCTGTTAGAGAACCTGGATCCGCATCTTAGATTGGCCATGCTCTAGGGCAAGTCTACCTATTTCCCAATACCCCCATTTCTTTCGTTTATTTGTTCATTTATTTATTTATCCCGTGCTAAGGACTAACTGGATTTGATGCAGTCTATATCTCAAATGCTAATCTCATCTAAAAACACCCTCACAGACACACTCAGAATAAGAGCTGATGGAATAGCTGGGCATCCTGTGGCCCAATCAAGTCAACCAAAATCAGCCCTCACACTGGCCTATTGCTAGACGAAGTCTTCATTCCTAAATGGTCCACTCTCCCAATTGCTGGTGTACCAGGACTCTTATATACAGAAACATTATCTTGCACATTTATATTTTAAAGAAATACATTTGCACTTTAAGCAGCTATATTGTTTTTTAATATTATAGCATTCCCCTGAGAGTAGCAACTATTTTTTCCTTTGGTATTTAAGCATGTTATTGGTCTGCTAGACAACTTGTCCCTGAGGCTTATAGATCATTTGACTTGCTGAGATTTAAATTTTATTTAAATTTTGACTCTAGCCATTATTTCCCAACCAACTTAAGGGTTATAGGCTCTGTGTTTGACCCTAATATTCCAACCTGTGAACTCGTTTCCTTAGTGTGAAATTACATTATGTAAGAGGCTCCCCTTTGTCCATTATCTGGGCATTTCAGTGACAGAGCTCTCAGAGAGGCACAGTACTGTAAATCAGGAGGGGCCAGGAGGTGCAAGGGGAGAGAAGAATCATTTTAAGGCCACTGTGGTAATTTCTCCTCTCCCTAATGCCGTGGAAAGAGCACTGTGAAGAATGGGCATGAGGTGTTCCTTCCTGGCAACTTGTCAAAGGAGGAATATTTTATGCAAATGGAAATATTCTATTCCGAGAAATAATAGATCTATAGTGCTTTCATTCTTGTGTTTAACTGGACAAGGTTTACCTTTAAAAGATAGGTCGGCCCTTACCAGCCCTACTTGTTGAATAAAGAAGGAATACCGAGAACATATTAATTGTGTGACATTAAGCTAATAGCAGGTAACCCACACACCACACTTGAGAGAGGTCACTGATAAAAATTGGTTAAAGAATAATTGAGTGGGCTGAATTACTTAATAGGTATTGAAAATGATAAAATAAAGTCAGTAGAGAAGGATAAGAAAAGACAGGCACTGATGAGATGCTGAAATAGTGACCTTTGGTGATCAGCTTTGTGTTCTACCAGGAGAAATGAAATCGTAAGTGAGAATGTTTTAATTGGTTGCTCCCACTTTGATTCTGAAAGACTTACCAAAACCAAGGAATTTAGAAGTAACATGCGAAAAGAAATTTCATTATCTGGCCGTTTTGTCTTCGCTTTCCCCCATCTCTGTACCTTTATGAAATTATACAAAGTATGCGGCATTGTGGTAAGATTGGGACAGTCCCCTTTGGCAGATTCTTGGACAAGTCCTGAGGGCTGTGGGAGTAATGGTATCCCCAGTGTTGAATCTTGTAACACGAGGTCACAAGAACCACACAGGGCATGTCATGCCTTGCTTTTAAGCACTCCACCCGGGAGACCTCAGGAATTCAGTATCAGGTAGCAAAATGTGTATTATGTGTGAGGCATTGTGATAAAGTTATAAAACATAGGGCACAATCTTTGCTTTTTCTGTTAGCTTTCAGCTGAGCAGGGAAGTCAAACAATAAACAGCTTTCTTATAATGTGGGGGATGCCAGACAGAGGGTGATATAGGAGCATTCACCAAAAAAGTGAATACATTATACTTAGATTCTGAAAGCTCTCCATGTTGTATTTCTTCTCTTCTTAACAGCTCAGTATTAACATCTAGTCATTTTTAGGTACATTGATTAATGGCCCCCCAAAGTGCCCTAAGTGCATCTGGTCCAGATCCTCCAGGAACTCATGGCTGGAAAGGCTATGTGAATGATGTAACCACAGAGCGAGTCTCTGCTGAAGTCTGCTGATGCAGTTGGATGGGCACACTTTACTTCAAAAAACAGGCATGGATTCTTTGTACCACCCTATTTCTGTTTTCTTGAATAAAAAACAAAAGATTAATTTATGTTAAAAGAAAATGCTTTCATAGTTATCAGTATGTTTTTCTCCTTCCTAAGCTGTATCAAACATATGTTAATTTCTATAATTTATATTTTTGTCTTTATTTTGTGCATTTCTATCAAATGATATCTCTAAAAAGGTCTATTTTACAGTAATTTTAATAATATTATTGAAAGAAAAATGATTATAAAAACTATCATTAATTCCCTGCCAAACAGCATGGGTAAATTTAGAAATACATACTTATGAATCAAGGAAAATCTTCCATATGTATGCATTGTGCTAGGTACTGCATATGCTATTGAATAGGAATGAAACAAGATTATTCTGAATTTGGAAAAAAAAAGGAGGAAACTTTGCTGTTTCTGGGGAAAACATCCTCCATGAAGCTAAGTCATACTTATGGCAAAAAAATAATGGCAACATTGAATTTTGCTCAGAGTGCCATGTTCTCACATGGCATGGTAGATATGATTTGACCTTCCCTCAATGTTACCCATCAAAAACCTACCTGTTCTTCAAAGCCATTGATCGATGGGCTGTTTTCCTCTCCCTAGGACTAATCTATGCACCCTCCATGGTGCTTTTTCAGTCCTATCCTGTTAATGAAATTCCTTATGTGGTGGGCTCCCTTGTGGGATATGACCTGCCTGGTAGGCAGGATATGTTGTATTTTCATCTCTGTGTCCCCTAGAGCATGTGACACTGGATCTCATACAGTATAGTTGTTCAATAAATGTTTTACTTCTTACCATTTCAAGTAGCTCCAGGGGAACTTGGATGATATAAATTCTTATGTCTTATATGCATATGGTAAAAAATGAGTAGAAGACTACACTCAACATGCTGTGTGCCATAGAAAGGTCAGGTGATGCTGTTTAGTCATCACTGTGTTAGGGCAACTGTCAGTACTTCAGAATTAAAGGTGATCATGATCTTGATAATTTTGAGGTTTTTTTTCCCATTATACAAGTGCAAGCACATCCACAGAGCAAAACTAGAATTGCATTAAAATCATGAGGAATGTGTGTGTACACTGTGCAGTTATAACTTTGAACGATTGGAAATTATAATTCTTCAAACAGACCTCATCATTTATGACCTGCATGTACCATTTCAAGAGTCTTCCCCATATCTTCTATTTTCAGTCTCCATCATTCAACTGGGTCTAAGTCCAATTCACTTTGGCATGAGTCCAGCACCTTCCTCTTTGATCCCAGATAAGCTGATTGGTGACAGAGGCGGCAAGTTTGGGGATCGCAGTCTTCCTCCTCTCCTCTGGCTATGCTTTTGACTCTTACTCCCAATAATGTAGTAACAACTAAATCCAGTAATATTTAGTGATTAAAGAGGTCTTTGAGGAATCACATTACCTGCAGGAACTGATCTGGTCTTCTTTGATTCTTATGGTTTTCATGCAACCCGAGGTTTAATGTTGTCCCTTAAACATGCAAAGCTCTGCTCTGAGAAATATAAAAGTTATAGGAGCAAACTCCAGAGAAGGTTTCTTTCCAAGATTGCTGCACAGGGCCCAGACAGAAATCCAATAGGTTCACTTACTTTGATCATCTTGAGGGTAAGAACATCTTATTTATCCCAAGTGCCTTAGTAGAGCACCTGGCACTTTTGTGAAACCAAAGATGCTTCCGCAAGAACCCACAGCTCCTGTGCTAAGACTTCTCAGAGGTGACTACCCAGCAGAATGTCACCATTTCAGCTGGCCTTCATCTGCGTGAAGATCTACAGCAGCTGTCTCTGCGGTTCCTCTGGAGGGATCGATCTTGTACTTGTCCTTAAATTTTAATCATCCAAAGGGCTTATAAAAACTCAAAACTTATTGTGTCCCCCCCACCAGAGTTTCTCATTCAGTAGGTCGGGTTATAACCTGAACATCTACATTTCTAACAAGTCCCAGGCGATGATGATGCAGCTTTGAGAACTAGAATCAGTGTTTCTCAAGCTTCAGTCAATGTGCATGTGGATGACCTGATGACCTTGTTAAAATGTACATTCTGTTTTAGCAAGTCCTTGGTGGGGCCTGCGATGCTGCCTGTCCACCAAGCTCGCAGGTGTGCTGATGCTGCTGGATACAGACCACTGTTTGTGCCAAGACCCTGCAGCAGAGGTGGGCAACCCCAGGCCAACCAAACCAAGTGCTGAAAATGCCCATAGACTGCAGACCACGATTCTGCCCATGGTCACTAAATGTGGACTCTAGACAAATTTCTCCAATGTCAATCCTGCCTCAGCTCTGGTTTGAGCTGATACCCTTACTTTCACACTGATGCTGAGGATGCCTCACCTTTCACCCACCCTTCTCTGGGGCTACTGAGCTTTATGCCTTCTCTGGGGCTATTGAGCTTCTTGCTCTGAACCTGGAGATGCTTGGGCTCTGCTCTGCTTCCTCTTTGGTTAGTCTCCTGGCCTCTCCTGGTCCTTCCTGGTCCATCACCCCCATGACTCTAGTCTGATAGCACATGAAGCACCTTATTAAATATTTGTATTTCTCACTTTGAATTCCAATGTGGGTTACCAAGAATATCTCTCTTTCCCATGAAACTCCACCAAGAAAAATCAGAAGCCCTTATGCGCTTCTTATATTGGCTCACTGGCAGGAAACAGTGAGAATGGCCATGGCCATGGGTGATCCTGGGATAACCGGAGAAGCAGAGAGGATTCGGAGTCTGTGTGTTCCCTCTGCTAGCTTGCTATGCTCACTGTTTTCTATTTTTTTTTTGTTGTGTGTTAGGTTATAACACACAGCTAGATATTCAAAATTACTTGATGGATTGCAAAATAAACTATCATAACTGCCAAAGCTGAAAGAATATCATTTTCAGATACATAGCAACCCAATTTATACATCAAAGAATGCCATTATTAAGTCAAAGAATAGGGGGGGAAAGCTATTCCAGGTATATTCAATCAATCAAAAACAGTAATATAAGACTCTCTACCAACAAGGAGCTTAAAATGTTGTTGGGAGGTAAACCATATTTACAATTAGGGAATAAGGTAATAACACATAGTGTATGGTGTGTGTGTACGTATAAGCATTGGAGTTGCTATAACACAATTCTACATGGCAGATCTCTCTTTCAAGAGGAGCATGAGTAGAAAATAATAGGGATTATTTATTGAGCATGAACATAGGGCCAGGTGCTTGTGGCGGAAAAGGGACAGTTGACATTTCAGGTACCGGCCTTTTATGAACATTTCTGTATTGTTTGAATGAACATATCATGAGCATCGGAATTTCTTTTCTATTTTCCTCAGTGAGCCCTTAAAGCAGGTACTTTGATCAAGTCTACACAAGGGGAACATGATAGAACCAGGCATCTGGCCTCCAAGGTTATACTCAGCAAGAACCAGTCTAACAGTGGAAAGGATGCCCAAGGTCATAACCAAATGACTGGTGATCAGGTGTGGGATCTCCCCAAAAAGTACAGCTCATGAGTGAGCAAGGAAGAGCACCAGTCCACATACTCCACATATAAACCATTCTTTTGATTTAATTCTATACTTTTAGGTAATTAATTTATTCATATCCTCCTTGGGAGTTTTTCAACTCCTGTTAATCCCCAGTAAGGGTATGATTGGGAGGCAACTGATCAATGTTTCAAGGTTTCTCTCTCACATTGATATTTTGCTCTCTCTCCCTCTCCCTACCTTTCTCTCTAAAATCAATTAAAAAACATTAAAAAAAGAACACAAGCAAAAATCCCAAAAAAATCTACAGAAATGGTTAATTTTCTTGTTTCTTCAAGTGGTATCTCTGATTTAGGGTTTAGGACATCAACTGAGATGGCTTCTTCTCTGGGATGAGGCAGGTGGCATAAGGAGCATGAGCTCTCGCACTCTTTAGTTCATGACTACTGCATATGTGCATATGCCCTTATGGAACATAAAGACACAAGGCCCTGGAGAGTTTACAACCTATGGTAGACATTAAGGAGGTGGCAGCCAGCAGTAAAAATTCCCTTTGTGCAGATATGGCTGGTGCAGAGAAGGCTAGAAGACAACATGGCTGGAGAAATTTTTTAGGAAAGATTTACAGGTCAGGAGAGTATGTCTAAATCATAAAAACCTGATAAGCTGTTCCAAGAAGTTATGAAAGTAGATTAGGAGAGATGTACAACAGGAGGTAATAAGCTGAAGTGACCCACCAAACAATTAAAAAGGAAGCATTGGGTACATCTTAACATGGCAACCAAGTAAGTTATCATCAGCCCATATATCACAAGATACTCATCTTATTTAAAGAGCTATTTCCCCAAATGGCTTTTCTGGAATGACTGACCATTTGGGTCTATAGCCCTAGTTTCATCAGCCTTGCTAAACATTCCATGATATTAGAAGTGAAGTGCACACCCTGTTTCCTAGCAGAGTTCCCTGCCCAAGTTCACACCCATGTTAGATGAGTAACACATCTCCAGCTAAAGATAATCAAACATTCTTCAAAAGTGCATTAATACCATGATGATTTCTGAGTCATTAGAGTTACTGGTTAGGGGGGATGTTGAATGGTCTGTAATGAGGAACCAGTGGCACAGATGTGACTTAACTAAAGCCCCATCTCTACATGAGACTTTGTATCACGTGCCCATGACAGGGGAGTTCTGGGTATGTTTTGGGGTTGTCAGAATTCCCTAGGGCAGCACTGCCCCCAAACACAGGAAACATCCCTGCTCTAGAGAACCTCCAGATGGGTGTCCTCCAACTTCACTGGCTGCACTGAGCCAGGAGAATGCGTGAAGCACTCATAGCATCTATCACATTTTCCTAGCAATGAAAACAGCACAAATCCTTTAGAAAAAATGCAAATTATGGAAAAAATCAACTAAATTCCACCACTCAGGAAAAAGGACAGTTGACATTTCAGGTACTGGCCTTTTATGAACATTTCTGTATTGTTTGAATGAACATGTCATGAGCATTGGAATTTCTTTAGCCGTTTCATTTCTAAGGACAGTACTGTGCTCTCTAATAATATTAACACCTGTTATGTTTGAGCTGCCATTTTGTATCTGGTGTTGGGTCACTTAATCTGAAGTTGCTTTCAATTCTTCAAAATAGGTAAAATTAGTTTTGTTTTTTTTCCCCTTAGGTAGGAATACTGATATTTAGAGAACTTCATGTGCTAGCCTCAACTCACTCAGATTTTTCATTGTAACTTTCTTATACCTTTTTCCATGCTCATTGATTAAAAACTCCTGATCTAATAGCCTGCATTTCAGTCCTGTCGGTGATACTATTGCATCTTCCTTTTCACATTAAGCTGGAGCAGCGATTGCAGGCTAAGATCCCCAGTTCCTGCTCCTCATTTTCCATGTCTATAACGTCGAGCCATGGAATGCAGCCCATCTGTAAATACCGAAGTGCTGTTGCTGCCATGGATATTTATGGAAAACAGATACTCGATGACAAAAGGACACCTGAGCAGCTGCTGTGTGATGAGCTCTAATGGGGCAGCTGCTGTGAACAGGGTGGAGTGGAGGACTCCCCTTGGGACTGGAGGGGGGGCAGCCCCAGCAGAAGGTGGTATGATTGGGCACCGCTGGGACCCACCGGCACAGAGCAATCAGAGCGGGAGCTTCCTTCAGTGTGGGAGAGGCCAGCACATGAATCTAAGAGATAGAAATGTCAAAAGTTACAAGAGCTCAAATAGTGGCTATGGTTGTGGGCCAGAGGAAAAGTCTGTACTTGAGTAAAAGTGCGAAGAATTCCTGGCAACCAATATGCAGACGTGGATTAAACCAACAAATTATGACAAACTAGAACCAGGTCAGCAACAGGAAAGCATTTGCAATGCATCATGGGAATGGGACATGCAGGACAATGATTTCATCTCCACACTTGAATTAGTGTCATGAGACTGAATCCTCCCCCAAAATTCACTATCTAGGTCAGGAGGCAGGACATTCATCCATGCTCCCTGGAATTCTGTATCAGTATTTCCAAAAATATACCCCTTTGCTTAGTCATCCATCTCTAGTTTCAAAGGTGTTCTGTTTTCTTTTCTATTAAATTGGGAAGTTTGGAAATTTTTCTGGATTATTGCAGACTTTTATGAGTTGAACTTTTTGCTCCATGCAAAATAGACAATGACCTTGGCTTCATCCAATCTGTCGTTGAAGAGAATAGTTCATCTTTTCATAGATCTGGTACATAAGACACCACAGGAATTGGTGAGTTGGGTCAGTGGTGAGTCACTGCATTACAGAACATGCTGATGGGCTCATGACTACAGTGTGGAAGAGCAAAGCTGTTATGTTAGGCCAGCAGTATGGATACCTGGCCCACAGCTCCCACGACAGCCCACTGTGAGCCAGGCATTGCCGTGGCGCCTCTGCCCAGCTGGCTTTCACTGGCATCACTTTGAGCATCTCAGAAAAGAGACTTTCAACTACCCAGATCAGTTATCGCTTCAGGACATGTGTTTTTAAAATCCCTTTATATTTGGTAAAAACCTCTGCTTGAGTAAACAATTACATCACTAATTGCTAAATATGACATTATCAGATTGTTTTGACTTCTTGGGGCTAAGGGTAAGAAAAAAAGGTTAATTACAGTTACTTTTGTCTCTAACTAATGGCAAGCAGTGTTACAATCTGGGTGCTGCCCTCTAGGAGGTTGGCAATAATCTCCGTGTGTTAACCAGGGTAAAATAGAATGACCCAAAGTGTGGATGTCATTGCGTTACCTGAATTTACCCAGCAGCCAGCAAAAGAGGTCTCTTTCACTAAAGACTAATTTTCACATTAAAAAAAAATCTTGATTATGGGCCTAGCGTGGTTAAATTGCCTGACGCAGTAGGGAGTCTACACTTAGCCTGGTAATATTAAGCACTGAGAAAATGCCTCAGGTGATGATCAAGCTGAGCGGTAATTCAACCCCCTGATAATTCTCTTTCAAGAAAATTCCACCAGGTGGCACAAAAAGTCTCAAAGTACCACTGAGCATGCTCTCTCTTTGGATCACAATGAATTGGGGGGAGAAAAGATTAAGAATTGTTAAAGATTGTAAGAAACCTCCCCTCCTTCTTCCAAAGGCAGACATTCTTATCCACAAACAGTTTTTTAAAGACAAAAAAGGATATCTGTAACAATATATGCATTCTATACATTCGCTAACCTTTATCTTTTGAGCAATGCACAGAACACGCCAGAAGAGATAAATGCAGCAGTGTTGGATGAGAAGGAGATTTGCAAAGTTGCCAGTTCACCAAATCTGAAGTCGACAGGTTTGCAGATAAACCCTAATCTGAAATCTTTCCAGGAGTTTAAATGCAGTATCATTCATACGAGTTGTAAATGTTCTGGCATTTTGAGAATCCATAGTGATTATAAAGATCTGGAGAGTTTAACTGACTGGGGAAAGACTTCATCTTGGAATGAAATAAAGTGAGATGGTTCTATTTATTCTGGATTCTGTCACTACTCCTTAAAAGCTAGTCAATATTTGCCCAGCATCAGGAGTGAATATATACTAGGATGAGTGTCAATTAAATGATTAGAAATTGCTATAATATGCAATCCCAGGTGACTGCAGCCTGACAAATGAAGCCTGACAAATGATGGGAGAGTGGTTTGGCTCTAGGACTGTGGTGACCTCAAATAACCTATGGAAGAATTTTCTTGGCTCCCTCTGGCCAGTGTCTGGACCCCAGAAATTCTGACTTGATGTGTCCATGGAAGGGTCAGGCACATGCATTTTGAAAAATATTTTCCAGATTATTTAATGTGTCTTCTAATTGAGAGACTTGGATTTAGTTTCCTTTTATGATAATCATGGTGTATCTCCTGGAATTCCATCCTAATAGACCCTTCCCAAGAAGCAGAGAAAAACAATAGCCATGAATTGATTAAGAAAGAAATCTAGTCCTTCTTCCTTATAGAAGAATTCTTCATTCTTTTCTGGAGATGGAAGGTGATTTAATCATATGACATTTCAAGAATCCTTTATAGTTACCTGTCTCTGAAGAAATATCTTGTCCCCTTAACAGAAATAATATATGAACATATAAGAATATAATATAAAAATTGTTCTTAAACTGAACCTTGTGTTAACATAAAAACATTCAAACCTGTAAAGAATTTTGTGAGTTTATTTGAGCTAATCTGTTGATGATTGCCCAGAAGCAGAATCTCAAAGGGTTGGGATAATGCTCCGGAGAATGCGGGTTACATCTATATTTATACATTGCAATCAAAGGAAGGGACGTAGGTGGGTTACATGAAATCCATTGGTGATAGACCAGAGAGGTGGGAGAATGCAAAGTGGGGCGGGGGGACCCCTGGTGGTGGGGGAGGGAACCCCTGGGATTGGATAAAAAGCAAAATGATAGACACATACTTAGGTGGGTACAGGAACAATGAACATGATAACAATGAAGGAATTTGTGGTATCTGTCCTGGCTCCCAGGCACATTGTGCCCCAAGGGTTCCAGAAAAAGGGAAGTTACAAGTTACCCAGGCATTTCAAGGGTATGTTATTATAGATGCAAAAAGACAGATAGGCTCAGTTAAGGTAAAGGTTGACCTTGTCATTGAAGATACCTAGGATGTAACTACCCACCATAACTGCTTTTAGTTAAAGTTTAATTTCAGTTCATCCTTTGTGGTTACTTTAGGTCTCTGAATTTGCAAGACCGCTATGCAGGCCTTCCCTGAGCTTGTTGGGTTAGCATGTGGCCCCTTTAGTCCACACTTGAAAAGGACAAATTTGAATATTTTAAGCAGCAAGAACATAAAAACAGAGATGCAAAAAACTAAATTTTGTAGGGGAATAAATCTTTGTTCATTTGAACTGGAATATAGGCTATATAAAGGATAGTGAAAGGAATCAAGTCTTAAATTTTAGACTAACGTGTTTGTCATTTATTCAGCATGAAACCAACAATATTTCTGATCTAAGATAGAATGTGATTGTTTTTATGCACTCTGAAGTTTAAACATATCAGCTGTGTGGAAAGTGAATTGGAAGAGACCGAATTAATACTTGCCTTGTAACAAGTCCTTTCTCAGTATTAGGCTTTGCAACAGACACTGATTTATGGTCAGCATTTTATTTAAACCTTATTATGACCTTATAAAATAAGTGTTCTCATTCCAATTTTGAGCAACAAAAACAGTTGAGGCTGAGAGAGTTTGTGTTCTGACTAATTTAAAATTTAAAGTTGTGGAACAGGAGTCAAACCAATTCTGGCTGAGTCTTTAAGTATAATGATTTCACTGTCTTCTAAATGATTTTGCTGAGTCATCTACATGATTTTGCTGAGTTATCCAGGTAATTTCACTGAGCCATCTATGTAATTTTGCTGAGTCTTAGAAGTGATTTTGCTGAGTCATCATGAGTGATTTTGTTACAGGATTCCAGGGCAGGAAGAATAGGGAAACTGAGACGGGAAATTTAAAACAAAGCCGAACAATGGGCAATTTGCAGCCTGCTTATAACAAACAAACCATTATCTTCCTCAGCCAAGGAGATGAGAGCAAATGGTTAACAAACCTCCCCAATGAGAGAATGCAGAAAGGGAGGGGGAAAGGGGGAAGGGAAAAAGGGCAGTTTTACTGCCTAAGCAGAGAAGCCAGCAGTCTCAAGCTTGGCACGATAAAGTTGCCAGGTGCTTCTCATAAATTCTGGGAAGGCCATAACAAACACACACACACACACACACACACACACAAACACACACACACACACACACAAAATGGGACCTTGAGAATTAATCTGTACCAAAATAGTCAGCAGAGGAATTTTGAGACCTATAGACAGGAGGGTATATAATGCCTAGGACCCTCACCCAACCCGCTCTTCAGATTAGCTGAGAGCCCATTTCTGCTTCATAAGCCAGATGTATAGGTTTGCTTGCTTTGCTTTTTCAATAAAGGTACATGCTTTAATAAATTGCTTTTTCACAACACAGTTAAGGTCTCTGTATAAATTCATTTATATGAGAAGATGAGGATAGAGGTCTGACTTGGGGGTTGTTTAGTAACACCCCTCTGGTGTCAGTAAGAGTTGCCTATAACAATTTTGTTGCATCATCGCCCTTGATCCGCAAACTGCGGCTTGCGAGCCACATGCGGCTCTTTGGCCCCTTGAGTGTGGCTCTTCCACAAAATACCACGGCCTGGGCAAGTCTATTTTGAAGAAGTGGCGTTAGAAGAAGTTTAAGTTTAAAAAATTTGGCTCTCAAAAGAAATTTCAATCATTGTACTGTTGATATTTGGCTCTGTTGACTAATGAGTTTGCCGACCACTGGTCTAAGTGATTTTGATGAGTCATCATAGGTGATTTTGCTGAGTTACTTTAATGATTTTGTTGAGTCACCATAAGTGATCTTGCTGAGTTGGCTGAATACTGTTGCTGAGTCATTGTAAGTGATTTTGCTGAGTCATCTGAACAATTTTGCTGAGTCATCTAAGTCAGCGGTTGTCAACCTTTCAGACCTCACGGACCACCAGTGGTCCGAGGATCACCGGTTGGCAACCGCTGATCTAAGTGACTTCACTGTTATTATAAGTGATTTCAATGAGTCTTCCAGATGATTTCACTAAGTCATCTAAAGTAATTTCACTGAGTCATCTAGAAATGAACTTAAGGAGAGAATTGATAGTCATTCAGGACAGAGGTGGGAAATTTGGAAAAATTTCAAGAGAAGTTTTTCTTGTAAAGTATAAACAGAGGTATGTTTTTTCCTACTATACATTAAATGATTCAAATTATATCTAGAGCAAAAATCAAAGGAATTTTTAAGAACCAGATTAAAACAGGAACCACTATTAAAGTAACACATGACCTAACAGGTTTCCTGGTACTGGGGAAGATCCGTGACCAAGTTTACTCAAGGAACTTTGGGTCCTCTTGGAGCATCAGTTTCATCTAGTCCTTTACTTTTTTCTTTTGAGCTCCATGATTTACAATCAGAGAAAGTCTCACTGTATGAGGTTGCCAATTAAATAATGTGATTAATGTAAACTCTCAGAATGTTTGGCAAATTTTATTTGCCATCATCTAAACCCTAATTTTGAAATGAATAGATATTCAAGCCATTAATTAGAGACATGCTACATTGTAGCACAAGGAGACTCTGAACTCAGGTAGACCTCCATAGCTTTGGTTTTCTCATCTGTGAGAAAGGGCTAATCATTTTTATCTCACTGGGGATTTTACAGGAGTAGGTGAGAAAACACACTGTAGAGATGTGCCTGGTATTTCTCAGGATTCAATCAGTGATAGCTACCTTCCACCTCCACCTGCCTTCCACCTCCACCTGCCTTCCACACTCCATGTGTCCTCGCAGTGTCTAAAGGTAAGAACATAGCCAATGTCCATTGCCTTCACTATCATTCATTCATTCATTCATTCATCTATCCATTCACCCATTCATTCAGTAAATGGGTGTTTGGAGTAGCTCTTCTGTGCAGGGCACATGGAACTCAGAGATAAAAGGCATGTCAGAAGAAGATGAAATCATTTGTCAGTGCTGTGACAGACATGGTCCACAAGGGGCTGAGAAGACAGTGAACCCAAAGAATTCCTAAGAATTACCCAGGAGAAATGATATTCTAAATGATATTCTAAATACAGAAATGCTGATTCCTTAATCAGAAAAGACTTCCTGCAACTGGAAGCGGGACTATCTGACATGTGTTTTAACAGTGATACTCCTTTGACTTATCTTTTCTTGGAGTTCTTCCTGAGACTAGCCTTGAGCCAATTTTAGAATTCTCAATATTCAATTAAGAGTCTAGAAATGAACCTCTTGAGCAGTCAGACCAGCTCCTGTGGGGAGCAACACTTTCCAATCTACTTCTTTTAAACAGAACTCTAAAAAGTTCTTGGATTGACAAGGTCTACAGATTTCTCCATTTGAACTTTACTGCTCCCTATCCCCTACCCTCCTCTGTGGGGACCTCATCACAAAATCTGACTGAGAATTGAGGTCATCTGACCAGTTCCAGGTTCATAAATGCTTTGTTTCAGTTTACTCTGTATCTCGATCATGTTACTAGAACACCCTTAATATAACAAGTAAGAGTTCCTATACTCTTGTTAACATCTCTGAATGATGGAGTGATAAACTAAAATCATTTCAAACTCTAAAAAGAAAGAATATTTAAGCTATTATCCTAGAGTTGTTATGACCATTTCTCATTAATAAAATAGCTATTGGATCCTGGATGGGGTAAGAATGGGTATTACATAGAAAGCACTAGAGTTGAACAAATACCCTTTCTGTTTACTTCCAGGTTATCATTAGGCTATTTTGTACTTCTTTTAGGCATTATGATGAGTCTTTTCTTCAACATGTTTAATATAATGTGATATATCAAATATCTATCAATAAAATAAATGTAGAAAAAGTAATATGTTTAGGAATTTTTGTCTTTTAAAATACACACATAAATTCCAGGAGCATTTGTTTGGACCATTTGCAAAATTGCTGCCACTCTGTTTCTGATATTACTCAGAGAGAAGTGAAAGCATCACTTGTGAACAATGCTTGATATTGCACCCTATTTTGATTTGCTGCCAGGTATTGAGTTCTTCTAGTGTAGAGTATGTGTCTTAATATTTTTCATAGTCTCTAAAATATTTCTGTGCACATAGTATACATTCATAAAAGTCTTACATTTTTAAAAATGGAATTCTCTAAAATCTTGTCGTTTTCATGACTACAAAAACATGCCATGTGTTTAACGTCATTTTGGCTCTGGTCAGAAAGAATAAGGCAGGCTTCTGTCAGCATCTTCATAGGATTAGTCTATGCAGTCAAAGCTGAGCAAAGAATTGCATAGATTAGCTGGTACATTTCAATTTAGCTAAAGGTGCTTCAAGTAAACAGAAGCTCCGTGTAACTTGTCTTGGTTTAGTTGGATTCTTGGTAGTTCTAAGTTAGAAGCACACTGTCTTCTTTGTCATATATACATTCACAGACACATACACTCACTCACATACACTCACACACACACATACATGGAGGCACATACACACTCACACACACTCATAGACACACAGCCACACGCACTCACACACATTCTGAAACACACACACACACACACACACACACACACACACACACTCACACACAGATAGGAGAGAAGGGGACGCAGTTGTCCCAGTTGTCCACCTGTAGGAAGACCCACTACAGCCACTGGTGGCTAACGCTGGTGCAGGAAGGTGGCATCCAAGGCTCTGTGTTAGTGGACACAATTCATCACCTGTCAAGCAGGATGCATATTTGGGTGATGTTTCTTCCCATGTTGCCTCCAAACTTGTCTCTGAGCCTTCCCAACATTTCTCTTTCAGTACATTTTTTTCTGCTCACACAACCTTTTTGTTAGCAACTGAGAATCTTAATGACTTCCCAGTGATGGACACTGAGGGACCCTAGAGAAAAGCAAGACCCTTCCTGGGTGTTTCAGGAGTTCACACTCAGGTAGGTGAGATGGGCCAACTCATCCTTAGTGTGAGGTGATGGTGATTATTCCCTCCATGAGACCACTCATGCCTGCAGAGATGATCACCTGTTGTGGTTCCCCACGAGGGAATTCTTCCATCCATCTTTTTGGGGTTTGCAAGGATAGCTCGTTACCCAGAAAAGAGACACAGCAAGTAAACTGCCCCTTCCCCTTGTGAGTGACTGAAAAGACTGGCAGGAGAGTCTTGCCCTTTGTCTAAATGTATTTTCTGGGCAGTCAAGTCTGTGGCTGGGTTTGCAGAGCTGAGCTTTGGGCTTGGCCTGTGTGGATCCTCTGCAGATGGTGCTCCCAGTAGGATTGCATGTTCCAGGGGCTGAAAATCAGATGGAGGGGAAAGTTCCCTGGCTGAGAGTTCCACGCCATTATTTTCCATTGGAAGTGCTGTCCTGTGATCAGGCTTGGATTATCAGATGCCAGGCCACGGGTATCAGGTTCCCAGCCCCCAGTGTGGAACCACTTACTCTGAGCTCCATGATTAGACAGAATACGTGGTTGTAGCGTACTCGGAGTCATGACACAAGGGATCATCTTTGGCGTTTCCAAGGCCACAGCTGTGGAACACCTTCTGGAAATAAGGGCTGTCCCACACCACTGCAGGGCTCATGGATCCTGGGCACTCTTGCTATCCGTGTCCTATCCCAGGAATGCAGATCTGGGATCAACTGCCATGGAGAGCTTCATCCTCCCAACATTTCCCCACACATCCCAGTTCGTATCTGAGACAAAGGGCCTACTGGGTCTGAAAGTGGCCTCCGCAGGTGAGTGGGGCAGCAACGGCAGGGAGGCTAGGTTGAGCAGCAGCACCAGGAACTCGCTGAAAACACACGAAGCCAACAAACTTGCCTGCCATGTCACCGGTGTGTCCCCGGTGGATGGCCCATAGTCCATCCATAGCCAGCTTCCCTCCCAGGCCAGCAAGTTCTGTCTCACTTCATAGCTTCCTCAACCATAGAGGAGATGACTCGGAGCTGCCATGGTCAAGAGAAAGGGCACAGCCTGACTGTGTTCCCCACCTACCCTGGGTGAAAAGCACATGACTTTCTTCTCAAGCTGGACTCGCTGCATTCTGGTGACCCGTCCTCCTGTTTTGAACGTGTTACTTCCTTAGTGTGCATCCCCCTGCAGTTATAAAGCTCAGGTGCTGTTAGAAAATAGAGCCATTGAGGGCAGAGTCTAACCTAAATGCAGCAGTTGTGCCTGATATTTGGGGTCTGAGTTAGACGTATATATCTCAGATTGCAAACACAACCTGAGAGAAATTAATAGGCACTGGCCTCAAGGGAGAAAAGGTGGCACATCTTCATGGTTGAGGAAGCCTATGAAGTGAGACGGAACTTGCTGGCCTGGGAGGGAAGCTGGCTATGGACGGACTATGGGCCATCCACCAGGGACACACCGGTGCATTATTCTCTGTCCCCAGAGCGATAGTGGTGGAAAGAAGAATGAAGGTGAGATGCAGGAAGGTAGAATCCACACGGTGTGGTGAAGCTTGGGGATTAAGGCCACAGTTCATTGAGCAGAGTGGGTATTGCTTTGAGCAGGGTTTGACATTCAGAATTTCTAGGACGTTGGCAGCAAATAGACACATTGATCGGCTGCTGTTTGGTAGATTCTCCCTCAAAACCACGTGATCAGATTTTAGAGCTAGAAAATAGAAGTACTTGTTCAAAGCAGAAGCATATTTTAAACACCCCGTGAAGGTATTAGACAAAACCGGCAATATTAGTAGGAAGTCTTCAGGCGGATTGAATCCCATCCAGAAACGCAGCTTTAAATATCGGTTACAAATACTCTCGCTGAGTCTCGACCAGACGTCGATGATATATTCTGACCCAGTTATAAAGCAATTACCCCCACGGCTTTGGGCCAAAAGATTGGATATTTGAGACTCTGAAATGATCACCCTGTAAATGACCGTAATGTGGGTAATTAAAAATAGATTATTGGATTAAGATTTGAATTACTTTTGAAGACCTTGCTTTTCCTTGGTGTGTGTGGTTTTTGTGTTTGGTTCTTTCCCCCATACTTTTTCTCTCCCGGAGTGATCATAATTGAATGCATCTTTAGACCACAAATTGTAATTTTGCTGTCAGCAATGGTGCTTTAATCTCAGATGTTTATTAGAAAATCTCTCTGCACTAACCATGAATTTAGCTAGCAAAAGGCACTTGAATCAAGTGAATGGACTCCGAACAAAATTAAGACTTTGGTGACAGCTCTGAGTCAGGGACTATTACAATGAGCCTTGATAGCTATAACTTTCATATTTTTTATATGTAGAAATTTAATAGCAATTAGGATAAACACAAACGTGTTAATCCTTATATTTGCTGTCCTCAAGAAAGGGGGATGAACTAAAAGATAGTAGTTTAGATATATATGTAACTGGGCCAAAGAAAATGGGGAGTTGAGTCATTTCTCAATGAATTTGATTAATGGAAATAATTTATCTGGATCCTTCCACTCCTGCACCCTATTTATTCCTTAAAATGTAGGGCATGTTTTCCTTAAATAGATCCCCCTCCACTCCCTCCGATTGACATGGAACCGGCAGCAGGGAAGTGGCCAGCAGGGGCAGAGCCCAGAAGCCCAGCCTTGTCCAGCCTGACCCTTCCTCACCACTCGGGCAGGCATGTACTCTGGGCTTCAGTTTCCCTGTTCTGAAAAGTGCAGAGATCTGACCAAATAACACCCAACATTCTTCTGACTCTACTCTCTATGCTTTGTTTGCTGTCACTTCTCTTCACAGAGAGAAGAGGAATCTCCTCATAGAAAGAACTACTCTTTGCTCTTAAAGGGAAGACAAGTGTGTGTTGACTGTGTGGTTTCTCTAAAAGTTAAACATGCACTTCTATATAACCAGCTATCCCTTTCCAGGTACTGGTCCAAGAGAAAAGAAAATGTGTATTCTTACAAAAAACTGTACTCAAATATTTGTAACTGCTTTATTCATAATCACCCAAATGAGGAACAACCCAAACATCTTTCAATTGATGAATGGATTTAGCAATGATACAGCCACACAAGGGAATACAGTGACACAAGGGAGGGAATGACAGCACCACAACAACATGGATGAAATGGGGGAAATATTTGCAAATCATACATATGATAAGGGGTTAATATCCAAAATACATAAAGAACTTCTGCAACTCAACAGCAAAAAAACAACAACTAATTCTATTAAAATGGACAAAAGGGCTGAATAGATATTTCTTTAAAGAAGATGTACAGCCCTAGCAGGTTTTTCTCAGTGGTTAGCATGTTTGCCCACCACCAAAGGGTCGCAGGTTCAATTCTAGGTCAAGGGCGCATATCTAGGTTGCAGGTTTGATCCCTGGCCTCGTTGGGTTGGGACATGTGAAGGAGGCAACCAATCCATGTGTCTCTTTCATGTAGATCTCTCTCTCTCTCTCTCTCTCTCTCTCTCTCTCTCTCTTTCTCTCTCTCCCTCCCCTCCACTCTCTCTAAAAAAAAATCAGTGGAAAAAATATCCTCCAGTGAGGATTAAAAAAAAAGGCCAGTGGTTACATGAAAAGATGCTCCAAATCACTAAATGAAAACCACATGATGTATAATTTTATACCTGTTAGGTTGGCTATTAATTTTTAAAAAAATGTTGATGAGAATGTAAAATGGTGCAGGAACTATGGAAAATTATTTGAAGGTGCCTCAAAAATGAAAAATAGAACTATCATAGGATCCAGAAACCCCATTTAGGGTGTTTATCCAAAACAATTGAAATCAGGATCTTGAAGATGTATTCCTCATGTTCATCACAGTATTACTTGTAATAGCTAAGATGTGAAATCAACCTGTGTCCATCAGTAGACAAATCAGTATATTTATATATAATGGAATATTCTTCATCCTTGAAACAGAAGGAAATCTTGTCATATGCAAGGACATGGATAAACCTGGAGGATATTATTCTAAATGACATCAGCAGTCACAGAAGGGCCATATTGTATGATTCCACTTATATGAGATACTTAAAGTTGTCAAAATTATCGAGCCAGGAAGTAGAGTGGTGGTTGCCAGGGACTGGAGGAGGAGAAGCAGGAAGTGCTGTTCAATGGTATAAAGTTTCCCTTATCTAAGCTGACTGCTCGGAGTGGAGCTCTGCTGGACAGCAATGTGCCTGCAGTTACCAGTGCTGCACTGTGCATTAAAAACCTTTACAGAGTAGAGCTCATGTTATCTGTTCTCATTACAATAAAAATACATAAATAAAGACATCATTTTCCTTAAAAAGAAGGAACACATACACCATAGATGAGTCTGAAGTGAATTATGTGCTAAGTGAAAGAAGCCAGACTCTAAGGACAGCGTGCTGTATGATGTTATTGATGTGGTATCTGGACAAGGCACAGCTATAGGACAGAGCAGAGGTGTGGTTACTGGGCCACAGTGGGGAGAGGGGTGTCCAAAAAAGCAGGTATAGAAATGTCTAAAATATCGTGGTTGGGATAGTGGTTATATGACTACACATTTTTTAAGACATAGGTTTATACACTAAAAAGAGTAAATTTTACTCCGTAAATTATACTTCAATTTAAAAAATCAACACCATGGATCTGAGGTATATTACTAAGCTGCCTTTTTCCTTAAACCTAAATTCTAAAAATTTTAAAGCTTTTTAGAAAACACACAACACAAATGTGGATGCAGTTGTTTCTTTTCTTATTCTCATTGCAGCACACAGGTGAAACATGGACATGCCATTCTCAGTCAGGGCATTGAAATGTCGTGGCGTGATGATGCTGTGACCAGGCATATGTGCTGTCCTCAAATCCGCATCTGCCTCCCTGGTTCCTGAAGCTTCCTTTCTGCTCCCAGGAAGCAGTTCTCATTTGTACTGACTTCCAACAACTTCCTCCAGGCAAGGCCCCGGAGGCATGCACCTGCAACCATCCGCCTGCAGGCACAGGCTTGGTTCAGGGCAGCTCCCTCAGGAGTTCTTTGTGCTTGAAGACATTGGGACCGACAGAACCCATTTTACAATGCATCTGGCTTTCAAGCCAGACATTGTGCACCTGGAGGGCTTCCAGTGTTATTCACCCTGTGATGGTAGGTGCCTGTGCTAAAGGAATATTTTATACAAATAGAGAGTTCCTAAGAGATGCTCTAAATTCTATCCCAGGCTAGGAGCTCTATTAACACATTGGTAAATTCCTATCTTCTTGTAAGTCAGGTCTCAGAGTTTATCTAGCTGTTAGATGACACACTGTGGTAGCATTTAAAAATTTATTGTACTGATGAAAATATTTTATAGCTGGTAACTGCATGGTCTGAGCAAATGCACATGCTACTGACACACATGTATGCATGTAATATTTAGGTGATTAAGAAGAGTTAAATGCATTGGAGAGATTTAACATCAATCCTCATACTGTATTATGAATGTGCTGCATGGTGTTTTCTGGTAGTAGCGTGAGATTGTACATAATCTCTCATCCCCTATATCTATCTATATAAAAGCCTAGTATGCAAATTGTCCCTGTGGGAGTTTGACCTGGAGACTGATCACTCTCTATGATGTGTGCTGACCACCAGGGGGTGGTGTGGAATGAAGGAAGGCCCCAGCCGGCAGTTGGAAGGAAGGCCCCAGCAGGCAGCCGGAAGGCCCTGATTGGCCCTGATCACTGACCAGGCCTAGGGACCCTACCCATGCATGAATTTCATGCACTGGGCTTTTAAGTATATACATATTTTTAGCTAGCTGGTTCAGAAGGGTGATGCAATCTGTGCTCATGTGATACTCAAATTTATGATTTTGAACTCAGATTTATTGAATCATAGGGATGAAAAGGTTGAAGGTGGGAAAGTCCCAATACTTATTCCCCATAGAAAGCACACCAACTGTTGTCTAGGTTGCTGGACTATGTATGCCTGGGTTTGCCTGTGAGAATGAATTTTTAACCTTTAGGGATGAATCATTTTAGCTTCCCACAGGTTGGCACAATGTAAACTTTGTCATGATCCAGTATTCAGAGCACCAGGTTCAACACAATTAAGTTACCCTTGAGCAGTGGCTTACATGAATTGCAATATAAAGAATCTAGGCATGTTTAATTATAAATTAATTTAAATTAGTTTCAGTTAGACTAAAATACCAATCCCTAATATTCAGATTATCAATGAAAACTGATCTTTAAAAAACTACCTCAGGGTAAATCTCACAAGGCTATTGAAAAACAAGACGAGAACAATGGTGCCTAACTGAGGAGTGTTCTGGGCAGTCCCGAACCAGGCTTCACTGGAGGGCGAAGAAATAGCATGTGAGTCTGATGCACTCAGCATGGTGGGGAGTAAGCTGGCCTATAAGAAAAATCCTCTTGCCCCCACAGTGCCATAGACCTACAGAACTTTCCTGAGAGGATTCTTCACCCAACCAGAAAAACCCATGTATAGATCGGGTCTAAAGAGCAAAGGCACTGAGGCTGTCATTGCCCTCGGCAGCCAATGGGGACCATTGACACATCTACCCTCCTTGTACCCGACTCTGCCTCACAGGCCTGCTCGACACCGCATTGTGGCATTCATCACCCATTGATCCCACTGGGTATGGGAGGAAGCCCATTTCCCTCCAGGGCATAGACTGAGCCATTGCTTAAGCCAGGCTTGGGGTGACAATACACTGGGGATCCAATCCAGTCTCCAAACTGGATGACCCATAAGATGAGAATGGTTTCACAGATAAACACATTGATCACAGCAAGCACTGACTTTGAGCCCAACTATGTGAAATACTGTGCAGCAAAAGAATTCCATGTATTTCCTTAGCTGTAGACCTAAAACATTATACTCAATTTTTGTTACTATATCTTGCATTTCATGAAAAGATTTGTATTTGTTTTCTCTTTCATTGTATAAATACCAAGATAACATCTCCAATTTTTCCTGGTTCAGCAACAGCAATGCCTAAAGTGTTTACTCCCTGTGCCTCTCCAGAACAAAGTTTGCAGACCCCTGGTCTATGTGGCATCTGGTCACTCTGCAGTGCAAGAATCAGTTGACTGGACAGAGGAGATTAGTTAAAAGAGAATGAAATGGAACAAAACGTAGATGCCTTAATGCTCATAACAAAAGCAGAAGTGAATGCTATCACTGTGATTGGAATTCATCCAGGATGCTAGAATCAACTCAAAGTGCCATGAGCTCTTTCACGTCCCTGAATGCTCCGTTCTTTACTTTTATATCCTTTCCAAAAGACAGAGCTCCTCCACATCAGGTTATTGGCTCAATATGACAACAGTAAATCTCCGGTGACACTTCCAGCAGCACATAAGAAGAGAGTTCTCAGAAATGACCAATAATTGACCCAGTGTGACCTGCCTAAGCATGTGAGGTCTAACAGGCTCTAACATTAAGCACAGAATTATTTCCCCATAGGTCCTTTGCATGTAATGCTATTTGACTATTCAGAAAATGAACAAAATAGAGTCAAGTAAGAGAATAGATTCCTTTTTATCTCCCAGTGATAAATGAAATCAAGTTTTGACCAATTGATGGAAAAATTACCTTTTATTATTTCTAAAATCAATGATGGAATAATTAGATTTAGCAAATGGGATTAAAAAAAAAACCTCTTTGAGGTCACCAGGGCTATTTCCTGTAGTTCATCTAGGACAGTGGTCGGCAAACTCATTAGTCAACAGAGCGGCAAACCGCGGCTCGCGAGCTGTATGTGGCTCGCGAGCTGCAGTTTGCTGACCACTGATCTAGGAGAACTCCCTAAACTGAATTGTCTAGGGTTTCATTTGGTTTAGCAAAAGTCTTTGTCTTTGTTGTATCAGTATTGCTGAATAAGAAGTCACACCAAATTATACCTTAAAGCAACGATGACACTTCTTGCCATGCTGCCTGGGCTGGCTCTGGTCAGTAAGTGGCTAAGTGGGGGCTGGATGGTTGAGTATGACCATGCTCCTGTGTCATGGCCTCAGCTCGATGGCCTGGCTGAGTCCCTCTCCCTCAGGTGTTCTGTTGTCACAGCTGCTACATAGCAAGATAGGGGCTTCTCAACAGGAGAAATTGCAGGATCTCTTGGAGGCTGTGACTCAGAATTTCTGCCCTCCCTGTCATGTCATTTCTACTATGTACTACTGGTCAAAGCCAGTCAAAGGGCCAACTCACATTCAAGGGATGAATAAATAGATTCCACCTTTTATAGGAGGAGGTTCAAATAATTTGTGTCCTTTTACAACCTACCTCACTTTTATTCCTATTTCTTTTTTTTTTTTTTTATTATTATTGTGGATGCTGAGATACTAATTAAGACCCCGGAGACACGTGACAGCTCTTTGAAGGCAGGGAACAGAACTAGTACAGACAATTCAGTGGCTATAGCAGAGGGAGCATCAGAAATAAAAAAATAAAAAAATGCCATTTTCTCTTTTACAAATACACTCAGAGCACTATGCAGTTTGCTTCGTTTCTCAGTTTGCAGCACAAAGTGTTATATCAAGAGTCCACACTTTCTTCCCCAAATCTGCCACTGGCTAGCAGTCTGATCTTGGCTTCAGCTTTCTCCTCCCTATAATAAGAATAACAATAGTGCCCACCTGATGGGGTTGTTGTGATGATAAAATGAGGCAGCGTGTGTACAGTGTCCAGCATGGTGCTCGGCACATAATAGGTCCGTGATTCATATTAGCAACACTTATTTTGTAACAGTCAATGGTCCTGGTATTGCTATTGACTAGTGACACAATTTGGTAAGTCAGAAAATTAAGAATCTTAGATAAAAATCTTAAAATTCACATACTTTAGTCCATCTGATACTTAAATCCACCCTTACCAAGGTTTTATTGGGTAGTTGGGTAAGCTGCTAATAGCACAAGACACTGGAAAAAATGATTTCTCTCTCAAACAGCCAGTGGGGTACAGGCAACTTTTCAGGACAGCTGTCCTCCATGCAGTAACACGGGGATCCAGGACAGCTGTCTTCCATGCAGTGACACAGGGATCCAGTCTGCCGTCCTACTCAACCAGGCCTTTTTGGTCACCTGCACAGGGGCAGAGGGGTGGACAATCACCAGGATTCACCACCTGGAAGTAACCGCCACCATTTCTGCTCAGATGGCCTACAACTTGCCATAGGGCCACCTAACCACAGGGCACTGGAAAGGACTCTTCTGAACTTCCAGGGAGGAGAAAGTGGCCTGCATTCAGTAGACATATGTGATAGTCTCTGTTAGAATAGAGAGTCAGCACTTTGTACCACAGTTTTCTGAATTGACCCATTTTGTCGTTAATAGTTCTGAATGGCAGGTCGGCCTGCTTCTATGCCACATGGATCTACAGGATTTTCCTTTGGGTTACACAGGACACTTCTAATCTCTCCCCTCTTGGTAGCTACTGCAGCATGCACAGAGGGTAGATGGATAAGCAACCCCGGGGCTGGGAGATGTGAGATTGGGCTCTAATAGATTGCCTTCACATCCATTCTCATTGTGAGTTTTCTTCTCTGTGACTTAACCCTCCTTCATGATACCAGCACTGTAAGAGTTAGTGCAAAATAGCATAAAGGGAATATAGTTCGCATTCTCTTACCCCATGGGAGTGCCAAGTGATATGTTGTGTTAGTTTCTGTGACCACATAACAAATTACCTCAAACCTAGCTTAAAACAACACCCATTCATTAGCTCCCAGTTCTTTAGGTCACAAATCCAGGTGGGCTCCTCTAACTTCTCTCCTCGGGTGTCACAGGCCCAGACTTAAGGCATCAGCTGGGCTCCTGTCTGGAGGCTCAGGGGAGATGTCTCTTCCAAACTCTCCCAGGCTGTTGGCGGAGTCCAGTTTCTCTTGGTTGTAGGACTGAGGCCCATTTTCTGGCTGGCTGTGGGCCAGGCCTCTCCTCTGTTTCCAGAGACCACCCTCATTTCTTCCCACGTGGCTGCCTCTGTCTTCTGAGCCAGCAGTGGCATGTCGAGTGCTTTTTCATGCTCTAAATCACTCCAACTTTTCTGCTTGCCACCAACTGGAGAAAACTCTCAGCTCATAAATGGCTCGCTGGATGGGACCAAGCCCATATAGGTCATCTCCCTGGCCTCCCTCTCAGCGGTGCCTAGATCAGTGTGTGATTGGATAACCAGAGTTCGAGAACCTTTGGGGTATCTTCAGAAATCTGTCTGCTGCATATGCTAGCCCTCCTATATTTTCATTTCACTCAATAACAACAGTAGATAATACTTATATTGGGCTTACAGTGTGCCAGGCACTGTTTACAGTAAACTATGAGGTGGGTCCTGTTTTCCTCATTTAACCATGAGGTCCAGTTCTTGGCTCAGATATCGACCAGTACATTAGGGGATATTCTGGCTCTGGCGTCCACCATCCCAACTGCTGTCCTGGCTTTTTTCCACTGAGGTCTCGGAATGGGCTTGTGAGGCAATATCAGGAGGGTGTCCCTTAGCCATAGTTTCTCTAAATTCATTCCTCTGTGGACAGGGTCATGAAATGAGCAAAATGCAGACAGATTTTAGTAGTTGATTGGATTGTTTAATTCCATTTGAAGAAAGTGGTGAAAACCAGGGAAGACTCCACAGATAAAGATGAGCTCCTTTTTCTGCCCATTTTCAATATGAAAATATTTAGAATTGCATAATCGACAGAGAGATGGAGAGAGAGAGAGAGAGAGAGAGAGAGAGAGAGAGAGAGAGAGAGA
Source organism: Plecotus auritus (assembly GCF_963455305.1). Lineage (NCBI taxonomy): Eukaryota > Metazoa > Chordata > Mammalia > Chiroptera > Vespertilionidae > Plecotus > Plecotus auritus. The sequence continues at coordinate 44,148,608 of NC_137782.1, forward strand.
GAGAGGGAGAGAGAGAGAGAGAGAGGAGTGAGAGGGATGGATGAATAGGTAGAAGTATAAGTAGATTTAATCGATAATCTTTCTCCTATGTTTTCCTGAGTCTCTCTAAACAATGAACAAACCCAGTGCCAACAACAAGTTGGGCAAAGAATTTGCGTTTTAGAGGAATGTTCTCTTTAGATTGACTATTAGCTGAAGTCACTCAAAGCCACACCAGTCCCGGTGGCAATGAACTTCCACTTACCACCATGACGCTTTCCAAAAAGCCACCCTTAAATTCAGGAAGCTGATAAAACAAGATAGCACTGCATTCCTTTCCTGGGCTCCTCTGCTGGTCAGAACTGGAAGTGACATCCAGGGGCTAGGAATGAAGGCTGAGGAGAGAACCCACTGCTTTTTTGGAGACAAAGACGCCAAGCCAGGCATAGCAGAACCAGCACTAGAAACAAATGGAATATGAAACATCTTGGAGCAAAGGTGTGCTCTTCAGCTTCGGCTCTGGTTGGGTTTTGCTGTTTCGTGAGCGAGCTGTGACACTTCTACATTAAGCTGATAATGCTCCTTACCCAGCATCCAGGAGGCGGTTGGAATCCACAGGAGCTGTCACACATCCATTTCTGCATTTAGGATATTTATGCAGCAACTTATTTATAGAAAGCTATGGATTTGTGAACAAAGAACGTTCTAATTAAATCGTCCCTTTCCACTGTGCTGCTGTTGATGGTCAATGAAGAGACACTCCTATTTTAATCACATCTATTTTTTTTTTGTCAGGCTCTTGGGGTTTTTATTTGCATTTAACTAAACCTAGGAACTCGACAGCCTGTGACTTAATACAAAAGATTTCAAACCAAGACTTAAATCCATCTCTCTCTCTCCTTTTTAAGTTCGAGGACATTTGAAACTGTGCTTATAAAAATGACCATTTGGCTTGGGATTTTGGTCTCTTCCTACTAAAAAAGTGAATTAATCTTAATAATTGCAAAGAGATCATATATGGAGTAGTCCTCAAAAGGGTAATTACTCAAATACAGTGGTTTTCATTAAAAAGTTAACATTTATCTTATTACAGTAATTACCTTATTGCAGTAAATTGGCAATATTTCCCAATTCCTTCAATGAGATCGCATAGGAAGGTAACTTCACTGCAATAAGATGTGTTTGAACTTATTAATGAGAAGTAGATGAATTATTTTTTAAACTTGTTTTTAAAAAGGCAAAACATGCTGATTTTTCTGTATGGAACATATTAAGTCAGACAACTTTCGTCAGACATTACCCATCTATCTTAAACACAGCATACATACCTGGTTCGTGTTTGAAATGAAACAATGTATATTAGCTAGTTCATAGGCTCTGAAAAATGTTACCATAAGATGATTGTGGGGACTGTCTAAAAGTAGCTAGCACTCCTGTCTCTTCATCAGATAGGGGTGGGGTGGAGGAGAAATCAGCTTCCCTCCCTTTTCCAAAGCAGATCCTGAGTTTGTGTCTACAGGAACAGCTGATCAAGCAAGAGATCAGGATAGCCTGCCCTCCTGTACACTCAGTGAGCCAAGGAGTCAGGCCACAGTGGGTAGCATGCAGCCCTTACACTGGCCACTGTGCACCACTAGTCCCATAACCTGAGGGCCCGTCATGCACTGTGCAGGAGGGAAAAGACCCTACATTGAGGACTTAGTCCCAGCATGAGCCATGGCTGTGCAGCCTCACGATCACCGTGTATAATTGCCATTGTTGTTTTTATATTCTAGATAGGATCTATGTGCTAAGCCCTGTTCAAAGATATGAGTTAGGCACAGTCTTTGTCTAACATACTCAGATTAAATTTGATAGACAGATAGGATCCAGAAATGAGTAAATAATGGAAACACACTTTACTGTATTTGCAAACTGATGAAGTTATTCTGGGGGTGAGGGGTAATGTTCTTTGAAATTTTCATTAAGACACGGAGAAAGAGAGAGAGAGACAAACACTGTTTTCACACCCTGATACATTTTAATGAGGAAAAGCATTAAAATAGAAATGCAAAGCTTAGAGTGGGGAGGAGAGACAGGGTCACCTGCTTTCTGTGACGCCAGCCAGAGTTCAAGCTGTGAAGAGAGGATTACTCTAATCGGGGTGGCCCATGCTTCTCACATCTTATATTTGCATGGCCTTCCTCTTTGTTTCATAGCTGGTAGAGATTTCAGTGATCATCTGTGCCCCAGGCAGATGATCACTGAAATGTAATATCTACAAAGTAGAGGCAAAGAAAACCAAACTCAAATTCAAGACTAACCCATATTTGAATGTCCAAGAACATCTTAGAGGGTTATAAATCTGGGACCCAGGGAACTTCTTCTCTGTCTCCCTCACTACTAGAAAATTATTATTATACTAGAGGCCTGATGCATTAATTTATGCACCAGTAGGGTCCCTCGGGTTGGCCTGTGGCACTGGGCTGAAACCAGCTCTCCTAAATCCCCTAAGGGGTCCCAGAGAGCAAGAGGGCCCAGGTCGAGCCGAGGGACCCACGGGTGCAGGATTGGGGCTGGGGAGGGACTTGGGAGGTTGGCCAGTGAAGGAGGGGTAGCAGGAGGGCTCCAGGGCATGTCCAGCCCTTCTCTTTCAGTCCCTGTTGGCCAGACCCCAGCAGCAACCTACCAGTTGGAGTGCCTGCCCCTGGTGGTCAGTGTATGTCATAGTGACTGGTTGACCGGTCAACTCTCTGCCCCCTGGTGGTCAGTGCATGTCATAGCAAGTGGTTGAGTGGCCTTAGCATATCATTAGCATATTATGCTTTGATTGGTTGAACAGATAGATGACTGGAAGACTGGACAATTAGCATGTTAGGCTTTTATTATATAGGATTTCTCCTACAATAAGGAAGATACAGGAAGGCCACAGGTCAGTGAAGGGTTTAAGATAATGAACATTTGAGGTTGATGGCTGGAAGATTTGTGGTTATATATTTTTCATTGGAGTATCTTCCTCCTTTGATGCTCCATCATGTTAGGAAAAGCTGAATAGTATAGCATCCAGGAGACTTCTTAACACAATGCCTTAGTCTTGTTTGCTATTGAGATATAGTCAACATACAGCAACATGTAAGTTTAGGGTCAAGAGACAAGTGTTGGAGAGGATGTGGAGAAAAGGGAACCTCATACACTATTGATGGGAATGTAAATCAGTACAGCCACTATGGAAAACAGTATGGAGGTTCCTCAAACAATCAGAAAAAGAACTACCCTTTGACCCAGAGGTTTCACTTCTGGACATATACCCAAAGGAAACAAAAGTAGGATATTGCATACATGATGCCTCACTCTTAAAAAATAAATCTATTTTAGCTGCTACCATTATTATTCCTTTGTATGGTTTCTATCTCTTTGTATAAGTTCTCACTAAGTTCATCTATTCTTCCCCTAAGTTCACTGAGCATCCTTATAACCAGTGTTTTGAATTATAAATCTGATACATTGCTTGCCTCCATTTCATTTAGTTCTTTTACTAGAGCTTTGTCCTATTCTTTCATTTGGGATATGTTTCTTTGTCTCCTCATTTTGGCTGCCTCCCTGGGTTTGTTTCTGTTGTTAGGTAGAGCTGATAAATCTCCTAGTTTTGGCAGGGTGGCCTCATGTAGTAGGTGTCTTCTGGGGCCAGGTTGTGCAGTCTCCCTGGTCACCTGAGGGTTTTCCAGGCATGTCCTTGTGTGGGTTGTGTGTGCCCTCTTGTTGTAGTGGAGTCTTGATTGCTGTTGGCATGTTAGTGGGTGGGACTGATCCTCAGACTAATTGGCTGTGAGGACTGGCACACAAACTACTGTTTAGAGGCTAACCCCACAGAGCAGGATTTGCTTTTAGTGGGGCTCTGGTGCTTGTCAAGTCTGCCCATTGGGTGTGTTACTAATGTTGTTAATTGGGTGATGCTCTGGTGGGGTGTGAAGCCAGACACTGTGTAGGTGTTGGTTCTAGGGCCTCTTGGGAGGGGCTCCAATGCACATCCAGATTAGCAGCTGCCTGTGCCCCACAGGGAGGCACCTAGTAGGATCTACAATGAGCTGCAGTCCGTAGCTCTCTGTGCTGGAATTGGAGGCACCTGGGAGAAACTATGCTGCAAACTGAGGCCAGCTTCCACCAGTGCCGGGCCTGGGGCTGCTTAGCAAGAGGTGCAGGCACACTGAGGCCAGATGCTACTTGTTTGGGGTTTGTGGACTGTTGAGAGATTTTTAGGAGCAAAGTCCTCAGTGTGGGCAGAAGTTGGCCACTTGTGAGGAAGAGTGGATAAAAGAGGTTCCACCAGCTCTAGGTTTGGGTGGGGTGGGTTCTTAGGAAATCTGCAGGGTAGGGCGGTGATGTTAGCCAGGTTGGAGACTCCGATTTGATGCTGGCCCTGTGCCTTGGCTGTGTGGGGGTCTCAGCAAAGGAGCAATGGCATCTGCAGGCACTGCCTCCTGGTTCTGCTGGCATTTCTGCCTGCACCTGCAGCACTTCCGCCTGTACCTGCCAGCACTTCAGTCTTGAAGAGAGTGGTCCTACAGCCCTGGCCCTGAAGCAGAAAACTCAGTGTGTCCCTGGCACTGTTTGAACTGCTATCCTCTTGCTTGAGCTTCTAGGCAAATGCTTGTGAGTTTGTGCTCAAGCCCTCCAAGGGGACTCCTGAATCTCCTTTCTCTCTGTTTCTCCGGGACGGAGTCCCCAGATGTTTAGGGACTTCTCTTCCCGGACCTGGGGAGCCGGTGTGGGGCTTGTGACCTCTGCATTTGAAATACCCCTCCGGATTCTTATCGGTCATATGTGGGTGAGAGAGCAGGGGATTTGAGACCCCACGCCTTCTACCAGTCTCAACATGGCTCCTTTTTATCCTTTGTTATTAGACTTCTGTTCAGCTAGATTTCAGATGGCTCCATAGTTTAGTTGTAATTTTCATGTGATCGTGGGAGTAGATGCATTTACCCACTTCACCATTTTGACCGAAAGGCCAATTATTAACTTAGTTTTTTTTTCCTTTGGCATTCTGCACATTGTAGGAGTTAAGAAGTGAAATAAAGGTAGAATAAAATATCTGAACTTGAGGTATCATTGCTTCATGCTTTTCCTATCTGTCCATGCAGCAGATCATCTGAATGGCAACCTGGCCACTATTTTGCAAACCCATGTCCTTGCACTCACCGTATCCTAGAGCTTAAGGTATGCTGGAGGCTTGAAGGAACCCTGGAGTACAGGGTGTCTCTCACACCACAGCTAGGTGAGGAAAAGACCTGTGTCAACTGTAATAAAACTGCACATGTTCAAGACATGGGAATTGATGTAGTCTTTAGAAGGAGAGGTGCAGTTAGACAAGTCCTATTTTACAGAACTGAGACTGGGCAAGTAGCACTTTGAAAAGCATTTCCAAATAAAACTTGTGACTGAAGCTCAGTGCCATCCGATAAGTCATTGTCTCATTTCTGGTAAGTCTGGGGGAAATTTTCCAGGCCAGGAGAAGTTTAAAACCACTCTAAAAGATTGATGGATTGCTCTCTAACTTACATTCCTTTCCAAGCAAGGAAAGAACTATTTTTAAAAAACCATCTGACCTCGAATCTGTTTTTATTAAATGCCAATGCATCCGTATTACCACTGAGATCTTAATAGAAATGATGGGACATTACATCTTGTCAGGGAGGCCACCGAAAACTCTTTTTCTTATTTCCTTTGTGTTAGTAAAGGAACATTTCCAAAGAAAGGAAGTGTTGTCGTTATAGAATCCATTACAAACAGTCCCGCAGACCTGCCTTTCCAACATCTTTCTATCTCTCTGTTTCTTTAACCACTTTGTTCTTCCTGATACCATCTAGTTGACTCTCAGTATTTCAGTTTACAAAGAAACATGAATCATCAGGGAGACAGAAGAATCAGAATAACTTTTTTTTTTTTCATTCCTTACATGCCGATCAAGATTGCCTTAGAGAAAGTGAGACCTGGGATACAGCGTGAACATAGCAAAGAAGTTAAGAGCGATGATTTATTTTTTATGAACTGGGTGATTCATTTGAACATTTTATCTTTTCATATCTACTTCTTCATCTGATAAATACTATTTTCTTCAAAAATATAGTGTGGGTGAAAAATACAGCACATTAGTGTCCTAATATACCTCATCAATGAAGTAAAAACACATTCCACAAATTAGAAATGTTTGGAAATGGATATGATTAATGCTGACTGTGAAAATTCATAACTTTAGAACCAGTAATTGCCAGCTTTGGGACAGGTTCAAAGTGTGAGTTTGATGTCTCCCCTTCTCTCTCTATGGTGTTTCCACCTGCCCCTCTATCTGTATTTTTTTTCTTATAAGGACACTAGTTATACTGGATTAGGACCCCCCCAATTTTAACTTGATTACAGTAGCAAAGACTCTATTTGCAAATAAAGTTATATACACAGGTTTCAAGTAGCCATAAATCTTGGAGGACATTATTCAACCTAGCAGAGCTTCTCCCATTTTTTTCCTTCAAATATCATCTTTCTCCCCATTGACCAATTCTTGCATGCTTTTGGGGACATCCCACTGCTGGAATCACCCTGAGCCTCTGTTATTGGGAGACCACTGTGTAATGTCTCGCCTTTCTCTGCCTTTCCTGAGAGTGTCTGAGTGCTCAGGGACCTCCGACACTCCCACATCCAGAGGCAGCCCTGCTCATGGGCGCGCGGATATACACTGAGTGGCCAGATTATTATGATCTCTGAACACATAATAATCTGGCCACTCAGTGTGTGTGTGTGTGTGTGTGTGTGTGTGTGTGTGTGTGTGTGTGTATGAGGCCCGGTGCATGAATTCGTGCATGGGTGGGGTCCGGCCAGCCTGGCCAGAGGGAGGAGACATGGGCAGTTGGCTGGCCTGCCTGCTGGTCGAACTCCTGGTCGAGGGGACAATTTGCATATTAGCCTTTTATTATATAGGATATACACTGAGTGGACAGATTATTATGCATTCAGAGATCATAATAATATGGCCACTCAGTGTAGATCGTAGGGTGGAACTCTCCACAGCTGGGGGGAGAAATAGGGAGATGTGGGTCTGTGCAATCATGGTGTCCACCTCCATGGACCCAATGACTGTTGCAGATCACTAAACATGATGTTTAATAAAGGATTACTGTATAGATCATCAGTAAATAATGGATATAAACAAATTAAAATACAATACACTAAAACCACTTTATTTGTTAATACAGAAGTCATTCCAAGATCCTGCAATATCTCAAAGGTGACAGGGCTATGGGAGAATGTTTGGAAATAGCTAGATCTCCTCCCCAGTATTTTCTCTTTCACTTTGGCTCTTCATTTATTTAGTTGGGGTGTGAGTGTGAGAGAAGAGAGTCTCAAATGTTCAAGCTTTGGGGGAGGGGAGAAAAAAAGGATGCAGCACAAAGGGTTTAAGTTAGATTTCTGTTAAAACAAACATAGGCAGCATTCATTCCTTGCAATTTGCTAAGACACTTGGCAGGCCTCATCCCGTTTAATGTACACAGTAATCTTCAGGTGTAAATATTGTTACTTTCTCCATTTTTATCAATGAGGTGACAGAGGCAGAGGGAGCATCAGTAATTCCCCCAAGGCCACTGAGCAGATGCATCCTTTGCAGGATCAAATGACTCTGAGTTCCTGTAAGTCTTGCTCTTGCCACTGATGCAACGTGTCCTGGTGTCCTATTACCATCTCTCCTGCTGTCAGTCTTCAATCCTTGACCCTCACATGCCACATCCAAGTCTCTCTCCAACTCCTACCTTTGCTCCCCATTCCTTCCTCCATTTGGCCAAACCCATATTTTTTCTAAAACTTACAAAACAATCATGCTGCTGTGTGGTCAATTGAACTGTGCTGGTCAGTTGAAAAAATATGTGTGTAAGTGCACCCGTGAAATTCAAACCCACATTGTCAAAGGGTCAAGTGTACTTCAAACACTTGAGTGAACGTTTTTACTTCATCTGTCTTTCTACCTCCATAGCGTGTAGGTGGTGGGTTGGTCTTTTCTTTCTTAGTTCATTGTCATGGTGCCTAATTGAATACTTTCAGCATACATTTTGCACTTAATAGGTGTTTATTTACTGAGAGAATGAAGCAAACAAATGGAGTAACTCAGCCTCCATTTGCATTTATTTGGTACATAGACCACGTGTTTGTAAGCTGTGGGTGTGGGGGAACTGAAAACGATATAAAGTTTTTCAATATGTAAAATTACTGTCTTTAAGGCTTTAAGATGGATTATGAAACATGTCTTTGTTCTTGGTAAGTTTTTCCATCTGAAAAAGATAACGATTCTCCTGCTGAACACTTGGATTCTGAGCTGTCCCTGTGGACAGAGCTGATGGGTACCTGGTGATCCATCCACTCTCCCCACTGTCCACATGCATGGATTTTTTTCTGGAAAAAAAAAAAAAGACAAACACCACACACACACACACACACACACACACACACACGCCATAGCTGTGCACGCCCACAACGCCCCCACCCCTATGCAGAGAGCTTGTGCAACTATCATTACAAACAATGTTGTTTGGGGTCCAAGGCAGTCCCACTTGGCTTAAGCCCTCGTTTGCACTGACCTGAGCCGGAGCAGATGCATCCAAAGCTAAATGGAAATACAGGGTCCTTGTGAAAACCCTGTAGGGAAGGTCAAGATGATAACAATGGAGTTATTACACCAACCTCAGAGACCCACGTGCAGAGTCCTGCGTGAGACACAGGCTGTCCTGTGGATCAGTGTTGTGGGGCTGCTGAACTACCACACACTCGGCTGTTGTTTTCAACCACCACAAACTTGGTGGTTGAAAACAATAGAAAAGGATCCTCCCATAGTTCTGGAGTCCCAAAGTCTGAAGTCAAGGTGCTGACAGAGCCACACGCCCCCTGGAGGCCCAGGGGAGGACCCTTCCTTGTCTCCTGAAACTTCTGGGGGCTCCAGGTGCTCCTGGCTTGTGGCCTCATCACTCTGATCTCCGCCTTCACATGGCCTTATTCTCTGTGTCTTCCCTTTCTCTGTTTCTTCTAAGGACACTGATCACTGGATTTAGGGCTCAACCTGGAAATGTTTTTCCCTAACTTAATTTGGTAACTGTAATCAGGGGGTCATTGGCTCCTTTTATAGCCATGAACTCTTGTGCCTCCTCAGGGGACATACTTTCCACAATGTCTGATTCACTATGTTGCCGCCATGGACCCAAAAGATTGACTTGCAGCTTCAAAAGAACCCAAATCCATTCTTGCCTTCAAGATCCATGCAAAAAAAATTTTTTCCTGAAAAAATCCATTTTTAAGTTTCTCTTTTATAGGAGAATTTGACATGAGTGAGAATGTGGTGGAGCACTCTTCTCAGAGAGGCTTAAAAATAAGAAGCTTCTAGAAAATGACCACCACATTTCAACCGTGGGAAGTAGCTAACAAGCATGGACTGAAGATGTTTTTCATAATATTTTCATCTTTATCTTGAATGACAGTGATAGGATGTCCAAAGGAAGTGCCAGCGCAGCGGGTGTCAGGGGAAGGCTTTTTTGTCAGTGGCGGTGTCTGGGCGCCGGCATTAGAGTTGCTATGATGTCAATGCAGATGCCAGCGCCATTACTATGTCAGCGAGAGACTTCTCCCGGCTTTTGTCAGTTTCAATTAGACGCTTGATGTTACCATCAGGCAGCCTCTCCCCTCCCCCACACTTAATGTACTTAAAGTCTCAAAGTTACCACTTTTAAGAACCCTGCTCTATTTCTTAATGGCACTGCACAATGAACCCATATTAAAAAGTAATACATTTTCCATACCGAAAGGAATATAAAGTAAGTTCCATAAAAGTACAACACACTTACATTTTAAAGTATATAACATTAAATATATTAAAAGCACATTGTGTCATAGCATATATATTAAATACCAGGAAAAAAAAGCCGGCTTCGCAATTTATTTTAAGTACATGAGAACTGCATTTAATAAAATGTTTAAAATATAATTTATTACGGCAACAATTTATTAATAATGATAAGTAAATGCTGTTGAAGAGGTGATTCGTGAAAGAATGGTTTGTCAAAAGAAAAGACTTTTCCATGCTACAGATAAGGGTCATAGTCAGAAAGGCATACATCTTGCCCTCTCCTTGGTGTTTTAACAATTCTAAATGAGGCAGGCACATGAAAAAGCTTTCCCATAGCTGTGACTCTTTAAAACATGGACATGGTGGCATCTTATTCTGTCCACAAACCAGTCATCTGTCCTATTGGGTTCTCCTTTTGTGCACAGAGTGGCACGGACCACTCCCTCCTCCTCTGTGAACCTTCTCCTGACTTAAATGATCGTCAGTTTGGGTGGAAGTTGGGCATAAATATTTTACATATTGCATAACATAAACATCCCTGCATTTCCTCCTCTGGGAGACTTGGTACATGTGGAATATTAGTCAGTGCCTGAACCTCAAAGCCACGGTAGGAATGTCAGATCTGGACTATGTCACTTTGAGCTTTGCAGCTCGTGTGTTTATTTCACTCAGACTGGTCTATATAAAGTGCCATAAAATGTATGTTCCATACCCTGTGGATGATCTGTCCCAGACAAATGGCAGATCCTTACTCCAAAGGCAGATACATTCTGCCTCTTGAGACAACCCCCTCCCCCCCCAAAAAAAAACACCAAAGAGGAAAACCAAGTATATATTAATAAATAGTTAATACTCCTAAGTGCTTTCAAGAAACTCATGTTTAAAACTGAGAGAAAGCTCATGATGGTTGTTTTCCCACAATAAACTAAACTTCTAGAGCATTCCAGGAGAAAGGTTATCATGTTCACAGTAGGTTGTTTTGCTCCACGCACTGCCTGTGGAGTAGAGTTCATTATAGCTGCTTATCAATCTCCCATAAATGTGTCTGACAGCGTCCAGCAGTCAAACCTGGAGTTTGTTCCCATTGCAGTGGAGGTGTGAAGAAGACGGGAGTATGAAGTTCTAGTTATACCAACAGAATTTGGTTTGTGTTATTGTTGTCCTCTATGACTCAGTGGTTTCCTAGGTGGGGGTAGAGTGGGAGCACTGGGGGAAAATGAAAGAACTGATAAGTGAATTAAAAAATTAAAGATTGCCTGATTAGGGATCTGCTCTCATTTAGGTTTGGACACGCCCTGTCTTCCACACGGACACACAGTTCTCTACATGCAAGGTTTTGGGAGTCAGTGTTTGAGAAAGGTGAGCATCTGCATGGTCCTCACAACTAACACTAGCATTACAGAAACATTAACCCTGGGCTCCAACATGTCGGAAGGTGGAGGCTTGTTGGCTCATTGGCTGTTGACTCCCATGGATACCGCCAAGAACATCTCGGTCATCTCAGCTCCTCTGTTCTTGTCCATCACAGAGGATGCCCAGCCAAGAACCTTGCATCTTAACATTGGATGCTCACTGTTGACCTTGTTAGTTTTAGGGTTGAAGCGATTGCTTAAAAGCAAAAGAAAATAGAGTAAAACACTGTCAAAAGGTTTCATCTGTAGGTATTTATTTTTTTCCCATTCTTCAAATACCTACCAAGTGATGAAAGGATAGATAACATGTGGTATGTCCATATAGCAGAATGTTATTTGGCTGTAAAAAGGAATGAAATTCTGACACATGCTAGAGCATGATGAAACTTGAAAACGTGCTGCATGAATAAAGCCAGACACCATGGGTTGCACGTGATTCCATTTATATGAAAAGTCCAGGAAAGGCAAATCTGTAGAGGGTTGGATTTCTGGAGTGGGAGGAACCAGGGGCTGGGGATATCATGGCTCAGGGATACAGGATCATGAACCAGTTCTCAATTGTGGTGATGGATGAAAAACTATGTGGATATATTAACAGCCATTCAATTCTACACGTTAAATGTTTTGGGTGGCCTGTGAAGTACACCTTAATAAAGCTATTTAAAAGCAGAAGAAAGCTCAGAGAATAAACCTATAGCAGTTAGGACCATTGTATCTAACTGGCTTGCAAAGGGTTCCCTGCAGGCTTGCTGGATTCAGCCTTTAAACAACATTGAAATCTTTTCATGCCCATCTCGCAGCTCTAGTCGCCTTCAGGAAGGCTCTGCGTGGCGGCTGCTGGAAGCTCTGTGCTCCTGGGAGCATCCCCATGACTGACTGCACTGCAGTGCCAGATCCAGCAAGAAAGCCCAGTGACTTTCCAAGTGACACAGAAAGAATCTATGGAAGGAGAGTTTGGGAAGGAATGAATTCCAGAGAGAAGTAAGGGAGAAGTAGGTAATTAGGTGTGGGAAGAAAAAGAAAATATAATAAGTAGATATAGAGATAGATAGGAAGATGATACATAGATAGATGAAGGATAGATAGGTGATAGAAAGATAGATAAATAGATGATAGATAGATAAATAGATGATAGATAGATGACAGATAGATGGATGATGGATGTGTCCCCAACATGCCTTTTAAAGAAAATTCCAAGTAATTAATTGCTTATTTTCATGCCAGAACATTTTCATTATTGTACATTTTCAATATGTTTTTACATTACATAGAGTCAATTTCCTCTCAAAGCACTCATCTCCCAAATTGCTTTTAGATTTTCTTCCAGATTGTATGAGATGCACACCCATCATAAATTCTTCAAAGAAGAACCTGGTCCAGAAAAAAAGTATACTTTAAGGAGAGAAGGAATTTTCAAAAAGTGTGGAAAATTCTCATGTTTCTGTGGATACTTTCACGGGAACATAAATTCAATAAAGCAAGAGACATACCTTGAAGATAAAACAACAGAATCAGATAAAAAAGGAATATTGGAAAGTTAAAAAAATAAAGACAGAGATAAAAATAATGGAATTAATTAATAGAAAACAGCATCTGACATTTTCATGGTCTGGAGCTTTAAAATATCAAAAAAATTATCAGTTATTTGCAAGATAAAAAAGAAAGAGAAAGTAAAATGATGTGGTTTCAGTCTAGTTGTTGGAAGTAGCTTTTTATAATATGTTTAGTGACTTCCATTTGTCTAGTCAGGATTTCCATCTCTTCTAGGGTCAACGTTGGTCATCAGAGAAAAGTTATTTAAGATTTTTAAGTTAATTTGTACTGAGGTTTATATAATATTTTCTTAGATTACTAGAGGCCCATTGCATGATATTCATGCAAGAATAGGCCTTCCTTCCCCTGGCTTTGCTCCTGGCTGCCTGGGAGCCTGCAAGTCCTTGCTCCCAGCCAGAGCACTGCTCCTGTAGCTCCCTCCGCCACCCCCTCTCCCCCTCATAGCAGGCGTCCCGCCCCTCCTGGCCACTCCATGACTACATATGCAAATTAACTCACCATCTTTGTTGAGTTAATTTGCATATTCACTCCTGATTGGCTGTGGGTATAGCAGAGGTATGGTCAATTTACATGTTTGTCTATTATTAGGTAAGATTATTTTTTTACTTCTGTGATTATAATGTTTACTCTTTGTGTTTCTACACTGTGTTTCTTTCAGCTTCTTCCCTTCAATCTCTTTCTCTTTTCTCTCTTTTTACCATTTGCATATGCCAGATATTTGTCCATTTTAATTTCCTAGATATGTCAATTCTACACTTCTATTGTCACTCTTGATTATATGTTTTATTTTAAATGTTTGTCATTCATTGTTTTTTGATCCCCATGACAACCCTTAGATAAGTTTTTACCTTTTACAGATAAATAATATCTATCTGTCACAGAAATAGTATGCAGTGACAGATAGACATGTCTATTCCAAGGCTGTTCCTTCCATTATGCCATTTGCTACTCTTTTGCCAATCCTACTACTGATGTATATGCAGGATTTTAAAATCTTAAGTACTCTTGCCTCATAGTTTTGTGGAGTGTTAAATGAATCAAATTGCTTACAACATTGATATTTTTATCATTTTAAAAAATCATATCCCCAAACCCCTACACCTAGTAATTTTTCACAACAGCTTTATTCTCACTGCGGACTTACCAGAATCAACCTGGTGGCCTCCAGCTCCTCATGAAACCTGGCTCTCCTGGTTAGCAGGGAGAACCATGCAGGATGGGGGAACAGGGCTGGCTGGGCTCAGGGGCACTGTGACTACACCCGACAGAACGTCTCATTAGGTGGCAGTCTAGCCTGAACGTTATTTATGGTGACAGTGACATGGGAGCTTCCAGCCTCTTAGGTCTAGACCTGAAATTGGCACAGCAGTGCTGCATTCTTGGATCAAAGCAAGTAACAGGGCAGCCCAGGTGCAAGGGTTAGGGGATGGACACACAGCCCAGGTGCAAGGGTTAGGGGATGGACACACTTCCTAACAATAAGCAGATATGAGGTCCTTTAAACAGCATGGCCTAAAAGGCTGACACTGACATATACGAGAGGTTATGGAATGAAAACTCTTCTTACTTCCATTTCATTAAGTGATGCCTAGGTAGAGTGTGTGTGTGTGTGTGTGTGTGTGTGTGTGTGTGTGTGTGTGTGATTCTGGATACAGCACATGGTGAAATATTTATGGATGTTACCTGGAATTTGCAGCAGACTAACGGAAGACAGAGTGAAGTTTACAGGGATGTAATTGAAACCACATTCAAAATGACTGGATACGTTTTAAAACTCCAATATGTGTACATAGGGTTCATTATATATTTTTATTTTTACATTTCCCCCTGTAAAATATTTAAATAAAAAGTAAACTTAGTTCTAAATGATTTGGAATGAGCGCAAAATCCCTCAGGTGCATCACTGTCTGGTTGTTGCGGGACTGCCCTTGAGGAGGGCTGTGTGGTCAACACCGCTCATTGTCAGTGGGAGGTATGTTCATGGGAAATGGAAGGAAGAGGATGAGAAGCAGAAGGAGGAGAGGGGAAGAAGCTCACAATGAGGAGAAAGAAACAGCTTGGACGTTAGATGATGAGGCTGCTTTTAATCTTTCTCTATGTATAGTGCGTAGCCCCAGCTCCCACTCGGCACTTTCTGAAGGTGTATGTTTGAGATCAGTGGAGTTTAGCTCTTTGTACATGTATTTGGAGGAAAGGTCTCAACCCAAATGACAGGACATGTATTGTCCTGCTGGACCCCTGGCATTGTTCAGTGATACGCACTCTTAACTGCCAACGGCCATGCCCACTGATGATGACCATCAGCATATTGGCAATAGTCAGCATGGTCTCTGGCTGCCCGAGGTCAGCCCACAGAGGACATCCCCCACACCTTCCTTACAGCCATTGAAGTGCAACTGTGTCCAAGGCTTGAGTAAGTGGCCAGGGTCCTATTTATGCATTAGGTGTTCTTCTTTCAGAACCACAGAATAGAAAAACACCAACTAACCACACAGTGACCAAAGACACTGCTCTAGTGGGAATTTTACAGATAATAAGAATATAAAAAAACAAGATGCAGTGGGCCATACCATTGACCTGAAAAACCCACACAGACTCCGTTGGAATACAGGTGGTGGAAACTCATCACCCTCAGCTCCAGGTACCAGAGAGTCTTCCTGGTCCTCCTAGTTCCTCACCCCTCCTGCACCTGTGTCCATGATTCCTGATGCTGTCATATGTCACAGTCTCACATGCGGCTCCCAGCAATGTGCTAGTGGCAGAAAGCCCCATCTGACATTGCTCTTGAGTTCATAATTGTGAATTGTGGCACCTTCAACCATTTTGATGGTAATCATTTATGTCTTCACTTGCTTCTGTACCGATCTCCAGATCTGAATACAATCAGGAACTGATACTCCTCTGATACTGAAAACATGCCAGTTATGACACCATGAAAGCCCAGCAGTGCCTTCCTCTCTGCATGGCTTTGAAAACCCTCCAAATTACTCTGGATTTCTGACTAGAACACATTTCTTATTATTCAGAAATTCTTTTTTAAAATATATTTTTATTGATTTCAGAAAGGAAGGGTGAGGGAGCAAGAGATAGAAACATCAATGATGAGAGAGAATCATTGATCAGCTGCCTCCTGTATGCCCCCTATTGGGGATCGAGCCTGCAACCAGCGCATGTGCCCTTGAATGGAATAGAACCCGGGACCCTTCAGTCACAGGCTGACGCTCTATTCACTGAGCCAAACCGGCGAGGGCATATTTAGAAATTCTTATCACTTCCTGGTTGATCTATAATTATCCGAAGGATTAGAAAAAGGGGAACCCTTAAAAATGTGTTGCTCATACTTAAAAGATTTAAGTACTGGTTTGTTTTGGATGATTGGACAGAAAAATGTTATAATATTTAATTTAATAAAATATTTAATTTAATGAAATACTTTGTGAATGGGTCTGCGGCAGTGACAGGAAGTTGGGAAGGAGGAGGTCTCATCCCAGGTCTTACAATGTGATCAGCTCTGCAAACAACTGGAATTTATAAGGAAGTTTCCCTGTATCCTATGTTTGACCTGAATGGGTGGGTTTCAACCTAAACTACGTAAAATAACTTTATCAGCCCTCTTGATAGAAAATAAATTATGGGATTAGATGTGCCTTATTCTGACTACATGTGGTTGTATTTCCACAAGATACAATTCAGATGAACATTAGACACACAATTTTGTAGGAAATATGCTTCAATATCATGTGCTTATGTAATTTAGCAAAATTCAGGCAATTTAATTTGTCTGAATCCTTTATTTTTAAATTGTTGTGATTTCTCCTTGTGTGTCTCTGTGACTGTGAGGGCATTATAGGCACCACAGTGGGCATCAGCATACCAGGCCCAAAGTGTCCCAAAGAACTGGGCTCTGTATCACCTGCCAAGTCAGATAAACTGGCCTTCCCCAATAGTGGACTCAATTCCTGCTGCACATACAGAAGGCTTATTTAATAACAGAATTTCAAAATACTGTCAAAAGTAATTCTATTCTTTTTTATTGCTGCTACAAAAATATATGACAAACTTAGCTGCTTACAACAACATCTACTTATCATCTCCCAATTCTGGAGGTCAGAAGTCCAGGGGCTCAACTGGCTCTGCTGCTAGGGCGTCATTGGTGCTGCCCAGCTGAGCTCTGGTGAGACCCAGGGGAGAAGAACCAACTTCAAGCTTACATGAGTTTGGCTGCTTAGGACCACAGAGCAGAGATCCCCGTGTCCTTGTTGACTGAGGCCACCTCATCTATCACATGGCCCCTCCTTCACACCAGCAGAACATGGCAAGTCCATCTTGCCTTTAGTTACTTCTCTACCTGCTCCTTCTCCTCTGCTTTTGGCCAGAGACTATTTCTGCTTTTAAGGGCTCATGGGCTTAGCTTGGACACTCCTAGTTAATCCAAGGTAATTTTTCTATTTTGAGATCTATGACCTAAATCATGCCTATAAAGTGCCTTGTGTCATGCATGGTAATGTAAACACAGGTTCTGGGGGGATAGGGTGTGGCATCTTTGGGGAGCCACTCTGCCTGCTAAGGGCACTTGGAGCGAGACTCTATCACAACTGGCATCTAGCTTTCTTGTTTTAAGACAGAACTTCCATATTAATGGGAAGACTTGGTAAACTCCAATGTTGCTAAATTAGAATATTCATGGAAACCTCTAAGAATAGATTAATCAGGCATCTAGATTGGTAATGAAGGTAGGTAGACCTATTGGGTGGGGGGAGGGTTAGATGAACCTATTTTTTTTTTATCTGTGAGGACATTACATTTGTACATTTCCTTAGTAACTGCAAGTTGTTTCCTTTGAGCTCTCTTTCTCTGGCATGTGAATGGTGCAGGATGGGGAGTCACCGGGTTTGCTCCTGGCAGTGGGGTGGCCCAAGCTCTGTGGTCTCCCAAATAGGTCCATTACAACGGCTTCATATTAGTTATGGCCTTTCCTTCAGGCTGCTTACCAGTTCTTCCAACTTCCTCCAGTTGCTGGATCTCTTTCAATATTGTCACTTAGCTGGTGATGGCTGTGGGAGGGTGTCACTGGACACCCACATCTTGTTGCCGGGAGTTAAGCTTTTTTGATGGTTATTCCAGCTATTTCTTGTGTCCTATTCCTATTTAGTTGCCACATTACCTAGGAATTTGGTAACTGGCCATGTCAGATTTGTTGCCAAGGACCAAGTATGCCTGTTGTTTTTTTGTGAGACCACTACACAAAACAAGGTGTTGACCTCAACCTTCCTCCTTGCTCAGAGTGATCAGTTTGTTGCTCTTCTGTGGAGTTTGAGAAGGTTGTCTCCAGACACCAGCACTCCAAATATATCATTTCATTCTTCCCAGATGTGTGTGCAGGAGTGGGTGATGGAGGTTCTGTGGCTATCACAAATAGCAGGTGTTAGTACACACCTACAAAGAATATTAGATATATTCTTAAATATACACATTTATGTCAGCCCAAACTAAGGAAGAGTATGGAGACTGTTAATCCTTCCAGATGCAGAAATGTTATACTTAATCTGCATATGAAAAAAGTTCTTACTGTACTATACAAACATTTACATTCTTTTCCAGAAGATTTTCCTCTTAGAAAGTGAAATAGGTTGATTAGGCAGTATTTGAGCATCAGAGAACAGAGCCCACATTCACCACTGTGTTTAACAGGTGTGTCAACGTCCTTTTGCTTGTTTGATGGTTTAACTGGCCATGTGTCAATGCCATGAAAATAATAAAGTTTGATTGAAATTGTCCCATAAATTTAATAAAAGTAATGGAACCAGCTACGTATATATGCATAGACTTGGAAAGGTATGCATTCTCTTTCAGAATATTGTACTTTAGAGTTTGAAGCATATCAATGTTAGAGTGATAATAGGTCACCTGTCAGATCAACAACCTGACAACAAATATTGACTAGCTTCTCAATACAGAAAGTTAGAAAGAACCTAGAAAACACTATTTAAAAGGGGAGCGGGACATTTAAAGCATTTACAGTCATTCATATTGAATTAAAATTAAAGAAGGCTTCTCAGAGCCTAGGAAGGAGTAGGAAAATTAGAGACCCCAATGCTACAGGAAAAAGAAAGGGAGGTTGACCTGAACTTTTAGAGACCCCAAATGCTACAGGAAAAAGAAAGGGAGGTTGACCTGTGATATTGACCTTCAGACCATACTCCTCTCCTCAAGAGAATGATTCAGCCAATGTTAAACGGTAGTCTAACGTGAGGAAAACTCCTGAAGCCACACACAAAAGTAGCCAATACAAAGGAATACTGCAAACTTAAATGCAAACAAATGTAAGGTAAACCCCATACTATTGAAAGAAAGATATATTCTTATGTCAACCCTTTCTGTCATAATAGCACTTACAGTGTAGTTAAGGCCTTGGGGATTTACAGCATAGCTCTCTGTTGCTAGAGTTTATCACTTAGCCATAAACTTGCTGTGCACTAAAATGTGACCAATGAATTTCACACCAGGTGTGAATGTGTTTGCGTATCTTAATGGAATTCAAGCGGGGGTGGAGGGTATGGTCATAATTTGAGTAGAAAGAGTTAAATACCCAAATCAAAATCTCCCCTCATTGCTCATATTTCCCAGGTGCCATCCTCCATAGGGAGGTGCCCACATGGTGTTCCTACTGCACCAGGTGCCTGGGCTCTGCCTGGGGCCATTTGCAGCCGGGCCAGCGTGTTTGAGAGCTGCTCAAGGAGCCCTTCCTGGCATTTGACTGGTATGAGTGTACTACCCTGCTTCTCCTTTGCTTCCAACTTCTTAGCACTGATTTGCACCCCCTGCTTTCCTACCATCACCTGATCAGCTGTTATGAAGGTGACTTCAACAATGAAAAAGCTTTGAGTGTTGTGGGAGAAAGTATGGCCTCCCAGAGATGTCCACACCCTAATCTCTGCTACCTGTGAATAGGTTTTATTCATGGCAAAAGAGACTTTGTTGATGTCACTGATATTAAGGGCCTTAAAATAGGGAATTTATTCTGGATAATTCAGGTGGGCCCAATCTAATCACAGAAAGTGAGAACTTAGCTAGAAGAAGAGCACAGAGGGATTTGAGCAGGGGAAGGACTAACTACACCACGGCTGCTTCTGAGAAGTGGGTCTCACATGCCTGGACCCGAGATGGACCTCATGGGCCCACCGGAAGCATGACAAGGAACATGGATGGGTCCAGGAGCACATATCAGGGTCTCAGCCCACAACTTGAAGGAGCTGGCTTTCTCCAACAGCCTGGATGGGTTAGAAGCAGAATCTGCCTGGAGCCTCAGTAAGAATTGTAACCCCACCAACCCCTGGATTTTACCCCAGAGAGACCAGTGGGCAATCTCCGACCTACAGAACTGTGAGGATATGAATGGGTACTGTGTTAGGCTGCTGTGTTTGTAGACAACAAATACTCTAACATTTTAAGAACAACAAAAGATTCTTCTGAACATTCCTGGGGTTGTTTAATTTTGACAGTGCGTCCTGGCTTCAGGTTCCAAGTTATGCTTAATTAGTCCACTTTATGAATTATTTTTTCTTTTCGTCTACTTTACCCTGAGTGTGGAATGCAGTCCTTTTTTAAAAATTTCCTCCCCCAAACTCAGGGACATGGCATCTGTAGCAAACAAGATGTGGAGATGAAGGCTGATGTGGCAGAGGTCGGTGTGGGTGCAGCAACCTCTGTGGTCCTGTTTTCACCCCTGGTCTAGTCTCTCCCCTCCCAATAAATAGTGGATTAGTCTCTGTGACCAATAGAATACAGCAGAAGTAACAGTGTGATTCACAGTCTAGGTCATAAGAGGTAGGTTGCTCCTGCCTTGATGGATCTCTCAGGTCACCCACTCTGTGCAATGCCAGCTGTCAGATCCAGAGGACACTCATGTTTCTGCAAGAAAGGGACATGTGGCGAAGAGCTGAGGCCTCCGGCCAACAGCCAACTGACCACACCATCGGGAGTGGCTCCTCCAGCCCTGTCTGATGGCTTACCTGCAACCTCAGGGTGTAATCCATGCCACAACCATCCCACCTAGCCACTGGTGGACTCTCAACTGCAAAAATGGTGAGAGATGATGCACATTTGCTGTTTTAAGTTGCTGTATTTGGGGTAATTTTTTATGTAACAATAGATGAAGAATGCACCTGAGTGTCATGGAAATTTATAAAAATTTCTCAATATCTCATTATACTCTCTAGTCCCTAAAATTGTGCTAGCCATTTTATATACTTGAAACCTTTACTTTTGTCATCTGCCTCTGCCCACCTCTCTCCCCTCATCTCCATCACTTTCCAGAACAGTCTAAGTTCTCAGGCAGAGCTCATGCTCTCAGTTGCCACCATCAAACTCTACTCTGGGCTCACCTCCTCATACCCAAGGCCAAGCAGCATGCAGCCATGGCTTATGGAGCCAAGAATTGCTCTCCAAGGAGGTGCTGTATTCCACCTCTGTTCATATATAATGCTATTATTCTGTGCTGGTGGAAATGGGGAATTGTAGCTCAATTCCTTCCTGCACCTCCCGTTTCCCACCCAAACCTGCCTTTCGTAGGGTTACCAACTGACACAGCCCACTGTTCTCATGGACACTCAGTCCACTTCCTTTAATCTGTTCTAATGATTCATATTCTCAAAAACTTGCATAATTTTAATTTTCTCAAAACCCTCTCTAATTTTTTCTGTAGAAGTCAAATTGTTGAAAATGAAATTAGACATTGTTCTCTTGAAAAATGTATGCTAAAATGGCCAATAGAGGGGAGACTATTCTTCAAATATTTTCCTGTTCCAGAAAAACCTTGATTAATTAGAATTAATTAATTAATTAATCAGTGACAAGCTTCTATTAATGGAAAAATTCTTTTAGGGCCATTTTACAAACCATGAAGAAAATTTAGTTGTCTTGCATTACAAAAAAAAAAAAAAAAATCTCAAAAAACCCTCCTGCCCCCCCCGCCCCCCAAAAAAAATTACCTCACAGTGTTACCAAACTTAATCACACATTGTTTACAAATATTGGTTGAGAAATATTCTTGGATCTTTGTAGAATTGAGTCACACCTCCCAGAAAAAGCATTTATTGGTACTAATCACTGGAAGAATGTAATGTGGCAGAGGTTTTATCTGAAAGAGAAGCACTGGAAACATTTGAGCCACGACAGATGACTTCTCTATGAATATCCAAGGGACCACCATAATCCCACATCCCAGGTTGGGATCTTCCCTCCAAATACTGTTTTATCAAGTTTTCCACACTTTAAATGTCTCATTCTTTTCACATTTTACCTACTCCTGCATGACTTGTAATCTACTGCAAAAGTGAACTCATTCTGTCCCACCTGCTATTTTAAGAACAAAGGAAGTAAAAAGTCTCTTTCCCTCTATGACTTGCCACCCAGGTACAAATAAAGGATACACCTTGTAGATATTATAATTTTAAAATATTTTCCTGTCATGTTCTATGTCCATGGAAGTTGAATTTCCTTCTTTGCCTTCACATTCTTGTTTTTACAAATTTATGCCATTTCCCAGCCAGCTCCTTAAGGACCTGCTCTGATTTCCACTCCTCATGGCCTTCTCATTTGCATCTCAGATCTCTGGCTAGTTCTGATCTAATTAGGAATCATCTAATGGGGCTCAGCAGCTTCCACTATAAAACATTTCCAGGGTGAGAGATCATCAACAGGAGCCTGGGAGCTGCCGATTATTATAAGAAAGGGAGCTTTATTAGGTCTGGAAAGTTGCCTGTGAGGAAACGTGAGCTCATGTACTTGTCTCGGCTATGAAGACGAGGGTGGAGGCGGGGGTCACCTTTACATGTTTTAGGCTCTTGTCCATTGTTCTGGTGATCACTGCCGGGACCCCTTCCACCCACAAATGGGACAGGACAATGGCAGGACCAGACCAGAGAGCCACTTGTTGTCTCAGCTTCCTAACAACCCCATGAGTTCAGGCCGAGTTACCATGTCACGAGTAATGAGTCCCTGGGTACCCAGGAACACAGTGACAGCAGCTAATGAGGCAGAACAGTGTGTGTGATGAAACAATGACATTTTTTTGAAGTCAGCAATCTGAGGTAGAGATCAATAAGTGTTCTCCAGGGTTAATTTACTGGTCACCATTACCGACACGCTATTAGAGCTGGAGATGATGGCAGGGGTTTAGGAGTGGGCCTTCATCAAGGTAAGTGTTCGGAACATCAGAGCTTCATTTCAATAATCTGAACCAGGGAGCATTAGTCCTCACCCATCTTTTTCAGGGATCCCGGCACCCTTCATTTAATTAGCCTGGCCCTAGCCTGTGCCTTCTGAGTCCTCTCCTCACCTGGGCCCAACCTACTTGACCATATGTGGAAAGGAAGAGCTTTTATCTGCCTTCATTTATGTGGGCTTCAGGGTTGAGTGACTTCTATTTCTAGTTGTTTGGGGAAATGGTAACCAGGAGACTCATTTCTATCTATAATAGATGTTGTATTTTATTGTAGGGCTGGACTGTGCATAAATCAGCGAAAACTTAGAATATCTGGGATTTTGTCTTACCCTTTTCACAAGCTCACAGTCTGAGTCGAATCAATCTGTTCATCTATCTGTGCCTTGGTTTATCTATCTGTGAAATGGGAGTAACAACCACCTCACAATCATTGTTAGAGCTCAGGCAATAATACTAATATTTATCAAACCCTTATTGCTGTGCAGACAGTGAGATGAATGTTCTATTGTGCCATCAATTAAAACATGTGACAACCCCAGGAGGCAGATTCTATTATGGATACAGCCCCGGAGAGGATAATGTGGCGATGTGTTTAGAGCTTGCATCTTCTTCTTTCTATAAGAAATTTTTTGGAAGTCCTATATTCTTTGAGTATTTCTCCATAACCCTATAGTCTTTGAGTCTATTTGTAGCATCTTGAAAAAAAAAGTCTTTAAAAGCCTTGATTACAAGTGACTCTTGAACAGCCCAATTATAGCCTATAGGTGACAGCTCAATGTTGCAAGAAGGTACAGAGCTTAAAATTGTCTAAGTTCAGGTCTGAAACTTGCCTCGTGATCCTGGACCCTGTGAAATGCCAGGAATGGAGCCAGGTTACTTTTGTAAAAAGAAAAATGGAGCCACCAGCTGACCTTGAGAATGAAGGAAATACCTGAAATTATAAAAAGAATTTCTAAGTTGCTTGAAAGTGAGGTATGTAGGGAAATGTATTAAGAAGTGAAGTTAGTAACCGACCTATCTCCTTATTTTTTTATGGCAGAGTTATTTATTAATTGTATCTGGTGAAAATTCAACAGTGATCTGAATTTTTAGGCTCAAAGTAAGATGGAGGGAGGAAAAACATCATCAAAACTAAAAGGATTAGACACTTTCCACAACTTCAAAAAGTTGCTTATAAATCAACAATAACACAGGGAATTTACAATGAGATCTGTCAGTAGTCATAACATATGGTCCTAAAAGGAGAATTTGACCTAAATATATATATATATATATATATATATATATATATATATATATATATATATGAGGAATCAGTTCTTTCATCCAAATTTATTGAGCCAAAAAAAGAAAGAAAAATAGAAAGAGAGAGTGAAGGGAAGGATGGAGGGAGGGAGGGAGAGAGAGAGAGAGAGAGAGAGAGAGAGAGAGAGAGAGAAGGAAGGAGAGAGGGGAATTCCTGGGTCACAGGAGGTGTTTGGGGAATTCACCACTAATGTGCATAAGGCACTTGGAGTTGAAAAGGCTCAGGATCAGAATTATTGATTCTCTAACTCCTGAAAGAACCTTCTATAGCAATTCTTCAGGGACTGCTGACAATCAGTTCCAAGCTGGGAAACTTCTCATTCAGAAGCTCTTCCCCCAAAAGCCAACAGTTCAATCGTTTTCATCTTATTAGAACTGCTGAATGGGAGACAGTTGAGGCAACAATTTAAAGATGAAATAAGGGTTAAAACCCCAACTGGCAAGGCACAGGACCAGGTATCATTGACAGAAGAGAATAGATTCCACAAATCAAACCCAAATTTCCATGGATTATTAAAAATCAATAGCATGGTGGAGTCACACTGTAAACCAGAACATTTGAAACATACATTAGAGCTATTAGAAAAATAGCAGAATGCATAAAAACAGGTATATTGGCAAGTTTTCTAAAATAAAAAATATAGGCAAAGGTTGTTTTATAATTTAGTTTTCTGTAAAATAAGATATTTGGAACATACACTAATGGCTGACTGTGGACATTCAAGGCATTATTGACTACAGTGTTTCACTAGAAGTGGACTAACCCGTCTAAAGGAGCATGGCCGAGGCGGCTCCCATGATCTGGTCTTTCCAGGGCATAAAGGGGCAGGGCAACCCAGACCATATGGTGTCTCCCTGACCTTTCGTGTTCCTATGTAACTCTATTAACAAGGCAACAGCCAGTCTAAGGAGATAATGCCATCTGGTGCCATGGAGATAGGAAGCAGGATAATCCATTAGATAGATAATAAAGAGAAGGCTGTTGGAATCACACCCAACTGCCCGGCACTATAAAAAACTGTGTGAAGGAACTTGGTGTGACATGGGTTGAACTGTGATCAGGAAAAACACATCCATCCATATGATTTGCTGAAACTCTGTGTCTATCAAAGCAAAATGATCAAAATTTCCTATTGGGTCATTTTCATATCGGTGAACAGTAAAAATAAGTGTGGCTTTCAGGTGGAATGGTCATGCTATTATGGCCATATGTTGAAATATGTTCAGAAATGCACTGAGCTGGAATAGGCGGGACTTACTCAGAGCAGCACCAGCACTGCTTTCCATCTGAGCTAAAACCTAGGACCATTGCTTAGAGAGCTTGTTCTCAAGAGATATTTTGGGGTGAGGGAAAGCTGGGTTTCTGAGAGTGAGGGGCTGTTTCTGTCTGCAACAGGCCCTTGTGTCTTTTGAAGGCGTCCTATAAACAAGAATGAAGTATTTGGGGAAACAGATTTATTGGCGCATTCCCAAGGATTCCAGAGTTTATCTAAGGAGTAAACAAACATGAGGTCCCTGGTAGTGAGACTGATAAGAAGGCCAGTGCTTGGTTCTGGCCCTCCCACCCCTGGGGCCTCCTGCCGTTTGTGCCTGAGGACGAATGGGCTGGACAGGTTTTCCAGATCCCTCCAAACATTCCTGAATTACTGCTCTCCCCAAATTACAGTCCTCAGGGGTCTCGTTTCATTTTCTGGAAATTGGTAACAGGCCACCATGGCTGATGAAATGAGGAGGGTAACCAGGCAACTATTGTGCTGTATCATTAACACACAGAGCTACACAGGATGAGCTCATGGGCATCCAGGCTCCAAATGACCTGTCTGAAACCAGAGCCCAGAGAAATGTAGCGTCAGAGTGAGCCAGGGTCCCAGGCCTACCCATCCAATGGTAATCTCATCATCTCTATTACCACTATTCCATCTAATGAGCAACATATTCTGAGCCCATGTATTGAGCTGGGGGACCTTCAATCTGGGTCCAAACTCTTTGCTTAGTTGTCTGCAGGACATTGGGCAAAGCACAGAACTTGTTTACAAAATGGTGATGAAGTGCATTCATTCATTTATTTATAAATATTCCTAGACATCTAAATGCTTCAATTAAATGCTTAGCTGAGTTTCTATCAGGAGAATAACAACAGAAACACACCCAAAATATTACTTTCTCACAAAGGAAAACAGATAATAAAATGAAATCCATTAAATGAATATATTGCATATGTTCTGGGTTGAATTGTGTCCCCTCAGGAAAGACAAATTGGGGGTCCTAAGCCCCAGTACCTCAGACTGTGACCTTATTTGGAAATAGAGTCTCTGCAGAGATTATCAAGTTACAATGAGGTCATTTAGGCAGGCCTTATCTCAATATGACTGGTGTCCTTATAAAGGGGAAATTTGAACACAGAGGGACCACAATGTGAAGGCACAGGAAGGACACCATTGACAAGCCCAGGAAATACAAAGATTGCCAGTAACCACCAGAATTATGCCAGGAGAGAGGCCTGATAAAGACCCTTCCCCACACAGCGCTCAGAACCTTGATCTTGGCCTTCGGAAGTGTGACACAAACATTTATGTTGTCTAAGCCACTCAGTTTGTGGTGCTTTGTTATGTTAGCCCTAGAAAACGAAGGTAGTAAATGCAATAGAAAAAGAAGCCGCTGAGTGGTCTAGGGGGCTTGGAGCAGCTGAGGGCAGTGGGGAGGCCTCAGCGGGAAGCAGGGAGGTGCTCCATAGCCTCCAGGAAAGGCCCAGGAGTGAAAGGAACTGGAGGACTTCAGGAAACAGGAGCAGGATACAGGCAGACCTCCCTTTATTGTGCTTTGCTTTATTGCTCTTCACAGATACTGTTTTTTGTTTTTACAAATTGAAGGTAAGATCTCCACCAGCAAAAAGGTTATAATTTGCTGAAGGCTCAGGTGATGGTTAGCATTTTTTAGTAATAAATTATTTTTTAATTATGGCATGAACATTGCTGTTTTTTTTATTATTAGACATAATGCTATTGCACACTTAATAAGCTACAGCCCTAGTACAGCATAAAAATAGCTTTCAGATGCACTGGGAAACTGAACAAATCATGTGACTGGCTTTGTAGTGATATTCCCTTGATTGCAGTGGTCTGGAGGGGACACATAACATCTCCCACGTATGTCAGCGTTGGTGGGTAGGCATTCTGCAGGGTGGTGGCCAGTGCAGAGAGAGGGCCAGGGGCAGGAGTGTGCCCAGAGTAGTTAAGGAGGCACAGGAAGCCATCCTGGGGACAGGTCCTAAGAGGTGAGGTCAGGGAGGCCATGGGGAGCAAGGCATGTATTGGCTTCTACCTAGAGTGAGTGGGGGCTCTTGCAGGGTTTTGAGCAAAAAACATTAAATAGTCTTCTTTATGTTTTAAAAGAATATAAAGTACAACTTAGGAAATATTGTCATTAATATTGTAATAACTATGTATGGTGCCAGATGGGTACCGGAAACATTGGGAAACACTCTGGAAAGTATACAATTATCTAAGCACTGTTTAGTATGCATGAAACTAATCAGAATAATATTGAATATATATATACTTAAATAAAAAAGAATTGTGCTGAGAAAAGATTACAGGGGACAAGAGAGAAACAGGAAAACAGTTGGTGGATTCCTACAGTGACAGGCCCTGGCAGAGACCAGCGTGATGGCTGTGGAGGAGGCACACGGAGAGTGACTCTGGGCAAGCACTGTGAGTGGGTGCAATTAGGGATCCCGGGGTCAGATGGACTGATGAGAAATGTAGGGCAACACCGCTGTCCTTGCTTGAACCATGGGAACATGGAGCTGTCGTCACCATGTGGAGGATTGCGGGGGAGCAGATTTTCTGGGGAAGGTCAGGGGTCGTGTCTGACACGCTGAATTTGGGAAGCTCATTCAACATCCCAGCGGAGGTGCTGAGCAACTGCTCAGATGACTTTGGAGTGTGATGGAGAGTTCTAGATTGGAGACAGAGTTTGACAGTGGTCATCACATGGGCTGCATGTAGTCAGAACAGAGGATGGCACGGGGAAGATGAGGCCCTTCCAGCATTCCTCAAGGACACGTCAAAAGGCCTGCAGGGCAGTGTGTACTGTGTCCATCCCTTGTTCGTGCAGTGTCGCACTTTCCATCCTAAATCATGGAATCCTGTGTCTGACGCCTCCACATCCATGCCTGCAGGGGCTGCTGGACTGGGCTTCCCCTCCATTCTATGACATTCACCACGAAGGGTTGTGTGAGGGTAAGCCCATCCTCCCACCCAAGGTCAGAGTCTGATGAGATTTCCATGATCAAACCCGCCTTCTAGGTGATTCCCCCAATTTCCAGGCTGATCTGAAAGGGCAGCTTCACTGCCTGGTGGTTCCCAGCCAGACACCCCCTCCTGGGCTGTGCCAGTGAGGAGGCTATGGTGTCCCGATCCAGTGAGGACACTTGGCCATGGTTGTGCTGAGCCTCTCTGGGTCCCCAGGGCACCCAGGACAGCCTATTCAAATGCACAGCAATACATTTCACTGTCTCTTGAGGCTGCTAAAACCCTGCAGAACCCATAAGAAGGCACGAGCAATAGTTTGTATTTAGAGAGAGCCTTTCTACCAACAAGCTGCACAGCACAGGTCTCCTTTCATTAATCCTCACAGCGGGGAGCAGAGGGCT
The DNA here is from genome assembly GCF_963455305.1 of Plecotus auritus. NCBI lineage: Eukaryota > Metazoa > Chordata > Mammalia > Chiroptera > Vespertilionidae > Plecotus > Plecotus auritus. The sequence goes on from NC_137782.1 coordinate 44,177,590, forward strand.
GGTAGGTGCTGTCAGTTTTGCCTAATGCTGAGACAGAGCTGCGGGGAGGTGAAGTGACTTGCCTAAGGCTATATAATGAGTCAGTACCAGAGTTTAGATTACATCCTGATTCTTGACTTCTGATCTACCATCTCACACTTCTCTTTGGAAATAGCATAATAAAAAGTGCACTAAATTTGAAAGTCTAATTTTCCTCATGACACTCAGCCTGTCTCTTAACCTCTCCCTGCCCCAATGTCTGAATCCATAAAATGGGGATAATAATACTTGTCATCTAGCTTGTCACAGAAATATTACGCATATTAATCTTTTTATCAATCAGACCGTTTGGAAATAGCGGCTGTATAAATTCAAGGTTTAGGTTAAGATCAGAGACAACTATTTATACACTAGTCAATGAAATAGAGAAATACATTAGTTTTATTTTATTGGAGCATGAAAAATGTGGAAGGAGAGGGGAGTTTTTGAAAGCATGCATTTTTATTTACCAACATGGGACTGGTTTTTTAATGATGATGTGTAGGTATCATGAAATGGTTTAATGTTCTAATATCCACAGATTGTTCCAAAGCTAGCTTCCCAAAACTTTTAGTTGAAAGTAAATAGTTGAAATGTATTTGTTTTACAGACACTATGTGTGGTATTTACTTGCATGGTGAAGTCACATTTGTAATAAAAGAAAATAAAGAACATGGGAAGAATTTTCCAAATTCACTTCTCTCCTCCGTATTTTTGTTCCATGTCCAATGTCCTCTGTAGCCCAGAAAATGGGGTGAGATTTGGATTTGTCCCCCTCTGCAGTCTGGTCTGGATCCCCACGCCACTCTGAGTAGACGTCTCAAGAGTTAATGGAGTCCATGGAGCAGTGTTTGCTTCTCCTGTTTGAAATCAAACATCTGATCTTTATCTTCTGTGACAGGTTTAATGCCTTTCTTCTCTGACAAATTTTCAGCTGAAGAGGAATGCAAACATCAGTATTGGTACAGTTATATGAAGAACTAATCTGAGCAAGCTAATATTGGCAGCTTGATCCTTAATGAACAGCAGAACCCTGAAGTACCACCACTTGCTAGAAGGAAAAGGGGGAAAAGGAGCTGAAACTCTGTATACCTTTTCCAGCACTTACCTGGCTATGTTTGAGTCGGACTGGGGAGAGATCCACACCCACCAGAATTTTATCTTAGAAGTGTCAGCATGCATCTCTACTGCTCCCAGGGACCATGGGCATGGGGGCCATCAGGAAGCAGGTGAAAATAGGCTGCAGAACCTGACCCGGAGCTCCCCGTGAATTCACTGCATTTCTCTCTGGCTCTCAGAGTGGTTCTGCCATTTGAAAATGCTAAGTTCTATGCTTCTCTTTGGGAACACAATACTCTGGAAAGCACACTTGCCTACCATCTATCCCTAGGTCTACTGCATCAGTGAAGTTGGCCAACTTGGGCAGCTTTCCAGACAGCGCCTGAAGCTTCGCTACCACACAACACACGGGCATCCAGAGATGGATGGAGCTCGCTGAGGGAGGTGAGAAAGGTCAAGTTGCTGCAAAGCTAGAATACACCTGAGACAGAGCCCTCTACAGTAAAATATTGTATTTCCTATGCAGGGAATTTATCACACTATAAGGGGGTCTTTTAAGTTGATTCCTCTTTGCATTAAAATTCATGTGATATAGTGGAAATTTGAAAAAAAATTACATGCTAGCAATTTCTGACTGGGACTTGCATATAAAGTTCAGTAGAGAAAACTTACATTCTATACCCCGCCCCAATATAGTCTGAACTAATATGGCCATTAGTATGATATAAAATTTCAACACTACTTTGTGTCTAATTTAAAATTCACTAGAGCCTTTGGTATTAATTTTCTTGATGGTATGGCTTTCCTTTTTTAGTTTTTTCCCCCTTGCATTAATCACTTACATTTTAGCTTTTATTTACTGAACCTAACATATATTTATTAAATGCCCACTATGTGCAAGCTAATCTGTCTGGCTCTGTTAGGAAGGAAGATAGAACCTCATAAGATGTGGTCCCTGCCCTTGACCCAGGATCTTCCAATTGTGTCAAAAATTCTGATCCCAGAGCTTCTAGGTGAGAATCATGTGGCTGGTGATGAAGCTGTGTTACCATAGTCCTGATGCTTATACAATTTGACGTCCAATTGATGGGTCCCCTTTTCTCTTTGTACCTGTGACTTCAGAAGATTACATCTTCATAGGGAGTCCTGGTTGAAAAGTAAATTCTGAAGTCCTTGATTTATTTTGCTTTCTCAGAAATGGCAAATGGACCTCCTCCAATCCAGTCACACCTTGTTTCAGGTTAATTCCAGTCCTGTTGGAAATAAATCCTCTCACCATATTATCACAGGAAATAAGCCTGAGATCTGTACAGCATGTTTACTTCCCAGACCCAGCCTGTCAACCCTCAGCCTCTCAGTTCCTCTTACTGAGCACTAGGGAGCTCAGAGCCCCCTCAGGGAACTCCAGGTGTCCTCAACCACTTCCAGAAGCCACCCTGGTCCTCATAGGCTGGCTCAGCAACTCCTTTTGGCAGCCCAGCTACCTGGACCTCTGCGGAGACTCCCTGTCAAGCCACTGACCAGATTGGTTTTCACCATCTGTAATTCCCCTTCATACTCTCTCTTCTGTCATCACACACCTTACGTTTGGTGCACCTTGAAATCATCCTCAATTTTGTTTCCGATCTTCCTCTGAAACCTAAATAACTTGACACTCTGTACCTAAATGTTAGAGACAAAAATCCCCCAACCGTGCAAACTGGATGCACGTTAAATGACAGCAGATCTGAAACGAGCACTCAGACCGCCAGACAATTCCAGGACGCTGCCTCAGGAAAGCTGCTGTCTGCTCTCTGTGGTGACGATTTCATGATCCACACCAGCTCAGTCTCTCACTCCCAGTCCCCCTACACTCAGCGTGTGATCCGACCTCCCATCTGAGAGAAAACAGGGCTCATCAGAGGAGAAATGCCTGTTTTCACTCCACTGCATCCACACTGGGTTGCTGTACCCATGCGCTCTGCCTTCCCCTGCTAAAGGGAAGGAAGACTGCTCTTCTGTGTTGGCCAAAACCCCTTTTGTGCTCTTGACCCCATCTCTTCCTGTCCTCTAAGACCTCCTTTCCTACAATTATTCCTTTTTATCATCTTTTCTCCCACATTGCAGGATCAATCCCATTAATATGCTCATCTTAAAGGAGTAAAGCCTTCATGTTGATGATGGTACCTTTGCACCATGTCTATGCCCTACATCAGAGCAAAATGCCCTCGTGCCTATTCTTACTGTCAACAGAACTGCCCTCCCCCCTCCACCTACACCATTGGGTTTTATCCTCTGTACTCCATCACAATGGCTTTCTCAAGCTCATCTTGCTGGCAATGGCTGAGTCTCAGTTTCATCTCACTGGACCTCCCAGCAGTGATGCTCAATTAAACTTGGAACCTTTCTTCCCTGAATGTCCAGATGCCTCACTCCCCTGGTGCTCCCTGCATGTGACCAGAATAAATACCAAAGTCCACACTGCACTCTCAGATGCTCATTGTCCTCGCTTGCTCACTACACTGTCCACTTGTCTGTCCCTCTGTCATGCCCAGCCTGCCCCTGTATTAGTCAGGACCTATGTGTTATCCAGTCCTTCTGCTCAGAAGACTCAGCTCCATCCAGGTGGTCCTTCCTCAGAGGGCCGCCTCCACTGTCCAACCTGGCATAGCCCCACCCTTGTCCTCTCATTGCTCTCTCATAGCCACAGGTATAGTCACAATAGTGCACTCAACACTCTCTGCACTCGTCCACTTGATCAGGCATTCATTGTAATCAGGCATCAGGAGAACGTAATGGCCTTGAAGGATGGGTCTTTGTTGCCTTGTCTATGGACACAATCCTGGAGCCTAACACAGTGCTTGTCACCCACTGGGGACACCTAAGTGTGCCCTGGCCCATAGTATCTAAGTGCACTCACCTACCTAAGAGAGTAGGGCGTTAGCAGAGCCAAGGACTGAGTTACCCTTTGAAGCTTACACATTCTTTCATTATCAATGGGAATATGTACCTTCAAACAACAAAAAAAGAGATAAATATTCTCAAAAAGTTTAAGTCAGGGGAAAGTTTACAATTTCTAATGTTTGTACTGTGACATTTTATTGAGGGTTTCCCATTTTGTATGAACCAGCTTTGAGACATCAAAACCTTGATCAAGGCTGTTAACCAGGCACAGGACAAATAGAAAGGTTAGCAACTGCTGAGTAACTAAGTGTTTTTGACTCTCTTGTTATTTCTATAACTTTGTTATTTTGGAAGCTGAAGTAAAACTTTTTTATTTTTGTAATCCTTTCAAGGTAATCTCATTGTGTGAGCAGAGGCATCAACTCATCCATGTTCTCTTAATATGGGCTTTTGTCCTGTGCTGTGAACAGAACTGAGGTATTAGGTGACTAAAAGTATTGAGTTAGGAGTGACAATCTGTGGTGTAACACCTCCTTCCAACATTAGCTAATTTTGAGAGTTTGGTAAATTACCAGGCTGTTCTATGTCAGGTTAGTTACCTCCAAATTGGCAAGAGCATACAAATAAATATTCTAGTTAGAGAGAACTATACCAGTTATTATATAAATGAGTGCATATACATTTTATTAACTATTTCATCTTTGTTAAGTTCTATGTCAGGACAGAGATTACTGCTAAAGTAATGACATACTGTATTATTGCCATACAATTAAAAGACCCTATATTAAAACATAAGCTAGATTAGAAGATTTACAGTGTTCACCAAAACACATGGTTTGCTTTTTGAAGGGCGACACATCTGACTTCTCCAACACCTCAGGTCCTTTACTCACCTGGCAGACATGTGTGTGTCTAAGGCTCAGGTGCCTCCCACCCCACCCCAAAAAAAACCTTTTGAGAAAATAGAAGGAAACCAATCCATTGAAGATGCTACCTTGGATCAAAATCCTTGGTGCTTTAGCCATTTTTATAATTCTAATAACCTCCTCCCTTTGCACTCCCCACATCCGCCAAAAAGAGAAGCAAGTTGTAAGGTAGATATTGTTTTATTATGGTAAACTATACATAACACAAATTTTGCCATTGTACGGTTCAGTGACATTTAGTCACAGTATTGTACAATCATCCTCACCATCCATCTCCAGAACTTCTTCATCTTCCAGAACTGAAACTCTGCCCCCACATTCAACAAGTCTCCTCCCCATGACCCTGCCCAGCTCCTGGCACCCTCCCTTCCACTTCCCATTTCTATGGATCTGACCCCTCTAGGAACCTCATATCAGTGGAATCATGCAGCGCTCCTCCTTCTGCATCTGACTTATTTCACTGAGCATAAGGTCCTCAAGGTTTATCTATGCTGTGAAAAGCATTTTGTTAATTAGGAAGGATAAATGAAAGAGGAAAAGTCAAGTCACAGGGAATTAAATATTATTTTATAAATATTTTGACCAAGTCACTTATCCAAAGCAAATCTCAGCCTGTAGAAACTCTGAGGATGGAATGCCGTTTACTTAAGACTTCTAGTTGCAGCCCTTCTTCCAAGAAGATGAGCATAGCAGCCTCACCATAACTGACACTTTTCCTCCTAACTTTCTGAGTGAATTCCTGGTGTCAGTAACATGACTTTATATAGCCCTTCAGCTCATGGTATTTCAAATGTCACCTTGTCTACAACAAGTGTCCTATTTGAATTTTTCATATGCATATATATTTATCCTGTTTTTACAACAGGCATTTGGACCTGGGTATAGAAAGGGTAAACCAGAATGCCAAGGAAACTCGTTGGTTCACAGAGCTGTTTCTCCAGCCCTGTGCAGTCTTTGCCCCACTTACACTGTGCACCTGAGAACCTGGCAGGTCAGAGGGAAACTATGTTACAGGCAACAAGGGGAAAATCAAAATCAGAAAGCACCTGTCTCAATCATATTGTCTGTTTGTCTTCCTCTTGACATCACCCAGCTGAGCCTTTCTGCTTTCCATTATTCTCGCTAACTCTTTGAATTAAACCCCAAGTCTCGCTCTTTCCACTCTTCCTGGTACAAATTCTTCTAAATGAAAACATTCCTTTACACTGTTCCTCTGGAAATAGAAATGTCCCCCATCCTGTAAGTAATGAATTTATTCCTCTGTAGAGCTGTTCATTCAGATATTCTTCCATCCTACCTCGATTCTCCCCATTTTTCAAAAATCAGAGAGCCACAAGAAGCAAATGCCTTCGTTCCTCTCCATGACCTCAGGAGAGACATGCATGGGTGTGTCTGTCTGGGACTCACTTCTGGACATGGGCTAAGGTGGTTCAGCTGCAGGTGGTAGATGCAGTGGCTGTGACAAGTGTCAGCGGGTTGGTGTGGGTGGGGTCAGGGTTCTAGAGAGGGGGGGGACAATACTCTCCCACTATTTATATTTGATGCCAACTCTGAAGAGCCAAGCGTGAGGTTTTTGAGGCCCTTGGGTTCCCAAGATCACACTAATCTATTGGAACAAGAGCTATGCCGGGTCTTGGGGGACTCCCTCAGAGACAGATCCGGGCATTGCAGAGAAGGGAGAGAGGAAAACACAGGCTGGTTGACTGGCACCCAGAAACTTTGCTGTCGACCTAGAAATGTGATAATTGACATGCTGGCGACAGGGGTGCCCACCACATGGATTCCAAACAATTACTTTCCTCAGCTGTTAGATTTTCAAACGTGATCTATGGAGTGATGCTGACAGTAGATTTTCTGCCAGCAATAAAGGTGGCCTGATTCACAGAATAATTACTGTATGCAAATGAACGTGATTGCCCTCTTATGGATGACTCCACGCTGCCATTCATCAGGGCCACACATGTCACTTGGGAGGAGACAGATTTAAAGAGACAGGAGCTCCTGGAGCTTCGAGGTGAACTTCCTAAATCCATGCCTGGTGTGTTCACAAACAGGGGGCCCATGCTGTCTGCCTGGCTCTGACCTTGCTGTCTGTGGATTGCTGCTTTGAACACTGCTGCGAACTTGTCTACTTTGTGTTCCCCAAGTAATGATGCTTCTGCCCCCAGGAAAAGCAGGGTCTTCTGTGGGCCTGATATTCTATAGGGGGTTCAGGAGACCCGGGTGGGCTTCCTGCCTTCACATTGGAGGCACCCAGGCTGATGTCTGTGCATATCTGTGGGTAGCAGGGAGGGCAGGTGCTGAGTCCATCTAGTGCTGGTTCTGATGAAATTGCAGCAGAAGAGATTTGAAACAAACAGTGTGCTTTGCTTGATGGTGAAACGAAAGGAAGACACAGTGAAACCTGGAAGAATCAACTTCTCAAACCTTGACTTTATCACGTTTGGGCCTGGATTCTCTGGGACCTAATGCATCCCAAGGACTTAGCTTCCTTGCTCTATGTCTGTGTGCTGCACATGCCCAGTGTGGTCCCTGACGGCACTGGAACGGGAGGGCCCTTACACAGGAAAGACCTGTGGGACATGATGTGTCATTGCTGGACTATTGCAATACCTCCTTTTTGGTTTCCCTGTGTCTTCTTTTGGCCACTTAAACAGATGCTAGGGTGATCCTTTTAAAACTCAACTTAACCCAAATCCTGTCAGTCTCCATTCTACCAGTAAAATCTTCCAGTGGCTTCCCACTGAACCCAAGAGACCTGTCAACTGCTGTCCTGTGTACAAAGCTCTTCCTGAACTTCCTGTCGCCTGCTCATCCTCACTCATCCCTGCCGGGTAGCCCTCATGCATTACACTCACAAACCCTAGACTTAGTTTCATTTCCCAAAATACCAAGCTGAGCCCTCTGCTGGAAAGTGCTTGCTGTGACCTTCACTCATCCGGCTCCTTCACTTGAATGTCACCTCTTCAGAAAGGTCGTTCCTGAACCAGAAAGCCAGAGGAGCTTTTGATCACACCGCATCATCTTCACTTTCCAAGTAGCACCTACCACCATCTGATGTTTTTCTTGTGGTGTCTGTGTTTGTGCACTGTCTGTCCCCACAAGATGCCAGTTCTTGTCAAGCAGGGCCTTGCCTTCCTTGTTTGGAACTGTTTCCTTGGAGCCTAGAAGGTCTTCAGGTGCATGCATGGACTGCACCGTGAACGAGGGAGACGGGTGTGGGGGGATGGATGTGTGTGCGCTCACCGTGAGGTAGGGAGGGCTGGCCACATAGGAAGCTGCCAACTGCCATCGGGATGTGTTGCCAACACTGACTTCCACATCCATCTCACGCAGGTCTTTCATCCTGTCCACGTGAGATAGTCTCTAAAAACTGGACACACCGTGTGCAAGCTAAGTCTTTCCTCTTTCTCTTGAGGAAATGAACTTCTCAGGCAGCACTTGGGAATAAGAAGGGGGAAGGATGGGGAGCACTACATAGATAATATGGTGTTATTCCACCTGTGGAAATTCCTTCCCCAGAGAACTTTAAGAACAGGAAAATAGAAACATGTAGTTTAATGTCTCCTCCGTTCTGGAACCCGGCGGTTCTACCAGCAATAGGAGCCATGAAGGATGTGTGCAGAGAATCACCATTAGACATCTCTCCATGATATTGATTGTGTGCAAGCAAAGAAGCCATGCACTTAATAACTACTCCAGCATTTGTTTTCTCTTTCATTTGAAGAAGTAGGTAAATATACCCACGAGAAACTGTGGTATGAGATCAGTGACACAGCTGTCTATTGGTTGTTGATGACATATTTAGATTTGCCTTAATAGGTTATGAGTACTTCTCTATACCTTCCTGATAGACACAATTTTATGGCAGGCAAGAATCCTGTTGGGGCAAAAATACAGGCCACTTTCCAACACTGCAAAATGTCAAACCATATAGATCCAATCTCCTTTTATCAATTTAAAAATAGTGTTTATTTTATTTTTTCCACCTTATGATCTTGCATCTTCCTTTCTCCTCTATTATTTCTTCCAATTATAGTTCTTCTGCTTAAAATATCCCAGTAAGTCTGTTAATATGGGGTGAGCCATTAGAAAAAGGAATGCCCTTAGGAAAGTCTCTGGTTCTCTTAACTCGACATACTGGGGGAGCCTGGCAACGTGTTTTATGGGCTATGGGGAAATGGTGGGCTCTCTGATAAAGCACTGAGCCATGCATAAAATTTGTCTTAACAGACATTTAAACAAAGCCTGCTCATTCTTAAGTTTATTGAAATTGACCAGGAACTACCTGGGTTGGAACCATAGAAGAATTCATTGGGCCCAAGAGCACTGGCATTTGAGCCAAGAGCTGGGTAAACTGAGGCCAAAAAGGATTTGACCTAGAGCAAATGGAAGGGGGGCAGGTTTTGGTCTCTAGTTTTTAAATTTTCAGGACTCAGATCACCGGCCATTTTCTGGCCAGGTGGTATAGGTTTTTTATTTTCCTTTTTTTTTTTTTTTTTTTTTTTTTCCAAATAGCAACTTAAACTGGAGTGGCTGCTGTTTGCAGCTAAGATTTTAGGCAAACTGCCAAACATTTTCTTCACAAAGAAAAATTGGCAAAGCCAAAAGCCTGCTGATTTCTGGGTTATGTGTAGAATTTTTTTTTTCATGGCTTCACAGCGCTTCCTGCCTGATCTTTTGTCTTAAACCTTAATGGTATATTTTTAAAAAATTCAGACTCTTGAGTTTGGTTTTGATCATTGCCTCCTTCTAATGCTATAATTCTAAGGAATTCCATAAAGGCGGATAAGATTCAGGACAACTTGGTAAAATTCAGTGTAATTTAAATTCTGGGAAAGGACCCACACGGCGCCCTCTCCACCATCCAGTACTGTCAGACCCACCTTCTCCATCCCTACTCCCAGCCAGGAAATCTGCCCTATGGGTCCTATGTCACCTTGCCACAAGTCCTTAAAATGGGGATTGCAAATAAACAAACAGACGTACCAGTGGAGAACAGATAAAATAAAACTGGACTCCACACCCAGTGTCATGACACACAGCAGATAGAAGCCGGTATTTCTCATAACGAGTCAAAAATAAAATCCATGTTGAGTGTAAATTGTCTTTGGAAAAAAAAGAATTAAAAAAAACCACACAAATCTGGATCAGTATTTCAGTGTCACTCAACCTGGAATTTTGCCCGAAAGTGTTGGTTGGTGGGGGGCGGAGGGGGGAGTGTGGGGGGAAGCAATGATTGGTTGTTAGTGGGAATGTTAAATAAGAGAAATGTTAAATAAGGGAGTAAACATACTGGACTCCCACTTTGTAAACATCATTTAACAAATTATTTCATTTGTTACACAATATTTTTTCCGACATTTTGGGGGGATGTGAAGTCTCCTGTCTACAGGCCCTTTTTGTTCAATAGCTCACAAACAAAATGCTCCTATGTGTTGCACAAAAAATGAAATTAATATGTTAGTACAGAGATCACGTAACACTCAACTACTGATGTTTCAGACACAACATGAAAAGCTTTTACCAAAGAACATTTTGTGAAAAGGACTCCTAAACGTTCCACTGCCTTAAAACAAAAACTTTTTAGGGTTGACTGCTGCTATGAAGTCCCTTAACTTTTCATTTCTCTTTGGCTTATGCACTCAACTTTTTGCTCCTCGATTTTGCCTCTTCATATCCTACACACACACACACACACACACACACACACACACACACACACAAACACACACACACAAACACACACACACACAGGAACCACATTTTTAGTTTTTTCCATAGCAGTTGCCCCAAAAGGAACGGCCTCCCCCAGAGCTCGTGCCTGTCACCGCAGCCCATCACTTGCCTGGTAATTAAACTCTGACTGATTTATTGACTGACAGCCAACAAATCCCACCCCGGTTTTTATGATATACATACTCCCTGGGCTAAATCCACTCAAACAACAACCCCGTCAGAGAGGGGAGGAGGGGGGAGCCGGGGGAAGGGCCTGTGATATAAAAATAAATACAGAAACCAGCATTCCTTGGCAAAGGAGGCGTTTTGCAAAAGAAAAAAAAAACAGCCTCAGTGCAACATCTTTTTCAGATGCGGAGGGAGCCTGGAGATGGGGGGCAGTGGGGAAACACCATCCTTTGGCTCGCAGACTCATTGGACCCGCCACACGTACAGCGCGCTCTGAAGGGGAGCAGGGCGTGCTGCTGCTGCGATGACAGTCGGGCTCCGATTTTACCTAAGGGAAAGCGGCTTTATTAAAAGTCATGGCTGGAATTGCATGACAGGTGCCAATATCCCGCACCCTGACAGATGCGTCGTTTTGCGAAGGCCATTTCCTTGTCAGCAGTCCCTAGATGGAGCTGCCTGCGTCCCCATTTGTCTCTCTTGCAGCGGGTCACACATGCCCAATGTTTGCCTCCCAGCTGCACGGCGTGGTTTGATATGTGCAATCCTCACAATGAGACTTATTAAAAGACAGTCCATTATTTTTATTTAGAGCATTTCCAAAACAAGCAGAGCGCGCCCGGAGATAATTTAAAAATCGTGTGGCAGGTCATCTCTGGGCCAGCGTGGCTCCATTTGAAATGCATAAGAGAGTAGCATCTCCATCCTTACACACACACACACACACACACACACACACACACACACACTTTCCAGTCCATAATGGGCAGGATTTGAGTGACATTTAACCCTTGACAAATAGCCCAGACAGCCCAAAGCCCTATTTTGCTATAAAGTACAGCAGCATTTCAACATGAAGTATTAACCCTGATCCTTTTTTTCCCTAAATCTTTCTTCCTTTTCTTTTTTTCCTTCTCATTTACTTGCATTCCTCTTCTATTTTGTTACAGGTGGGCTTTCTCCTTGCAGCAATAGATATAAAATACTCCTGATTGGCTGTATTTATGGGGCCTTTTCATCCTCCCGTTGGTTTGAAGCACAAAGAAAAATGGTCTCTCCCGACCGTGGCTGGTTTGAACAGCAGGTAAAGCTCTGGCAGCTTGCGATGGAAAATTATTACAGATGAAACGATTCCATCAAGGAAATGGTAAGAGGAAGCTTCCAACTTAAAGGATGCTCGTGCAGACAGGCAGGGTAGGCGGTGACATGTGATGGATTCTGCCACCAGGACAAGTATGGCCCAAGGTGGCTCTGCTTTCCCAGCTGGGGAAGGGCGGGAGGACGGACAGCATTTGGAGAGCTGAGCAGCACCACCAATACCAAAGATCAGGGTTTACCAGCATGAATAGCGGTCGTCAGGTGACCCACTGGGTTTTAGCCTCCTTGTTGCTTCCTCTGGTGGAGGGAGGGCCAGGTGAAATCTTACTGTGTCAATAGGCATCAATTTTAGGACCTAGTTCCAGGGCACTGGGGACACTAGTTAACCTTCTCAAACCAGGAGTGGCATTTGGCAAGTTGCTCAGCCAGCAGTTTGCATGCTGGAAGGGCAGCCACCCTGGAACAGCAGGAAGCATTTTAGGTCAGCTCTGGGGTGTGGACCTCAATGCAGGGAACGGGCAGAGTTTGGGGAAGGGCTTGTGCCACCTGCTCTGTCACTCTGCCTGGATCTCTCCAGGAACCCTAGCAAAATCCAAAACAATAAAAATAAAAACATAACAGTAAAATTTAAAAATCCCCACCTTACACTCATACCCCTGGAATGGCAGATGGGCTCTGGAGGAAGGATGGTCTCCTGAGGTTCCACCTAAAGGACAGGATGCTGATGGTCAGGTGGACCACACCACCTTCACACCCTGGATTCAGGTGATGGAGCCACTTACCAGCAGGTGCATTTGAGTAAATTCATTTGTGTTTACTATTTATTTGAGTGCCTGCTAGCACTAGTAAGGCCTGTGCTAAGTGCTGGGAACCCAGACATCAAATATGTGGTCTCGAGCTTTGAAGAGGTCACAGATTTTTTTAAACAGATAATAGGATTTCTGACATTGTTTTCCTTAATAATTATGTGTATTTACATATCACTTCTGCTGAACTTATTAATTAACTTCTCAATATTTATTCTGTTGTGGGCTGTTGGTTTTCATCCCTCCCTTCATCATTTTCATCATGTAGCCAGGATGAATACATTCAGTGCTCCAAGTTTTGCCAGTCATATCATCCCATCATCTCTTCACTCTTACCTGTTTGTCGAGTAGGTTTATTGAAAGCCCACGAGAAGCGTGCTCATTGGGAATGGTATCTACTCCTTTCCTCCAACTTTGGGATGCATTCTTTTTATTATTATTTGGTTATTCAGGCTGCCAGAGGAGAAAGCACCGTGAAGGATGGATTCCTCATTGTTCATGGAGGACCCTGTCATGCTCTCTGGGGGGTCCACAGGCTGCCCATCTGAGCCAGAAGTGATCTTTCTCACTGTTCCACCATGTGTGAATATTGAAATTATGTTGGGATCATTTTCATTGTTTCATTCACTTTTCAGATAATTCCATCACTTTTTCAACAAGTACTAATTAAGCACTGGGGCCTGGTGATGAACAATTACAAACATTGACCTCCTTGTGCATCTTATAATCATAGGACCCCAAGGCTCTCCTTGTACTTGACCATGAATACAAACTAATAAATACTTTATAAACTGGACTATTTATGTTAGTATTTCTGTCTATGCATTGTGATCCCATAGCCTTTACTAAAGGAGGTTCTGTGTTTTATTTTGGTGAAAAAAAAAGCATTTCCTTATATGATTTGCTATGCTGATTTCATTCCCTTGCTCAGAAGACTTTGTTGCCTGGTAATTAAATGTAAATTCCTTTCCTTGGCACTCAAGGTTCTTCCTAGTCTGTCCCTAACCTAACGACCTGGCCTCTTTGTTTCTGACCCCTCTTGGTTTTACCTGTCCTCCATGCCCTGGTGATGGAAACTTATAATTTGCTCAACAAGGATGTGTATTTCATATCTCTGCATCTTTCTATAAACTTTTGCTTCAGCACTTAACCCTTCTGGGTTGGTAAAAATTGTATTTTCTTTCAAGTGCAGTCTTTTTTTTAATCCTCACCCCAGGATATATTTTTTATTATTATTTTTATTTTAGAGAGAAAGGAGGGAGTGAGAGAGAGCCAGAGAAAGAGAGATGTATGTGAGAGAGGAACATTGATTAGTTGCCTTCAGTATGCCCTGGATCAGAGATCAAACCTGTAACCTAGGTATATGTCCTGACCTGGAATCAAATCTGTAATGTTTTGGTGTATGGGACCATACTCCAACCTACTGAGCCATGGCCAGGGCTCAAGAGCAGTCTTCATTACCTTCTCTAACCCCTCTTCTGTATACTTTATATGTATGTCTCATATTACACTTCTAGCCCTGTATTAAAATGTTTTTTTTTTAATTTATCACTAGAGGCCTGGTGCATGAAATTTGTGCACTCGGGGGGGTGGGGGGGGAAGGTGGTCCCTCAGCCCAGCCTGCATCCTCTCGCAGTCTGGGAGCCCTCAGGGGATGTCCAACTGATGGCTTAGGCCCACTCCCCAGCTTCTGGCTGAGCGGTGCTCCCCCTGTGGGAGTGCACTGACCACCAGGGGGCAACTTCTGCATTGAGCGTCTGCCCTCTGGTGGTCAGTGCATGTCATAGTGATCAGTCATTCCGCCATTCAGTCAATTTTCATATTAGCCTTTTATTCCTGCAGGATTGGGCCGAAACCTGCTCTCCAACATCCCCCGAGGGGTCCCGGATTGCAAGAGGGTGGAGGCCAGGCCAAGGGACCCCACTGGTGCATGATCGGGGCTGGGGAAGGATGCGGGAGGTTGGCCAGCTGGGAAGGGACAGCAGGAGGGCTCCAGGGCATGTCCAGCCTGTCTCACTCAGTCCTGATTGGCCAGACCCCAGCAGCAAGCTAACCTACTGATTGGAGCATCTGCCCCCTGGTGGTCAGTGCACATCATAGTGAGCAGTTGAGCTGCCTTAGCATATCATTAGCATATTATGTTTTGATTGGTTGAACAGATGACTGGGCACTTAGCATATTAGGCTTTTATTATATAGGACTAGAGGTCCAGGGCACAGAATTCATGCATGGGGGGGTCCTTCAGCCCAGTCTACGCCCTCTCCAATCCGGGACCCCTCAGGGGATGTCTGACTGCTGGTTTAGCCCCAATCCTACAGGGCTGACAGTCGGACATCCCTCCAGCAATCCGGGACCACTGGCTCCTAACTGCTCACCTGCCTGCTGGCCTGATCACCCCTAACCACCCTCCCCTGCTGACCTGATCACCCCTAACCACCCACCCTTGCTGGCCTGATCACCCCTAACCGCCCTCCCTGCCATCCTGATCACGCCTAACTGCTCCCCTGCCAGCCTGACCACTCCTAATCGCCTCTGCCTTGGCCCTTGCCACTGTGGCTTTGTCCAGAAGGAGGACCGGACGACTGGAAGATATCTGGTCAACCCAGTCTAATTAACATATTACTTTTATTAGTATAGATGTCCCCTAGCCGACTACAAGCTCCCCATGGACAGGACCTTATTCATTACTCTGTATACGTAAAATATCTCCTGGATTTTTGAGGTGCCATGAATAGCTCCCTGATACATGCAAACCTTACCTTTATTGGCTTTGTAAACATAATTCCCAAAGTCTCAGAATGGCTGCTTACTGAATCCTAGTGATTCTTAAGAAATCTTGAGAAATTCTTGAGAAATTTTCCTTCTAAGAGGAAAATTCACAAATTTTACACCAAGAGCTTTATTCATATCTTTTTTGGGTATTATCTTCTACATAGTAATATAGTAATTTGGATTCCTACTACTAGATTTAAAATATCCAAAAGGCTGGTGATGATATATAGCTTATATCCCTCATATAACAGTGCAATAGAATAATGCCTATCACATAGTAAGTACACAAAAATGCTAAGAAAAGGACTAAGTAAGTGAATTGATGTATTATTATGTATTCACATACTTCTTCAATTTTAATCTATCTAAAAATCAACTTTTAATATCACTTTGTAACAAATGTATGTGTATTTTGTTCAAGTTATTTCCTTTCTTCTTTCTCAAGGGAGAAAAGACTGATAAGATAAACGTGTAATTGGACTCAACACATTTTTGAAAAACCTTTTTTCCACTCCCACTTAAACAAGTTTTTGAATTATTCGCAGGATCCTGGTTTCAGTAACATTTGTTTACATGGAACATTAGAATTATGAAGACTGTAAAAAACATACAATATATAATTAAGAAGAGAAAGTGAGCCCTGGACAGTGTTGTTCAGAGGTTAGAGCAATGGCCCAGGGACTGAAGAGTCGAGGGTTTGATTCCTGGTCAAGGGCACATGCCTAGGTTTCAGGTTCAATCCCTGGCCCCTGTCGGGTTGTGTGGGGGAAGCAACCAATTGATGTGTCTCTCTCATATCGATGTTTCTATCCACCTACCTTCTCTCCCTCCCTTCTTCCCCTTCCCTTCCACTCTAAAAGTCAATGGGAAAAAATCCTCTAGTGAGGATTAGCAAAACAACAACAACAGCAACAACAACAACAAAGGAGAGAGTGAAAGAAAGAGAATGTGGTGGGGGGTGGAAAGAATGGAGGTAGTAGGAACAAGTCAACATAACATGCACAGTCCCATGGCCTAATTGCAAAGGAGTTGTCAAGAAGATGTTCATTTTAAAATCTTACAGGCTACTTTGACATGTAGGAAATGTGTAAGGATTTATGCCTCTTTTAGGTCACTCAAGCCATTGTAACTATTTGTTAGACAGGCACTTGAGACCCTGCTAAACATCGTGCCTGAAAAGGGAATGATTAACAACTTTTTTGAGCTTTTTCAGGAAATAATTTTATTCTAACTTTAAGAAACACATGGTATTCTAGAATCAAAGTCCTCCTCTTGTTTCTATTAGATTTATTCTTTGGCACTATTTTTAAGTCACCTAAAATGCTTCTAACAGCTCAGTGTGTCTCCTCTCAGGTGACTTATGGAGCCCCCATTGAGATGGACTTGCTCAGGGTTATGAGTTTGGGATCCCTCCCATACTGCCATCTCTGATAGAACTGGTTTTTATTTCTTTTCTTGTTTGTTTTTTTTTTCCAAAGAACTTAGAGGAACAAGTCTCCCTTATTGTTTGAAAGATGAAAAGCTCAATCAATAGATTTGTCTCAGAAGGTCTGGAGCAAAAATAGGTATTTGGATAAAATTCTCTAAAGAGGGAAAGAAAAAGAAAAAAAAGGAGAACTGCAGAAGTTCCCTCCTGAGTAGGAGGGCCCTGTGTTCATAAACAGGGCAGTCCGAAATGGACACCCTTATGTAGAACACTGGTCTGCCAAATAGGGAAATGGAGATGGAGGTGTGGCAGGCTCTTGATGGGACAACCCTAGACCATGGATTGCATAAAAAGCAGACACATGAATGTGTGCTTCAAGGGGAGGCCCTGTTCAGCCTCCTCAAGGCATGCCCACCTGCCTCCGGGCCAAGCTCTGCCCTTGGACTGTCTCATGAGTGACACAGACTCAATCACTCCCATGCAGCTGCATCTACACACAGAGACCCCTCTGTGAAGAAATAATCAACCTCGGTTACTATTTTATACTGACTGGTTAGTGACTGTTGGGTAAAAGTGTTAAGAGACCAGGTCTTGCTTCTGAGTGGAAAAAAGACCCTCAGGTTTGCAAAGTTTCACATTTTTCATCACATTTAATCATTCCACCACTTTTACACCCTTTATTCTTTTTTAAAAAGTATGTTTTTGTATTGACTTCAGAGAGAGGATGGGAGAGGTAGAGAGAGATAGAAACATTGATGATGAGAGGGAATCATCCATCGGTTGCCTCCTGCATGCCCCCCCCACTGGGGAGTGAGCCTGAAACCTGAGTATGTGTCCTGACCAGGAATCAAATGGTAAACTCTTGGTTCCTGGGTCAATGCTGAAGCACTGAACCACACCGGCTGGAATACACTCTTTATTCTTATCATCCCCAGTTAATATACCACACTGAAGGAAAGGAATCTGTATTACCCTGTGTGTATGTGTCTATGACTACTGAGATTGTGGAGTAAATGTCAAGCAAAAATGACTCTATCATTATATTAGCAAACCAAATTGGGAAAAAAAATTTAAACCACCCATTTAATTCAGTCAATTTACTTTGAAAGCAGACAGTTTAATTCCATCCCCTCCTCAAAAGTCACAGTCCTATGGTTGTCATGACTTGTCCCTCTTTATTTGCAAGATTTGACTGCTCCCTTCACACATCACCTCTTCAGTCCCTGTGGGTCTGCTCTGCAAAACAGGCATTGACGACACTGCTGTACCTAGGAATTCCCTGTGCCTGAAGGTAAAGACAATCGTAAGTGGTGTACGTGCACACCTGTGTGTGTAGTGTGTGTGCATGTGTGTGTATGTGTGACTGCATGAGTGTGTTTGAACCGGTGGTGGTTTCCTTCAGAAGACCTGGGAGAATGAAGAGGAAACTTGCCCACTGCAGACTGGCAGGGAGAGATCAGCCTTAGGTAGTGAAACACCAGAGCTCTCAGATGAAGGCGCTTCCCACACCCATCACACCTGCATCCACTTGAAGATATTTTGTTTTTATAAATTATATGGGCTTCCTTTGGGTTTCTTTCTTGGGGAAATTCTTGGGAGGGTTTCAAAGATTTGAAATTCTTTGCAAAAAGTTTCCTTTGGCTTTCAGGAAGAGCCATGCTTGGTCTGGCATTTTCTACATTAATCCCTATGGTACCTCCCAAACCTGTAGTCGAGTCTGAAATCCCATGGTGTTGTGAGGAAGTGAGATGTGGGCAGCCAGAGGAAGTGACACCTCCCCTACGTGGGGGTGGACTAAGAGGGTGTGGAATAATGTCCCCTTTGAAGGGTTCTACTGTGTGACAGGTATGTCCTACAACTGCCTCGCACAACCTACATAACTGTGCATGGAGCCCACCCAGGGTTTCAGGAGGTGACCAGCAGCAAAGTCAACAGTGGGCTTCAACCCAGCTACGAGGTTGGGAGGAACACCACCTGCTAAGGGGAAAGCTCAGGAGCTGACAAAAGAAACCCTGCTCTTTCCCAAGAACCCCAGGCAGTGCTTTGATGGTGATGGGTGTCACTAGGCTGTAAGCTGCTTAAGAACTAGTACTATAGTTTATCATATTATCTGAGTGCCTAGCTCATGGCAGAAACTCAGAATTTACTGCCTAAACTATGGATGATCTTGAAATATGGTAATTTAAACATATTTCTAAATAGTTAAAACTCTGGAACAAAAGACAATTTTTATTTCTGGATAAATTTCTATAGATAGTAGTGGGTAAAATGATATCCACATTGAGTTTTCTCTTCTATTCTTTTTCCATTTCCCTAACAGCCCCTTAAAAAATTCCTATTTAGTGATCTATAGCTATATCTGTACCAATATCCATATCCATATATATACCTCTATAGATACACACACATTCATTATATTTTAAGTGTCTAATTCAGGCCATCTGCTCTTTCATAGAAAGTGGTTGCTTTTAGATTCCTTTAATGTTTCTACTTATAAAAGATCATAGGTCTGCATAATAATTAGTTTTTTCCTACTAATTGGTGACAACTTGAATATCCTTTTATCTGAGCATCAAAGTGTTTTAAATATTAACTAAGCTTCACAACCTCTCAGTGTGATCTGTGCCATGTGTCTGTGGCAGAGATGGGTCAACTGGTCACTGAGCAGAGCCGGTGCGGGGCTCGTGCAGGACCTTAGGCCTGTCACCGACAGCATCACATACAGGTCACGGCAGCCTAGACCCAAAGCCATCTGAAAGTGGCTGTCTCTAAACTTCAGAACACGGCTCTACATAGAAACTGGCTTGCCTCTGAGCAATGTGACTACCCCATTTGACTTAAAACTCAGTCAAACAACACATGTGGCATTTCATTAGTATAATCAGTCAGGAGGGGCAAAGGATTCTAGTGTGTGAAAAAGCCTCAGCAAAAACATGTTTGAAAGGGATTCATATATGTGCTTATTATAAATGTTGCATGAGCTAAGCAAGCATCATTTGGGGGAAACATCAGCACTATAGGTATGTCTGTGCTCATAGAAGTTAATATTTTTATAATAAAGTATACCTATGTGTTTATTATATAGATTTATAATTAATTCCATTAAATGCATTGAGCTGATCATGTAATAAATATATACTACATAATATTAATTATATATTTAAATAATACAAATTTAAATAATATAGTTACTAAAATTATATTTAACAACTGTCATTATTATATAATCCATTAATAAAAATAGTTAATTATATATAAATTATATATAATTAAAATGAAGTTATTGTATATAATAGCGATATTAGCTTAAAATGAAGTTATTGTATATAATAGCGATATTAGCTTATGTCTTGACATAGAAATGCAGGGACAGGTGCTGCAAATAGGAAGAGAGGGTTCTCCTTTGCTCAGCAAGAGAACCAACACAACTCTGAGAGACTCCTGGGATGGTGCCATAGGGACATCAGTCCATGGGATGATGTCATAACGCTAGCAGTCCAATGGATACTTAAGATCAGGCCCAGAAGAAAGAAAGGAGGAGAGAAGAAGAAAAGGAGGAGCAAAGGGGAGAGTAAGAGAACAGAGCCCCCTGAATGCAGAATCATCTTTCCTGGAAAGGTTCCTGAATACATTACAAAGAACCCTCAGAGGCCCACCCCAAATAGATTCTTGATAAGAGGAAGGATTCCAAGACTGAAGCCTGATGTCTTTCAGGGAACACAAGGCCTCCTCTGATGGGCCAGTTCTGGAGAGCCTGAGGTCTGGAGTGCATTCTGGAGACACAGCACTGTTAACATAATTATTACAAGTAACAAGTGCACATCATGGCTGCATTTCCCTACAGTTCACAGCAAAGGAACCAAAAGAAGACACATACTCCATTTTCAGTGGGAAAAAAAGGGATAAATAAGATGCTGTTCTGATTTATCTGAAAGGGATGATTTGTGTCAAAAGCAGCTGAGATGAGGTGGAAGAGGAGAAGAGATTGGTGGAGATGGGGGCGGGCAGGCTAGGGGAGGCAGAACTCAGGAAATGCCAGTAAAGGGTATTTCCTGAAGGTGAAGAGCTCACCTTGATGTTAAAAACATCCATATGCCTTGTTTGTAACAAAAGGTGTCAGATGCCTGGGGAGCAAGGCCAATAGCCGATTCTTGTTAGACTCAGAGAAGCAGAGAAGGTGGGGTACAGGAAGAATCCCAGATATGCGGCACATGTGCCAGTGGAGGGCAGAACTGGGGCAGCACAGCAAAGGGAAGTGAGGGTGTGCATTCTGGATGGTACCTTGCAGGAACCTACCTGGCCCTTCCACTTGCAGTCCACACATAGTATCTCCTATACACAGCTGCCTAAGGAAAACCTATTTTTTTCCATGAAGAATAGTAAAAGTAGAAAAAATTGTGACATAAAACCATTGTAAGAAAAAACTGTGAGAAAAAACATAGCAAAATTTAATGTTAGATAATTGTCACTAACCAGAAAGTGATCATTTTTCACATAAGATACAAATTCTATACAAATATTTTGCAATGTTTTATAAAAGTTTAAAACTGCTTTGCCCTAGAGGGGAAGACTAGAAAGAAGAAATGGAAGAACTCTGGGAGGAGATGCTAGAAATTACTAGAAATGGAAAAATGTTAGAAAAAATATCTCAGAAATGAATATTATAGATATATTACCTATCTATCTATCTATCTATCTATCATCAATCATCATCCACACATACATATAAGTATATGTAAATATATAAAATACTAGAGGCCCGGTGCACAAAATTTGTTCCCTCAGCCAAGCCTGCACCCTCTCCAATCCAGGACCCTTCAGAGAATGTCTGACTGCTGGTTTAGGCCCAATCCCCGGGATCAGGCCCAAACCAGCAGTCAGACATCCCTCTCAAAATCTGGGACCACTGGCTCCTAACTGCTCACCTGCCTGATCACCCCTAATGCTCCTCTCTGCCAGCCTGATCATCCCTAACTGCCCCCCTGCTGGCCTGGTTGCCCCTTACTGCCCCCCTGCTGACCTGATCACCCCCAACTCCCCCCCCAACCAACCTGGTCACCCCTCACTGCCCCCCCCCCCCCGCTGGCCTGGTCGCCCTACACAGCCTGCTGTTCTGTCGTTTGGTCATCCCTCACTGCCCTCTCTGCCGGCCTGGTCGCCCCATGCAGCCTGCTGTTCAGTCGTTACTGTGAGGGCATGCTGACCAATTTGCATATTACCCTTTTATTAGTATAGATGAATACTTATATAGCTATACAAATATATATGTACTAGTGTCCCTGTGCACTGATTCGTGCACATTGAAAAGATATTCATTAGTCCCAGCTGTTCAGGGACTAATGCAAGTGGCTCCGGTGGTGGCTGTGGGGCGGGACTGGGTGAGAAGGGCCAGACATGCCCTGGAGCCAACCTCCCATGGTCCTCCCCAGCCTGCCACATCTGGGCCAGTGCCGCAGCTCGAAGGGCATCTGTGGAGTGAGAGGGGTGCCTCCGGCAGGTAGGGTCCCTCAGCCTGGCCTGTGGGGATTGGGCCAAAACCGGCTCTCTGACATCCCCTGAGGGGTCCCAGAGTGTGAGAGGAATCATGAGGAATCGGGCTCCCTCCTCTCTGGTTCCAATGTGTGTCACCCAAGAACTGCCGCTGCCAAGTTGCAGCTAGGCAGCTCATGAGTTGAGCATCTGCCCCCTGGTGGTCAGTGTGCATCATAGCTACTGGCTGGTCAGACAGTCAGATGGTCGCTTAGCCTTTTATATATATAGATATATTTCCTACAAGTGATGGGTTCAGTATTCCCTAATTCAGTGCTTGCAGTGACTTATAGAACATAACTCCAATAAATAATGAAAGTGCATTGCACACGTGTGAATGCAAATGTATATGTACATGTATGTATATCTATATGTATTATATATGCACAGGTGTCTTTGTCCCTGTTTTCCATCAAACCACTATTCTCAATGTGATAATGGGCTTTGTTTAAAAAGAGGTTCTCAGTGGGTCTTTCAGAAGGTCATCAAGGGCATTTTCAGCTGACAGAAGGTCTTCCTGGGCTACCACACTTCTACAAGGTTTATTTGTGTTTAATTTAAATAAACTAATCTGTTAAACTACTGCTTGTTTATGAGATTTGTATAAACCCGTGAATGATCTACTCATTGCTTAATTTAGTTTGTAATACTTTAATTTTATTCATGTTGTATTTATCACCACAGCACCTGTATGCCATGCAGATAAGAATTTCCAAGTGACTGGTTGTTGAAGCTACAGTGCAATGAAGTCATTGCTCCACAGAAACAGAGAAAAGGTAGGTGCCAGATGCAAAAGAATGCCAGGAGACGTTCTTGCAATGGGGGAGAGGGGTGTGTTCCATAGAGAGCCTGTGCTTCATGGTTCTCAAAACCAATTGTTGTCAAAATGGATTGCTTTAGGAAAACAATAAGTTCTCTTTGCCAAAGTATCATAAAAGCAGCTGTGGAAATGGTCAGACAGCTCAGAAACTCTGTTTGCTAGGTGACATTTCTAGAGGTCTCTCGCTCCAGCCCCCTGATGGCTGGACAAATGCCCACCCCATCTTCAATTTGATTCATAATAAAAATCTTCTTTCCTCTTCCTACCTCTTCTACTCAGACCTTATTTTATTCTTCCTGATGCCTCCTAGTTTATATTCACTCATTCATTCATTCATTCAGTAATATTTACCAAGCTCTACTAGGTGCCAGACACTGTACTGAAGATATAGTGATAAACAAAATAAAATGCTCTATTCTTATGGAGTCTCTATTCTAAGATGAAAGACTACAATGATCAATACCAGTAAAAGAGACTAAATAAACACCAAAATATCAGATATAAGGAGATTTTATGCAGACAATTAAAATTAGCTGGTGTAATAGAGAATGAGTGGGTAGCTATTAGATTGAGTGACCAGGACAGACCTCTTTGAAGAGGCAGTTTCCTTTCATGTTGTATTTTTTTATTTTCATTTTCCTTTCATTTGAACTACTTTCTAGTTTCTAGTTTTATTTCTTCTTTAACCCATGTGTTATTTGGGAATGAGTTACTTATTTGGGAACATTCTAAAACTACTTCTGTTCTTTATTTCTAATTTAATCCTATTTGGTCAAAGAATATACTTTGTATGATTTGAATTCCTGTAGATATTAGATTTATTTTATAACTTTATGAACCAGAATATGATCTACCTCAGTAAATATTCTGTGTGTATATTAAAAGAATGTATATTCTGTTGTTGTTGGGTGGAATGTTCTATAAATAGTAATTGGATCAAGGTGGTTGACAGTGTTGTTCAAGTCTTTTATATTCTTACTGATTTTTGGATCCCTTGTTCTATCAGTTATTGAGAGAGGGATATTGAAATTTCTGATTATTTTGTGGATTGGGTATTTTTCTTTGTAATTCTATTAGTTTGGACTTTGTATATTTTGTAGTTGTGTTATTAGATACATAAATTTTTAGTATAGTTGTCCTCTGGATAAATTGATTCCTTTATAATTATAAGTTAACCTTTATGCTGAGTAATATTCTTCCCTCTTATACCTACTTAATTTGATAATAGTCTCTTCATTTTTCTCTTGAGTTTTGTTTAGAATGATATATCTTTTCCCCTTTTCTTTTTACTTTTAACCTATTTGTGTCTTTTTAAAGTGCATTTCTTACAAATAGCATATAATTGGATCTTGTTCTTTTAAGCAACCTGACAATCTATGCCTTTTAAATGGAATATTTATACCACTTACATTTAGTTTTTTTATTGAAATAAAGTGTAAGTGTATCATCTTGAAATTTTAAAACATTTTGTTCTATCTGTTGTTTTCTTTTTCCTATTTTTGCCTTTTATTTATTTTTCTTGTTATTTTATTTTTGCCTTTTAAATTCATCATATTATGTGAGCCCATTTATCTCTTTTAGTGTCCCTTCTTTATCATTATTTGCTGTCAAGTGATATACCATTTCAAGTATATTACAAGAAAAAAACCTTACATAATCATTCCCAGTGCTCCCCATTCCTTTGTGTGGATCTATATTTCTATCTGATATCTTTGCTTTCTGTCTGACATATTTCTTCTTCCTTTCGCATTTTTTGGATCTTGGATCTATGGTGACACTCTACTGCTGTATTCATGATCTACTGATCTAAACAAATTTTGTAAGATTAAAAAAGTCACTATTTTACCTTGTGTTTTGGATGGTATTTTCACTGGCTATAGAACTCTGGTTGATATTTTGTTTTTCTTCAGTAATTTCAAGATGCTCTTTCACTGTCTTCTCATTGCATCAATTCTAACAAGAATTCTTCTGTTGTCCTTATCTTTATTCCTCTGTAATTAGAATATCCTTTCTCTTTGGGTGCTGTAAAATTATCTTTTTAGAATTGCTTCTGAGTAATTGTATTATGATGTACCTTGATGTAGTTTTCTTCATGTTTTTGTGCCTAGGGTTCTATGAACTTCTTGTGTCTGTGGATTTATAGTTTTTTAAATCAAATTTGTAAAATTTTCAGCCATTAAAATTGTTCCACTGTTCAAAGTTCACAGTTTCACTCTTTAACAAATTATTTTTCCCATGTTTTATCTTCATAATTTTTATTGATATATCTTAAAGTTTAATTATTTTTTCTTCTACAATGTCTAATCTGCCATTAATGCCATCTAGTATATATTCATCTTAGCCACTGTGGTTTTCTTCTCTTAATGTTCAATTTGGATATATTTTTTTTTAAATCATCCATGTCTCTGCTTAACTTTTTTAACATGTACAATAAAGCTATTTTAACTGTTTAATGTCTTTGACTTCTAATTCTAATGTTTCTGGGTCTTACAGTTCTGGATCACTTTTAATTTATTGATTTTTAAAAATTCTTATTTTTCTGCTTCTTTCTTTGTGTGCCCTTTCCTCTTTGATTGGATGACAGTCAGACATTGTAAATTTTACCTTGTTTGTTGTTGTATACCTTTCTATCTCTAAAAGCATATTTGCTCTTTTTTTCTGGGTGAAGTTAACTTACATGGAAATAGATTCTTCCATTTTGGCCTTTCTTTTAGTATTTGTTAGGTGGTATCAGAGTAGTGCATAGCTTAGAGCATATTATTCTCAGCTTCTGGGACAGGACTATTCTGAATAGTCTATTTAATCCCCCATGATTTATGAGGTATTCCAGGCTTACTGGATTATTACATAGATCACCCATTTCAAGTGTATAACTCAATTTTTAATAAATTCACAAAACTGTGAAATTATCACCATAAATTAGTTTTTGAATATCTTTAATTATACTAATAAGATTTTTCATGCTCATTTGCTGTTACACCTTGTTCCCTGCCACAGGCAACTACTAATTTATTTTTCCATAGATGGCTGCTGAGAAAACTCATGTGCAAGTCTGGTAGATATTTGTTTTTACATCTCTTGAGTAGATACTTAAGTGTGGAATTGCTGAGTCATAGCACAAATTTATATTTAACTTTTGAAGAAATTGCCAAGTGATTTTAAAAGTGGCTGCAATCTCACAAGTAATGTATGAGGGTTCTTGTTTTTCCACAACCTAGCCAACATTTTTTTATTATTTTTTACAATAGTCTAGTGGGTGTGAAATAGTATTTTATGGCATTTTTAATTTCCAATTCCCTAATGCATTGTTGGTCTTGTATTTATTAGCTATCCATATATCTTCTTTGGTGAAATGTCTACAGAAGTCATTTGCCTACTTTTTGACTGAGTTGTTTTCCTTCATATTATTGAGTTTTGTTGTTTAGATTCGTTTTGTTTGGTATAGTCTGCATACAACTATTTTGTCAGGTATGTAAAATATTTTCTCCCAGTCTATTTCTTGTCTTTGTTTTCTTAATTGTGTTATTTGAAGAACAACAGTTTAGAATTTTGGTCAGATTAAATTAATCTATCCTTCTAAAACTTTTCAATGGTTCCCCTCTCCAGCTCAATTAGTTTCTTTGCATGCACTGCTGATCAGTACTTTGATAAGTACTTGAGGGGACCCTCTGCAGGGGATCTCTCATTTTCTCTCCATGCATTTCTCTTCTCTGGAAATTTATTTTGAGTTTTACTGTCTTCTTTGCCCCTGAATTTCACCCTGTTGCCTCAACTCAGAGTATCTGCTTGGGTTTCTCTTCTCTGCACTATGGTTTGGAAACTCTCTAGTCAGTAAGTTGAAATTGTCAGAACCCTCAGTTTGTTTCTTGTCTCTCAAGAATCTTTTTTTCGTTGTTGCCTGAAGTTCAGCTTATTTAAAACAGTCTTAAATATGTATTTGTGTTCTTTAGTGTAATTTATTTTTAATTGTTCCATGTGGTAAGATATAGCTAGTCTTTGTAACTCCATCTTGGCCAAAATTGAAAGTCTTATCAAGGAGATGACATTTAGCCTAAGATCTGAATGGCAGAATGTACAAAGCTATATGAATCTCAAAATAAAAATGAGATGTGAAAAGCAAGAAGAAACTATTCCTGGTTCTGGAAGACTGACCTTGACATGGAGAGGCTCTTGGTGGGAGTTTGATATGTTTTAGAAACAGACCAAAAGGCTGTAGTGGATGAATCTTGATGTTGGAGGATCAGGTGAGGCAGGAGAGGGAAGAGGGTAAGAACATGTAGCGTGATGACCTAGGTAAAGCAACTGGCTCTTATTTGAGGTGTGCAAAGAAGCATTTGCATGGAGAAGAGGAGCATTAAAGGCTTTCAAGGATTTGAACCTAGACCTTTTTGCTTCCTCTCTTAGGAATACTTGTAAATCTACCAGACGAACTAGAAATTCGGAAATTTGTATAAAACTGAAATAATTTATAACCACAGGAATTATTATTATTGTTATTCTAATGCATTCACTTCATTACCTCTCCTAGGGAGAAAATTGTTAGATGCTTGGTATCTGGAGCAGAAAAGAATTTACCCTGACAAGGTATTTTTTGTGAATTTGTTTTCCTTGGTGTGTGATGACTAGGACTGCTTTTTAATGGTCTCCTGATGCTTGACAAGCTCTCCAAGCTATAATTGTACCACTGCTGGTTGGAAAATTTTATCCCTGTCAATTTTGTTCCTTTAGTTGTATTTTCCTAATAAAAATGTCAATACACAAAACACATTTTGTTGCCTTTTTCTTTTCAAAACAAGCTTGCATCTCATCATAGTTTATGGCTCTTCCTGTTAAAGATTTGCAATTTGCTAACTAAGCCCTCATGCTTAGAAGTCTTAGGTTCAAAGAATATCCAGTAATGGTCTGCTAATTTACAAATTTGGGTTTATTATAAGTCAAAGGCAGCGAGGACTTCATATATTTCCACACAATATATTTTAACAGTTTCCAGCTGCCCTTCAATCTAGATATTGTTGTGTGTACACATATGACACAAAACTCAAAAATTCTAAAACATGGTCTCCTGTTAGTAGGATTTGCCTGATAACTATCATCTATTTCTAGACCCATCTCTTACCATTTATTGTATTCACCTTGAATCTTAACAAGTTGGATAAATAATACAAAGAGACACAGGAGAAATGTCATTTAAGGGGTATGCCTATCTTCATAAAACTGAATGAAAGGGTAGGAAGAAAAGGAGAAAGAAGGAAGGCAGGGAGAAGGGAGGGAGGACAGAGCAAGGGACGGAGGAAGGTAGGAAGAAGAAGGAAGGGAGAAGGGACAGGAAAGAGAGAGGGTGAGAAGGAAGGAAAAAATAATGTTAATGGTGATGAGTTTTTTTAAACACTGTACAATCTGGTGACTTCAAAATAGTAAGAGAGGAGCCATAATTCCTTGTTTCTCTGATCCAAAGAATGCCCTCCTCAGTACCTGGTGGAAAACAGGCTTCTCTAGATCCAATTTACTTCAGGTTTTTCGCTTTCTATCCTTGGGAGTAACTAAGTTTATAAAGATTTCCTTGCCTTCTGGGCTTCTTAATCATGATGACTGGTACCATCACCCCTCCTCACTCCTCTTCACCTCTGCAGAAGCCCATTTCTTTTATGCCCCCCAGAAAAGAACTTTTACAAGGCAATCTGTTGTCATCCCGTCAATTTTCCTTTGTGACCTGAGGCCGCAGAGCAGCACATCCTCTGAGGGTCTCTTTGAAGGATTTACATCTGCAGAACCCATGCCTCGTGAACACCTGTAGTGGAGGCTGCAGAACCCAGGGCTGCTTTTGTTGATAGTTCTGTTCAGGAGCCATTACCAATACCGAGTGCAGTACATGCCAAGTCATTCCATCTCCCTTATTCATCTTTCTGAATGTTCTTTCTTGACCTATTTGGGTTTGAAAAATTGGTTGGAGTGACAACCCAAATACCAAAAGGTCAAAATGGTTGATGGTTCCTGGCTCGTTTCAATTGTAGCATATATTGTTTTAGGCTCACCTATGGTAAGAAAATCAGGGTTCCTACACTAATTCAAAGCTTGGAGAAACTTCTAAATCTAAAAAAAACAACAGCTTTTTATTCTTTAGTGACAATATAAATACCATACAATGTTACTATTTATGATATGATATTATCATTCTACTAAGGTTAACATGAAGAGAGAAAAGATGACTTCTCTCAGGCCTGCAAAACACATGTCTTTGAATGAAGCCACTTCTTATATGTGTCCATTCTGTGATAATGAAAGGAGCTAAGAATCTCAAAATTGGCAGTGTCTTAAACTCTGTCTTGCCTGGTCACCATATTTACTTCACTCTGTTTAATGTCAGAATTCTCATTATTTCCCCACTCCATTCACACATCCTTTTCTTTATTAGAGAATTTTCCTCATACTGAACTGGCACTCACCTGCCTATATTCTCCAGGTTCCATGCCTAGAATTCAACAATGGTCCCAGTGTTTTCAGTACTTGTCTAAAGTCACTCTTCCTCCCTCACTGAGCAACAGGCAAACTGGTCCTCCTCCCCTCCTCACCCCCACCCCTTCCCCACTCCTCACCCCCACCCCTTCCCCAGTGTGCCATGGGGACTTGCAGTCTCTAAGCTTTGCTCTCACATCCTTGCTGGCTATTATTGGCTGGATAAGGTTTCCCACCCCAAGAACTTCCATGTTCTAACACTGGAAATCTATAGATATATTACTTTATATGGCAGAGAGGACTTTGCAGATGGGATGTCAGAATCTTGAGATGGGAATATCATCCTGGACTATCCAAGTGGATACCATTTAATTACAAGGCTCCTTCTGAGAGGAGAGATAGTTATGGGGCTTGACAATAACTGCAAAGGGCTTCACTTTAGACAATAGTGATAGGGCTTTTGAGGGTAGAGTCGGAGAAGGGGGTGTGATAACAGGAGAAGGAGAAGTGAAGATAAAAGAAGAGAGATCTGAAGATGCTGTGCTCTTGGCCTTGAAGATGCAGGGTGGGGCCACAAGCCAGGGACAGCAGGTATATCTGGAAGCTGGAAAAGGCCAGGAGATAGGTTCTCCACTAAGATCTCTGAGAGGAACACAGCCTGTGGACACCTTGATTTTGGAACTTTTGAGCTCCAGAACTATAACTAATTAATGTGTGTGTTTTTGTGTGTGTGTCTTAAGCCCTTAAGGTTATGGTAATACAGCGGTCACAGGGAATGGAAACATGTCTAAAACTCATTCTTCTCTTCATTCTGCCCAGTGTGTCCATCTCCTCCTGCTGGACCCACTGCATTTGTGACTTCAATCTGAAGTGACTGTTCTCCTTCTTAGTAAACATATAGAATGCTTATAATCTCAGGTCCAATCTGTTAAAACAAAAATTATGCTCTATTACCCTCCCTACCCCCCCCCACCCGCTTAGTAGTAAATTGTATGTGAACATTTCTATAAGTGCTTGATTTGTTCAAGGATTTCATGTTTATGCGGTCTTGCCAACCTGATGACAGCCTCTTCAAATGCAGAGACAGTGAATTAGAATTTACTGCACAGGGTTCCCTGGAATCAAACCCAAGATCGTAATAAGCATGGCTCTTCTATGCCTCTTCTCTTTCCTCAGTCCCATCTTACAGCAATTGATATGAGAAGAGTGTGTTTTTATATGATGCAAATATAAACCTCCCATCCTAGGCCTTCATTCCAAGATAGTTTAGCCACTTTGCCCACTGACACTTCTTTCACTGGACAAGGCCTTCACTTCATGGCCTATAATGTGACCATCGTCATTGGGATCTTACCAAGAGAGACTCTGAGCACCGACTTCTGTTCACTATTTTAGTGACTCTTCCATCTACTAATTCTTCATTTTTCCAAGAAACCTCTTAGCCTTCTCTTTTTAAATAAGAATCTATGACAGATGGAAGCCAAACAGATCTGACTTATTTTTTTTTTCCACAAGAACCATGCCCAACCCACAGAAAAGTAAAACGTATTCTGATTTTGCGATACATTGAAACAAGAAGCGAACACAAGGGCACATTGAACTTCTCCAGGTCCCTCCTAGCTGTGCACCCGTCAGGGAAGTAAGGGCTCGGAAAGGCTGCTGAGGCAGGTGTTGTACAAAGAACTTCCTGCAGACGAAGGCCCACAAAACCAGAGCCATGGTTAGTTTAAAATAATTCAATTAAGCGGAAGTCACCCTATAAATAAACATATTGAAATGTCCAATGGAATACCAGAGTAATGATTAATAGAGTGTTTCCATATCAAAATTAACCCAGTTTTTAACATCTGCATTATAATGGAATGGGCTGTCCATACTTCATGATGTTCACTTTTGCATTACAGACACATATTCAGCATATATTCTACCATGCAAACTTTTATACATATGCCTAATCTTTATAATAACATAATTTATTTAGGGAAGTCCATAAAAAATTTACACCCTCCTTATATTCTACTGATTTAAAAAATATGTATTCCAATTTCTACCTTGAACATATCCATTTACTGGAGTATAAATTTCCTTTGCTGTTATGGGTTTCCCAGGCCCTTGAACCCCAACCTGTGTAGGATCCTCTAGAGACGGAGTATATTTACATTACCTTCCAAGAGGTTTTTTTTTTTTTTTTTTAATGCATTTCCTTTTTTTTTTAAAGGAAACAAATGCAGCTTTTGCTTGTGTCTTTGACGAGTCGACGCTGTTACCCCAGAGCAGCCCTGACATCTCTTTCCTCCTCTCACCCCGGCCCGCACAGTCGTGCCGACTCCTCGCGGCCTTCAATAAGGACAGTATGTGCTGTGAGCAGCTGCAAAGGGCTTCACAAATGCTGGCTGACGAGAAGTGACAGGCCTGTATATCTCTCCCTGGCACTGACAGCTGACAGATGGATACCACTCACACACAGAAGAAAAGCCCCCGGGAAGATTCCCGCGTCACTCTCCGTTCAGAGGGCCACAGTGAGTGAGTGCTGCTCAGAATAATAAACCCTGTCGATGCGCTCCGAGCACTTCTCCCCACACAATGCCCTGGCTTTATTCTTTTTTTTTTCTTCTTTCTCTAAAACATGAACAAACATACACACTGAAGCTCTGTTTTGTGGATTATTGTCTTCCCATTTTTGCCTTGTAAAGAAAAAGAGAGGGGAGAGAGAGAGCCGGAGAGTGCCTGTGTATAATAGCCCAACCCCTGCCTGGGCTCCGCGCCTTAATAACCCCTTCATCTCCCCAATCTGTTTGTTATTATCCTTCGGATTGTTTTTATTTCTTTCCATAAATCAGCCCATCTTTAAAAGCATTGCTGCTTGCTTACTTAGAAGACAGCAACATAAAACTGGACGGGAGGCGTGTTGATACAAAGAGTGGAGGGCGGCGGGGAGGATGGGGAGGACAGGATGATGCACAGACAGAGACGTCCAGAATGGACAGATGGGCAGAGGAAGAGGGAGGAAGGAAGAGGCAGAAAAGCTAAGGGGCTGGCGCTAAAAGAATGGGGGACATCTCCAACCTTTTCCCCTGGGTTTAAAGAAAAATTCTCCTGCTTTTGTCATGGTTCTAGTGCCTTAAACTGGTCAATTAAGTGTGCCCAGCAGCTGGAGGTGCTATGGGGACATTGTGCCCTGGCAGGAGGCAGTCTCTGTGAAGACTGTCCTTCCTGCTGCCAAATAGGATGGGAAAAGAGATGCACTCTCCGGGGAGCGGGGGGGTGGGGTGGGGGGGTGGGGGGCGGAATCTGAAAACTGAAAACCTCAAGATGAGAAGAAGGGAGGTCCCCATCAATGCTGCCTCTAAAGCTGTGTGTGACCTACAGCTGTATCCTGAGCTGGTTGTCACGAACAGGGCGGGATTGCATTCAGATTCTTTATTCTTTAGTAAGTTAAATTGGAACATTTTAGGACATTCTGGGCATTGGGACCTCTGTCCACCAGCACTGTACACACCGTGGCACTGCATGAGGTCACACATCACAGTTTCCCCAGACCCCTTTCTGACCTGGGTGGGAACGTCAACGGTCCCAGTGGTATAGCACACCGTGTCTCTCCTCCTCCAGCTGCCCTCTCAATATTATAATTTTTAGCAACACGGAAGTTCTGAAAGGGACTTAGGAAGATGCTGAAGTTTTCCTACCCCAGTGACTTCCATGGTTGCCATGGAAACCTCGGGTCTGGCTCCCACAAGGTGCTTCATCTCATGGAACCTGGGAAGGGGTGCCTGTGTTTGCACATCCCTGATCTGCTGGATAGGAGCAAAGAGGGCTCCACTCCATGGGCCTGTGTGTCTTTAGCCACAAGCCCAGTCCCTGAGCTGCTGACTACGGTGGGGACACTGGGTAGATGAAGGTGACTTGCCAGGTTAGGGGAGGGACTCTTGTTCCTTTAATGCAGCCTTGAGAAAAACATGTTCTCATGGACTGGTTTCTTCTCTAAACAAGGTGAGGCCCAGTCTCCCCGAAAGAGTGAGAGTGCAAGGCTGTGAAGCAGGAGGAGGCATGGGTGGAGGGAATGAATGCGAACTAAGATGCTGAATTAATGCCTCTTGTTCTCATAGGCAAGAAAGGAGGTCAGTCAACAACAAAGGTCAGAGTAAACATGCAAACATGAACGAATGCACAGTATTTTCAACTGTGAAAATCAGTTCAGTGCATCCCACTTGTGTCTAACTGAACCACTCTGAAGTAATGTGTCTAAGTGTGCAGACTATACATGGTAATGCTACCCCTTTGATAACTCAGAGCGCTGTTCTCATTTCCGTATTGTGGGGTCTGGTTTCACTGCATGAACTAATTTAGCGTTTAAACACCCGCCTATTATCAGCCAAGTGTTGCCTTCCATGCGGCCTGTCATTCTAGAACAGCCTGTTGATTCATGGTTTGTAAATGTTTTACAAAATCTCCACTAATGAAGTTCTGCATCCCCCACAAGGCGAGTAGTACACATTACGTATGCCACGTATTGTGATCTTCAAAGCAGCAGATACAACGCTAACATATTCCAATCACCTAATTTGTCTCCTGCTACTTCATAAAAAATTCCTGAATGGAAATTTCCCAAGTGGAACTTGGCGAGAGGAAGTTTCCAGCAGGAGTAAGCAAGGGAAAAAAGAGAAGAAAAGAAGGAAGAAAGGATCACTTACACTTTATGGTTCTTTTTCCTTTAATTAAATAAAAGCAACAGGGTGTGTAACTGGATTTTTGTCATATTAATCAACCTGTAGGGAGAATGATGTCAAGTTGCCAAAATCTAAACATATGAGGGCTATATCACTTAGCAATTAGGAATGCTTCCCCTGTATATAATGTGTTTCCTTGGGTATAATAATTCATTTGCATTGATGTGCTCAATCTACTCAACACAGCATACTCAGTCTGTAGGTCTGGACTCTAGCTCTGGGTTACTGGGCTGGGCTCCATCTTGGTCTTGCCTGAAGTGGGTCCCTGATGGTACTCACTCGGTGGTATCACCATTGTTCTGATTTCCCTACTCACCATATAAGCAGGTGGGTAATCCTTCCAAAGTAACAGGGTGCATATCTACCTGGCACTGTCTGTGTTTAGATCTGAATTGCCCACCAGCCCCATGAGGTGGGACTTCTGTTCCCCAGTTTGCAAATGGAGAAACTGAGGCACAGCAAACAAAGTCTCCTGTCTAGGGTCACACAGGAAGTACTGGAACCGACTGTTCACATGCAGATGGCTTTTCATCACCATCCCCCACTGACGCTTTCGACAATGTTTTCCAAGGAAAACATAATTTTAAACATGATGAATTGAGTTATTTTTAACTAAGTCCTTTCTTCCTCTAATAGTTATAAGGTTAAATGTAAGTTGGCTAAAAATTGGAAGGAAAGATAATGGTGAGAATCCCAGGAAAAGACGGGGAGATGAGGGTGAACCGGAAGGTGAAGGGCTGTGAAGTGGGGCAAACAAGGGGGAGAAAAATGAAAAAAAAAAAAAAAAGAACACCTGTTCTCACCTTAAAAACCTGGAGAACCAGGAAGGACAGGATCCAATGACACTGGGACCCTCCCTGCACTCTAGGGAGAACAGCTCAAGGCCAAATCTTTGGGAAATGAACTGCTGGGTCATGCCCTGATGAAAGTCCCACCTCATCCCCAACAAAGGCCTCCTCTTGTCTTCCATGGGGGTCAACACCCCAGCTCTGCCTGCTCATCAGAACCACTGGAAGTATTGAACATGGATATTTAATTGGAATTGACCTTGGGTAAGTGGAGTAAAACTTGTCTACAACAGAAGAGCTTGCCTGTCTTCCCACAGCGGAGCAGCACTGGCTTGGCCTTGCCCTCCCAGGACTCTGTCCTGGAGAAGCAAAGGCAGGAGCCAGGCTTCCTTCCTCTCCCATCCTCCCGCCCTCCCAGCCTCCACTGCTCTACAAGACCAGCCTCACACTGAACGGGCTGGGCCCTGTCCAAGGAGCAGTGATGATAATGGAAACATCCTCTCAAGAGCCAGCTGACTAAGCTTGAAGGACAATTAATTCCCCTGGAGACACAATGAAATGAATCATTGTATGCCTTGCAAGGAGCACCTGGATGCTTTCACATTTGCACACCTAGCTTCCGATGCCCGGGAGAGCACAGCTGCTGGTTTACCAGTGAACTCAGGGAGGAAGGCGGAAAGAACCGGAGTGCACTCTGCCCACATTCCAGAAACTTCTTCCCCAGTCACTACTGATTCAGTCCAAGGAAAGAATAGCAGAATTTTAAACTGGTTACTGGCACATGCCCATTTTACAGCTGAGAATCATATAGTTCAGAGATGAAATTAGTAATCAGTTGATTTGGGACTTTACGTTAATTCCCCCAAATACAAGTACTTTTCTTCTCTCCTATCCACTGTTCCAATGCAGAGGAAACAGTTTTCCAGGAGCCTAAATAACAGTATCTCCATTTCATTTCTCCTAGTTGCCTCTTCCAGCGAAGGCCTTGCATTCAGCCCACTGTGTATGGGCACCCCAGCTTTGCAGTACAATGCCTCCTCTCTCATTTCCTGGCCCAGGAGCTCCTGAGATCACATTGGGTGCTGGGGCTGGGGAGGAGGTGAATCATGGGCTCCGCCCATGAAGCAAGTTGGACTGTAAGCTTCCTGCTGTCATACCCTTTGGCAGCTGGAGAGCATGAGCTCCTGATCTGACCATTCTCTGGGATGAGAACTGATACACATCTCCTGAATCCAGGGTGCTGGGCAGTGAGGACTACAGGTTTCTTTCTTTGCTACCACAGTTTGAAGCTTTAAATTTTAGTTAGTTGCAGACAAGGCATGGTATGATGAGGGTCTAATGGAGGGTTCTGTACCTAAAGTAGGCATAGTAGATTTAGCTCTGGGCATTGCAAACTATAGAATAGGGCACTGTGATCCAAAGCTAATGTTTCACTTGTGTAGATTTGCTTTCTATTTTTCATGGATTCTTAGATACAAAACATTTTCCAACAGAAACTAATAACTTTAAGGAAGAAAACAGCAGGCTTCTCCTGAGTGCCACTTCCAAACATTCTCCGTGAGGTGTGTTACTGTGGACAGCACTTGGCTGAAAAGCAGGACACAAAGTCAGCTCTCACTGTCCCATCATTTCTCTGTAGATTTCAACAGATAGGTTGGGTGGCAGGAGAATTTCATCCAAAGGTTGTCAAGAAATTCTCAGGGGACAATCCCATGTTCAGCAGTGCCTTTGAAAGAAACTTAATATTTATCACAAAGCAGAGATAATCTTTAATTCTCACCTCACATGTTTATTGTGAGGATTAAATGAAGAAAAATTAGGTTCTGGGTGGGAAAGTTCTCCGTAAATGGTAAAGCACTATGTAGATGTTATTATACATGGTATTCAAGCAAATTTCCTAACAAAAATGTTTTTTAAAGAGATAAACTAATTCTTTTCTACTACCGTGCTATAGGCCGAAAGATTGTTTGTAGATAATCATGGATTAATTGTAAGCCGAGAGAAAGAGACTGAAGAAAACTATCAAAGCTGTTGCTTGGGGGCAAACCGCGGAGCCACAAAAGCTGAAATGTTCTCTTTTATCAGGCATCCTTTTCTGGCACCTGAAATGATTTCTTTCATGCCTGATAGTGAGGAAGGAAGCAGCCTCGCTCCCCAGAGATGTGCGATTGTTACCATGGTCTCATAACATATTGGCAGCGATGTGCCATCATGTACACCTGTCACTCAAGGGCACTGCGCACAGATGTGGCAGGCAAGCTCAGGGTCAGACACGGGGTCCCTCTCTGCCCCCAACCCACCTGGTGCTCTGCACATACACAAGTGCATTAGGGCTGCCCCCCACCCACCAGGGGGCATGGCTGTGGAGGCCATGTATATGCCAGGCCCTCACATGTCACCAGGCTGCGTGTCACTACTGTGAACCATGCTGGATCTGCAGAAGGACCCTGCCTGAGTGCACACTCATGCTTCACACAGGCAAACCACTGTACGTGGATTCCTAGAAAGACTCCAGCTCCCATCCCAGTAACTTCTTCTAGCCAAAGTCAACTATATTCTATTAGGCATGAGGCAAAGGGGTAGATTTCTAAATTTAGAGAGCAGTGTCCTAGTATTTTAATTAGGCAGTATAGATCTCCCCATGTGGCTACTTATGAGCCATCAATGACATGCAGAAAAGCAGGCAAGTCTTCTTGTTACAAACAGAAGATCCATTATGGATGGACAAGTGTCCAGGAGAAAGTCAGTCTTCCTTCTGAACTCTGGGTCCTGAGTGGAGGTAACTGGAGTGCTCCCCAGGGGACATGCTGCCCAGTGAAGGTGACCCAACTTTCTGCTTCATGTGATTTTGGACCCCAGAGTCTGAAAATACAATTGTGCCTCTCTTAGTATTGTTATCAATAAGGTATCCAAAACACTCAGACTTTCACTCCATCAAATCGGGGTGGGGTGGGGGGGCAATGGGA
Organism: Plecotus auritus; assembly: GCF_963455305.1. Lineage (NCBI taxonomy): Eukaryota > Metazoa > Chordata > Mammalia > Chiroptera > Vespertilionidae > Plecotus > Plecotus auritus. Next base: position 44,215,765 of record NC_137782.1, read on the forward strand.
AGATATGTACACATGTAATATCTTAATCAATCAAAAAAATAAATAAATAAAATCCCTCCCCGACTATCTACTTACTAGTAAAAGGTAGCTTTTGGTCCTATTTAAAAAGCCAAAATGGCTTCAAATTTCTTCTCTTTTTTTACCCAGGCCCCAGGGACTAGAAGTTATCTGTTTGTCTGGTGAGAAAATCCAGAAAGACAGAATCATTTCTGACCGAAATGAAGTACTTTGTAAATTTTCTTCCTGGAGGCTTAAGTTTAGGGACCCCTCCCTTTTTATTCCTATGGGCCACACTCAACATGTACTAAATGTACAGGTAATTAGGATTCACAGTAATCTTCAAGACACAGTGAACACTGCATGCAAGATGTGAGGTTGTATGAGGGTGTGTGTGTGTGCACGTGTGTGTGTTCAGTTGTTGGCTGGCAAAAAGGAGACCCTGTGTAGATTTCAACGGGGAGACATCAGAGAGGGGAGGGAGGGTTATGCTTAGATCTTTTCTGTTCCCCAGAAACTCTTTTCTAAGTCACAATCATTGATGATGTAAATTCACAGCAAAGCTAATACTTTCCTGGTTGGAAAATACAAAATGTTGTCAGAATAGAGACTTTACTACTCTTTGTTAGATGACAACCTGCAGAATAGCTCACCCCTATATTTTGGATATTTCTGAGACTCCTGGAGACATTTTTCCATTGAAAATAAGTTGATCATAAATAAGTACGATAGTCAACTGTATCCACCAGAAAGCGTGTACTCAGAGCTTTGGGGCTCAGGATGTCAGCTGACCTCACTGAAATTAGGGACAGGTGACTTCCAGTCCTCAGTCTTGCCACAGGCACCTAAATTGCCCATCCTTCCTGATCCTTGGGGCTTCAGGCTGCACTTGGCTTGGGGCAGGTGCCTCCTCAGTGCCTATCCCTCCCGAGGAATCACCTTCTTCCAGGAAAATGTACGAGAAGAGCTCTAATGTTGTTTGAACCGTCCAAGAAGGTCAAAGTTGGGGTAATTGCAGTAATCCCCCTGGTGTTCGATGCTCACACTCCCTGATGAATTGCTGTGTGGTGGAAATATCCCGCATTATCCTGTGTTTGCCAGCCTGCAGTGCCGTTCCAGATGGCAAATACAAAAATAGCATAACACTGCCTCCTGAATGCACCGTTTGAAAATGATCTGTGAGCCCAACACAGCCACACCAAGCTGCCCCAACATTCCAGTTCCAATGAACAGAAGTGTACGCCCTCCTCCCCTGAAAGAGTCCAGATAGTCAAGTGCTCCATCACAGCGAATGGCTGCTTGCTATTAATGTCATTATTGGCCGTTGGCAGAAGTGCTCTATCTCACCCCTAAGGAATATCCCAGGCTTCATTCCTAGAATCTGCATTCATTACAGGGAGAGGATCTCCAGAGCAATGGGAACGTAAAGGTCTCCGTTGTTAACATGAAAGTGGAACTGCTTAAATTTGATTACCTTGTTTAATGAAGTGTCACATTTATTTATCAGATGACATGATGAATCACATCACGGCTGCCATAAATCAGCCGATAAAAATGGACAAATGGTTCATAAAGTGGTGCGTTTACAAATTCGAGGTAAAGAGGTTTGAATATATTCAGATAGTTTCCACATTTTAAAAAGATGCTAGTTAGCCCTAGCCAGTTTTGCTCAGCCGTTAGTGTATTGACCCACAGACAGGAGGGTCTTGGGTTTGCTTTCGGTCAAGATCACATACCTCAGTTGCAGGCTCAATTCCCAGCCCTCATCTGGCCATGTATGGAAGGCAACCAGTTGTGTGTCTCTCACATCAGTGTTTCTCTGTCTCTCCCCATCCCTTCCACTATCACTAAAAATATATGGAAAAAATATCCTTGGATGAGGATCAGCAAAATAGACAAATAACAATAACAAAAAACCAACAAAACAAAAAATGCTATTTAGAGATCAGCCCAGGTAGTAACCTTAAAAATTTGCTTCTTAAAATCTTTCATGTTCTTCCACCACAGAGGCCCTGAGTTCTAGCTAGGCTTCAATTTGCATCTTGCAGTGGCTGGGAAACATCCCCCCCCTCAACCTTCTCTAAGTCCACACTGGAAGCCCAGGCCCATTGTGACACAGACAAGATCAGCCCCATAATGACACAGGCTAGCCCACCCCATTGTGACACAGACTACCCTAGTCCCATTGTGACACAGGCAAGCCCAGCCCCCAGACTCCCTGGACTGGGAAAACCACCGTAATGTCTGACAACTGAACAGAATCACCCAGAAACTAGCTACTCTCATCTCAGTTTTATTTATTTATTTAATATTCCAGAGTGAATGCCCACATCTGCTTGGAGTGAATTCAAATTCGTATTCACCACGGCCCATACTAGGGGAAAAATAACGTCCCTGATGTGTAGACACAACAAACATGAGGTCTGGGTGATGCTGCCTCTTATTCTGGGCATGATCACAGGAGGCATGATGGCTTCCCTCTCACTGTCTCCTCCATCAGACCCACTCTTGGCTTCGCCTGCTGCAGGGAGAGAAGCCGAGGTCCTGTCATTGGTGTGCATCTGGTCAGTGTGCTCAGCAGCTGGGTCACATCACCAAATCCCGTGGTTTCTAAACCTCAGTTTTTGAGGAACTTCATTCCAGAAGTGAAGATCTACTTGGATGTTGGAGCTCCTGCTCTTGTCCTTTAATTTTCCTATCTTCTCTTTTAATTTTTCTTGTGTGTGTGTATGTGTGTGTGTGTGTTATTTGCTCTTTTAAGATTTCCTCAATGTTATTTTTCAATCCACTCACTAAGTTCTTAATTGCTGCTATCACATTTTTAATTTTCAATAGAGCTTTTATGACTTCAGAATGGTCTTCTCTTATTGTACCCTACTCTTGTTTCATAAATATGTTGTTGTTTTTAAACTCTGAGGACATCAGTAATTTCTTTAAAAATTTTTCTTCAATCTCAATCTCTTTTTCCTTTGATATTATTTTAAATGTTTTGCTCATTCTAATATTTATCTTCTATTTTGAATGCTTCCTTCCCATTTCTGTTCATTCTTGGATCCTATTTAAGAAGAGACTGGACCTCTTACAATGAGACCTAGTGAGACTACACAACTATGTCCAAGTTCAGTCCAGACATGTTTCTTCAGTTATGTCTTTGACAAGTATCTCCCTGCATTAAGCTGGGTATTCTGTGCCATCTGAGACTTTCCCATCTCTCATATCTTTCTTTTCTTCTCTGTTTTCCAGTCTTGAGCAGCCTCAGTTTTTCCCACAATAATAATTCAATTCCTGGTTAGTGTTACTTCGGACATTTACTGCCCACAGCATAAATTTTCTCCCTGGTTTGTGTTTTTTGGTCTCTTGCAATCCTTCCATCCTCACTTATCTCTCATTTAACCAGACCCTGTTATATTTATCTCCCAGCTTTGACATTCCACTCTTGTTTCGTAACTATATGGCTGAAAAGATGCTGAAGAGTTTTCTAACATTTAATTTTATTTTCTACTAGAAGTATACTTCTCTTCCTATTCAGGAGACTTCATTTCTCATCTTCTGTAGATATATTTAAAAAATTACTATCAAAGGAATGGTATATGCAGACACAGCCTGAGGCCTAGTCCTGCTGGTGTGAGTGTGGGTGGGTGCCTGTGCTCAGCTGGTCAGCTGGTCAGTGAGTCTGAGGGAGGCTCCCACAGTCCTCCCAGCAACTGTGTCCTTTGACCCAGCTTCACCGGCAAGAAGCCAGTAGAAAATTTTTCCAAGATTCAGTTTATAAATTGTCTGGATGTCCTTCTTTTTGTGGTACTTTTGAATCTCCACATTTTTTTTTCTATATCCCCATGAGCATTTAGTAGAAACACAGGAGCAGCTGTGTTGGGAAATTTTATCAGACACCATTTGAAATGGAAAGGTAAATAGGTCCCCCACCCTCAGTCCACCTTTCAAATTTCCAGAATTCCAGCACTTTGTAAAATAGGCCACACTGGGCAACATTTTCCAATTTCTTAGGAAAACAACCTCAAGGTTTCACTTTTCATCCGTTAAGCAAGAGAACATTTAACTTGTGCACTGGGCTGTGTGCTCAGAAGACCGACAACTGGCTCTGTTCCACATCTCCCAATGGAATGATGAGAAATGTGGTCCTCAGCTGGCTGAATACACGTGATGCTATCAAGCACTACTCTCGGCAGCATTAATATTGCAAATATTTATTATTTACATATTCAATGACCTTATTGATATTATGCACTGTTAGCACTACTAATTATAGCACAATAAACATAAATTACAAACAGAGTTTATGGCACTATATACATAATCAAGCACTAGTGACAATACCTGCTGCAGACCTTCCCCCTGTCAGCACAGATCATTCTAGAAGAGAGGGCCATCCAATCACAGGAACCTTTTCAATAAATACTTCAATGCTTTAGAAACAGACTGCAAATAACACGTGATGAGAGCTTCAAAAACATTTCCAAATGAACATTTTATGAGAATGGCATGTTCCCATGTCTCTGAAACTTCACAAACTGTCCACAGAGATTCTCCTATACAACATCACAGTTGGATTTATTGTGTGGAGCATCCATTTAAGAACTGGGAGGATTCCAGGATAATGTTACAGCCATAGAGGAGACACAGGATGGTGAGTGTGGGGAGGACACCTCTGGTCTCTGGGAAGAGCGGTGCTTGGTTATGAGAACACTTTTCTTGGATCCAGAGATACAGAAAATAAAGGGGTGGGTACAGATCAGAAATGGATATAACTAAACAGGTCAGATTTCAGATGATCTGTTCAAGGGAGTGAAATAATGTTGGGTAAAACAATTCTTGACCCGTTTCCCAACTCATTAATGGCAGTCTCCAGGCCTTTGGCAAAAGAGAACAATTTTCTGACTTTCTTCTCCATAGAGGCTTGCTCAGATTTAAAATAGTTCATATCTCATGTCAAGAATATGTTATTGTTCTGCCTTGACCAGTGTGGCTCAGTTGGTTGGGCATCATTCCGTGCACTGAGAGGTTGCTGGTTTGATTCCAGGTCAGGGCACATGTCTGTGTTGTGGGTTTCATCCCCAGTAGGGGACATGCAGGAGGTAACTGATCAATGTTAGGGTCTCACATAGATGTTTTTCTCATCTCCCTTCCTCTCTCCCTCAAATGATCAATAAACTATTCTTTTGTAAAAAAGAATATGTTATTGTTCTTATGTTTACTATGAAAAGCACAAATCTTAACTAAATAAACTAAAGAATTTAGTTCTAATGAAGTTATTTACGTACAATACATGTCATCTGGAAGACCACATGCAGTGGTTCAGTCAGTGGCCCCTTCGCTTGGCTGGACCTTACTTACAGGTAAACTTCCCTGTCTCTCACTCAGGGACCCTGGGCATCCAGAAGCCTGCCAACAACGCCCATCCTCTCTTCCACTGCTTGTTCAGTGTTCAGTTATCTCCCAGGGAACTTTATGTCAGCCTTGAACTAACTGTGTGCACATGTTAGAAGTATTTAACATGACTTCATCCCTTTTAACTAGCTTCTTTTTCAGGGAGCTTCTTTTTTTATTTTTTATTTTTTTGCTCTCTTTGCTCTAAGCATGCGTACTTTCTGTACAGGCCTCTTTGGCCTGGATAACAGCAGCTCCTTTCTGTTTACATGAATCTGCTTTCTAACAGCAAGATCTATGTTCTGTTTCCAGGAAAAAGTGTCTGAGGTGGAAGAGTGTGAAATATTTCTAAGTTTCTATATAGCAATGAATGCTGCTCTTAGACTTATTAAATTTTATTCCGATGCCTTTCTATTTTCTAAGCTATCAGTAGTTTGGATTATGCCCCCAAATTTCTAATATTCTCCAATACAAACTGGGTAAATGGATTCCCTTGATATAAATGTTCTCACACAACCCCTCACTATGTCAGTGAGTCAGTTCTACACGCTACTTGCAATAAATACATATGTGTGATGCAGTTATGTTCAACTTTCCTCTTCACATTAATTTTTTTCTGATGTTCACAAAGAAGCCTATCTTTTACAGAAACATCTTAGGATGAAGCAAATTGGATAATTTACTGACCAGACTTTATTGATGCTCCTAATTTGTGAGGGAAAATAAGTTATTTTGTTTTTTTTACTAAAGATTATTCATGAACTAGTCTAGTTACTCTGAACATATAAAAGAGGCTTTTAGCTAGATACTCTTAAAGGAAATGCACCATTTTACAAATATGTGGGCAAAACAGAACATTAATGTCCTTTGTACTGGCAAGCATTATTTTCCGTTTCTGTGGAACAGTTGTTTAGGGGGTAGGAATAAAAATTTCCCCAAGTATTAGGTGGAACCATACAAAACTGTTAATATTGGATCACATTTTTACCTACAATAAAAGCAATTTCATGTGACTCAGGCTAATATAGAAGCATTAATGGTACTTTCTAGACACAATAAATTTCATTTCACACACCTAAGCAAATAACAAGGTGGTGGGCGACCAGTTAAGTGCCTTAAATAGCAGACCCTTTTTACAGCTGTAGCTTTATGAGTCTCTCAAAGAGGCTATTTGGCTCTCAGAAATATTCCTCCCCCAACCCTCCCCAGAGAAGGGAGCCTGGTCCTGGGCAGCACAAGCCAGGTGAGAACTAAATAAGATGGCAACGGAAGAGTACTAACGTTTCTAATGTGCAGCCATCACTCTCTGGCACCGTTTCTGAGCAGTGACCTCAGAGTTGCAACAATGATTGGGGTGTACTTGTCGCATCTTCACTTTAGGCCACTTCCCCTGGCTAAGAGCAGAAATAGGAGGTAGACACTCCAAGATCAGGAAATGGAACTAAGCTGATGTGTGCAAGATAGATCACTCTTCCTGAACCCTAGAGAATTACATTGACAGAGTATTAAAACTAAATTGTCATTTTCAATGAGTATGATTAGTAACAACATCTAGAATGAGCCAGGATTTATATTACATGGGATTGTTTGCAATTGGGGAGGAGTCCTCTGGATACCCACAAGGTTAAATTATCACCATATTAGAGCATATTATTAGAGCATAATATCACCATATTATCTCTCTGTGGACATAAGGAGACACAAATAAGATGGTGTGGCTCTTTATAGAACTAATTCGGTTGCCTCAACCATCTTGGGAGCTGGGAGAGCAGCAGAGGTTGCAAATATCATATGGTTATAACTCTGGTACTTTGTGTCTGGGGAGGGCAATGTTGGGTCATGGGAACATCTTTCTCAGGTGTTCAGGATGGACATGTGAGATGTGTCCCTTTGCCAAAGTGGAAGACATTAATTTTTCTTACCAGCTGCATCCCCCATCTCTTTCCTTTTCTTTACCACACCAAGAGTTCCTGACAATGTGAAATTCCAACTAAATAATGATTCTGTGGCTTTATGCATCTTCTCTCCACACAGCCTGAGTGACTACAAAGCAGCAAATAATACTTCTCACTTGTTTCAACAGAAACAATGTACAATAAAATGTGTCTTCGAAGATGTAAAGTAAAAAATTCGTGTTTCATGTACATAATGCTAAATATCTAAATAATTGAAAGGGGCCAAGTTTTTGTAGACAAAACTGTTATCTGGAACACATTTTTAACTGTGAGAAAAAATGTTGCTAAACTAAGCATAGTGTCTTCATTGTTATTTATATGTTTGAATATATGCCATTTTACCATTGTAGTGTGTCTCATTTATAAATTTATGTTCAACTTGCTGTTGATGATATTAATTATGCTCATAGCTCTAGTACTAACATTCTAGATTTGTATAGCATTCTATGTACCTATTTTACTAATTTAAAATTTATCATTTTAAAGCACTCTTTTGTTCCTCTTCTTGTTTCCTTTGTTATGACATAATCTAGATAGGGTTAGTATTATCCCCGTTTTATAGCTATGAGACTTGAAACCTCAAAACAAGCCTTGATGGAACTTGCACTTAATCTGAGATCCTCCAGTTTCTAGACAAAGGCACTTTTGGAGCTCTTCTAGGTGATAAGCTCCCCATTGTTTCTGGGGGAGAAAAGCATAATCTGGGTGAATTAAGACATGGAATTTTAAAGGGGTCAGTAGGTATGCATCTTCTATCCTGCACTGGTTTGGTTGGTGGATGTTGGTGGTTTATCAATGGCTACATTTCTGCAATTCAGATCTCTAACCATCCCATGTCCATAGCACTGTCTGTATTTGCTTCCCTGAAGGTAGTAGGAAATTTATTATTTTAGGGGATTCATATCATTGATTATTGGGAACCCAAATAAATAGACTTTTGAGTGGTCATCATTCTTCTTCACATTCTTATCCCAAACACAGAATCATTAATGAGCAATGACAATTGAGCTTGTATCTGGAATTGCCTTCCCAATGGAACCAAAATGCTCAATGCTGATTCAGCTCAGTGAACCCTTGATTAGCCAAACTCAAAGTCTATTTGCTGCCGACCTAATTCTTTATCTCTGAGGCTGTGCCATGAGTCACCAAGCTCCTCAAAGGCACAGGTGATGTTTCACTGAGCCACATAACTAACCACAGTGCGCTGGCACAGGGCCCATATTCAATAACAATTTTTTAACGATGAATTAGCAAATAAATGGGAGTTGGTGAGAATAGTTGAGACTATACTTGGATGGGAAAATTATATTAAGAGAAGAAAATTTAAGCAAATTAAGTGTTTATGGTTACTAATTTGAGGGGACTGATTTGCATGGTGAAGTGATTTAACTCATAGTACAACCACATGAATGAAGTAGTTAGCAGTGCCCCATAGGAATCAGCCTGGATTACCAAAACTGGTTTATATTGTACTTGAAAGGTTAATTTGAGTATTTTTCAAAACTGTAGTCTAGGCTTGCTCTCATTTCATCACTGGCGTCAGCAGCTTGAAGAGGTTACGAGAAGACCCATGAAAGGCAAAATCTCTAAACCCAGCATATTCAGCAAAATATTTTACTCCTAATTCATCACTTACCATCTTGCTAAAACCTGCAATTTACAAGGACTTCTGTTCCTGGGCAATGATCAAGTGTTTGCACTAACATTTGATTAAACAACATTCTTGGAGGCTCACTGAAATGGAATGTGAATTGTATGTGCAAAATGCAGATGAGAAAGAGGTAATAAATGTTGATTAATACGTTAAAGAACAGAAAGAGGAGGAGGGATTAATTCAAGAATAAGAGAAAATGAGCCAAATTTTTGAAATGCTTGGAAGGAGAAAAATAAGGGGGGATTGGAGTTAGAGAGTTTAGAGACAAATTATTGGGTTCTAGAAGCATTGGGCACTCAGTGCAGAGCTGCCCTCTCCATGTCTGGGGGAAGTAGATTCCTTTCCTGTTCCCTGTGCCACTCTTATGGTCCTGGGCATGGGGGTCGGGGCGGAGCAGCTGCTATCAAGGCAGCATATCCCATCAGAAACTAACTCACAGAGGATGGCCTCATGGTGAGCAGGAAACCACCCCACAACATTCTTTGCTCTCAGCTCCCTGTTTGAAACAACACAGATTAACTATCTTAATTTTCTTCAGACAGTGCACCAATTATTTGGAAAGATGAGCATGCACCACCACTATCCTTGGTCTCTGAGGAAGTGTCCCTTCGGTTCTTTCCATCAACCCCACACTTCATCCTCACAGATGGGGACACTCAACACACAGAGGACACCCTCCGGGGACCCAAATTGGGCACACCCCTGGATCTGGCAAACCCTTTGAGTACCACTGGACTAATGGTTACTACCCTTGTAGTGACCACTATCATTCTGTTTATATGGCCTAAATTTGCATTAGCTTTTAACTGAATTTATCATACACTAAGACAAATGGACTTCCATTAAACTAGGACAGATCTTTGGATGGTTTTCCTTTATAGCTCAAGGTTAATATTCTATAAAGTTATGAAGTCTTTTACCCTCAGTTAATTCCTGACTCCACAATGTCCCCAGGGTCCTGCCCCCCTGAGCAGCTCCTTGAGGCCCAAATCTCTTTTTTTTTAATTAAAAAAAATTTTAATTATAGTTGACATTTACTATGATATTGGTTTTAGGTGCACAGCATCTCTTGAACACAGAACTTGCTGTCACCTGAGTCCCTGAACACCTGTGCAAACACTACCTGTAAGAAAGTCTTGGGTGGTAAGGGTCCAACCAGCAACCAATCTGGTCTAACCCAGCACAGCCATTAGGCATGTCACTGAATGCCTGGGAGAGCAGACTCTGTTCTGATGTCAATTAACTAATCAGTTCATTCCAGCAAACACCAGTTTATTGATGAAATACTTCATAGGTGTCAGCGTGACATGTCCTCCCAATGACACAAAGGGATCTAACCCCCCACCCGGCTTCCACCCGGCTTCCACCCGGCTTCCAGGACCCGTTCTTCTTAATCCTCAGACAGAGCAGCTCGGAGATCAGTTTCCTCATCACAAAGCTTGGCGATAGAATCACCTCAAAATTAAATTTCAAAGATAAAAATTGCTGAAATGAACCTGTTTAAAGCTGGACTTTGAATCAAATGATTTCTCTGAAGTGTAAGAGTTCCAGGATCCTGGTTTTTCCCGGCATAATTTCAAAGATTAACGCTCTCCCCCCTCCCCACCCCCAGTAGCTCATTTGCGGAGATTTATGTCTATCATATTCAGGAGCGGCCTGAGTAGGGGTGCATATTTTTTACATAAGTGTAATTATATGTAAGTGCTATAATTTAATTACCACAATTCCATCCCTATTGATTTCAGATACCGATCTGGAGCCTGCAGATATGGTTGTGTGAAGCTGACAGATAGGACCATCTATTTGAATGCCAACGGACAGTGCAGGAAGACAAAGAAGAGCTCTCCTCAAAGGATATCAAGGAATTTTGTCCGAGGACACATTAAGATAACCATTGTAAATTGCTCGATTTACAGGGAAAGGGAGCAGAATGAAGACTACTCACAGAATGTTATGCCACACCTAAGAAAAAAAGGATACAAAGCGCGTATATAGAAATGCAAATTGATATGTCAAACTAAAAACTAGGTAAAAATCAGCCTTTTGCAACATTCAAATACACAGGATAGTCGTAGGTAAGAAATTGAAAATTCACATCAAAGATGGATATCTTAATTCTATCCCTGCCTCCAAAGAGCAAAATGCAGAATATGTATTGATTAAGTCCTAAAATGGCTCGCAAAATCCTATGCTTTGGAAAAGGTGACCCTGGAGAAAACCAGGGGAGAAACTGCTCAAGAGGAAGGTCCCCTTTACAACTGGGAATGTTAGCATGAGTGGGAAGAACACTGGAAACCACCATTGCCCATGGCAAGTGCATTTCAGTAAGTCCCTTGGACTTGGCACTCCCTGCAGGCTGTGAGGAATGGGCTTCTGTATGAGATTCCAATGGCATGTATTGCTGGGTTGATCATCTGTCTCCCAGGATAGGAATTTATAGTCCAGAAGTGCAGGATCCTGTCTGACATCTTCACTGCTATAATTCACAAGCCAAAATAAAATAAAATCATATTAAAGGCAACAATTAATTAGTTAGCTAATAAGATAAAAAATACATGTAAAACCTATGAGAAGAACCTGGCTGGTGAAAAAAACAAGAACCAGCAACAAATATTTTTATGCACTTCTCATTATAGAAAATTTTAATAAAAATATGAGCTCAATAAAAGTACCTGAAAATAGGTTGATAAAAGAAAAGACATAAATGAAGAAACCCAAGTGTATCATGTGGTCAATTTAACTGTTTGCATAACAGAATAATAAATGCTATGCAGGATAATTTTATATTAGCCATCCAGCAAGTACAGACAAATTTTATCCACAGTCAACACATGTTCAGACTTTCAACTGAGTTACAGCGATAAATTGTTGATGTATATTTTGGAAGGTTTTCTCAAAAATTGTAACATTTAATTAAACTAGTAAAACTTTCCCTTAGAATTTATGGTGTTATGATTAGATTACTGTCAGGATTTTAATATTCATCTTTGTTAATTTTATCTTGAACTTACACATGGGACGTTCTGGATCAGAGACAGATTTCTGATTAAATGCCTCACAGTCAATAAGTCCAAAGGCCCCTTTTTGCCCCTAGTCCTCATCCCTAAGGCAATGCAGTAAAGACTGATGGGGATTTTTCCTACAAAAAATGTCCAGACAACCCAGAGGTGGGTATGAGAGTTGATTTTATATGACAACGTGGCTGGACTGCAGTGCCCAGTTATTCACTGAAACACTAAAGCAGGCATTGCTGTGGTGTTATGTTCCAATTGGCTTTATGTAAAGGTGATTACCCTCCATAATGTGGGTGGGTGTCACCCAATCAGATGAAAGAACTTAGAAGCAAAACTGAGGTTTCCTTGAGAGAGAGAAAAGTCTGCTTGAATTTAGGTCTCAGGATTTCCGTAAGTTGTGTGCAACACAGTGTAGATGACAGTTAACTATGAGATCTTCACTGCTATAATCCCCAGGCCAAAAAAAAATAAAATCATATTAAAGACAATAATTAATGAGTTAGCTAATAAAATAAAAAGACATGTAAACATGAAGTTCCTACCTGCTGCTGACTTCTGTCTGGTTTTTGACTTGACTAGCCAGCTCTATCTATCTATCTATCTATCTATCTATCTATCTATCTATCTATCATCTATCATCATCTATGTAGTCCAATCCAGTCTATCCATCCATCCACCCACCAATCTAAACTATTAAACCATAAAAATAATACTCTATTTTTCTTATTTACTTTGTTGTTCTTGAGAAATCTTTCATTCTCTTTTTTTTATGCTTATGTAAATTATTTCTCTTTTCTCTCTGGCTTATTTTAGGATTTTTTTTCCCTTTGAGGATTTTCAATTTTATTCCAGTATTGAGCATAGATTTCTTTTCAAATTTTTTACTGTTTGTTTACACTGAGCTTTCTTTATCCATGGATTCCTTTCATTCATCATTTCTGGAAAATATTCATTCATTTTCTTTTCTAATAATGCCTCTTCTCCATTCCCTCTATTCTTCTCTCTGAGGCCACAGTGTTGACTTTCTCTAGCTCACATGTCCTTGACCTTTTAATATTTCCAACTGTCTTTGGACTGCGTGCTATGTTCTGGGTAACTTCCTCATGTACAACTTCCAATTCAATAATACTCTACATTATTTGTGTCTGTACTGAGCTTTAAGCCAACTACTCAGTTTTTAGTCTCAATAGTTCATTTTTTTTCTAAAACACCGACTTGGATTATTTTTCAAGAATTCTAGGGCAGGGTATATTATCTCTGATTCCTTTCATATTTTATTAATTCTTGTATTCCTAAATCATTTCGTACTTTTCTACTCCATGTTGATTCTTCCAACAGATCTGAGAGCTCTAGGACTCTGTGGATTATACTTCCTGCTGACTCCTACCAGCAGTGAGATTCTGCATCTGCACTGTGTTGCACACAACTTATGGAAATCCTGAGGCCTAAAGTCAAGCTGCTTTTCTCTAGAAATTTATATTTGCTTCTTCTGGGAATCAATAAGTGCTACAATGTAGGGGCACGGTAGATCCCTCAGAAAGGCCTGATTGAGGCATTAATGTGAGAACTCCAGGTTACTCCCTCCTTCCCCCATCCCCAATCTTCTGTGGTCCCAGAGAATGGTTTCCTAGTCGCTGATGCAGGCATTTACCTCTAGGAAGAGTCCTTAATTTTATATTTATTTAATTCTCACTCATCAGGGTTTTCTATCATTTGTTTTGTTTTTCCTTGGAGATGTAGCTCATTTTCCACTGAGTTCAACAAAGGATTAAAAGTAATTTGTGCTTAGCGGGTTTGGCTCAGTGGATAGAGTGTCAGCCTGAGGACTGTAGGGTCCCAGGTTTGATTCCAGTCAAGGGCACATGCCTGGATTATGGGCTTAATCCCCAGTGGGGGTTGTGTAGGAGGCAGCCAATCAATGATTCTCTCTCATCATTGATGTGTCTATCTCTCTCTGCCTCTCCCTTCCTTTCTGAAATTAATTAAAATGTATCTTAGTAAAATAACTTGGCCATAATGTCCTCTGAATCCAGCTGTATGCATAAGAGAAAGTAATATGCAAATTAACCATCACTGCTACACCCACAAGCCATGCCCACAAGCCATGCCCACAAGCCAATCAGGAGTGAATATGCAAATAAACCCAACCAAGATGGCTAAGGCCACAGAGAGCAGGAGGGAGGCTTGGGTTTCCCTGGCAATGGAGGAAGCCAAGCTTTCCACCTGCCCTTGCTGGCCTAGGCCTCCACTCAAGGCTACAAAGTTTCAATGACAGAAGATACATAAACCCAAACAGAAATGGCGGCAGCCATGGAGCTGGAAAGAGCAGGAGGCTAGGGTTGCCCCCGACGATAGAGGAAACCAAGCTTCTGCAGCCCTGGCCAGCCCAGGCCTCCGCTTAAGGCTACAAAGTTTCAGTTATAGAAGATACATAAGTCCCAACAGAAATGGCTGCCGCCACTGAGCAAGCAGAAGGCTTGGCTCCGCTCCAGGCTACAAAGTTTCAATTGTAGAAGATAAATAAACTCCAGATACCAGGGCCTCTGCTTGGGTTGCCAAGGGGCATGGCCGGTCTGCAAACCACCACAGGCCCCTCACCCAGGCCGCCCCACCCCCAAAGGGAAACCCCAGCCTGATCCGGGACACCCTTCAGGGCAAACCAGCTGGCCCCCACCAGTGCACCAGGCAGGCCTCTATCCTATCTAATAAAAGAGTAATATGCAGATTGACCATCACTCCAATACACAAGATGGCTGCCCCCATGTGGTCAAAGATCCTGTCCCCATGTGGACACAAGATGGCCACCACAAGATGGCCAGCAGGGGAGGGCAGTTAGGAGGGACCAGGCCTGCAAGGGAGGGAAGTTGTGGGTGATCAGGCCATCAGGGGAGCACAGTTGGGAGGGACCAGGCCTGCAAGGGAGGGCAGTTAGGGGAAAACAGGCCGGCAGGTGAGCAGTTAGGCATCAATCAGGCTGGCAGGGGAGTGGTTAGGGCAGCCGTGGGCAAACTATGGCCCGTGGGCCAGATCCGGCCGGTGCAGCTGTTCTATCCGGCCCACAGAGCCGAAAGAGCGGAGGGTTCTCTTGCTCTCCCCTCCGCTCCTTTACTTTGAATTTATATTAGTTCACACAAACACTCCATCCATGCTTTTGTTCCGGTCCTCCGGTCCAGTTTAAGAACCCATTGTGGCCCTCGAGTCAAAAAGTTTGCCCACCCCTGGGTTAGGGGGTGATCAGGCTGGCAGGCAGAAGCGGTTAGGGGCAATCAGGAAGGCAGGCAGGCAAGCAGTTGGGAGCCATCAGTCCTGGATTGTCAGAGGGATGTCCGACTGCCCGTTTAGGCCCAATCCCACCAGGGCAGTCGGACATCCCTTGAGGGGTCCCAGATTGGAGCTGGGCTGAGGGACACCCCCCCCCCACCCACATGCACGAATTTCGTGCACTGGGCCTCTAGTAATTCCATAAAGCAGAAGTGCATGTATCTTTTTATAAAATAATATTGGAATATAATGAACCATAGTAGCTAACACATGTTCACATTTTGCCTAATAATGCTGCCTCTCTTTTCTAAAAGAAAATAAATTATATTATTCTGTATTCCAATAAGTGTTTTGCAATGGCTTACATGCATATGCTAGTTTAGGTAGATCTTGAAAATACGGTGAAAACCTGAAAATATCATCCAAAGTAATTTTCATCATCAAAGTCATCACCTTGTTATTTTAGAAATAGGAACAACTTATACAGAAGTAGATTACATGACCATTAGGTTTGAGAAGATTATAAGCTATGTGGTTAAGTAATAATACAGACATAAAGAGGTGAAAGTGGTGGGGAGAGTTCTCAATTGAAAGTATGGAGATCTGGCTCTAGTTTCAAATACATCAGTAACCAACCAGGGTATACTAGTATAGTAAAGGCATTCCATCTTGTTGTACCTGTTTACTCATTTATAAAATAAAGATGTTCAAATCATGGTGAGGGGTCTTCCAGTGGTGGCTTATATTTGTAATTAGTATCCCCTTATTTTTATATGATGGTTTGTGGTTTACAATAATCATTTATTTATTTAGCAAATATATAAGTTATAAGTTATTAAGTGCTTACCATTTGTTATTTACATATGGACAAAAGCACAAATGTAAATAAGACAAGCCCTTGTTCTTGAGACACTAACTACCAAGTTGGGGATACATACACAATGAACTGCAGCAGAACCCAATCAGCACAACATCATCTGGAAGCAGAGAGAGGACTGGGGCCTAGAACAATTATGGGAGCCTGTTGTGAGGGCATCTCTTAGATGAATGTTGAGGGATTCACGTATGTTCTCTCATTCAACACAGCAATTATGTTCCCCACTGTAGGAATGGGAAACCAGAGGTCAGAAAACTACATAAGATGCCCATGGTCATGGTCATGCAGACCTATGCAAAAGGTGGACATCAACGTGCCAATCTCCTGACTTTGGGAGCTCTGAATGTCCTACTTCATTACAGCTCTAATGTTATGTAATCCTGTGATTTCATGAATAATTACATAAACCAGATTAGCTGAAGAGTAAGATACAGCATGACATTTGAAGGACAGGTAAGGCACAGATAGGAGCCAGGCAGGTGAGTCACCTTAAGGAATTGAAAAGTTGAGTCACAAAGGGTTGGAAAAGCACTGTCATTGTTTGTGTGTTGAGTAGGGAGGGCCTCCTGGAATCCCATGAAGTAATCCATTTGGACAATAGCTTCATTAGAATATCTTGGCAAGAATTCTAAAGTAAAACTTCAGGTGAAATAGCCAAATCCCAATCATCCGATGGTGTTGAGAACTCTGTGGTGTTTCTAAATTTAGTTATTTTCTATTTCAACAGGTAGATTTTATTTCAAGTGGAGGTGTTTTCTTTTTCTATCTACCTGCACCATCCCACCATCTTAGTTTCATGTGTCTTCATAGCAGGTTTCAGATAGCAAAAACCACTGTTTTTTTTTTTTTTTCTCTAAATTGCATTGAGCCCTTCTGAGTATAGCGATGTGATAAAGCTGAAATAGGATGGGCACTTTCGGATGGGTTGTGGTCACTAATGCAGTGGGAAATGGCCAGATACACTAAGCACTGTTGGAGACAGATGCATTCCTGTTTTGAGGCAATAACGTGTAACAAACACCGGAAATGGGCGCTCATAATAAAACCTGAGGGAGTCCCAGCCATTTGGTCCTTTTCTTCTACTAAGAAATAACTTTAGTTGTTGGTTGTTATTTGAAGGTATGTGTATTTTTTCTCCCTTCAATTTGATTTGCTTGTGGCTGCCGCAGTGTTTTGCACTGTGAAGGATGGGTATTTGGAGAAATGACCCACATTGGTATTATATTTATGACCTCATAATGTGGCTATTGAAGTTCTGATGTGCACACTCCAAGGAGCTCGCTGGGCGGATTTCTGCCTGTCCGAGATATATGGGGAGACCGAAAGCTAGCCATAGGCACCTGGCAGTGTAAGTAAGCCTCCGAGAAATGGGAGGTAACAGATGTCCTTTATTTTCTTTTTTAAAAATTTAATTTATTGGGGTGACATTGGTTAATGAAATTGTATAGGTTTCCAGTGTACAATTCTATAATACAGCATCTGTATATTGTACTGTGTGCTCACCACCCAAGTCTGGTCTCTTTCAGTCACCATTTTTTCTTCCCTTTACTCTCTTCTACTTCACCTCACCCCTTTTCCCTCTGGTAATCACTATACTGGTTCTGTGTGTGCGTGTGCGTGTGTGTGCGTGTGTGTGTGTGTGTGTGTGTGTGTGTGTACGCGTGCGCATGCGTGTTTTGCTTAATTCCTTCACCTTTGTCACCCAGCCCCATAACTCCTTTCCCCCAGTAAACCAAACTAGAAACAGACTCCTAGATGCAGATGTCTTCTTATTTTTAGGAAATTTCTTCTGTATCTACCTGCTTAAGCAATGTTCAGAATGCTGTTACAAAGCGATGGGTTAGGGGCACACTTCACTGAGCCTGGTGGTGCCATAATGTTGGAGGCCGCAGTGCGGTTGGGTCCGCATCAGCAGAAGACAACAATGCTGTCTGAGGAGAAGCCCAGGACTTCAGGCCATTGCCGAGGAGCTGCTGTGGCATCTGCCAGCTGCTGTAACAGCCCCGGCAACTCTCAAATGAATCTATATTTCTTGTGACAAGGGAAGTGTGGGAAGATGTGCTTATGAAAACTTAAGATTCTTACAATGCCATGGAGATCAAATTAAACTAAAGTTGAGAACCTGTTGCAATAGGGCTTCATTAACTTAACATTCACTTAGAAAATTCTGTGGAATTGACATATTTAAGGTAGGCTGCTAGAAAGGGTTGGCAGAGGTAACTCTTCAAGTTGGTTGTAAGTGAAATTTTAAAATGAAGGCAATTTTAAGGGATTCTGCCTCTATAAAATATTGGGGTAAATGATAGCTCCCATGGAACAGTCTTCACCAGTAATTACTGAATTTTTTTATTATTCTATATTTGTATACTGTGCTGAATGAGTGGGAAAAAATAGCAGGAACCACAAGAGAGGGCCACTTTTAGCGTTGTGACCCAAATAGGCTCCTGGGGTTCCCGTGGGCATGTGGTTCTGAGAAAGTTCGTTTGAGTTCTTTTCTCCCTCCTTGTTTATTTCCATCCCCTTCCCAGAACACTGTTTAACCTTGGCCTCCTTTTCCTTCTGTTTTTAAAGGAGTGTCTGTGTCTTCCCAAGAAGAGCTGGGACTGAAATTTCCTGGTAGAGACGCACTTTAAAGATGGCCCGGCTTCAAGCACCAGCTGTATGTGCGTTGAATTATGAATCCCAGAATTAACTAACCCGGAGCTGACTGGTTGACTAAGTGGGCTCCGGACCCTCCAGTGCTCCCTGGAGTCCGAATGCTTCCAGAAATAGGCGATTGTGTCAGTATCCGGGCAGGTGCGTGCTGTTCTTCTGCCATGCTGACAGTCTTGTTTATTTCATATCAGCCAGACACCTGATCTTGACCCTAAGTTGTCCTTGCAATTTGGAAGTCAAAAAAGCTATTTACCTTACAAAGAAGTAAGAAGTTAGTGGCTTAAGCTACTAACAGCCACCCACAAATTATTTTTAAAGCTATGCACACATCATCGTTATTCAGATTCTCGTTCTAAATAACTGTCAGATTTCCCTCTTAGGAATCGTAAAAAACAACCTCTGTGTTTTAAGTTTTCTTATATCTCAATTATGGCATTATTCTTATTTGCTTTCCTTTGTAGAGACCTAATGATTAAGAACTTTAAGAGGAAAATGTATTTTTAAAAATAGAAGAAAATAACATTGAAGACTCTATTTCCCTGTGAAAATGCCTGAAGATTTTTTTTCTCTTTTGATTCCTTTAATAAGTCTTTTGACAATGATTTCAGTGATGTTTCTGCTTTGTCTTCCAGTACAGAAACACCCTGCAATAAGGACATTACCTGCTCAGTATAAGCAGCCAGTATTTAGAGGTGCTTCTCTTAAATTGTACTCCTTTTTATTTAAAGTTGTATCTGTACATAGCAAAAAATAATTCCAACCATACATTAAATAATTAAATTGAAAAATGGACATCTTTTTCATTTCCAATTTCTATTCAAAACATATTACCTTCAGTTATACTGGTGGCTAACACTACAATTTAAAGTCGATGCCTTCACAGACTGAATGTTTGGGTCCCCTCAAAATTCTTATGTTGAATCCCTAACGACCAATGTGATTGCATTTGGAGGTAGGGCCGAATATTCTGAGCTGCCATAATCGCTTCATCTCCAAAACTGGTGGGGTATCCCGTTAAATTTTTACTTAGTTATAATATTTACATTCTTCAAATCTGCCCATGGGTTCTTAAAAAACTGAAAAAGACAATAACAAATCTCACAGTTAGGATTCTATAATTTTGTTTATCTCAAAACCAAATAGTTTGCACTGGTGGGGAAAAAAATGTGAAGCTATTTCACTAAATCTGAGCCCCTTGAAAGAGAATGTTTAAAACATCAAGGTCAAATTGATTTTTTCCCTACATGTCATTAGTTGTTTAAAGCATGCCATATTTCATCTTATGGAAAGCACCTCGACGGCACTTAATACACATCAGGGCTGTTGTAAGAATTGTATATGTGTTAACCCATGAAGGGCTGTGATTAAACCTGTATTACAGATGAAAAAAGCAAGAGACACAGAGAAGATCAGTCACCTACTCACGATGACATAGCTAACCCTTAGCACTGAAATTCACACATAAACAGGCTGGTCTCAAAGTTGGCGTTCTTAACCATCATGCTAATTAATGCCTGGCCATTCTTTCTCCTATGGCCTTTTGTAGGATTTCAAATGGCTTTACCTTTACCTTTTTTATTTTTTTTTATTTTTTTTGGTTAACTGAAAAAACACAAGCATCGTTCACTACTTTTTTTTTTTTTTTTTGCCAAGGAGTGGAGGAGCTTTTCCAGATTCTTCATCAGACTAATGAGATCTACAGAATCTATTTAACCCTTCAAGGCATGCCTATCAAAGCCTGGTGACTTGCTTTTCTGGTTTGGGCTGAAAGACAACACAGGTATGTGAAGGAAGGTAGAATTAAACTCCAAACCCTAGGAAAGCTGATGTCCAGTAATTCGAGAAAGCATTAGGTCCAAGGATTTCTTAAGATTCCAAAACATAAGCCATGAAGGTAAGGCTGATAGATTTTGATACATCAAACTGAAATATTTTTTTCAATGAAGGATAATAGGCCCTTCACTGAGATCCACACTCTACTCCCTCCAGCTTGTGCCCTATGAGGCTGGCACTAAATGATGACATCAACATGCTTCTCAGTTCTCTACTGGCCACTAGGTTCCCTCAACATGAGGAACCCGAGGAAATGGGGCTGGATAGTAAAGCCAGGTGTGTATTTCTTCCTCTCTCTCCTCTCTGATGGACCACAGACTGGCTGGCTGGCGAATGCAGGAATAAAAAGAAGATGTTGTTTTACATCAACATTTTTAAAAGCTAATATTCAAGGATCTCTGTAAACCTGTACTTTCGGAATGTTGCAAGGAGTTTAAGATCCCTAAACCTTATATGGATAAAACTATGCATTCACTCTTCTAACAGATGTTCAAGACTTCCACACTCCTTGTATGTCTTGGCGCTGTGACCAGGAGCCTAATTACTACTTTGAATTTTACATTTCTTCTTTCAGGTCTCTGAGATTTTCTTTGCCATATGTTCTCTTTGCCATTGTCATATAAGTGGAAGCAAATAAAGGAGAACAAATAAAGGAGCCGACATTTGTAAGGGATGCAAGATGATGCAGTGGTGACTGGAAGGAACAGCTACATGTACTTCCATGAAGCATTAATAACATCATCTAATTCCTCTGATTTGGTTACATTCACCTTTTTAAGCCAGAAATTATATTAATAATCTTCTTAATAAACTTTATAGCCCTGAGCAGATAACTCAGTTAGTTAGAGCATCAAACCTGATATGTTAAAGTTGCAGGTTTGATCCTGGTCAGAGCCCATACAAAGAATCAACCAATGAATGTATAAATAAGTGAAACAACAAATATCTCTCTCTCTCTCTCTCTCTCTCTCTCTCTCTCTGTCTCTCAAATCAAACAATAAAAATATTTTAAAAATTTATAAATGGGCTAAAGTTTTGTCTAAACTATAACAAACAGAACAGCTCAGGTGTGTATAAAATCAAGTGTATTTAGTTATAAATCACAAAATACATTAGTTTTACTGGGCAGCCCACAGAACCACTCCTACAAGTATATAGAACATTCCCTTCACTCCTAAAATTTTATTTGTATCCCCTTGTAGTGAACCCCTCACCCCAGCCCCTACCCCTGGCAAACACTGGTCTAGTTCTAGAAGTTATATTTTCTCAAATGTCATATAATATGTAGTTCATTGGGTATGATTTCTTTCACATAGCAAATGCATTTAAGATTCATCCATATTGTGTGTGTCAATAGTTTCTCATCTTTACTACTGAGCAGTATTTCATAGTATGGAGGTGCCACGGTTTGATTATCCAGTCACCTATTGAAGGACATTTGGGTGGTTTCCAGTTCAAATGATCATGCATAATTCTACCCTATTTTGTGCATAGGTATTTGTGTGAATATTAGTCTTCTTTTTTCTAAGATAAAGTCTAGGAGTGGTATTCTTGATTATAAGGTAACTGCGTGTCTGCCATCATAGGAAACTGTCAAAATGTTTTTCAGAATGGCTGTACCAACTAGTGTCCTCACCTGTGATGAGTGAGATTTATGAATTTTCAGTTTTATCAGCTTTTATTTTGGTTGTCACATTAGGGATGATGACTTCCACACCCCTTATGTGTCTTGGAGCTATGACCAGGAGCCTAATTACAACTTTGAATTTTATATTTCTTCTTCCAAGTCTCTGGGGTTTCCTTTATGTATTTTGAAGTGCTGCTGCTAGATGCATACATATTTAAGATTGTTTTTGGTGAATTGATCCTTTATCATTATGTATTATTCCTCTTTATCCTTATAAATCTTCCTTCTTTTGAAGTTTACTTTGTCTGCTATTAAGCACTTTGTTTTCATTAGTATCAATGTGAAATAACTTTCATATCCTTTAAATTTAACCTACCTGTATTCTTGTATTTAAAGTGGATATGTCACAGACAGCATATACTTGACTATTTTTTAAAATAAACTGAGTGGCCAGATTATTATGATCTCTGAACGCATAATAATCTGGCCATTCAGTGTGTGTGTGTGTGTGTGTGTGTGTGTATTAGAGGCCCGGTGCATGAAATCATGCATGGGTGGGGTCCGGCCAGCCTGGCCAGGGGGAGGGGACATGGGCGGTTGGCTGGCCTGCCTGCTGGTAGAACTCCTGGTTGAGGGGGCAATTTGCATATTAGTCTTTTTTTATATAGGATATACACTGAGTGGCCAGATTATTATGCGTTCAGAGATCATAATAATCTGGCCACTCAGTGTATATTTTTATTGATTTCAGAGAGGAAGGGAGAAGGAGAGAGATATAGAAACATCAATGATGAGTGAGAATCATTGATCAGCTGCCTCCTGCACACCCCCTACTGGGATTCAAGCCTGCAACCTGGGCATGTGCCCTTGACTGGAATCGAACTCAGGCCCCTGTAGTCCACTGAGCCAAACCAGCTAGGGCTTGACTATTTATTTTTTATCCTGTCTAAATTTAAGAAGCCAAGAACTGAAATTAAAAAATGGTACCACAGTTAAATCCCGTGGACTCTCTACTACTCAGGCTTTCAGAGATGTAGGCCTTCCCGAGAGGTGAGCAGCACATGGGATTTCAAACTGCTGGCCAGCCTGCCCACTGGGGTGCTTACTAATGACACGGGAGGCAGTATGTTCTGAGAAAGGGAGTCTCTTCCTTCATCAATAGACAGTCCTTTGGGCTATGCCAGATGGAGTAACTTGAGAATTGTGGGTAGAAGTATTCCTAAGGGCTGATCTAAACTCCACCAAACTCCAAGTTCCAAGAGGAGTGTTGATTTGGCTTCAAAAATACTGTATATCTAAGTTAAGTGCTTAGCAATTAACTTTGGAGGATGAAAGTGTTGTGTGTTTTTTTCTAATGCTTTTACATAACCCATGCATTATGTAAAAAGCTGGACCACTGAGGGGTTTTTCTTCTGCCCCTTCTTCATGAATCAAGTCTCTTGTATGAAACAAATCGTTGCAACAACAAGGAGTGACAGTCTGACAGCCGCGTCAGGTATTAGTGGAAATGACAGCCAGCAAATCAGAAATCATGGCAGGGCATCTGTATGAACAGCAATTTGTGCTTAGTCGAATAACTGGGAACCTCAGGAAATGCTGGAGAAGGAGGATGAACAAAATCAAACAGATACATTTCTATCCATCCCACATTCCCCTGAAGTAATTGACAAGTTGAAGGAAAGCAGTGCTCACAAGTTTTCTCTTTCTTACTTAAATTCCACTTCTTGACACACCCAAGGGTTTAAAAATCAAACCAATAAAAAGGAAGCTAAAAAAGCCTATTTTCCTCTTACAAGACAAGCAAGGAACATGGTAGGCTGCCCATCTAATTATTTTATGTTTGATTCCAGGGAGTGTCTGCCTGGGTATTATCCAGAGAACAGAATAAAATTCAGATCAGCCAGAAGTATACTTTTTAAAGTTACAATACAGTCCATTAGTTTAGATATTCTGTTTTCTACACCTCAAGGGCTTGTTGGGAATTCTTTTGTGGGGTTTTTTTTTTTTTTGGCTCTTTTCATTATTTCCAAAAGTAACATTCATATTTCTAGTAGACAGTTGTAAGAGTATTTTCCCAAAACTTCAATAGTTTTTCTCCTGAAATTACAAACATCAATGCTCTGGTGATTAGGAAATTAGATGTTAAACTGTTTGTTCCCAGTAATCATATAATGTTGGTGAATAAGGAACTAAATCTCAGATTTCTCAGGACTTTCAGCGGGATCTGGGGCAACTATCAGGGAGAGCACCAGACAAAAGGCAGGGAGGTCACTGGGAAGAGAGGGGGACTTACCAGTATGTGTACAGCCGTGTGTGCTTGGGGTTGATGCAGAAAGCTGATTGCACACACAGCTCATGGGATGTTTATTGTTATTTTTGCCTGTATCCTGAGAGGAAGCTGAGCAATCAGGCCACCTTTAACTTGGGTTTCCCAGGAGCTCCCATGTCAAGCACTTAAAGGTGAATAGATAAGTTAGAGGTGAAGTCTTGTAAAAGGGAAAAAGACCCCAATTTAACTTCAGGTTCCACATAGGACTTTTGAAAATGTTTCCATTGCCTGGAAGGTTGGGCACACCTTACTTGAAGTCATCACACCAGCTGTGTGTCTCGCTGGATTCCCAGTTAGAGGATGAGCAAACGTGAGAATTCTCCCACTCTCGCCTCTCTCTGTTTAGTAGAGCTGAGGAAGAGTTCCTAATTCAGACAGAAAAAACTGTCCAGAAAAAAAACTCATCAAAAACTTTAAAAATGCAGCGAGGATGCAAGAGTTTTGCTAAAATGTTAGTAAATGGAAGTTCAGAATTCAACAAAAATAGTACATCAAGGTTTTGCCACTCAGAGCAGAGTTGTTCCTCACAAAGACCCAACAAGTCAAATAGCTCATCTCCAGGGAACAAAATGTCACAAGTATTCATAAATTCAGTGGTTCTATTTACCCAGGGACAGGAGAAGGTGTGATTTTCTGCAAGGAGTCTGAAGGCAGTCATACATCGCCTTGACATGGATAATGAGAGGTTCCCTCTTCCCAGCAATGATGGAGGGACTACCAAGACTCATCAAACATATGACTGTTGCTAATTTCTGCTGATTCATGGGAAAATAAATGAGAGATCTTAAACAAACTTGGAACTTATCTTTATTGACTTTGAAAGAGGAAAAAGAATATAGAATATGTGTACCTAGATTAAAAATAAAAGCAAGAATGTATGTTTTTTTTTCTGGATCACAGCTTATGACATCTGAATTATGGGCTCATAGCAAGTGGGCAATATGCATCTTACAAAGACTTAAGGGAAAGAGTAAGAATTTGATCACAAGGGCTCTAACCTGAATGTGAGATGTGAATTAGGAAGTTGGATATTGTGTTGGAAATAAAATATAGGTATGACATAGAATGAATAAAAATAATGGAAGAGATTCTAAGGGGAAAATAATGATGATAAATTGGTAAAAGTTTAAGTATGAAATATAAATTAAACAAATTTTAGCACAAGATGGTATACATCATCTTATAGATCTCACACAAGTTGATGCTAAAGGATTCATAATTAGAGGAAGACTTCTAAAAAGCAATGATCCCAGTGGAAGAGGAAGAGAAGAGTATATTATATGGCAACACAGGAACCCATGAACTGAGATACAGAGGGATTGATGGCATTTCTAAGGAAGGCTACTCTGAGAAGGACCTTTGATCTTAATGAATTCTAGTCCATCTGCAGCCACTGAACAACTAGAGGAAAGTTACCTAATCTTTGTGATGCATTCTTAGTGCCTGATGGTAGAGATGTTGTGACTGAATTGTATAAACATTTCAAGCCTGGTACCTGGCACATCATAGGTAGCCAAAATGCTACCCAGGAGAATTAGTCGGGAAAGATTACAGCACCCCATTCTGAGAGAACACAAAATGTTGGCTGTGCTCAGCTCTGTTTTGGGGTTGTTTCAGACCCCAGGTCATCTAATGCTCTCAGCTCCTGCCTGCTTCTCTGGCCTCATCATGTGGCTTTGGCTAACTCTAAACCAAAAAGAAGTCTGTGTTCTGTCATAGTAAAGAGGTCAAAAGCGTTCAAAAGGAATTTTAAGGGTGTGAGAGTTTCTCCTTAGCAAGCTGAGGCGTAAACCAACTGACTGGTAGGAGAGTGAAATTGCTGAAAATAAGACCTTTGGGTTCCAGTGCAAAATGTGACTCTTACTACAAGTAGTTTGTAACTGAGTAGGAAGTAATTTTATCAGAGCTGAAGATTTCTAGAAACTAAGAAGCAGAGTTATTATAAAAATTAGTTCAAGGATAAAAGATGTTCCCAAGAACATGAGGGCCATGTGGCCTGGTTAAAAGGGCTGTTGAAAATGTCAAAAGGCCACACACTAGATTCCCCTTATGTAACAGTTGAAATGACAAAAGTATTGTAGAGAGGCGATTCATAGTTTCCAGGGCTTAGGGATGGGGTGGGAGGCATGTGCCTGGGGCTACAAGAGGGCAGGTTGGGGTCCTTGTCATGAAAGTCTTATATGTTTCCAGTGGTATTGGTCACACAAACCTACACATGAAATATGATTGCACAGAAACAAATGTGCATACACACACACATACACACCCACACCCTCAAAGTCAAATGAGTAGAGGTAAAACTGGTGAAATCCGAATTAGGCCAATGGATTGTATAAATGTCAACTTCCTGGTTGTGATATTGTGCTGCGGTCTACTCCTTGGGGAAACTACGTTAGGGTATACAGGAACTCACACTATTTTTTCTTAAAATAACATGTGCTTATACAATGAATTCAAAATAAAAATTTTGGGAAAAAATTGTTGCATGCCCACATTAAAAATGAACCTGCATGGAGAAGCTTGCATAGTAGATGGGAGGGATGTTGACAATACAGGTCAGGAGGACAATGCTGACCCCTCCCCCAGAAGGAGAATGTGGGGGAAATGAGGTAGGAATACAGGGCACAGATTGGCAGAACAGAGATCCTGGGGGTAAAAGGGGACTCCACCTGTCTGATGAGAAAACTCACTCTACTAAAAAAGGAAAATGTGTTACTTACTATGCTTACTACTTATTTACTCTGGAAGGAAAAGAAAACCTGGAAGAATAATGAGAGAAGCTTTTTCTAAGGATCAATTCTACAACTAATAAATAATTAATGCAATAAAGAAGTAATTAGAACCTCAAGATTGTATAGTAAAAAAAGCAAAGAAGTGAAGGATAAGGCCATTCATATTTATATCCTAAACTATAGAAAGGTCTATATCAAAAGTTTCCAATAAAACATTTCTTAAGCTATGAAAAAACACATAGAGTTCTCAAGAAAAATAAATAAAAATAAAACAATGACAAATTACCCAGAGAGTGAAAAAGGTAGAATGAACAATGGATAGCACTTTCTATTTACAATAAATAGAATAATTGCAAATGATCACTAAAAATTATCGAGCTTTGCATAAGGCTCCTTCCCAACCTATGTGCTTTGCTCTTTCTTCCTTCTCCTTCTCTTTTATGCTTTGAATAAACTTAATCTTGTCAACCACAAATTAAGCCACTGAACCTGGAAATGATTTTCCTGTTGGCAATCCCAATTGAGCCTGGAAACCCCAGATCACGATTTAATGGGCCCATGTGTGTTTCCCTCACAAATGAGCAGTGGGCACATTCTCCAAAAATGACTGCAGAAGCAGTCACGTGTTGAGACTGCATTTCTATTTGCTTGTCAAAGAATTATGGTTTTCTGTTTTATTCCTTTTTAAAATAGCTTTTTCTGGCAGTATTAAAAATCTTATTTGTAAATATGATTCTAGGCCTTTTGGAAACCAGTGGAACATCCCCTTCCATCTCTTCCTTGTCAGTCCCAGGGTTTGATTTGCGTGGAGCTGTCAGGCTGCTGCTGTGGGCCCCTCGGGCAGTGTGGGGGTTCGGGACTGAACTGGCATTGCGTGAAACACAACAAACACCTCCATGCTTCCAGGAAATCTTCCTTTTTTTTTTCTTTTTGTCAACATAAATTATAAGCAAAACAGACTAAAAATGGAAAAACCAGGGCCCATCTGTCACCACGAGAAGTCTGCTTGCTGCTTAATTCCTTCCACAGAGTCAGCCAATTCGAGGAGAGACCCAAGCATCTCGTTGGCCACAGTGGCTGGGGACCACTCTTCCTCAGATGCTGAAATTTTTCTGTGAAGATGGGGGAGGGGAGTACAGAGAAGTGTCTGAGCTTTAAGCTAATGGGAAATGTTCAGTAAAGTTACCTGGGTGTCTTGGCTCTCAGACAACTCCAGCTCCTGTAGTTCACCTGTACGGAGTGTCTGAGCAGCTCAGCATTGTGGTCCTGCACTGGAAGCCCCTGTGTCTTCTGCAATCCTGTCTCACACAAGAACAGCTTGGCCAACACTGACCCACGTCACTCACTGACCACAGCCAGGGTCAAGGTTATAGAGATGCAATGACATGGAAGGAAGAGAAATATCCCATTCATACCTTAAAAAAATACTGTTCATGACAAGATTCTACCCAGAATTCTAACGAGACAGCGTTCCTTAAACAGATATATGGTCACTTGAGGAGATGACTGGAAGTATCAGGAGGTGCTTCAAGTCAGTCCCAGATTTTCCCTGTGGAGTTTACCCAACCTTACTACAAAATACCCACCCCTCTTGCCCTTACTCACAGGCACTGGGATACCCACCTCAAACAAAAATGCTGCCTCATTCCTACTTTCTACCATTTCTGACCAGCACTAAGATGCCTTTCCTGCAGGGCGGCCAGATTTCACCAGGTCCCATGGGACTGGCCCCGAGCAGGGCTCAGCTACCACATGGACTCAGCCACCATGTGAGCGCTCAGAAGCTGGCTGTCTTTGTGTAAACTCCATTCCCTTCTCGTTCCCCTCCCACTCTCCATCATCACTTTTATCATGCCTGACTTCTGGTCATTTCAGTGCTGATCAGACTCCTCCAAGTAGCATGTCTATAAAATAAATTGACCAAATCAATTAATAAATGGATCATATCAGTCAAATTTCTGCATGTTAACAACCTTGGCCAGCTAGGAAAGGAGACTTATGACTAAAGTGAAAGACGGGTGTCCCCTCCCCATAGATTTTATTATCCACATCTTAGCTAAAGACCTCTAGGTGACCATTTTGATAGCAGAGCAGTGTGTCTGTCCCACAGTGTTTGAAGGAGGCCACACTGAACTGTATTTTCTCAGTGATACTTTAGTTCATTGTAACTGCAGCTGCCTGAGTCAGGGTAAAAGCTGCTTGCCATTTATCTTCGAAAATTTAAAAAAGGGTCAAGAGCCCTAACCAGTTTGGCTCAGTGGATAGAGCATTGGCCTGTGGACTGAAGGGTCCCAGGTTCGATTCCAGTCAAGGGCATGTACCTTGGTTGTGGGCACATCCCCAGTAGGGGGTGTGCAGGAGGCAGCTGATGGATGTTTCTCTCTCATCGATGTTTCAAACTCTCTATCCCTCTCCCTTCCTCTCTGTAAAAAAAAATCAATAAATATATTTTTAAAAAGGGTTAAGAATAATCAAAATGGTAAATATAAAATGTTTATAACTAAAAGGTAACAAGAATACTACACATCAAAAGTTGTGTGATTTTGCTTACCTCCATATTTAAGGAAACACAATCTTCAAATATGTTATAAAATAAGAGCTAAATATTTATTCAATTCAATTTAAAATTATATTAAAATACAATCAGGATCAATGTAATGAAAATAAGAGGATAAAACACAAAGAGCACAAATCAATAAGAAAGGAAAATAAACATTATGGAATATTATGGAATGAATCAACAAAGCCAAAACCTGGCTTCATTAAAAAGTTATTAAATGCAGAAAATTATTAAGACTTATAAGGATGTAGGGGACACATAAACAATATTAAGCATATAAAGAGGATCACAATTACAAAAATAGCAGATACTTTAAAAAATGAGAGAATATTATGAGCAAGTGTATCCCAATACATTTGAAAGTTTAGACAAAATGAACAATTCTATAAAATATAAATAACTCAAGAAGAAATAAAAAATCCTTCTATATTTAAAAAATTAAGTCAATACCTTCAAATTCTCTTATAAGGAATATACTGACCTTGACCATTTTACCAAACTTTTGAAATGCCAATCTTATAGAATGAACACGCACCCAAATATAAAACTAGCTAAGTATAATAAAAGGAACAGAAAAGGCCAAGCCAATGCCACTCACTTGTAAATATTTTCAGCAAAATTTAAGCAAACTTAATGCAATTCGCATAAAAACCATCATATATTATTCTCAAATTGAGTTATTCTGGAAGTGCTGATTCTTTACCAGGAGGAAATCTATTAAGGTAATTCACCATATTAACATATCCAATGAGACGATCTGCATGATCATCTTGAAAGATGAAGGGGAAGCATCTGATAAAATAATGACATTCATACATTTAATCCTACGTGCCAGACACTCATCTAAGCCCTTACATTTATCAATTCAATTAGTCTTCCTAACAATCCCATGTGGGAGCTACTCCTATCGTGTACCTCATTTTACAGCCGAAAACACAGAGGCACACACACAATTGGAGTAATGTGCCAAGGTCAAGCATAAATAAATGGTGGGACTGGGTTTTGAATCTACTTCCACACTCCATGACAGCAAATATTTCAGTATATTCACATGTAAATATGCAAATAAGCAGCCACCAAATGATGGCAGATTTGGTTCAAAATTTCACTTGCCATTTGTCTGGTAAGTTCATTTTCCAATTCCCACAGTGTCTTGTTAGGGCATCCAATCAATCTTTGCTGAATGAATACATTTCTCTTTGCTTTGACAAAATAGTAGGCTTCCAGGACTACATAGGATTAAATTATAATAAATTTAAAGATCATCACCAATAATATTATTTTAGTTTATTTAGCCATGCTGTATAACCTTGTTTCCATAAACAAATGTTTCCAACTTCTAATTAAGCATGCCAATAATATCATGCTTATTCACCATGAAACTAATTGTGACCATCCCATAGTAACCCCAGACTAAAAGAGTTAGGCCTATGAGCTGTTCACTTAAAAGGAAAAAGAGAAAACAAATAGAATTATGAATTTTTTAAATGTCTTGAACATTGCTGTAATCTTTTTGCAACAACAACAAAAAAGTTTAATTTCAGTTCCTAAAGTTCCTTCTCTTTGAGATAATCAGGACCCGGATTTTACTAGAATTGTCACTGTATAGGTGTTCAACTATATTTCTGGAATGAGCCCTGGCCAGGATGCTCAGTTGGTTGGAGCATCATCCCATACACCAAAAAGGTTGTGGGTTTGATCCCCAGTTGGGGCATGTACGGGAGGCAACCCATCGATGTTTCTCTCTCACATCAATATTTCTCTCACTCTCCCTTCCTCTCCATCTAATATTAATAAAAAAACATATCCTCTGGTGAGGAATATATATGCATATGTGTGTGTGTGTGTGTATATATATATATATATATATAGAGAGAGAGAGAGAGAGAGAGAGAGAGAGAGAACAAATTGTCAAAGAAGATATTTCCTGCCCCTTTTGTGCTCACCTTCAGATTCTTGATCTTTTATCTCCTAGTTACTGTCCTGACTTTACCACAATTTGTCTGAATTCTCAAACCTTATTCCTCTTGTTGTCTTTTGTTTTGGGTGCTTGATTCATGCCTTTGCTTTCCTGCTATTTCCACTGTTCCTTTCTGTGTGTCTTTCCCGTCCATTGCTCCAAGCGCCAAACCTCACAGGCATGAGCTGAGGTCAGCATCCACCCACTGAGTGGCCAGCAGAAACATGGGGACAGCCACACAGGATTTGATTGTGGTTTGGTCTGCACAATTCCAAAACCACCAATCCAATTCAAGGGGGAAGCTCTAGTTTAATCAGCACTTTAAAAATAAAACAGCCAAATGAATGTCTTTTAGACCAAATCATGGGGACGGCTGACTTGTTCACTCCCCAGTGGGCTGGACTAAAGTGAAGGTTCCCCTCTTGTGTCAGCTTAGTGATCAGCTGACGCTGCCCCTTCCATATTTTAGTAAACCATCCTGCCAATTTATTGGAAAAAAGAAACCTATGTATGCCCAAGTCTGGTTTCATTAAAATGTGGCCATGAGCGCCTAGTGAACTTCCTGGTGTCCACTCTCAGAGTGTAAAGAACAGGGGTTAGTGTAGGGTGATCTCTGAAGGGACAACTGATGAGTGTGTGAGAGGGACAGTCCAACCTTGAAGCAGCTGACATACTCCAAACAGGCATTACGCAGAGGACAAAGGGTATAAAATGCACCTAATGGGCCAAAACCAGAAGTGTAGCCAGGTGATGCCAAACCCTCCTGTGGGAGCCTTAGAATGCCATTGTGTCCAACGAAGCTGACACTTACTATGGTCTAAGCTACAGGTGATGGAAGAGAGACTTGCACATTGAAAAAGATGGAAATGAACTAGAGGACGCCAGGCTGTGGTGCATAATCCAGAACCCAGGAGCTCCCATCTACAGAGAATTCACACTTCCAGGTCCTCTGTGTCTGGCAAAATGATTATTAAATTAAGTTGCCTCTCTCCCCATATTCTTTCTTATAGACACATTTAATATATTTTTATCCCCTATCTTCTGGATTACAAAAGTTATATATGACTCATATAACTACTAAGGCAATGCAATAATTAAAAAAAGAAGTTAACCATTCCCCCCCTCCCCACCACTACCACCACCACACACTCACTGCTCCATTGCTTTCTCCAAATCCCTCACCCGGCCACCACCAGCATCCCTGTTGGGCCCGTGTCCTCCATAGTGCTCTTACATAGACTTGATCATTTTCTTTTGAAAAACATGGGATCATATCACTTACCCATTCCACTTAAAAATGTGATCATTGGCATCCTGGTAGCTCCTCCTGTAATAGTTGCACAGTACTCTGCAGTGTGTCTGACGCTAGCACAATACATGTAACTGGTCTCCATTGATAAAACTGTAGCAGAGTGATTTTCCACCAGTGTGCCACAAGAATTCTTAACACATGCAGTACCTGAATATTTATTAAGAACATATAATCTTTCCCCTTAGGTTGTCAAATTTAAAAAATGACCACAGTCAGCACAATAGCTGTCCAGTGTGAATGAATCAAAATCATGCCCAATTTGTTTGTCAGACTGGGAAAACATATATTTTTGGGTGTGCCACAGAGTTTTAGTAATTAGTTTATTAGTGCCATGAGATGAAAAAGGTTGACAATTGCTGCTGT
This sequence comes from Plecotus auritus, assembly GCF_963455305.1. Lineage (NCBI taxonomy): Eukaryota > Metazoa > Chordata > Mammalia > Chiroptera > Vespertilionidae > Plecotus > Plecotus auritus. The sequence goes on from NC_137782.1 coordinate 44,249,279, forward strand.
AGCACAGTACATTTAACCATGTCTCTTTTGATTTATGTCTTTTTTTTTAACCAACAAAAGCAATGTTGTCTTAAACCATATTAAGAATATATCTTTATATACCGGAGCTGTTATTTTTTTACCCATAGGATTCCTAAAATGGAATTGCCAAACTTAAGAGTATTTATATTTTCAATTTCAAGAAATATTTCCTAACTTTCTTTTGGAGAAGTCTGTAGCTCTTCCTACCCCCTCAGCAGCAGCTCTGAGAGTCCTCTCTTCCTTATCCCCTCAACAGCATTAGAAGTTACCATTTTCCTTCATTTTTTTGGTGCCAGTCTGATTTCGCTACAGTTTTAATTTCCACTTCCCTGACTTTCAGCAAATTCTAACACCTTTCTATGTGTTTATTGGCCCTTATGAATTGCCTTTTCATACTAACAATTTTCTTAGATTATTTGTAATGTTTAAATCAATTTTAGGAGGTTTTCATATATGGGATGACAACCTTTTGTGAAATGTGTTATAAATATTGCCAGCCTTCTGATTCTCTTGATTTCTGTTTATCATTCTTCACTACTCAAAAATGGTTTATCTTTGTGCAGTTGAAAATGTCTAGTTTTTTCTTTCACACACATTAAGTATTTAATTTACATGCCTTTTCTAGCCAAGTTAGTTTGCCAAAGGCTTACTGGTATTTTAAAGGCCATAAAGTTGTCATTGTCCTCTAAAGCCTCAGGTAGATTCAGACTGCTGAGGAATGGTCTCATCTATTTTAGGTGGGTTTGTATTTCCTTTCTCATTTAACAACCTTTATGTATCAAATCTGGCAAGTCTATTAGGACTGTTATTGGGGGGAAAAGTTAATCTGGAAAGTGAAAATAGACCAGAAAATACAGAAGGTAAATTTGTCAGTTTCCCATTGCGTGAACTAACCTGGAGTTTGGGTGTATGTTGCCTAGCACATTACTTTCCCTTCTGGCATAAAATGTTAGCGGTTCTATAGAGCCCTGTTTCTCCACAATCTGGCAGAAATATATTCTGTTTCTCCTCCAACTGCACATCTCAGAAATATTGGCCCATGGACTGTGAGTAGCTGAGAGAAACTGTGATTGACATACGGAGCAGAAGAATGACAATATGTTGAGGTGGGAAATGGGATGGTATTATGTATATTATGAGGGAAATGTTTGATTCTGTTGAGAGTAATGTATATTCAATGCTGATAGAATCAAATAATTTAAATGTGATTTTGATATGAGTAGTAACAGGATTTATATAATGATAGCTAATTATAGAAAATACACCAGAAATATTATATTTTCTTCTCTAATGGTCCAGGTATCACACTGAAAGGTAGTGGAGATGATAAATAGATGATAGAAAAAGGAAAAAATGAAAACAATAAAGAAAAGGGAAATTATAAAAAATCCTCTCTCTAAAATAGTGGCCTGATAAATTTCTGCTCGTTCCTATCAATGATGTATCAATTTATAAAAAGCAAATTTTGTTATAGAGTAGGTTAAGGTAAAAATGGAGATAATGACAATTTCATCTTAGAGACATGACCCTGAACTGAGGAGTCAGAAACATTTCTCACCATGGAAATGACTTGGCCCATGTGGGTTGCAGAACTGGAAGAAGAAATTGAAAACGACTAGGTGGCCCTGGCTGGTGTTGCTAAGTTGGTTGGAGTGTCATCCTATGCAAGGAAAGGTTGCCGGTTCGATGCCAGGTAAGGGCACATACACGCTCAGGTTTCCAGCTCAGTGCCCAGTAGGGGATGTGCAGGAGGCAGCAGATAGATGTTTCTCTCTCTCCTTCTCCTCTCCTCTCTCTCTAAAAAAATCAATGAAAATCCTATCTAATAAAAGAGTAATATGCAAATTGACCATCACTCCAACACACAAAATGCTGCCCCTATGTGGTTAAAGATCCTGCCCCCCAGGTGGACACAAGATGGCTGCCACAAAATGGCCAGCAGGGAAGGGCAGTTGGGAGGGACCAGGCCTGCAAGGAAGGGCAGTTGGGGGCAATCAAGCCTGCAGGGAAGGGCAGTTAGGGGTGACCAGGCCAGCAGAGGAGGGAAGTTGGGGGCGACTGGGTCTGCAGGGAAGGGAAGTTGGGGGGGGACAGGCCTGCAGGGGAGGGCAGTTAGGGACAAACAGGCTGGCAGGGGAGCAGTTCGGCATCAATCAGGCTGGCAGGGGAGTGGTTAGGGGGTGATTAGGCTGTCAGGCAGAAGCGGTTAGGGGCAATCAGGAAGGCAGGCAGGCGAGCAGTTGGGAGCCAGCAGTCCTGGATTGTGAGAGGGATGTCCGACTGCCTGTTTAGGCCTGATCCTACCAGAATCAGGCCTAAACGGGCAGTCGGACATCCCTCGAGGGGTCCCAGATTGGAGAGGGTGCAGGCTGGGCTGAGGGACACACTTCCCGTGCATGAATTTCGTGCACCAGGCCTCTAGTATTTAATAAAAGAAAATGGCTAAATGTACCTGCTCTCAGGTTCCTTCCAGTGCATTCCAGAGCCTCAATGCCTCTCTCTGTTTACAATTCCAGTGTCATCCTTCATTTCCTTTATCCTAACAGATTTGCCTTGTTATTTTGTTTATTTTGACATCTTCAAATAAACTGTTTTACAGAATTTTCCTATAGTAAAAGTTGGGAGCTCAACTTTATCTAAAGAATATATTTAAAATGGAAGTCTTCTAATCTATTTTAAATAAAGCACTATATACATTATAAGAAAATTGGTGAATATAGTTTCCCAGAATATTGCTGTACTCGCTGGCAATAGTCAAATTCCCAGCTTCATGCTCCTGTGGGTTTTTTTCTTCCCATTCTCATTATGATTATTTATGTTTATTTGTGTCGTTTTGCTTAATTATGTGTTGTGTTTCATATATCTTGTGTTACTTCTGAAAAATGGCATTTAATGAAGTGAAAGTAAATAGGTAACTGTCAAGAGGAGATGACAGTCTGTTAATTTATGTAAAGTGTAACCACCCAGATGTTCTAGAAAATCCTTCAGTCAGAAATAACAAATCCCATAAACACAATACTATTTTTAATAAACAGGTAATGGCTGCATGCTGTGATGAAAATAGTTTTTCCAGAACAACCTATAGAGCTCAGTCTAGACCCAAGAAATTTGGGGAGGAGTGACCGATGCAGGAGCCTAGATCCAGGTGGGTCACTAAGGGGCTGGTGAGTCCAGGCAGCAGAATGTGAGAATGGAAAGTGAGCACTAGCTCTACAGCACAGCCCTAAGCATTAGTAAGGACCTTATAAATGTAGCCGTGTTACACAAAGTGAGCTTTCAGATTCCAAAATCTTATAGACCAAGAGTGGACACCATTTCTATTACTAGCAAATAATATTTATCTCACCCCCACAGAGCAAATGCCAGAGCTTGGGGAAGAGGACAGACCTTAACTGTCATCATTTACTTATTTACAAATAGAACATCACACTTAAGCATTACTATGTTCTTGTTGAGTTATGAAGTTTATTGTCCTTGTCAGTTTTCCTCCGGTGCTATCCATCCGTTTTTCCTCTCAAATTATTCCTGGTTAGTTTATAACAAAATTTGGAAACCAATAGGTAGGCCTCAAATTTGCAATTTTGGTTGTGGAATTCAAATAATTCTGTTATCACCACTCCTAAGATGTTTTAATTCGTCTCATTGTAACTAGATGGTCTGTTTTGCTTTTTTTTGTTTTTTTGTTGTTTTTTTTTGGGGGGGGGGGGGGCGGGGGGGAGAAACATAGCAAAAACAACACAATAAACTAAACTTGCATTTTTTAAAAGAAGATATTTAATCCAAGAATGATCAATGATCTCCACTGTTTCTTTTACTCATAGTGTCTAGATATTTGCTAATAAAAACCTGGTCATCACTAGAATTTGATGAGTAAATGAATTCTTAATGGTCACATGTAAAGTTCTGAATGGTTACTGTGTGTCTTCTTATGGAATCCCAATCTCCTACATTCAAGGGCATTTGTAGGTGAGCCCAAAAGGTGGCTACACTTGCTAATAAATATATAACTATACATAATCTTATCCTATGTTTACTCCTATCCTTTCTATATATAAATTATTCTTTCAAATACAAAGATGCCACTCTCCCTGTATAGAGATGTTTGGATCTCTCACTGAAGTGATTGAACAAGGCCTCATTCTGTCGGAATGTTCTGGGCCTTCACATCAGGATCCACAGTGTATAATCTGAAGAAAGGGTGCAGCACATCTGTATGCAAATGAACACATCAACAGTCTCTCTTGTCAAAACTGATTGTGTCACAATTATTACCACAAGTCCCACTTTGCTGCCAGGAGTTTTACATTCGTGACAGCTCCATGAAGATGAACTCTTTTCCGTTCTCTCTCTCTCTTTTTCTACAGGCATATGGTTTACCCAGGCCCAGCAGAGTGAGCCAATATAAATTAATTGAACCTCACAATGAGACGAGATAGTAAGATAACAATACCTCTCAATGATGAGTATTTTAAAAGAAATCTAAACAAAGATGCCTTGTAAGGGAAACATAGAGCTGCTTTTGTCTGACCAGCCAGCATGGCTTACCTGTTGTGCACTGCCTCTCTCTGATGGAAATGATGCACCAATAGCTCTTAGATGAATGATATACAAGTCTCACACCGGCACATGAGGTTACTGCCACAGGTGCAGCATGGTTTGACCAACAGTTGGTATTTTCCAGGCTCTGGTGACAGAGAGCAGAGAAGATGTAGCACGTGGTGTGTTTTCTCCTGTTGTTTTTACAGAAACAGTTCTTTCAATGAGCATCACTTATGACCTTATCATCATTGTTGGTCCCAGGGACAACATGGGTGGAAAAAACAGAACAAATTTCAAAAACTACACTTAGTAGTAGATACATGTATTCATGAATATTTTACTTCTACAAAACTTTGTTTATTCAAGCTATGGATCTATACTGATTGATAGGTTCTATGCATATTTTATATGCTGATCTATAAAAAATAAAATGATTCTATTTTAATTTGATATTATTCTGGGTTGTTCTTGGCTCCTAACTTTAATGCTGCCTTTTCTAGATGTTTTCCTGAGTACAAGTGTGAACTTATTAATACTATCTTTTTTTAAAGCACCCATTATTCTTTTATCCTTTATCTAAGAGATATCACTTTGAATTTCTCTCAGCCTACATTTCCAACTTAACCCACAGTTAGAAATACATTGTGTTCCTATGTATATATTTACATGTAAAATAAAACTAAATTGAAGTTTACTTACCATAAATATGATATATGATATATTCTGACATTTTCTATTCTATTCTGTTATGTTCCTTCATATTCTCTATTGTTCTGTTTTATAAAGAGGAATAATTACTCTCAACCCTCATGGTTGTGTTCAAACCCATTATCAGGGAAAGAAGGAGAAGCAGAGTATGCCGGTGATGTTATTGGGGCCAGGACTTCTGAATCCACAGCTCCATAGCATCTGTTGTTGGCGTGTGGATGGCATCATATTTTAGGTGTCCAAGCAAAGAAGAGGACTGAAGAAATTACTTAAATACTCTGGCAAAATGGCCATTTTCTCTTAAATATTAGAATAATGAGCAAGATTCTAAAGATTCTAAATATAGTAAAGTTGGATGAACTCTCGATAGGGTATTTCTCACCCAGCTATTAATCAACCACCTCTGCCTTGAGAGCGTGTATGGTCATGGGGCCATATCTGAACTATGACCTTAGCAAGTGGGCTAGGATCAGGTAAGACTGTGGATTCAGGCAGTTTGGTTTAGAATCCTCACTCCATCATTTAGTGAATGTGTGACTTCAACAAGTTTATCTGGGTTCTGAGAGTGAGTATAGATTACTCTGGATGTGACTCTGGCTCTTAGACATGGTGCCTTGGGTTGCCAGCATCTCGTAGGGGAAAAGTCCACTTTTCCAGTTCTGGATAGTTTTTTTCCAGTCCTAGTCCATGTTGACCACAGATTTTTCTTACTCTTACTTATTACAACCCAGATTGGTCATAATTTAGTGAACTACAGAGAACATCTGGCCAAATTCTAATGTTAGAATTCAGTACATTGATTTTGTAGTTAACAGACTGAGGTCAAGTGATTTTCTCATTTGAAAGTTCAATTTTTAACCTGATGTACTAGGTGTAAACTCTGAATTTATTGGTATGAGAAAAATGGAGGATTGAAATTTTCACTAAATCCCCAATTAATATGATTGCATATGAATACCCAATTCATTTTATCATTCAATTGTGTAAATTTTCAATATTTAGGAATTTATCTCATTGTTGCCTCTTTGATGATCATAACCATCACTGTTTTCTATGTGTGACTGTTTTTTCTTCCAGATTCCTATCTAAATTAAAGAAAAAAAATGCAAAAAAATACTATCAATCAATTTTTTACTGCCTTTCTTTTCCTTTTTAATGGACAGCCTTCTTGTGTCACTTCAGATTTTTAGGTAACTGAAATTTCTATGGCCTTCCATACAGATTTCAAAGCAATTGATTTTATTAGGCTAGGAGACAATTTTAGGATGGATTATGATCTCCCTCTAAAACATGTTATTCCCAAATGTTTGTGAGCACCAAGTAGTCTTAGTTTATGAAGCACAAAAGGTCAAGTAGCAAATTAGCATTAAAACAAAATGCTGAATGCCTGTCAAAATGGGTGGATTCACATCTTATGCAAATACCCAGAAACAGAGTCCACCTGAGGAAACAGCTGTCAGAACATCTTGTCAGCAAGTGAATTAAAGTTTCATAAAGCACACACAGATATCCACACATGCTTCAAACCAAAATCAACAGTATTAGGTCACAAACTAGCAATACCTGAGCAAGAATAAAACTTTCCTCACTTTGCTTTTGCTTAATCATGAGTCACGCTGTGTACATTAACAACATAATCTCGCATTCTTACCTTGATCATGCCCCCTCGGTCACTTCCATCTGGAAGCTAAAGGTTTGTCTATTACTCACTAGTGATTCTTTATCTGGGTGTGATTTGTTACTGCTTAGATTGTACTGGAGACACTAGGATTGTACATACTTTGTGTAATTTTATTGATGTTATTCTTGTCATTGTTTTAATTATTTCCTTCCTGGATTTGAAAGAACGTCAATGGTTTTACCTTTTTATTTTATTTTTTAATATATTTTATTGATTTTTTACAGAGAGGAAGGGAGAGGGATAGAGAGTTAGAAACATCGATGAGAGAGAAACATTGATCAGCTGCCTCCTGCACACTTCCCACTGGGGATGTGCCCATAACCAAGGTACATGCCCTTGACCGGAATCGAACTCAGGACCCCCTAGTCCGCAGGCCAATGCTCTATCCACTGAGCCAAACCGGCTAGGGCGTGGTTTTACCTTTGCAAAAAGTCCCTCCATCATCTTATTTATCAAGGAATAAACATGATAAAAAATATAAGATCTTGCCCAGCTGGTGTGGCTCAGTGGTTGAACGTCATCCTATGAACCAGGAGGTCAAGGTTCGATTCCTGGTCAGGGCACATGCACACATTGCGGGCTCGATCCCCAGTGTAAGGTGTGCAGGAGGCAGCTGATCAATGATTTTCTCTCATCATTGATGTTTCTATCTCTCCCTCTCCCTTCTTCTCTGAAATCAATAAAAAATATATATTTAAAAAATATATAAGACCTTAAATTAGCCATAAGTTTCTGACCTTACCAGTCCCTAAGTACTTGGCAGTTCTTTTAGGTTCACTTTAAAAAAGTACTAGCCTTTAAGATGTAATATCTCATCTTGTTAAGTGCAGTGGGAGGTAGGAGAAGAAACCAAACTTGGACTGCTGAAGTTTATGTAGAATGAAAAGGAAGCTTGAGAATCCATCTCTTCTTTTTAGACTTGTGTTGTTAGTATGTTTACGTTTGAAGATGTTTACTCACAAATTCCCTTTGTAGCTACAAGTAAAATGTAAAGAACACTACTATAGGGTTTGTTTATCTAATTAATTATGTGACCCCCCCAGACAACCAATATAATACTTGAGCTTCCTCTGAAAATTGGATGCAAGCCTAATAACCAGGTCAGTCAATACCTGACTTCTCAACACACACAGATTTCCTCTTACTGTCCAGTATACCTTTTCCTTTCTTTCTTCCATTTAGACTAGGATCATTAAGATGGTATTAATCTACCTCATAATTGTATTCGTTTTAATATTGAATCCACTATTTTCTGAGAACTCATTGCTTTTGCATTTAGCTTTTAGACTTTCTTTTCCGACAAATGTTATTTGCTAAGCGATTGTGAATGCAAATCATGAAAAAGGCTTGATACTGTTAGTCCTAGTTCTTTATGAACCAGTACCCCATAAACCATTGTCAATATTTGTATAAAACACTAATTGACAAAGGTTTTACAGTGGTCTTAGACTCAAAGATGGACTGCTGCCAATGGCATTCAGATCTTGTCAAAAGACAATATAGAATATGACCGTCAGCTCAGAAAGGAAAATGGTTTGTTGCTAACATGCAAGCACAAAGGACGTCAAAGTAATATAAAATTGCAATATTTTTAAATCACTTCTTGGAGGTAGGCTTTTGACATATCGGAGGGAGATAAAGTGTAGAGCAAAGGATTTATAAACATAGAAGGTCATTGATATGTAGATCTGTCAGTGGAAATGTGTTCATTGATCCCCAAGTCCATTCCTGGTTACTGGTAGAACATACCTTCAAATGTTTTTAGTTTGTTACTCAGATTTGGTATTGAAAGACTCACCCTAACTATTGGTTTGTATATTTGGAAATTAAAGTTAAAGAGTTAGAGGAAGCAGCTAGCTTTGGGATGGTCTTTGTCATCAAAGACACTAATAATTTAATGAGATGAAATGCTCAGCCTAAAACTCAGTTGCCAAAGATGGTGTTGGCAATAACAGAATGCATTGTATGTCTTGAGTTAAAAAGCTTCCCTAGCTGGCTATGTGACAACTGAGTGAAGGAATGCCTAAACAATGTTAGAAGTATCAATACTATCCCTTTTTTTTATTTTAATCTTTTCATTTTCTCTAGCAATAGACATTCTTTCAGACAATTTTTTTTGGAAGAGTGCTATCAGTAAAATAATCTTTTTTTTTTGCTGGTAAGATTCAACTGGACTTAGGCCTATGGATATGTGTGTTTGAAGCAATCTATTGTACATTCTGGGTCAAGAGGTGCCTGATATATAACTAATATATTTCTAAACGGTGCTAAAAGTTTTCACTTAAGTGGTTATGTAAGTTAATGTGAACAAATGAAATCTTTTTCAACATAAACACAAATTCTGAGTTATCTTTCCTTTGCTAATCTCATATATTTTTGCAAGAAGCTAAAAAATGCCTTAAAATAGACAAGTAGGTCTATTTCTAAAATTTATCATAATAGAACAGGGTGGGCCAGGTTTTCCCATCATGCTTTATTGCAAGAGTTATAAGTCTAGTCCAGGGTCTGGGAAGCAAGACTTTGCATTTGAACACAGGGCCGGGCCTGTTAGGGGACTTGGTGAAGGTGTATTCCTGCATTGTCTCACCCACATAAGCATGAAACCTTCAACTATAAAATTAGGGTTTGGATGAGTCACCTCTAGGTCCCCTTTGGGGTCCTAAATTATATGGTTCTCAGGAAAGTTGTCAGGTGTGAAAGAAATATTTTTCCCAATTTATGACTGCTACCTCCTCCTCATCCATGATGTTTTAAGCCTTGGTGAAAAGGAACTACTCTGGGAAATTAACGTCCAGTTAATGCTTTTTCAGTAAAAATGGCAGTAATTATGGGGCCAAGCCTCTCTGTTTTGGTTTTGCTGACTTTATATAAAGTTCTTGTGGGCTACATGCCTCCATTCCCATTATCCTAATACACTGACCACCCTGAAGTGCTAGTTTTCTACAGTTCCCTTCCACCCATGTCAATTCCATTCCTCATTCTGGAGACACTCTTCCTCACCCTCCAAACCTCCTTTTTCTGCTCTCCTCAGAACCTCTGGGTCTCCCTGAAATGCTTCCCATCTACTGAGCTCCTCTGCTCAGCTCCTTTCTGTTCCAGAGGAACCCACACCCACCTGATTGTCTGTGGGGCTGAGGTCCTACAAAATCCAACTTCTAGGCTGGATCTGCTATGAAGAGCTGAGAATGGGAGCATGTGAGAAGACCATCAGGTGTTGTGGACTATGTTTCTCCAGGGCTGAACTGCCTCTAATGAAATTTGGAGTCTTGTTCTGATGTTACCCTTAGGCTGCCACATCTGAAGCCATTCTTTAGCTTGTTAAGGTCCATTCCCAGTAAAATGAATCCTGTAAACCTTTCAAACATTATTCACAGAATAAGAGAAGAGAATGTAGTCAAGTAAATCTCAAAAGCATGGAGAAAATTACAAAAGCAAAGATGTGGAAGAGGCCTCCTCATTTTAGAGAAGAGTCATATGCACCCAAAAAGAAAGGATGCTCTACTCCTGTGAACTGTTTTGCCCCCTTCACCACACTGTCTCGCATCCTGCAATGAATCTTTTGATTTTTACTGAAATCTCACTTTCTGTGGTCAGGCATTTGGAGAGACTAACCCTTCCCTATTGCAACAGTTGGCTTTCATTGCTGCCCAATGCACTGTGTTAGTGCAAGTGGAGAATCCTCCCATAAGCAGGGTTAACAGTGACAAGACGGAGCAGTTGCTCATTCTATCTGAGTGTCTTCTATCTCTTATCCCCACAATTTACAGGAGGGGAAGAACATGTGGACAATATGGACTCATTAACTATACAACCACTGAAATGATTGAAATTATGTATTTCCAAATAATTGCTGTAATTGCTGTAATTAATTTTAGGCTTATGTTATGTTTGAAATAAAAAGTAATAAAATAAAATGAAAAAGCCTCCTTCACATACAGGACTAAGTGCTTGCAATATTTTAGTGTTTTTTTAATTGCTCCATGTTTTCCTTTGATCAGCAAAGGGAAAAGCGGCAGCTGCACGAGAACCACACCTGCTTCCCTTTACCTGATCCAGTTGAGTGGCGCCAGAGTGAAGCTTGTGTGTCAAGTTTCACTGCGATGATGCCGTTTGCTCTGCACCTTACTAGGCCAAATGCAGGGGCATTCTTAGGATCCCAGGTCTAGGATGGATGAGACCAGATTACGGTTACTACGAAGTCCCATGGTAAGTTAGCCGTATTCTCCAGGAGTCTATTCTGCATAGTTTTTGCATAGAAGGCAGTAAAACAAAACAAAACAAAACAAAAAAACCCACACCATTTAAGTTGCTGCTTTAGTCACTCATTTTCTGCACTCTCATTCCCTAGGGCAGTGGTCGGCAAACTGCGGCTCGCGAGCCACATGCGGCTCGTGAGCCGCAGTTTGCCACTCTGTTGACTAATGAGTTTGCCGACCACTGCCTTAGGGAAAAACACTTAAAAAACATTTTAATAATGTACTAATGTCTTTAACCTGAAGTCAAAACTTACAGCAGTGGTCGGCAAACTCATTAGTCAACAGAGCGGCAAACTGAGGCTCGCGAGCCGCAGTTTGCCGACCATTGCCCTAGGGGCACACTTGGTCTGGCCCCTGCCCTCCTGTTGTGCAGGGCACCCTCCTCCCTAGATGGCCCCATCCCTCCCCAGCTGAGGCTCAGACACCTGCTGGAAGCCTCTGAAATGGAGACTAGCAGCAGGGCTGGCATTCATTACAGGTGTGTCAGGGCCAGGGGCTGAAGAGGAAGAGAGGAAAGGAAGATTGAGGAGTGGGAACGTGGCTGTCCCGCACTCCCACAAAGATTCAGTCAACCTGTGGGCAATACTGAGGCTGGGGTGGCTACTAGAAGTTGTCCCAAGTTGGGGCAGGGAGGCTGCACCTTCGCTCTTTGGCTACCACCAGTCACTGGTGCAGCTTCAGCTTTGGGCAAGTGGCTTCTTTTCAGCTGATGGCACTTTCTGGAGCTAGCTGTCAGCGGCAGCCCTCCAAGTGGCTCAGGAAATAAGCGCTCCCTCCAGGAAGGGACTTCAGAGGCAGTGACAGCAGGCGAAGCAGACGCAGGGCCACAGATGACTGCCAGCCGTGAACGAGCCAGGCTTCCATCACTTTGGAGTGGGGGATACACCAACCGACTGGAACAGAGACAGAAGGAGGGGCACATAGACTCCAGGAAATAATGCAATCCAGTGTAGACACACGGATTTTGAACTATCAGTGGTGCATTTATCGAGTTTTAAATGCCTACCAGAAAAGACAAAATGACCAAGGAGTCTGTCTACAATGCATGGGTGAGGGAGGGAGGTCCAGGATGGAGGGATAGCATTGGGAGCCTGCAGTACAAAGATGGTGTTGTGGTTTGAATTTCCCTTGAAGTTCTAACCCCCAGGACCTCAGAGTGTGACCTTATTTGAAAATAGGGTTGTTAAAAAGAGGTGACACAGGAATAGGGTGGTCCCTAATAGATATGCCCGGTGTCCTTCTAAGAAGTTGACCACGTGAAGTCAAAGACACACAGAAAGAATGCCATGTGGGCATCTCAGGAGAGATCGCAATGATGCTGCTGAAGCCTGGGATTGCCAAGGGCCACTGGAGACACCAGAAGCTGCAAAGGAAGGGGGACCTCCCCTGGGAGCTGCAGAGGAATCATGGCCCCGCTGACCACTTGATTTCAGACTTCTGGTCTCCAGAACAGTGGGGCCATCTGCTTTAATCATTTGAAACCACCCTGCTTGGGGCACTTTGCTGTGCAGCCCTGGAAAGTAACAGGAAATCACTGTGATGGTGCACAGAGTGTGTAGACAGGAAGAGCTGAGGGGAGAGGAGGGTCCCCAGTCCAGGACCAGGTGGAGGGACACACAGAGTGTGATGCTGTCAGAAGGACACAAGAGGCAGGAGTCCTGACAGGAGACCACATAGAAGAGACACAGCTGTGCCCATGCATGACAGTCCTTGGGAGCCACTAGTGAGCACAAGGCTGCCTGAGAAAGTGGGGGCCCATTTTTGTTTTTTCTTAATCTATCTGAAAGGCTAATTAGAAAGTCAATAGTTATCAATCAGGCTGTGTAAATGGATTGGAAAAACAGCCCTTCATTCTGTTTCCTGAGAGCAGCCTAACGTATCTGTGATCCAACAGGCCCAATCTGACATTTATTCCTTTCCTTTTAAAATGGAGCATATATCTACTTAAAACAATATTAGTCTTGGCATTGTTTAGCTCTTGTGTACGCTCCTGTCAAAGACATGAGAGAGACAGAGTGAGTCTTTGGCTCAGACTGCAACTGATTTATGTGACAAAAATCCGTAACTGCCAATGTTTGCCAAAGGAATGTTACAAGCTTGAATCATTTCATGCAATTTATAAACACATTTAAATGAAAAAAAAAAGTTTTACTTGTATTCTGCATCATGAATGGATTTGTGTCTGAATTTAGAAAGCAGGAAGCAACTCACCCCAGGGAATAGCACTTACGTTGCTGGTGTGGCACCCTTCTCCCAGGGCTATCTAAGAATGTGTCTCTGTTTTTAGGCTTGCAAGTTCTGACATTGTCTTACCTGCCAAACTGAATAGTAATAGGCAACTACTCAAATGAGGGGTTTTAAAAATAAGTAGTATTTTTAAATTTCTATAAATAATTAAAAATACTATTATAATAATATATAGTAAGATATACTTATGTGTTGTATCTATTTATTATCTACTAGAGGCCCGGTGCATAAAATTTGTGCATGGGAGAGGGGTGGCCCTCAGCCCGGGCTGCACCCTCTCCAATCTGGGACCCCTTGGGGGATGTCCGACTAGCGGGACTGCTGGCTCCTAACCACTCGCCTGCCTGCCTGTCTGATTGCCCCTAACCGCTTCTGCCTGCCAGCCTGATTGCCCCCTAACCATTCCCCTGCCAGCCTAATTGATGCCTAACTGCTCCCCTGCTGGCCCGATGGCCCCCAACTGTCCTCCCTTGCCAGCCATCTTGTGGCGGCCATCTTGTGATGACGTGGGGGCAGCCATCTTGTGATAATGTGAGGGCATTGTGCGAGGGCACGAGGGCCACCTAGGTTTTTATTAGTATAGATAATAATAAAAGCATAGTATGCTAATTAGACCTGATGGCTGAACGACCTTCCAGACGTCTTTCCGGATGTCCTTCCCGAAGAAGCTGTGGCAGCGGGAGCCGAGGCAGAGGTGGCTAGGGGCAGTCAGGCAGGCAGGCAAGCAGTTAGGGGTGATCAGGCAGGCAGGCAGAGTGGTTAGGGGTGATCAGGCAGGCAGGCAGGCAAGCGGTTAGGAGCCAGCAGTCCCAGATTGTAAGAGGCAGTCGGACATCCCCCGAGGGGTCCCAGATTGAGAGAGGGTGCAGGCTGGGCTGAGGGACCACCCCTCCCCCCATGTACGAATTTCGTGCACTGGGCCTCTAGTGTATAATAATAAAATAAACATTTCTTATAAATAAAAATCTCTCATTTGCATGGGCCCTTTGGAATTCTGAAAGAATGTAAAAGGCATAAGCTATGCCATCAATTCATAGTTCAATCCTGAGTTTTCTTTGCCTCCTGCTGTCCCTTGGAGCTCATGGCTGATCCAAATGCTGGAGTTCTGCAGGACCAGGGGACAACCACCATGACCCAAATACTCATCATTCAAAACAATCAGGCTCTTAACAGACTGTCCATCTATGTATCCTTTGATCAAATGTCACTGAAACTTAATAAGTGCCTCATGCAAATGAATGTTTTTCTTATTTTTTTCTGTGATTTCCCCCATTCTGATTATCAGTCTTATTATGGCTGTTTTGTACCATAATATCAGGCATTTAGCTGGGGCTCTGTTTTGGAAATATATTTGTTGGCAGCTGTTCTGTTATCTTATGTATAGATATTCTTCTGCATTTAAAGTTATGTTTTCTGGGCCCTTTCCCAGAATGAGATAGATTGCTTGAGTTGGACAAAGAAAGGAAAAGTTTTGCACTGTGAATCTCTTAGATCCAAGAAGCTAATGATGTGTTCCATTCTTAGAAGATGTGTTAAAATACAATGTCCTGGTCTCTGAGACAGTTTCAGTGAATTCCACTGTGTAGAGAAAATGTACCTGCAGAGATTATTTT
This sequence comes from Plecotus auritus, assembly GCF_963455305.1. Classification (NCBI taxonomy): domain Eukaryota; kingdom Metazoa; phylum Chordata; class Mammalia; order Chiroptera; family Vespertilionidae; genus Plecotus; species Plecotus auritus. The sequence continues at coordinate 44,264,344 of NC_137782.1, forward strand.
TCATGCCTCTCACAGGGGTGGGTTTATAGAATACATAATGTCACACTAGGAAGCTGGGTATTTTAATATCTCTTAGTTATGTTACCTGGTGTTGTTAACAACAATATTTACTTATTTGTTTGTTTATTTATTAAAGATTTTGTTACTGTTTTTAGAGACAGAGGAAGGGAGAAGGAGAGAGAGAGAGAAACATCCATGTGAGAGTGAAACATTGATTGCCTGCCGCCTGCATGCCTCCCAGGGAGTAAGCCAGAAACCCTGGGCATGTGCCCTGACTAGGAATCAAACCGGCAATCTTTTGGTGCATGGGACAATGCTCAACCAACTGAGCCACATCGCCAGCGCAATGACAATACTTAATTTGATTACCATTCAGATTTTTAAGTTAGTTACCAAACAATAACTTATTGTTTTATCATTGCCAGTTATCACAGTTGACTTGTGAATTATGAAGGACAATTGTAGTTTATATTTTTCAGATGATGCTCAGGGAGATTGGGTGATTCCCTGAGATACACAATTGCTAAGTGAAAGTCCAACCCCAGAGCAATAGTCCTCAACCATGGTAGCATAGACAGATCAAATCAGGAGCTATTTAAAAGTAAATAGCAATTCCCGGATACCCTCACCCCCACCACAGGCCAATTCCATCAGAACCTCAGGGGTGGGGCTCAGGCTTCTACATCTTTTCAAAGTTCCCCTGGCAAGTCATTTAGAAGGTTGCTCTGATAGATGGAAGTTCTCAGCATATGCACCCAGTTCCATGTAAATTGTTACCTTTCATTCTTAAAATCTCATAGTGTTGTCATGAGGATTAAATGAACCAATGCATATGAAGTATGTACAACAGTGCCTGGCACATGGTGCATACTCCATAAGGGTAATTAATTCATCAATATCTTTACCATCACCATTACCATCATAACCATCATCACCATCATCATCAACATCACCATCATAACCAGCATTGCCATCATCATCACCATCAAGAAATACATCCTTGGATGGTTTTACTGAAATTACTCTTCAATTGCAAATAGTCCAATATAGTTCATGACATTTCCAGATGCTAGTATCTTTTGTCAATGCAAAAGAAAGTTATATGGAACTAGGGAAGAGGATAATAAGGGAGAAATTAACTCATTAAAACCCAGTTCCTTATTGAAACTCTCATTTCTCATTTTGGTCAAATAGTAACCCGTGACCTCATCAAACTATCAGATTAGCTAGATTCTAAAAATGGGACCTAAATGAAACAAAATGACTAATAAAAGTTTAGCTTATCTCACAAAAGGGAACATAATACATTCAAAGATTTAATATATTTTGGTTCATGGAAATGACATTATTAAATATACATGCTTTCTACATACATAGTGGTGAATATCTAATTTAACCAAATCTTTGTCAATCAGTGCAACAGTATTAGGTAGTTTTTATAGACAGATTTATCATAATAATAAGAAGCCTTCTTATGTCTAGAATTATAAAATCTGGAAGGTTATACAAATTTGTGGCTCTCTTTGGCAAGTGCTCTGTTTTATCTGCTTTTTAGACTTTGTGAAATAAATTAGATGATTATTCCTTAATAATAAAAACCTCATTATAGCTTCATGAAAATTAGCATGGCACTGAAAAATAAGTGGTCTCTTTTATATTGTGAGTAAACTGTTAGACTAATCAGAGGTCCTTCTATATCAAAATCATGTGCTTGGGAAAGCTGATGGAAGTAATAGATGTTGTCATTCTGACTTAGAAAGACTTCTGTACAGATTCTTAACAATGAAAGATACATGAAGAGTTAACACATTAAAATATTGTATCATTAATTTTCAGAGAAATAAAAATTAATACCACAGTAAAGTACCATATCACACCCACAAGAATGCTTATAATAAGACGATTGGTAATTCCAAACATAGGTGAGGGTGTGGAGCACTGCTTTATACACTGCTGGAGAGACAGTGAAATGGGGCAATCACTTTGTTTAGCAGTTTCATGTAAAGATAAACTTACATCTGCACCTTAGCAATTCCATTCCTAAATATTTACCCAAAATAAATGAAAATGGACCCAAATTGGACACAACCAAAATGTCAATCAGGAAAAGAATGGATTCATAAACTTTGGTATATTTATACAATGGAATTCCACTAACTGATAAAAAGGAACCATGTCCTGCCTGGTGTGGCTCAGTTAGTTGGTGCATCAGAAGGTTCTGGGTTTGATTCCCAGTCAGGGCCCTTACCTAGGTTGCAGGTTTGATCAATGGGCAGATGTATCTCTCTCCTCTCTCTCTCTCTCTCTCTCTCTCTCTCTCTCTCTCTGTCCCTTTCTAAAATCAATAAAAAAGGAACCTGCTACTGATACATGAAAAAACAGGGATGAATCTCAATAATATTATTCTGAGTGAAAGGAACTATCACAAGGTGGTTTGTTTTCATCTAGCTGAAGAACAAGGCAAGCACCGGTCTGTGGGCACAGAGCTCAGGAAAGTGGTTGCCCGGGCTTTTTGGGTGGGCAATGGGGAATTCTTGGAAAGGAACACAAAAGAATTTTCTCAGGTGATGGGAATATTCTGTACCTTGTTTTTTGTTGTTTTTTTGTTTGTTTGTTTGTTTTTGGTAGTTACACAAATGCATGCAATCATCAAAATTTAGCACATTGAACACATAAAACGTGTACCTTTCATTGTATGTAAATTATAACTTAATTTTCAAAAAGACAAAGGACACCTCTATAAGTCACCTCACAATATTGCCAAAGGCCACATCTGCTTTGAAAGAAAGTTCTCCCTGCTCCTGCCAGGCAGGAGTCCTGCTCTTCCGCAGATGGCCCTGGGCTCACAGAGTCCTTCCGTGAACATCCATCGTGGCGATGTCTCTTCTAATGAGGCTCGCCATCTCTTCAAAATGCTTAATTCATGTGCGCACTCAGAAAACATTTATTGAGAGGTTATTATGCGCCAGTCACTGTGGCTGACCTCAGGGACCCAGTGGTGAATGAAACAGACAGATGCCTCTGTCCTCAGGAGGTAACAGTAAACGGGAATTTAGTGATGAGCTGGATGACTTTCCTGATTTCATGGGCAGATAGGAAAACCACATCTAGTTCTAAGACTGATGAATTAGCACTTTTGTTAAGTTTGGAGGCTTCCACTAAAATGCTGAATAAATACACCCAGGCCTTAGTTCTAAAGAGCCTTTCCAGAAAAACTTCATAAATAAATGCCTGCATATTTCTGAAGTATCTTTAAAAATTACTATTGCATTTTAATATAAAATAATACAAAACAATAATTTTAAAAACATATGTGGAATAGAATGTCTTTAAGAGAGAAATTTTCAACATGTTTTATTTATTTTTCTAGTATGCCCATTTCTTACTCAAAGTATGTGAAAAGGAAGAAAGACTAGGATTAATGACTTTCTTGCTTAGACTGATTAATTAGGAACTTTAAACTTCTCACACAAAGTTTCCCTTGCCATATTTTTTGTAGCCTCTATAAGTGATTATAACTAAAATTAGGATACTTACTGCCTCCGAAGTATTACTATTTTTCCCTTTGTTTTGGTGAATAGTAATGAGGGCTTGCAAAGACAAGCACTAATACAAAGCAGGTAAAGAATTCTGAATTTAAAAAGTGTATTTGACATAAAAGTCACTGTTCATACCATGTTTTTAAAAAGCATTTTAAAATCTCTTAAGCTCTACAGATCAAATTTAAGATAAAATGAGATCAGATAAATTATCCAACTCTTTTTGAAATGTGTTTTTTCCACTTAATTCTAGATTGCATTATCTAATTGGACATTTAAAATATAATTCTGTGCCTATTTTTCAAAAGAAATTTTTAAAGCATAGACAAACTTTTGCAAAAGTAAAAAGTAACATAGTTTCTATTTTATACTATCCTGAGGCAATCTATTAATGAAATAACTGGACACCAACAGTCAACTAAGCTAATATAAAAGGGCAGAATCTGAAATGTTCTCAGATTAAGGCTATTCAACTATTGAAGCAAATAAAAAATGTACTTGAAAATATATACTACAAGACATGATGTGATTTGAATTTGGGGATAAAGGTTATGCCTTATCATAGTATGCCTAGAAACCTGCAAGTTGGCTAATAATAGAAGCTCAATAAATGTTGATTAAAGACATGTTTAATGAATTATTATTTTTCATAGAAACATAATTTCTGAAGAGATCTTGGAAGTATCTGGTCAATTTCCAAATCATTCCAAAGTTCTTTTCTAACTTGCTTTCCCTTCTATATGATAGATCAGTGGTCGGCAAACTCATTAGTCAACAGAGCGGCAAACTGTGGCTTGCAAGCTGCATGTGGCTCGCGAGCCGATCTTTGCCGACCACTGTGATAGATTTTCATAAAACTAAGATAGTAACATGGCTTCACCTTGGTCTTCTTTTCCTCCAGGCTAAATGTGCCTCTCCCCTGTTTTTGGTTACAATGCCATTTTTCAATAGTAAACAATTCTGTTTCAACTCCACTGAATGAGCTCTTAAGATAAAGCATCAACATTTTACATAACATCATATAGAAGAGGGAGGCCTCAGCAGAGGACAGTGAGGACATCTTTTTTTTTAGGAGCTGAGGAATTTTTTTAATTTAATTCTTTATTGTTAAGTATTACATATGTCTCCTTTTTTCCCCATTGACCTCTCCCTGGTTGTTCCTACCCCACCCCCCTCAGCACATGCCCTCACTCCTCTACTGTCTGTGTCCATGGGTTATGCTCATATGCATGCATACAAGTCCTTTGGTTGATCTCTCAACCCCACCTCCCCTGCCTTCCCTCTGAGGTTGGATGGTCTGTTTGATGCTGAGCTGAAGCATTTTAGCCTATTAACTATCTCTAAAATGGAGTTGGTTGTTTCCTCCCGTTTCTAAAAGCATACTCCTGCAGAAGATGGTCATTGAGGAAAAAGTTTGTAGGTCTCCTCCGAAGTCCATCCCCCCTCTTCAATGGCAGTAAAATCTGGGCCTCATAATATGCAATTGTTCAGCTAGACTAGACTTTTCAACTTTCATGCAGTGGGGTGTGGCAATGTACCTTTGATCTCACTAACAAAAAGTGAACACAAGTGTTGTACACCATCCTTGGATTTTGGAATTAAGCCTCGAGAGCTGTCTTTTCTCTTCCCTCTTCCCACTGGTGTGAATCCAGGAGTGACAGAGCTTTAGCCATGCAGAAAATGACAATGGTATTGGGGATGACAGAGCAGAAAATGGGAAGGAACCTGGGTCTCTGAATGACTTTGAAGAGAGGAATGGACCAGTTGGCCTGAATTTCCCACCTCGAAATGGTTGTGTGTAGAAGAAATAAAAGTCCATACTCTTTATATCATTACATACTGAGGTCAACTGGGGTCTATTTGTTTAACCAGATATTTTCACCAGACAACTAATAGAGAAATCCCAACTTCCTAGATGTTTTACCTCATGAACTGCTATTAAGACAGACCTGAATTAGGTAGGCCATATTTATAAATCAGTTATTTTGATGTCATATATAGAAAGAACGTGTCTATATCTACTATAGGGACAACTCAAATTCAAAGAATGAAAAAGAACCTCAAAGTTAAGCAAATCGTCAGTTCAAAATCAATGGGCTCAAGGCAATTGGACCAGGTCTACCACTTGGCTACATCTGTATGTATAGTAAATCAGTGAGAGACTGTCTTAGATATTAGATAATTTTGGATCAAAATGGCCATAAAACTCAAAAGTGTATCTTAAACCTGCTTAACCATTTATATAAATTTTATATATTTATATATAATTTAATAATATAATTTACATATATTAATGTATTAAGTTATATTGTATATCTTATATAGTAGACATAGATTACATGTAAATAATCCTTATTATACATAAATACATATATAACAAAATATGTACTCATACATAATTTAAAATCAAATTCAGATCAGTTTAACAGCATTAAAATCAATGCGTGTAGCCCTAACTGGTTTGGCTCAGATGATAGAGCGTCAGCCTGTGGACTGAAGGGTCCCAGGTTTGATTCCAGTGAAGAGCATGTACCTTGGTTGTGGGCACATCCCCAGTAGGAGGTGTGCAGGAGGCAGCTGATCGATGTTTCTAACTCTCTATCCCTCTCCCTTCCTCTCTGTAAAAAATCAATAAAATATATTTAAAAAATAAAATAAATGCTGTAAAATAATATAGAATATCACCCATAAAGAGAAACACTATTTCTTGAATGTCTTAATGAATACTTAAACAATACTGGAAAAATTTGGTAAAGCAGAAAAAGTCTCCATCTTTATGGGACATTTATATTAGCCGTTTTCAAAGTCTTCATACAGGTTTTACTTAAAGCTCCAAAATGTTCATTTTTGTTCATGGAAAGAGATTCATTCTTAGAACTTATTTTAGATCATCAGAAATCCTCAGAATTTGCTATTTTCTTCATAAATACCAAAAAGAAATGAGTTAAGAATTTTTAGAAATTTCAACTTTATAATAGAATAGAATTACTTAGAATAATAGCTTAGAAATAATTATCAACTGAAAAATCTATGTCATCAGTTTACAAAATATGAAGGTTGTAATAGATTTTAAAGAGCCGTTTATATATAACTCAGGTCTTAAATGTATATGTTGGGATATATAAGAATTTGTGTGTCGCAGCAGGTTGCCTAGGACCAAACCAGAGAGGGTCGTACCTGCATTGCCACCATGTGCCCACCATCCAGATATCATTGCTGACATGTACACATAATGAACTGTTTGAAATTGAAATGCGGACTCAGAACTGTTGGACATTGAAATTGGGACTCAAACATTTTTTATTATTATATGTTTATTTCTAGTCTGCAGAGGCAAGATTTTTTAAAGGAAAGAAATGGGGAAAAAATAGATACAGAGGCAAAGAAGCATTGAACAGACTGTCAAACTACAGCGGGAAGGCAGGGGAGGTTGGGGGGGTGGGCGCTGTAAGAGATCAACCGAAGGACTTGTACGCATGCATATAAGCATAACCAATGGATACAAGACACTGGGCGGGGGGAAGGTAAAGGCATGTACTGGGGGGTAGGGGAGTCCGGGGGAGAGGTCAATGGGAAAAAAAAAAAGGAGACATATGTACTACTATTTGTAATACTTCAAACAATAAAAATAAATAAATAAATAAATGAATAAATAAATAAATAAATAAATAAATAGAGTTTGTGATAATTTCATATGTTATGAAATACAGATACTTTTAAATACAAAGATCATGCTAATATTTTTGTATAAGATACATCCCCTTTTTAAAAAATCAGGTTCCCCCTTTATATTATGAGTCCCCCAGATAATTGTAGGTTTCATGAAAGAGAAAAGGATCTAAACTAAAAAATAAAAATTAAAACTAAATAGGTTTTAAGATAAAAGCTAAAATGCAAATTGCAAAGAGTGCATCAGTCCTTTTTATTTATTAACATTGTCTAAAATTTCAGTGTTGTTAGCAGTATTTGCAGGAACCTGTTTCTTACCGCGATCAAGGGAAACAGAGCTGCTGTCAAAGTATGGCCTCCATGTTTTCGTCTTCAGTCTGATCTTACCCTCTGGTATGGACATGAAGAGTGAGCAAGTACATGAATGCTGTTTATAATTACACACAACTCAGCCAGTGCTATCCACATATTAGGACCTCTCCAAGTACGTGCTGTTGAGCAAACCAACATGGGTGATATCTTTCATTGAAAAAGAGCAAAAATCACTGCCAACTGAGCCACCCACTTGTCCCCATACCTCTCTGTCGCTCCTGACATATCTCTAGTCAGAGACACATGGTGTGTTCATATTCTTCCACCACAGAACTCGCACAGGACAAAAATTCACGTTCTAATAGTCACTTGAGTGATTTGTTTGTAGATTTTTTTTGACACAAATTGGTTTTTCTTTAAGGTAAATTTACAAATTCACAGCAGTCAATCCCGCATTAAACCTGGCTGATCAATTTTAATGAAATGCCCTAAGTCATAATAATAATTTAAAAAAACCAACCCTGCTTCATTTAAAACAACAAAGAGGTATTTATTTGCCCCTGGGTCAAAGCCTCCACCTGCTCCTATATAAAGAAAATGCAGTGTAATAACAGTGACATCTTTAATTATGCTGTTTTTCTGGAAAATCCAGGCTTGTAAATCATGATTATCGCAGGTCATAACAAGCTTCCTGTGATATGCTGACCTCGGGACCCAGAACTTCCCAGGTTCTCCAGGAAGACCATGGGAGAGAAGGATACTACACCCCGCAGGCTCACAATTCTTTATTTTTTAATTATTAATAAAAATCATTTAGAATCCTCCCCTGACCCCGTTTCACCCTGGAGCTATAACCACTTTTCACCTTCCTTCCCACTTCCTGAGAGTGGTTTATACCCACTGCTTGCACTGCCTCATCCTCCCAACCCACCTCCAACATCACCATTTTCCTGTAATCTCCTTTTTCAAGAGTATCACAGACCTTCTGGTCACCAATTTCAAATGCTATTGTTTATGTCTCACTGCATGTCACACTTCTGATGACTCTGACCCTGCTTTTTGCCCCATTACACTCCCCACTGCCACCACCACCACCACACAGGAGCTCCCTACAGTTCACTCTTCCTGGGTCAAGGGACAGAACATTGTACATCCTGCTGGTCAGGGCCATGTAAATGCTCAACACTCAACACAGAAATGATACTTTCCTGGGCCCGGAGAGGCAGGAGTAATTGTGACTGTAAGTAAGTGGGATTTGATGTCCTCTGTGCGGTGACAGAGCCAGTAGCTTACCTGACTTATAGGCATGTCTTGAAAGGGTTTCTACAAAAGGGACTAAAAGATTGACATCTCCGTGTTAGAAAGAAGCCTGTGGCAGCAAGGCAGAGGCTGGCTCAGACATCACAGATCCAGAGGCAGAGGTGAGAGAGAAGGATACAAAATACTCCAACACGAAATGGCAAGGATATACAACAAAGAAGCTTTGATTATAAAACTAGAAGTGGAAAGGACCAGAGAGAAATGTGAACTGTTGAAGGGGGTGGGATCATGGAAACTGTGGCTTAATGGGATATGGGGTTATGGGATAGGAGGTGTTGTTGATGATGCCTGGTTCTCTCCCTGTGGTCATATTCGCCAAGACAGGAGTGTACAGAAGAGTGTTTCTGATGGGAATGGGCATGGGCAGGGTCTCAGTCAGTTCCGACTGCTGGAACAAATACCACAGCCTGGAGGACTTCAACAACAGACATTGATTTCTCACAGTTCTGGAGGCTGGGAGGCCAAGATACACACGTGGCAAAATTAAGTCTGGTGAAGCCCCCCTCCTGGTTCATAGACACCATCTTGCTGTGTCCTCACTTGGTGGAAAGGACATAGGAGCTGTCTTCTTTATAAGGGCACAAATCCCATTATATAGACTCTATGCCAGCCATGGGCAAACTACGGCCCGCGGGCCAGATCCGGCTGTTCTATCCGGTTCTCTTGCTCTCCCCTCCGCTCCTTTACTTTGAATTTATATTAGTTCACACAAACACTCCATTCATGCTTTTGTTCTGGCCCTCCAGTCCAGTTTAAGAACCCATTGTGGCCCTCGAGTCAAAAAGTTTGCCCACCCTTGCTATGCTCAAGACCTTATCACCTTGCAAAGTCCCCACCTCCTAGTGTCATTATCTTGAGGGGGGGTAGGTTTCAGCTGATGAATCTTGGGGTACACATTCAGCCTCTAACAGGGTGGAGAACTGATGCTCCGTGAGAGTTCTGAGCACTGTAACCTCCTCATCGCAGTGCTCCACCTCTTCATCTGAGCTCCAGACCTGTTTTAAACTTTGAAACCCCTGCCTCAGTGCAGAAAGTGGTGAGAAAACTTAAAGCTATGCCAAGGCTTTAGACAAGGTTTCCTAGTGGAAGGGGAAATGTGTGGGCTATGGACAGAAGGAAATGGTTATAGGCACAGAGAAATCGTGAGAATTGGAGATAAACTACAGAGCCATTCAAGGAGGAGGGCAGCAGAACTCCACTCCACGGGAGGAGCCTAGTGGATGTTAACATTGGAAGTGCTGTCAGGCCAGCTGTGGTATGGGTGGTGAGAGACCTTTTGACGTCACCATGGCACTCTGAACTGGCCTTCTTGGCTTCAGTTAACCAACACTACACTCCAGGCTTCTCAAATGCTCACGCCTTGCCCAGACCCCTCCCATTAGCTCCAAACGTGTCCATTTATAGGACGGTTGAGCTCTGTTTCAAGCTCATTAAGGCTATGGTTCTTTTTTTTTATTTTAATAATAGTAGAGTTGGCTCTTTGAATGGCAAGTAACATTTGAAAAGCAGGTGGGAATCTAGATTTGAATAAGATTAATCGTGATCTGAATTCAATATATATTCTTCATTACTTTCCAAACTGTGGAAATCAGGTGACTACTTTGGTTAAAGTTTACCCTTTGTTCCAAATACCTTCACCTTTCTAGAGCAAATAAAAACTCATCTCCAAAATGTAATGAAATTCTTGATTGTAATTAAAAGAAAAACTATTAAGCCTTGATGATAAGAACCACAGTCCACATTTTAATTTTATTTCCGTATAACCAATGACACTGTTGGTTATGGTCAGAGGCTTCCAAATTCCAGCTTGGGAGCAGCAATTGGGTTATGGGTGCAGCGAACATGGGTTTGGGGTTCAACTGGAGTCTCAAAAGATTTATTTCAGAATTTATTGTTCTTTCCTCTGGGCAATAAGAACTGCTGCTCCAGGTTTTAAAATAACAAAGATTGATCTTAGGTTCATTTCCATAAATATGCTGGGCACACAGAAAGCAGTAGAAGGCGTTCCTTTCTGGTTGAAATGTGGCAGCTAAGCCCAGGGAGCCATCTATGCTTATTGTGAAATTTCCCATGAATACTAAAGCTTCAACAGGGGCAGTTTCTTCAAAAAGGACTTTGGTCAACAGATTTGTACTGAAATAAACTTCATGAGTTGACGCGAGCTTAATTAAAAAGTGATAAATCTCCTTTGCCTCATCTATCAGCTATTTAAAAAGAGTGGGACTTCGGGCTCTCGCTATTAAGTCACACTGGTTGGCACCTATAAACACAATTTCCATGGTATGTTTTATATCTGAGGAATAAGGAGACCATGTATCTTTCTTTCTAGATGTTTTAAGTAATTTTTCATATATTGTTTTTCATCATTTATGTTGTTCCATTCTAGGGAAGACCTTGCTGATGAGTTAATGTTATAGTTGCATGTGATAAGTTGTATGTTCTTTTACATACAGTAAATAAGGCAATATGACTTGAGAACCCTGAATTCCAAAGTTCTAGGTATATAACAGTGTGTGTATCTCAATGCACAAATTAAAATGCTAGTGTCTTTTATGACTATAGGTAGACATCTAAATCCATGTCAAGATTTTAAGTTCTGAATTCATCTGAAATAAATCTTCATATGTGGGAAGAATCTCATATATGGCTCCTTTTATTTATGCAAATGCAAATGTCGGAAGATCAGTGCCTATTGGTGAGAAGACTCCAGAAGGCAGACTCCACTGTGATTGGCTTTTAAAGTAGCTATCTTTTCCATCCTTGCAATATGATTTTTTTCAGTGTGCAAGGGATGGGATGGTGGAAAGAATGGCACTTACATCCTTTGAAATACTGAAACTGGTCCTGGTCCAAGCTCTTAGGGTTGGGTGTGTGGGATGATGCCCAACCAAGTAAACCAAGATTTGCTTTTATGTTAAGAAGAAGCTAGAGGTAAGATCTCTCAATTCTTTCTCCACCTCTGTTGTACCTCACCCTCCAGTGGTTTTCAACTCTTTGAAGGAGCAGGTACTATCAGGATGTCTTCTTGGGGATCTCACCTTCTCAGTCTCCTCATGGTACAGAGAAAATTCTCATCTCTTTACCATGTATCTCTTTGATCATCCACATTGAATGTTGCTATGGCATACATTCTTTTTTCTTGAGATTTCAAGAAAAACTTTTAAAGAAAGGAAGAAGAGTAGAAGAAAAAGTCGTACCTCTATCAAGTGCTTGCTCTTTTAACTGAAGGTCGTGAATTTCAATATTTAATTTGGGGCTTCAAAGCTAAGAAACTGAGTCTTAGTTCTACAGGATCTTTTGTGACCCCTCTTTAAATAGAATATATCTCAAACTTGTGGTCTAACCTTATAGAGAAAAAGATACGAATAAAAGGAATCACCCTTTAAAAATAATTATAAAAGGAAATCTTGCCAATATTTCAAAATTTTATACTATTATGAGTAAATTTACATGTAAGAGAGTAAGAAGATATTAATGTACGTAGCCTTAATCAACCCCGAATAGCCAGGTAAAACAACAACAAAAATATCTGTACAACATAAAAAATCTGTTCAGCCATTGCCTTCCCCATTTGGTTTACCTGAAATATATTTGTTTTATAAATTTGGAAAAGTTCAGTTATTTTAATCTCACTTTGACATTGCAGGGGAAGAAAAGACAAAAAATCCTTAAATGTCAGTTCCCAATTTCTGTGAGTGCTTCTCTCTCTGGTGTGCTATCTATAGTTATATTTACTATGTATCTGAATACAATATCAAGAAACATAGTCTAACAAATCATTTTTTATAATTGCCAATTTATATGAGAAGTCTAATATGGAAACCTTTAAAAGGTTAGTTGTTCTAAAGTTTAAGCAGATGAATTATACTTATTGAGAACTAATTAAAAATTTAAAAAGTTGTGATGTGTGGTTAACATTTGTCATGTTTTAGAATACAACTCTTTTCTATCTTCATTCCTTTCTCTCCTGCCAGATCATCATCAAAATAAGAATAATGGCCTCGCTGGTGTGGCTCTGTGGTTGAGCAGTGACTCATGAACCAGGAGGTCATGTTTCAATTCCTGGTCAGAGCACATGCCCACGCGGCAGGCAGGATCACAGTAGGAGGCAGCCAATCAATGATTCTCTCTCATCATTAATATTTCTCTCTGTCTCTCTTTCCCTTCCTCTCTGAAATCAATAAAAATCTATATTTAAAAAACAAAAAGAATCATGATACCATAGTCTATAAACAGTTTTTAACCCCTCTTATATCTCAACTGGCTTTAAAAAAAAAAGATGTGGAAGAAGAAGGTAAAACCTTTATGTCAGATAGTAGGTCATGCTGTTTCTTAAGATAACATACTTCATGGTTTCTGTATATTTGTAAGAAAGAAGAAAATATTGGCCCATTTTATCTTCCTGTACAATGGATGGGGCTGAGTGAAAAGCAGTTTCAATCTTCCCAGGCATGCTGATGAAAAGTGAAGAATGGCTTTTCCATGCAAAGAATGAGTTTCTAGAAAAAAGATGTGGAAAAATGGCGGCAGAATAGACAGACATGTCCCAAGCCTTGTCCCGGAGCAGACAGAAAGAACAGCTGAGGGTCACACAGGGAGTGTCTGTTGGAGAGTTAAGGGACAGCTATACTCGAGGAGAATGTGGGAGACTGCTGGACAAGGGTCCCCTGACCAGGCAGCCCTCATTGCTGCTGGGTTCCCTCTTGGAGCCATCGGCTCAGATGCAGAGACCACGCCATCTTGAAGGAGAAAGTGGATGTTATCTGAAGCCAGAAAATCTACAACTGCGGCACCCACAGAACAGAGGCAAACCCCAGAGCACCAGTCCCCAATTGGCGCAAACATGCAGATTCAGAGAGCTCTACACTCCACCATGGAAAGGTAAGATTTCGCCTGGGATAAGGAGAGAGAGAGAGCTACATAACCAGACACCTGGAGAAGAGAGACTATGGGGAGACAAAAAAAACAGCCCGCATATGAAAGAAAAGCAGGCATCACCAGAAAATGAAGTAAACAAAATGGAGGCAAGCAACCTGCCAGAGAAAGAATTCAGAGAAATGGTCATAAGGTGGCTGAAAAGAATGGAAGACAAATTCGACAATATGAGTAAGAACCAAGAGGAAATGAAGAAGAACCAAGAAGAAATGAAAAATGACATCGCTGCTGTAAAGAAATCAATAGAAAGCATCAAGGGTAGACTAGAAGAAGCAGAGTACAACATCAGTGAGCTAGAAGATAAGGTAGGAAAAAATACCCAAGTAGAGCAGCTTCTAGAAAAAAAAAATTAAAAAGCAGGAGGAGAGCCTAAGGGAACTTTGGGACAACACGAAACAAAACAACATCCACATAATAGGGGTTCCAGAAGGAGAGGAAACTAAGCAAGGAATAGAAAACCTGTTTGAAGAAATGACAGAAAACTTCCCTGATATAGGGAAGAAAAAACCCACACAAATCTAAGAAGCTCACAGAGTCCCAAGCAAAATGAACCCGAAAAGACTGATGCCAAGGGACATTATAATTAAACTGGCAAACACCAACGACAAAGTAAGAATCTTAAAAGCGGTTAGAGAGAGACAGAAAGTTACCTACAAAGGAACCCCCATCAGACTAGCAACTGATTTCTCAACAGAAACTCATCAGGCCAGAAGGGAATGGAATGAAATATACAAAGTCATGCAAAGGAAGGGTCTGAATCCAAGAATACTGTACCCAGCAAGGCTATCAATCAAAATTGAAGGTGAAATCAGGAGCTTCACAGACAAAAAGGGACTAAGGGAATTTATTACCACCAAACCAGCAATGCAAGAAATGCTAAAGGGTCTGATGTAAAAAAAAGAAATAGGAAGCGAAGAAGGAACACAGGGGTAAAGAATAAAAATGGCGACAAATAAGTACCTATCAATAATAACTTTAAATGTAAATGGATTAAATGCCCCAATCAAAAGACACAGGGTAACAGATTGGATAAGAAAACACGACCCATATATCTGCTGTCTAGAAGAAACCCACCTCAGAAAAAAATATACACACAGACTGAGGGTGAAGGGATGGAAAAAGGTTTTTCAGGCGAATGGAAATGAAAAAAAAGCTGGGGTAGCAATACTTATATCTGACAAATTAGATCTCAAAGTGAAGGACATAACAAGAGATAAGGAAGGCCACTTCATAATACTAAAGGGAGCAATCCAACAAGAAGAAATAACTCTGGTAAACATATACGCACCCAATACAGGAGCACCCAAATACATAAAAAAAACTCCTGGAGATATCAAAGGAGAGATTGACAGCAACACAATCATAGTAGGAGACTTTAATACCCCACTATCACCATTGGACAAATCCTCTAAACAAAAAAATCAGCAAAGAAACATCAATCCTAAATGACTCACTAGACCAGATGGAATTAATTGACATCTTCAGAACATTTCACCCCAAAGCCACAGAATATACATTCTTCTCAAGTGCACATGGGTCATTTTCAAAAATAGACCATATGTTGGGTCATAGGCAAAGTCTCTTTAAATTCAAGAAGATAGAAATCATATCAAGCATCTTCTCAGATCACAATGGCATAAAACTGGAAATCAACTACAATAAAAAACAACCCCAAAAATCAAACATATGAAGACTAAACAGCATGCTATTAAACAATGACTGGGTTACCAGAGAGATCAAGGAAGAAATAAAAAACTTCATGGCAACAAATGACAATGAACACACAACAATCCAAAATCTATGGGACACAGCAAAAGCAGTCTTGAAAGGGAAGTTCATAGCTTTACAAGTCTACTGCAAAAAAAAAAAAAAAAAGAAAAGAAACAATGGTAATAAATTACCTAACCCTGCAACTCAAAGAGTTAGAAAGAGAGCAACAAGAAAAGACCAGTGTAAGCAGAAGGAAGGAAATAATAAAGACCAGAGTGGAGATAAATGACATTGAGACCAAAAAAAAAAAAAAAAAAGAAATACAAAAGATCAACAAAACCAAGAGCAGGTTTTTTGAAAGGATAAACAAGATTGATGAACCTCTAGCCAGGCTCACCAAGAAGCAAAGAGAGAGGACCCAAATAAGCAAAATCAGAAATGAAAGAGGTGAAATAACAACAGATCCTGCCGAAATACAAAGGATTGTTAAAAAATACTATGAACAACTCTATTCCAACAAACTGGACAACCTGGAGGAAATGGACATATTCCTAGAAAAATATAACCTTCCAAAACTCAATCAGGAAGAATCAAAACAGCTCAATAGGCCAATAACTATGGAAGAAATTGAAGCAGTCATCAAAAAGCTTCCAGCAAACAAAAGCCTGGGGCCAGATGGCTTCACAGGGGAGTTTTACCAAACATTCAAGGAAGAACTAAAACCTATCCTCCTCAGACTATTCCAAAAAATTCAAGGGGAAGGAACACTTCCAAGCTCCTTCTATGAAGCCAGCATCACCCTAATACCAAAACCAGATAAAGACAACACAATGTAAGAGAATTATAGGCCAATATCCCTCATGAACATAGATGCCAAAATTCTCAATCCAGCACTACATCAGAAAGATCATACACCATGACCAAGTAGGATTTATCCCAGGAATGCAAGGATGGTACAATATCTGCAAATCAATAAACGTGATACATCACATAAACAAATTGAGAGATGAAAATCACATAGTCATATCAATTGATGCAGAAAAAGCATTTGACAAAATACAACACCCTTTCTTGATAAAAACTCTCAACAAGGAGGGAATAGAAAGATCATACCTCAACATAATAAAAGCTATATATGATAAACCCACAGCTAACATCATACTCAATGGGCAAAAACTAAAATCATTTTCCTTAAGAACAGGAACAAGACAGGGATGCCCACTCTCACCACTCCTGTTCGACATAGTACTGGAAGTATTAGCCATTGCAATTAGACAAGAAGAAGAAATAAAAGGCATCCAAATTGGAAAAGAAGAAGTAAAACTGTCCTTATTTGCAGATGCCATGATATTGTACATAAAAAACCTGAAAGATTCCATCAAAAAACTAACAGATTAATAAATGAATTCGGCAATGTAGCAGGATACAAAATTAATGCCAAGAAATCTATGGCATTTCTATACACCAATAGTGAACTTACAGAAAGAGAGACTAAAAAAGCAATCCCATTTACCATCACACCAAAAAAATTAAGATACCTAGGAATAAACTTAACTAAGGAAGTAAAAGACCTATATGCGGAAAACTACACGACACTGAAAAAAGAGATAGAGGAAGACGTAAACAGATGGACAAACATACCATGTTCATGGATTGGTAGAATCAACATCATTAAAATGTCCATACTACCCAAAGCAATCTATAGATTCAATGCACTCCCCATTAAAATACCAATGGCATATTTCACAGACCTATAAAGAACTCTCCAAAAATTCATCTGGAATAAAAAAAAGACCCCAAATAGCCACAGCAATCCTGAGAAAGAAGAACAAAGTAGGTGGGATCTCAATACCAGATTTCAAGCTGTATTACAAAGCCACTGTTCTCAAAACTGCCTGGTACTGGCTCAAGAACAGACATATAGATCAATGGAATAGAATAGAGAACCCAGAAATTGACCCAAATCACTACGCTCAATTAATATTTGACAAAGGAGGCATGAACATACTATAGGAGTCAAGACAGTCTCTTCAATAAATGGTGTTGGGAAAATTGGACAGATACATGCAAAAAAAATTAAACTAGACCACCAACTTACACCATACACAAAAATCAACTCAAAATGGATCAAGGACTTAAACATATGACGAGAAATCATAAAAATACTAGAGGAATCTACAGGCAGAAAAATCTCTGACATATGCTGAAGGAACTTCTTCACTGATACTGCCCCTAGGGCAATGGAAACTAAAGAGAAAATAAACAAATGGGACTACAACAAAATAAAAAGCTTTTGCACAGCAAAGGAAACCATCAATAAAACAACAAGAAAGCCCACTGCATGGGAGTACATATTTGCCAATGATATCAATGATAAGGGTTTAATATCCAACATTTACAGGGAACTCATGCAGCTTAACAAAAAGAAGATAAACAACCCAATCAAAAACTGGGCAACTGATCTAAATAGAAACTTTTCGAAAGAAGACAGAAGGAAGGCAAAGAGATATATAAAAACCTGCTCAAAGTCACTAATCATCAGAGAGATGCAAATCAAAACAACAATGTGGTACCATCTCACACCTGTCAGAATGACTATTAGCAACAAATCAACAAATGACAAGTGCTGGCGAGGATGCAGAGAAAAAGGAACCCTCGTGCACTGCTGGTGGGAATGCAGACTGGTGCAGCCACTGTGGAGAACAGTATGGAGTTTCCTCAAAAAACTAAAAATGGAACTCCCATTTGACCCTGCGATCCCACTTCTAGGAATATATCCCAAGAAGCTAGAAACACCAATCAGAAAGGATATATGCACCCCTATGTTCATAGCAGCACAATTCACCATAGCTAAGATTTGGAAACAGCCTAAGTGCCCACCAGCAGATGAGTGGATTAAAAAACTGTGGTACATCTACACAATGGAATACTATGCTGCAGTGAAAAAGAAGGAGTTCTTACCATTTGCAGCAACATGGATGGAGATGGAGAGCATTATGCTAAGTGAAATAAGCCAGGCAGAGAAAGATAAATATCACATGATCTCACTCATTTGTGGAATATAATGAACAACATAAACTGATGAACAAAAATAGATCCAGAGACAGAGAAACATCAATCAGAACGTCAAACCTCAGGGAAGGTAGGGGAGGGTGGTGGTAAGGGGGAGAGATCAACCAAAGGACTTATATGCATGCATGTAAGCCTAATCAATGGACACAGACAACTGGGGGGTGGGGGCATGAATGGGAGGTGGGGGGTAATGGGGGAATAAGGACACATATGTAATACCTTAATCAATAAAGAAATTTAAAATAAATAAATGAATAAATTAGTAAGATTGTAGATTTAAAAAATAAAAAAGAATGAGTTTCTAGGACGTTAGGACACCATGATGTTTTGATATACAAAGGAAATAATCAAGCTGTTGTGCAGATATGTGACCTGGAGAGAACTCGGAGAAAGGAAGTTTAACATAAATGGATAAATAATTTTCATCCCCTTCCTTCTATTTGTTATAATGAAAATCATTTTAAATCCAATTATGATAAATGGAATTCTGGCAATGTCAATGTGAAGAGGCTGGCAAGTCATCTCCCACATAAATAAGGATGAACAAGTATAAAGCAACATTTTCAGGGCTCTGGAGATGGACCAAATTTGAACAACACATTGACAAGTTTTTAAAAATCATGAAACACTAGGGAAACTGGGTCAAAACAGTAAGAATATTTGGCCCTTTTGCCTGAGAATTATTTCATGTTCCCATTCTCACCCAGTTTATGACATTGTACTTTTACAAGGGCAGGAATGGCCTTGAAAACCAGCATTCTGGCCATCACCAGGGAAGAGAGCAGTCAACTTGGAATGGAGGCTGAAAACTCAAGGTGGAGTTGTCAGTAAATGCAACAAAGTTGTTAGGCAATGAGTGGGGAAAACCCATAGCTTTTTTTATCTCCATATTAAAGGCCCATTTAGGTCAGGCCTAGCAGAAATTTAGTGATAAAATTCTAGAAATGAGGAGGCCATAGAAGGACAGAGATAAGCACTCCACACATCCTGGCTGACTATAAACTATGTCCATGTGTAAGGGAGAACTGAGATGCTGAGAATAAAGTAAAAGGTGATACATATTGGAGAAGTGGCTGAACTCTGAGTGCACACCCCAACTCATACACACATCAATTGACAAGTTTGGAAGCCATAACAGGTACAAGGTATTTGAGCACAACCTCCAACAGGTCATAGACTAATCATTAAGCTATGCAGACACAAGTGCAATCCCACAGAAGGCAGCCTAAAGTATAATGACTAAAATAAGTAAATCTCAGAAAAACCAATGGCCACACACCACAAGGGAGAGAGACTCCACAAATTAAGACCATACAAATTATTTAAAAAGAAATAAAAATTGAGGGATTATTTTTAAAAATGGATTCAGCCTGGCTAAAATCTACTTTATTAAGTGTCTACGATTTTAGAAAACTATATGAGACCTGCTAAAAAACAAGAAAGTGTGACCTATACTCAGAGTAAAAAAAACAACCATTAGAAACTGAATTTGAGTGGGCTCAGATGTTGGATTTAGCAGACAAAACTTCAAAGTAGCTATTTTAAACATATGCAATAAATTTTAAAAATAACTTTAAAGACATAAAGGAACATATGATAGTGATGTCTACACAAATAAGAAATCAAAATGAAGGTGCAGATATTTTTAAAAAAGAACCAAATGGAAATTCTATAGTTAAAAAATACAATAATTGAAATGAAAAATTCACTAAATGGGCTCAACAACATACTTGAGATGGCAGAAGAAATAATCAAAGAAACTTGAAGATAAATCAATAGAAATTATGCAACCCCCCAAAAAAACAGAGACAATGAAGGTTTAAGAAAAGTGAACAGAGTTTCAGAAACCTTGGGACATCAAATATACTAATACATGTGTAATGGGAGTTCCAAAAGGAGAGTTAGAGAAAGGAACAGAAAAAAATAAAAAAAAAACAATAGTGGAAAACTTCCCACATTTAATTTAAAAATCTACAGGTTTAGGAAATCCAAAAATCCAAATCAGATGAACTAAAACAGATCTATACCTGCATCTATCATAATCAAACTGCTGCAAGCCAAAGATAAATATACCTATCTAATAAAAGAGCAACATGCTAATTGACTGTACCTTCACGACGCCCACCAGCCAATCAGGAGTGAGTATGCAAATTAACCCAACAAAGATGGTGGGTTAATTTGCATATGCAGGTGTCGAGCAGCTGGGGATGGAGCAGGATGCTTGCGTCATCACCATGGCAACAACGCAGGCATTCCATACCACCCCAGCTGCTCTGGGCCTCTGGGCAGTGTGGGAAGGCCGAAAGGCGGCTCTGGGCTGGAGCAGAAAGGCAACTCTGGCCAGAGTGAAGGTAGTGCTGGCAGCCAGGGGAAGGAAGGCCCATTCTTGCATGAATCTTTGTGCATTGGGCCCCTAGTGTGTGTGTTGTGTGTGTGTGTGTGTGTGTGTGTGTGTGTGTGTGTATATATATATATATATATATATATATATATATAGCAGAAAGAAAAAATACTATAACATAAAGGACATAATCATACAATGAATAACTAACATATGATCATAAACAATGAAAGTTAGAAAGCAGGGATGACATATCAAAATGCTAAAAGAAAGAAAAACTTGTCAAACCAGAATTATATATTCAAAAAAACAAAAAACAAAAATAGACAAAATAGAGACATAACCAAATAAACAAAAACTAAGGGAATTTATTGCTAGAATCCTTGCCCTTCAAGAAATACTAAAGGAATCCTTCAGGTTGAAAATAAATGACACAATATAATAACTTGAATCCTTAGGAAGAAATGAAGAACACCAGGTATGATAAAGATGTGGGTAAATTTTATATATACATGATATAATATGTTTTTCTCTTTAAAAATTTCTTTAAAAACATAAAATTATATCAAACAATTCCATAATACTTCATGCACTGTTGGGTTTATAACTTATATAGATGTAATATATATATGAAAATAATAGCACAAAGGAGAGGGGAGGAAATAGAGCTTGGATGGAGGAAAGTTGCTATATTTTATCAAAATTAAGACACTGTTATCCTTAAGTAGACTGGGCTAAGTTAAGTTGCATAATGACATTTTTGGAGCAATCACTAAAATACAACTAAAAAGCAAATACAATTTGAAATTAAGAAAGGAATTAAGTTAGCAAGATAAAATAAATTTGACACAAAAGGGTGTGGCAAAAAAAGGCACAAAGAAACAAAAAGACACAAGACAGAAAACAGCAAAATAGCTAATGTACATTTAACCTTTCTAAAATTACATTAAATATGATGGTCTAAGCACTCGATTAAAAAGGCAGAGATTGTCAGACAGTAGATAAAAAAGAATACTTCCAACTTGATGCTGTTTCATTTCAATCTTGACTTCTTTCTAAAATAAATGTGAAAATAGAAAGCATTGTGTATCATAACTGATCAGAGCATGAGGACATTCTGGGAAGTTAGAAAGTTACTGTAAATGTGTAAAGCACTCTGAGCTAACTAATGTATACCAAAGGGAAAGCTACTGCCTTGATGGAGACCCAGGTGATTTTATAATTCCATCTTTATGACTGCCACTTTTTAGGGTTATTTCACTTCTTTCTCTTTTCATGGAAGTTGGAAGGTTCAAGTTTTCAGAACTGCTGAACATGACCAATTTACCTGAATATAAGTCACAAGACAAACTTCCAACTGCTGTTCTTGATGTGCATTTTAGTGCACTTGCAGATGTTGCCTTTCATATGGAACTAAATGGTATTTAATTTTCCATTTTTATATTTACATATATATGAGCTAAAAATGTCAGGACAAACTTCTGATTATCCTAAGTATATGAAGACCAAGTAGCTGAGGTACTAAATGTTATTCATGTATATTTCCTATGAATAAAATCAATTCAATGGACATCTAATACAATTATTTCAATTCATTACTTCTTTACATTCCCCCAAATTGTGATGTAGATGAGACAAGTTCAGCAACTATTATAAATTTTAGTATTTCCAAATGTTTTCTCTTCAGGGTTGAACATATCCTACTCATTCTTTTAATAATAATTTTCTTTAGCTATGACAAATATGACTTGCAGTTTAGAATTTTGAGTCCATTTTACACATGAGGAAAATAAGGCAGAAAATAATATAAATGAACTTGACAACTTCCATACATGTGAGTACTGACAAGGTGGAACCAGAATTAAAAGCTCCTCAATTACTCATTCTAGGTTTAACCTCCTAAATGTGACAAAATCAGTTATGCACAGCCTACGGTCATCTCTAGAGAAGTTGGCTAGGACAAAGTCATATATAATACAATTGTATGAAAAAGCCAAAGAATGTAATGATGGAACTTGACTGATTCAGCTGTGACTTTTTATTATAGTCTGGAACGACTCATAAAGTAGAGAAATGCACTTACTTTCTCTGGACTGGCATTTTTTAATTGGTTGGGATAAGCTTGTATAGATTAAGAAAGAAAGAATAGAATAGAATAGAACAGAATAAATCAAAATTATATATATGTGTTTTGGTTAATATTGCACAATATCTTTTGTACTATGAGTTGAAGTGAAAATATTTGAGAAACCGTTATCTAAAGTACCATTGGTCTCTGGCTTTCCATATGTCCAGTAACCATTAATTCCTTTTATTCCTTTCAGATCTAAAGCTATTTCATGCTGTCAGAACCAAAGGAAGAAAAATGTTCAGTATTTCTATTTAATTATATATGTATGAGGAGGTCAATGGGGAAAAAGAGGAGATACCTATAATACTTTTAGCAATAAAGACTTTTTTAAAAAGTGAGTCATTAAGATTATTGTATGATAACATAATTACATTCAAAAGATACAAGAGTAAGTACAGTATAAGAGAAAATCTGGTCAAACATTTTTTGTATTTCTACCTTTTTATTCATTCCTTGGGTAACCAAATAGTTCGATGGATTTGCTGCCTTTTAATTACACAAATCACATTTGCCACACCCACATGACTAGAAATAGAAGCACTGAAACCCAGGTGTTTAGGATAAATATAATAATTTCTTTTGGGTCTGACCATTACCTTCTATGTAGCTATGGGTTGATGACCAGTGTTCTGAAAGTCACATGAAAAAAATGCATCTCTTCTTCCTTTTGTTGCATCCACACTTCTCTGCGCATATCTGTGCCTGTGTATGTATGGACATGAATGTCTGTGAGAGATATTTAAAGGGATAAAAAAATGACAGGTATACCAAGAGAAGGGTCTCAATCAGTGTGGATAAATCAATCCATCAAGAAAAAAACCCCCACACAATTCCACCATGAAACTTAATCACTAAAGGTCATGTCGGGGAGTAAGGAACAGATTAAATTAGCATAGTATTAGATATGGAAAATGATTTCTGTCAAAATCATCTTTACCACAATTATAATATGTTAATTACGTATTTCATTAAGGAAGTTGATTATGGTTCACGGCTGAAATCATGCCTGCACCAACACCTGGGAGGAAGCAGCGGAGCCTGACCCCAGCCTCCTGCTCATTCTCTTACTTCCTTTCGTTTTCTCTGCCTCCTTTTTTCTCCATTTCCACATTTCTCTTTTCTCCCCTTTTCCATTCTCCTCTTCATCGGCCCCTCATTTGATGCCATCAGCAGTGATGAAATGTTCCCATCTTTAAGCTGATCCCATTTAGGGGACTCCTGGCTGTGCCCTTAAGTAAACAAGGGTTCTAGGCCTGGTCTCATGAGTAAGTACAGAGTTGTCAGAATATCCTAATGGTGAGCAGCCAAACCTAGTGAGGTTCTTCAATGTTGCTCCTTCTTAATATTCAGGTTACTCTCTTTGTCTAAGATTCCTTTTCTCCTGTTCCTCTTCCTCTCTCTCATTGCCCACCTCCTCCCACTCTCACCTCCCAGCCCTGGCTGCTGCCACCCGTGGAACCCCAGTTGTGACTGCCTGAAGGAGCTGTGCTGCCTGTCACAGTGGCCTGTGATTGGTCTTCAGGGTTTATATCGACCATTTAAAGAGGCCTGGTCCATCCCTGGATGATGCACAGAGGCTCATGTTAACAGAGTGTCATAATTCTGTCCTGGGAGATGGCCTCAATGAAGACGGCAATAAGGACGGAGTCAAAGGTGGCAGAATGATCCTTGAGATCTGCGAGCCAATTATTTGAGTCAATAATCAGTGAGCCTTTTCCTCGGGATCATCCATTCATTTTTTTAATGACAGTCCAACATTAATTCTAAAAGTATTTAGAATTCCAGAGTTGTATTACGTGCCTCCTGTGGCCCTTGTTCGTGTATCTTACAGATTCAAGACGTGTAGATCCAGGGCTCCTTTTGGGTGCCCCCTTGAGTGAGGCTTTTTTGCACTTAGAAACATCAAGTAGAATGTAGAAGAGTGAGGGTGGGGTGAGTAGAAAGATTCCATGTTACCCTTCACATGTGCATTGTTACACAGTCTGGCTAGCCCAGTCTCCACCTAGGCCAGCACATGAAGCAGAAAAACAGGGCAGGTAACCAGAGGTAGTGGCATTATTCATGCCCCTAAGAAAAGATTCTGGCGAGACCCCTGCGGTTGGATGTGGCTGCATCTCAGTCAGATGTAATTACCTCTTTCTAATATTTCTCTGTGAGTGAAAATGCATCAATGCTTGTGCGCCCTTGTGTGGGTAGATTTTGCCACACAGAATAATCATTGTTGGAATTAAGCATAATTGTCAAGAAAGACTTGGTCATCACAAGAAAGAGTGTCTCATACAACTGTCCCTTTGCTTTCCAACAGTAATTACTTTAGTAATTAATCTCTGTCATTTAAGTGTATTACATTTTGAAAAGAGAAAATGGAAGAAAGACCGGTTTCAAACTAATTTACATCACAGTTTAAAATCCCAGAATAGGGTGAATCAAGTGTCAAATTTAGCCCTTTCACATTCTCTAAAATAGTCTCGTTCTAACACCCACTCCCTCGGAATCAAAGGCAAGACGCTGAAGTTACCTCTTCCTGAAAGGCCGGGCTTCAAAGGCAATATTGCTTCAGATTCTTCATGGAAATCCTCCTGGCTCGTTCCAAGGTGCTCAGAAATACAATTAATAAGCCCACTGAGGAGTGCCATAGGAAATCTCTTCTGCCCAAAGACCATTTGTGCTGCGGGTAATGTCAACCGCCCCTAATGCAGCACAAGGATTTGTTAATGACATCATCATACAGTAAGTGAATAAATCTGTTCCAGCAATCTCCTTTAAT
This sequence comes from Plecotus auritus, assembly GCF_963455305.1. Taxonomy (NCBI): domain Eukaryota; kingdom Metazoa; phylum Chordata; class Mammalia; order Chiroptera; family Vespertilionidae; genus Plecotus; species Plecotus auritus. The sequence goes on from NC_137782.1 coordinate 44,290,140, forward strand.
TCCTTTTCACCTCATTTCATCGTTTCGAATTAACTTGTTTGACCTTGTTTATTGTACACCTCATTATACTTAATTTTCAAAGAAGTGATTTTAATATACTGAAATTTTCCTCAATTTCTTATTCGCTGTTTTTAATATTAGTAAGAGCCTATATATTACCTGTCTTTTAATAGCAGCCCTTATAAATAAAATGTTTTCATAATAGACTATGCAAAAATGTACAGTATATTTTTTTAAAAAATCAGATATACTTCATATATAATCAAGGTAGGCTGCTAGCTGGTTTAAATAGAAAATTTTTAGGCTTAATAATCCATAATAAATTTCAAACAAAATATTCCTCATTGAGAACTACACTGAAATGTTCATACCCATTGCTCTCCACCCAGGGAGGCTGAGCATCAGATAAGAAGGACTGAGCTGATAGATAGTTGGATACTACTCACCTTTTACATGGTGAATAAATGAAATTGCATTTATTTGTCTAATAAGGTAGATGATAAAGGGACATATTTTTCTTTCCCACAAACATACAATTCATACGTACATTGCAATTCTAGTTCAATATTCAACTAGCTTGTCTCTTGGAATAAATACAAACCGTTATTATTTCAGTTGCTATGTAAAGCCACAAGGAGAAAAAGAACATAAATTTGTAAAGTGGGAGAAGATGTACAATGCCTGTGTGTAGGAAAAGAGAGTCACAGCCAAGTGCATGGGATAAAGAACAGGAAAGTGAGGTAGAAAGTGTGGGGGAGAAGAAATGAAACAATGGTGATTATGGTAGCAGCACTTTCTGTCCAACACACTATTTCAGGGGGTCTAACTGCAGAACATCTCTGTGGCTAGACCTGTGTGAGCCACCTCTGACCCCAAAGACACACACAAGGCCGAGGCAGGTGGGTGATGGGGCTCACGTGCCTTGCCGACCGTCCCTGGTGTGTCCTGGAAAAAGAATGCTGTGCTGATGCTTGGTAGTGTTTATCTCATCAGCACCTCTGTTTGTCGTCGGTTTCACTTTTTTGGCTTGATGAAGATGCAATAAGGCTTCATTAAAACAACCGAAGCACTTCTGGTAGAACTCACTGCACCGTCTTCCAGCTCTGATAGGGGTTTTCAGGTTCATTAGAGAGCCTTCATTGCTTTCTGGCAAAAAAAAAACAAAAACAAAATGAAAACAAAAGACAAAAAACAGAACAGGTATTTATATAGGCCCAGTACCTCCTGATTAGAGAAGGTTGCAGCCCACACATATAAATATACGGAAGATTAAGGAAAAGGGAAAGCCTCTTGCAATTGACCCGATAAGTGAACATATATCAGGGCCCAGTATGTGGAAAGGCTGGGAGGTTCTAGTTAACAAGAGCTGACTGATACTCAGAGGCCGGTCCCCTCCCCACGTCTCCTCCACGGGCTTCTTACCCTCCCTGGCTGGACAGTGCAGGGCTCCTCTGTCTCTCCCCTCTCCTCCCCAAATCAAAGATCAAAGCCTGCATTTGTAAAGCAAATAGTTGGAGAGTTACAGCAGGGTTTGATGAAAACCCACTCCAGACCTCTTGGGAGATATTACCTTCCTCATTATTCCACTGATTGGCCTTATTTCATCCAAGGATTACTGCACATTCTCCTGACGGCTGATGAGCGGCTTCATGAATATACAAAATAATCCAGCGGCACTGGGCCAGCACTGATTATTATTGTGCAAGTCGGAGGAGCTGCTTCAAATGAGCTGCTGGAGACAGTGGAAGTCTTCCTCCCCATTTTCCATCTGATTTTACCACAAGGATCCTTATTAGGCTATTTTTCACATGTCGGTAAGAGAAGGAGAAAGAGAGAGAGATTGCATCTAGTTAAAAATGATCAGGGAATTCTGGGTACCAGATGTTTTTTGCTTAATATTGCAAAATGCCTTTTATTAGATTACACTGAGCACTTACTAACTACAGTTAAACTGCTTTGCAGAGAAACCCGATGGGAACGGTGCCCTAAATAGCTTTCCTGGGTTTGTTTTTTTTCCCCCTTCCTTTCTTTTTTTGTGCACACTCTCCAGTGTGCATGTGCTTATTCATGGGTGTGTGCATGCGTGTGTGCGTGTAGCTGGATCTGCCAGTTGGGAGAGAGGGGCTGCAGATATGAAATTATCAAGGACTATTTCACACTGGCCTGGAATAATTTAGCATCGCACTGAAATCCAGTCTCTTTGGCCAAAGTACTTGGCCAAGGTGTTAATGAAACAGTAATGACGGAGACCAAAGGTGTTTATTTTCGGATTCAGCCAGGCAGAAAACAGCAATGACACCAAGTAGCTCTGATGGCTCCAGTGTCCTCTGACAGATTCAGACTTGAATCGAAGCTGCATTTGGTACAGAACCTTCCCTCTGTGCAGTGACCCCCCACCCCCACCCCCCCCAAAAAAAGGCAGCTCCTCCAGGAGACAAGTTTTGGACGGAACCAGAAACGCTTCCATTTCAGTCCAGAAAACACACCTATCCCCATTGTGCCAAACAAGCAACCGCGCCTCCCATGGCCTTCTCTGCCCTCTAAATGAATCAGAATGCTTGATTTACAGCATTGCTAATTTAATATCTGATAAACGAGGTCCCGTGATTGTCATTTACAGCTGCACACACTTGTTTTTACTGATTGTGAACTGCTGAACTTTTCTGGGCAATAAATGTCTTATGCTGCACTGTGCACTATGTCACATGAAATAAATGACCAAAATGAGTGACTCTTGGTCTCTTCCCACCATGTTGGCCAGAGAATTGTTCAGCCAGATATATTTCTGAGCAAGGAGGAGAAATCTTCAGCATCGTGGACAGTGACAAGCTTGCCCCATCTCCACTAGGAAGGGGCTGCCTCTGGGTGTAGACACCAGTTGTTATTGAGGTGAGTGAAATCCAGTTCGGGTGAGTCTGCCGCTGGCACAGACTTCTTCCAGAGGTTATTTATTCTGTTTACGGGGTTGCATCCCTCTCAATCCACTCAACCCTAGAGATATAGCTAGTAAGGAGGTATATGTGAAAGCATTTTTAAAGACATGAGGCAACATGCACGTGCAAGGTATGATCACTCTAAATATATTATTATTGTTATTGTTATTATTGGGGAAAAACTACCCATTGTCATTGCATCTGAGAACAAATCCTATGTGAGTTTTCAGGGGCATCTGTCAGGGTCTTATGTCTGTAGGGGGTCCAGTAAAATTCTAAAGCCCCATTCTCTTTCTGTTCCAGTCAGAAAATATACTTGTTCTTCTACACAGACATATCCTCGGGGTTGGTGTTGGGGGAACCTGTCAGGCAGACAGCTAGCATGTCGCTGACAAAGCTGAGCCACGCCATCAACCAGGCTGCTCCTTGGAACCACCCTGCACAGTAATTTAATGAATCTACATTTCATAACTGAAGTGATAAGGATGAAACATTTTAAAATAACCAAAAGGTAGATACACCAAAAAAGCCTGATGAAACATTAAATGGATGTAGTGTAACACATTATCTTTGCTTCTGCACATCCAAAAAGCGCAATGAACTAAAACATTGCATTAGGCCAAGAATAAAGCTAAAAATTAAATTGGCGCAGAAAGATCCAGTGTAGTGGTTTCTGCACTTTGAATGCAGTAAATTTGGTCATTTAATCTCATTCTCCCTATCTCTGATGTGCACACTTAAAAGAACACAGGGCTCACGGGGAAAAGGCTAGAGAGGAACGCGGCTACAATTCTGCCCTTAACTATTTACCTGATGCCGGAAAGCAAGGGCTGAGTCTTATTAATGTTGATTTTTTTTTTTTTTACTGTAAAATTGCTTCCATTTTCCAACATTTAAGTGCAGTGAATGTCAACAAACATAAAATATGAGCAACTTTGTAAAAGATGGAAAACAGACCCAATAAAGAAGACATATTTAAAAACATAATAGTGCCCCTTCAAATCAATGAATAAAGACAAGCATTTCATACACTAATGCATTTATCTATGACCATTATAAATTAGTCGCTTGCCAGAAAATACACTTCTTAGTACAAGTGCCATTATTTAAAGTTGTCTATTTAATGCACACTTAGTATATTTCCTCATCCAAAGCTCCTCTGCATAATTAGACAACATCCATTCTTAAAAACTAAAGTAGATGCCAAAAATGCAATACATAAAGCATGATGTTTTACAAATTTACATCTTCGAAAGATAAGTGTGGCTGCAGATAAAAGAAATTGCAAAAAGATCACTCCATTATGATGGTCCAGGTTTCACTGTGTGGACTCCCAGAGTGAGCTGGCAGAAATGTAAGCCACAGAGCAGTCATTCTTACTCAACTTCAGTGAATGCATATTTTCTAGGGTGATTTGATAAACAGGACAACTTGAGAGTGGGCCTTTAATAATTTGCTGAATTGTGTATGGTGATCCTGTCTTGGGTTCCCAGGTCCTTTGCTTCTGAAGTCAACATCAGTGGGCACTCAAGTATCATCAATGCCTTCGCTGTCTCAGGTGCTCTAATGGATCATTCTGGTTCAACACTCTTATTTGCAAGACCAAAGATGGGCTTTAGAGAAAAGTCAGAGGACTGGTTCCTAAGTCTACATGCCCCACTGCCTCCTTCCTTACAAATATCCCCTATTATCTTTCATGCTTCTTTATTATTTCACTAGTGACCTGGTGCACAAAATTTGTGCACATTAAAAGGGGATTAATTAAAGAAAATAATTTAATATTGCTATTTGCCCTTTCTCTATAATAGAAGTGTCAGAAATGAAAGAAAATTAGTAAAATGTATATGAAAACCTTCCTCCTGTCAGAGTCTGGGGCTTACCACGGGACCCAGAATTAAGTCCCTGCCCACCCACATGCACTTCAAAATTGTGTGAGACCCAGACCCGGCCTCACCCCCCCCCCCCACACACACACATTGGGCTACATCCAGACCTAGCCAGTCCCACCCTTGTCAAGCCCTGCCAGGCAAGGGGCATAGCCTCAGGTCCCCTGGCCCAGCGCCAGGTCAGGGGGTGTGCCTTGAGGTCCTCTGTCAAGGCCTGCCAGGTGGGGGACACAGCCTGAGATACCCTGTCAAGCCCCACTGGGTGGGGGGCATGGCCTGAGGTCCCCCATCAAGCCCTGCCAGGTGGGGGGGCACAGACTCAGGTCCCCCGACCCAGCATAAGGAGGGGTGCACAGCCTCAGGTCCCCAGTCAAGCCCTGCTGGGTGGGAGCATGGTCTGAGTTCCCCTGACCCAGCACTGGGGGTGCACCTTGAGGTACCCCGTCAAGCCCAGCCAGGCAGGGGGGCTGAGCCTCAGGTCCCCTGGCCCAGTGCTGGGGTGGGGGGAGCAGCCCGAGGTCCCCTAGTCCAGCACCAGGACCGGAAGCACACCTTGAGGTCCCCCATCAAGCCCTGCTGGGTGGGGGGTGCGGCCTGAAGTCCCCTGTCAAGCCCCATCAGGTGGGAGGCCCAGCCTCAGATCCACTGGCCTGGCGCTGGGGAGGGGGGAGCAGCCTGAGGTCCCCTGTCAAGCCCCATGGGGGCAGGGGAGGGCATAGCCTCAGGTCCCTGTTGATTGCTCGTTAAGGCTCTTTATGGGAACTTGGCCTCAGCTGTGGGTGCAGCCATCTTTGTGATGAAGTGATAGTCAATTAGCATATTCCCTCTTTATTATATAGGATTACTAAGGCCTAACATTGGCCTCTTCTTCCTTAGGGGCCCCCTTTACCTATCTGGAGATAGTAACTGAGAGAAGCCCTGAGAGATCACAGATACTCATGCATGAGTATAGTGAATATGGTTTTTATGCTGTCTAATGCCATGACTTAAGAATTAAAGGATTTTACCCAAAAGATAAACTTTTTTTTTTCACTTCTGTTTCTGAGAGATTTTTACACTATTGGAATTGAATATCTATCCAAGAACCCCCTGAATCTTCCTTCTCACAGGAGACATCAACAATCTGTGGAACTAAAAAAGAGAAAGATTTATGATTAGTATCTGCTGAGTCTGTTTGGGCTGATTTAGGTGGGGACAGACTCTCAGGTAAAATCAAGTGTGAAAAGAAGAGGGGCATTCCTGACTCATGCTCTGATGAGGATCTTGGCAGATTGAATAGTTGTATACTCAACTGCCAGCCACACCTGTCATCCTCTTCCTGGCTAATACATACTTAAATTGTGTTCTGTTTCTAAGTGCCTAGCCCAATAAGATTGGGAGAACATGGTTTTTTTTCTTAAGCAAAGCCAATCATCTTGATTTCATTGAGGTGAATTTCAATGCAGGCATGTGATAGACTCACCATTATAAGTCCATTGGGATAGGCTCATGGTTGGGAATATTTATCTTGCTCCCAGAAGAGGCACATAAGCAGGGACCTTCTATTCTTATGTCTTTGGATGCTTCCATCTGCACTCGTTGTCTTTGTCTGCAAGAACCATCTGGGACCCGGTCTGCAACCTGAGGATGATGGAGCAGGAAGATGGGATGAACCCAGATCCTCAATGCTACGCTGACACCACCCTGCCTCTGGACTTCTTGTTATGCTGGATAGTACATTCAGGACATGTTTGGTTGCATCTTCTGTGATTTTTAGGCAAAAGCATTTTAAAAGATGTGGGTTTAGAGATACAAGAAAAATGGAAGCTGAGTAGATATTCTTTCATAATAAGAAGGGGGAGGAGAAATATTTCAAATTAAGCAGTTGATAGAGCTCTGGAAGCATAGAGTAACTGTCAGGATAATGGAAGTGAATATACTAGTAGAGTGGGCAAAGATTGAAGTTTCAAAGGGTGCCCTGAACCCCTCTTCCTGGTCTGCTGGGTCAGAACTTTGTAAAAGTTGCTACAGAAGTTCTACCAAAAGAAGCAAGCAGGATTCTTGATCTCATCTTAGATATGGTGACATATACAGACACATGCAATTGTGCCATGCTGAAAACAAATTACTTACTTCCAATTTGTAAAAGTATTAGTGCAAGTAATTTCCACATAATGAAAAAAGCTCATTAGAATAAAGTGGTAGATTGCAAGTAGAAAAATAGCTCTCTATTTGTAATTGGTTTGGGCAAACTTTGTGAGGAGGTAAATTTCCAAAAGCTCCTTGGAAATAAGGCATCCTTTCCCCCATTCACCACCTACTCATCTGTTTTAGGTTATTAACTCCTAGAAGGTGTGCAGGTGTTTTTGTTATTAGTTTCACGTAGCACCCAACATAAAAACTCGGAATGGAGGCCTCTTTTCCTCAGTACCATCCTTCTTTTCTGTTTAATGATGATGACTTCACCATATTCCCATAGATTTTTGACTTTCCCGCATTTACTGACCCTGTTCCGACAGGAGCTCACAGCCCTTAGACAGGGAAGCAATGAATGCTAACATCTGTGCACCACTTCCGGCCTACTTATGGACATCAAATCTTAAAACTAAGATTTGTGTTTATTGAGAAAACCACGTGGGTTTCCCAAGAGGCATAGGCAGTGAGAATTTGGCAGGGGATGGACACGCCTCTAGCAGTTCTGAGAGGTGCGGGTGTAGATGAGAAGGTGTTCACAGGTGAAGCTTCAGCAAGGGGAAGGTGGTGGGCAGGGTGGTAGAAACGTGCTGCACTAAATCCTAGTGCTTATAAAAAAAAATATGAACTTAGATCCAAGGCCACCAGAAGAGAAGCATTACCTTGGGCGAGGTTAAGCACTATATACTGTACATGGAAGTGTCCTTACTATTGTTGTGCCTCTGTCTTTTGTAAGGGAGCTACCACAGCTACTGGACTAATGTCTTCTTTCCCACAAGTTTATGTAGAGAGCCTCCCTGTGGACTGGTGGATATTCCAGGCATAGTTCTTCTAAGTTACAGCAAATGCAAGAAACTAAAGGATGTTCTCTAGTCTCCTTTCCAGACTGCACTGAATCCAGGAGAAACGCTGGCAAGTTTTGAAATGGACAAAATGAAATACCTTATTTTCTTTAGAAATGGAGAGCAGAGCTGTGGTTACATTGCATGTTTCAGTATTTAAACCAGTCCCCAAATCCTATTACTTCCCTAAGCTATGTGGTTTTTATTAACTAAACCTTGTGTGAACTCATAGATGGTGTGGTAGATGGAAATTCCTCAGCCTGGAGTGAGAATGTGTACCTCAGGACCACCTCTGACCTTTCCCTCTGCCTGGCCCTTTAAGGACAAGTCTTTTACATGCTTATGTCTTGGGAATTCACAATTGTGAAGCTCCTGGGTGAGGAAGGTAACTTGACTTCTCCCAACCCCTTAAAAGTTAGTTGAGTTTAACACAAAGCCCTGGCCTGGCAAGCCATGTACTTCTCGGCTTCCTTCCTCTCCAGGAGGCAGCACGTGAGACCCACACGTGTCTGGCTGGGTTACCCACACCAGGTGCAATGGCCCAGCTGAGTCCCTTTGGAAAGATGCAGACTCTTTAGGAAGCTTGAAGAACCCAGAGTGCAGAGCCCAGCTGATTCATCCCTGAGTTCCTGCCCCCTTCCTGTAGTGGTACCAGACACCCAATGGCAGCAGTCTGAACCCTGCCCTTTGCCAGCTCCCTTCCAAGGTTTCTCTGTCCCTGTCCCCTCCTGATGTCTCAGAAACGGCAGGGTAGGGCCTCTACACAGTCAGGTCCCCCACTGCCTTTCCCACTGCTAAAAAGAAGATGTGCCCAGAGCAGGGAAATTGATCTCTGCTTTGTGTAATATCTAACACAGCAGTGTTCAATGAATAGGAGCTGAGAATAAATAAATGAAAACTCTGGCAACCTATGGCCACCATACCCAAAGGGGCTGTGGGATAGTCACCAGTAGTAACAGGATATCTGTATGTGTATCTACATCTGATTGATTTTTGCATCTACATCAACTTCAATGTCTACATGTATCTGTCCACATCTCCCTAAGTGTCTCTATTCGCAATGCACCTGTGACAAAGTCAATGTCTGCGTCAGCATCTGCGTCTGAATCTCTGTCTATGTTAGTGTCCACGTCTGTGTCCACATCTACTTCTGCTTGCGTCTACGTCTACATCTACATCTGTGTCTCTGTCGGCATCTGTGCTTGCGTCAAGTTAACTTCCGCTTCAGTGTCAGCCTCTGCATCTGCATCTACCTCTGACTCTGTGCCTATCTCAAAGTCAATGTCTGCATCAGTGTCTGCATTTACATCAATGTCTGCATCTGCGCCTGTGCCTATGTTTGCGTCTATGTCACCGTCTACAATGTCTATGTCAATGTCTATGTCTACATCTATATCTTCATTAGAATTATTGGTTACATACCTAATTCCCTCTATCAGTATTTGACACTTATAAACATATATAAACATATAATTGATGTTTTTTAGCTGGAATCTGCAAATTCAGTCACCAAAGCAAGACTTGAGGAAGGTGTTATCCACGTGTTACCCACCGATGGGCAGAGAGAGGCAAGACAGAGCCCTTTGTCACCTTTATTGTGGTGGTTGACTGCACCGAGTTGGGATCCTGCATCTGAGCGGACTGGGGGACACTCACTGCTCCTTCCCTGGGGACACAGACTATGTCTACTGCCTGCCTCAACGCAGAGCCAGGAACTTTCAGATTTTACCCAAGCCTTGCTCCGACATCAGCTGCATTGGAAATATGCTCAAGGGACTTAAAGCACACTTCTCAGCTTTCAATACCGTGTCCCATGAAGGACAGACCGTACATGGACATGGGTGTCTGCAGCACTTTTACTCTCCCATATTTCCAAGTGTTATTTATATTGTTTGATAGCTATTAAGCTTTTGAATACCTGAGTGGTTCATAAAAGCTTTATTAAAAACCCCAACTTTTGAAGGGAAAATCATATTGGGTCAGAACCCTGACACAGCTGAGCCTCAGGATGGGTTATTTTCTCTCATGGCCATTGAACACATTTTTTTGAAGGCAATTTTAGTGAAATGTGCAGGAACCAGCTTTCTCCAATGACCTTGACATTGTCCTGCGGAAAGGGGAGTGATTAGACCAGAGTAAGGGGAGAAAGAAGCAAAATGGTTGGTAGGAAAATTGAATAAGGAAAGAAACAGCTTCTAATTCTTCTCGGAAACAGTCTAGGTATGAATAATAAATGAGTAAAGACCAAGAAAAATCAGAGAGAATTGAAGAGAGTAGCAGGACAAACGATAAGGGAAGCAGACAAAAGGTGGCGACATAGGAGGCAACTAAAAGCCTTTTCTAGTTAACTGTTTCCTACTGCCTGAGTTCAGGAGACAAGGAGAGCGCTGCAGATCCCTTCTATTTTCCCTGCATTCCTAGGAAAATATTGTAGGAAAACAAGGAGAGAAAGAAAGGAAGGGTGTGAAGGGAGGAAGGAGGTTGGAGAAAGAAAGAGGGAAGAGAGGGAGTTGATTTGGAGACCAATGTGATTTCATGTTTGTTATCCCTGTTGACACTTTGTGTCAAGCAAGTATTTTATGAAACCAAATTCCAACATATTGGGCTGAAAATCAGAACACTTTTTTTTTTTTTTATCACAGATTCATTGTTTTGGTGAGGAAAATATAACTGGAATGGTTAAACCTTCATGTATTTATGTTGCTTCAATATTTCTAGAAAGACCTCCCCTGATTGTTTCCATAAGAGTATCCTGCTCATTTTTGAGGTTTCATAGAGACCTCCTCCATCATCCACCACCCTCTCTATATCCATGTAAACACTTCCTCCCCAAAACTTCATGAGTTTCATTCTCTTTTTCCTGCTCAAGCACCATGATTTCTAAATATTTTATGCATGGGTTATTTATTTGTTTTTAGTATATTTCTCAAGAAGATCTAAAAATTACTGGGAGAAAAATCAGAATGCCACCAAAGGCATTCACAGAACAGGCATAAGCCACAGAATGTGTATTTTAAATGTGCTAGCAGAAAAATCTGTCAACCTGGATTTCTGTACCCAGCTAAATATTATAAATATAAATACAAAATATTATGTATAATTAACAGCAAGCTATTTTCACCCATGCAAAGACTAAGAGATTCTTTTACTCACAGACTCACATGAATGAACATCACAGGATGAACATCAGAGAACATGAAATTGAGCCCAAACAGTAAAATCATACCCTTAGAGCAGAGGTATAAAAATATATTGGTAAACATATTGACAAATCTGTTAAAAGTATTATCAGTAAAAAATCATTTGGCAATGTAGAAATAGCACAACTAAAGTAGTGAAAACAATCACATGAAAGAGGAGTGCTGATTAGGAGTTAAATCTTTTTAAATCTCCTCAACTTCTTCAGGGGCAGATAAAGAAATAATTAATTTTAAATTCTGATAACTAAATTTCATTTATAATGTTTTATTGCTTAAAATACATTTGGGGCAAATATAACAAGATTTTAGCATTTCTTAATGTTTATTATATTGCATTATGGGTATTTGTTATATTGCCGCTGTACTCTTCTCTCTTTTGAATTGTGTATAGTTAAAAAAAAAAGATCTTTTGCACATTAATTGAAAGGCAAATTAAGTCTTCTAGACAATGATTTCACACCTTCTTCTCTCCACAAACTTTCAACACCTCCTCCCTCATCCTTCCTTGCTGCAGATGACCTTGCTCCTGACTCCGTTGAGAACACTGAAGTGATCAGAAAAGGACTTCCAGGGACCCCCAGCCCTGCCTCCACACCAAAAGCCACGGCACCTGGCCACTTGGCAGATGCAGGCTCCATGCCCCTTCAGCCTCCTGTCCTTCTGCTGATGAACTGACTGTAGCTCCCTTGCCTACACGGGACAACACCCAACACATAGTCCCTCATTCTTCTGCATGATCCACCAAAACACAAATAGGTGCTATTATTTATCCCATTAGAAACAAAAACAAAAAGGACTTTCTCTCATCCACATTCTCCCAGATGCTACAGCCCACTTTCTTTTCTGCCCTTTATAACAAAACTCCTTGAAATAATTGTCCATGATGCCACCACTGAGAGCCCCTTCCCATTCTTTAAACACTGTTACCATCACCACTCCACTGTTCCTGCTGTCCCCATGGTCAGCAATCTCCTGCATGTGGCTAAATCCAAAACTCAATTCAGTCCTCACCTAATGTGAGCCTGTCTCATGCCTCTCTCTTGGAGTCTGGTGGTGGCTGGTAATTATTGGTGTCATTGGCTTGTAGATGCATCACTTCAATCTCTGCCTCCGTCATCATCATCTTCTCCCTTTGCCTCTGTGTGTATCTTCACGGCTTCTTATAAGGATACCTTCTAAGAAGGGCCACCATAATACAGAATGATTTTAATCATATCTGCAAAGGTCATATTCAATGGTACTAGGGTTAGGACATGAACATATATTTGGTGTGTGGTGGGGGGAGAACACAATTCAACACACAACATTTGGCTACTAGATGTTTTAAACTGAACATGTCCAAACTGAAATTCCAATCTTCCAATTCAAGCATATTTCACTGTCAATTCCTCTTCTTATTGGATGTCTTGGGGTCATTCTTGACTTCTCTCTCTTCTCACGTTCCACATTTAATTTCTAAAGAATTCCCATTTACACACACACACACACACACACACACACACACACACTCAACCTCACTCACCCTGTGTCTGACCCCTTCTCCCTACCTCAACTGTCACTACCTAGGTTCAAGGCACAGTGCTTCCTAATTATTGCATAGCATTACAATACGCCCTGTACTGTAATTTGTATAAGTAGCCTCCTGATGGTCAATATAGTTTTTCACTAGTATAAAGAGCCTTGGAGTGATCATCTTCATGCAAGCATTTTAATGCCCTAAAGCAATTATTTCCTTCAAGTTCAATCCTAGAAGTGGGGTGGCAGAGTCAAAGGCAAGCATGTTTTACAATTTGTTTATCTTGTTCAATTGCCTTTCAGAATGGTTGTGCAAACTGGTTCCTTTTAAATTATCAGTAATTCATAGCTAAGATAAACGTGTTTGTTTTTTTGTTTTCTTTTGTTTTGTTTTGTTTGCTTTGTGATATGGATCTTGGCTTTAGAGAAAAATCAAGCCATTTGCTTCTTATATTTACTGTAAGATAATAATTATTGTGTGCCCACAAGGCCCTGTTACAGATAACTTCCTGCCTTCCCGGAACTTAAATTCTAGTTGTTAAGTCAGACTATAAATAATGAATATAGCGCTCTGGCTGGTTTTGCTCAATGGTCAGAGCATCAGCCCACAGATCGAGGGTTCAATTCTGGGTCAAGGGTATGTACCTTGATTGCAGTCCATGTGCCATGTGTCTCTCTCACATGGATGTTTCTCTCTCTCTCTCTCTTTCTTGCTCTCTTTCTCTCTCCCTCTCTCTATCTCTCTCTAAAGATCAATGGAAAAATATCCTCAAGTGAGGATTAAAAACTGTAATAATAATGAATATAAATGCATTATATAGCATATTAGAAGGAGATAGTCAACCTGGAAAGAGAACAACAGGGTAAGGAAGCCAGAGTGTGAGAAGTAAGGAACTGTTTCTTCTTACTCCTGTTAACCACTTCAGTACTTAGCAGAGTGTTTGCAACAGGGCAGTGGTTCACCCAAAGAATGTGCACGCGCATCTGTCTGTGAGCATCAGTACGGCCCTTAGCACAGTGAAACAGTCTACTGGTGTCTCCATTCACAGTGAAAGAAGAGGGAAAACAGTTCTAGATCAGGCATTTTTTTGCCTAGAAACATTGTCAGAAGGGGAGGTGGAATTATCCCCTGGTATCATAAAGCTTGGGGGCTGGTGGACTAGCTGGGAAGTTTGCCATCAGATTTGGGGAGAGACATACATTCTGCATCTTAAACAAGTGGCTTCTCTGTGAGCCTCTGGAGCTCAGTCCCAAAGTAGGGTTGCCCTCCCAGAAATTTAAAAACACTACTCCTTAGGTTTGCAGTAGAAAACTCTGATTTATATCTAGTTTGTCCATCCCTCCCTCCCAAGTGCTTACAGTTGGGAAAACCTTCCCTTCAGGTGGCTGTTGTGTTGGATGAAGAGGAAGCAAGGCAGAGCTCACCACTGCCCTGTGTTAAGGAATCGCAGTGCACAGAAATTCACTCTGCGCATTGGAATCTGTGTCCCATGACTCACCTTCACCCCAAGTAGTGAAGGTGGTAAATTCATGGGTTGTGGATTGCTGGTTGTAGGGATTTTTTCCCCCATAAAAGACAACATACAAGGGTTATAAACACACAATACAGATTATGAGACGATAAAAAGGCATAACAATACAATATGATTCATTGCTGGCATGGGCACAGTATTTTGCTGGAAGATTAAAGACGATGTGACTTAAATAACTTTTATTGTAATGCTTCCAAAAGATCTCCTAACGGGGAAGACAAACAGATCCTGCCCGTGATATGACTGGTGCGTGGTACCCTCTAACACCCCCTGGAGAGCTATTTGTCTCCCCAGTCTCACTGCGATGGTTCCACTTTGGTGAATGTTTCACAACCAGACCAGGCAGCTTCTGGGCTTCGTGATAATATACCAGTCTCACAGGATGCTCTGTGTTTGGCTAAATAGAGCACGTGTCCTCAAAATAACACGCTGAGGATGAGTAATAGGTGTGCCAGTCACTCCTCCCAGTCTCTGCAAGACGCTCTTGGACTCCATCCAGGAATTAATTTGTGGTAATCTGGTCCCAAAATAAAAAACTTTTGTCTCTAAACTGTGCCTTGAGTTTCACAAGGAACAATATGCAGCCCCGACAATGGGCACTTTGCACATGGCCGAAGGGATACCCTCCTCGGGGCACCTACGATTCAAAGGGAGGGGTGAGGGCTGGAGTCATCAATCTGTCCCTGTCTGCCACACTAAGGTGGAGCTGGAGAAGGGCTTTCAGCACTGCTCCCCAAAGACTGGGAAATCGTGACCGGTGGAGAGTCCTGACATCCTTCCTTCTCAGGCGTGGATGCAGAGGCTGCTGGCAGAGCTGCCCGTGGGGGTAGAGATGCTGTGTGTCCATGAGGTGGTCTCCTGTCTGCTCCAGTGTCTGACTGGCAGAGCCTGTGAGCAGGACCACTTAGTTCCAGAGCTGTTGGCAGCCTGCCGCTCTTTGTTCTCCACAACGTGGAAACAGCGCAAATACCAGCATCTGCAATTGCTCCTGCTGCTCTGACCGCCAGCCAAATCCTTTCTCTCTGCTCTCCCTGTCGGGCCATCCACATGCGGCACACAGGCCTGTGAGCAGAGATGGCGCAGCATGGACACCCAGGGCCAGAGTCACAGGGTAACAAGCGCCTCCACTCAGTGACTCAGGGAGACCCTGGGTGCACTGCTCCCTGTGGAACTCAAAACCCACATGCCACTTCATGGATGCTGATGGCATTTATGGCACAATGTATGCAAAACTCATGTTTGCCCCTCCTCTCAACAACCAACAGAAAGGCCATGCTGCATGCCTTCATAGGAGCAGTAACCTCAGCTAAATTTTATGCTTTGGAATTTTGTAAAAGAGGATTATTCTTCCTCATTGGTCCTCTGACTGCACTCCAGTGAGCCCTAGTGTGAAGGATACAAAGAATCCTGCCGCTGATGGCAACCGAGAGATTTCCCATTTGGTCCAGATACTTCCAGATCCAAAGTGTTCATTTTTCTTGAATGTTATAATTTTCTGTCTCTGTCTCCTCTCTGTTAATTGACAAAAGAAAAGGCCGTGTTTTCAGGACACCAAATGCTGCTGCATTGTTTTCCTACCTCAGTGGCAGATGTCGCTGGACTCGGAACTCTCCGAGGCCAGATCAAAATTAGTCTTGTCTTGATTTTAGAAACAAATTGTCCCAGGGTTAGTAAAATTGCTGTATATTGTTATAACTTCCACATCATCCCCAGTCTTGCTCCAAACAACCTTAGCATAAAAATGTAGAATTCCCAATTCTATTTATCCCCCTTTTTAAATGTGTATCTTTCTAACACATGCTGACTCCAAGGACATAAAATGCTTGTTTCTGGGGAGCAGTCTGTAAGTTTGTTTAAAAAATACACACAGGGACTCTCATGAAGTGACTTCTAGAGAAGTCTGCACATTGGCGATGTATGTGTGTGCAGACAAAGCAGCTGTCCTGTCTCCTAGTCCCTAAAGGTTAAAACTGGCCCTGATCTCAGTGCTCTAGGACTGAAGCAAGCAGGGTGCATTTTCAAGCTAATAGTAAATGATAGTGTTCAGAATTTCAAGAAACTAAATACGGGCTGCTTTGTTAAGTTCCTTTCTGTTCTTCTTCTTCTTTTTTTTAATCTATATAATTTACTGCAGTTCTGCCATCCCAAGCAAATATGGGTTTGAATTTATGTGTCATGCACTTCATAGGGATGGAAAATTAGAAATGATTCAGGAAGTATATTTTTTTTATTAGTTGCCAAGCAGATAAGAAAATGTTGAGGAAAATAAAATGAAAGGGAAAAAATCAAGACAGAAACAAGTCCGGGAAAGTTCTTCTTGATGTAGACACACTTGGACCTCACAGAAAGGTCTTGAAGACAAGAGAGGTGGCCCCTGGCCACTGGGGTCCTAGCTCCCTCCTTTGGAGGCCATGGAGGGAATGCCACAGTCATCCACCTCTGGCAAGTGTCCACTGATACAGGTTACAGCACAGCATCAAATCTGTGATGCTGCAAAAGGGCTGCTTATTCTGGTTCCACGTCCAATACACACAAAGAGATCTTCCTGCGCTCATGGTCAGATCATGAGAACTGCGTCAAATTTCAATGTTTCCCCCTCCTGTGTCATTGCTTCCCACTGGAAAGTGTCCCAGAGAAGAGGAGTTCTTTCCTCTGCCACAACTCCTTGTCTGCATAGTCCATCCCCTCCAGGCTACAGGTTGACTATTTATGGAACACACGCAGGGGATTTGCCAGCAGAGCACCTGAAACATGGGTGGTGTGGTTACCATGATGTTAGTCCTGTTCCGTCTGACATCTGTCTATGGGACTCTGAGAGTACAAGCACGTGGTTTCAGACTGTGATGGCTGATTGTATGTCTCAACTTAACAGGGCTAAGGGCTGCCCAGAGCATTGGTAAAATATTATTTCTGGGTGTGTCTGTGAGGACAGTGTCTCTGGAAGGAATTTGTTCTTGAACCAGGAGACTGAATGAAGATCGCCCTCACCACTGTGGGTGGAATGTCATCTTTTTCACCTTTACATTCCCAGGGAAGCCTGGCTTGGTGCTTTCCATAGGGGAGCTACTGACAGATGTTGGTTGAAATGCATAGTAATTTCTAATAATATAAACAGTGTATAATACATCAAAATCCCCATATATAAACGTCACACACCAATAAAACATACAAATGGGTTCTTCTCAACATTATCAATCATGGTGGATGTGTTGAGGTACTAATATTTACCCATTCATTACAGTCCTGTCACCATACCCCAAAGGCCAGTTCCCTCCTCCTTCATCCCATTAGTGCTGAGCAAAAAGAGAAAGTCGAAGACCAACAATATGCCAACAGAATGATCAGACACACTCCTAACAAAAGAGGACCCTCTGTTCCCAGACTACATTTACAATGTCGGCTAGGGAGAGAGGGGACCATGTGACCCTGAGGAAATCAGTGAGGACTCAGACAGTTCCAGGGAAAAGGGATTCCTACCAGGAAGGAGCATCAGAAGCTAGAAGAAGCTGAAGTAGCACCAAGAAAAGGCAATGCTACCTTCCCAAAGCATCTCTAGTTGCCTGCACAGTTAACCATGTGATCACTGAGAATCAAGTCACTCATCAGGCTCTGGACACTGCCCAGCACACACCCCCAGGGCACTGTTGCAAGGGGATACCCTCCTGTCCCATGTCCTAGACATTATGAAGTTGGGGGACTTTGGCATCTTATGATTTGGTAGCAGTCAGAGGGAAAGCCTCAGTCCAGCAAAGATGGGCTGGATGGGCCAGTCTCATGCTGGTACTCCCTCAAGTTACTCTAGCAATTACTCTACAGTCTGGACAGATTTCCATCAGTGTGTGATTTCCTCGATGTTTTGTCTATAAGTTCATACAGTTAACATGCCCATACACATGTGAACATAATGTATATGAGCTTTTTCTTCAAAAGTCTTCAAGTAAAATTAAATCTCCAAGAACATGCCCCATTTTTTGTCTTGTGTGTGGGGCACCCTCCTCCCTCCATGAGAACATTGTAGAGCAAAGGAATATAGAGCTCAGACTGAAGTTCAAGAGAAACCCAAGAGAATAGATGGTGCCTGCCTGGCTGCTCAGTGGGATGTGGGTGTAGAGATGACAGGCAAAGTGGCCTTAACTACATGCTCTGTTCAGCTCAGACCAGACACATGATCTCCAGCATGGGCCATCTCAATTGAATCACATTAATCAAATCCAAAATTAGTTCAAATTATTTTAATGGAGTAGTTATCTGATCAAATGTATTAGATTTTTTAAAAATTATGGCACTAAGTCATCTTGCTTTTGAGTCATATTTTATTCCTTCACAAATATTGTCAAGAGTGGAAATACTCTGTGTCATATTATGATGAGGGCCACATGACACTATACATTTGCCCAAACCCATAAAACATATAATATCACAAATGCACCACAATGTAAACTATGTACTTTGGGTGACAATGACATGTCAACGTAGTCATCAGTTGTAACAAACGTATCACTCTGGTGGGGGATGTTGATGACAGGGAGGCTACGCATGTGTGGGGCAGGGGGCATTTGGAACTCTGTATCTTTCCCTCAATTTTGCTATGAATCTAAAAGTTCTAGTTTCATTTTCATAATATCCTCCTCAGGTCATTGCTTATATCACTAACTTTCTTTTAGAGATTAAGAAATGAGGGTGAGGGTTGAGTAACTTTCCTAAAATTAGTGGCAAAGCAGAACTCAGATTCCATCTTCCAAATCCATGCCACCCATGCCTTCCCCTTTCTGACTGGTGTCCACTCAGAAATTCTGTCAGTGTGGTGATGATTCCAGGGGAGTATTCTCTGGAAAATGCTGTGGGCCTGCTCATGATTACAATAGTGTTGGAAATGCAGAGAATTACAACAGTGTTACGTGTCGTGACAGTTGTATATACAACAGGAGATTGAAACTCCATCACTTTAATAACAAAGTTGAAAGAGCTTGACATCAAAGTCAGGGAACCAGATCCATCCCAGTGCCTACCTGCGGTGATAAATCTGCTACTTTACAGCACACTTTCCATGCCCTTTCTGTGCATCACATTGAACTGGCAGGCGTTAGTCGTGGCCCGGCTGTGAGGTTTAGCCAAGAAGACCTGGCACGGACTGTGCGGGCCAAGAAAAACAATGAGGGTGCTCTGCATGCTTTCTGTTCACAGTTGGGATGTGGAGCCAAGTGAATTGTATTTTCAAACATTTTTCTTGATGACATGTTTCCAAAATAAATATATTGACAATGCAATATACTATCTGAGAACTGAGATTTAAAATAAGAAAAAAAGAGATTGATTATCAAGACTGGGTTAATTTCATAAAATAAATATATAACCCTTAGTCATGGGTTGACTATACAAACATAACCATAAAACATTTCATTTGTCTTTGAAGAACTTTAATCCTAGTCCAGGTCTTGTCCCACATAAATCTCCCACATGGAGGACTCCCTCCGCCCACAGGCCTTATCTGTCATTCATTTGTCACTTAGCATGTGGCACTTATACTGTGGTTTTACCCCCAGTTTGGCAAGCAGTGAAGGCATATGGTCTGCTTTTGACTGGCAGCGTAGGTGACCAAGGTAGCTAAGTACCATCTTTTATTAATCGAGCAACTCTTCAGGGCATTGCCTCCCACCTTAAACAGCTTATCAAACTTTGGAAGTTCCTCAAAAAAAGAAAACTGACACTACCATATGTTCAAGTAATCTCACTTCTAGGTATTCATCCAAAAGAATTGAAATCGGGATCTTGAAGAGATATTAGCATACCGTGTTTATTGCAGCATTATTCACAATATCACAGATGCAGAAACATCTTAAATGTTCATTGACAGAGAAATGGATAAGGAAATTGTGGGCATATACATACCTCAGGATATTAGTAAGCCTTAAACAAGAAGGAAATTCTGCAATATATGACAACATGGGTGGACCTTGAGGACATTATGGAAAGTAAAGTAAGCCAGTCATAGAAAGTTAACTACTACATCAATCAACTTATATGAAGTATCTAAAATAGTCAGATTCCTGGAATCAAAGAGCAAAATGATGGTTTCCAGGGACTGGGGGATGGGGAAATGGAGAGTTGCTAATAAATGACTATAAAACTATAGTTGTGCAAGATGAAAAGTTTCAGAAAACTGCTGTAAAACAGTGAATCTACCAGTATAGTTAACACTGTATTGTACACTTCATACTGAATTGCACACTTAATAGTTAATACTACATTGTACACTTAAAATGTATTTTGATGGTAGACTTCATGTTAAGTGTTCTTATTATAATAAAATAAATGTTTAAAAATATGAAAGAGCTAAAAATTATTATGTCCACTTCACAGATAATGTCACTGAAGTTTAGATACAAAACTAGCTGCCCACTGTACTGAGAATAGAGCCAGGATTCATCAGGGCGGCCAGGCCCTGGAGCCTCCACCTGAATTCCATCCTCTGTTCCCTTTCACTTCAGTGTCCTCACAGGAAGAAGCAGACACTCAAGCTGCAACTTGGCAACCACGAGGCAAAGTCATGCATTTGGTAAGAGAGCAGGAGCTGCCCCGAGCTCCCAGGTGGTGAGGGTCCTGGCGGACATGTTTGCATTCGCACTGAGTAGAAAATGAGGACAGGAAGACACAGACTCAATGACCTGCACACACTGTGTCTTGTATGCAGCTGTTTTCTCTCACAGTATCATTATCCCCAGCTTAATGAATATGGAGATAGGGGCTCAGAAGGCTTGAGGAATTTTCCTGGGTTGAGTTTCAACCCCAATCTGCCTTTCCTAAAACTCATGGTGTTTGTTGTTGTTTTGTTGTGGTTGCCAGATTCATAGCCCACACATCATTGGCCAGAGAGGTGGGTTGTTTTGAGACCCCCACATCTCTATGGTCACCAAAGTGACTCTGCAGAAGGAAACTCAAGGGCCAGCCCTCACCAAGTCAACTGCATGTCAAGGACCTTCCCCAATAAGTGCCCTCCAGCCCCATGGCCCTAAAGACTTTCAGCTGCAGCCAACTTCACCTACAGGTTTGCACCTGAAGGAGGTGAAGGTGGTGAACCTTGCTAAGCCAAACCATCTAGGTTCCTTCTTTCTAGTGGATTAGACTGGTAAGGCCCAGACCATCAACAGGACAAGCATTCCTAAAATGCTGGTCAGGTTTCAAGAGCTGCATAGCAGTGCTCTACCAGCAGGCTCCATGAGCTACCTGGAGGAACACTGAGCCCTCACTAAGCTCTGACACACCATGGGGATTGTTGGCTGAGCTAGTGCCTGTGATGCTGCCCTGGGGGCAGGACTCTTCAGATATGTGAGCCTGGGCCTCAAATTAGTGTTCCCTCCAGCCAGACCGTCATATGATTAAATCTGAGAGTTTGTCCATCTGGCGGTGCAGGTCAACCATTCCATCTAAACCTAGTTAATCTCTCCTGGACCTGGCTGCAGAGGGCAGATTGATTTTAGCCTGGGTGTTCAGCCAGGATGGAGAGCTGGTAATGGGGGGCAGAGCAGGAAATGGAGTCATGTCTACGTGCAGAAGATGCACCATGCACCTGACGGTTGCTCATTGCTCAGGGTGGCCAAAAACTTCCCCAGCTCCATGGGAAGCATCTGTGTGGGGCCAGCAAGCATGGTTTGGCTTTGTTAAGATGGAGGTCACTATCATCTGTTCAAGCTTGTCAGAGGCTGATCAAGAATACAACCAGAGCCTCATTTGGGTTCCCAAGGGGCCATTGCCTGAAAGTCAATGGAATAATGCTTTGGAGTTCTCTAGAATAAAATCTAACACTTATTGAGCAGTTAGTACATGTGAAACATTCTCCCCAGCCTTTCATGTGTATTCACTTATTTTGTCTCAACAACAATACTATGAAGTTGACACTATTATTTTTAATCCTCTTCTTATAGCTGCATGTGTAGTACCACAGAAATTAAGTAATTGCACAAAAGAAGATACCCACAATAACAGAACTAAGACCTGGACCTAGGCGCTTTCCAACCTCTAGTAGGCAGACGAGAAACAGGAAATTGCATAACTGAGGACTTTATGTAGAGCTGGATAGGTACAGCCCCGTGATATGGACATTATTTCTCCATGTTACAGGTGAGAAACAGGGATATTTCCAATTCCTGTGAGGCCAGTTTCTCTCTAATGGGACACCACCTGGCCTTTGAACCCAATTCTGTGATCAGGGCAGTCATCAGCCAGTCGGGGAGACTATGGGTGGGGTCATGCAGAGGAGCAGGCCTGGTCACAGTGGAAGTGGGGGTGGGAGGTGTCCTTGCTCACATCCATCAGTGTTTGGGGTCAGGATCCAGTGCACAATAGGCCCTCCATTTGGTGCTGAATCACTAAACCAAGCAGCTTATAGCCTATTGTAAGTAATGGAGGAAATCACCCAGTTCCCATTCATGAGTTTCTCAGGGCTGCCATGATAAGACTCCACATAAGAACTGCATAAACAATAGAAATTTGTTCTCTCACAGTTCTGGAGACTGGAAGTCTGAAATCAAGGCATCAACAGGACCAAAAGCTTCAGGAAAGAATCCTTCCTGCCTCCTCCAGCTTCTGAGGTCCTGGCAGCTTGTCCCCACATCCCTTCCCCCTCAGCCTCTGTCTTCACATGGCCTTCATCTCTGTGTCTCTGTGTCCTCTCCATTTCTTATAAGGTCACCAGTCACTGAAAATAAGACTCACCCTAATCCAGGATGACCTCATTTTAAATAATTACATCCACAATGATCATATTTGCAAATCAGATCACACCTGAGGTTCCAGGTAGACAGGAATTTGGGGAACACTATTCAAGCCAGTGTACCCATGCATTGTGACAATGCCAATACTCTGTGGGATCAGCAACAGAGAATCCAGGAGGGAAAGGCAGAGTGGCTTACAATAAGAGGGAGCATTATGAAGAGAATAAGGAAGAAACAAGAGTCCTCTTTCTCCTCCCCTTCTCCCTTCTGCTTCTCCCCCTCCTCCACTTCCTCCTTCTTTTCCTCCTTCTCCTTCACCTCTTCAGTCCTGGGCAGTTACTCCTGGGCTGTGGCCTCTCTGCTCCTAACCGAGAGTGGGGTACAGCCTTCCACGGCCCCCCTCTGTACCTGCTGGCACAGAGCTGGGTCCACCTCTGGGGACAGTGGAAGGGATTCTATGTTGAAAGTGAAGCATGAGTGGAAGAGACAAAACTTGTCAAGTATAAAACGTCAACTAAGAATTGAAAATATAACAACATAATGTGTATTAATGAAGATTTTTAAGGATCATATATACAACAGTTTAAAAACAATTTGTCAGTTTGGATTTCTATCCTTCCAAAATGCCTCCATAAGGGAGATTTTGGCAGCACATTAGTCAAATTTTACTCACAAAGGATAAAAGACCCATGGAAAGGTAAATAAAAAGCTAAATGCCTAGAAATAGCACAGACAACCGCAAGCACTGAGTTGGAAATCAATAACACAATTTGTTAGTCATGGAAACATATAACTTTGTCAGTCTGTAATGTACTCACTTCCTTCATTAAAGAAATATTTTTTGGCACAAGTAACAATATTATAATTTTTATTAGGAAAAATGTCAATGTTCTACCAAAACTACAAGTCCTGTTTTAAAAGAATCTGTTTGAAATTCCAGTTTTATGGAAATTATTAAAATTTCCTATGAGTATAAAACAATGAATGAATTCATTGGATTTCATTTTCTTCCCATACAAAATACACCTGAAATTCATAAAAATAGATTTGAGGCCAATGTTGTCAAGTAAGATAATGAAATTATAAGACAAGTTCATTGTTATTAGAACTTTAAAATCTCTGAACTGGGCATCCTTCTCCATGGATCCCAATGCCCTTCTGCTAGAAACTACTGCCCTGCTCATGTCTAGTCACTCTCTGGGCTTCCCTGCTCCGCATCTCCTCATTTGCCCTTTCCATGCATCCCTATCTTTAGTCCTGGCATTCCATCTTTTTGCAAATTCTTTTCCCCTGAGTTCCTGAGTGATTCCTGCTCATCCCTGGAGACTTCCAGGGCCCCATTCTCTTGTTACTTGTTCTATCTTGAAGATGCAATCTCTCACTCCCTTCTCTGAAGTATCAGTGTTCCCCGCTATAGTGCCTGTCACCCAGAATTACAATTATTTGCATGCCCGCCTCTCACTAGAGCCGGAATTTCGGAGGGCAGCCACTGCATCCTGTCCTGTGTGGCTGTCTCTGTGCATAACACAGCACAGCCGCTCCCTCCCTCCCTCCGTGTGTGCTGGAGAGCTGCTGAGTGCCCTGCTGCTGCCCAGGTGCCCACATTGTCCTGACTCAGCTGCAGTCCAGCCAAGGGGGCCCTGTGAGGCTGTGCAGGAAGATCTGCTCCGTGTCACTCTCTATAACTTATAGGTGGCCGTGTTCTCCCTGTCTCTTCCAATGGCCTCCCCTCTGTACCTATCTGTGTCCACATCATCTTATAAAGACATTAGCCATATTGGATGCAGGCCCATCCTAATGACCTCATTTTAACTTGGCTGATTATCCATCTCCAAATGCAGTCACATGCTCAAGTCCTGAGGATTGGACTTCAATGTGTTTAAGGAGGGGACACAATCCCACCTATAACACCCACCCTTGCACCCTGAGGAATGTAATTTCTTATGTGTTTTCTTTTTTTTTTTTTTTAATATATTTTATTGATATTTTACAGAGATGAAGGGAGAGGGATAGAGAGCTAGAAACATCGATGAGAGAGAAACATCCATCAGCTGCCTCCTGCACACCCCCTACTGGGGATGTGCCCGCAACCAAGGTACATGCCCCCGACCGGAATCAAACCCGGGACCCTTCAGTCCGCAGGCTGACGCTCTATCCACTGAGCTAAACCGGTTTCGGCTTATGTGTTTTCTTTCATCGTTGAAATCCCCCAGTTCTTACATTTTCCTTTGTCTGTTTTTAACTGGAGGCTCAAAAGTCGGTCTGTCTGCTGGAGATCTTTAGTCACTTACCTTTTAAAGACCCTTTGTCACTGCCCCAGATGGAGCCATGCCCTGAGTCTAAACTATACTCTTCCTTCTAAGATTTGTATTTCTACTAACGTTTCAAAATCGGGTCTGAATTCCTCCACATGACATGCAGAGTGTCTGTTCATTGCGAGCTCCGGGCCCTTAACTGCATGAATTATGGTCTCCCTGAAAGTGAGGCTAACCAGACCCCATTTCCAGGCTTCCCGATGAGCAGAAAGCCAAATATCAGCCATAAAAAATGTCCGGCGAGTTGAGACCCTTCTATGGAGAGTTCTAAAAGGCAACCACTTAGATTTGCTTTCTGAATGTTTTTTCCTTACTGAGAAGGCTCAGACAGAATCAACCCACTAAAAAGGAATTGTCATAAAACCTCACACCATTGACTTGTAAATGGGATTGAGTCTGTGGCGTCTACATAATGATACCATCAGAAGGGAAACAACTATTGCATCTATATAACGGATGAGATATGAAATGACTACCATGGCAGATGAACACCCCAGAGGTAGTTTGCTTTATTCTACTCACTGCGTTTATATCCCCAGTTTCTCTAATTTTAGTTATTTTTTTTCCTCAGGACTCAAGACAAGAGCAAAAAGACTTTGCCCCCCTCCTAACAAATCACCTCACACCGAAGTCAATAATACAAATACCGCCGTGGCCGGGGTCAGGGCTGGGGCTTTATTAAAACTGATTTTTCAAAATGTATTTCTGTTGTTGCTGCAGCTTCAGGGAAGACCTGCCATAGGCTATGTCCCTTTTTCTCAACAAAGGCGGTGTGGGGTGGGCCCCAAAGCAGGAAAGAGTGATGTGGGAGATGAAGACAAGGTGTGTGAGCGTCCTGGGGTAAGTCCCACAGTTGGGGATCATTTGGGGCCAGAAAATCAGGGTAAAGTTCTCTCTGGGCCTCTTCCACAGGCATCTCAGCTCTTGCCTGCCTTTCTAGCTGCACAGCCTCAAGGTCGTGACCCCCTAAAGTCATCAGCAGATGCCCCCATTCTCACCTGAAATCCCACCTGGAACAGAGACACAGTGGCCCCCAAATGAATGCTCCTCAGAAGCGTGGATGCATACCTTGCTTTCTGCTGCCAGGATCTTTGCAGAGGGCAGAGACCATACAGGGTCACTCCCTCTGTCTGCAGCCCCCGGGTGTCACACCTGCCTCATGAGGGCTGGAACCCAGTTTCCCTAAAGAAATACAGGAGCGGGCTTGCACCTGGGTTCAAAGCCAGATGACCTGGATCTGCATCTGCCTGGACCCTGAACCAGCCAGCACAGCACACACTACTCCCATCCTGCCCCGCCCCCCTCCCTCTAGTCATTGGCCTTCGTGCGATTTGCAGCTGGTGGGTCCTAGTCACACTGTGCTCTGGACTCATCAAGTATTGCTGGCCTCAGGGAACACACTCCGATTGTGGGAACACAGCCCTGCGAGTTGATGAAGATCTATAGGAGCATCCGTGGGCTTTCACTGTGGGTTCCACTAACAGGCCAGCTGTGAGTTGGGAGAATTCCTGCAACATCAAATGGTGCAAAAGCAGACAAGAAAACGAAGGAAGGCTGGGAAGAGCGGCAGGGCGCCTCAGTCCAAATTACACATGAATAAACAAACTGCAGAAAATAAAAATGCCCCAAAGTGTAAACATGCTCACACTTAAAATTGCTCCCTCCTTCCGGCCTCCTAGAGCCTTTCCATTGTAGTCAACCTTTTATTTAGTTTCGGTGACACATTAATTATATTTATGCTTCATACCTTTCTGAATGTGTCAGGGCTTAAGGATAATCTCTTTTCTTTTGTAATTTTCCAAGGAGGTGGCAGAATAAGAGGCACGTGGACTGTGTAAGAGTTTGCAAATGATCATTTCTTTCTCGCCCCCATAACCCTTTTTTTTCCTAGTAGAAAGGAAACGTGTTTATTGTGCAAAATCTAGAAAACAAAGAATAATATGAAGAAGGTAAAAATTATTCCACAATTCTTCCTCCCAGAAATACGTAGAAAATGTATTTCTATGTTTATTATAGTTGATCCAAAAGAAAAATGGTAACATTTTATTTTATAAAGTTGGGCTCATGCTATGCATAGTACTGTGTACTTTATTTTATTTAATGTTGTGATGTGAGAATTTTAACATGACACTAAGTATTCTTTGAAAGCATGATTTTTAACAGCTACAAAATATTACTGGATATTTAGGTAATTTCTAGTTTTCTCTCATAAATCATTCTATTGTGACTATCCCTGTGTATAAACCTTTGAGCACATTCCTGGTAATTTCACTAGGATACATTTGTAGGTGTGAAATTATTGAGAGAAAAAGAATGAACATTTTTAAACGCAATGTCTTCATATTGTAAATTTACTCTCTTTCCTACAAGTATAAAAATGTCCATCTCGCCCTAACCGGTTTGGCTCAGTGGCTAGGGTCCTAGGTTTGATTCCAGTCAAGGGCATGTACCTTGGTTGCAGGCACATACCCAGTAGGGAGTGTGCAGGAGGCAGCTGATGGATGTTTCTCTCTCATCAATGTTTCTAACTCTCTATCCCTCTCTTCCTCTCTGTAAAAAATCAATAATATATATATATATATATTTTAAAAAATGTCCATCTCCCGGCACCCTCACCAGCATAAAGCGTTATTCTCAAAATTTATAACAGATCCACCTTTACTTTAGGTGAGAAATAATGTTATTAATCTAATTTAATACACAAGGGATTGAACACTTTTATTATTTATTTGTGTCCAATTCAAATTTATTTTGCAAATTGCATGATGCTTTATTTTAAAAACAGTTAATATTTTTCTTCACAGATTTGGATGTGTTCTTTGTCTTATTAATGTTAAAGATAATTTATTTCCATGAAAGCTGCATTTTTTCCAAGTTTCTAAGTTGTCAACTTTTTTTATGTGACTTTTGTTGATATTTTATACATTTTGATGATATAAATCCTGACAGAGTCAAATTTATTATTTGCTTCATTTGTTATTTGTCCAATTTCATTTATTCTTTGAATGTTTCAGGTTTGTTTGTGTGTGTGTTTTTTTTTAATTGATTTCTGAGAGAAGAAGGAAGAGGGAGAGAGAGAAATATCAATGATAAGAATCATTGATTGGCTGCCCCCTGTAGACCCCCCATGGGGGATCGAGCCCAAAACCCAGACATGTGTGCCCTAACTGGGAATAGAACCCTGACCTTCTGGTTCATGGGTCAGTGCTCAACCACTGAGCCACACCCGCTGGGCTGGTTTTTTTCATTTTCATATTTAACTTATTACTCTACTGAAAACTTATTTCAGTGCATAGAATGATGTAAGACTATAACTTGATTTCCCACCCCCCCCCTGCCCCATATAGCCATTTCAGTAGAACAGTTGTTTGAGCAATCCATTATTTCCACAGGGGTTCACAATGTGTTCTTTACCACAGAATCCCATATCTCCCAGGGTCTTTCTCTGGACAATACAATCTAGTCTGCAAATCTGTTTGCATATTGTTTACAGTGAACAAACTCTTTTGATTATTCTTTTAGTTTTATAATATAATTTATAATACATACACTATATATTTATACACCACAATGAATATACCATATTAGCTTTATAATATCTGGCAGGTCATTTCCCATCATATGTTTCTCTTACATTTTAAAAATCATTTTCACAAAATGATGTGGCCACTTCGGAAAAGCTTGTCAGTTTCCTAAAATGTTAAAATTTATGATAGGACCTAGCAAGTTCATTCCTAAGTAGCTACCCAAGGGAAATGAAAGCATGTTTTCAGAGAGTGGCTTGCCCGTGTCCATAGTATCCCAATTCAAAATAGTCCAAAAATAGAAAAACACCCCACAAATACCCATACCACTTGAATAAATATTCAGGGTATAGTATATCCTTATAATAGAAAATTATTCAGCAAGATAAAGGAATGAAGTTCTGAGACATATTACAATGTGGGCAAACCTTGGAACATTGTGAAAAGTAAAAGAATCAGACACAAAAGGCCATGTATTATGTGATAACATGTATATGAAATATCCAGAATACAGAATAGAATCCTATAGCAACAGGACATAGATTGGTGGTTGTGTGGGCTGGGGTGGTGAAAGACATTGTCTAAAAGTGGTTGTGCCCTTCTGTATGGCTGTGATGGACAGTGTCTAAAGGTAGAGTGAATGACGGCTGCACAATTCTGTACATTTACTAAAAATTATTGAATCATACACTTAAATGGAAGAATTATATGAAGCTGTGAAAAATTGTTTTCACTATTTATTTTAGGACCATTTGTTGAGTCTCTCCAAAAATTCCATCAGTATTACACCAAAACTAAACCGAGAAAATTTGTTATACTTACATTAATAATTTGGTACCTGAAAACATGTATTCATGTTATATATAGCTGCTGGTGTATTTCACTTCTTAAACTCTATGTTACTAAGTAAAGTCACATTGTTCATTTACTCCACTAAACATTTTTGAGGGTGAGACTTACTTATTCTATTTTAATTAATATTGTAGGTTTTTCACATATATATTTCAAGCTTTATATTATCATTGTATAGGAAATTTTTTATATTTATTTAACCTTACATCATCCTGCTTTTTAATTTTAAGATTTTTTTAGATTAATTTGGTATTAGAAGTATATAATTGCAGACACTTTCAAAATTATTTAGTCTCTTTCTGGTAATTTTTCTTTTTTCCTCCACACCAGCAATACTGTCCAGCATGAATTGGAAGAATAATGTTGATAGCAAATGAAATTATTTCATCTGATCTTAATGGGAATTTTTTCA
This sequence comes from Plecotus auritus, assembly GCF_963455305.1. NCBI lineage: Eukaryota > Metazoa > Chordata > Mammalia > Chiroptera > Vespertilionidae > Plecotus > Plecotus auritus. The sequence goes on from NC_137782.1 coordinate 44,320,034, forward strand.
GTGTCTCACCATTACTCATAATACTGACTTTTGGTTTGTGTGTGTTATTTTTACATTTTAATTTTGAAATAATTAAAAATTCACAGGAAGTTGAAAAAATTATACAGAGGTCCTATGTATTCTTTACCCACTTTCTCCTGTCAATTTCATCTTACATAACTATTGCCCAACATTAAAACTAGGAAATTAGCGTTAGTACAATAAATGTGTATAGTTCTTTGTAATTTTTCATGTGTATAGATTTGTATAACTATTGCTGTAATCCAGATCTTTTGCAGAAAAACCCTGTTTGATTTTGAAGTACAATTCATAGATTTTTTTTTTTTTTATTATGGGGTGTGTTTTTGGTATTATGTCTAAAAGCTCTTCACCAAGCCCTAATCCTTAAGATTTTGAATGATTTTTTTAAATAAACGTTTTACAGCTTTATGTTTTATATTTAAATCTATACTCCATTTTGACATAAGTTTTGTGTAAGGAGTAAGCTTTACATCGAGGTTTACTTTTCTGCATATTGATATCCAATCGGTCTAATAACATTTGTTGAAAGATCTTCCTCCATTGGGTTTTTTAAACCTTTGTTAAAAATCAGTTGGTCATCTGTGTGTAGAGGTAATGCTTGTTACATATTCTGTATCACTTATCTATTTATCTATCCCTCCTAAATACTGCATAGTCTACATTTCTGTAGCTATAGAATAATTATTGAATTAGGGTACATTGATTCCTCAAATTTATTCTTTTTCAACATTGTTTTTATTACTTTGCCTTTCAATAAGTTTAGAATGATCTTGTCTATATCTATAAAAAATCTTAATGAAAATTTGATATGAGTTTCATTAAATCTGTATATCCACTTAGAGAGAAATGACTTCTTTAGCATGTTGAATCTTCCAACTCACAAACAAAGTAAGTCTCTCCACTTATTTAGATACTAGAGGCCCAATGCATGAAGATTCGAGCATGAATGGGTCTTCCTTCCCCTGGCTGCTGGCACGGCCTTCACTCCGGCCAGAGCTGCCTTTTTGCTCTGGCCCGGAGCCACCTTTCCGCCTTCCCACGCTGCCCAGAGGCCTGGATATGCCTTTCCGCCTTCCCATGCTGCCCAGAGGCCCAGAGTGTCTGGGGCGGTATGCAATGCAAGCGTCCCACCCCGCCCCCAGCCACTCTGCTCAGTGCCTGCATATGCAAATTAACCTTCCATCTTTGTTGGGTTAATTTGCATACCCACTCCTGATTGGCTGGTGGGCATCATGAAGGTATGGTCAATTGGCATCTTACTCTTTTATTTATGTAGACTAGAGGCCTGGTGCATGAAAATTCGTGCACTTGGGGGGGGGGTGTCCCTCAGCCCAGCCTGCACCCTCTCACAATCTGAGATCCCTCGGTAGGGTCCCTAGGTCTCAGATCAGGGCCTATTGGGGCTTTCCTTCCCCGGGCTGCAGGCAGCTGGCCCCACCCCCACCATTGCTACTGCTTGCCATCTGTGCAACGCTGCCCCTGCTTGCCATCTGTGCAGTGCTTCCCCCCTTCCCCTGCCACCAGTGGCCTTCTTCTGTAGGCTACAGGCTGGGGTGCAATGGCTTGGCTTGTCTGGGCCTCCCTCTTTCTTTGCTGGGGGGCGGGGCCAGCCCTGCAAGGGGCCCTCTGCCTACCTGATCTCCCCTAACAGCTTGCCTGCCTACCTGATCACCCCTAACCGCTGGTCTGCCTACCTGATCACCCCTAACCCCTCTGCTTGCCTGCATGATTGCCCTTAATGCTTGCTTGGGGGCGGGGCCAGCATTGACTTTTGGTTGGTCAGTATACGGTCGTTACTTGTTGTTACAACCCAGGGTTTTTATATATTAGGATTCTTTAATTCCTTTCATCAATATTTTATCAATATTTTGTAGTTTTCAAAACACAGGGCTGTATATATAAGTGTTTTTAAGATTTACAACTAAATATTTCATTATTATTGAGCAACTATAAAAGGAATTATATTTTAAATTTTTCTTTTCAAATGTGCATTGCTAGTCTACAGAATTATAGTTGATCTTTGTTTGTTGGTCTTTTATCTTGTGACCTTGCTAGCTTCCTTCTGTATGATTTCAATTATTTTTAATTTGTTGGGTATTTTTATGGCCTAAGATATGGTCTATCTTGGTATATGTTCAGTGGACACTTGAAAAGAATTGGTACTTGGCATTTTGGAGTGAAGTGTTTTGTGTATCTATTAGATCCTGTTGTTTAATGGTGTGGTTGAGTTCTTCTGTATGGTTGCTAATTTTATGCTTACTTTATGTGTATGAATTTGACTACGGTAGCTTCCTCATATAACTGGAAGAATACAGTATTTTTCCTTTTCTCTGATGGGCATATCATCCATATTGTCACATGTGTCAGAATTTCCTATTTAAGGCTGAAAAAACACTCCACTGACTGGACTGGTTTTTTTATGTTGTGGGGTTTTACCTTTTCCTTTTCCCTTTCCTTGTAGGAACTTTAGTAGCATAATGGAAGGTGCTGAGTTGGCAACTGCTAACTGGGCACCAATTTAACCAGAAGTCATTATAATGCTTTATTATTCTTCTGTGAATGAGGGGGTTTTAAAAACAATCCTATTACTGGAATCAATTTCACCAGACAATAAAAAAAAAAAAAAAAACCATGAAGGAACTCGTGAACTCCATTTTTGATACAATGACTATTTAGAGCCTGCATATCAGATTAGGTAATGCTATTGTATCTTTCCTATACAAAAGACAACTTAGAAAACATTTGAAATTCCATATTATTTACATGATAGACTGAAATAGATCCATCAATTATCATCTATCGAGTTTTTGCATAATTACAAGATTCTTAAAATAAACATTTTATTATGATTCACTCCTAGATTTAATGAAAGGCCTACAGAGTTGAAAATTTGTAAAGCCAAAATATCAGTATATTTAAGAATAAAAAAAAAAAATGCCCTAGCTGGTTTGGCTCCATGGATAAAGCGGTGGCTTGTGGACTGAAGGGTCCCAGGTTCAATTCCCATCAGGGGCACATGCCCATGTTAAAAGTAAAAACAAACAAACAGAAAAACACCTCAAGAAAACTGTCATTTAATACATGTATACATATTAGTTGATTAACTAAATAAATATTTTATATTTTTTTAACATATTGAACATAAAAACAGTAAGAGACAGACAGGAGAATCAGGATAAAGAGAGTCAAGAAAATAGAAAAGAAGGAGGGGGAGTCACAGGACAGAAGAAAGAGCTGGAGGGAGAGAAGAAAGGCAATCTCCCGGATTGGGGCCCTGCCATATCCAGTTCCCACCACAGATGACGTCACCCTCAGCCGAGAGAACACCATCCTGGGAAATGTCCAGATACGTCCTGTTGGGTGAAGGATGAAGTCTCAGTTTTCAGTCAATGAATGCCCTGGGAATTAGAGGTTTAAGCCACCTCATTAATGTTATTTTAACTTTATTTGGGGCACAGGAGTGAAATTGTTTCATTTGTTTCTAATGTTTGCTTAATAGAGACAAAAAAAAGGGGAGGGGGATTTCCCTGAAATGAGGAGGACATTTGAGAGAGTGTAGACAAAAGACTACTTCTGCTGCGAAGACCATCCAAGACACAAAGACAGAAGTTAGAGGCCATCACTCACTTGGAAGAGAGACTTTAAAAGCCCTGATTATCTCAGGAACATACATTTGGGGACCTTCCACCAATATAATTCAATCTGAAAGGCTTTTTCAAGGTTAATGAACATCAGGGAAAGTTATAAATTAGATGTTTTTAAAATGTAAACTTGACCGTTTTTAATCAAGCTAAAAGAGCTATTTCACTTTCTTATGAAAATGAATGTGAAGATGATCCTAAGATCAGAATAATTTGAACATCTAAATTTGCACAATGTACTCTCCCTATTCAGGGAGTATTTAGCAAACTCATCCTCCATTAATTATCCATTAATACTTCATTAATAATCTCAGCACTCATCGAATGTGACCATATCATAGAAAGATGACCTCTGTTCATGATAAAACTGACGATCTTAATGCAGAGTTTGGTTGAGGAAATGAAATGATAACGTATAGAAAAAGTTGATGATAAAGTATGTGAAAATTGAGGTCTGTATTTTTCTTATTTCACTCACCTGAAGTAAAATGAGTGGGTTTTCTGAAATTTTTGCTCAGACACCATTGGGCTCATTTTGGCTTGGTTATTTCATATGGACTCAAAGTATAAGAAAAACTTAAGAGACAAGAAAGGTGTCTCAAGTCAGAGACAAGCTTCCTCATGAGACACCTCTCTTGTTGCTATTCCTTACTTTGTATAATTTGGTTGGCTTCAGACAACTCGCATATAATTACCGACATAAAGATTCAAACTATTTACTGAACATCTCTGCTCCTCACCCTGTGGAAAGTAGTTTCCACAGCAGTTAGCAGAGTGTGTGCATCTTATTTACCCAACAATGCCATTGTGAGAATTAAATTAGGAAATAGTCATGAACACACCTAGCAGAACACCTGGCATGTAGCAAGTGCTTAAGAAATGTGTATTAGCTTGTTGTTTTTCAGTCCTTGCCAGAAAGAGGATCATTTGGAAAAATACCATTACAAGCAGGGAATAGTGCTGCTTCCGTATATATAGCCTGTGATGCAATTAAGCACTAAAAGACCGGTTATACACAACACGGTCATGACTGAGTTTAGTGAATTGCTCTGTGGTGATGACCTACACATTGAAGGCACTGGGTGAGCACCACACAGAATGGGTGCCATCACAGCAGGTCACTGCCCAGATGATGGAGAGCAGGGGTCATCACCCAAAAGTTACATGACATATGAACTGCATCTAAAAGTAGTCATTTAATCATCACTGATGATTTTCCTTCTCCACCAAAGCTTAGTGAGATTTAAAGTCAAATGGTAAATAATAATAATAATAATAATAATAATAAATTTAGTTGAAAAAAGCATTATTTCATCTACAGAAATGCAAAACAGCTTTTGAAATCAATGTTCCCATCTCCCCACTTCTTTTCAGCTTACAAACCCATAACACTAAAACATCTTAACTGATTTTATTTCCACACTTTGTTAAAGTGATTTGATCCCAAGCTGGGACCTCATATGCCCAACATTTAACCCACAGAAAACTTTACCAGCCTGGTTTTGAACTCACAGAAACAGTAGCTCTTAATGGAAATGCTGACAGATTCTTAAGTATAGCAACATGAATGGCACCAATGATAATAAATATGAGGAGTGATTCCCAAACCGAAGATGGGCAAATAGTTACCCAGCTGCTACAGAAATAGCAAGATAGAATTTTTTTTAAAAAAAAGGAAGGAGAAAAGAAATTAAATGAAATGGATATTAGCTGGAAACATCTGTGTTCACCACAGAGCAAAATGCATATTCAGCAGCCAGTTTATTGGCTCTTTAGAGGATGTGAATGGTGCGTTGTAAATAATGGCCTGCCTGTAATAAATTCCCAGTAAAAAAGAGAGGGGCCTCTGTGTGTTCCTCCCACAATTCACATTTCTGGGTCCCTGCTGGGAGTGATGATTCACAGCAGTCACAAATTCCTGTTTTCAAAATGCTATTGTATACTCCAGGGCTTTCATTAAGTTTTATACTAGCTGGGGAAATTTAAAACTTGAGAGAGCCGGGAGAGGAGAGAGCTGCTCTCATGGTGACGTGCACGGAGCTTGCAGGCCAGGCGGCCTTGATGGATGTGATAGGCGGGGGGCCTTCCAACCCACCCGAGTGGGCTCCCATCCTTCTTCCTTCTGGAAATCCATAATGAAAGGAGAGAGCAAGGATCAGTGGCTTCCTTATGTGATGGGAAAGGAAAGACAAGCTAAAGATCATTGCAGCTGAATTCGGAGAGGTGATTGAGAAGCAGCACGAAGATAGAGGGCTCCATATTTAATGGGTTCCATGAGGGGCCTACATCTGCCATGACTTTCTGGTCTGAAATGTGCAGTCTACTTGCTCTACAAAGCTCTAAAGGCAATATCGCCTGTAAAGATGGAGGACTGCACCAATTATATGTACAAAATGCATCTGTTGAGTAGACGTCTTATGACCACCGGATAATGTTTGGTGTTATGGATATAATACTTAAGGAAGGAATTGTCCTGTGAGAATGAATAGCTTCCTCTCAATCTATTGTCAATACAAAGAAATCAACGTCTTGCCCAGCTCGATGAATTTATTTTCTTATTTTTTATTTTTTTCTAGAAGTGTAGTTACAACACATTGTCTATTATAGTTTAACTCATTGTTTCTATTGAGATATAATTGACATATAACATTGTATTAGTTTCAGGCATACATCATAGGGATTCCCCTGATGCACATACTGTGAAATCCAGGGAACTTCTGGGGCTCAGTTTGGTGTGCGCATTGCTACCTGGCCTGTCAACATGGCTTGTCCCAGCCCCTCCCATGCCAGGCCTTCCACCTGCAGAACACGGCTTTGTATCCTGTCTGAATTTTTCTAACCAACGGGCTATTCAATCATGCAAGGCAGACCAGGGAGAGGAGTTTTTGGTGGAGTCTCAAAGTTCCCAGGGCTCAGAGCCCTCAGGAAGCACGTTGTCTGGTGGCTACCTGTGCTCACACTTCGGGATAAGAACCGAGTCTCCCCAGAGTCTACAAACTGCTGAAGCCTGGCGGGGGAGCCCCCCACCTCGGGACTCCACCCGTTCCTGCTGAGGACAGGAGAAAACAGCAGAACCAGCCCCGTGTGCTCAGGTGGAATGTTAACATAGCCACGTGGAAAGGCGGGTCATATTTAAGATAACTAGAAAGAAGTGTGTTTATCAAGGACTCTTAACAACCCCAGAATTTTCTTTGTGCATTTCCTCCCTGGCTTCTTAGATGGATCTCCACTCACTGATGTCCACAGATAGCAAACATATTAAGTCATTTTCTGAAACAAAACAACCATTAATCCAAATTCATTCCATGTTTTCTTCTGTCTTTCCAAATAAACTAGTTCTTTTCAAATAAGCAAGTGGCTAGAGCCACTGAGAGCTTTTTTAAAAAAAATCTGTTGAAGTCTTCTGTTTCACTTCTAGGATAATTTCCAACAATTTTGTTCTTTTTTAAGGAGTATTTAGGTTTTGGCAAGGCAAACAATTGTTGTTCACTATGCCAAGTCCTATCTCAGTGATCAGCAGGAGAAGCAGGCTTCAGAAGCACCTAAAACAGCCTCAGCAGCTCCGGCTCTCTCTGTCCAGGCACAGAAAAGGGAAGGCAGCTGTGGGTCCTGGGGCCCTTGGCCACTGCCCTGCTGAAAGGGTGGTTGGGAAGATAGAAAGCAATATTACTTCTCACGGTGGTAAACTTTGTAGTGCAATGCCTCCGAAAGTTAATAAAAGCTGGAAACTATTTCAAGAATGGTCTAGATCCATCTGGAATAACAGATCCATACTAGTTTTCTAAGGAAGTCAAGACGTCTGGACCTCCCCTGGTTAACTGCGCATTCACTAATAGGATTCTTATGAGTTCAATAAACCATGGGTGGCATCCCAAAATGTCTTATTGGTTTCTAGAAAGACAGTTGGGGATGCTCAGGACACAGCTCTCACCCGTGTGGTGGACACCTCTCAGACCCTCACAGTATGAATCTTGCTGCATTGATCTGATCGCTACAGAGCAGACACCAAAGCAGGTGGCTATCACATTTGAAGCAAGATGCCCATTGTTAAAGGATGAAGCCATTCAGTATGGTACACGCTGAAACCTTTCAAATGTGCCTCTGCATGTATGTTGCACAGGTAACACCCCTCTGTGCACTCAATAAGGTTCATCCCAAAAGTGAAATAAGAGAGTCAGCCCCTCTCCTGAGTGAGCTCAACCAACAAGTCTTCAAGCCAAAAGGGAAAATAAGCTCCTTGCAACATGCCCAATTGAAGGGGGGCTTTGTGTTGATATCTTTTCCAAAAACACACGTCTACCGACGCCTTGTATTTATTGCATCCTGTTAGGTTCTTTTTCCGGATCGCCCCTTGCTGCCATAATGCCCACACATTTGTGTGTGAGAGTGAGTCATAATTAGTTTAGCTGATCCCTACTGAAAACTGAAGTTCAGATGTACTGGCCTTGCTTGTGAACACATCAAGAATGTTTTTTACCCAGTATATTGCTACACATATTACCAACCGTCATGTGCAGAATAAGTTCAAGTTTACCAAAAAAAAATCTATGTTTCTATACTCATTGAAATATAATAGAACCCTGATTTTTTTTCAATGTTTTTTTCTATGTGGTAAGATTAAAAGAGATATCTGTTTTAGCTTCTCTTGTTTTCCTTTATTCTACGAGTTTTCTGCTCTATGAGGTTAAGGACATAATCTATATATAAAGCAATTTTCAAAAATGGTAAAATGACTATCATACAAATGTAAAATGAGCAAGTCAAATACTTTATTGAACTCAATCAATGAGAGAACCAAGCAGATGTCATGACCAGTTCAAAGGAGAAGGAAAGGGCACAAATATTTGGGGAGTGACAGAATGTTGGACTCAATGTGCCATGAGGCAGAACCGGTTTTTCTGCAGGGAGGGGGAATGCAATCGAACCTCCACAGACAGAGTTTGTGTGTCTACAGACAAGAATGATTTTGCATTGCTATCAGCTATCTACAATTGGAAGGTTGTAAATCATTCCTGGAGAATCAAAATCTGAAGACTCAGAGGGTTCTCCTTTAAATTTCTTTATGTCTAGACAATCCAGAGTTTTCTACTGAAACACAAATTTTCCTCTACACTATTTAGTTCATCTCTCTCTCCAGAGATGAAACCTTCTCTGGCCCAAAGTAGGCCCACTTAATAAATGTTTACTTTAAAAATGAGTCAATGCATATATTTTATGATTTTGATAATCTTATTTAAAACTTTCTCTTCCAGGGTAGCCCTATGTTTGGAGAGGGATGGAGTTGGCAGCTTCCCAGGTTCCTCTCCCAGTCACAGCACCGCTGGGCATCTGTACACAGAGCAGCCCTGGAGGTATCATATACATTGTACCATGTACGTATCACTAACGTTGCTCAGAACACAGTGCTGAGAAGTTGGGGATGAGGGTGAGGAGCAGACGGAGTGTAGGTTGGGACATAGCTGCTCACTCATGGCTCTGTCATCTCACCACACACACCGACCTGGAGCCCAGGGGGAGCAGGGCTCAACCAACTTCCCAAGCAGCAGAAAGGAGAAGCCTTTTTGGAGAGCCTTTTTAGGTCAGAAAGTTTTGTTTGAAAGAAAAAGAAAAAGAGACCATTGCTTTTTAAAACTTGTTTTCTGAAAACACCATGTTGCTGCCCCAGAGAGACAGGGTCTATTACTCATTTTTATTCCTCTCCAAGACAAGCCACGGGTAGACAGTAATGTTAAAAGTGATCACTTTTTAAAGTATCCTACCCTTTGTAACACGGCCAACTTCCAATACAATTCCTTTCATTAGGACTACATTTCATGCCCTGGAAAGCCTGTGTTCCTGCAAACCCTCCTGCAGGCACCGTGGGGCCCAATTACTGCACCATTGGGCAGGAGCGGCCCTCCTGAGTGACTGTCCCTACTCTGTTTGTAAACTCAGCTCTGCATGCATCCCCCAGGGCACATTGTTGCTTGAAGGAACAACTTCTGGTGTGCAGTCACTGCTCTGCCACCAACTCCGGGGCCTGCAGCTCAGCACCCACAACTCCTTCCCCAGCCTCTCCCAAAACCCACCCCAAACACACCTTCAGAGGGAAGTTCAAACAGCCTGAAACCATCCTCCACCCACCTCCTGCTGCTCTCTGTCACTGAAGACTTCTTGTCAACTCCACACAGTCCTCCTTCCTGGGTCCCTCCCCTCCTCCACTCCAGACCTACCTTCAGGAGTTTCCAGTTCCCCAGCAGAGATTAAAACGCATTACAAAGAGGGAGCTTCACAACTTTGCCAAGGCTTACCAGCCAATCAAGATGGACTTTATTAGGTTTCTGTTCATTCCCCATAATGACCTTCTTACACTGAGCTCCAACCCAAGCCCTCCCCACAGGCACATACATAGGGATCTGGAGGCTGGGGTAAAGAGAGCGAAAGAGAAAGGCAAGCAGAAACTGGGACTGTCCCCATGCATGTGACCCATTCTCTGCTTGTCCACTCACAAACACACACACCCGGTTTTCTCCTGAGAGATGATTTTTCTATCACCCAGAGCAGAGGACGGCTTCCATCACTCCAAGAGAGGGTTGATGTGAAAAACTGTAACTTAATTATAAAGATACCTGCTAAAATGTAATATTTTATCATTAAATTTCTAGCTACTGTATCGTAATAAAGTTTCATCATATCAGAGAGCATAAAATGCTTGTATGATTTCCCAAGAGGAGAAAGCTCCAGGGATTGCTTTGTGCACTGTGAGAGCTGGAAGGGCATTTGCCAAACCCTCATGATATGTGGCATTTACTCTTCTGATAACTTCAAATCACTCTTTTTTCATTGAGATATAATTGACATACCAGTATTATATTGCATTAATTTCATGTGTACTATGTACTGATTCAATATCTGTGTGTAAAAATCTCTCTTTTGGAAACAGATTAGGAAAATCAGTTGCATATAACTCCAGACTCAGTTCAGTCACAAAAGTAATTTACATGTGAAAGTTGCATTAGCCATACAATCATCTGATATGTCAGGGTCAATGCGGGCTAATTATTTGCTTTGCAATTATAAAAAACAGTTGTCTTTAAGGAAGTGCAAAATTTCATGAGAGGTTAAGGCATCTTATAATAGCAATATCCTAAACTGAGATGTCTAGAAGAATTCAGAGTTTGAATTTTGAGTGTGCAAGAACCACTGTCAAATAACAAACTGAGTGTAGTCAGAAATTACTGACTTACTAAAGATCACTTCTCCCTATCTGTCTATGAGAGAACTGATTAGGCGTGCCTTTGTCTTCAGAGGTCCGGGGTCACAGTTGATTAGATCAGGAGGCCCTGAGTCTGGACCAGAAGTACACCTCAAGAATCTGATGCCAGGATAAAATCCAACTCTGGGGCGCTGGTGCCAGAAGCATGTTGTACATGTGGGAGGCACACTGCTGTCTAAATGCAAATGTCCCACCCTCTGATGGCTTTTAGTCCATGATCTCTGTTTCTACTCCACCTATTCTTCACGTCTCTGAAACCCAACTTCTGTGACTGCTGATCTGCGCTCATTTAATCTCCTGTGGAGCCGAAACCCAGTGGTCCACATGTTTAACCCCTTTTTGCTGGTAGGCACTAATCTCTTGTCTTTTCACTCTTCCATTGCATCTTCCAGGAAAACAAACAAACAGACACACCCAATATTAAATCAACCTGACCACCTGCTTTCCGTGTTCCAATACTAGGGCTGTTGAGGATCAGAAGAAATCTAACATTATAACAGGACTCACTCCAGAAACAATTTCTCTAATCTCAATGGCAACCTCTGAGAGGCCTGAGAGTTGCATTTTGGGCCCAGAGACAGGTTGCAGTTCTCAGGGTGGAGAGAGTTCTATAAAGCAGAGGTTCCCCGGATGCCTTGCACTTAGGTCTCAATGACAGAGTTAATTGGGAAAAATCAACTTTGCCCAAGAATGAATTTGGAAAAATCAACCAAGTTTCCCCCAAAATTAGCCCTCAATCAATAAATGTGATTGATTGTCTTGGGCATACATTTTTATTTCATTGATCACAGTCAATGGACTGTTTTTATTTTTTATTTTCCTTTTCTCCTGAAGATTGGGGACTTTCTTCATTTAGTATAGCCACTTAACATATAGATGTATGTTTGAATAAGCAAGCATATACTGAACAACTCCTATGTGCCTGATGTAATTCCACATCTTATGCAAGGTAAAACATGGGAAAACACACAGCTACAGTCTTCAAATATTTCTAATTCAGGTGGAGGGAGAAAACCAGCATATTTAGAACAGTTGGGAAATAGGTATGGGAAAGCTCTGTCATACTGACAGTAACTGAGGTAGACACCCCAAAAATGGGTAAGGTTAGTGCTGAGGGAAACCTTCATTAGAACATGAATGGGTGTTGAAGGAAGAATGCAGTGTGGATAAGCAGACAGGTGGGAGGACTTTCCACCATATTCTTCTTGTTCTCCTAACTTTGATTTTGCTCCCCCTTTGTGATTTACAAGTAGAAGGCAACAGATGCACACAGTGAGATGGGAATTTGGACTGACATCGAATCCGCAGTCCTAATTTGTCTCCTACAAAATGCTTTCAGAATTCTCATAAAGTCTTTGCAAGGACTCTCTGACCCTAGAATGTCTGAGAATCTGAAGGGGCTGGACATATCTCCTGAGGGGAGAACAAGTCTTTGGGTTCTCCTGTGACAATTCCCAAACTTATTTCTTTGGGTTCGAGGCCCCTCAGGCCCAAACCCCTAGGATTCACCTGCACCTCAGAATGCTCAGCAGAGGATGGGGCAAAACTTGAGAGACCCTCAGCCCCTCACACCTCCCTGCATCTGGGAGTGGTGCCTGGGCTCGGTCAGTCCCCATGGTCAACAGTGAAGGCAACGTCAGAGTGGTTTTTGCAGCAGCATGGACTACCTTGTCTTTGGTTCAGGAGTTATTGTATCTGCTGTATTAGAGTAGGCCCCATTAACACAGCTGTATCCTATCTAATAAAAGAGTAATATGCAAATTGACTGTCACTCCTAGACACAAGATGGCTGCCCCCATGTGGACACAAGATGGCCACCACAAGATGGCCTACAGGGGAGGGCAGTTGTGGGCAGTTGGGGGAGACCAGGCCAGCAAGGGAGGGCAGTTGGGGGGGACCCAGGCCTGCAGGGGAGGGCAGTTGTGGGGGGGGCAGGCCTGCAGGGGAGGGCAGTTAAGGTGACCAGGCCAGCAGGGGATGGCAGTTAGGAGTGACCAGGCCAGCAGAGGAGGGCAGTTGGGGGGACACCCAGGCCTGCAGGGGAGGGCAGTTGGGGAGGACCAGGCCTGCAGGGGAGGGCAGTTGTGGGGGGGGCGGCCTGCAGGGGATGGTAGTTACAGGTGACCAGGCCAGCAGGGGAGGGCAGTTAGGGGCAATTGGGCCAGCCGGGGAGCAGTTAGGCATCGATCAGGCTGGCATGGGAGTGGTTAGAGGGTGATCAGGCTGGCAGGCAGAAGCGGTTAGGGGCAATCAGGCAGAGGCTGGTGAGTGGTTGGGAGCCAGCAGTCCTGGATTGTGAGAGGGATGTTCAACTGCATGTTTAGGCCCAATCCCACGGGCAGTCAGACATCCCTCAAGGGGTCCCAGATTGGAAGAGGGTGCAGGCTGGGCTGAGGGACACTCCCCGCCCTGTGCACTAATTTCGAGCACTGGGCCTCTAGTTTTTAAATAAATATCATCTTAAAATGTATCTATGCATAAAATAAAACCCCATAGTGTGCCTGTATGTTACAGAAAGGAACTCAAAATAAATTGTCAAAAGCAGCACTGTTCTCCCCAAAGCAAGCTCCGGTGTGGACACTTGCATGCATTTGTTGGGGAGCATGTAGATATAAGGTGTTTCCATGTCACATGAATGCAGTCTGGGGGAACATGAACTGAAGAGGGAGCCCCAACCCTGTACTGGTGAAAATTACTTTGGTATCATAGCACCCCCTTCATAAATACGCCAAATAATATTTTATTTTTCAGCCTCCTGCACTGTCCTAATCATCAAATAATATTTAGACTTCTACTTTAAACTCTTTAATTTCACTTTTTAAAAATTTTTTTACAGAACTCTAAATTCAGTATTGCAGTATAAAAATGAAAATCAAGAAATTCCAAAAGGACCATGTTGTTAAATAATCAGTAATGAGTTTCTTAATGCTAAAAATAAATGTACAATTTACACTAAGTTCTGTTTTGATATCCAAAGTAATATGAGTAGAAGATTATGTAAGCAGCTCACAGAGATTCTCACTGGGAGGTAAAATTAAAGTGTTACCATTTTTTAAGTTTGTGGATTGGCATGAGAAGTTATACACAAAACTAAAAATCACTCTTTAAAAAACAATACAGCCCATAAATCATGGGGGAGAAAAGCATAAAAGGGGTTATGAAGGGTTTTAAATATATGTTTCAGGAAAAGGAGGGCACTCCTCTTGGGTTCTTTTTCAAATAAATGCATGTTTTAACATATGCATTCAAAAGTCATATTTGCCAATATTCGATGAGATCTTGCAAAAAATAAAAAATAAAAACATTGCATGTAGACTGATCCAATAGCTTACATAAGACTTAAGCTTATTGGGTGAAAATTACATTTAGAATAATTTGTCAAACAAATCCCCAAGAACATTAAAACCCATGCAAGGAAGAAATTAATATCATGCGTTTCAGCATCAGTTAAGAGCCACATAGATCAGAGATTTGTTTTGGTGCCATGAAAGTCTGACTTTGACTTTCAGACAAGATGAGAGTATGAACCACATGATAAGACATAAGCGTGAACAGCTAATTTCTAAGGTTCCATCAGATTATAAATGTAGCACGTTGTAATGAGGGGCTCCCCCACCCCCAGCTGTCTGCACAGGGTCTGCAGACATAACTCAGTGGTTGAATTTGTATAGCATACCTAACAGAAACTGTATCTCCTTTTTTCTATTACTTTCCAAAGACAATGGTATTCTTTTTTTAAAAAAATATATTTTATTGATTTTTTACAGAGAGAAAGGAAGAGTGATAGATAGTCAGAAACATCGATGAGAGAGAAACATCGATCAGCTGCCTCTTGCACACCTCCTACTGGGGATGTGCCCGCAACCAAGTTACATGCCCTTGACCGGAATCGAACCTGGGACCTTTCAGTCCGCAGGCTGACGCTCTTCCACTGAGCCAAACCGGTTTTGGCAATGGTATTCTTTTTTAATTCTTCCTAAAGCATAAATAGAGACCATGCTTTTAAATAAGGAGCAAGCAAATTCTCAATTCTATCCACAGCAGTCATGCATCTGACTGCTTTCTGCCATTTGCTTATAAAACAAGCAATTGAACATTTTCACATTCTTAGTGTACTAAAAATGGCATTAACTTCCTTTTCCCTTTTACACATCATTCTAGACATCATGCCTTGAAGAGGGCCTCATTTAATCTCCAAAAAATGGCGAATATGGAGTATAAAAGCTAGATAGGTATGTATTTTATCAGAAAATATTCCAAACTTTTTAAAAAAGGAAACTACCTGGGGAATAGGAACACCAATGAGGATTTATGAATGAAACAGTCTCGCTTTTGAAATCACATAGTGATTAGGGGTTATGTTTGCTTCTAAGCCAGACTTTATTCCTTCAGCCAATCAGGTAGTTTAACATCATCCTTTTCAATGTAAGTAAAGCTAATAAAGCTGAGTACTATGAGGTAAAGATGCACAGGGCATTCACGTGCTTAGATGTGACCTCTACAGGTCCTAATGCCTAAATGAGTGGCCACCGTCACTGGGACCTGGGAAGACAGCAATGAGAAGTGACTGCTTAATGGGTACAGGGTGTCCTTTTATGGTGATGAAAATGTTCTGGAACTAGATACTGGTGATTGTTGCAAAACATTGTGAATGTAGTAAATGTCACTAAACTGGGACAGAACTGGGATAATAAACCACACCTCCCTACTCTTAGTCCCATACGTTTTGGGGAGTAAGTTCCATACATTTTGGGGAGAAAAACAAATAAAAAAATAAATAGAACACTATTCAATTGCACAGATAACCAAATATCTAAGTAGGATTTGATAAATTTTATGATATATGTATTTTACTACAAAAAAAGTAGCAGAGAGGAGTAAGCAGTGAATATTACAATTCTGCTACAAGACAAAACAAAGTTTAAGAAAACCTGGAGAGGGAATGTAGGTAGACAATATGAATGGAATGAGATGGATCACTGGTTGGTAATTGTTGAAGGTGGGTGACAGGTATCCATGGAGCCCCTTTGCACTATTCTTTTATTTCTGTTACTATATCCATAATAAAAGCATATAAACACAAATTTTAAAAATTGTTTCAAGCAATCAGTGAATTTTGTGGATTATAAATGATGTAATAAGTAATCAAAGATAGCTCCTTGAGAAAAAGTTCCCTAGATTATGATCTCAACATACTTTTATGACTGGTTTGATTAACTATTTTCCCCATTATATGGTATTATTTGACAATGGCTCAGAATTAAGTTAAAAAGTACAAGATGGTTGGAATAGTTGCAAAGTGAATGTTCATTTTGGAAATTAGAGTCTAAACATAGATGTCTTAAAACTATCCAGGGCTTATCTCAGTGCCTTATGAAGAAAACCCTCAATAAATCTTGTTTTCTGAATTAATGAATGTTCCAATATGTGTGCTCAGTCCTAAAACTTCCAGGATTGCTGTGGAAAATTGAGTGTTGGTGAGGAAGACAATGACAACCTCTTCAAGTGCCTGAAAACAATTAATTGATTAAAAAACACACAAATTTGCACTTTGAAAAACAACTGACAAATTAGTCAACTCAAAATAAGTTGCTGACCTAATTGTTTATAGATAGCAAATCAATTTGAATGTGTGGGATTAACCAGTTGCTGAGGTATCAGGCAGATATAACCTTCGAACTTAACTTATAATTTAGATTTTAAAGCTGATCAATTCATCTAATTTAGGGATTCTAAATGATGTAATACATGATCAAGGTATGTCTACCTTAAATCAACTACTATTCACATTTAAAATATATATTTCTATATTTAGCCTAGCAAATCATTCAAAGGTTGGGGTTGTTTATCATGGTTACAACTCCACCCATTTTTTTCCTCTCCAATCAAGTGTTTGACTGGACAACAATGCTTTGCCCCTGGTTGTGACAGCATATGAGAGTTCAGACTATTACAGGCATGCAGTACAGAGCTACTGCGGTTCCACACGGGACACAGATCTTGCTCCCTGAAGCCTGTCTGTTCTTCCATCTACTGCATAAAAAATGGCCACCTCCTTTCTGGTTCCATCACTTTCTTCTGTTTCCACAGTAACTTCCTAATGGTTTCCTGCACAGTTTGACTCTGGCTCCTACTTTGCCAGAAGCACGGTCCTCTCTCTTCTCCTTCAGGGTTTGCATGGCTGCAGGATGCCCTGGGACTCCCTTTGGTCCTTCAAGATCCATATCATTTCTTTAAGATCACAAGAGCACTAATTTTTTACAAGCTGTTGATAAGCAACAACACAGAAAGGACAATTCACACACATAAGTCTAATGGTCCAAACGCTGGAATAGTATTAGGAAAGCAGGACATGCTCTCCCTACAAAGTTTGACTTGCGAGATGACTAGTTGAGGAAATGGCCACAGCCAGTGTGTGCCTGAGGCAGGCACACAGGATGCGATCCATGGGATTGTCTAAGATGCTCCCACCCTGGCCCCTTGGTCCCAGGCGGAGGTGCGGGCATCACTACACTCATCAGCCTCAGTCATGACAAGGATCACAGCAGACTGAATGGTCAGATCCATCTTAGTGCAGCACTCAATATTAGACATGTACCTCCAAAGGCTTTCAGAAAAGCTCTTTCCCCTTGGCATCAAAGAAAACGTGGCTCACTCATACCAGGTTAGGAAAAAAAGGAACTAGTGAAGGAAGGACCTGATGCTATAATCACAGGTAAAGAAGTAAAGACTGTGTTTGCTTTGCCTTCCCCCTGCCCGCCCCCCCTCGGCCCTCAGCACACCTATTTCCATATGCACAGGTATACACAGGTATTGTTAAATATTAGTACAGTGCTTTAGCATGGCTTGCTTAATACTAAAAATACCCCACCCTATATTTCATTATGGTACAATTTCCTGTCTTAAAGAAAGATGGAAACTTTTACTTGGAAGATATATACTTAGAATTTCCTGTAATACTGAATTAGCTACAGTCAAAATGAACTATTTTATACTGCCATAATTACTCATTTACCAAAAATACTTTGTTCTGTGTTTAATATTTTCTTAATACTTTTAACTTTTCTAAGCACTTTCTCATCAAATATCTTTTCCAGACTCATCATAGACTCAGAGCCAGGGAAAATCCTACTATTGTCAAATGTCAGGAGAACAATGTGTGACAGTGAATAGGGACAGAACTGGGATAATAATCCACACCTCCTTACTCTTAGTCCCATATGTTTTGGGGCATAAATCCCATACATTTTGGGGAGAAAAACAAATAAAAAAATAAATAGAACATTATTCAATTGCACAGATAACCAAATATCTAAGTAGGATTTTTTAAGTGACAGAGACAAATGCTATGTGTTTATGATGACTATGTTTGCCTTGACACTTTAAAAATAGCTCAGTCAAAAGTTACATTAATAATTACATCAAAGACTCCTTTAATGCCATACCTTGACAATGGACATGTCCACACAAAACTATGAGGCTTCATTACATTTCTATTATATGATTATGATGTCAATGCAAATTTCTGAAAAGCTCTATCCAGCTGTAATTTCCAGGCAGCTTCATTGCATTAAGAAACAAAACAGTCAACATAACATTGTATTAATTTGAGGGTTTGACAGAAAGCCATAAGACAAAGTAATGTGCCAAATCAAGTCAACCTAGAGCTTGGCTTCTCTTAGAGTGGGTAGTATTATCCAAGTTTATGGTTCTACATTTGGAGACCAGTAGGGGATGCAAAACTGGAGCCCGAGAACTTGGGCACAACTGGCTGGAACTAATCAACGTGCCGTCCAGGAGGCTCACCACAGCTGCTGTGACGTTGCTGACTTTCTGTATTGCTGGATCTGGTTCTCAATGTCATGCAGCCCTGCAAGCTACCCTACTATTGAAGCCAGGGTGGCTGGTGCTGGCAGGCTCTCATTCCCGTTCTGTACATCGGTAGTTTTTTTTCAACCCTGTATATTTATGGGGTTTTTAAATACTATCTTTTCCTGTTTCCCATATGTCAAATTCTACATGAACTGATAAAAACAGGCAAAGGCCTTATCATTCTCATCTCCTAAAATAGACTTTCCTCCCTCCTACCTCCTACACTTCATCAAGTCCCACAGCACTAATTACTAAAATCTAAAACGTTCATCTGACTGAATTGCATTCTGTGTCCATCTTTAAAGACCTCAGTTTAATTATCCACACTGATGTGGGCACCCAGAGAAGGAAAAATAACCCCCCATCTGTATTTTCCATGTGTAGACTCAGCTCTGGGACAGTTCAGCACGAAGATGGTTTCCCCCAGAATGTAAGGTACTCTTTCTAAAGCAGGCGTGCACCCTCCTTGCTGGTGCTGGGGGTGAACTGGGCCCACATTGCCCCGCAGCAGGCCGCTTCATCAGAGCCCCCTGTGATGCTCAGAACTTGCACTCCAGGGAGTGCTTCCCAGCCTGATGCTGGGAGCAGATTAAAGGATTAAAGCTGTTCTCATTTTCCAACCCAGCCAAATAGACGCATAAGCAAGCTGTTAGATTGTCTCAGATGGCACAGGACACCATGGCCATGCTCTGCAATGTTCTACATAGCACAACGGGAGCATTTGCAAGTGAAATCACAGGGGAAGGCAGGAGGGGGGTCCAGAAAGACACAGGGCTGAGAAAACTGTCCCATTCCAAGTGCAGATTCCTGCTGAACTGGCCTGGCAAGTCAGAGTGCACTCTGCCAGAACACAGTGAAAATGCTCTCAGGAAACAGTGAAGGTGCTGTTTACTGAGAGAGAAGGAGGAAGATAGAGTGATGGAGGGTCATCTGCCTCCATTTACATCAGAAAAGGTTTGTTGTTCCATGTTCTACACAAGAGACTGTCCAAATGGACAAAGGGAATGGAAGGCAGCTGGGTTGTCATAAGAGGGACAAGACAGGAAGCAGTGTTCTGTGATGAAGCCTGCCTCTGGGCACCTGCTTTCTGGGGATTCAAAGAGGGGCATCTATTGGCCTGTTCTCTCCACCTATTACCTCTATAATGTCCTGATGGACTTGCCGGTGAAAATTTGTATCATCTATGGGAACTGGAGAAAGTGTCCATTGCATTACCAACATCAGGAGATTTGGAGAAAAAGGTAAGAACCAACACAGAAAAATGTAGAAAGTTAAAGGAAATTGCTGAAACCAGAAACATAAGGAACATGCCTGCAGCTCACAGTGCTGAATCAATAACCTGAGGAGGAAAGAAAAATAATTACATGCCTTTTGGAACTAGTTTTATCATTGCTGTGTTAAAAATTTATAATAAAAGCCCAGGTGCACACAGCCCTTCTGCTGTGTGTGGCTTAGAACAGATACTCAGATCCTCTTTATTCCTTAAAAGAGTTTCTGTAAAAATAGATGGAAATAGAAAAAACAAAATACTATTTACTAAAAAAGACCATCTTGTCATTGATTCCTGAGCCCCATGTGAACGCCTTTTTCAGGCACATAGGTAATATGAGCTCCTAAACAAATTATGTGCGTATTTTTAAAAGAAGGAAATTCTACCCACAAAGACCTCATATCAAAATAAACAAATGCAATGTTATTCTATAAATGAAAGAAAGAAGTGTATTTAGTGTTACTGGATAGAATTGTGCCCATCACCCCTAAAGATATGTTTAAGTCCTAACTCCCAGTGCCAGTGAATGGATCTTATTTGGAAACTAGAAGCCCAGTGCACGAATTCATGCATGGGTGGGGTCCGGCCAGTGTAGCCCCAATCGGGGTGGATTGGGGCTGGACCTGTCGGGAGGAGGAGACGGCAGGAGGTTGGTTGGCCGGCCCACCCTGTTTGACCCGATCAGGGCCAGGCCTGGATGGGGAAAGGGGCCACAAGCAATTGGCCAGCAGGCCCTGCCCCCGATTGGGCTGGGGGGGCCTATTAGGGGTGGGGCTGGCTGGGGGGGGGGCTGTGGGCAGTGGGCCAGCTGGCCTCGCCCCCGAATGGGGTGTTGGGGGTCAGTGGCTGGGGGAGGGGTTGGGGGAGGTTGGCCGGCCAGCCCCACCCCCAGTTGGTGTGTGGGGGGCTGGTCAGGGGCAGAGCTGACTGGGGGGAGGGGCTGTGGGCCAAGCAAGGTGGTGGGGCTGATCTGGAGTGGGGCTGGCTGTGGGGAGGGGCTGTGGGCAATGGGCCGGCTGACCCTGCCCTCGAATGGGGTGTGGAAGGCTGATCAAGAGCCAGCGGTGGGAGGGATGGGCCGCAGGCAGTTGGCCTCTGACCCTGCCCCTGGTCGGGGTGGGGGAGCCAATCTGGAGTGGGGCCAGGTGAGGGTAGGGGCTGCAGGAGGTTGGCAGGCTAGCCCTGCCCCCTATTGGGTTAGTGGAGGCGATCAGGGGTGGGGACAGATGGGGGAGGGGCTGTGGGCAAATCGGGTTGGTGGGGGCCCATCGGGGGCAGGGCCGGCTGGGGGGAGGGTCTGCAGGAGGTTGGCCGGTCAGCCCCACCCCCTATAGGGCCTGTTAGCTGGCTGCATTGGGCGTCATAGCGATTGGTCATTCCAGTCATTCTGGCATTCCAGTCGCTGGCTTTTTATATATATATATAGATAGGGTCTTTGCAAATATCATTAAATGAAGATGAGGTCATACTACGGTTGGGATGGGTTCTAATCCAGTGACTGGCATTCTAATTTAAAAAGGAAGATTTTGACCCAGAGTGAAGGTGGCCAGGTGGTGATGGAGCCAGAGACCATAGAAATGCAGCTACAAGCCAGGGGACACCGAGGACTGCTGCAACCACAGGAGCTCATGAGGCGGGAGGAAGCCTCCCTTGGAGCCTTCAGAGGGTGCATGGCCCACACCTTGATTTTGGAGTTTTAGCCTTCAGAACTGTGAGAATAACTTCTGTTGTTTTAAGCCATGTAGTTTGTGGTAATCTGCTGTGGCAGACACAGGAAACTAATGCACAACTAGGTCTGCATAAATTGGATGTTTACCTCTGCAAATTTACTCCACATACACAAAGTATTTTGATTGCAGTGTGTATTTGACTTTATTTTATTTTTTAAAATAAATTTTTATTGAGTTTTTTATAGAGAGGAAGGAAGAGGGATAGAGTTAGAAACATCGATGAGAGAGAATCATTGATTGGCTGCCTCCTGCACGCCCCCTACTGGGGATCACGTCCACAACCAAAGTACATGCCCTTGACCAGAATTGAACCTGGGACCCTTCAGGCCAATGGGCCAACACTCTATCCACTGAGCCAAACCCATTAGGGCAGTCTGTATGTGATTTTAGACATTTTTTGAATACTTAAAAACTTGTATGCTAGTGCAGGTAATGGTATGAGTACCTCTTTTCCATTGCAGGTTAGCCCTTGACCTCTTCCTCTCTCAATCACCCTTTCCCACCATTGTGTCCATCCCAAGGTGATACACGCCACCCACTGAACCACCCCAACAAGGCCTCCTGGGTTAGGCAGGTCTAAGCATGTTCTCATAGTCCTTCTGATAACATCACACATAGGTTTCTCTGCTTGTCTGTTCCACCTACACAGGGGTGTAATGAATTAAATCTCTCAAAATTCTGGCAAAGTGTAAATTGGTGTTGTTCTGGAAAATAGTCAGGTGAAGTAAAACTCTTAAATGTACACATCATCTTGGGCTCAATGAATTTACTCCTAGGAATCTATCTGAAAGAATGAAATGTTTCTGCAAAGATGTTCATTTCAGAGCTATTTCACCTGTGCATCACTGAACCATGGCCTTAGGCAAAAGTAAAATGTCCATGCTACCCTTAAAGTCCCCCCTCTATTTCACCTGTGCATCCCTGAACCATAGCCTTAGGCAAAAGTAAAATGTCCATGCTACCCTTAAAGTCCCCCCTCTATTATCTCTACTCAGTGCCCAGTTCAGGTCTTCACAGAACATGGAAAGCACAGTTGTCTTCCAGCACTGTGGGCTATTGCCCCATGAAAGCCCTGGAATAAGAATCTAAACAGGTGACCTGGTGGGATTAGGAAAAGGCCAAATAATGGGAAAAACAAACACAAATAAAAAAACCTCCATAGACAATCCCACCACCTTTTCATAATTATTTTTTAACTAGAGACTTGGATGCATTAAATCTGTGCATGGGTAAGGTCCCTAGGCCTGCCTGGTGATCAGGGCCTATCGGGGGCTTTCTGGCTGCTGGCCAGGGCCTCCCTTCCCCAGCTGCTGGTTGCTGGCTGGGGCCTTCCTTCATTCCATGCCGCCGCCTGGTAGGTCAGCACATGTCATAGCGAGCAATAAAACTTCTGGTCTCCTGGTCGAATTCCTGAGGGGACACTTTGCATATTAGCCATATATATATATATATATATATATATATATATATATATATATATAGAGAGAGAGAGAGAGAGAGAGAGAGAGAGAGAGAGATGTGTTTTTAAGTTACATGAAAACAAAATAAGCTGTGAGAATTAGGAATTCATAGTCAGATATTTGGACAGGAACATGGTGGTGTGTATCCTGAGCTGCTGGAAGTCGGGACTTAGCCTCACTGCAAGCTATCAAGACCACAGTTATGTCAGAATTCAAGTTTATTTCCTCTAACTCAGCATGGCAACCATGTATGCCTCCAACCCTAGGAGATTAAACTGACCAACAACTTATAGTTTTCAACTAAAGATGTTGTTTTCTTGAAGAGAATAATATGACCATTATTTTGATCATTCTGTGTCTTACATTTCTTTAACATTTCTGATTTTGATGGGGGTAGGGTGTGCTGTCAAGTGTGTAAACTCTTCTAAGATGTGTATTGGGCCATTGAACCCTCACAGTGTACCCTCTGGAATGAATTTGAAAGGACCTGAGCTGGGAAACTAGCTTCCTTCCATAGTTTGGAGGCTGCCAGGATGTGCAGGGTCTGACAGAGGAAATACTGGTTAGGGATTCTTGTAGACAATAGAAAACTCCTAAATTGTCAAACTCTATTTCCATTCAAATTGGAAGTTTGAAAGACTCTCTGAATACATGGGAATGAATGGGAATCAGGAAAAGAACTTACCTGTGAAATCTCATCCATCTGCCATTTCAGAAAGATCTTGTGCAAAAGGAAAAATATATGTAATGAAACCTCAGTTAGATTGGGAATGACAAGGGGGAAAATGTTTCAAAAATACTGTGAAATATGCTGAGAATCCACTTGGCATTTCTGAAGCTCTCTTTTAACAAGTGTGGGTACTCAGGGG
Source organism: Plecotus auritus (assembly GCF_963455305.1). Lineage (NCBI taxonomy): Eukaryota > Metazoa > Chordata > Mammalia > Chiroptera > Vespertilionidae > Plecotus > Plecotus auritus. The sequence continues at coordinate 44,344,152 of NC_137782.1, forward strand.
AGACATGTGGCCTGCATGCCGCATCCATGGACGTCACGGTCTGCCTTCCCTTGGGAGGGTGGGCATTAAGCTGCGGTTTACCAGTTTCTCTTCATTCATCACGCGTTGCTCTGGTGATACGTCTCGGTCTCCATCCAGCAATAAATAAGAAGCTAAGAAGCCCTCTTCTTTTCTTCATAGGAAAGACCAGCTCCCCATGGGCATCGCCACCTCCCCATTGCCCAGGTCTGCACTATCACCATTTGCCCCTGACAATGTGGAAAGAGGGCTTCACCATGGCCCCTGCACATTCAGCTAAAAACACAGAAGTGTTTGGCTTGGACTTGAATTTATTAGAATTTCTCTGAAAAACAACAACAACAAAAAATAAGTTTTAAATTAGTTCAACCTGTGTTGAATTAGGTCATAATAACAGAATAGTCTCATGGATTTAAACTGTGGTTTGGCCAACATTCTAGACACACAGAGAAAATAAAAAGCCTTTTTTTTTTCTCAAAGGAAAGTCCTGTTGGAACGTGGTAATCCTCAGTAAAGAGGACAATAAGCTTGTCTGTTGCTTTGTGAAATAAATTCCAATGATATTTTAATCTGAAAATGGCCCCCAAATATGCTCAGTGGTTCACCTCTCTTCTGGTGAGTCTTGCAGTATCATGTGGGCTCTTAACTCACTGGTGAAGGGCAGTTCTCATATGTTTTCTATGCAAATCATAAAGCTGTGTCAAAAGGTTATTTTAGAAGAAAATAATTAAATTAAATAAATAAGTGTTTAAAATAGTAACCAAAGTTCTGACTTGAAGCGACTGGAATGACACCATTAATCTTAGAATCCCCATGGCTCTCAATCCCACAGCCAATCAACTTGCTACTTGTATAGTGTGGGCCTCCCTCAATTCAACATGCTCCATTAACTGCCTAATTCATATGGTAGTCTACCGGTATTAGGTCATTTGATACCTAGGAAAACCTAAAATATTAGGAAGGTAGATATTACACTATTTTTATACGTAAAGAAACACATGCCCAACTAAACCATTCAAGGTCCCAGAGCTTGTTAGAAAGGTAAACCTGGTAGACTCATAATCTTATTCTTGAAAGTTTTAAACCCTCCACCATATCCCCACTTGTTAAAATCTTACTCCTAAATATAGGTCAGACTCACGTTGTATCTCCATGAAGACCTGACCTGATTCCACTTCCTCCTCTGTGCTCTGGATTCAAGTCCATGGTCAAGTACAGCAGACATGTGCAATACATATAGGTAGAATAAAATTGAATCTTTCTTCCCCCTCAGATTCTTGGGTAAATTTATGCTCTGGCTACTGAATGGCATAAAACTGAAAAACCCTGCGGTGAACTCTCCTGTGATCAGAGAAATTGTAAAATCAACTTGATTGTTGAAAATAGCCAAGGAATGATCTATGACTTTCGTTTTCTATGGAAGAAAACATAATAACAATGCAGATATAAGATATATAGATTACGAATTGAAAATGTGTTGATTTTCCTAATCAGGATGGGAGCAGACTACCTCCAAAAAAAGAACTAAGAGTACTCAGTACAAATGGCAACTAACAATGGTGAGAAAAGGAAGTTCCTAAAGTGATCATTAATAAAATATCAATGTTAATACCAGTTAAGTCTCTGACCACATGAAGGAGCAGAAAGCTTGTTATGTAGAGAATAATAGTAAGAATAATAATAAAAATATTTATTTATAGGTTACTATTACACACTCAGCAAAACATTTATCTGTTATCTCCACTGAATCTTCTTAATGACCATCAGTTACATGTATTTGCCCCATTCTACAGGTGGGGAAACTGAGGACTATGTAATTTACATACCTTTGCTAATGTCACAAAACTGACAGTAAGAGGATTTGAAACTAATTCTGTCTAATCCAAGCTTATGTTTTCAAGCCTAATCTTTGTGGGCGCTTATAGTAGAAACAGTGATTTAAGAGTTGTGCAGAGAATTTCACAACACCAGATTTCCCCCACAATATTTGTGCCAGTCTTGAATCTTCATTATCCATTATTTATAGGGTGGGGCAAAACTTATGTGTATGGAAAATAACACAATAATCTATAATAATAAAAGCATAATATGCTAAGTAGACCAGAGAGCCGGATGTCATTCCAGACGTCCTTCCAGATGAAGCCACTGTGGTGGGGGCTGAGGCAGAGGCAATTAGGGTCAGACAGGCAGGTGAGCAGTTAGGATCGATCAGGCAGGCAGGCAGGCAGGAGAGCAGTTAGGATCCATCAGGCAGGCAGGCAGCCAGGAGAGCAGTTAGGAGCCAGTGGTCCCGGATTGCGAGAGGGATGCCTACTTTTGCTCCACCTCGTATTTATTTGCCTTAAGTCTTTTCCCTACATGAAAAAAATGCCTCAGGAAGATGGAATAAATTAGGCCCCACATGCTTTAGTGTGAGTTAATTTCTCAGTGGGCTGTGGTTGGGGAAATCAGAGACAGAACCCATGGGACTCCAGGAGGCTAACTGCAGGGTTGTCGAGGGGTAAGAAGCTGTGGAAGGAAAGTATTGAAAAGATTGTAGGAAGGAAAATAGAAGCTAAACATCACCATTCAGGCAACATGGGCTGGCATTCTGTAGAAACAGTCTCAATAGCTTCACACTACGCATTTCTATTGGTGCCTCATATTATATGCTTTCCATGGGTTGCGAGGTGGGGCTGTGCTCAGTTTCGTCCCTCGCTGTTAGATTCTGGTTGACAGAGTAGCCCCAATCTCAAACAGTTCTACCCACCAAGGCCGAGGGGAAAGAACTATGTGGGTGGCACACAGGCAACTGAATGCCCCAGCCTAGCAGTGACGCACAGCACCCTGTTCATACCACATTGACCAGAACTAACTGTGGGATGACACTCAATCACCAGGGCAGGGAGTGCCAACCTACTCTGTGCATAGACAGGGAGCCAACAGTGAATGTCTTGATATTTACCTTCTTCCCATATGGCCCAGCTTTGGCACAGCTTGCACACAGTCTTTCCAAATGTATTTCGGTTCATTGCCCCACTCACTGTCCATATTGCTTCCCAAAACTATTTCCAGGTCAGCTTCTCTTCCATCACAGGACCAAAGCAAGTACAGAACGTATCTTTTAAACATGTTTGGGATGAGAAGCAGCATGGCTAAAGATGGGTCCCATATTTCTGATGGGAGTGTTTTGTCATTTTTGTCAAAGAGAGTTTCTCATCTCTACTTCAATTAGATTATTTTCTTGTGCATTATTTTATCAGAGGCATGGTATGAGATCTTAAAATCATGAATATCTGACTGATGTGAATAATTCATTTCATTGTAATTTCCTATGAATATTATGATAGCCAAGAGGAAAGGGAAATTCATTTGTATGCTATGAGATCTTTGGAAATCAAACTTTACATTAAAAATAAACTTTGTTGCCAGAAGTCTGTATTCCTTACCTCACTGAGCGTCCATCAGGACTGTGGCAGAAGTGGCCCCTGCCGGCACAGGGAGAACTGGCCTGTTGTAAAGGAGGGGACACAAGTGTTCTCCTATGACTATCCTTATGGTCATGGTCACTAGAATTGATGAGCTGAACACCCAGTGTTGGAGACAGAATTGCGGTTCCCCCTCCAAAAAGGTATGTTTCGGTTCTAAGCCCAAGCTTCAGAATGTGACCTTATTTGGAAATAGGTTACTACAGATGTCATTAGTTAAGATGAGGATGTCCCATAATCTAATAGGACTAGACACCTTAAAAGAAGACAGACACAGGGAGAGGATGGCCATGTGACAGTATTTGACACAGGTACAGGCTGAGGCTTGACACAGATTCTGCAGCACCAGAAACTAGGAAGAAGCAAGGATTCTCTCCTGAGATTTCACAGGGCTCATGGACCTCGTGACACTTGATGGCCAACTTCTATCCTCCCGAAATGTGAGAGACTGGATTCCTGATGTTTGAAGCCGCCCAGTTTGTGGTAATGTGTTAAAGCAGCCCTAGAAATGAACATGCCCCAAACACGACAGTTAAGAGCTTTGATAACACAGTACATGAATTCAGGTGCATGACAGTGAAAAAACAGAACTGGAGAATATTAATTTTCTGAACTTAATTTGGGCTTTGAGTGTATGATTTCTCTGCTTTTAATCAATTAAATTATGTGTTGCTCCTGACTGACTTTTTTCCCCTAAAGAAAGCATATTTATTGTGCTTGTAGTGTTGGGTGGTAGTAAAAGGGGCTGTAAATAGGAAGCAGATGATAAGCAAGCAAACAAAAGAAACATAAGGAGACAAACATGATTGGAACTAGCTCCACCCCTATGACTACTGCATGTTACTGTAGAAATTCAAGAGGACCGAAGCACTGGGGACAAAACACAGCATCCTGGCACAGGTACCAATTCCAGCAAGGTCTGGAGTCCGTAGGTCACCACTAACCCCGTCCCTCTTAATTCCAAGTATCTTCCCTCTAGGAGAAGAAGGAAACATACCAGCACCTGCAACAGAGCTCGCAAGGTGGATCCTCTCTCCTGGTATACACAGACAATGGAGAAAAATGCAAGGCACATGGATATCATGATCTCCCAAGAAAAAAAAAATGGAAGAGGAGATGTAAAGGGGCAGCCTTCCAGGGAGCCCAAGGAGATATGGGCACCATCATACATTTTCTGCATGGGAGGCAGGAGCAGAAGCAGAAGAAAGAAGCAGCATCTTCCAGGCCAACTTCAGAAGCCCAAACAGGTGTTAACGCACCATCCACACTGCGTGGTGGGGAATATAAGTAAACACAGTATCAGAAGGAGGTATGTGGACTTTGAAAGTAGAAAATTACAGTATACCTACATGCTCAACTAGGAACTCAATTTATTTCTGCATTAAATAAAAGAATCTGATAATGAAGTTTTGACTTACATTCAGAATATGATGTTCTGTTCTTTGCCCTCACTTTTTGATCTCCAGTTCTGTCCTCTTTTTCACACAGAACTCCTTAGGACATAGTGTATTAATTCTGGACAATTCTTACTGTTGGAGCCCCAAGCAGGACCGTGGGGTCCCTGGGACTGAACAAGGGCCCTCCTCCTGAAGAAGAGACCCCAGAGTCCAACCATTAGCTGGCTCCATCTTTTTCTCCCCAGCTCTTGACCCTCTGTGCCTGGTGGTGCCCATCTGGCATCTCAAAGTTTTCTTCCCTGGATACCAGAGTTCACAGCGCACAAACGAAAGAAAGACAGACTTTGTGTGCCTGTGATTTTGTCTGAATTCATGCTGATCCTCTGGGCTATTCCTTAGTCAGCTGACATCCTCTGCTCTGGGGCACCCACTACCTCTCACTGTATCAGCCCCTTTATTAAACTGAGTGCCAGACAAGCAGACACACGCAGGATGAAGCCTTCTAATTGACTGGTTTGGAGAATTTGAGATGTAAGCTGTGAGGAACACTTCAGCACAAACCCTCCCTTCCTTCCCTGTCTCCCACAGACGTGGTGGGGGGCTGACGTCTGCTCACCAGTTACCCACAAAACCTTGCTGATAACAATTAATGCCCATCCAAACAGATAGCAGCTCTTCACAGTGTAAAAATGAAAAAGAAAAGAGGAAAGACCTTCTTGAAAATAAGAAAGGACCTTTTTTTCCTGTTTTATTTTTAACCTGATGTGTTGCATCGTACTGAATGTCACCAGATTGTCATTAATGTCACTTTCCTTCATGTTCCATATGTGATGTGACATATAATCTGACTAATGAAACCCGATGAACAATATGTCAACATAAAGAAGCACGCTGGGTCACAAATATGTTTCGAGAACATTAAATTGCAAGGAAATGCACATTGAACGTGTTTTCCATAGGAATAAAATTGAGTAGCATAGTTAACATATCACATTTAGGTATAATACCGTGGGGACCAAAAGAACCAACATACATTGTTGAATGACCTATAAAATGCACATTATCAACACATGTTGATAGCACAGACAGGCAGACGAATACAAACCAGGGACAGGACGGATTGTGACAGGAAATGAGGCTTTCTCAGAGAAGGAAAGCAGTGTGGAAACGAACAAAGCCACATTAATAAAAAGTGTTAAAAATACAAGAGTTCCCCATTATTTTCATTGAAACATTATCTTAATACTGCTTCCTAACATGCTTTTGTTCTTACCCACTAACACTGTGCATACTGTGTTATGTAAAACCTTGGCTCTGGAGGAACGAACTGTGGGCCCTAGGCCTGGCCTCGTGGGCCCTGCCCTCACCTGCACTGACCACCCCATGGTTGTCCTCTTCTAACCCAGTGTCAGTGACCTCAAAGACAGAGACCTGAAGTTGTCTCCACTGTAGTGATGCAATTCACTCCATGGGATCTACTGGCAAGGGTCAAATTTGCTCTTTTGGGGCCTAGAGCTTTGTCATCATTTCACCCTTCAATTTCCCAGGGCTAGAAGTCAAAGTGCTCTCCCTCTTTCTCTCTTCTGCTCTCCGTCCTTCTCTCTCTCTCTCTTTCCCTTCTCTCATTCTCTCCTTTTCTCTTCCTCCTCTTCCAAAATTTCTCCCTCTGTTTTCTAACCACTCTTCTAAGTAAGTTGTTTTGAAATGATCACTGACTCCTTAGTATTCAGATTCACTGTCCAAGCTTCCATCCTTCAGTGATGTTCAGCAATCCCTAATTCTTAAACATTCCTCTCTTCTTAGCTTTGATGATATGTACACACCTCCTTTTACTCCTTCCTTGCCACTTCTTTTATTTCTTCCCACTTGATGAGTTTATATATTTCCCAAGAACCAGACATCAACCCTCTTCCCCTTGTTTGTAAATCCCTCATTTACTCTGCAGCATTAAATATCCCCTCTACGGGTGATATCACACCTGTGGACCTCTTGCCAACATCTCTCTCCACATTCCTGACCACAGAGTGATCCTTCCTATTTCACTCAAACATCTGCACCTTCTCCTATCCACTAGGACTAGGTACATGTCCACTGCTCTCCCCACCTTCAACAGGGAGTGGTCAATGAGTGAACACTTTGCCCACATTGCAGTTCAGACATTTCCAATGCTTCATTCATTCATTCATCCATTTGTTCATTCATTCAACCACCTTTGGTTATTGGTAATGTCCTGAGCTAAGTGGTAGGGAACATTGTAAATGACCATGCAATGGTATTATATGGAAGAATCTAACATGATATTGGAGGAGTCAAGGACAGAACCCCAGAAAAAGCAACTTGCAAAATGAGAGTTAAAACATTTGTTGGGATTATCCAGGAAGTAACTGCATAAACCAAAGCTGAGAGAGAGAAGAGAGAGAGAGAGAGAGAGAGAGAGAGAGAGAGAGAGAGAGAGAGAGAGAGAGAGACTTTCCATGAATGGCAGGTCCATTTGGCTGGGGCTTAGGAAAGCAAACTTAACTGGTGAGCTTAGAGGTCAGATAATTTCAGCTCCTAAACCACACCAAAAGGTATTAATTGGAGAATGTCATAATGTGACTTACCTCTTACAAATGTCACTCTGGACAAGTTGTTGGAGTTGGCTGAAACAGGAAACATGAAGGCCACTCAAGTGCTGTGAGAGTCATCCAGATGTGTGATGGTGGTTTCTTTCTGAACTAAAAATATGACAATAGGAATAAAAAGAAACTGACAGATGCTAGATATATATTAAGGCAAAACAGCCATACTTTTCTATGAGGAAATGGTAGTCAAGCCAAATACAGTGGGAACACACACAGTCCTGGTTGAACAATTATAGGGATGATAATGCCACTGTTCAGGATAATATATTAAGAGGAGAGTTTGGGGAGGAGATAATGACAGAACCTTCCCAGTGTTTTAGTACATTATGCCTATGCCTTCTCTCCTATGAGGCTCTAAGCAGTGTGAGGGGAGGGCACTTGTTTTCTTCAGTTGGGGACTCATTGTTGCCAGAACAATGCCTCTCCTAACAGAGATCTTGCAATGGAAGTGAGCCCAGCTAAGGAGGGAGCTAGTGGTCGGGGAGCCATGTCCTAGTTTTTTCATGTTGGAGGGATTTTTCAACTTTTTACTTTATCAAAATAACAGAAGGATTTGTCTTCATTTGTCCAGGCCATTGTAAGAAAATACTGCAAACTGGATGGCTTATAAACAGCAAAACTTTATTTCTGACAGTCTAGAGGCTGGGAGTCTGAAATTAGGGAGCCAGCATGGTTACAAAGGCCCATTGTCCAAATCACAGACTTCTCCCTGTGTCCTCACATGACAGAGGGGAGGAGGGAGCCCTCTGAGGTACTTTTATAAGGACATTAATCCCATTCGTGAGGGCTCCACCTTCATGACCTAATCACTTCCCAAAGAACCTACATTCAATACCATCATCTGGAGGGTTAGGATTTTAACAAATAAATTGGGGAGAGGGGACACATTCGGACCATAGCAGGATTTATTGAGAATAACTGAACCCATTAGTGGAATATTTATACATAAGATTTCATTATTATCATTATTATTATTTCCAACAAACTACAAAAGCCATGCAGTGGGATTCTAATATTATTCTCTCATGTAGTAATTGTAGGAACCCTAAGCCATCATGGCTAAGACCATGAGTCTATCCCAGCCGTGGGCAAACTACGGCTCGCGGGCCGGATCCGGCCCATTCGGCTGTTCTTTCCGGCCCGGGGAGCCGAAAGAGCGGAGGGTTCTCTTGCTCTCCCCTCTGCTCCTTCACCAGCAGCAGTGTTAACATGGCAACGTTGGGAAACACGGCCGCAGCTCCTTCTTCTGAATGGGCGGATTTATATCTGCCCATTCAGTAGAAGGAACAACCTCTCAATCTTCCAGAGGCTCCTTGTAATGCCCACGGACGTGTCCCCCGACATCACCCTGGGAATATGTAGACACCTTACCATGGTGATGTAGGGAGACACGCCCCTAGAGAGCACAGTATCAGAGCATTAGCTAAAAATGAGACCAACAACACTGTTCCCACTGAAGTTGATGTTTTAAAGACCAAAAACCTTTCAACCCAGTCTACATTGCCATCTACATCTACGTCCCGGGCATAATTTGGAAGTTGCACTAAAGAAAATGTTTAATTTACTGTTTACACATTTTGTTCTTTTCTATTTGTTTTAGTTTTAAATTATTTATTATATTTAAGTTTAATTTGAAAGGCTTTTGTACCTTTCCTTTGTTAGGCAATTTTATTTTGCCTTTGCCATCTTCAATATAAGGTATGTTATTGTGCTATGATTCCTCCATTTTTTGAAGTTTCAAATTATAATAATTAGTGTTTACATTCTTCTTGTTAAAATGTTTGAAATGAATAAAACTATTGAAATAAAAAAAAAAAAGACCGTACCCTTTTATGTAATGATGTTTACTTTGAATTTATATTAGTTCACACAAACACTCCATCCATGCTTTTGTTCCGGCCCTCCGGTCCAGTTTAAGAACCCATTGTGGCCCTTGAGTCAAAAAGTTTGCCCACCCCTGCCCAAACAGAATCTCTAATTGCTGCACTTGGGCCAGTACCTTTAAGGCATCCTAGTCTCCCTTCTGGCCCTGGACTTAGACTTTCCTCTTGCCCTTGGCTAATGGCTGTGGGCTCTATACTGTGAACGTTCAGAGTTCCCTGTAAGCATAGTCTCCACAGACGTTTCCTTCCCTTCCCTCCATCTGGTCAGCCCTGACGCTCTCCCCCTCAGCATTTGGTTCTACTTATTCTCCCTGCTTTGTTTTCCCCCAGAATCCATGTATTGTGGTCACAAGAGCAACATTTTTAAACCTCTTTTGTTGGGAGGAATTAATCCCTGCTTACCATCTGCTTGGGCAAAATCATAACAATTCTTATGTGACTCTCAGGGACAACTCCTTGGCGGTGGCAGATATTAAAGAAATTATCATTGAATGTGTACTAATGGTCAATAAGGTATAGGATACATTTGCATGTGTTAGAAAGAGAATGAATATTTGTTGAATGAATTAATGATCAAATAAATGAGTACATCTAAGCAATTTCATCTGACTCTAACCAGAATTAAGCTATTTCTAAAACCATCAAAAAAATAAGTGTAGCCCTAACTGGTTTGGCTTAGTGGATAGAGCATCATACTGAAGGCTGAAGGGTCCTGGGTTTGATTCCAGTCAAGGGCACGTACCTTGGTTGCAGGCTCCTCCTGGACCCAGGCTGTGATCAGGGCACATGCAGAAGGCAACCAATTGATGTATTTCTCTCATATCGATATGTCTTTCCCTCTCTCTTTCATTTTCTCTAAAATCAATGGAAAAATATCCTCAGGTGAGAATTGAAAAAATAAAATAAATAAATGTATATGTACATAGATATGTGTATACATATGTGTATATTTATAAATTAGAATATTGGAAAATTCTTGATATTCATCTCATGATCCACCCTCAATTCAAATCAAATAAAACTAGGAAGGAGAATAATTATCATGAAACAATTGGCATGTGACAGATTCTTCATATTTTTGCTGTTGAATCTTATCAGCAACTCTGGGTAGTACTGTCACCATTTCCACTGCTCAGAGGAGTTCCTCTCACAGAGCTGTTAAGTGAGAGTTGGGATCTGAATTCAGTTTTGGAAGATTCATACTCTGGTCCCCACGGTATGAGGAACCTTGGGGGTAATAACAGTCTCCTAATTACTTTTGGAAACCAATTTTTTCTATGCAGAACAATCAATCTGTATTTTACTGAAATTAAAAAGAAGACTTGTTGATGAGAACACTCAAGCATTTTGGGAGGCTACTTCTGGTTTGGGTGCAATTCACCATGACCTCTGATTACTCTTCTGTCACCAACACGCTTTGGGGATGCATTCTTTTTGGGAGGAGACTTTAGAGCGGTGACTCAAGCAATTTACCATGGTGTCCTCTGTGCAACTTACCCCACAGTTACCATTGCGCTTAATGGAATTACCCAGCCGTTACTATGTGATTATTGGGAAATAATGTTGGGTCTTTTGCAGTGAGTCCATCAATAACCCATGCCACCAATACACCTACCATTTATCTCTATAATTAAGATATGGTTGACATCTATTCACTTGTTTAAGAAAAAAATAGGAAACTATGTTTTTAAATGATGCTTTAATTAATCAGAGCATTGCAAATTTATGAATTCAGTTACCTGAGTTTTTGTAAATGATCTACCAGCCCCAGAAGGAGATGCTCGAATTTATGTCAAATCATCATAATGGATACTTTGTTGTTCCAACCAGCTTGAAAACAGATGTATTTACAGTTCCAGCAGCTGCAGCCCCACTATTAGAAAGCCACGTTTGTACTCCCTATTATATTTGTGCTTCCGTGGTTGCATCCCAGTTCTCACTCCTGAAGCAAAATGATCAAACAAGGGAAGGAAGGCTGCATTCAAACTGCCAAGAAACTGGATAACGCATTTTTTTATCTGAGGATAAAATTATAAAACCCTGAATTAATTGGCAATGGGAGCTTGAAAAACTCCCATTTTCTGGAGTAAAACTACTTTGCGCCATCGTATAAGTAGTGGCTATTAATGATGTGCTACCCTCTTGCCCTCAGGAAGAAGAGTTCCTACTCCCCATTCCCAGGAATCCTAAGAAACAAATAGGCAAAACGTCTAAGAAACAGTTTTCCAATATTTAAGAGTATGTTACATAAACAGATTTACTTTCCTAGGTAAAAGTTTGTGAAAGGTTTAGAGGGTTGCAGATATCTATGTCGTGGCCCCACCTGGTGAACAATACAGACCCAGTTCCATTTCTTGTGCTGATAAACTCTTTGACCCTTTGGGTGCCCAGCAAACTTAACCAGTTAACTGGGAGAACTAAACAACATTAAATTATGTAGGAGCTTTGCTAATGCACAAAAACTCTGCAAATACTCTCCATCATGTTAAAACACTTAAGAGACAAATACTAGTATGTATTTATCATAAAAAAGGGAGCATCTGTAAGACTTCCAACAACAAAAAAGACAAATTAAAAAATGATAACCTGGATGACAGTTAATGACAACATTTTCTGAACCTCTAGACACATGATCTATATCCTTTCACAGTGATGGAGGCCAAGGCCATGTCCTTCAGAGAGAGGCAAGCATGATGCTCAGACCATGCCTCTCCGAGTGACAGTATTTTGGGTGAGTGATCAGGATCCGAGGTCTGGGCTCCACTTCAAAGACTAGATTGCACCCCAAGTAGCTTAACTGTTGCTAACTGACTTTCAGACACCATTGGAAGTAGTACAGTCTGGGAAGATGAAGTCATATAACCCACGTATTGGACACATTCTGAAACAGCTTCACAAGGGATACAAAAATACACAGTACTTCAGAAAAAATGAGGGGTAGATAGTTTCCCAGCTTGCCCACCTCCATGAAGTCAATTCCTCTATGTCTTTTCTGCCTAACTTTTTGGTGGTGGTGCAGATTCCACGCAAATGGAGAATAAAATGAGACAACCGAATTTATTTTTACTTATGGACCTGAGCCAGAGTTTAAATGACTCCAGCAATGGCACTCTGTCCCTTAGGGATCCTATTCTCCCATCTAATAGATCTCACTCTTAGGAAATTTCTCTTATAATTCAGCATAAATTGTCCCTTGCTGAATTCCACCCCATTATTCCTAGTTAGATGTCCTTGGACTACCTTACACACGAATCCTCTCCTCATAGGCCTGTCCATTTCTAGGCCAGAGACGGAGATGGAGAGGAGAGGGGGGAATGGGAGGGATGATGAGGAAGAATGGAGTCAAATCTACCAATTCTGCCCTGGCCACTGTCTAATCAATGAACATTTCAGCCTCAAACTGTTACATATGGACACAGACAGCAAATTTATTAACAATGGGATCGGATAAATTCAGAAAAATATTTAATTCTCCTCTAACCTCGACATCCACCTCTTTGTAATTTCTCTGTAAGTGATATAGGTCAAAATCATAAAGCTAAAGGCCAAAAATACAGTGAGAATAAAGATAAAGTTAATGATTAAAGATATCTATTGGCAGTAAGCATCCAGGATATTGATACCTCATAAGTCCCACACTTATGTAGATGGGATGGGAACACACAGACCTAGTCGAGCCATGTCTGAGGTTACAGAAGAAGATGGAGGAAAAGAACACCCACTAGGTTTCTCTAATCATTGTCCTTTTATCACCCAAATGTCCCTTCCTCTGTTCATTTGGCAATATTCTTTGCAATGCTGCATTCACAATGTACACAGTGCTTAAGGGAAATAGATTTCTCTGTGGTCTCACTTTATAACCAGATGAGAGTCTTAGAAAAGACGTTGCACCCAACGCTGTCATGAAAGAAAACCCACTTCTTCCCACTGGCAAGTAAATGTTCTGGCTTTAAGCCAATTTCCCATGCTGTTCTGTATGCATCACATTGCGGTTCTCCCTTCCCTGCCTTGAGATAAGCCCTATAGTATTCCTTCAGGACCCAAGTCTATTAAACAGCAAAACAAAATATGCAAATTATCTTCCAACTACATGCATGAAGCTTGCAAACACTCTTCTTAGGAAAGTGCTGATTATGGCAAATTATGAATTAACATGTCAGGCAGTGAAGTTTAAAAACTTATAACTGTGTTTACTATCTAAGAGCCCCCAAATGAATTGAAAAATAGAAGGGGAAAAACAGCAAAATTTCTGATCCAGTGATTGGTAAGGTTGCCAGCATTGAATTTCTGCCATACTTACTTTGCCAACTCCACCAGTCTTTGCACACGCATGTACACACATGTGCATATGCAAACAGGCATACATAGGAGTATAATCACATGTGTACATACAAACACACACATATGCGCACAATAAAACAGACAGCAGACATGTCAGAAGAAAACCAGATAGTTGGTCCTCCTGGTCTAGGCTGCCTGGCTGATTTCATCACAGGCTCACTGATTCCAATTTTTCCATTTTTAATTTTTCCCCAGTGGGAGTGGGGTTTCTACGTGAGACAGGCACTAGCAGGACTGCAGGTGTAACAGCAAATAAGACATATATGACTACTCACCCTAATGCATTGCAGCTAAGTGGGGCCAGGACCAGCAGGTCCCCCAAGCTTGTTAGAAACACATGCTCCCAGGTCCAGACCCGCTGAATCAGAATTTCAGGTTGTGGGGCTCAGGAAGCTTTGTTTTAACAAACTATCCAAATGACTCATAAGCATGGTAAGGATGGTCAGTACTGGAACTATAACACTAATGTGGCAATGACCCTGGCACAGCCCATTTGCCACATGCAGTGAATGTGATGGAAATCCATTTGTTTATAAGAACTGTTTTAGCCCATGTAGATTCTGAAGGTCTAGTCATTTCTGTACAGGAGTTAAGCTGTAGTTCAAGAGTTTTCTGAAATTAGATCAACAAAAGATCCCTGACAATATTGGAAAATGTTTTGTTTTAATACTATAGTAATATTGGCTACACAGCTCTGGAAGGTTTGTGTGGCTCCCTTTAAATTACATTTTCACAAGAAAGGGACCCAGTAAAACAAAAGTTTTCGTCAATCTCTGATCACATTATAGTTCTTCTTTAAAAGGAAAAAACCTGATTATATGCTGAGCACAGAGTCAATTGCAGAACAAATTGTTTTATTTGTGGAGAGCTACTGGTCAATATGGGAAGAAATGGAGCCCTTCGTTCTCATTGGTGAAAGATCAATATAAAGTTGACGGTCCCTCAGTCCCAGGTAAGACAATATTCAAGGCTTAGCAAGCAAGGAGCCAGATTCTTTATTAAATACTGCCTGGCAGGAAAGTGAGGCTAGGGGCCATGATTTTTTTTTTAATGATTGTTCTGAAAGTAAGTTTCAAGTTTCTCCATCCCCATCTGCCTGGTGGTTTCCTGGTTCCTAGGAGACACGGGAAGGTGAAGCCCAACCTAATTACATGGTCTCACCTTGCAATGAGTATCTGCTCTGAGTCTCTGTCTTCTTCTTATTCTGTAAAACTGGATTTTTTACCGAGAAAACCCACAGACTGTCTTCCCTTTTCTGCTTACTCCGTGCATCTCTTTCTCTGAGAACCTAGTCTAAATAGGAATAGTTTGTATTCATCCTCCCTATGGGGCATAGAGCTCAGAAGCATATACCTCTTCTACCCTAATCCTCACCTCAGGCCAAGAAATAGGGGCTACCACCATCCCAATATTAGAGATGATGGAACTGAGTCATATAAAGATTCATTTTCATGCTAGAGTCCAAGTTGAATAAGTGATGGAGTGAAGATTTGAACCTGATCCTCTGGCCCAGCACCTGCTAAGCACCACCTTCCTCCCTGTCCAGTTCCAACTCCCATTCTGTGTTTTTCCACACTGTACACAGCCTGCAGGCAATGTGTAGATGCCAATGCTATTCTGCACTTCAGTGACTTGGTGAAAAGTATTTCTTAGACACCACTATGTGGAACTTATTGGGCAATATAGAAAGCACAACCAAACAGAGTTGATACTCTTTATTATTGGGTGTTCCCTAATGTCAGCTGGAACACTCAATTAGCAAATGCTGAAGCATGGCTCCTAGAGGGAGTACAGGATGAAGTTCCTACAATGCTCTGGTCACAACATTGATCAACCAATCCCTTCACAGTCTTGTTTTATGTGTGTTCCTGTTCTAAAGCCTTATTTAACATCTACTGTGGATTCATTAGCATTCAACAATGGCCACAAGGCTGTGACTCATGCCCAAACAATGCTCATCTAACACACGATTTTCTCTGTAAGACACATCACAAGAATGCTTAGGTACACTAATAAGATCATCAGCCCTGTGTTTGGGGACAACAAAAAGCACACACAATACCAAAAAAAAAAAAAAAAGTGAAAAACGTGGCACTCAACAGATCACAAAGGAGACTTTTTTACAGTATGAGAGCTGGGGATGATATGTTGGGCAACTCAAATTTTTCACCTCTGAGCATGTCTGTGAATGACGGCAAAAGTTCTGTGAGGACTGGTCATGGGGGTCACAAATAACTTTTATCAAGTAGATGAATTTGTGAATATGAAACTGAAAAATGAGGGTTGACTGTGCTAGACTTAGTTCTCCACGTATTTTGACAATCACTGATAGTCTTGGAAAGAAGGAATTACTTGAGTGTTTCTGAGTGTAATAGGCACTTTTTCAGTCTTATTTCCTCCTTATTCAAGTAGCGGACCATGCCCTTCTCCAGGTTCTTCCCTGAGCTTCCAGACATCACCGCACATTTGTTCTCTGTTTTTCTGGACTGGCTGCTCAGTGTTCTTATTCCTCTCTCCATCCCTTCAATATTGGAGCTTCTCTGGCCATTGAGCTTCTCAATGTTTGCACATCATTGGGGCTCAATAATAAAGATGGCCTGCGATGCTTGGCCCTTTAGACACCTGCAAATTAAGACCCAATTTCACAGAGCCTGGGAGTCCAGAGCCCCCCTCCCCCACCCAGATTTCCACAAACTCCCTCTTCCTTTCTCATGCTCCTTTCTGTCCCCAGTCTCTCTGCTGCCTCGGGGGTGATGCACTGGACCTCGCTGAGGTCTTCTCCAAATCCCAGGAGCATTCAGATGTAGGTGACACTCTCCACTTCAGCAGGACAGTGCTGACAATAGCCAGGCTCCTCCAGTTCCACGCACGGAACCTATGGGGTCCTATCAAGGCATTCTCTCTAAATAAACGCAGAACCTTTCTTAGGAGCCCTATGGGGACAGCTGTTAATACAGTGACATTTTCTACATCATTAAATCTATGCTGATAAATTCTAGTTCAGACATCACTACTGAGATCCACATACATTTATCCATCCACCTGCTGGTTACCTATGCTTGGAAGTCTCAGAGGCACCACAAATTCAACATGTCCAAAAATTGACTAACCATTTCATTCCTAAAACACTCTTCTCCAGGGTTCCATATCTCATTGCATGGCACTTCTGCCCAGTTGTCCAAGCTATAAACCTTAGAATCACTCCTCAACCACCCTCTCCTTCCCACTCCATGTCTGATCAATCAGTCGTCCATAGAGTAAGACCTATGGCTTCTCCCTTGGGAGTATCTCCTAATTCATCACTTTGCTCTAACCGTACCATCATTGGCGGAGGCAGGCCAGCATCACCATCTCAGTCCTGCTTCAGAAAGCACCACAAGGGCCATCCACCTACAGTTCATTTTCCACGATGCAGGCAAACCTGCCTCCTAATGCAAATATGATGACTTTCCACCTTGTCCATACCTTTCCATGGGTTCCCATCACCCTCGCTTCACTTAGGAGACTCACTCAACTGCCTCTGGTTTCCTCCCACCTTTGTCTTCACCAGGCTTCCCTCCAACCTTCTATCCTGGTCTCAGTTTTTCAAAAACTCTCTCTTCTTTTCACTCCCCCTTAACCTTTGTCTACCTGGAAGGCTCCTTTCTCCTTTTCTGCACCTGGCTGATATCTCTCTATGTTGTTGGTGTCTTCTACACTTTTTTTCCTTAGGACTAGGTTGGGGTTCCTTCTTATTTACTTTCATGTTATCAAAAGTCCATCCTATTGCATTATAATGAACGATCCAATGCCAGTGTCACTGTTAGAATAGGTAACCCACAGGCAGAAATTACACCATCTTGTTGTTAGCTGTGTCCTAGTGGCCAGGGTAGTATGGGACAACAGATGATGCTCAATACTTACAGGTCAGTGAACAAGTGAATGATGAGAAGACACAGACATGAGCCTCCAGGAGCCCACCATCCTGTTGCAAGTTAACAACATGAACATGTGAAAGTTAACAACCCACTGGCAAAGTCACAGTGCAAGGTAATGTTAGACAATACAAGGCTGTATTTGATTGATTATAGGTGACACTTTCAACAAATGAGCTGCCATGAGCTCAGAAACGCATGATATGTCTATGGGCAGGAATATGTTGAGGGTGTGACTAGAGCTGAGCCTTGGTCAATGCAAAGAACTTATATTCTAGGAGGTTTGAGGCAGGAAACAACACAAACTGGAAAGAGTACATGAAACTGTTTAACTAGGAGACACCTAGCAGAGGTGCAGGAATGACAGAAACAAACAGGGTGGAGCAACTCTGAAGGACTTGGAACTGGTGTGACCCATTACTCTCAGCAAGTTTGGAGGGATGAGGGGAGGAGGAAAGGGGCTTCCCTGAGCCTGGTACATGGGAAGCTATGCAGGAAAGGTTGCCCCCAGGAGCCTGGCTAATGAGAGATGCAGTCACTGCCAGCATCCCAAGAAGAAGGGAAGAGAAATAAACAAACTCATTCACCTCTGCTCTTACCCCCTCATCTCCTGCCATACCTCCCTCAGTGATACAGAGGATGGTTTGGGCAAGGGTGGTGGAAATGAAAATTCTTAGCAGCACAAGGAGGTCAGTCTAACTTTGCAGCAGAATTTTGTTACAGAGTCAGGGAACTATGGCCAGAAAGGTCTTTGTTGATCTAAGGGTGGAAGGACCTAGAAAAGATATTACAGGCTCTCAGTCTCTGTGTGAAGGCCACTGGATGGATGGATGGATGGATGGATGGGTGGATGGATGACTAGGTGGATGAATGGATGGAAACTAAAATGTATGGAAGGAGCACTTGCTACGCATTTGCACTATGTTGCACTCATATCATGTCAGGCCAGCATGGACTTCATCCTATCACTATGGACAGCAAAGTAAAGCATTCAGCAGAAGAGTGACAATAAAAAGTAGTGTTCTAGCCCTAACCGGTTTGGCTCAGTGGATAGAGCATTGGCCTGCGGACTGAAGGGTCTTGGGTTCGATTCCGGTCAAGGGCATGTACTTTGGTTGCGGGCACATCCCTAGTAGGGAGTGTGCAGGAGGCAGCTTATCGATGTTTCTCTCTCATTGATGTTTCTAACTCTCTATTCCTCTCCCTTCCTCTCTGTAAAAAAATCAATAAAATAACATTAAAAAAAAAAGTAGTGTTCTAAGCAAATTGAGCTCAGCAATGGTGTATTGGAAGAACTGGAGGCCAAGGGTCTGGATGAAAACAAATTAAAAATGAACTTGTTATAATAATATTTTACTGACTTTTCTCTATATCCCAGGCAGTAGTGGCATATGCTTTAGATAAATTATCTCTTAATCCATACAACCCCACTCTGGGAGACAAGTCCCAATACTCCTCTTATTTTATAGATGAGAAATTAAGACTGAAAAGTTAAGGAACTTGCCTCTTGTTCTATAGTCAGTAAATGGTGGGGCTCAAATTCAACTTGACATCGGAGCCCACACTCATAACCCTGAGACAGAGGCCCCTCAGATTAACAGCAATGGGGGCAGTGTTAGGAGACCCTGTAAGACCAGAAGTAAAGCCTGTCCTGGTTTGGGGGAGCTCACTCCTTAATGATTACATAGTTTTTCAGGCAGCCTATCCTCTTGGCCTCCTGCCCACAATACCCTTCACTGGAACACCATCAAATTTGTACTTCTTTGATGGGTAACCCCTATCCCCCCTTAACCTTCACCCTTTCATTTTCCCTATTTTAGCAAATTGTGATGATGTCAAGGTCCACCTTCTGTTGAAGCTGTGGGTTAGTTAAGAAATGTATCGAAAAAAGAAGGGTTATATTAAATATCCTCCAAATACATGCATGTGTTTTCCCGATACCTGAGAACCAATCTGGAAGGAAAGCACAGAGAGGCTCTTTATTTATAGAGGGTGACCATGTACAGACTGATTTCATATTTATATTTTGGGGATCATTGACAGGACAGTCCCATGCTCCAAGAATTCCCTCTATTGTCCCCACACCAAGTGCCATGGGGTACCCTAGACTCCCCATTAGGTTGCTCCCACTGGAGTATTGACAGCAAGCACAGGAGATCAGCATATTTAGTGAGCATCCTCCACCCAACGCCCTGTCCACTGCAACATCCTTCAGAACATTTCCCGGAGGGGGACAATGTGAGCTGTTTTTGAAGATCCCTGCTACCCTTGAAAAGAGTGTCCTAGCTACCCCAGGTCATTATTATCAAGCTCTTACCACGAAAATCCCTTCTCGAACATTTAGATGAGACTCCACCACCACCATCCCAGTCCCTCACTAAGCACATCTGTAAGCAGAATAAGGGGTAGAATCCAATAATAATATAAACCAAAACAACAGGGAAATAAATTCACAGCCAAGATAAAACTCTTTGTTTTGTTGTGTTTTATTCATTTTTGTTGTTACTTTTGGTTGTTTTTGAAATGCATTAATTAGAGAAACTGCTGCTAAAATGGGGTTGGGGGTGTATGTTATTCTGAGATTTCAGAAAAATCCCAGTCTGTCACCCCAGTGAAATTATAGAGAAAGCTGGGCACACGAAGCAGGCCATTTTTAGTGACTTCTAATGCTTGTGTGCATAATTCCAAATCAAACATATTCACATTATTAACTTTTTAAAGTTTATTAGTCTCAGTGCTAATGAACTCATTCATCCTTGGCAAACCCACACGGCTCCCTAATGAAACGTCAATAGATAGATAGGCAGTGAACTGAGCACATCCCATGGTTGATGCCAAATTCCACTTGGCCGTCATGACTGGAGGAAGGAGATCACTCCAAAGAGACACGTGGATGCAGCCTCTCGGATCGGGAAAAGCACCAGAGTGATGTCTCCAGACTGGGATTTGACCCCGGGCTCTGCCACTTGACGACTGAGTGACCTTGAATAAGGGACTGGTCTAGCTCAATCCCAGCGCGTCTCCAATCTGTAATTAACACTCTCCCGCTCTCCACACACTAGCCCCTTATGAGCATCATCAGTGTTTGTATCTGTTACATTGCATGGCATCTTACATTCAGATAGTTGCCTCATTGGACAATAGTTTATTCTTTATGGATAAAATTAAAACTGGGCTCCTCAGGAGCCAGCATGCCCCAGGTGATGGGTTGTAATTTCTGACCTGCTTGAACATTGCCCAAGTTCAGAGTTGTAATGAGTTTCCTAACCTGCGTTGGTTTGTGTCAGCCGAGTGACAGTGTGTCGAGCACGCCACGGGAGATATAAAATGGAATGGCCTTTCAAAAAAATCTAAGCAAGCCTCCCTTTCTCTCAATTATCAGTTTTGAGAAGTAACCTGAACACAGGCGCATTTCTGTTCAGAGGTTTCTGAACTGCTAGCATTAATTCTCCTGAATTCTCCTGGGGAAACTTGCTGTCTTCATGCAATGATGTTTTGTGTTTTTTTGTGTTTTTTTTTTCTTACTTTACCTCAGATCTTTAAAATTGTACAACAGCTAGGAAGTCAGGCTGTTTTCTCCCCAATGCTTCCTGGGAAGAGACCACTTTATTATTGAGCAAAAGCAAAAATAATAATCATGAAAAGCGTTTGCCTCTGGACCGCATAAATTATCTCCAATTTTCCTCATTATTTTTTTCTGCAGTGGAGAAAGACGTCGCCTGTGGTAAAATACGTATCAGTACAAAACAAACAGAACGCAGTTTGAACCATTGAAGTATTTACCTTTTTATTTAAAAGGAAAAAAAAAAGACATTTTAATCCTATTAACGGTAAATTATATTACCTATTGTGAAAGCAGACACGAAAGAAATATTTGAACCATGCAGTTAATTATGATAGCAAGTGACACGTAATATTTATGCCCCTCTCATGCAGCCTGAACAGTGTCTCTCTCACTGACTGTGACTCGCACGCTGATTGAAGTCTGGAGACCGACACCCAGACAGACCCACAGGCATCTGCTGAGATGCTTCATTCTAGAGATAATTAACGGTACGAGAAGCAGCCATTGTTTATTCTTTCATAGTCCTAATTTCACATACAGGGAAAAAATTATCTCCCCCAATCCTTTCATTTTAATTCTCCATTTCAACATATTTATGAACTGTCCACACGGGCACAGCAAAGCAGGGAGTGTGCAAACAAATTTCTGTAGAGAACAGCTGTGCCTCCATGAGGCTGCTGGGCTTTTTGAAACTCCAAGACATTCATGAAAAAGGTGTTTTAGACACTAGGAGGTACTTCCACTCCAAGACATTCATGAAAAAGGTGTTTTAGACACTAGAAGGTACTTCCACACAATCAGAATAAAATATGAAATATTAGTTAAAATGAGGAAATCAGATTCCTGTTTGATGACCACCTCATGGCATGGCCCAGCTGTGGCAGAAACATGGATAATGCAGCTCCTCTCTGCAGTTCCTCCCACGTGGCGCAGCTCCAGGAGAGGGTGCTGGGAGGCCACTGGTGAGGACCAAGCATATGAGGACCCACTCACAGGTCCTTGCAGTACCCAGGCAGAGTCGTGAGCAGCACACACAGCTTATTCTTTCCACACATGAAAGGCCATGGCTGGATTCATTGCAACTGTTTCTACCACGTTGCTTAATAACAGCTGTGGACGTCCAACTGTGTCCGATCAGAGTCCCACTGCTCATTCTGCTGTTTCCAGCAGCAGTTCTATGTGAACTACCCCATTTTTAACTCTGTGAGTCATGTAGGCATTTCACTAACTTTGATTTCATGACTACTAACATCTCCCAAAAATGGATTGAGCAGGAAGCCCATTGTCTCTGGAAATATACATTTGACCATAAGATACTCCCACTCATAGTTGGTGTCTTAAAATGAGGAGCCAATATAATCCTAAGAGTAGAGTTTTTATTCACCTATTTTTTCTAGATTTCCATTAGATTAATTTTTATGTCATTACATAAATGATGTCACGAATATCAGTGATTTGAAATCACAAGAGCCATCAAGCTTATTAAACACCTAATATGTATGAAGTGTTTTGTATATCTTCTCATTTGTCTGCACAATAAATTTGCAAAGTCAGCATTAATACCCTCTTTGGTCAAGGCAGAAACTGAGGCTCAGAGAGGTTAAGTGAATTGCTGAAAACGAAGAGCCAGTAAATTGAAGAACCATAAACAAATGCAGTGTATTTGGTCCTTGCCACCACCTATTAACCCTATTTCTCATTTATTATTTAACTAGAGGCCTGGTGCATGAATTTGTGCACCAGTGGGGTCCCTCAGCCTGGTTTGCACACTCTTGCAATCTGGGCCCCTCAGGGGATGACAGATATCCAGTTTCGGCCTGATCCCCGCAGGCCTAATCCAGACAGGAGGGAGCCTGATCCTGTGCATTAAGCATCTGTCCCCTGGTGGTCAGTGCACGTCATAGCGACTGGTTGACCAGTCGAGCGGTCATTCTGTCATTCTGTCACTTAGGCTTTTGTATATATAGATCATTTGGTACTATGAAATTTTTACACAAATATTAACAATTGAATGAAAGCATTTAAGTCTGAATTCAATATCCATTATGAGTTAGAAAAATAATTCAACCAGACTTCATTTAGCTACAAAATATTCAGAACATTTTATCCAATTTTCAAATTATAATCAGATACAATTTTTTGCCCCCATATAATTTACATTTTCTGAGATGCACAGATCTTAAGTGTACAGTTTGATAAGTTTTGACAAATGCATATGTCTGTGTAACCCAAGGCTCTATCAAGATAAAGACATTTCCATCACACCAGAACACCCTGTCATTCCTGTTCCCAGTCAATCCCAGCCTGTCCACATCAGCAACTACTGTTCTGATTTCTATCAGATGATTTTGCTTATTCTTAACTTGATGTGAAATCATACAGTATTGTGTTAGTTTTCTATTTCTTCCATAACAAATTACCACAAATATAGCCAATTTTTCTTGTACTCTCTTATTTGTGTTTTCTTAATTTTATCAATTTTATCACGTGTAGATAACTATTTCTACCACCACAGTAAAATTTTTGAAAAGCCCATCACCACAAGGATCCTTCCTGTGGCCAGTTAATAACCACACCCACCTCCCTCCTCCCCACCCCTTTATATCCTAAAAACTACTAATCTGTTTTCCATTTCTAAAATATTGTCATTTAAAAATGTTATATAGATGAAATCACACAGTAAGTAGCCTTTGGGGTTGGCTTTTTTTTTCTTCACTCAGCATAATTACATGGACATTCAAGTTCTTGTGCTTTTCCATATTTTATTTACTTTATTAAGGACTATTCCATGGCATGTACGGACCCCAGTTTAACCACATATTTGTTGAAAGATATCTGAGCTGTTTCCAGTTTGGGATATTACAAAATGGGAATATGAATATTTGCATACAAATTTTTGGGTAAGCATGTTTTTATTTCCCTGAGATTGCTGCTGACTAGGTCAATTTTGAAGTTGTATGGTAATTGCATGTTAAATTAAAAAAAAATGTTTTTTTTAATAACTACAAAACTCTTTTCCAGATTAGCTGCACCATTTTATATTCCCAGCACCAATGTATGTGTGAATCACATTTTCACCCACATTTATGTGGTCATTATGTGTGTTTTTTTAAATACAGGGTATCCCAAAAAAATGTATACCCACACTTTGAATAATTATAAAGGCAGTGTTTATTAAAATATATTTCATTTTCAAAATTGAGTTATCAGCTGTTAAAGTATATATAAATTTTGGGGGGATACCCTGTATATCTCTATTTTGACAATTGAACAGTGCCACCTTTTTCAGTTTAAGTATGAACGTTGATCTAGGAAAGTGGATTTGTGCCCTTGCATTATATCATATAGTGCTAAAAATATGAAGATAAGGGTAAATAAAGATACTGTCACTATTTTTAATGTTAACCTTTCTGATAAACCTATAGTAAGAGCTCATTGTGGTTTTAATTTGCATTTACATGATAGTTAGCAATGTTGAGTATTATTTAAAACGCTTCTTTGCCATTTTTATATTCTCTCCAATGAAAAAGACTGTTCATATATTTAGTCCATTTTCTAATTGGATTGTTTGCTTTTTTCCTGTTAAATTGTGAGAGTTATTTACATATTTAGAAACTAGTTCTTTGTTGGATGTGTGGTTTGCCTGTAGCTTGTTTTTCGCAAAACATCCTCTTCATGTGAGCTTTTGAAGAGCAAATATTTTTTATTTTGATGAGGTCCAATTACATCATTTCTTCTTTTATGACTCAAGCTAGATTCTAAAGATTTCTTCCTCCTATGTTTTTTCTAAAAGTTCCATAATTTTATGCATTACATTTAAGTCTGTTACCATTTTGAGTTAATTTTTATATAAGGTGTAGCCATGAGTCTCCACATATTACCAGTCATCCTCTGGATGGGGCAAAATTGTTCCAGTTCAGAGTTGCTAACTGACATAAAAAAATGAAGACTCCTGGAAATGGTATTTATGTGGGTAAATATAAAAGACAGTTTTCTTATTATTTAAGACTCTTTAAAAGATAATTAACTATTTAAAACAAAAATAATGTAGTCAGGGATTTATAACATGTAGAAATAAAATATGTGACAACAGTAGTACAAGGCTGAGAGGAAGGAATTAAATTATACTTTTGTAAGGCTTTATACCATATGTGAGGTGATCAAATATCACTTGAATAAACTTTTATAAGTGAAAGATGGATACCATAAACCCTATAGCAACCACTAAAGCACAAAGTATTAAAACTAATAAGCTAACAAAAGATACAATGAAATAATAAAATGCCCAAATAGTCCAAAAGAAGACATAAAAAGACAACAAAGACAAAAAAGGATGGATGGGTGGTACAATTAAAAAAAATACAAATAGCAAGATGATAGATTTAAATTCAACCGTAACAATAATGACATTAAGTATAAATTTTATTACCACTCCAATTAAAGGGCAGAGATTGTCAAGTTGGATGGGCAAAAGTAGATGTATAGTTGTGAGTACCCTAAACACAGAGTTAAGAAAGTTATTGTAATCATTGTAACCTGCATGTCTTTTCCCATACGAACAACTATAAACTTACTTTTGCCCACCCCTGTATTTATAGACAAAAACAACTATAGTCTGCCAAGAAGAAACTCAGTTTATATAAATTGGATAAAAGTTTTAAAATGGAGAAAGATACACCATAAAATTATTTTAAAAAACACTCAAGCGGCTATATTAATATCAGACAAAGTAACTTCAGAACAAAGATTTTTCAGGGATGGCCATTTTAGAATAATAAAAAGATCAACTCTTCAACAGGACATAATCTTAAATGTTTTACATCTAGTAGTAACAAAGCTTTAAATCGCATACACTAGTAGAATTGTAAGGAAAAATAGACAAATCCACAATTATAATTGGAGATTTCAAACCTCTAGCACATTAATTGACAAAACAAGTAGACAAAAAGCAGTAAGTATACAGAAGACTTGACCAACACTATTAACTAAATTTACTGAATTGGTACAAACAAGAGTAGAATACACAGTTTTTCTATTACACACATTTATTGAGAGAGACCAAATTCTGGTCCAGAAAATAAAGTAGGAATAGAAGAGAACTTCTGCAAACAGATAAAGCATATGATTTTAAAAGTACAGCTAATCTTAGATCTAATGACAGAAGAGAATGCTTTCCACTTAAGATCAGTAATAAGACAAGAATATCCACTCTCATTATGTCTACTCAATATTATACTGGAGATTATAGTCATAAAACAATGGAAAAAAAAAGGCATCCTGAGCATAATGGAAGACTTATGACTATCT
The DNA here is from genome assembly GCF_963455305.1 of Plecotus auritus. NCBI lineage: Eukaryota > Metazoa > Chordata > Mammalia > Chiroptera > Vespertilionidae > Plecotus > Plecotus auritus. The sequence goes on from NC_137782.1 coordinate 44,370,668, forward strand.
TTATCTTTTTCAGATGGACATCATAATATATATATAGAAAATCCTATAGAAATTTAAAAGGTATTTTTTAAAAGTCTAATAGAACTAACAGTTAGTGAGCTAGATTGCAAGACAGAAAGTAAATATACAAAAATCAATTGTCTTTCTATATACTACCATCACATATTGAAAATTAAAATTTTAAAAATCATGTATAACAACATCAAAAGTATAAAATGCATAGGGTTATGTCTGAAAAATACTTAGAGATAAGTTTTCAGTATCCCAGATAGGTACACTGAAAACTACAAGATACTGCTGAGAAAAATTAAAGTTCAATAGAAAAGAGATATACAGCATTCTAAACAGAATACCAGCCGTCTTTGGTAGAAATTGACAGATGGTTTCTAGACTTCTTACACTACCTGATTTCAAGACTTACTATAAAGCTACTTACTATAAAGCATCAAAAGAATGTGATATGGGGCTAAAGATAGGCAACTAGATCAATAAAACAGAATAGTCTAGAAATAGACATACACATCCATGCCCAACTGATTTTTGACCAGGTTACAAGGAAATTCAGTGGAGAAAAATAATTTTTGTTGACAAATGATACTGGAACATTGGAGAATCATATTAAAAAAGGAGAATTTTTTGTCATACCTTGGATTATAAACAAAAATAAACTTAAAATAGGTTGTGGACATAAATATAAAACCTAAAATTATAAAATTTCCAAAAGAAAATATAGGAGAAAAATCTCTCAGCTCTGGGAATAAGAAAGATTTCTTAATTACAATACCAAAAACAGGGTAGATCCATAAAGAAAGAAAGCAGAATCTGCCCCTGCCAAGCTTCTGTTCTTTAAATGATTATTAGAACCCAGGAAATTAGAAATGGCTTTTATTCAATGTTTGTATTTTTACTGTTTACTCACTACTTTGCAATTGTTACTTCTTTTGGCCAATATTTGCACAGTATGGGGACCCAATGAAGACAATTAACAAATTTCTAAAGTGTACATTTAAAAGACTCAAAATAGAACAAAAATATCATCAGTGTTTTCTTTGTTAGGCCAGGTGGCCAAGTTTAATAATTCTAAGACTTACCATGGGGGGGAAACACCCCTGTAGTCAGTAAGTACCAGCAGACAGACCCACCTCAAGAAGCCGTGGGATTGTGTAACACAGGCTTTGGACACAAAATCTGGAATCAGCTACCAACTGAAGAAGTAACTTAAGATCGTTGATGTCAGTTTCCTTAAGGGTAAAAAAAAATTAAAAAAATCACTGTATCTGTCCTGCCCCCTGCCCACCTCACTGTTTGGGTGGGAGATACAAGCAGATGATGTGAGCACAAAGAAAATAAGCAGCCAGAGCTGGGGACCAAGGCCCTTCACACTCAAGCTTGCTCTGAGGTCACGCTATGGAGAATTCCTTCAGAACCTTGGTTGAGAGTCGTCCCAAACTATGACCATAATGGAAAATCCTAGGACACGTTTTCAAGTATTTTTCAAATGGTGACACCTACATATGGTATATATGGGTATACATATGTGTGTGTATATATATTTATGGTGTATATTTTGGTAATGTATAGTTACAAAGAATGTCTCTACTTCATGCTTTTTCTTGAGGCTATTTGGTTTTGGTGGTGTTTTTAATCTTAAGGCTAAGCAGCAACTAGTTGGTATTTTTTAAAGATGCTAAAATAATATTCAAAATCTGATCACAATGTTCTGATATCTAGTTGTTAATCAGAGAACAATTAGCTCCAGGACTTTTTCAACACCCAGTATTTGCAGAGTGTATGCAGCCCTCAGAACTCTTGGAAGACAATATTTAGGGAGCCTTCAGAGGCCCCATTCCCTTAAGCACTTCTCTGGGAGCCGGATTAGAATCCAACCAGGAGCCTGGAATTGGGAAAATAGGTCATCTGCTCCTCTGTTGCTCAGAAGAGGAATTATTCAAAATTCCTTTCATCTTTACCAATAATTTTGTTTATTACATGTTTTTCCCAGCATGGCAGGAACAGTCTGCTTTTATTTTTTTTCCATTTCCTGTTAATATCATTTTGTCATATTTGAGTTTAGTTGTAATGTTCCTGTTCAGATATCCCAATACTACCCAGGCATATTCAATTCCAGAACAATGGCCACTGAATTTTTAAAATTTTAATTTTTTCTCCATCTCGTTTTTCCTCCCCAAACACACATTTGCATTGATTTCAATCAATGTTCTTTTGCATTTGGCAGGCACTCAATACCTGCATTTTTGAATGATGAATGAATATATGACCTGTTTATTCACCAAAGCCGAAAAGGAAGGCAAAATTAGCTGAAAGTGTCTCTTTTACAATGTGTAGAACAGCATAAACATTCGAATTTATTTGTGCCATTTTCTATTCTAAATATTGACTAGAAGAAAGAAAAGTCTTTAAACTTATTGTCATCACTTTTTCTTTCTTTCACCAATATTCAAATTATGGGGTGAAATATAGGTTGTCCCAAAAATGTATACACATTTTTGAATAACTATAAAGGCAGTGTTTATTAAAATACATTTTATTTTCAAAATTGCGCTATCATCTGTTAAAGTGTGAATACATTTTTGGGGCACCCTATATATTTAGAAAAGTGTAGATAATCAGAAACTATTTTTTAAAAACTAAGAATTAGGGACATATGAGATATTTGGGGATCATGAAAATCATTCATTATTAGGATATCAGTGGGTATTCCCATCAAGTCAACACCAATCTCTATTTCCTTTATGTATGTGAAATTGTCACTATATCCAATCTGAATATATGTCTATGGGGAGAATAGATTAAAATACTATTTACAGATCCTTACTTGAATTCCTTAAACTGATCATTCCAAAGGCCCTCCAAGTTCCCAAATGTGCATATTTAAAATAGCACAAAAATGGGGCAGTGCTTGTCTGGGAGCCGCCTGCCCTGGGCATCTCTCCCATTTGTCACGTGATAACTAATAGATGTGTCCGTGGGAGATGAGGAATTGGCCCCTGGCAGGCAGCCCCTGATTTCCATATGGAATCCACTATTTAATGTAGGTGTTCTTAATGGCTGCTTAATTAGTAAACTCAGACAATCACACTCGACTCCAGGGTCCCCGAGTGAGAATCCCATTCCAGCAGTAAAGTTGCATCTGGCCCCCTATTGCCTGCATGGCACCCTGAGTCCTTGCCAGCTTTAGGTTATTGGGTTTGGGTGAGGGCTTTAATCTGTTTACCAGTATGCTGTTCACACCCACATTTACCAAGGCTATTAATACTGGTTTGTTTTCCCCACGACCTCCCCTTGACCTTGCCTTAACACCTTTCTTCTGCAGGTTTTCCACGCAGTTCATCTGTCATTCCCCAAACTTCAACACGAGCTCCAACGCAACGTGGTAAGTAGGCAAGGAGTCGGGTAAGAGGCACAGCTGCTCTTTTATCTACAGGGACTCACACTTCACCTGCTTGAAGCACTCAGTTGTCATTGGCTTAAAAGGCCAGGCAGCTAGAATGTCTGGATAAACTCCTATCTGCTCGAAAACATCATGGCCTCAAGCCAGCCACAAATCCTGTATGTTTTCAGGGGAGGTTGCAAGGATTTCTAGGATTTGGCTCCTCCAACAGCTTAGAAAGTTTCTTCACCTTCCCTTTATATTTCAGAATTAGAAAAAAAAGTCTCAATTCATCAATACTGGGAAAAAGAATGTGACTCGTGCCCAGAACTTTAAATATTCCTGGTACAGTGTCATTTGCAAATCAATTATTAAACTACAAGGCAAACATTTGCTCTGAGAAAGTTATGTTCATGTTAATGGCTTATCTTCTCCACAAACTGGTAAACTGGTCACCACCGAATCAACAAGTACTCCTGCTTCATTGTCTCACTTTACTAAAAGCACCACCTTACCATTTGATGCATGCCCAGAAAGGCCTACTTTGGATGTTTGATTGGCTTCCTCTGAAAGAGCCTTCAAACCTCCTAGGTGCCCAGCATCAGATTTCCCTGGGCCACACGTGAGTGCTGACATTCTGACATGTTTCATGAGGTCGTAAAAAACATTTTTCCCCCCTAAACTGTAGAGAGGAAAGGTGTTCTGTGTCTCTCCTCCACCTTCATTCACATCTGCTGCCTTACTCATTTCCTCAATTTGATTACATTGCGTTTGCCCTTTTTTTCCCCTACTGGTGAATGTTGAGTGACAACTCCAGTATGTTGGCTGTGGTGTCCAAGTCTCTCAGCCCTTCTAACCAACCCAGGCAAACTCATGGTTTCCTCCCTTGGGTCTGAGGCGTATGGACCTTGCATTTCAACAGCTCATTCACCCAGATGGAATTCCCACGTCCTGCATCAGGAAGTGCCTGCTACCCCATCCCCAATGGCACAGCCTTCTTTCCACTTTGTGTCTGAGCTGAAGGGCACAATTGGACTTGATACAAATTCCTTAAGATGTCAGTCTTGAAACACTGATGAAGCATTAAGTTTCCTCCCCATGAACACCCTAAACCTCACTTATCAGTGATGACTCATATTGGGGAACATGCCTTGTTACTTGCAGGTACTTTTCTAGGTACCTTATGTGCATGAGGTCAGGGTTCTCATTTGTCTTCTTTCTGCAGCAGAGGAAACTGAGGCAGAAGAGGTCAACCAACCTGAGTCTGAGACAAAAGTCTGAACTCTCTATGGCCTCACCGGTAACTCAAGCATCCAGGAGAGTTTGGGCAAGGTCCATATTCATCGATTCCCCTCTAAAAGCTACAAATTCCGCAGAGTTTATGATATCATTTTTCTAACCATCTTGAGGCAACATTAAGTTGCAAACTCATGGAAACCTTGCTGTGGACTAAATTGTGGTTGACTGTAGGGCCAGGCGGACCAGGTGAGCATGTTCACTTCCACTGACTCTATTTTGTTTTGAACCCATTTAGGTGGCCTGTGTAATTAGAAAGGAAACTCAATTTCTTTGAAGATGCAAAATTGGCAATTTTGATACAGTTTGGAAAAATAGTAAATTAAGAATGAATTGAGTTGTAAGTTCTTCTAAAAAATTAATATTGGGGAAAAATAGGTAGCCCTTTAATAGTTAAAGATTGTAAATAGTTTTGTGTTTTTCTTAATCTAAATATATGTCTGCAATAGCATCTGTTAAATCAAGGCATAAAGGTTTGACCTCTCTCATGAGTCCTTGTGAGCCACAGTCAATAAAAATGAATTATTAACACAGAATTCTTCATACAATTTTATCCCTTCACACAACTTCTTATTTTTAAGCTGTGAATAATGTTCCAAGAATAAACCTTGCATCAGTGTGAGAGCTAGCACCTTTGTCTGAGAAAAACATCTAAATGCATTGCCTACAAGCAGTTAAAAAATCAAAACCGCGGCGAACTCAGGAAGCATCTCCATAGGGAGTCGTTGCAAATGGTAACATCAGTCCCCATGCAAATCCACTCTGTCAGCTATGTCACAGATGCCCAAAAAAGCAGGCCTGATAAATATGGAGCATATAGACATAAAACGGCTGTGATGTCACACGGAGATTTATAAGCTCCTCCATCCCTGGCTTAGAATGTGGACAATGCCGACGTCTTTCAACAATTCTATCTTCTTACAGGGCTTGGGCATCACAAAGCAAATATTTTTGTTTGTGTTGGTGATGGGTAAAAAAAAATCTCTTTCAAAACAGCCACCGTCTTGTCTGTGCTATCTGTAACACGCTGATATTCAAAGATGGAGTTTTCTAAAGAGGAAAGTAGTTATCAGAGTGGCTGTCTGGCAGATGTCCCTGTGAAATCACCCCAGATGTCACGTGAGCATTGGTTACTTGACATTGCTCCGTAGTTTGGGTGCCGTTCTCAGGACCTCGCCTCTGAGCTTGGACCCAGTGATGCGGCCATGTCCCCAGTCCGCCACTGAGCATCACTGCCCTGGCTTTGGTGCCACATGTCCTAACCAACAGCTTCGCGAGACCATCCCTCCGGCACCCACACCCCCAGCATTCCCAGCCCCAATAAGCATTCATTCCGTGATTGTGCCAAGCCTCCGCCCAGCAACCTGGCCTTCCTTGGCAAGGTCTCTGTGCCATCCAGTGGGCACGCTGACTGCCCTCCGGTTCCTCCTTTGTGGAAGCGCTTCTTGCCGTCTGGTCTCCAGGGCAGGGAGTGAAAGCAGGGCCAGCCCACCCCGCCGACCTAGTCTCTCATGAACTTGTATTGAAACTGATAGATCTAATGCCTGGCATCTGCCAAGCTGTCACTCAAGCCAGAGGGGATTTGGATGAGACAAGGCAAGCACTGTGGAAATGACTCTGTGATCTAGTTTATGGAGCATGCCTTCAACTCCTAGGTGCAGTGGGGGCAGAAAACCTCGTCTCCTGCAAGAACAACTCTGTGTAAATGGGATGTGCGCTCTATAAGGAACGGGAGAACATTTTCCCTTGATTTGTGCCTGAAACATAAGAGTGGGGGGAAAGCTTCCCAGCTGTCTGCTGCATTGTGTGAACATATACATGCATTTAAATTACTTATATCATTACTTACAGATGTAATTGTGAAATATGTTCTTTTTGCATTCACAATGAGGGACTGCACAGATGGTGAACGCTCCACTTAAAGCAATATGTCCATTAAAATACCCCGTACTGTTGGTGTTTAGTGTAGCGACAGCAGTGAGTTCATTACCGTGGGTTCTGCAGCAATGCTCGCAGGGGGCAGGAGGGCTCAGGAAGTGCTCGAGCGCCCAGGTGAAGCCCGTTCCAACCTGGCCGCTCCTCCGCTGGCCCTGGCCACCAGACGTGGGCTTTCACAGCCAAATGCCAGTTGTTTTGCTGAGTATTTTGCTCCCAAATAGGAAAGTCAATAAACAGCTGACATTCACCAACGCCTTGCTGCTGGTTGTGTTTTTCTTTCCTCTCCAGATGTGCTGAGATGTGGGGTTCCAGATGCCTCACCTCCGACAGGATCACCTGCTCCCGTCATGACTAATTGTGTTGCCTAATGAAGCTGGGTCAGGCGGGGGCTAACGGCACACTGGAGAGCTGATCTCTTCTTCAGGCTCAGCAAGGACCACCAGGACCCAAGTTGTCCCAGGGATGGCCGGGAGACTTCCTGACTCCATGGTGACTTCCGGGACCTGCCCCGACAAAGGCTGCCCCTTACCTTCACTCATATACCACTCTTATGTGAGGATTCCTTTAAAGAAAGGAAAATAAATAGCTTCACTCCCACAACACACACCCCTGATTTGCATTTTGGTGACAGTGCCAGTGGCCAGTATCCTCTGGAAAACCATTCATAAATGAGGCAGAAAAATACTAACATCTTTCCAAGAGCCTAGATGAAGAAAGAAAGTGGGAGACTCTTATTGTGCAGCCTTGGAGAAACCCATCCAATATCCTGAGTCAATCTCTCCATTGTGAAAACAGGAAACAATGACCACCAGACCTACATCCGCTGCAGTTGAGTTGCACAAACTTCATAGCATCAGCAATCAGAGGAGGCCAAAGTCAGAAGGTTCCCAGGGAGGGTGGGGTCTGTGATCTTCCTGCAGAACTGAGAGGTAAACTGGGGAAGGGAGGGTTAGCAGCAGGAACAAGCTGACTAGAAAGGGGAGTGAAAGAATAGAAAAACTTTCCTCCCAGGCTTGGCTCGGGGGTGGTGGGGCTTAGGATCCAGTTATCCTGGCACAGGGGAGGAGACAGGCAAGATGAGGAGGAGGAAAAGGAATATTTGAACAAAGTGGGGAGTGGGGAGCAGTCTGTCCCATCTGAGATGGGTGGTACCATTCTTACCTCAGAGGATCAGGAAGATTGGAAAACCTCCTTCCCTTTGCACATTGAGTAGGATTTGCACCCAATTCATCTGGTTCAAGTGCCATGTGTTCACTATATCAGCCCATTTGCTCTTGGCTGCAGCAGGAAAGGAGAGAGAATGGGACCAGCTTTCATGAAGCACACAGGACAATAGAAGATCCCGTTGGGGGCCAATTTTGTGTGAGTGTCAGTAGGGAGCAAAGAGGTAGAGATGGGGAGGAGGTGGGAGTTTCTGTCCCCTTGAGGCTCTGTCACAGCCCCACCAGCATCATCTGGGCAGGATACATACTGAGACACCAAAACCCGCTGTGAGGCTAGGGATCTGAGCCCTGAATGGTGGGACCCAGGATCCATCACCTTTAACAGCCAGGGCCATGTGGGCACAGTGCCCGACACATAGTAGGGTCTGGGAGCGGTTAGTGAAACAACAGCAAGTCAGGCTGGCACAGATGGCCTGGTGTTAAGTACCAGAGGCAAAGGGGAAATAAAAGGAAGAAGCCAGTAACACCTGCCAAGGTAAATAAGTGAAGGGGAGTCACCTGGGGCCATAAAAGGAGAGGAAGTAGTGAGACAGGGATCCAGGGACATGGGGAGAAATAGGGACTGTGGACTCAAAACTAGACAAAGGCAGTGTGGCTGCGGCTGAACAGGGCGTGGTCACACACAGTGGGGTGAGATGCACGGAAGCTGGACGGGAAAGAAGTTACTTGCCTGAAGTCCTCAGAGGAACAAAGAGGAACAGAGCACAAGGAAGAACAACTAATGGCAGGTGTGATGGGCTGACTTGTCCCTCCCCCTAGTCTGTAGCTGAAGCCCTAACCCTCAGGCCCTCAGAATGTGACTGTATTTGAAGGTCAGATAATTAAATTAAATGAGGTCATTAGGGTGAGAGCCAATCCAATAGGATTAGGGTCCTTATAAAAAAGGGACATTGGTACCCAGACACACATGGGGCACAGGGAGAAGACAGCCGTCTACAACCCCAGGACAGAGGCCTCAGGAGGAACCAGCCCTGCTGGCACCTTGATCCTGGACTTCTGGCCTCCAGGCTGAATGTCTGTTGTTAGCCACCCAGTGTGTGGGGCGTTGTCACAGCATCCCAGCCAACTAATGCTGCAAGTAAGATCGAAAAGGAAGACGGTACGCCCACAGAAACGGCAGCTTTGTATCCGAGTGGGATGACTCACAAAGACATGGGCGAGACAGATAGGCAGATGGCGGTGGGTGGGGGAATCTGAACTGTGGGGAGAAATTAAAGCGAGATCCCTCTTGCCTGGGAGTTGTCCTCTCCATGGTCAGTGACTGCAACCCTTTATTGGCACCACACTTCCTGCCACTCAGGGCCAGTCACACCTGACAGTTACTCAGTAACACCGACTGTCTACCCTCCAAGGGCCAACCTCTTGGCCAGGTCTTGGGAACTGTGGGTTAAGGACCCTCTTCTGGCTCCCAGCCTGGGGAGCAGAGAGTCAAATTAACAGGCAGACCGAGGTGGGTCCCAGGAGGACAGCCAGCAGAGACTGGGGGCTCTGCCCAGCTGGGGAGGGAGGCAGGATGGCCCAGAGCTGAATTCTGGCTGCATTTTGAGGGATATGTGGGAATTCAGGAACAAGGGAATGACATTCCAGGTTGTGGACAAATTAGGGCTGGGAGAGCCAGGGACCTGTCGATAACCTAAGAGGCTCATGTGTGTGTGGAACATGAGGATCAGAGAGACAGGCAATGGAGTCCAAGTTCACTGAAATAGCTACCCAGGACCTCACCCTCATGGAACCTACATTCTAGCAAGGGGTCCCGGGTTCCGGGTCATGGGCAGACTCATGAGTTTGGATCTTACTCTGTAAGTTCCTCTGATTCTTATGGAGACTCCCCTTGTACATGCATTTCATTTTCTTTGGCCAAGGCATACTTCTCAGGAGAGATGAACTCCTACACAGCCTTCTAAGGCCCTATTCAGCTCAGCCATTACCTCTTTTACAAAGCCACCTCCAAATCCTCTACAGAAAGAGGTCTTCCTTTCTGTGTCTCTACAGATGTTGAGGACAACTCCATGATAGCATTTGCCACAATGGGCTGTGCTTGCTTATGGGTATGCCTGTGCATCAGTGATCCCTGGTCTAAAAGGTATCTGCAAAGAGACTACGCATGTGAGGAGGTGAATAAAGGATGCTGTGGGAACATAATTCGCTGGTAATAAAGGGGAGACTAGTAGTATGTAGGGATCTGCTACCATCTCTCTATACCTCAGGCCTTTCCTTTGTTGGGGGAAAGGTTTTAGCTTGAATTTCTTACTCCTGCAGCACTGCGGTCCAGGCTGGTAGCAGAAGGCCCAAGTCTACTCAGCCAGCGCTCAGGCTCTTGCTCAGAATGTCTTGCTGTCATCCCGAGGGCTGCAGGTGGAAGGAAGTAGTTGGGCATAGAGATGAAGAGGGGGTATACGGAGAGGAGAAGGAAAGAGGCCAACAGCACGGGCGGGATTGCTGCGCCAGAAGAGAGGTGCCACACGGGAGGTGGAGGAGAGCCCCTTTCTGTTTATATGACAGTAATAGCTGAGATTAATTTTTCAGAAGCCAGGAAAATTGGCAGAGGCATTTGGAAGATGAACAAATTCTAGTTCAAAAAGTAAGAAGTGTAAAATAATAATACAGAGAAGAGAATGCTGAAGAGCAGAAAACCTCCCCCTGCCTCAGACGTCAGCGGGGTGGGAGGGGAGGAAAGTCACCTAACGGAGATGAAACAGGGAGGCCTGTGGATGACAGAGCACCAGGGGTGTTTCATGGAAAATTAATATCACAGTTTGTGATGAAAATGGAATTATAATGATATGCACACTGTGTGGATGGCTTGATGGCAAACCTCAAATAATAATAAGATAATGGATATAAAAAACACCAGGTAAAGAGGCCATTGGAATGTAAGAACTAGCCACCTGAGTTTCTGCCAGCCTCTTCTGCCGTGTGCTTTCCCATACTGTAGCTTCTGGAAGACAGGAGATGGTGGCTTCCTGCCATCTTCTGAGCATCTGGCATTGAACCAGGTTGCATGAACGATATGAATTGAATTGAGGCACAGATACAATGACTTCCACATTAAAATATTGTTTAACAGTATGACCTGGAAGGACTGTCCGATTATCCTTACCCATCAGCTGCATCTAGGTAGGTGACAGAAACCAGCTGAGCCAAAGGGGGTCAGATTTGGCAATTCCTAGAAGATTCTAAGTGGATGCTTCTGGTGAGAACAAAGCAACTCATGGTAAAAGAGAGAAAACTGTGAGGCCAGCAGAAGGAAAACCTGACCTTGGCTTGCCACTCACCTGTGACCACAGTGTCTTTCTTAAACATGTCATAAAGATAAGCTTTATACAGGTACCTGGGTAATTCTCTCTGGCTGTGAGGGGAATGCATGCTTCTTGTTTAAAACAAATAAAGGAAAGCATAAAGAATAAATTTTAAAATCCCTGGAATTTCATCTACTGCACCTGATTACTTCTAACACTTCTGCATTTCCTTCCAGTCTTGCCATGCACTGATTTTTTTAATCATGAAATTAGTACAACATGGACATACAGTTGTAATTCTACATTTAAATGTACAATTTCATGTTGAATGTCACCCATCATTATTAACCATTATTTGAAAACTCTCTAATGTCCTGTAATATTCCATCTCATGGATATGTTTGTTAGTACAGTCAATAGATGGTTAATGGACATTCATTACCTTCGAGTCCTGAGAGCAATACCAGGAGCACGAGGAGCAGAGGGCAGACAGGGCAGAGAGTTGGGACTGCAGACACAGACATGGTATGCCAGGACCGGTGTGAATAAACTGCTATTAGCTGTTCAGTTTGCCTGGCATTTCTGACCTGACCGATGATCAGGGCCCGATTTGGCAGAGGTCACAACCTGTGCCTACACTGAAATTCAGACCCAGGTGGGCGAGCCTGCGGAACAGGTGGTCAAAGTCCCCAGAGAGTGGTTTGCTGGATGAGATCAAGGTTGAGGGAGAGTGGGGAAAAGGTGTTTCCCTGTCACACTCCTGGGAATGAGGTATATGGGACTTGGGAAAGCAGCCTGCCTACCTGGCGCATGAACTTGACCCTGGACCTTAAATGGAGAAAGGCTGTGGTAAAGAGACAAAGCTGTTTATTCAGGAGCTATGCCTGAGGCAGATGCCACTGTGCCCTCAGGTCAGAGCTGGGAACCCACAGAAGCAGTGTGCTCCACGTGAAAGCAGCTTCTCTTGGGGGCACTGTGTCCACAGGTGAGGCCCCTGCGGGTGCAGAGTTCCCCATGCCTTGGAGCACAGGAGAAAGCCAAGGCTTTATGGTTGCCATGGAAACAGTAATTGTGGCTCTTATTAGGTTGTGTGCAGGTTTTCTGGGGTCTAGAACGAATAATGGCTGGCGTAAGATGTTTTGCATAGAGCTGGAGGCTGTGTTGGCAGACAGACCAGTCCTCCCATTGGGGTGACAGAGGATATCTGAGGGAAGTGGACACCTGGGAAATGGGACTTCTGGGTCCTCAGGTAGGGAGTATTTTAGGGTGGTGGCCACATACCCACAACACCAATGAGGCAAGAAAGTGCCAGTCCCTCTCCCCCATTAGCACTATCTCTGCCCGTGTAATGAGTCTAAGTGGCCTGTGGTTTTCATTTTAATTTCTGTTTAGAAAAGGGTGGATTTTTCACATATTGTAAATATCCGTTATCTTCCTCAGTAAAATATCTGTGTATATCTCTTCAAAAAAAGTGGAATGGTAATGTTGATCCCACGCATTGCTTCTAGTTTACTTTCATGTCTGTTGCTGATCTTTTCTTCATTGTAATTTGCTTCATTTTGTCACTTAGTTTTGGTTATGATTTTTGACGTACAAAATATGTCACCTTCATACAATCACACTTCTCAGTCATGTTCTTTGATCATATCCTTCAACTGTATGAGAGGAAGTCCTTCCCTATCCCAGAACCAGTTGAAGAGCAATCATATTTTGCATTTTTATAGTTTCCTTTTTAACTTAAATCTTTAAATTTATCAGAAAAACAATTTGGAGCATGGGTTCTAGGGGAGAGAGTATATACTTGTTTCCTCTGAGTTGCTAGTGTTTTGAACACTTTTTGTTCCATAACAACCTTTTTCTCTTATTTTACAATGCATTCTTTATCATATTTTAGATCTTCATTTAAACGTCTCAAGTTCAGTTTTTTAATCTGTTTACCAAAACATGTTTATGTTGTGAGGTAATGTTTGATTTAGGGAGCATTTCCAATAATAGGAATACCATCCAGCTGCACTTTTGAATTTATGAAAGTTCCCAAAAGAATCCTGGTAGTACCTTACCTACCATTTTCTTTAACCTCCAAAGATCGTTGAAAAGTAGATTTTGTCATAGTTGTAGAAACAGAGAGTCAGAAGAAGAAAGAGACATGGCTCAGTTGCTAACACATTTGAGCGGAGCAATCTGGTCGGCCAGAATTTCCTCAGTTCTCTCTGAGAGTAAACCTCGGTTCGTCTAAATCTTACAGAGATGTTCCAGGATTTCAATGATTATACTTGGATGAGAATTTTCAAATTATTACCCTGAAACTATTTTTTATTGTAGGAATCAATGAAAAATGCAATCCAAAGACTAAGGAAGAGATAAGGAGAGGTTTGAAATGTGCCTTCTCTTTATCCTCACAGACTCTGCACTTGACCCTCTCAGCTTTTGTTTCTGAAACTAGGTTCCTGGTGACACTGAGGTCCAAATACTGTCACGTCCCCCAGCAGCCGGTGGCTCTCCTTCTTGTCTGGTAAAAACCCCAGAGCCAGAGGAGCGGTTACTGTGAATCAGTAGTTCTATTGGCCCCAGTACAATGTGGATTGGTTGTTTATCAATTCTGGGCAAGCAAGGAATTTACAATACTTCCCAGAATCACTGCCACAACCCCGGTAGCAGGTAAAATCCTGAGTTCACTTGTCTCCTGAAATGTAAACGGGGGTGTCTCATTTAGGGACAGTGCTCTGTGTATCCTGAGTATGATTTTCCTGTAGAAAAAATAAATGACACCTTCATAACTCTATACTTTTACAATTGAGTAACTTGCAATTTTCAAAGAAAAACACAGTTTCAATCGGGATGAAAGAAAAGAGAGCCCATGTTGGAATCTTGGCAAGAATTGAAATCCCGCCCTAGCCGGTTTGGCTCGGTGGATAGAGCGTCGGCCTGTGGACTGAAGGGTCCCAGGTTCGATTCCGGTCAGGGGCATGTACCTTGGTTGCGGGCACATCCCCAGTAGGAAGTGTGCAGGAGGCAGCTAATCGATGTTTCTCTCTCATCGATGTTTCTAACTCTCTATCCCTCTTCCTTCCTCTCTGTAAAAAATCAATTAAAAAAATATTTAAAAAAAAAAAAAAAAAAGAATTGAAATCCCTCACCGCAAATTAGGGAATTCCATGTTAACAGTCCAACCTTATCAAAGGATAGAGAGTTCAGTCTTTATCAGAAAGGTAAGCTCTCAGATAGGAAGCTAATGTCTAACTGTGAAGTTTATTTTATTAACATTTCTTTCAAGATCTACTACTGTGTGACTATAATGTTATGAATAGAAAAGCACACCTATGTAAATTTTCTTTCACATGAATGCTTTTGTCCTCAAAATTGTAAAAGAAGTCCCTGACGCTTGAGAATTTGATTTTGCGTCTTTTTGTATGGACAGTGCTATCATTCATTCCTTCTGTAACTTCTAGCAGCTGCAACTGAGTTCATCCTTCTGCCAAATACCATGGTCACGCAGGCATAAAGGGTTTGTTTTTTTTTTCCCTTTGAAGAAGGAGCTGTTGTTTTATTCCCAAGTAGCCAAATACACTTAACGTATCTAACAGAAATAAATGGTACATTTTCTCTCAAACTTTAAAACACTTTCAATTAAACAGCATTTCTAGAGAGAAAGTAAAATTGCCAAGGCTGAGATTTACACCGTAATTGTGTTCATTTTGAATGTGATGGATATTAGATATTGTGGCAGATTGTGAGATAATATTCATCTCACTTGTAAAACATATATCCCCAAAGGTATATGCAAAGTATTAGATGTTTGGGCTGGAATAAAGTGGATTCCAATTCCATGAGATGTTTCCCATCAGAGCTTTTGTGTGGCCTAGAAACTCAGTGTGTGTTTCCCGCTCTGGTCTTAGTGACTGCTGGTGTGCTAATTCTGAGAGCTGAGTTATCCCTTCCCCTTCCATAACCAGGGCAAGCACAACTCTCCCCATTTGGGGCTAAGTCCCCAATTTTTCATTGTCAGTCTGCATCTGGGCTTTTGGTTCTGTGGCTGAAAACACTTTTGCTGTCCAACTCGAAGGTCCCCACCAGGTCGTCAATTCAATTCCAATACCGCCAGGAAATCCCCAGCCACCACTTTCCTAAGAAAATAGAGCAAATCAGCCCTGGATTCTCTCCCCAGCCTTCCTCCTACCTCTGCAGATGTCTGTTTGCACAACCCACATGTTTCTCCTACCTGTCAGGGGAGGAACCACACTTTCTTCTCCTAAGGCCACCCCATCCCTCCACCGCATTCTTGACTCCATTACCTTCTGTTTCTTCTTAGATGTTGTGCCATGACGTATTTCCTATACTTTTAATTTTCCTCTTTGCTTTCTGCTTTCTTAAAGCCTTTGAACTGAGGATATTGGCCATTCTTTAAACCTTGGCCACTGACCTGGTCTTCCCACCCAGCTCCAACTTATCCCTCCCAGCTACAAAGTCAGGTGACTTGGGAATCGCTGCTTCTCCATCAACCCTCCACTGTTATTTCTTTTTGAAAATAGTACCATGTATTTTTGTTTTCCTTTTTCTGAATACAAAAACAATACACATTCATCACAGAACATTTAGAAAGTGTAGTGAGGCACATAGAAGGAAATAAAAATCACATGTGATCCTACAACTGGGAGGTAACTAGTGACTTTTATTCATATGTGCACTTTTTCCAAATAAAAGTATGACCACCCTGTGTTCTTGTGACTTTACTTAGTGGTAAATCACAGATCTATTCCCATGTCAAGGCATGATTTTAAATGGCTCTTGATGTCCCGTTTTATGCATATTCCAACATTGACTGAGCCGTATCCACACAGCTGTGCATGCCAGGGGCCTGGATGTCTGTAGTTCCACGTAGTAGTGTAATGAGCTGCTGTAAGGACCAGCAGCCCTTACCAGCCGTGAGCAAACTACGACCCACGGGCCGGATCCAGCCCATTCGGCTGTTCTATCCGGCCCACGGAGCCGAAAGAGCAGAGGGTTCTCTTGCTCTCCCCTCCGCTCCTTTACTTTGAATTTATATTAGTTCACACAAACACTCCATCCATGCTTTTGTTCCGGCCCTCCGGTCCAGTTTAAGAACCCATTGTGGCCCTCGAGTCAAAAAGTTTGCCCACCCCTGCCTTAGACCATATGGTGGCTTATGTGGGATCCGTGTGGATTAAAAACACTGCTCCAAATGATACACACCTTTTTTGAGGATCTTGAAGCATATTGCTGAATTGCTTTCAAAAGGTGGTTGAATTGACATGTACTACAAAGAGCAGCATGTGAGAGTATCCATTCCACCATATTCTTGATAAATCATAGGCAATTTGCTAAGTGAAAAATTTTGCATTTTAATTTGAGGCCAAATAGGTTCTGAATTTGCATTGGCCATCAGTGTCTTTCCCTTTCTTAAGGCAGTCTGCCTGTGTGTGTCTGCTCGGTTTTCTCCTAACCTGTTTATTTTTTCCTTATTTTCTCATTTTAAAAAACTCTTCATGCATTAATAATAATTATTATTTTCTAGTTTACTTGTTAGGAATACTTTTCCCAATTTGTCAATGCTTTTTCATTTCTTATTTACAGGAGAAATTTTTAAAAATTTGTATAAAATCAAATCTGTCAGTATCTTTCTTTTAGCCCGTCCCTTTCCCTGATCAATTTTTTACCCTGCACCCAAGCCCTTCCTAAATGCATTGCTAGCAGGACTCGACAAAGCCTAGAGAAACAAGCAATCCCACTGCCCAGAACAAAGGCACCTTCTCACCCTCTGCTACTGCCTAGTCCGGCTGGAGAGCTGTGCCCTCTGGGGTTTCCTCCTACATGGCAAATCTTCTTTTCAAAACTTAAGTAGTTATTCCATTATATAATTTTAATAGAATTTATTTTTTTAGAATAGTATTAGGTTCTAAGCAAAACTAAGAGGAAGATACAAACATTTCCCATACACCCCTTGCCCCCACACATGCTCATTCTCCCACTACCTAGGAACTCATCAGAGTGGGACGTTGGTTACGAGCCCACATTGACATGTCATCGTCATTATCAGGTTGTCTTCCTCTGCCTCCTCTTTCTCTATCCATGCCTTTCACATGGGGCTCCCCCGGGTTTTGGTCTTGGCCTCTCTTCCCATTTGAACACTTGTCCAAGGGAGCATGCCCACTCTCAGGAGCTATGCTATTGCCTTCAGCACCATGTCTCCATCCAGCCCTCCCTCATGACCTCCACACCCATATTTCCTGCTGTTCACTATGTATCTTCATAAAGATGTTTCATAGGCCCCTTAACATACACATTTCCCTTTCTGTCATCTCTTGTTCAGTGCAAATTCCTATCTGCTACTCTGTTTCCTGGTCTGGAAGCTTTTGAATCTTCCAAGACATGATGCCCCCATTTATGTCTCCCATGTAATCAGCATATCCTGTTTATTCTTTCTTCTTATGGTTTTTCAGATCAAATCCTCTCCACCACACCCTATCCCATCCCTCCCCACCCCTCCTCACCCCATGGCACTGCTATAATTCAGGACTGTATTACAAATAAGCAGATAGGTTTCACAGTTAAGAGTTCAAGGTAGCTAGTGAACAAACTTCCTTTTTGAACATCAGGTTTGTCATCTGTAAAACAGAAGTGATTTGAGCCCTGACTGCCTATGGATGCTTTGAGGATTAAATATGCTAAAATAGGCAAAGTACTTAGTCAGCATGATTCCTGGCATATAGTTAGTGTCCAGTAGATTCAGCTATTATAATTATTTATCACTTCTGCCATAATCTATACTAATAATAGATGAATATGCAAATTGTCCAGGACACTGTCACAGTAACAGTAATGACCAAACAGCGGGCTGCGTGGGGCGACAAGGCCGGCAGGGAGGGCAATTGGGGGCAACCAGGCCAGCGGGGTTGGGGGGGCCGTTAGGGGTGACCAGGCTGGCAGAGGGGGTCAGTTGGGGGAAACCAGGCCAGCAGGGGGGACAGTTGAGGGCAACCAGGCTGGCAGGGGGGTCAGTTAGGAGTGATCAGGCAGGTAGGCAGGTGAGCAGTTAGGAGCCAGTGGTCCCGATTGTGAGGGGGATGTCTGACTGCTAGTTTAGGCCCGGGTCCCAGATTGGAGAGGGTGCAGGCTGGGCTGAGGGACCCCCCGCCCCGTGCATGAATTTCATGCACCAGACCTCTAATTCTGTTTATAAAATGCAAACAAGATCTTTGTTTTAATATGTCAGTGGTCTCCTTTATGACAGGTAAAGTCTAGGCATCTTCCTATAACACAAGGCTTTCCATGAAGTAGCCCTGTTCATCCCTCTAGCACTATGACTCATGGTCCCTAACCCATGTGTCAATCTTGCTGAATGTAATTGTCAGCTATTGCCTCAATAATGCCACATAACAACCATCCCCTGTTTATGGGTCTGCAGGTTGAGTCTGATTTTACTCCCATGGGTCAGGATAGGCTTGAATGATGTGTGGGCTTTGAACTGAAGCTTAGACTTAAATTTGCTCCACCTGCACATGTGTTTGTTATAGGCCTCAATCACTACCTGGTCCTTGCACATTTTATGGTCAATCATCAGTGCAGGAGACCCAAGCCAGACTGGACAAGCACACTTAAGGCCTCTCCTTACTTTGCATCTGCTAATAGCCACCAGCTAAAGCAAGTCCTGTGGCCAAACCCAGGATGACAGAGGGAAGGACACTGTGCACAGTGAGAGGGAGAGGAGGGGATAGTTGCCAAACAATGACAGTGAGTCCTGGCTTCCTCACCCTTTCTCTAGAATCCCTCACCTCCTGCCCCCCTTCCTTTTACTTAACAAATGTGAATCTGCCTCAAAAGGCTCAGCTCAGCTGTAACCCTGTCAATAAAACCTTTCACTGCTCCAGAAAGAACTGGGCTCAGTCTCCCCTGAGTACTCGCATGACCTGAGCACAAGCTGTTGTGTTGTCCGTATTTGTCTGCCCTCCTCTGTGACTGACAGAGAACACTCAGAAATGTTCGTTGTGCTTGGGTGGTTGAATATCTAACACTGGTCTAATAATTCAGCCAGTATCATGTTGGATCTTCTCAAGTAATTCTTTTTTTTTTTTAATATGAAAATGAAGAACTGCATTCGATATCTTAAGCCAGATGTTCTCAGGTAACCATGTGGTCACATCTAATTAATTAAAGAGGGACCCTGGATTGCATTGGCCAGACCAAAGTTTACATAAAAGCAGTTTTCTAATTGCCAATTTCAGACCTGGATGCAAAGGGTAGATCTTGGTGCTCATGGGTCACAGGCAACCTCAGCCCACCCCTGGAATCAGCCAACTGAATGGGGCACTGGGCTCTGCCTGCACCAGGTACACACGGTGACCATGTTGTTAGTGTATAATCACAATTACAACTCAAAGCTCTTCTCCAGAGCACCTGGGCCTGTCTGATCTTACCTCACCTGGTGAGGAATCTCAGAGCTGAGGGGCTGATCTACTGATAGATTTTATCTCATAGAAACTTGGGCTGGTTCAGACTTAAAGCATGAGATGTTCTCAGTAGAAATATTTTGAAGCCAAAATAAATAAAAAAGAAAAAGGGGAAAAGAGTCAAGCAGGCAATTATTTCTAATAGAAAAAACTATTGATTTTCCTTTTTTGATACATAGTCTAAATTATCCCTCAAGAAAAGTAGTAATGCATCTTTAAACAGATTTATTGGTTCTAGGAGGGAAAAATGTATTATTTAACTTCAATGCTATTGGGTTTTTCTTTTATGCTAGATATAGAAGTAGCACAGATGATCAGAAATGGGTAGGGAAACTCCTTCAAGAATCACAGTGAGTTTGAATCCCAAGGTAATATACTCTAGTTTTTCTCTCCAAGAAGTAAAGTTCATAAACAAAAAGGTCATTTTCCTTGTTAAAAAAAATGAGATCACACATTTATAATAAGTATGTTTTTTTCACAAGATTTAAAGTTCCTGTGGGTGGAATGAACAAACCATATTGGATCCCCAGTGTTACTTGGAGGCTCAAGTTCTTTGTTGTACAGGATTCCGTCCTCAACACAATCCTGGGCTGCTTAGATCCCGCAGCTATTACCCCCTCCCTTTGCTGGACGTCTCCACTCCTCTTCCCAGCTCTCTCTTCCCACACTGATTGTCTCTGAGACTGGAAGGCACAGTAACCCAACTTTGAGAACATCTCATTCCATTGTAAAAGTGATTAGAAGTGATCAGGAGTCAATGGAAAGAGCCACTTCCTGCCTTTCCCAGCACCTCATCCTGTGCCTCTTGGGAGGGGGACTCTCAGCTAAGTGGGGCACAATACATTTGGGGTCACAGAGACTGTTGACCTGTTCCCAGATCTTTCTATATGCCTGTCTTGTGACCTTACAAAGTCCCCTCATCCAGGTGTGACTGATAGGTGTGAGCATCTATCAGTCAGGGGCAATCCCAGGTGACCCTGCTGAATTGTCACAAAGAAAAATTACTGAAAATGATTGGAAGGCATTTTTCAAAACTAAAGTTCTCTAAGAGCCATAAATAAATGTTTTACATCACAGCTATCATCAGAGTCCCACATCATGTTTATTCTTTACAGTTCAATAGTTTAGGAGTTTGATGTTTTTGTTTTTTTGTGTTTAATCACAAGGCTTTTTCAATTAACTAGGGGTACAGTCACTAGGATTCAAGATAGATGAGCCCGGAAAACCTAGTGGTCAGAAAGCATCAGGTCCTAATTATAGCAAAGTAAGTCCCAGAACTGTCTTCATTCTCATTTCTACCAGTACCTGTGGGTCTGATGACGCAGCAAGATGAGGTGACAGTGGTTCTGGTAGCCGGACAGCAGGATGGGTACAGTGGGTGTTGTCCTTTGGTAGCTATCCACTGTTACCTGTGCAGTTTCTTCTCCTGACTTTCCTGGAGGTATACAGACCTAGACATCAGTCCTTCTACCAACAAAACACAACAGGCATGTGTGTTTGGGGAGACTGGCTACTTGACATGGAGCCTTAATCATCTTTCCAAATGATGAGAGGGAACCTTCTCTACATGGAACCATCAGTTAAAAATTAAGTTAACAAAAGCCTGGTCAGCGTTCAGAAAAGCTGGCTAGATGCAAGAAGCATACCCCTACAGACCAGCTGTGTCCTCTGTCTAATCCGAATGAGGAATGCTGATGTTCAACAAGGCCACTGAGTTCATGATCACACCCCCTGGTGAGTAACAGAGCACAGAGAATTTGTATTCTCCCCATGTGACAAACAATGCTGTGAACATGGGCCCTTCTATAAAACCCCAGCTCATTCAGGTGCCAGGATGAAGGGTGCCACATCATAATTAATCCCTCATGTATTGCAAGCAATTTCATGTCAAAATAATCAACAGTAGCTTTTTTTTACCCCTTTGTGAGTACATAATAAATACTGTCATTTAGCCGCCACAAACAGCAGATTTCTTTCCTGGTCTTTGAATAACATTATTCAGGAGGCAAATACCATCTCCCCCTCCCCAAGCCCTACATATCACACATATATGTGCTCCTTCAGAGGATAAATGATGGATGCCAACAGAAAAGCAGTGTGTTTAATTTCTAATTGGTACCTCACATTGTGATTATTCTAACTTGGAGTCCAAACACTCCCCAGGACAGACATAACCAGAAGAAAGAAACCAGAGTGGAATGGAGGGTGCCTCTCACTCTTGGTCATTTATTTTTTTCCTCGGTCATTTATTTTTTCCTCATGGGTGACTGACAATGACATAGCAGTTATTATTATTTTTATTGTTTGTAAAGCGAATTTGGCAAATACTGCCCTCTCCTCCATAGGCAGCCAATAAGGAGCTCTGGGTCTACAGCTTCCCCTCAAGGCGATGCTCCTGTCCATGAGGTCTCCTGACTCAGTGTGGAACTCTCTGCTTCCAGGGTTCCAGGAGTTTGCTTTGGGTAGAAGCTCTCCTGTTAAATTAATATAGTGACCAAAAAGGGGCAAGGACACTGCTGATAATTAATCTCCAGTTGCTTTAGGTGAGAAATGACTGAGCTAAAATCCAACTCTGTGGTCACATGTCACAGCAGGTAGAAGACCGAAGCACCACTACTTTACCTCACTAAATCTTGCGTGAAAATGGTTTGTGGAAAACAGGGTTCACTCTTTGGTAGCTATTCAGCCATTGGGACAAATAATAGTTGCTCCTCCTTTGCATATGTATGCCTGTTTTGTGGATGTGCAAGGAGCTTACAACTACTTGTAGGTCCCACATTTATCATAGTCTTTCTTCCACAATGTTTTTTCTGTTTGTTTGTTTGTTTTTTTATTAATGGGATATCTACTTTGCCAAAGCTCTGGATAGAGAGGCTCCTGGGAGGTGCAGATAAATAAAACACAACGCGCCTGGAAGGCATGGCTCAGTGGTTGAGTGTTGACCTATGAACCAGGAGGTCATGGTTCAATTCCTGCTCAGTGCACATGCCTACATTGTGGGCACAATCCCTAATGTGGGGCGTGCAGGAGGCAGCCTATCAATGATTCTCTCTCATCATTGATGTTTCTATCTCTCTTTCCCTCTCCTTTCCTCTCTGAAATCAATAAAATACATTTTAAAATAAATAAATAAAAATAAAACACAAAGCAAGTCCTCATGCAACACACAGGCACACACACACACACTAAGCAATAACTACAATAAAATACAGGGTGTCCCAAAAAATGTATACATATTTTGAACAATTATTAATTCCAATTGGTTAAATCTGAAAAGAAAGAAACATCCATGAGCTTTCAGCTGTTAAAGTGTGTATACATATTTGGGGACACCTGTATGATGACCTTCTGGATGTTAGCCCCTGAGAGATAAGGACTGGTCCTCATTTCTCCTTGGATTCCCTGTTCCTGCTACAACAATTTGCATATTGTGGGTGTTCCCTCTCCATGTGGTGATGATAATGTCCACCTGGACCACAGGGAGGAATTCCAGGTACAGGTTAGGAAGTAGTCCACCTACATCATAACTTGGGAGGAGTGTTGGGCCATTACAAAGAGCCGTACAGTGGTATCTCTTTCCTAGATCTTGTCATAGATATGAGGACGTTGGCAGTGAAGTCTTTGAGTAGCAGCACATTCAGTTCTTGTCTATCATTCATCTTCTTTGGAATTACCTTATTAAATTAAATAGCCAATTACCCAAACATTCCCCCTCTTGATGGCACACAGTGTGTAGGGACAGAATGCACAGCTGTGGGTGTGTTCTAGAGAACAGGGAGGATCCCGGAACACAGGGTACTTGACACCTAATGGAGATGCTGAGAGTGATACAGTTTCCCACAGGTAGAGGGGCAGTAAAGACCTGCCTTGCCTCCCCAGTCCCTCCTGCGGGTGATGATTGGCAGTGTATGTCTACTACTCGAAGAACACCTGTGTCCGCACAGTTCTCCGCTCCCTCTACAATGACCTCAGAGGTTCGGGGGAGGGAACATAGCACAGGGAGGCTAGCAGAGCAACATTAAAACTGCCAGATTGATCTCCCATGGAGACTTCTCTTTTAAAATAAACGTATCTCTGAAAACTGCCTCTTGAAGCATTAGCTTTACAGTAGTTTCACTGGTTTACGACCTTGTGGTAAAATCTTAAAACAAGAAGCTCCTCAAGGAGGTACTAACACACCATTTACAGAAGGACTGCCATGAAAATAATATGTGGCAATGAAGTCACTATAAATTCCCACACATTCAAGTACACAGGGTACATGGACTCTTTTTCTACACTGTTTTCTCTTTAAGAGGACACATAACAGCGCAGATATCACCCTTCCTGCCTCCCTTCTCTCTATTCCTAGCAAATCCACCTTGGACAGAAGCCATGGAACAATGAGAGGTGGCTGAATGGTTCGGCTTGGGCACTACTGGGCTGTTTGCAAGACAACGTGAGAAACAATAATATTTCACTGGTCTCATTACTTAACAACGTAATATGACAGCATCCATGGAACTGATTAGCATAAATCAACATAATGCCCACTTTGCAGCATTAGTATTGAAAACTTTCATCTTGAAATAGTAAGAGGGAAAGGACATATATGATGAATCATAATGATTTTGCCAGATGTTACCAGATGACGGTGTAAGACGTACATGGCCACCTAGCCCCACACGAACATGCTTGTGTCAACATCACCACCTTAGTCAGCTTTATTTTCATTTCATAACCTCTGTAAGGCTGCCCAAGTATGGCAAACAAAACCGGGCTAAGATTATCTTCACAGTTCAAAACTTGGTGATGGGTGACACATAAAAGTGTCCTGAGACACAGAAGGCCATTCTAAGAGTTGCACATATAATCTCTGAAGTTCAAACTACAGACGATTGTTCCTCACACAGCCAACTTCTAAAATAAGGGAGCGAGCAGCACTGCACCCCTGGTGACATTGTCAATCCTTGATGGATGAGTTCTGCTTTTCAGGGCGACCATGACGCAAAGGTCATATGCTCTTCCAACAGCAGTAAACACGGCTTCCTGCCTTTTCCTCTCTTCACTCAAACATTCTTGCTTTTAAAAAAAAAAATCCATCCAATTATTTTCTCTGAAGGGAATTTCTTCATGTTAGCCAACTGAGAGTATTGATGGACTTGAAAATGTACCAGGGACGTTTTCTTCAGCAAGCTAAAGGAGGGAACTGAGTTTTGGAGCAGCGTAAGTGGCACATTCTGGACTTTGGAGTCACCAGCCACCTAGTAAGGTCACCGTTTACCCTTTGTGATATCAGAGGCCAGGGTTTGCCTATTGAAAATAAGCCTCATTGGAAGGTGGTGTGTGGCATAGCCCCTGAGTCAAAAGAGGACAGCCACGTGTTCACTGCTTCCCTTGCTGACTCATACTTGCCAGGCCATGCAAGCAAACAGTAACAAAACAACTGTTCTGTATGGAGTCTCACCATATCTGGGCATAATATTATGCACTTTCATATATAATTTTTAATCCTGAAAATTACCCTGTGTTATAGGTGTGAACCCACTTAATAGAGAAGGAAAAAGCAATGTGGCTTAGAGAAATGAAGTAGCTGTCCCTGTCTCCACAACATGCATGTCCACATGGGGACCCAAGGAGAGAACAAGGACACCACTAGGCACCATGCTGCATGGCTGTCTCCTGCCGAGGACTCCTGCGGTTGTTTAGCAACAGTAGGAATTAAGCTAAGAGGTGTAATCCAGTTCATAATTAATTATTGAATGCCAGCTATGTGCTCAATACTAAAAAGAAAATAATAAGACAATTAAACGTGGTTCATCTTTTCCCTGCTGCTTCCACAACCTAAGTTTCCCAAAAGGATCACTCTTTTAGTAGCAGGAAAAAAAAGAAACATGCCCAATTATTTACTTTCTCCACTCCTGCAAGAAATTAACAAGTGGTTATTTTGGTACTGTATTGATGAAATTTAGCAAAGAAAAAGAAAAACATAGAAATACTTTACATATTTTAATTGGATCCCCTTTTTTATTTAATTTAGACTTAAGTCTAAGGCATCTAAGAGAACAAAAACTTGGCAAGTCTGGAAGACAATCCACCATCACAAAAACTTCTTAGCTCCCATCAGTGTTCTGTGTGAAAGTGGGGGGTGGGGAGGTGGGGAGGGATGGTGGCGGGGGAGGACAGCTATAAATATGCAGTCATATTTAACTTCAGCAGATGCTTATAGCTTTGAATTCCTTATCCTGAAATTAATCCGTTCTTTCCTTCAAGTCATCCATAAGTAGGTTTTGGTTGGTCTTGTAACAGCAGCTATCTTTTCTCTCTCCTTAAATAGTCTTTAAATGGTCGATGTACCCTCTTCAACAGCAATGTGCTTACAGTCCCACCAGGGAAGTACTGGTCTTCCTGTACAGAAGATATAGTCAAGTCACCTTTGTGGTTCATACACATTGTTACATGACACAGACACAGAAACCAAGGTTTATTGTCATGAGGGGTAGAATAACCCAGGGGAGGACACAGGCTCTGACTTGATGTTGGTGTGTAGACACAAAGACTGGTGTTTTCACCCATTATGGGAACTAACCAAATCATTTGCCAAGGGCCAGAGATGAATGTAATTCTTATAAGTTACTAGAGTAATCATTTCAATTACCCAAAAAGTTTAGTATGCCCAATTTTAGGATTTGCAAAAGTTGCAATGGCAGATTGATAATTTATGGGTTATGGGCCATATAAGGATAATGAAAATAAATGCACTGATTTGTAAATACATATGCCTGCTCTACGCATATAACTAAACTTTAAGAATCCTATTGTGGTTTATGGTTTCACATAAATACAAAGCAACCTCATAACTTAGAAAAAGGACAAATGCAACTTAAGCACTCCCATCAGAAGACTTGGCTTTTCCACTAAACTCTTCCGTCATGGCAATCTATGGTCAATGTTTCCCTGCTGGGGAAGATACAGCAGCAGCAAGAGATGAGTGTTTCTCAAACATTAATATGCTCATGAATCCTGGTAAAATGCATATTCTGATCCTATAGATATAGCGATGGTCTGTCTCTCTGTTGGTATCAAGCCCCCAAGGGACTCTGATGTTGCTGACTCGTTGGCCACCCTTGAGTAGCAAAGCATTGGGCTTCTTGGTCCCCATTAGGTCTCATCTCCAAGTAAATCCTTGATGGAATACTTAATATATAAAAGAAAAAGAGCTCCTATTGCTGCATAAATAATATGCTATCCAGAGCTATCTGGAGTCTCCATTTAAGAAAGCATGATAAGCACCTTCTGTAACTGAAGGGTTTTGTGATGGTTTAATTTGTGAAACGTCTTACTCATTCCTTCACTTTTCAAAGAGTTAGCTCTCTAGAGCTAGGTAAACAGACTCATCTAATTAAAGCTATTTTCACTCACCTAGCAAAATGGATATACAAGGCACGTCACTGAAAACCAGAGAGAACCTTTTATTCATTTCGCCTTCTCTTCCTCTTCCTTTTTCTTCTTCTTGTGACTTTTTCTGGAAGGAATTATTTTTTCATTGAAACCTCCTGACCGTACCTTTTGCATGGTATCACTGTGTCAATTACTGACTGTAATTATCAGATGACCAGACTGTGTTGAGCACTGCTGCCTTCTAGTGAAGAATGGGCAGCAATGTCCTCCACCCATCAAGCTCTCCAACAGACACAGCTGAAACCCAAAAGCAGTCAGGCTGTAAATCCATTCTTTAGAACAGCATTTGTGAGAAAGACATGCGCCATTTATGAAATGGTGTACAACCATCTTCTTATTTAACTTTAACTTCAACTCTTTATTCCACTATTTGTTTCCAAATAATGTGAATTGAATTTCACAGAGAAATATAAATGCTAACATTTTTTCTATTCCCCTAACTATAAAGTAACTTAACATCAAGGCTAACTTTTTAAAGAATCAGTTACCAAAGGAAGGCAAACAACTTGGTTAAAAATGTGTTCATTGATGTTATTAATTCAAAACTTCAGACTGATATTTTATGAAATTCTGTAGCTGCAAACACTCAACTATAAGACTGCACACCCCTCCTTTTCTGAGTGGCTACAACCCCACTCAGAAAACCATTTCCATGTGAACAGGTGGACCAAACGAGGGAAGACATATTCAATTTTAAGGTAGCAAACTACTTTATGAACCTCAAACTTCCAAAGCCACTAAATGAATCACATTGGTTCAACTTTGGCAACACCCACCTTTTACTCACAAGACATACATTAAATTAAGTAGGGTAAAACATGATATTGAACTTACGCAAAAAAATATTGATGTAAAATTTGATAGTGTTTGAAAGATCTAGAAAGGCAAATGGTGTCTCACTCCAATGTCTTAATCTTCGTTGAACAAAATACATTTTTATTTATAATCCTAAATTTTTCAAACTCATAGGTAGGTAGAGTGTCATTATTTCTTTAATATCCTCAAATATATTTCATAAAGGTTTTTTTTCTTAAAATCTTCTCCTTCCATCTTAAATTTCATGAATGCCAGGAAGTTCCAATTTTATCTCAGTATTAATTTTTATGTTGGTAAATATGCTTTTCTGTCTTTTCTCCTTTATTTGTGTAGAAATCACATGATTTTGATTAAAATGTTACATTTGATTTTCCAGGAATAAAGTAGCTCATACAGACCAACATAAGATAAAACTTTGAATCTGAAAAACAGCCAGATGGACCAACCCAGAAACATAAAAAAACCTTAAATCAGCAGTAGCCATAAATAAGGCCTGCCACTCACATCCACATTTGTAATGTAATTTACTTTTTAGAGAATTTACAACTATTCAAGCTTCACTATTTATTAGGGATGGGTGGGATTTGAGTGAAGTATTTACGTCTTATTAATTCTTTTTAAAAGCTATTAATTCAGACAACTTGTAACATGTAAACAATATCAGCTGCATTATTTAAACTTGGCCAGTCGTACAATACTGTGGATTCCGACATTGAGTTGGATGGACTGATCCCTTTTACAATCCCTTTCAGCCCAGAGACTCTATGATTTGATTAAGAAGATGCTCCAAGTGGGCATCGAGGGCTACACTAATGGCCTGAAAAGGTCATATGCAATATTTGGAATGGTCCTCATTCCCAGAGAAAATTTTACAGCAGAAAAATTTACACCAGAAAATTCCATACAAAGTTTTTATATTTTCTTTATTGCAGTTATATTATAAAACTAAACCTATAGTCACTATACTGCTTATTAAAAATTAGGCATGTTTTCATTTTTCTAAGTTCTGATCCTCCAAAACAATCCTGTTATCCTCTACCCAAGAGTTTTCTGATCAAGATCACTGTACATGACAAAGTTCTTCTAAGTAATACTAACAGGTATTTCTTCCTTGAATGTGGACAGTTGTCAGCATAGGAGGGGAACACTCCTGGCAGCCAGGATATGGCCCAAATGATTTGTGGAAATGGCTTCTATTGCTTTAACCCGGGTTGTATTTTATATTTTATATTTATTATATATAAAGTTTTCAGAGCACAACAGAGCAAGCAGTATGATGGTGAATGACCATGCTCTTTGTTTTCCAACAAACTGAATCTACACCATGCTGTTTTGTTCTATCAGGGATGTGAAAAAAGGAATGTTTGCTTTTTAATTATGTACATGTGATATTGAGCAGGTAGTAAAAGTGATATTTCAAGCTCCCTCCTCTTTGTTTCAAGGTTTGAGTGTATGCAAATGACTCTGTAGCAGAGTTCACTGTTACACTGATGCTGGAAAGAGAAATTTCCATGTTATTTGTTGAAAGAAAGGATAAATTTGAGGAGAATGGTGAAGTTTGGGGGAATAAATCAAGATAAGGCCTACTTTTCATGCCCCAAATCCTTTAATGCTAAAGTGCATGGAATGGACTGATTGTGTAAGGGTAGGTGTGGCTAATGTCAAATGAGGAACACACAGCATGAACCAAATTCTTGGTGACGAGCACAGACGACAGCTAGTGGAGAGCCACCATGCTGGGAGATGGAACTGTCTGATGACAGCTCCACACTATGCCGGTCCTCCGTCAAGCAGAGTTGGGATGTTTTCATTTCTAACATACCTGTGGGAATCAAAACAGGGAAGTTCATGGAGAGATGTGGATGTTTTGTTAGGAAGGATTGCATATACCTGCATACTGAGAGATGTGAGCACTTTGGGGGTCTCCAGGTACCAAGAGATATATAGATATTGGTCATTCATCGCCTATTGATTTTAATTCTAACTCACAGTCTCAATCCCAGAATCAACGGTTGATGAAACAAAATGTTTGAGCCTTAGGATGATAGCCAGGATTAAAGTTTTAGCAAAGACTCTAGAAGTATTAAAACAGACATAAGTTTAAATGGTGCAACAGGCAGGGTGGAAGGAGAGATTGTGACGGGCGGCGAAGGAAGAAGAGCAAGATATGGGTAGGTCTCCAGCCTTACAGCATCTTTCTGCTCCTGAAGCTTTTCATATCAAATTCCCTCCTGAAATCATGGTGGAAAGGGAAGGAGGCCATCTGGTATACCATTAGTCTGACATCATAAAGCATCTTCCTGCTTCTTAGGCTGCAATCGCCTAACAATGATGGCTTTACCAGTGCTCAGCACCACTTCTCGAACATGAATCCCCAGCTATCTAACAATGAATTTCCCACTGGTGGTATCTACGTTTTCTTAAATTTCCAGGAAATGGTTACCAAAAATTTTCACTGAATGAACAAAATTATGAATACTGACACTATCTTGGCTTCTACAATGAGAGAAAATAGTTGGGCACCAAATTTGTAATAAACTGTTTTCCTTCTCTTCAGAGACCCTTGAGAAGAATAGAGAAAGTTCACCTGTGTGAGAGGCAAGTCTTTCAGAGCCCTGTTGCATAGCTGAAGCTGCCATACACTCAGCCAACCTCTGCTTCAGAAATGCCCATCGAATTAGTGCAATGGTGAAGTGTATGGTGCTGTTTAAAAAATAGTAATTATGTTTGTGAAAATAAAACTATGCCTCTCTTGTAAACATTCATATGGCCGCTCTCTATTTGACTGCCACAGCTGAGCAGAAATTGCCTTTTTTATTTCACTTTTTTCAATAGATATTTATGCCACTTACATATTGTCTGAATAATTAGTGGCTGTTTAGAGGCAAAACTACAGATATGATTTTTTAAGAGCCAATAGTATTTCTAAGAAACAGCTTGAAAATAGAGATGTAGTTGATATCTGAGACAGTCATTTCCTAACTTCTTAATTTTACTCTAAAAATTACATTGAAGAAGCTATATTTTAGATTTTAAAACAGTGGTTGGCACTTGGTAACCTTTCCTCCAACCAGAAGGTCATTTTCCTGTGTGCATTTCCAGCACCCTCTTGTCCTGCGTCCACTGTTTGCAGGATCATTACCTGGAAAGGTAAGCAGGAGCATCAGGGACAAAGGGCAACTAGCTGAAAAAAGATTCCTGCATTTGTAGGAGGCAAAACAAGCTCTCTTTAACCACCTGGGTACCTCTGAATTCATTGTGGGCAGACATTGTGCAGAGTGCTAATCAAGAGGTCACCTTAAGGTCATGTTATGTAAAGAGACAATGGTTCAAAAAAAAGGGGGAGTAAGGTCACAATTTCTCAAGTGCCACTGATTGATTGTAAGATCTCAGATCCAAAGAGAGGAAACTAAGAATTTAGAGGATATTTATGTTTACCATTCATAGGCCATTTTACACTCTCATAGAGTAGACTTTTGTGTAAAAGATGGCTATATGCCAATTCAGTAAGAGTCCATTTGCTTAAATAAATTCCTCCATAGAAAGGCCGTGAGAAAAAAGAAATTGTAACAGTCTAATAAATTAGTCAAGTATAATATCAGTATAATAGGATGGAACCCACCAGCTGTGTGGAACAGAAATGTCTCTACATGTTTGCCCATGTATTAGCCTTCAAAGCATTTATAATTTAAAAAATATTATATTTAATATAAAATAAAATAAGAAAATTTAAAACTTTTATGTTTATAAAAGTAATAAACTGGAGCTAAATGGGCCCTTAAACATTAACTTTTAATTTCAAATAATTAAAACTTAATTATTAAATAAAATCAATGTAGTAATTCTTCCATTGATCTTCCAAACTATCTAGGGTCATTCAGAATTTGCTAATTGCTTTCTGAGTGAACAATTTATATATTCCCCTCTAGAAGAATGTGTAGCTAGAATCCAAGGCTACTATGTGTTTTATTATCCAATTTTCAAATTTGAACCATGACATGGCATATTATAGCAATATTATAAATACCATGACAATGTTTGATGTTTATATGGGATCTCTTTTTTTCATTCAGTGGAAACTGGAAACCTGGTGTTTTGTTTTACTCAAAACCAACAATTTTGATATTTGGCAAAGTAGGAATTATTCCCAGCTCTCCTGTGTTTACATCTGGGTGAACCATCTATGTCAGAATGAAGACTCAACCGGGATAATGAGTAGCAGGGTTTCTGGGAAAAACTGGTTTTAATACTTCCTATGATTTGCAACATATCTGAAACACATGTGTATATCCAAGATCAGAAGTTGTAATTCATTTTCTAAATAATGCAGAATAATCCAAATCCCAATAGAATTTCTCATTGTAATGCATACATTATTACTATTTTGGAGGCTCTAAGAAATTGAAATAGATCAGTTACTGCAAACAAAGCATAGATTGCAATCAAATGCCAGGGGAGCCTGTGGAATTATATTTTGCCATATCCAGTCTGGTCCCTTCTCAAACTCTCAGCATGCCCAGCTGAACTGGCTAATGAGCCAACCCTTGTTCCGGACTGAGAAGGGGTGTTTAGGGGCAGGGAATAGATAAGGTTCTTCAATGTTCTCATTCAAGAGCCCTTTTTCAGGCGAGTCCTCCCCTGTGGACCTGTGAGTGTGCATCCCTTTTGACCTTCAGAACGAAGCCCTCCAATGATCTGTTTCTCAGGCGAGCTTGCCTGAATTAATCAGGGGAGAGCCAAGCAGAGTTAACTGTGCATTTTGGAGGGAATTTCTCCCACTGTCATTTATCACCCGCTGCTTTGTCCTGATGACGCCTGCATATTCACACAGCACTAGCACGTTCGTGGATCTGAAAAGGAAGTCCGTTTGCCAGGGATAAATAGACAACTCTTTACTCAGAACCCTGGGAGCCGATGCGCTTGCATCTCTCTGTGTGCCCAGGTGCATGGAAAATGTATGTACGCCTGGTGGAACCACGACAGTCAAACAATGCCACCCTGAACTTTCCCACCATGATTTGCTACCTGTCCCCCAAAACCTAGAAACCTGGGCTCTGGCCAGAAGTAAATGAGCAGAACAAATGAAAGAAAGAAATAATGTCTTTGTAGCATTTATAGTCTGTGGCCTAAGTAAGAGCAGGAAATACCAGGAATTTCCAAGAGAGGGGCTGTTTCCAGGAGATTTTTCAGACTAATTTTGCATAACCACATTTGCTTCTCCAAGAGACTTAGACAGCTTGAATTAAGCATCTGAACTTCTGGGTGCTCATTTGAACCAAAGCCAAACTCTGAACTTTTCAGGTTTCCCGGCCATTCATCAAAATTTCGAAGATCAATGGCATGTAATGAATCAAGCGTAATAGCCGCCATCAGTGAGGGAAGCAAGGAACAGCGCCAGGGGATAGCCAGACACTCCACTGGACAAAACCTGGCTGACTGAATGCCCAGTGAATCCACTCCACGATCTGGTACTGAGACAGCGAGCACAGTGTGTGAGGGGGCAGGCTGCCTGAAGGAGGGGGCGTGTGGCACTTCGACCACATGCTGAGGGCACTGAGCATAGGCACAGACCTCAAGATACCTGGGGAGGTGGGATGGTAAGATCTAAAATTTCATTGGCTGCCTTGACATCATTGCATCTCATAGGGCCCCCAAAATTTAACCAGGAGCTCCACTATTCTCACCAATATGACTAACACCCAAAGGGAAAGACTCCCCACCCACCCAGTTCCAATCTCAGATGAACCAGGTAGGTTCCTCCCACTTCTCAACTAATAGGTTTTACTTCCCTGCCAGTCCACAGAATTATTCAAACAAGCCAATCACATCCTCCCACAGGAACCTGGGGCACCTTTATCTTTCGTTACTACAAAGCCAGCTTCTCATAACCCTGCTGGTTCTCTCTGCTCTTGAGTGGGATCCCCAGGTGGCATGCCTGGCATGCAGCATCCTTCCCTGGGCCTGTGGGTATGTTTAATGACTACCTTCTATTTGGTTTCATCTGTCCTATTTCAGGTGCCATGAATTCAGCCATCTCATGCTATTTAGGATGGGAATCCCTCCCTCTTCAGTGGGGTGAATAGAAAGCAATTAAACAGGGTGAAGGTGTTAGTAGGGAACAATATTGCCAACTTCAGGACATTTACAGAAGAGTTTCAGAATTAAGAGCTAGAGAAAATTATTTACCAAGAAATATTTAAAATGTGACTTGAATCTATTCTTATGTGATATATGTCTGTGGCGAGTGTGGTGCACACACAAGGGAAACTGCATTGTAGAGGAATAGAATCTGAATCTGGCATTCATTTGTGGCTCTCTGGCATTCCCAAAGTGTGTTGCTGGAACACAGGATCCATAGGATGCCATGGGTTTGGTGAAAAATACGGTCTCTGCCACATGGGCTTGACAAATGCTGACTTGAACAAGTGTAGACAAGTTTATGAATAGTGTGCACTTGAAACCATTAAATGTATGTGTAGGGCTAATGTTCTAGAATAATACTCTGATACCTGCCAGTCTACATCATGACCTTTGTGTTTTAAATATTTTGTAAAGTAAATAATAGAACATATTCTTGACCTCATTCCCATATTCCCCATATACTAATTTTTGGCATATGTTTAAAAAGAAGTAAAAAATGAAGTCATCACACAGTGTCCATGAACAAATTCTGTTTTACTCCAATTCCTACTGCTCCCCCATCAGCACCATCCCCACCATTTTAGGTACACAAATTCTCAAAACATGAATGCTTCTTCCTCTCTCCCAGTGCATTTCCCTAAGTGACAACTATGTCACACCTCATATAGGCCCAGTCAAAATCAAGAATGGAGCAGGAACTTGAGTCATGTCAAATGAAAACATGAGTGCATCTAAATAAATATTTTAGTATTTGGTTTGAAAATTTCAGTCTATTATTACTTGACATATATGATTTATCATATTGGTTTTGATTAAAATGAGATTACAAAATGCTCATTTTAAAATGCCAAAATTCTAAAATTTTCCAAGACAATATTGTAGAGAATTTCCCTACCAGAATTATATTAAATTTACAGATTGATTACACAGATAGATAGAAGGTAGATGATAGATAGATGATATAAGATAGATAGATAGATAGATAGATAGATAGATAGATAGATAGATGATAGATGATACATAGATAGTTGATAGATAAATAGGCAATGTGGCTAAGAGTTGGAGCCACTTAAAATGGAGAATGCAAGTCTGATATGCTAGACCACAGTGAGATCCACTCATTGTCAGGATAAAGACCATTTATTCTAAAGAAATGTAAGGACCAATGTGTCCAACATTTTTTCAATTTAATTTTAGATAAATTTTTTATTTTTAATAATTAAATTCCAAATTGTCTTGTTTTTTTTACCAATTTGTATTCTTTCTATACTCAACAGAGAAAATTTTGCACATATCAGCATTATACAATTCATAGCAGCATTTTTACAGCTAAAGTGACTCAGTCATTCAGAAATTACTAAGAAAATACTAATAAATATACATTAAACTAGATATTAGTGACAAAAACATGATTCACACATGGTCCCTGTCCTGAAAGAATTTATAGATTATCCATACATTATAGAAAGGGAGCCATTCATTTCAAGTACATCATATTTGATGTTGATTCAAAGAAAAACTTCTTCCTTAGAAAATTTAAGAAACATTATATGGGATGCTGTGGCTAAATTATTCTGCTTATTGAGATTGTCTCCTGGGTCACTATTGCAAAATAAAATATATATATATATATATATATATATATATATATATATATATATATAGAGAGAGAGAGAGAGAGAGAGAGAGAGAGAGAGAGAGGGGGGGGTAATATGCAAATTAGCCAGGACACCGTAATGGGTCATGACCGGACCATTAGCTCTTTATTAGCTCCTATGTGTGCCACAGGGTGTTGCTCCAGAGACGAGGCGGAAGCAGGGAGGCACCGGGAGAAGGCAGGACCAGCCTGAGGTGACTCGAGGGTTGGCGGCACTGTGGGAGAAGGTGAAAAGGCTAGCACCATGCATGAGAAGGCAGAAGGGAGAAGGTGAAAAGGCCAGCCGTGCACAAGAAGGCAGAAGGGAGAAGGTGGCACCCTGGGAGAAGGCAGAAGGGAGAAGGCAGAAGGGAGAAGGTGGCAGTTAGGCAGGGTGATCAGGCCAGGAGGGAAGAGCAGATAGGCAGTTAGGGGGATCAGGCCAGGTGGGGAGAGCAGTTAGGCAGTTAGGGGGAATCAAGCCAGCAGGGGAGAGCAGTTAGGGCCATCAGGCAGGCAGGTGAGCAGTTAGGAGCCAGTGGTTCCAGATTATGAGAGGGATTCCGGATTGGAGAGGGTGCAGGCTGGGCTGAGGGACCACCCCCCCCCCCATGCACGAATTTTGTGCACCGGGCCTCTAGTAATGAAATAACAAGCAATGAAAACATTCTTTACCTGTAGGCCAGATTGGGATTTCAGAAACAGTATCTCATTAGCAAAGCAGCTATTTTTATGCATTTTCTGCATCAAACACATACTAGGGTACACACACACTCACAAAAATTGCCATGAAACTCAGGCAAAAAAAGGAGGCAAAGGAAGTTATACCCCTTTTAGCACCGAGGAAAAGGCTTCCAAATAGATGGGACCTCTTTGTCCAGCTGACTCCAACCCAGAAGCAGCCGGTGGAGCCAGCAAGAGTGGGTTGTGGGGAGCGTGCAGGGCTTAAATACCACTGTCCCTGCTAACTGAAAGTATCTCATATATGTGTTTACATACTTACCTCTCCTGCCTGAGTTGAGCTCACTCCATGAAGACTCCAGTGTCGAACCATAGTAGTGATGAAAATAAAAGCTGAGAAAAAGACTGATGGGGATCAATAAGATGTTACCAAAGTAATATATCAATTACCCACCCACCAAAGGTGTATGGAAGTGCAAGGTGCTGCTGCTGGCAAGCTCTTCCATTACTGAGCATGAAAGGATCATGTTTGTTCTGGCCTGGACATGGACTTCCAAGGATGTGACGTGGAGCCACAGTGTCCCAACTACCAAAGGCGAGGGCTGGTACCTCAGGTCCTCGCCATGCGCACAGCCCACACCGCTCAGCTCTGCCTGTGTTGCTGACTCTTACCTTCTTCCCCTCTCAGTTCAGGGCTAGGATCCCAATTTCCTTTCAATCTTAACCTACAGAAGTTTTATTACTCCAATGACCACAGTCTTTGAACTCCGGGGCATCTGCAGTACAGTAATGCAGTAAAACTTTAGAGTCAGAAAGTCCTGGCTTTGCATTTGGGCTCACTTCATAGCAGCATGACTTTGTTCAAGCTATTACTTCATTTGCCTTTCATTTATTTATCAGTGAAATGGGAGTCAGTATGTTTCTTTAAAAAAGGTTGTGAGAATTACATAACGTACCAATAGAAAGGAATGTCTGGCCCACATAGTAAGTGTCTTTAGGTTAATATCTGTTATTGTTTGAGTTGTTGCTTGTCATTATTTTAACCTGGTTCTGCACTTACACTGTGTAAACCAAAGTTATTTATAAATTATCTGATTTGGCATCTTTTCTGTACCTATTCATCTCAGGACAGAATAAGTTGGAATCCCAAGTCTATATTAACGTCAATGCCAGTGGGCCCTTTTGATATTCCTATTAGCTGCTTAGAGGTTATTACCATTTGTAGAAGCTGAAACTGGGAAATGTTCAGCAAGATGTCTATCATATCAAAGTTCAGTAACTACAGGAACAGAAATAAATGCAGGTGTTGTGATTTCTGTGTTGCTCATCAACATCAGTTTTGTCAACAACTACTACCTAAACTCCATCATAGCACCTTTATTAATGCAAATTAATTTCTGATAGTTTAGCCCACCATTAAATAACTATAAGAATTTAACACCCCCAGACAAAAAGGAAAAAAAGTTTGTAAAAATGTGTGTTCATTCAAATGGCTAAAATATATTGTCATTAATTTTGATAAGAATGATTTCCAGTGGGCTGAATCCAGAGAAATGGTTGATTAAGTAGGAGAGATAACAAAAGAAAAAATATATCTAGCTGATGTAGTATGAGAAAGGACGTGGAGGGGAAATGTAGGGAAAAAACAGGTTTATTGCTACAAAATTAGACCTTTTATGTTAATTCTTTGTTCCAACTCTCTCTGCCCAGGGTTATGGGGGAAATGGACTACTGTGGGAAGTGGGCTCAACTTCATCAGAATTCCGAGGGGAGACTGACAATAGTAATTGCTGGCATTTACCGGGTGCACACCATGGGCTACCATAGTTCTAAGCCAGGGGTGGGCAAGCTTTTTGACTCGAGGGCCACAATGGGTTCTTAAACTGGACCGGAGGGCCAGAACAAAAGCATGGATGGAGTGTTTGTGTGAACTAATATAAATCCAAAGTAAAGGAGCGGAGGGGAGAGCAAGAGAACCCTCCGCTCTTTCGGCTCCACGGGCTGGATAGAACAGCCGAACGGGCCGGATCCGGCCCGCGGGCCGTAGTTTGCCCACGCTGTTCTAAGCACTTTACAAGCAAATTCACTTTTTTTTTCAACTATCATGTTTTGGCTTTAATTCTATTTTAAAAAACTATAATTTTAGAGATGTTTTAGGTTTACAACAAAATTGAGCAGGAGGTACAGAAATTTCCATAGACCACTTTTCCTACAGATGCACAGCCACCCCACTACCAACACCTCCCACCAGAGTGGTCTATCTATTACAATCAATCAACCTACATCTACACATCATCATCACCCACAGTCCAGAGTTTATTTACATCAGTGTTCACAAAAGTGTAATAACACAAGTCCACAGTTATAGTATCATGTAGAGTAGTTTCACTGCCCTAAAAATCGCCCATTGCCCCCTCTGATGCCAATTCCTGGCAACCACTGATTCTTTCGCTGTCTCCGTAGTTTTACTTTTCCAGAATGTCATACAGTTGGAATCATAGAGTATATAGTCTTTTCTGATTGGCTTTTTTGACTAAATAATATTCATTTAAGGTTCCCCATGTTTTTTCACGGCTTGATAGCTCATTTCTTTCCAGTGCTAAATAATATTCCATTGTCTGGGTGTACCAGAGTTTATTTATCCATTACCTACTGAAGGACTGAAGGGCATCGTGGTTGCTTCTAAGTTTTGGCAATCCTATCTAATAAAAGAGTAATATGCAAATTAACCATCACTCTGCTACACCCACAAGCCACGCCCACAAGCCACGCCCACAAGCCACTCCCACAAGCAAATCAGGAGCAAATATGCAAATAAACCCAACCAAGATGGCTATGGCCACAGAGAGCAGGAGGGAGGCTTGGGTTTCCCTGGCAATGGAGGAAGCCAAGTTTTCCGCCTGCCCTTGCCGGCCTAGGCCTCCACTTAAGGCTACAAAGTTTCAATGATAGAAGATACATAAACCCAAACAGAAATGGCGGCAGCCATGGAGCTGGAAAGAGCAGGAGGCTAGGGTTGCCCCTGGCGATGGAGGAAGCCAAGCTTTCCACACACCCTGGCTGGCCCAGACCTCGCTTAAGGCTACAAAATTTCAATTATAGAAGATACATAAATAGCAATAGAAATGGCTGCCGCCACAGAGCAAGCAGAAGGCTTGGCTCTGCTCCAGGCTACAAAGTTTCAATTGTAGAAGATAAATAAACCCCAGATACCAGGGCCACCGCTTGGGTCGCCAGGGGGCGTGGCTGGCCTGCAAACCACCACAGGCCCATCACCCAGGCCGCCCCATGCCCCAAGGGAACCCCCACCCTGATCCAGGACACCCTTCAGGGCAAACCAGCTGGCCCCCACCCATGCACCAAGTCTCTATCCTATCTAATAAAAGAGTAATATGCAGATTGACCATCACTCCAACACATAAGATGGCTGCCCCCATGTGGTCAAAGATCCTGCCCCCATGTGTACACAAGATGGCCGCCACAAGATGGCCAGCAGGGGAGGGCAGTTGGGAGGAACCAGGCCTGCAAGGGAGGGCAGTTGTGGGCAATCAGGCCAGCAGGGGAGGGCAGTTAGGGGAAAACAGGCTGGCAGGGGAGCAGTTAGGCATCAATCAGGCTGGCAGAGGAGTGGTTAGGGGGTGATCAGGCTGGCAGGCAGAAGCGGTTAGGGGCAATCAGGAAGGCAGGCAGGTGAGCAGTTGGGAGCCAGCAGTCCTGGATTGTGAGAGGGATGTCCGACTGCCCATTTAGACCCGATCCTACCAGGATCGGGCCTAAACGGGCAGTCGGACATCCCTCAAGGGGTCCCAGATTGGAGAGGGTGCAAGCTGGGCTGAGGGACACACACCCCCGTGCACGAATTTCATGCACCGGGCCTCTAGTTATAAATAAACATTCATGTTCAGGATTTTGTGTGGACGTAAGTTTTCACCTCTTGGGGTAAATGTCAATGAGCATGATTGCTGAGTCATATAGTAGGAGTATTTAGTTTTGTAAGAAATTTCCAAACTCTATTATACTATGTTAATACAGTTTTGGTAACATTTTTATATTTAAAATCTCTTTTTCTTGAAATATTAATGTTTATTGCATGTAATATTATTATTATATTTAAAATTGTTTTTCTTGAAATAATAATGTTTATTGGATGTAACATTAAAAAAAAATGTGACTACTCCAAACTGAGTGTGCTCTAAGTATAAAATACAGATTTTGAAGTTGTGGTATAAAGCAAAGAATGTAAAAGATCTCATTAATACTTTTATATTGATCTTGTGTTAAAACGAAAATATTTTATATATATATATATATATATATATATATATATATATATATATATTGGGTTAAGTAAGATATAATGTAAAAGTGAAAAATAAATAAATAAATTCAAAAACATATAGTTAAAACTTGAGGCTCGGACCTATGAAGAGGCCTGGGAAAGCAAGTGGCTTTCATTATTTCCCAGAGCTTCTGTGTGCCTTAGGATTAAAGAAATTGATTCTTATTTATTTAGTTGCCCCTACATATATGAATGATAAATAATCCTGGATGGAAAAATAAAAGGAAATTGCCAAAGTGTCTTCCAATGTGGCTGCAGCGTTCTGTATTTTCACCAGCAGTGAAGGAGAGGCCCAGGTGCTCCACATCCTCACCAGCACTTAGTGTTAATGTTTGGATTTGGGACATTATACTACCTGTGGGTGGGATCCCATTGTTGTTTTAATTTGCATTTCCCTGATGACATATGATGTGGAGCATCTTTTCATGTGCCTATTTACCATCTGTGTATCTTCTAAGCTGAGAGGACTATTCAGAACCTTTGCCCATTTTTTAATTGGGTTGTTCATGTTCATCTTGTTAAGTTGTAAGGGTTCTTCATATAGTTTTAAGAAGTTATTTATCAGATTCATCATTTGCAAATATTTTCTCCAATGAAATCAAGTTTACCAATTCTTTCTTTCATGGATTACACCTTTGCTGTTGTATTGGAAAAGTCATTGCCAAACCCAAGATCATGTAGATTTTCTCCTATGCTATCTTTTAGGAGCTTTATAGTTTTTCATTTTACATGTAAGTCTACAATCCAGTTTGAGCTAATTTTTGTGAAGGATACAAGGTCTGTGCCTAAAGTCACTTTTTTGCATGCTGATGTCCAATTGTTTTAGCACAGTGATCAGCAAACTGCGGCTTGCGAGCCACATGTGGCTCTTTGGCCCCTTGAGTGTGGCTCTTCCACAATATACCACGGCCTGGGTGAGTCTATTTTGAAGAAGTGGCATTAGAAGACATTTAAGTTTAAAAAATTTGGCTCTCAAAAGAAATTTCAATCATTGTACTGTTGATATTTGGCTCTGTTGACTAATGAGTTTGCCGACCACTGTTTTAGCACTTTTGTCAAAAAGATTGTCCTGTCTTCATTGTGCTACCTTTGATTTTGTCAAATATCAGTTGGCTATATTGATGTGGATATATTTCTGGGTCCACTATTCTGTTCCATTGATTTACTTATCTATTTTTTCACCGGTATCACACTGTCTTGACTACTGAAGCTTTAGAGTAAATCTTAAAGTCAGGTAGCATCAGTTTTCCAACTCTGTTCTTCTTCTCCAATAATGAGTTGGTTATTCTGTGGGTTTTATGGGGTTTTTTTGTCTCCATAAATAAATTTTAGAATCAGTTTGTCAGTATCCACAAAATAACTTCCTGCAATTTTGGTTAGGATTGCATTAAATCTATAGATCAATTTGGGAAGAACTTATATCTTGACAATATTGAGCCTTCCTAGCCATTAGTAAGGAATATCTTGTGATTTATTTAGTTCTACTTTGATTTCTTTCATTAGAGTTTTGTAGCCTTCCTCATATAGATCTGGTACACATTTTGTTAGATTTATACCTAAGTATTTCATTTGGGGGGGTACTAATATGAATGGTATTATGTTTAAATTTTAAATTTCACTTGTTCATTGATGGTATATAGGAAAGCATAGACTTTATATATTAACTTTGTATTCTGCAACCATGCTATAATTATTTATTAGTACCAGGAGTTTTTTGGTAGATTCCTTCAGATTTACTATATAGATTATTATGTCATCTACAGACGAAACAGTTTTAGAT
The DNA here is from genome assembly GCF_963455305.1 of Plecotus auritus. NCBI lineage: Eukaryota > Metazoa > Chordata > Mammalia > Chiroptera > Vespertilionidae > Plecotus > Plecotus auritus. The sequence continues at coordinate 44,413,053 of NC_137782.1, forward strand.
TTTTCTTTTCTTCCTTCCTTTGATTTTATTTTTTCTTGTCTTATTGTATTAGCTAGGACTTCCAGTATATGTTGTAAAAGAGTGGTAATATCATCCTTGCTTTGTTACTGATCTTAGCTGTAGAGCTGCAGGTTTATTACCATTAAATATGAAGTTAGCTGCAGATTGTTTTTAAGTTTCCTATCAAGTTGAGAAAGTTCCCATGTATTTATACTTTGCAGAGTTTTTATCATTAAGTGTTGGATGTTGTCACTACAAAGAAAGGGGGTGGGGTGGGGGAATAAAGTCCTTATACATGCTACAAGGATAAACCTCAAACATTAGGCCATGAAAGAAGCCACTCACAAAAAGTCAAATAGTGTGTGATTCTATTTATATGAGAGGTCCAATATAGGCTAGTTCAAAGAGACAGAAGGGCATGATAGGGGTTTCTGTGGGTATAAGGTTTCTTTTAGAAAATGTTCTAAAATTTGATTGTGGATTGTTACACAACTCTGTAAATATACTGAACCCATTGAACTGTGCATTTTAAGTGGAAGAATATTATGAGATGTATGTTCTATCTCGATAAAGCTGTTTTTAAAACGAGTTCAGATATGAATGGAATGAATTGCTAAGATAGCCCTTCTTCCCACAGGTCTGGCATTTTTATTAAGCTCACTATAGTCTGTGCTTCTCCAGGTACTTCTTTTAGCTTCTCTACTGGGGGTTCTTATAATAAAAACATTTCTCCACAGCCTCTACAACTCTTTGTAGATTGTATGTAATATTCCTAAATAATAAAGAGTATATAAATAATAAAGTGTAATAAATCTGTATATTTGAAGAAGATGGCCAGAGCTTCCTCACAGCACTACGAATATAAAATATTGAATGTTTTTATGGACAGTCTGACAAAACAATATGATTTCAATAGTTAACTCATGGTTTTTGTCCCTTCAGAACAATAACTTTAGTTTTGAAAATGTCTTCTGCTGCATTTTTCCCCAAAAAAATATGCATTTCAAATGGCTTGTGAAATGTATGTTAAATCAATCTTTTTCACTATGTTAAAAGTTTAAGTGATTCAATAAAAATAGAAGCCAACATTTTACAACCTGAACAAGCTTTCAAACACCACATTACCAAACCCCATTCTTTCCATGATAGAATATTCTGACAGTTCAGCGTGAGACAGGCTCACCTCCTACGTAACTCAGGAGGATTTGTGTGGGATGTGATCCTGGCCCTGTAACCAGAAAAGCTTAATTAATTTTCAGAAAACAAAGTCATGTGCATGGTCTAATTAGCTTATGTTTCATAAGCAAACCCAAAACAAAGCTAGGTGATATCATTTTATGCAAACAAACAATAAAACCTAATCGCTCGCTACTATTAGCCACCATCATCATTATAGTTGTTCAACCTTTTTTAACTCTCCATTGCTTGGAATAATAATAACCTGTTAGAACTTTGAAATGAAAATCTTTCTGCCTGACAAATGCTGATGCTTTTAAGTATTTCAAAAGCCAATGTCACACAGGCTGCCTTTTGATTTGCTTCTTGGTCTGTGCAGGAGCATTAGGGAAGTTATCAAGACCAAAGGGCCTGGGATTAGCCCCTCCTCCTTAATTCCCCAATGCCAATCAGTAGGGGGAGCTCTCCTATTATTTAAGTGACCACAAACAAAGCACAGAGCATTTTTATGGATGCCTGGGGACAAAGGCGAGGGAGGGGTTTTTTGGTTTTTTTTAATGAATGTGATCATCTGAAGAACATAAACACTATGATTTGTTCAGAGTTGGAGAGGTACCTCATTCAATGTCAAGAATATATCCTAAAAAAAAAAAAGCAAATTAATGAGGGTGTAGAAGTTGTGGGCCTGTAGAAGATTATCCCACTCCAAGAAGGAGCCATGCCCCTCTTGCTCATAGTGGAATAAAACTGAATGGCGTCAGAATCATAGTGGCCATAATAAGCTTCATCAACTCCTTGATATGATGGAATGCTTAGAAAAGTTAGAAAAATGAAAACATCAGACTGATAGAATTTTAGACTTTGAGCAAGGTATGAATTATAATGCAGGATGTACAAAATGAAAAGAACTTCTCCACGTGTTCTTGAAACACTCTGAGATTCTGTAATGAAGTTAAATAAAATGTCATGGTAAGGAAATGAGTGGAATATCAGGTAAGCTTTGCATGTAATTTACTAAAACAATACTTTCACAAGTAGAGATAGATTTGCATGATTCTCAACAAGAACTTTTGAGTTAAAGAAACAATGCTCTTATAGATGCTACATAGCATCTGTGACGATATGAAGACCACAAAATAAGAGTGCAGTTATCAAGAACTTTATGTCTCAGTGTGAATGTCCTCTGCTATCATATTGCTAAGTGTGGCAGAAGCCATTAATTACCCCAAGTTCCAGTTTGCTCCTATTCTCTCTTACTAATGGAATTTCCCATTTTTAGTTGTACATATGGCTTTCAAAGGGAAAAGTAAAGTTCTCAAGCTTCATTGCAGCTAGTGGATGCTGTAGGACTACATCCTGGCCAATGGGATATGAATGGAAGTGAAGTGACACAAAGGGAGGGAATATGAGTGGTAGATGTACATGTCAGAGAATGGAACATGCTTAGACCTTCACCTCTTCCCACTGGCCGGCAGGTAATCTGACAATGGGTCATCTTGGACCGTGTGAAAAGGACGGTACCCCAGAGAGTGAAACAGTCATACAGGCGGAGCAGGGAATAACATAATGTTCTCTCAGATCTTTGTATGGGAGAGGAATATATCTCTAAGGTGTTTAGGCCACTGCTCCTTTGTGCTTCTGTCTCTACAGATTAATTCATGTCCTACATAATACCCAAAGTCTATTCCTTCCCAATGTGGAATTGTCTAAGAAATTATCAAGTAAGCCAGTACTGGATTGTTCTAGTATCCAAAAATATATAAAGAGGGAGGAAAGAAAGACCTGTCTCAGTCTGGGCAGGGTGGTCCCAGTCACATCTGTGACATGATTCTCTTTTCACTCTCAATAGAGCCCTGAATTCAACAGCCACTCTATTCCTTTGTGTCCTTGCAGTAAACTCCAACCATGCTAGATACTGGAGCTTGCCACTGCGCCTGGAGACCTGAAAGTGCTTATCGCCATGTAGAGCGGGAACACGCTGGGACAGAGAACAGGGCTGTGTTGTGAGGTATGTCAGGATTCTCTACACAAGTTTTAAAATTCAAAATACAGATAGTTCAAAAAGAAGAGTGTTGCAAGTGAAAGATGAAAACATATTTGACTTTATCAAATCAAAATTAGAAGAAAAAATCTTGGTGGAAATGCTTTTGATGAGGTTGAAGGAGAAAAGGAAAAATAGTAGAGGAAAGCACAGCCCAAGAAGACAGGATTGGCCTGGTGGAGGGAAGACATGGGGTGGATACACAGATATCTGGACAGTGGGGTTCAGCAGGAGGGAGCTTTTACATCTGCGCTTGATAGAGTATAGTTATCTGCATAACCAGTAATATTCATGGGGTGAGAGGTTCTCAGAAAGCCTGCATATTATTGCCTATCCATGACCCTGTGGCAACATACCAAATCACTGTAACCTACCATGCAACATGGGAGAAACACTGGAAGAACATGAAGTGAAGTAGCCTTTCAGAGACATTCAATCAATAACCTTTCTGTTTTCTTAAAGAAAAGAGATACATGCTTGGGCTAATTATCCATCTCTTCCTATCTTATAAATTCACAAAATGGCAGGGCTCCTTGTCAACATCAACTTTTGTTCTCTGGATCCGTGTTTTGTCAGCCCAAAGTGATGCTAAGGCTGACCAGCACTGGCTCATTCCATTCTTCAAACAATCATGTTCTCCAACTGGGATGAACAGCAATGCTCCCAACTTGCTTACACCTGCGTCCCCGCGGTTCAGGGGGACCACGAGTGGGAAAGGCAAGACATGAGAAAGCACTCTGAACACAAACACAATGAACTCCTAATGCACGATCCTGTCAAAGTTTAAAGAGACGTGGCAAACCATTTCCTGCGGTGTCCTTCAACCTGAGATACCAGGATCCTCTTAACAGTTTCAAATCAGTACTTTAGCTAGATAGCATTTTCCCTAAAACCTAGTAATAGCCATGTGTTTATATATTTGTGTATCCTCTTCACAGATTTGCTGGAAAACATAAAATTAATACATTTTAAAGAAACCATTTACAGACAACAAAATTAATTCCTAGGGTCGGTTCTCATGGTTTGTCTTCTTTTTGTTTTTTGTCATTTGGTGTTTTGGTTTGTTATGTTTGCTTGTTTGACTGACCTATATTTGGAAGCACCAAGGAGCCAAACAAAGTAGGGGCAGATGCTGGAGAGATGGAATAGTCTGTTCCTGACTCTTTGTCCAAAGTAGTTCCAAGGACATCCAGAGCTGAGACACACCAAACTGGTTTCCTGAACATGAGGAACATTTTCCTCCACACAGATTGGGCTCAGATGATGGGGTCAACTCGCCACCCAATGCGAAGGCACAACTAGTGTCTTCATTAAGGTTTATGGCAATCACCTGAAAGAACAGTGTGTTTGCTGGCCAGGTCAGGAAAGTGTCTGAACCACGTAGCTTATGACGTTAGGAAAAGACAAACCGACTTGATAATTGGAAGCCATCAGCACAGAGGCCACAGTATTAGGGCAGGTTAAATGTTAAGGAATGTTAACTTTTCCTATTGGTAAAGGACTCAAAGTCTTAAGGACCCCATTCTTGGGAGGAAATGTGTATTCAATGAACTTGGACAGTGTCATGTGTCTCCCCAGCCCAATGTTCTAACATGACAAATCTCCCAGAAACCACCCACTCTACTCTATAAACAGATGCATCCTGGCTGAATTAAGCTTCACTAACTTTGAAGATTTGAAAGGCATACAAGATTCAGGGAAACAAATTGTGACCAATAAAAGTTGAAAATGATCTGTAAGAGTTCATTACGAAGCTGGCTGACTTTCACAATTGGAGCACAGTACTAGGAAAGCGATTGAGTAAGATTCTTAAAATGAAAGAAGCTGGGTCATTGGGTATAACATCAGTGGCTCAGTCTGAGGCAGAATATAGATTTAAAAAATAAGACCAAATCCTTATGATCATAATAAAGTCAGCTAACCAAAGGATAAGCTGGTTACCAATTTAAACAGTTTAAAAATAAGTAATCAATAAAGACATTCAGAAATTTTTAAGAAGTAATAAACACAGAAATATATAGTGGGACGAATTAAAAAAGAATACCTGATTTTTAATTATTGTGGACACATGGAGTAAGCTATCATCACAGGTATACATTTCTTTATAACATACTTACATTGTTATATTTTGTTTTAAAGGCATTAGAATTCCATCCTAGGATTTAAACAGAAGAGTGGCATATTCAGTTGACCCCACCCACAGGGCCATTCAGCCATTGGCTATTTTTTCCAAGCCAACCTTAATAGGAGGTTAAGTGAAATAGTATATACATGTTAGCACAGTGTGAGACTAAAGTAAAAAGTGCTCCATAAACTGTGGGACCTGCAGTTGTTATATGTCCTTTAGAAAGGTTCTATTGATTCTGGAATAAGGAGCATTTATATTGATAGTTCTATTAATTAGAAATAGATAAATTATTATCTTTAAGATTAAAATATAAATCTCACCTAATTCATTCATTTTTTCTTCATTCATCAATTTATTACATGTATTTGTCAACAATTCTTTTAAAAAGCACACAATAGGTTGTTATAACGTTTTAAAATAACCACCTACATGCTTGGTCCTACTCTTTTCTGATCCAGTTCTTGGTCTGCAAATGAGTTTGCTTATGGGATGACTGGCCTCTCAGACTGACATCCCCATGAGGTCCTCATGGGACCTTTGGGTAAGGACTTTTGGAGGTGAAGATAGACATAACACTGGCTGAGTAGAGGGCTTGCCATTGAATGTGTTCTGGTGGCTTTGTTTGCATTTACAAAGTATAGATAGAGTATGAACCGCAGAACCTGCCTTCAAACTGGACACTATATGTTTCTGCTCCTCTGGGAAAGGTGAGGGGGAAGGGAGTCACTAGGCCCCCAGTATGACTATTCCCACTATGCACACATCACTCGTCTTCTTTTAAATGTCATTGTTTTTTCTTTCAAATTTCTCACAAGACCCTTTCTCATTAAAATATAGACCAGGAAAAGTTTTAATAGTTTTCATTTAGCAAGATTTTGTATCTTATTACTTAGTTTAGTCTCTTATGCATATTGAAGTTAAATAAATTTGTTTCAGGATTTCTCAAAAATGAAGTGTTGGGAGAAAATGAAATATATTGCAAAATTTATCCTAAAGTTTCTTCCATTTTTTTTCCTAAATTTTGACTTTAGAAAATTATGAGAGAGAAATAAATACAATTCTACACTGCCAAAAATATCTACCAAACTGAATGGGAAGGAAAATATAATCTAGCTTTCACATAAAATTCTACAGGTGTGTTGCATATTTGTCTGTTAGTCAGATAAGACTCTCGGTTTTCCAGAGAATTCTAGACCTGTCAGAAATGGTTACAATGAAAAACAATCCCCCCCCCACCCCGCCCGCCCTGGGAAGCAGAAATATGCAGAAGTCAAACCAATTGCATTCTTCTTTATTACATTCAAGCAAGAAAGAAATTCAGATCCATTTCTACTACATCTCATTCTTAATTAGCCAAATATGGCAGCTTCGAGTTCACTTTTGCGAGGAGATCTAGCTTTCGACGAACTTTCGGAAGCAGCTCCCCTTCACCAGGATGTGGCAGCTGTTGGACATCTCACAGGCATATTCCACTCTAATTAGAGCCAAGAAACACTGAAGAACCACATCCAATTGAGTCTGAAAACCATGTTAGTCAGCCAGAACTTCCTCACTCAAAATAGACCAGAACAACAACAACAAAAAACACACACAAAAAACCAAACAATTGTTCAGTAAACTTTTGGATTTTACTTTTTTTAATGCCTATTAAGACTATTACCTACACTGGAGAGAAAAATTGTGCATTAACTTTGAATGACATCTCCTAATGAATTTATCAAGTTTTCACATACGCTAAATCACCTATATTGTGTGAAATTGCCAGGCACCCAGCTCACTTCAGAGAGAAATGCGAAATCAATGTAGAGAAGAGCATATGGAGGTCAGCTCTGAGTTCCAGGTGGACTCTGTGGGGAGGGGCTGGTCTAGCATGTGTACAAGTGGAGTCCCGGGCAAACCTCAGTAGAGCCCAGGCAAGGCCAGTACACCTGAATGGGTGTTCTGAGACCTTGTCAAAGGAGATGTCCCATGCAGAGGAAGGAACATCAACCAGAATCCAGGGTGCAAAGTAGAGTTTTGGGAAACAGGAAGAGAGTTCAATTGTGTGTTGAACTTTGGACAGCATGGTCCAAAATGGTCAAAGCAACAGTGAGGAGACATATGCTTATGGCACTCTCATGTTCAATCAAGGCCAGAGGGTGCTGAGGTGGGGTGAGGAGGAACCCACCCAGTGGCATGCATCCTCCCATGCAACTAGCCCAGAGCCTTCTACCTCGAAACAACACTCACCAATATTACTTCATTTTTCATTTTATGGTCCACATAGTGTTCTAATAGACTCTTCCATAGACAGTCAGGTTTTTGGCTGTTTTATTGAGTGAAGGGCCATATTTCACACCACTCTTTACATTTCCCACTTCAACTCCACTCCCCATACATGTGCATGCTTTGTTTAAAAGGCATATAGTTGAATTAGAAGAAGCTATGGCAGGCTTAGTAAATGAAGAAAAGCTTGAGCAGATAGAAGAGTGCTCAACCAGCACTTGGGAGATCCGAATTCAGAAGATGGGACACTGGTCACCACAGCATGACTGAGCAAGTCATTTGACCCCGGTGTCCTTAACTGTGAAGACATTTAATTAATACTGCAATGTCTCTTTAACCTTTAAAAAGGTAATGGTCACCCATTATCTGTCAGATTCAATATCAGGAATTGTGGAAGGTCAGTGACTCCCCATCACACACATCTGTGTTTGTGAGTTTTTTTTTTGCTGTGTAGCCTTCCCCTTAGCACAGGTGATCTACTTCCACAAGGGTTCAGTGCAGGTCGTCTTCTGTCTGTGGCTGGGCTAGTTCAGGACCCCATAGTGCAGCTGCTCTTTCCCCAAGTCTCCTTCCCCAGCCTCAGGGCCTCTGCCTGCCAAAGGATCCCCAAGGAGACCCGTCCCCACTGGGGCACCCCACTGATGCTTTATAACATGCAGGATGCTTAGAGGCAAATGGGAGTTTTATGAATATAATGTTAATAAAAATTGATTTTTGAAAATGAAGCTACCTCTCTATACTGCCTGCAGGGCAGATAAACAAGCCACTTGAGTGATAAATGCCTGCTTTTCTCAGTCATAATTGGCCAAATATTCTTTTACTTAAACAAGCTCCTGCTTTACTATTGACAAAATAATAGTAACGAGATCAATTAGCCAGTTCTAGATGAGACTTGGGAGCTTACATTTATGAGGATGGGGCTGCAAAGCTCCCCAGCACAACTCTATGAGTTGTTGGGTGTCCTCCTGTCTCCTTGCCCTGCTTCCCACATCCCAGGAAGGGGGGCTGGGGTTCACACGGTGATTATAGGATGGACGGCGGTCCTTTCCCGTGACCTCCTACACTCCCATGATTTAAGCCATGGTTTTGGCTATTGTTGATGATTTATTGTATGAAAAATGTAAATGATCTGGATGGCAGATGTTTTATATTTTCTGACCATTCATTTTCAGTGGGAATGTAATTAAAATTTATGAAGTGTATCTGCTGAATTGCATTGGCAATTGATGGTCTCCTCCAGGGCTGTCTATGTAGAGATGATGAGTAATTGTGGACAGTGAGATGCGGTGACAAGGGCAGGACGTGATGTTTCTGCCACAGTGAAGCTACCTGGGCAGAGGACTGAGTTCTTTTGCCTTAGACCATGACCCAGCCCCACCCAACCCACATGTGGAGAAGGTGGGGACAGTGTCTGTCCTTTCCTCTGCAGAGTCTAAAGCTCTGTTCCAGGCTCCTGAGTTCTCTGGATTTCCTTAAGGACCTTCCTCTGAAAGTCAGGTTATAGGCCCACATCAGGGATCCAGGATATAGTGCAAACCTGCAAAAGAGAGCCCACAGAACTCACTTTGGCAAATTCTAAATGTCTTCAAGGGAGCGGTGTTGTTTGCCCTTGTATGTGATTTTTCCAGGTGTCAAAGTTCTCACCAAAAAATAAAGTAAAAAAAAGTAGCTAAAACTCTAAAACTCTATATATACTCACCTCCACTATACCTGCTATGTGGTAAGGCAATTATCAGTTCACATGTTCATTTCCCTACTAAGTGGAGAGCTTCCTGAGGTCGAGCCCTTGGCCTTTGGTTCTCATATCTCCAAAACCTGGCGCACATCCTAGAAAGGTTCCTGCCACAAGCACTGTTCCTGCACTTGGTTGACCTGTGTTGAAGAAGCTACATCTAGGATTGGAAATGAAAGAAAGTCAAAGAGCCAAAAAGTTCTGCTTTATGGGATGATGAGCATGTTATCTCATTAGCTTATCACCTCATGTGAGATATTTTCTTTTATTAATACCAAACTTATATCATTACTCTCATACAAAAATCCCTAGGTCATTGCCTTGGGCGTCCACATCCTTAGTCCCAAGTAAGCCCTGTGATTGTATGGTCTAATTAAGGAAGTAAACAAGATTCTTCACCTCCATTGTTAATGGTTTACCTACTCTATACCAACAAAGACACTTTCATTTTGCTTCTGCTTCTTTTGCACCCAAATTTTCACTAAGTTGCACGTCAATTCCTGTGTGGTTCCAATGAAAGTATTATCTAAAAATGCTAATACCAATGTCCCCTGGTTCAAGTGAGAATTGGTGACCATTAAAACATTGGATTGCTTCTTTTATCACCTCATCCTTTTCCATGTACCGTTTTTTTTCTCTTCTTCCTTCTATCAACTTTATATCACCAGCTCACCTGTAAATTGTTTAATCAGCTACTTTCCAAACCACTTACTCCATCTCACACAATTTTGAGAATGGTCTCTTTGATAACTAGCACTTCTCACTAAAACAGAAAAAAAAACTGAAATTATTTTTATCATCAGACGCAGACTTTATATATAAGCAATCTGGAAATTTCTATATTTAACCTTTAACCTCTTCATCTCCTCTGACTCTATAATCTGCTTCAAGGATACCACCATCCTAACAATCTATGATCAGAACAAAAATTTGGTACAAACATGTTCATTGCAATGTATTAAATGTCAAAAGATGGGAAAATGTTAAATAAATTATGGTAGAGCCATATGATAGAATAACTTCTGAGCATAACAAAGTCATGTCTTATTCTTTGCCCCTAAAATTCTACTGGTATATATTATTTCAGAAATAAATAATTAGAAGTATCCATGAATATTTAGCTACAAGCTATGTTTGCAACTTCTGTATAAATTATATAAGACTAACAACAGCCTTGATGTCTAATAATTGTTAGTTAATAAGCTACTTAACAGTGGACCACTATGCAGTTAATAAAAATGAAAACATAATTATTCTCAAGAATTATATACTACTTATCATAAAATTAACTCATGTTACTAAATTATAAATGCATGCACATAATTATACTATTTTCATTAAAAATGTATACAAATATGTAGAAACAAAAACTGAAAAGGTAACAGTAGTCATCTCTAAGTGAGGGGATTTTTACTGATTTTTATTCCCTAATCTTTTTTTCTGTGTTTTTATTTCTCTTAAAAAGAAAATATATGCTCTGCAATAAAAAATGAATAAAAGTTGCCAAAACCGGTTTGGCTCAGTGGATAGAGCGTCAGCCTGCAGACTGAAAGGTCCCAGGTTCGATTCCGGTCAAGGACATGTAACTTGGTTGCGGGCACATCCCCAGTAGGAGGTGTGCAAGAGGCAGCTGATCGATGTTTCTCTCTCATCGATGTTTCTGACTATCTATCCCTCTTCCTTCCTCTCTGTAAAAAATCAATAAAATATATTTTAAAAAAAATGAATAAAAGTAGTAAAACTTTCCTGGCTGGTGTGGCTCAGTGGTGAGCTTTGACCCATGAACCAAGAGGTCACAGTTCGATTCCTGGTCAGGTTACATGCCTGGGTTGCTGGTTAATCCCCAGCAGGGGGTGTGCAGGAGGCAGCCTATGATGATTCTCTCTCATCATTGATGTTTCTCTCCCTCTCACTTCCTGTCTTTGAAATCAATTAAAAAATATTTTAAATGGCTTATTTTTTAAAAAATCCTGTTTAATAAAAAAGTAATATGCAAATTGACCATAGCTCCTCTACACACACAAGCCACGCCCATCAGCCAATCAGGAGTGAGTATGCAAATTAACCCAACCAAGATAGCTGTGGCCACGGAGAGAGCAGGAGGCTTGGGTTTCCCTAGCAATGGAGGAAGCCAAGCTTTCCGCCTGCCCTGGCCTGCCTTGGCCTCCAATTAAGGCTACAAAGTTTCAATTATAGAAGATAAATAAATCCCAACAAAAATGGCAGCAGCCAGGGAGCTGGAGAGAGCAGGAGGCTTGAGTTGCCCCCAGCAATGGAGGAAGCCAAGTTTCCGCAGCCCTGGACTGCCTTGGCCTCTGCTTAAGGCTACAAAGTTTCAATTATAGAAAATAAATAAATCCCAACAAAAATGGCTGCGGCCACCGAGCAAGCGGGAGGCTTGGCTTCGCTGAAGGCTACAAAGTTTCAATTATAGAAGATAAATAAATCCCAGATACCAGGGCTTCTGCTTAGGTCTCCGGGGGGGGGGGGGGCGTGGCCAGCCTGCAAACCACCACAGGCCCCTCGCCCAGGCCACCCCACATCCCAAGGGAACCCCCACCCTGATCCGGGACACCCTTCAGGGCAAACCAGCCGGCCCCCACCCATGCACCAGGCCTCTATCCTATCTAATCCCATCTAATAAAAGAATAATATGCAAATTGACCATCACTCCAACACACAAGATGGCTGCCCCCATGTGGTCAAAGATCCTGCCCCCATGTGGACACAAGATGGCTGCCACAAGATGGCCAGCAGGGGAGAGCAGTTGGGGGGACCAGGTCTACAGGGGAGGGTAGTTAGGGGCAAACAGGCTGGCAGGGGAGCAGTTAGGCATCAATCAAGCTGGCAGGGGAGTGGTTAGGGGCAATCAGGAAGGCAGGCAGGCGAGTAGTTGGGAGCCAGCAGTCCTGGATTGTGATAGGAATGTCGGACATCCCTCGAGGGGTCCCAGATTGGAGACGGTGCAGGCTGGGCTGAGGGACACACCCTTGTGCATGAATTTCGTGCACTGGGCCTCTAGTAAAAGTAATAAAACTCTTACTTTTGGAATTATAATATTGATACAAAATCAAAATACAGCTTTATATTTTAAATTGTATAAATTTGTCTTTGAAACATTTGGAGTGAAATATATATGCTTCAAAATAATGAGGATATGTATCTGATTATTACTAAGGCCTGGTTTTTGGGTGATTTTTATGTTATTCTTCATACCTTTGTAGTTTCCAAATTTTCTTCAGAGAGCATATCTCTACTAATAATAGCCTAGAGCCGTCATTACCTAAATGACCAAATGGACAACCAGTCACCATGAAGTGCATGGAGCACCTCTCAGTCCCTCCCCTGTGGCCCACAGGCTCCTATCACAGCAAGGCTGGTGGCAGGTGGGCGGGCAGAGCAGCGGGGGGTGGGTGTGGTGAGGCTGCTGCAGCAGCTGCAGATCAGGCCCAGACAGAGGCCCGGAGAGAGAGGCAGGACCTAATCAGCAGCCTCCGTGGCTGCTTGTGAAGCTCGGAGAGAGAAAGAGGCAAGGCCTGATCAGCAGCTGCCATGGAGGCTGTGGCTCAGGCCCAGTGTTAGGCCCAGAGAGAGAGATGCAGGGCCTGATCCACAAGCTGCTGTGGAGGCTGCAGATCAGGCCCAGAGATAGGCACGGAGAGAAAGGCAGCTGTCAACGGGGCCATTCTGGATTTCCCATAAGAGCCAATGGCTGCTTAGGAGGTGGAGCTTTTGTCGCTAACTGGCATAAAATCCGACCAATCAGAACCAAATCTGGGTGAACTGTGAGGAGCCAATGGCTGCCTAGGAGCCAGAGCTTTTGATGCTGACTGGCATAGAAACCAACCAATCAGAACATAATCTGGTGAACTGCAAAAGCAGAACCTAAGGCGGGGGGCTGAGGAGGGGTTTTAAGGGCAACAGCTGTTTGGTGTAAGATGTAAGAAAGCAGTTCAATTTTTTAATAACAGGTTTGGCAGTATAGTGCATATGGCTGACTATCAGTCCAGATATAGGGATTATGTATTTTTGTCTGCAAATAGCATCTCCTCCTACTGAAAAAGGCTTCCCCGTCACCCCCATTTAAGCAATCCTATCCTATATAATCTATCTATAATAATAAAAGGGTAATATGCTAATTAGACTGGGTCGACTGGCCATCTTCCAGACGTCCGACTTCCTTCCAGACAAAGCCATGGTGGTGGGGGCCAAGGCAGAGGCAGTTAGGGGTGATCAGGCTGGCAAGGGAGGGGGCAGTTGGGGGCGAGATCAGGCTAGCAAGGGGTTAGGGGCAATCAGGCCAGCAGGGGAGGGCAGTTGGGGGGTGACCAGGCCAGCAGGGGAGGACAGTTAGGGGTGATCAGGCTGGCAGGGGAGAGCAGATAGGGTGATCAGGCCAGCAGGGGAGAGCAGTTAGGGGCAATCAGGCTAAGCAGGAGAGAGCAGTTAGGGGTGATCAGGCAGGCAGAGGGGTTAGGGCCAATTAGGCAGTCAGAAAGAGGAGTTAGGGGAAATCAGTCAGGCAGGCAGGTGAGCAGTTAGGAACCAGCGGTCCCAGATTATGAGAGGGATGTCCCCAATTGGAGAGGATATAGGCTGGGCTGAGGGAACCCCCGCCCCCACCCTGTGCATAAATTTCATGCACTGGGCCTCTAGTATTTTATAATTAGAGAAAGCAATAAATAAAAGATATGGAATGCATGGATAAAATTTGAGATCTTTTTAAAATTTTTAGTTAGAAGACTTAAAATGAAAGCAAAATCTGGAGTGAATTTGGGAAAATCTAAAGAGAATTGAACACCTCTCATTTCTTTTCTTCAAACTTTACTTTCCAGCTGCTTCTTTGCTGCCACAATGTTTACAAAACACAGGGCTGAGATTCTCACTGACAACCACAGGCATGCTGTTGCTCACTGTCCTGTAACACTGTCATAATAAAAAGACATTAACATTTTAGTATTTGTGCAAAATGTTTCACACTCCAACATTTGTATTTTTCCATCCATTTTCAAAACAACTTCAAATCTCTCCTTTCAAAACAGTGTTCAATGATGTCACTCATTAGCTGGCAGGTGGCTGGGATGTAGATCTGCACCTCATGCTTCTGTTTGCTGAGTAACTTGAAGCACAGGCCAGGTGAGAATGCAGTGGGGGCTCCACTCAGGGCCTCTTGGAGCCGAACTGAGCACCTGGGGACGAATGACACTCAAGCACACCCTGGTCTGGGTGAGCTGATCCTGGGGAAACCCAGCTTCTGGCCAGGGTGGCATCATGCCATGTGGAGCATGAGAACCATGTGTCCCGTGGAGGAAGCCATCAGCAGCAGCCCAGCTATCACTGAGAGCGGAGTGAAAGGAGGTGTAAAGTATAAGGGAAGGAAGATGGGGCACCTGAACTCTGCATAATAATGGCAGAGAAGCAGCTCAGGGCCTTGAGAACAAAGTGTGCCCCTTCTGGTGATGAAGTTTGGCTAAAATCACAATCGAGGTGGCTATGGTGACCTGGTGCCATCAGAGGGACCTGGAAGAAGGAAATGATCTCAGTCCTGCCTGAAGGAGCCCAGCAGGACTGACAGAATGGGAGGCCAGGGTTGGAGGGCCAGGCCCTCAGCTGGTGGAAATTGCTGTGCCTTAGCCAATGGGATGGGAATGGCTGGTATGGGACCACAAGCTTCTTCTTGTCAGCAGGATTTCATTGAGAATGGGTTCTCTTTGAAGAGCACAAAACATTTAATGCCGACTAGGCCTTGCTTATATTCACCACTAGTTTTGCAGCCAGGGACTCCTCTCCTTCATATCACCAGCCCAATGCCCCAGAGCTGATCAGGGAAACCTTAGGTACCACTTCAAACCAGCCACTGACAGAGCTGAAGTCAATGGATTATCACCATTGTGACCCAGGGCATGGGAGCCTAGATGGCTGAATATGATGGCATGAAACACAACAGGTAGTGAATAACAGTGTGACATTAAAAGTCACTGGAATGTCGGGGTAATAAGTGTGTGCACTTCACAGGATGGTTGTGAAGCCTAAGTGGAAAAGAGACATAACACCTGTACAAATGGTGACAGTCACGTAACAAAATCAATAAATGTGAGTTATTAAGAGTTTACTGTTAGCATGCATTTCATAGTTGCTCAGCATTTTACAGCTTTCATATCATTTTATGAGCATTGCCATATTTTCTGCTCACCTTAGCTGAGAGAGAGAGAGAGAGATTGATTCTACAGGGACAGATGGCTTTACACCTCCAGGGCTCACCTGGGTGCCCTACCCTCTTTGATGCTCACCACCCTGGTTTTGGGCTCGAGACCATCCTTCCTTTCCTGTCAAGAGTGACTTAGTTGAAAGTAAACACACATGCAGCTTTGCTTAGTTGAACTGTGATGACACCTCCTTACCGGAGAGAAACCTCTACAGTGGTCTCTCCTAGAGGAGTGAGTACCTCCCCAGCACTCTTCCCTCCTCCCTCCCTACACGCTCACCTCACCCTCCTCCACATTTCCATCCTCCAGGCAGCCAACACCTGCTGGTGTGTAGGTGCCCACCATCTGCTGGGCCCAGGGAGACAGAGATGGGGACCCTCACAGCGCTCACTGTCTAATGGGAAATCTAAACATGCAATCACAGCTCAATAGTGTTTGAAGAGATTTAAGATTGAAAATGTACAAGAAACCCATAAAGAGAAGGAATTGAGTCTGGAGTCTCGGCCTAACTTCTGTGCCCAGGCTTGAGCACTTCCATCATTCTCTCTCAACAACCTTGCTGTTAAAGAGCCTCCAGTATCTGTAAGATCCATAAAACAACTTGAAACACAGAAGCTTAACAATTAGAATTCTAATTGATTATTTCTCACAAGTTCACCAGTCAGAGCTGCAGTTCCGGGGACTCAGGCTGGACTCACTCACACATCTGCCATTGGTGGCTCTCAGAGACTGGCTGATGGCGTGACCCTGGCTGGGATGGCTCAGCTCTTCTCTTTGTGCCTCTCCATCCTCCAGCAGACCACAGTCCCCATGATGGTGGCAGGTGTCCAAGAAAGAAAGTAGAAACACAAATGCAAGTTTTATAGTCTTCTGGTATCAAGTCTATTCCATGGGCCAGAACAAGTCACATGACCAAGCCCGGGTTCAGGGGGTGGGGAGTACTGACACAGATGAAGATACAGAGAGACAGGAGAAATGGGGGCTGTCCTGTGACCGCTCTGCCACCACACCCCACTCCTGGGATGATGCCTTTCTCCAGCCACCCCAAACCCCGTGTGCTTCCATTTTAACCAGTTTCAGCCTGAAATAAATTCATTCTTCTCCAAGTGACCTGATATCAGTTCTGCCAAGGAGTCTTGGCTGCCGGAAGATGAGATGGCCTTGTGAAAGTGTGTCCCACAGGAGCATGGGGGCAGGTTCGAGAGCACCAGACACAGATCCCATTTGGAACTTTGTCTTCTGCAAAGAATGTCACATTCAAAGAGGCAAGGGGGTAAGGGGGAGTCCCAAATGTAACTCTCTGAAGTTGGTTGTTTCTCTCTTGACTAATTAAGCTTAACCAGGATGGTGGGCCTGTCAGGCTTGGGGAACCTTTCCCGACAGAAAAAGGGAGCCCACTCTCCATGTGGGTTTCCTCCACTCCAGCTGCTCCCACCACAATGTACACTTGGCATCCGTGACAGCACCGTCAAAAATAATGGCTAAAAAACTCACTGTCTGTCACGTTGAGCTAATTATGTGTGGGGCTTTCTTACACTTGAGATGGGTTATACATTTCATTGAGGAAAATATATGTGGCTTTTGAAACAAACGTAATGCATTGAGGGCACTGCTGAGCTTAATAGCCAAATAAAAAATATCTTAAAAAGTTCTCTGTGAGTGTGTGTGTGTGTGTGTGGTTGTAAGCGTGTCACTCATGAAGACATGGGGGATGTCATTCCTAAGCTGGTTAATTACAAAATGCATTAATATTTTATTATACCCTTATCAGTAATTAATCACCCACTTTGATGTAAAGTTCAGCCTCAGAAAAGTATCATGAAATTGTCCTTCATGTATGAATGAGGTTTTTAGGGGTGAGCAATGCCTGCAACAAAGATAGAAGTTTATTCTCCTCAGAAGCAGGAAAGGGATTAGCCTGCAAGTGCATCTCGTACCGTGGATGTTCCCATGGGGCTCATGAGGCCAAAGCAAAGGAAGCAGGAAAGACAGAGAGAGAGGGAAAGAGAGACAGACAGTAGAGAGACACACAGAGACAAAGACAGAGACAGAAATAGACAGACAAAGACAGATGGGCAGACAGAGAGACCAAGACAGAGAGAGGAGAGACAGAGAGACTAAGATATATAGAGAGGGAGAGAGACAGAGTGGGAGAAGGAGACAGAAAGAGATAAGACAGAGAGAGACACAGAGACAGAGAGAGATAGAAAGAGTGAGAAACAGAGGGACAGACAGAGAAAGGCAGAGAGAGAGCCTGAGAGGCACAGAGAGAGGGAGATACAGGGACAAGATGAAAGCGTTGCAAGCCTGGGGGACAGGGATGGAGGGAGCTTTTCTCTGTATTCTTCAGGTGCAGAGTTTGAATAAAAATGCAAAACAGGATGCTCCCATTCAGTAAATATTATCATTTTTATTCACTCATTAATTAAGTTGCTTAATTGCTGCTGTCAAAAGACTCTTGAGTTTGTGACTGGGGCTGCTGCACTGTTTTGATAGGAGTGGGGAGGAAGGCAGCCTGGAGGGACTGAGGGGAGGGAGGGTGGGTGCTCAGGAAGTGGCTGCTGGGAATGGCCAGCTGCAGATCCTGGGGGATGATCTTCCATTGTTCAGATCCAAGCCCATAGTCAGCTTATTATCATTTCAGCCATTACTCTGTGAAAATCATTTTTATGGAAAATATTTACTTCCCTCTTTTGATCTAACTTCCCAGGAGGGGCAGCAATGGGAACAAACTGGCCTTGTCAGTCAACACAAGGCACATCCTTTGCCTCTGCTCCAGAGGAAAGACCTTGGCACTCAGCACACCTTGTCCACCACCCACCATCTTTTCCGTGAATTCCTATGGCTTCCAGAGCCTCGTGCCTAATTCTCTGCCTGTTTCCTCCCCTTGGGCCACACAGGCCCATGGGGCCCAGAACAGACTTCAGCTCAGCAAATACACACCAGAAATAGCCCACAAAGCGTCTTCATACTGACATTTGACTAATGTTCCCTGGCCTTTCCATGCTCAAATATGCTTTACTTGAAATATTTGAATAACCTTTAAGCACACCAGTCCTAATTTGTCACCCTAAACACACCACAACGTCATAGGTGAATCCCCAGCCAAGATGCCTGCTGCCCAGGCAGAGAGGGCTCCCATGTTCCTAGATACAGTGAGCTCCCCACAGAGGGAGGTCTCCACCCATCTATGGGCATGGCTTTGCTTGCAGACCTTGGGCAATGACTTCCTCTCCTTTGCCATGAGGCGTTCTCAGTGAGAAACAAAAACAAAACAAAACCAAAGCAAAACATAACAAAAAAAAACAAGAAAGGAAAGGAGAGAGAAGGAGGGAGGGAGGAGGAGAGGATGAGGGAAGGAGAGAGGGAGGAAGAGAGAGAGGAAAGGGGGAGGAGAGAGGAAAAGATAAGAGAGGGAAGGAAGAGGGAGGAGAGAGGAAGGGAGGGAAAGATAAAGGAGGAAAGGAGGAAGGAAGAGGGAGGAAGAAGGGGGAGGGAAGTAGAGAGAAGGGGGAGGAAGAAGGGAGGAAAAGATAAGGGAGGGAGGAGGGAAGGAAGGAGGGAAGAGAAGAAGAGTGGGAGGGAGGAAGGAAGACGTCAAGAAGTATCTCAGTTCACAGCATCAATCTTACTCCCTGTGAGTCCTAAGAAATTCATTTGCATTTAGGGCAGGATGATCTGCTTCTATTCTCTACTATCTTCTTGAAGGAAGATGGGGAATAGTTATTTACAGCTTTCCAACACTTACCTTAAAAATCTAACATTTTTATTTGGTCTGTCTAATCCAACTCTGAGATACATTTAAGTGATCTGAGGTTGCATCCAGGCCTACTGATAAGGTAGGCTTCTAACCACGTATCAAATCCATATAAGGTGACCCTTACAAATCCTGCATATCCTTTGATTGGCAGATAGAAACATTGAGGTTCATATGCACAAGGAAACCCTGGAGCTCAAATTACAAAGAACTTGGAGCAGAGCTGAGAGAGGTGGGAACAGGAAGTAATAGAGCCAGTATTCTAACCTGATAATGCGGCAAATTTGTGATAAATTAGAAGGAGCCCACACCATGTCTTCATCATTACATTTACAATCACATTAGATGACTTCAATGATCTCAAGCTCCTGAGAACAGCAACATGAATGTGAATGTTGATCAAAAACAGAAGCAGTACAGCTCCCTAATGTATAAAATCTTTTTCAGGAAAAGGATAAAACCACCAGCTTGAAAGTGGTTTCACACTATATTGTGTTTATCTTGCTGCAAACACTCATGCAGACAATCTCTTCTTGAGTATAACATGAGATAAACATGTGCAAATATAAAAAATATTCTGGAACAAGTTTCTAACAAAATCTATAATTCAACTTTTATATCAAAAACCAACTTTCTAATAATCAAAAGAAATGATTTGAATTACTAATTGTATTAGTTTTCTATTGCTGATATGACAAGTGACCACAGACTTCGTGGCTTCAAACAACACAAATTACCATCTGACTGTGGTGCACACCGGAAGGCCACCATGACTCTTACTGGGCTAAGGTCAAGTTCAGCAGGCCTGTGTCTTCATGGAGGCTTTGGGGAAGAATCCATCTCTGCCCATACCATTGGCCTGCAGCCACCCCCTCAGTCTTCAAAGTCAGCAGTTTCAGTTGAGCCCTCCCCTCACTGCTATCTCCCTGGCTCTCTCTTCTGATTCCCTCTTCCTCTTCTAAATACCTTACTGATGCTTTGGGTCCATTCGAGTCATCGCCCTATTTTAAAGTCACTGGTCAGAAACCTTAATTCCACCTGTAGCCTTTACTCCCCTTTGTTATTCAGCCTACAGAGCCATGGGTTCCAGGACTAGGATGTAGACACCTTTGGGGGACATTCTGCCCACCACGCTGCTTTTGAGCTATGCATGAATTGAATGAAGAGGAACGGCCATCCAAGCAGACATGCATGGCATACACTCCCAAGATGTGCCATAGAAAACAAAGAAGTTGTATGATTAGACAAATCTGGGACATGCAAGATTATCATGTCCCTTGCTTGGAGGTTTGTATGGTTTCCTGTGGCTTCTGTAGCAAAACACTGCAAGTTAGGTGGCTTAAAATACTAGATATTTTGTCTTACACTTCTGAAGCTAGAAGTTTGAAGTCAAGATTTAGGCCATGCCTTACTCCCTCTGAAACTTACTGGAGAATTCTTCCTGGTCTCTTTTAGCTTCTGATGTTTGCCTGCAATTCTTGGCATTCCTTGGCTTATAGATATATCACTCC
The DNA here is from genome assembly GCF_963455305.1 of Plecotus auritus. Lineage (NCBI taxonomy): Eukaryota > Metazoa > Chordata > Mammalia > Chiroptera > Vespertilionidae > Plecotus > Plecotus auritus. Next base: position 44,433,869 of record NC_137782.1, read on the forward strand.
AGTCTCTGCCTCCATCATTACCTGGCCATCTCCTCCCTGTGTCTCTGTCTTGGTATGTCTCTTCCCTTCTTATAAGGACACCTGTCATATTGGATTAAAGGCCTCCTTCCATCATGGTCTCATCTTAACTAACTACATTTGCAATAAACCTATTTGAAAATAACAATAGTCTAAGTCAGTGGTCATCAAATTCATTAGTCAACAGAGCCAAATATCAACAGTACAACGATTGAAATTTCTTTTGAGAGCCAAATTTTTTAAACTTTAATGCCACTTCTTCAAAATAGACTCACCCAGGCCATGGTATTTTGTGGAAGAGCCACACTCAAGGGGCCAAAGAGCCACATGTGGCTCACAAGCCACTGTTTGCCAACCACTGGTCTAAGTAATAAAGTCTATAAATAGTAGTCCATGTATTTGAACTGGTATGTAACACATCCTATATAATAAAGAGGTAATATGTAAATTGACCTTCATGCCCTCACAAGATGGCCACCCCCATGTTGTCACAAGATGGCTGCCTCCATGCCATCACAAGATGGCCACGCCCACATCATCACAAGATGGCCACCACAAGATGACCACCCTCACCTCATTACAAGATGGTTGCCCCCACATTGTCACAAGATGGCCGGCAGGGGAGGGCAGTTGGGGGTGATCACCCTGGCAGGGGAGCAGTTAGGTGTGAATCAGGCCAGCAGGGGAGCGGTTAGGTGGTGATCAGGCTGACAGGCAGAGTGGTTAGGGGCAATCAGGCAGGCAAGTGGTTAGGAGCCAGCAGTCCCAGATTATGAGAGGGATCCCAGATTGGAGAGCTTGCAGGCTGGGCTGAGGGACACCCTTCCCCCCAGTTCACGAATTTCATGCACCGGGCCTCTAGTGAATATATCAATATGAAACCATATTTTATACCTGCATCAAATTATTTAATCATGAGTCCTGTGATAGACTCTAATGATATCATCACTTTTAGCCATTCTAAGTACATTATATCCCCCAAAGAATCTACGTTCACAAGAGTTATAACAGAGCGATAAGATAACTGCCAGTATTACCATACCTTGAGACCACAAGGAAACTAAAATATACTCACATATATGGAAACTAAAGTATTAAAGGGTTCTAGAATCCAGAACCAGGCTCTGTTGGTAGTGTCAACTGGTGGTCATTGGTGTTAATTCAATGCCAACAGAAATCTTCAGGAGAAGAGGGCAGTGAAACCTTCACTTATATTCGTGTATCTCATGCATCCATGGGTTGAGGTGAAGATGTGGGAGTGACTGGGCTTCTGGTCAAGACCAGAGCCATGTAGGAAGGAGAGGCGAGGTGGGCAGAGCAGGGCTGTACCCTCAGACAGAGGCAATGCCCACTGCTCATCGTAGAGATAGTAGAATCCCTGAGGCTGTCCTGGAAGATCTTGTTCGCTTTTTCACCCTCGATTTTTGAAATAGGGGAAAAAGTCATTTCATTGGTCAGCACTTCCTCACTCAGACTTTTAAAGTCAGAGAGAGCCCCAACAATTGGCCCTCATTCCAGACTCACCAAGGGAGGCTGAGGCAGCAGCCCCCTTCCCATCCTGCCCTGCCTGAGGCCTGCAGGCTCTGCTCCCGGAATGCTGAGTGCTTGTGCATATTTTCTTTCCTGAAAACTCTGCAAGATGGGCAAGTGGCAGGCGTGTTTGTTCTGTGTTCTGATTTTCCTGGAGCCTGAGTTGCCCTTGTTCTGGCTGCCCCACCCCTGCCCATGCTGGTGAATGGACGTGAGTGGGTCCAGCCCACTGTTTACTCAGGTGGACGCAGGCCTTGGCCCCCGAGGCTGGGCCAGCTGCCCAGTAGCGCATGTCCACGTGTAAAATGCAGGCAGCAGTGGGGGTCAGGCTGTGTGCGTTTGATGTGCGGCTGGAGAAGGAGCTGAGTGGGTTAAGAGGCCTCTTGCCCCCTCGGAGGCCCGGTTCACACTTTCATGTTTGTCTGGGTTGAATGGGAGGTCAGGAGGTGAAACAGAGTTCACCCAGAAGTTGACTGATAGCACTGGGTGTGCGGGAGGGGTGTCTAGACCAGGCCAGGGAGGAGGGCCATCCTTTGGAGAGACCCCTCGCAGCAGGAGCTGAGGTGATGAATGGGCCCAGGCCCTTGATGGGCTGGCAGCTGCACAGCTGTGGGGCAGCCCCTTCCCAGATGTGGGTAGCCAAGGCCCCTCTCTGAAGGGGCACCACCCACCCTGAGCCCACCAGCACCTCCTGGGCCCAGGAACCAGCATTCTGGGTGCCTTTGCTTGTTTATTTATTGGCTAAGGTGAGAGGAAATAGGGTTCACTCATGGCATCAGCCTGTAGAAAAAGACAAAAAGACTGTTTGCTTTTGCGGGAGCAAAAAGCAACTGTCTGCCCCATGCCTGAGTGTTGCTAAGTGAAGGGTAATGACTGAGCTAGAAATTTCACAGGGAGAGGCTAATGGCAGGCCGGCTTACACAGCCCTTTCATGTCCAACTTCTGTCTAATCCCTGGAGGGGGGGAAAAAACACACAAAACTGTGGCTAAGAAAGTTCAGGTTGCACAGACCTGGGATTTTAGGGCCCAGGTCGCCCTGTTGCACATGACTTTGAAAAGAAGGGCTTTAAATGTCTCCAGTGGATTCTCCCACGTGGGATTAAAAGAACCTCCTGCTGGTGAAACCCAGGGCCCTCTGAAGGGTCCTGCTTTGCCCACCTCTGCCCACTGCCTACCCCACTCTTTGATCAAAGCAAAGAATTCTGAGGTAACACAGCCCTGAAAGGCTCTTAACTGTGGCTATTTGAGGGGATGGATCAAGTGTGCTTTTATTTTCCAGACAGAACATATGACTGGAGGATGAATGCAGAGGCTGGTGTGGCTTTTAGGCAGCTCTGAGCCTGCTTTTTTGGGCCCAGCCTTCCCGGTGTCCAGCGGGCAGTAGTGGCAACTTCAGAGCACAAGCCATCAGCTTGGCAGCTCCCCTTCTCTCCCGGAAAGGCGACCAGCACAGCAACAGCGCTTATTGTCTCCCAGAGGTATGGTCCAAATGCAGTCAGTACTGCGAGCACAGAACACGCGATGGCCCTTGTTCTAGGGCAGGGGAGCAACAAGGAGTCCCCCTCCCTCTCCCCTCCCTCCCGCCAGGGTGACAGCTGCAAACGCCATTCTTCTGGGATGAGCCAAGGGCAGCCACAGGAGGTTCAGAGGAGACCCCGAGTGAGAGTGAAGAAGGGGCCTGCAAGTATGAGCCTGAGAAATAGTAAACCATTAAGTTTTCCATCCACTGTCATGCTTGACTCCATTTCAAATGTTCCTTTAAAAGGGGAGAGCGCTTAGTGCAATTTTAAATTCTAAAGTCTCAGGAGTTTCTCCAAAAATCTGAATGCTTTTCAAGTAAACCTCCTCCTTATAAATGATGATTTGACTGGGGATGGGGGTAGGGGTGGGGAGTCAAAACAAAGGCAATTTAAATGCCCAGATGTATGTAACCTTTTTTTTTTTTTTTTACATTGTAGAAATACACTCTCCTGAGCAAAAGGAAAAAATAAAATGTTTATTAAAACATTGGATATATGCACTGAATCATACCAGTCATTTGAAAATGTAAAACAAATAAAATAGATTATTTCTTGGGAAACATGCTACCAAATATCTACCACAAAAAGAGTTTTCAGGCACAGAATCATTTATCGACTTTCAAGGAACACGTAATTCCTTCTGCTGCCTCAACTACCTGATAGCATAGAGAACTACCACCAATTTCCCAGACATCTTTTATGAAGCTCACACTAAAACCAAAGCCAGATAAACATAAGGAAAACAGAAAAATGTAAGTTTTACCTCTGTTATTGATAAAGGTCAAAGAAATTCTAAGTATTAAGATAGGAATCCAACAAAATAAAAAAGAATAACACTATGAAGAAGTGGTTTATTCCATACCATAATTCAAATTATAATTTTACTGAAGAGAAATGGGGTGGACAACAACTTAACCAGGTGATCAAGATTAACACACCAAGTAAAAAGAGGTTTGGGCATCATATTCCCCCTGAGATGATGGGCCAAAAAGAACATTGCATCGCTTTTGTGATATTCCTACCACAAATCAGAACCTCAATTTAATCCTGAGCAAAGATCAGACAAACCAAATCAAAAAGTCTGTTAACATGATTTATGGAATTAATTGTTCAAAACAGGAAATTCTTATAAGCATTTTATCTGATGGAGAGGGGAGAGAGAGAGACTAAATAGAATTTAATAGCTCTTTCTGTTTTGTTTTTTAAATAATACATAGTAAATTAGGATAGAAAGTTCTCACACACACTGGGAAATATATCTTCCAAAATTCACAGTAAGTACTTTTTATACAAAAAGCTAAAACATTAAACCTATTCCAGGAAAGTCAAGAATATAATAAGAATGACTAAATTTATGTTTTCTCCCAATATCACTTTAAAATTCCAAGTCAATGTAATGAGCTAAAATATATTTAGAAGAAACTTTAGAAATGAATATGTGAATTTATCATTAGTCTTACTACATATATATAAAAGAATCAAATTAGATGTTTCAGTAAAGTGACTGAATACAAGTTAAAATAAAAGTCAGTAGGTGTTTTTGTTTTTGTTTTGTTTTGTTTTAAGGTAGAACAACATATAAAACAGAAGTGAAAATCCAACTTTAAAAAAAGTCAGCGGGTGAAAGGATTGACCTTTCAACAATGGGTACTGGGACAACAGGATATCTACAGGGAGAAACACTGGTGCAGCTAGACCCTTCCCTCATACCTTACATAAAATTAATTAAAAGTGAATGATAAATCTAAGAGTGAATGCTATAAAATTCTTTGAGAAAATATAAGAATAAATCTTGGGTTAGGCTAAGAATTCTTCAATAAAACACTAAAAGCACAAGTGATAAAAGAAAAAGTTTATAAAATGAGCTTAAAATTAAACCCTTTCATTTCAAAATATATCATTAATAAAGTAAAAAGGCAGTTTTATTGAGTTGTACACTTGAAAAGGTTTTGGGAACCAATGTTACCCCAATAAATTCAATTAAAAATTAAAAGAAAGTAAAAAGGCGAGCCGCAGATTAGGGGGAAAAATTTACAAATCATATGTCCTAAAAAAGATTTGTATTCAGAGTATATAAAAAGCTCCATAACTCAATAGTAAGGAGATAAAAAGCCCAATTAAAAATAGGCAGAAGATTCAAATAAAAATTTCCCCAAAGAAGTTATACAAAATGGCCAATAAGCACATGAAACTATGTTCAATCCTATATAATAAAGAGCTAATATGCAAATTGTTGTCACGCCCTCACACCATCACGCCTTAACTGCTCAGACACTCAACACTGGGGAGAGAGAAATGGGACCAGAGGGCACAAATAAGCTCTCAAGAGAGGAATGGGGACCAGCCAGGCTGCGGCCCGAGAGAGGGACAAGCTGCCTGCCCCACAGTCTCGGGCACCAGCGGCTATGCCTGCGGCCTGGGAGAGGAGTAAGCTGCATGTCCCACAGTCCTGGGTACCAGCGGCTGCGTCTGCACCTGTGGCCTGGGAGAGGGACAAGCCACCCACCCCGTGGTCCCAGGTGCCAGCACCTGTGCCTACGGCCCACAAGAGGAACAAGCTGTGCAACCCACATTCCTGAGCGCCTGCAGCTGTGGCCCAGGCGAAGCCACCTGCCCATGGTCCCCTGTGGCTGCAGCCGGCCTGGGCAAAGCCAGCCCAGGTTCTGGGTGCCTGCGGCCAGCCAGAGGGAGGAAAACCTTGGTCCCAGGTGCTGGGCAAGGCAGAGACAGTTAGAGGTGATCAAGCCAGCAGGGGAGCAGTTAGGGGCAATCAGGCCTGTAGAGGAGCAGTTAGGGTGATCAGGCAGTCAGGCAGAGGTGGTTAGGGGCGATCAGGCAGGTAGGAAGAAGGTTTAATGGCAATCAGGCAGGCAGGCAAGCGAGCAGTTAGGAGCCAGTGGTCTCAGATTTCGAGATGTAGTCGGACATCCCCCAAGGGGTCCCAGATTGGATAGGGTGCAGGCCAGGCTAAGGGATTCCCCCAGCCCCTTCCATGCACAAATTTCATGCACCAGGCCTCTAGTACTATTATAATCCTTAAGTAAATGTAAATTAGAACTACAATGAGATATCACTTCATACTCAGCAGGATTGCTATAATCAACATGACAGACAATACTAGATTTTGGTATTGGAGGATGTGGAGAAATTGGTATGTTTGTCCACCAGAATGTAAAATGATGTAGCAACTTTGGAAAACAGTTAAGCAGTCTAAAAAAATTAAACATAAATGTATCTTATGACCCAGTAATTCTATTTCTAGGTATCTACTCAAGGAAAATAGAAATATATGTTCATACAAAGATTTATACATAAATGTGCGTACAGCAGTATTCATAACCAAAAGTGAAGCAATCCAAGTGGCCATCAACAGATGAATGAATAAACAGAATGTTGTATATTCATACAACCAACACTATTTGCAATAAAACAAAACAGTGTACTGATCCATGATACAACATGGGTAAACCTTAAAAGCACCATGCTAAGTGAAAGAAGCCAGTCACAACAGACTACATATTGCATGATTTCATTTATGTGAAAAGTCTAGAAAAAGCAATTCTATAGATTGAAAGTAAATTAATAGTGGTCCATGGCTGAGGCAGAAATGGAAATTAACTGTAGAAGGGCATTTAAACATTTTTCAGGGGTGAAGAAAATATTCTAAAACTGGATCCAGAAGGATCCTGGAGGATTTCAATCTGGTCAAGAGTACACGCCCAGGTCATGGGCTCTATCCCCAGTAGGAGGCATGTAGGAGGCATCTGATTATTGATTCTCTCTCATCATTGATGTTTCTATCACCCTCCCTCTCCCGTCCTCTCTGAAATCAATAAAAAGATTAATAGGAAAAAAAAATCTTGAGAAAAGGAAAGTTCAGAGCAAAAAGCCCAACATCTGGAATATTTTGCCTTGAGGCATCTGGTGAATCCTTTTTTGTAATATTAACTTTTAATTTTGAAATAATTTAGTCTCACTGAAAAATTGCAAAAACAATAGCATGGGGAGTTCACATACACCCTTCCCTCAGCAGCAGAGAAAAAGGGCATGAAGTAAAGGGAGAAACAGGTGCTGGAGGCCCAGGGAGAACTTTCTAGACCAAGAACCCATGCAGAAAACAGGGGGTGAATGCCCAGAACACTCCTCTAAGATACAAACAATGTATTTTGTAATATTGCAACACTTAACACTAAAATGTGGGAGACATTAAAGTAAATGAAGCTGTCTCCCTTTCTTTGTGTAGGTTTTTAAAAATATATATATATTTTATTGATTTCACAGAGGAAGGGAGAGGGAGAGAGAAAGAAATAGAAACATCGATGATGAGAGAGAGTCATTGATCAGCTGCCTCCTGCATGTCCCCCACAATGCAAGCATGTGCCCTAACCAAGAATTGAATGATGAAGGTCTGATTCATAGGTTGGCACCCAACCACTGAGCCATACTGGCTGGGCTCAGCTGTCTCCCTTTTATCATACATTTACTGTATATAAAATCTTGTGATGCTTTTCGAAAATGAAATTTTCATTAATAAAACACTCATAGATATTTCCAGAACTTTGCCCCTTCTCCCACCTCACCTCTTTTTTAGATGGCATTTGGGAATATCTGTTATGTTTTTATAACATATGGTTAAGGCTTGATTTTTTTTAATTTCCTTTTTCTATAAATTTACAATACTATTTATGTGGTCACATCATTACAAACACAATGCCACATCACATAGATAGTCATGGAACTTTTTATGTTGTCTCCCACTTACGTAGGGGAGTTTTCAAAAACCCTATATTATGGTCTGGTTTTAGGCTCTGTGATATTCTTACCTTTCCTGGGGCTGGTACCGTATTATATAGAGTGAAGCCTGCTACTTTTTTTGTCAACCTGAAACCTCGCCTTCCAGTGTGCATCAAACTGCAGTACACAATAAATCAACACGTGTCTGCACAGCTATATATTCTTTCTGTGGCTTTAAATATTTTTATAATCACGGATGTGCTATAGGACTCGGGGGACCCTTTAAAGCCAGCATTTGAAACAGCTGAATGGAGACTCAGAAAACCTGTGTGCTCTGCGGCTAAATTGCAGAAAAACCTCTCTGAACCTTTGATGTGTGTCGGGTTTGATTTTTCTGGGAACTATGTTTAGTTTTACAATGATCAGTTTCTATAGCAAGAGCTAGTCCTATGTTTCACGGGACTGTGCTATGTAGGGTCTGGAAGGTCTTCCTTCTCCCTGCGCTTTTAAAATAGGAAGTGGATGCACAGTTGACCTGAGACCACAAACCAGCCCACAGCCTGAAGGAAATAGACTCTATCACAAGTCTAGTTACCTCCTTGATTCCTATGGAAGGAATGGACCCATTCGGTTATTATTATTACTAACCTTTAAAGTCAATTAATTTTTGGAAAGTATGGACTAGTTGGAAATATACACCGTAGGTTCTATGTTAGTCTCTGGGTCCTGAGGTGGCCAAATAATGGGTCAAGCTTGGTGCTGGCAAGTGTGAGAACCCATCGTGGGAGGGAGCCAGTAGAAACACATTGGTGATTGATTATCCTAAATTGATATGTACGACTTTTAATAAGTCACTTGTTATTAAACAATTTGAACTAGGAGTCCTGAGACATTTTAAGTGTGTATTCCCAGAAACAGGCTCCAGTATTTACTCTTACCCATGGCCACACACTTGGACACATGCCAGAGCAGGTCTAGACCTGTTTTGGAGTCTTAGAGGGGGCTCCCCAATTAGTTCCACATAATCTACCTAAGAACATTCACTTTGGTTATTTCATACTCTGGGAAGTAGGTCATTACACTGACTCCATTTTTCCCTGTGGAACATCACTCTGTGGAGATGCACAAAATAATGAGTGTCGGGGTTGCACACAACAAATGTAATTGCACTGATATTTGAATTCAGGTTGTATCCGGGTAGACTTTCATCATTGGTGAAGCTTTTCCTATGTGGTTTTCCAGGAAAATGTTTTTCCATTTTTGATAAAATATAAGGTTCTCCCGACAACTTCCCTCCTGGGTTTGTTCTTGATCTTTGTTCGGAGGTGAGGCTTGTTTGCACAGGGGCCACTGCGGCAGTGGGAGAACCGGTCACCAAATTGCAAAAGCAGATAACTCACCACAACCAACGGTGGAGGGGCTTCATGCACCTGTGGTTTGCTGGTTTTTTATAAATGCAATCCTTCATTCTGGAGGCCTCTGCAACTTCTCAGAACCTTTCAACAGCGTGCACGTTAGCTACAGGCTCCTGACTTTCCAAACACTGTTCCCAAAGGGCCATGTGAGGTTGTAAGTAGTATAGCGTGCCTCTGAGTGGCATTGCCTGGTGCGCTGTGCAGGGGTACAGTCTTGGGCGGGCAGCAAGGTGAACACGTGCCCCCTGAGCTGCCAGTGGAGGAAATAAAACATTCTTTCTTTTTCATGTCCATCAGCACAGCCAGGAGAATCCCCCTCCCAACCTGCCCTTTCTACACTTACCCCTGGAAGCCAGATGGATTCATCCTGTTAACCAGCTCACCCATCACAAGGGGTCTCAATTGCTGCTGGCTTTGGTTATCAGCTGCGGCAGGCCCATGTTCCTCCCTCCCGCCCCAGCACTCCCAGAGAACAGTCTCTGGGGATTAACAGCAAAGGCCTGCCACTGTGGGTATTTTGTAGCTCTGTATGTGTATGTTTTATATTGTGCTCTGTGAGTGATTAAAATCACAAATTCAGTTAATGGACAGAACAGGCTTGGTGAATAAATCTAGCCCCACCCCCACCCCCAATAATTGCTTTTAAATGCTGGAACATTCTCAGATGCTGTCCTTCATTACTCAGCCACTAGCCTCCATCCCCTCCCTCCTCTTTCTTCACTCCTCCTTCCTCTTCCCTCCCCAACACACACCAGGTCCCACACCAATCTTTTGTTCTGATGGCAAATAAAAAATCCTAGAGCTTTTCCCCACCAGACCTGGTATAAAATAGACCCATTTTCTGTGTGGCCGGCCTCTTTAGTTGCATTTTTGGCAGATTAAAAACAAAAGATACAGCCAATAATACTCATAAAACACTGTGCTTGCTGGATGCTCTCCCTCAGGTTTTCAGCGCAGACACAACCGCCCGGCCATATATCACTCAGAAATGTTTTACCGATCTTCTGGAAATATGTCATCATTTAGGAGTATTATATATCTTTCTAAAATCACTTAAGATTTATGGTGGCGACTCGAATTCCTTTAGAACTATCTGCTTCACACTTCTGAACATCAAAGAAAGAGGAAAGATTGCTATTTTAAGGAATTTGGAGCAATGGTTATGAAGAGGCCAGAGACCAGAAAATGTCCTGAGATTAGACACAAGACAAATGAGGAGGAGGGTAGCTGGAACCAAGAGGAGCGTCTAGGAATCCGAGGGACCCCGCCCTACCAGTCTCCTGCCCCTTGTGGAATCAGCCCCCGCGTGTAATGAGCCATGCTAGTTCAGTTCTTACCTAATCATGTCTATCATTCATTGGCTCATTCTACCTTGAGATTCCTAAAGGTTTGGGGGAATGGTGATTTCTAACTAAATCTCTTGCCAAGGCTGCTTTTTGAATTGCTTAAAAAGGCACAGAACTGTGGAGGCATCTGCCTCTTGGATGGATAAATCTTCAGGATAAATGGAAGGGATGTGTAGAAAGGTTTAGCCAACAGACAAATCAGCAATAACCTATCTGAAAGACTGAGTAACCTCTTTAAAAACGACCCTGGTGTAAGACCTCTGTCAATGTTAGTGGTGTCTCCATCCCCATTAGTCCCCTGCAGAATGGCTTCCAAGAAGTTCTGGTAGAGCTTTCATCAAAATAAATGGGCCACTATCTATGGAGGTGATGCAGCTAGCCCTCGGAGTCCAAGGCAAGGCGCTTTCCTATGATGCGGACAGCGATAAAGGGCTGTTGTCACCATTTCTCTCCCGGCCCTCCCTGTGACCAATGACCCACAAGTTTTAAAATGTTTGCACAGGGTGAGGATGTTGTCAGCACCTTTAGAACAGATCAAAGCTAACTGACCTTGGAATTGAATGGAGAGAATTAGCCTCATCAGCAAGAATCAAGGAAGCTAACGTGCTTCTAAATTGACCAAGGTCATCATTCAAGGAGAGGTTCCCAAAATGAAAAGCAAACCCAATGCGTCATCATCAGAGAACAGGACTGACAAAGTGGTTTTCATCCTGGGTTGGGTGGCTGGGTTCTCATTTGAGCCCAGTCTCATGGTGGAAGGAAATGAATAAAATACGCTTTCTCTTGAGAACTAGTAGAGGCTCGTGTAAGGTCAATTTTCTTCTAGAGAAAGCCCCAGGGGATCATACATTACCCCCCAAGATAACCACTTCTCCCACTTAGCATGTAAGTAAGGCTGCTCCAAGGAATAACAGGACACCTGGGGATGTGAGGCCATCAATAAGCACAGGAAGCTCAACCCTGAATTTCATTTTCCCCTCCTTGCCGTTTCTTACCTTACCCAGTTCCCCAATGAGATAAATACTAGCCTAGTTCAATGGGGACAAAATGAAGGTAATGCTGAAGGTGAAGTAAATGTTGAGTGCATTTTTCCTAATAACTCAGAACAAATATCTGCTTAAATGAAAAATATGTTTAGTGCCTGCGCCTCTAGAGTGTCAGGGAACATTTTTTAGCTTCATCTGCTCAGTACCCCACATTGCATCTTGAATCTGTGTGTATTTGCTTCATTTTGAAGGGCAAGGGAGACAGGCGAACATCTGTAGATAGACACTCACTTGCCAAAACTGTGAGCCAACATCTAGTCTCTCAAAAAGGAATGTCGAAAAACTGGCAAACTCTGGAGTTCTTCTCAAAGTCGGTGAGTCCTCAAGGGATCCTGTCCAGGTCAGCAAAAGTGACTGAGGCAATGGCCTCCCGCAACTGGTGTTTGCCTCTGAGACCCCCCCCCCACCCCCCCAGGGAGCCCACTGGTGCAAACTGAAGACAATTAGTGGTTTTCCTTGTTGACAAGTCAAATACCACCTCCTATCTCTCTCTAATACTTCCACCTGCCCAAGGGGCACATCTATTTAGGAAAGTCAAAGTGGGTGCATAGAGATTAGCTCATCATTTTTTATTCCAACTTTTAGAAGGTACACTTGAGGTCAGAGATCTTACAAATTCCTCTCTGGGCTCCTGCATTCACAAAGGAGTCAGCCTCTGTAAGACAGTGTCTCAAGTTCTTTTTCTTTTCCCACACTCTCACCACACTATCATCATGAGCTCACTGTTGCTGAGTGGGAATCATAACCTCTGTTGGATTGCTTGGTGCTCAGTCTTTGATTGTCTTCTCCCTTCCATCTAGACTCACTCTCTTAGCACCTCATACTATCTCATATCTTGAAAGAGCATATATATGCTGATGACTCCTCACACTTATATCTTCAGCCCGATCACTTGCCCCAAACTCCAGACCTAAAACTCCAACTATCGCCTTGACATTTCCACTTGTTCATTTAATAGGAGTCTCAGATTCGATATGCCCTAAACTGAGCTCAAGATATCCTCTTTCAGTATTCTCTACCGCAGCTAATGGCAACTCCATTTTTCCAGTTACTCAGAACAAACACCTTGCTACCCCCCTGGGCTCCTCTCTTTAGCTCCCAATGCATATGGCAATCAATCAGCAAATCCTTTTTGCTCTTTATTCCAAATATACCCAGAGCCTACCAATTCTCAGCATGTCCATTGCTCCCAACCTGCTCTAAGCCACCAACTTGGGCAGGTCAGCTCATCTCACTCTGACAATCTCCATCCTTTCTCTCATTGTTTACTTTTAATAGTGTCCAATGTGAGCCTCTCATAAAACAGATCATGTCATGCCTCGGCTCAGGAAGCTCCATGGCTTTTCAACTCATTCAAAGTAAATCTGATAGTCTTCTGTGACCCATGCATGCTTTGTGATCTCACCTGTCCACTCAACAACTCTGCTTTCATCTTCTGTGAATTTCCCTCACCTGCATCCTCCCTGTGCCATAACCACACCAGGCAAGCTTCTGAGTTGGAACCTGGGCCCTGGCTCTGCCCTGCCTGAATGTTCTCCCCAGAAAGTCACATGGCCTGCTTCCTCTTGGCTGCACATTTCAACTTAAATGTCCCCTTCCATGACCATTATGAAATTTCACCTCCTTCCTTGGCAAAATTGTGTATGCCCCTTTCCCATTGTATTTTTCTCCTCAGGACATATCACTATCTAATGCATTCTTTATCTGACTTTTAAAAATAATTGTTTGAGTTCCTCATTAAATATAAGTTCCATGAGAGCAGTGATTTTTTTCTTTTGTTTTCTTCCATGCCAAATCCCAGACCCTAGAGCACCCACAAGGGCACACAATAAGTATTTGTTGAGTGAATACATCCAACCCGTGGTGCCATAAAGGCTCTGGGACCAGCAGAGCAGCCTAAATGGGGATGGCATAGTCTGGAGTGCTTGCAAGTGTCATTGATGAAGTTCTCCAAATATGGAGAACTACAAACAGTCAATGTTCACTACTGGTGCTTTTTGTGACAACCTCTATAGGTACGTGTTCCTCATTAGTGGAATGACTACCCACTTCAAATAAACAAACACTCCTTCTCCTCTACTGCACATGGTAGAACTGAAATAGTCACATGCCAATACATACAGCAAAGGAAAGACTGACAAAATGGGGAAGGCATGGGGAGAGAGTCTGCCATTCATAATGTGAAAATCTGTGTGCTTTTTCACCATGTAAAGATTTTTGAATGGCTTGGAGCAAACTTTATTTATTTCAGGTGTTTCAAAATTCAGTCGGTCACAAATCAATATGGTGCCCTGGTTCTATCTGACAATTAGACAGGTGGTTGTATAGCTGCCCAAGACATGGGAAATAGGTTGAAAAGAGCAGAGTCTTAGGATCAAGTCAGAAAACTCTGGCTAATGGGATAGAAAACTAAGAGAGAATCTGGAAGAAATAAGAACAATGTATTTTTAAAATATATTTTATTGATTTTTTTACAGAGAGGAAGGGAGAAGGACAGAGAGTCAGAAACATCGATGAGAGAGAAACATCAATCAGCCTCCTCCTGCACACCTCCTACTGGGGATGTGCCCGCAACCAAGGTACATGCCCTTGACCGGAATCAAACCTGGGACCTTTCAGTCCGTAGGCCGACGCTCTATCCACTGAGCCAAACCAGTTAGGGCAGAACAAAGTATTTTTAATTGCAAGAAAAGTTTTATTAGACTGTACATCGTGGATGCCCATTCTTGAGACTCTGGATGATATTATGTTCCTCAAAAGCATGCTGGTTTTTGTTCTAGCATTCAGCCAACCCAATTGATCCCCAACTCTAACTGTCTTCCTTAACGTGGGCAGCAGTGAGCACTCCCCGTCCCTCTAGTCTTTCAGCTGGTACTTTCTGCTGGGAAATGTGAGATCTCTCCAAGCACATGCAGGTCAGCAGTCAACTGGGAAAAGAGAGAAGTTTGTACACAGATTTAGGGGCTACATCTCTCATAGTGCCTTGACTTCTCTTTCCAGCTTCTGCAAATCCCAAATTATTCCCAGTGACTTCTCAAGCCTAAGGGTATGAATGTCTCCTTGAATCCTCTCCATGCTGCCTGTGCACAGCTTGGGGTACCCTCAGTCAATAAATAAATGTAAGAAGTATCCAGTGAATTCCCCTCCTTGAAGGTCGATTTACCTCCAGCCTCTGCCTGATACCCATCATCCTTCAGAGCCTTCAAAGGTTTAGGTTTTTAAAAATATTTTGTCCAGTCTTTATTATTTCTATCTGTGGGAGGGCTATTCTAGCATCACCATTATGAGAAACAGAATTTCTCCAACCATCATTTTAAATCGAGAAATTCTCATGATTTCTTAGAACTCAAGGTTTCCTGTGAGTTCTTCCCATGACACTGTAAACTTCCCATCTGCATTTATTATTCCTCCTGTGATATATAATCTAACCTTTACTCATCTACTGATTCTTACCACTTACCTAAGGGAAGCACCTGTGCATAAATTCTGAAAACATGCTTCTATTGATTCAAGTTGACATGATCTTCTTTCGCAACTGAGAAATCGAACAGGTATGCAAATCACATCATTGGAGCCATGCAAACTTGGGTGCTAGAGAAAATGAACCTCTCCTCTCATCACATATCATATGCATATTCATACACATGTACAGATAATTTAGGAAACCAGAGTTTATATAGCTGCAAGTTTATGCCTACAGAGAACATTCAAGTTTGTGCCAGAATGTAAAATATACCCAAGATGCTTTTCCAAGTGTCCCCACTCTATTCTGTCAATGCCACACAAATTTTAAAATAACTGGTCCAAATATGTGCTGTCTTTTTTTCCACTCTTTCCTGAAAGTGTGTTCAGGTCCCCAAACCTTCCCTGAAAAAAAGGCACATGTGTGTAAAGCACATTCCTGTATATGTTTCTTGCCCAGTGGTTCTCATTTTCATGAGGAGTAACAGGTGTGTCTTGGGTCCACTTTTTCCCTGTGCTCTGAGCTCTAAAGAGAATGCAGTCTCCTGCCACAAAGCCATCCCACTCCTGGTCATCCTCAGCTGCTGTGGAATAATCACTCAATGTTGGCAAGAACTGAGTAGATGGGTTAGAGAAATCTCAGGTACATCCCAAATCTGAAAAGAAAGGACAGGAGAAGCCTCAGAGTTGAACACCAACTGGGGGGGGAAACTGGGCTTTTGTTAGAAAGATTCGAAAGGCTTCTACGAAGAAACTGAAGTTCCAGGAACACTCAGTTGCCACCCTGCAATTTATTGTCACCCCTACTTGTAACTCTCACCTAACAATGTGTCGTCTTTACTTTTCATGTTATTTATTTACAAGTGCATTTTCAGTATCAACCCCTTCATTCATTAATCCTAATGTGGCCTTTTCCAATGTCTACTTACCATTTTAAATACTTACTATAATTTACGGGGCTTTCTTGAACACAACCAAGGTATGTTATATGGGACTAGCTTAATGGAAAGTCTTGTATACCAAAGCAGGGTGGAAAACACACGTTTAATTTACGACGGCTTTGAATTTTGATCATAATTTACTCATGGAGACCTATTCATACAAAGCAATACAGATACAATTTTTCAGAAGCAATCAAAAAGTAAAACAATAAATGCTGGTCTCATTAGTTTTTCTTTTTTTCCCTGAAAGCTTAAACATGTTCCATTCTGGGATTATGCAAATTATATTTAACTGCCAACTACTTTGGGTTTTTATAATTGCTCTTGAACTAATTCTATTAGCTTACATTTTAGAAGCATTTTAGCCACCACACATTCTCCAGTTGATGTGTGTGTGTGTGTGTGTGTTTTCTCTCTTTAAAGGAACTGTCAAAGGCTTATTCCAGCCTAAGATTTGAAAACACCAGGAGAAATGTACCTGGAATTTTTTTGTAATGTCATTCAAAAAAAGTATACCTGAAGAATCATGTTTTGCAGATCTTTATGTGGCCCCCAGTTGTAAACCACAGACTGAAGTCTCACCTAAATGAGTCTCTTACAGGAATTTTCACAGAGTAATCAGTGCATCAGATTCCCTTCATGGAAGTTGGGCAGTCTTGCAAAAGGCTTCTGTTCTTTCTCCCAACAGGATTAAATAAATCATTTCTCCAGGTTCACCAGAGTCAGGGAAGTCAACACAGTAAGGGAAAGATACATACATTAAGAAGAAAAAGTGCTTGAGAAAAGGTCCTTGAGTTGGAAAGAAGATGAGACATCTAAGAACACAAATAGCTGCTGGGCAGGTAGACCCTGTGGCAGGTGGCTCCAGGATGTACAACTTGGAGGTATGGAGTTGGGTTATAGAAGCCCAAAGGAAGAAAATCTCTTTGGAGGCCATGAAAGGCTTCTCAGAGGAGGTTGTGTTTGAGCTGGGATTCAGGTAGGAGAAGTGGGTGTTCCAGGTTGTACTCATTAAGCAAAGACCAGAGGGGAGGTTGTGTGAAGTTTGACATGCCTACAAAGTAGGATTGGAGCATACATATAGGTCATGGTCCTTAATTTAAGATCCTTAGGCTTATTTTTGTAAACAATGAGCAGTCCCATGAAAGTCTGCATATATAGTAAGCATGAGATGATTTAGGAGCAGGCATCAGGTAATGCTGGAGAAATTGCTGGCTTGGCAGAGAAGCTGTTGAGTAACCACTGTAACCATGTAGTCATCAAGCAATACTTCAGGGTCTCTCTAAAAGTGTGAATTATAGAAGATGCAGAGAGCATTGTGAAGTTAGAACTAGCAGGATTTCAGGGAAGGGAGGAGGTGAGTAGCACTGAGCGGCTGACTAGAAGGCTAGAGGTGCTATCAATGAAATAGGGAAATCACAGGAAGTTGGAGGTGGAAGCTGAACATGTAAGTGGCATGTCTCAAGGGCTCTGACGCTCTGGGGCTCACCTTGGCTCCAGGAGGAGCTTCACTTGTGGTCTGCAGAAAAACATGTGTTGGATGGAAGTGAATTAAACATGGTGGGAAAAGTGGGAAGAGACCACCAGAGAGTCCGGAAACTACCCAGGTTAGGGTGTTGACAAATAGGAGAAGGGAACACAAAGCCAAATGACCAAAAACATTGTCATGGAGGAAAATGCCAGGTCAAGGAATTTGGGGATGCAGAATGCCAACATAGTATGTGGGGTTCTTGAGAACCACACAGCTGCCAACAGGAGCCAGGGGCAGAGTCCTCCCCACCAGTACACGTGGATGTGAAGGAACGTGGAGGACCTAGAGCTGAGAGCTGTAACTGATAGTTAAACCCAGAAAACAGAGTCTGGCATGAAGTCCAGAGTAATACCAGACAATTAAAGGTGGAGTAAAAGGCCAGAAGGAAAAATCAAGGGCAGGGACGGTCATGATTAAAACTAGCTGAAATGGATCTGAAAGCCAGTCAGTGATGCAGAGTGAAAGTGTGTGCGCCAGATCCTTTCTAGAAAGGTGAGAGCCACTCAGCTGTCCTTGTGATCCTCCAGCCCTCCAGAGATCAGTTCTTAAAAGAACCGTGAGCTCTTAGAGTTTAGGAAAAATCTCCATAGACCAATGCCTACATTTCAAGGGCCTGTGCCATCATCCCTTTGGAACCATTGAACCAACATTCTGTACTTTTCTGTACCGGATGGGGTACTGCTGACCTCTGGAAGGAGGATGCAGGTCCTATTTAACCCAGACTCCGTGTGCACTGAGAGCTCTCAACTCCAAAGCTGGTGTGATCCCATTGTACTGGAAAAGACTCCTTTTCTATGACAGATTTGAGAAAAATCTTTCTTTGTGGAAGGGAGTAAATAGGGTTTATTCTTTATTTTAAAGGCATGAAAAAGAAGAAGAGGAAGCTGAAAAGAGAGGTCTTTGGGGCATCACCAACCTTTAAATATGGCAACAGTTTCCTCCAATTAAGCAGGTGAATAGAAACACCTGGACTTTCTTCAAAAGAGCCAACACTTTAGTAGGTAGAAAGGACACATAGAGAATGCAGGAATTCGTCTAAGACTCCACTGCAAGGACACCAATTGTTAATCACCCACTGTTACTTGGCCCATAAATTCTGGGATCTTTCATTCTCCTGCCTCATAATAGGCATGGGAGGAGTCCAAATGACATAGAGGATGGTAGCATGACATTTAAAAAAAATCACCAAATGGCATTTTTAAACACCTACATATGGTTATGGTGCTATCCTGAGAACAACAGTGCAGGAGGAGTGATCTTTGTAATGCTCGCTTCCCTGCATGGGTAGGGATGTTTCTCATAACTTATCCACACTCTGTCTAGTCACAAATGCTTTAGTGAAGAACCAGGGATGTGAGAGTTTAAGGGATAGACATGGAAACTGGGAGGAAGGAAGGAGGACAGGGGAGGAGAGGTGCTCAGAAAGGTGGAACACACTGAAGACAGCCACTGAATTCATTTTGCTTTCTATCATCTGATACCTGTCTTGCCCCAGCCTGCCAACATTGCATTGGCACATTCTTCTGGCTGGAAGACAAGCCTGGCTTAATACTCTATGTGGCCTAAGTTCTTAAGGAGAATTTTCGGCAGATGCACTAAATATGGTCAGGCCAATATTTCTGTACAATTTCTAATTGTTTGACATTAAAAATCTAAAATCCACTCAACTATAGATTACCTATATTTAGGTCTTTAGCTCCAGCTGATTCATAAAGCTGTTTGGAATTAAACCTAATTTTCCATGTTAATCCATAGAGAATCATGCTTGAAGAACTTCTAAATGATTCTTCTGGAAACACTAACCTTTTCCCAGAAAATAGAGCTTACATTCTTACAATGAGAGTTCACATCTTGTCACCTCACTTTCGCCTCCCAGTAATCCTGCCCATTTTGTAGGAAAGAAAACTGAGGAGTGGAGAGGTTAGATGGAATAACCCATGGTCATGTGGCAGATAATTGGTCGAGGCAGGACTTAGACCACCTCTGCTCTGTCTCTGGACCATTGTCTGTTCTTGCCCAGGACTGCAGGAATGTAGAAAAAAATGCAAAACTGACCAGCGCCCAGCTGTGGCCTGGCATGACACTCAGGGCCTTTTAGAAAACTAGAAGATTATATGAATTCTTTTTTTTTCTTTCTTGGTCATGGCTTTTAAGTTGATCTAATTTCATCCACAAAAAGGAATTACTGTTTTTATGCTATAGTGACCTGATTTGCATATGATCTTCATGAAAACATAAGATTTAGATCTTTTCCTCTAAACCTGCTTGGCAGAGAGCAACCTTGTCCTTTCTCTGCATTGATCTCAACTGTCACAGACCGGGGCGTCTCCCTCACTGGGATTGGGTCTAGTCCCTCCTTCCACCACCACCGCCATCACCACCATTGGTTAACAGCTGGAAGTTTGAGGACCTATCGGAAATTAAGACTTAATTTTTAGGTCTTCCTGTGTTTTTTCTTTAAATCACCAACTCTGGGAAATAGATTGAGAATTCTAGATGTTTTCCTGCATGTATGTGCTTTATCAGCTTTCACAATTTAGGACCTGCCAGAAAACGGGTTCCTCGCTCCATTTCTATCCCTCCACTCAGCTCCTTCCTCCGTCACTACACCCATGCATTCTCACCCTTTCCCTGTCTGTGGCATTGATGTGAAATCTGCCACCATGGTTCGCTTCTCTCTGGAGAATGAGTCTTGTCTCTCAATTAGATGGGGAGTCTTGCTGAGGGCAAAACCAAGCTGCTCACTCTGAACCATGGATCTACTGAGCTATTGATTTTTATGAAACACAAATGTTCACTATTTATATAATAACAAACGTTTTATTAGGCACCTATGTCTCTAGAATAGTAAGCTCCATCCTGGACACTTTTGCTCAACTGCTAACACTGTTCTATGTCCATCATAAACCTCTAAGGCCAGAACTGTGTGTGAATCTGTCTTCCTTGGGCACATTGAAGAAGATATATATACATATATACATATACATACATATATATATTTACTATGGAGATGATAGAGCAAGCATTTGGTGACTATATTCACATTAAGTGCCATTTTCCATGAAAACTCACATAGGGATGTACCAGAACTGCCAGAGGCCACTGTGTGTGTCTAATGGTTACTGTTCTTTCCCTTTGATGATGGTCCTGACACATGACCTTCTTCCTAGGATGGACCTAAGCAACATCATTCATGTAGCCTCCATTCTGCCATGCTGTGTGTCCTTCCATTGGAGTCTGTCTCACTTTAACAATTAAATGAACAACCCAGGAAGCCTAGATTTGAAAAGCAGTGAACGAGAGGTTAGTCTCCTATGGAGTGTCTCAAATGCTAGAGGAAACTTACTGAGAAGTCTGATGGGGAAAGAAGTGTCTATGTTTTGCGTAGGCCCCCCCAAGAATTTGAGATTATTTGTTTTCATTAACGTGTATACAGTAGTACTTATTTTTATTCAGAAAGAAGTTCACAAAGGTGTCTTGCCATCAGACCCAAAGCTTAGATTATGTAGACTTGGTTATCCATTCTCATGTGACATCACTGGGTCAGAGAACAAGTTGACAAACCTCAGAGCTCTCCTCCAGGACCTCCCTGGCCCCTTCCACACAGTGAGAACACAGTGAGATGTTGGCAGCCTGTAACCTGAAAGGGGCTGTGACCAGAACCTGACCATGCTGGTACCCTGATCTCAGACTTCCAGCTTCCAGAACTGTGAGCAATAAACATCTGTTGTCTATCAGCCACCTAGTCTGTGGTATTTTGTTATAGCAGCCCAAACAGACTAAGACAGAAAGATTCCATCCATCCACCTTTGAGAAATAACACCCAGATCCTCTGAAGTTGGCAACAAAGACAACACGCCATGGGGACAGGAGTGCCAGATGCCAGAACACCAGGTCCTGTGTCCTTAGAGTCAGTTATCAAGAGACCTCTCACTGGGCACTGCTGTGGCACCACAGGGACCAGCATGTGCACACAGCTCCCCTCCTCCCCCAAGAGCAGCTGAGACCAGCTGGGACATTTGAACAAGACTCCGAACAAGGACTGCACCGTCTTTGGAAATAAATAGGAAGGAAGCACCAGTTGTAGGTGAACTGGTCTCCACACTTACTTTCTGCACCTCAGTTTTCACCCCAACACATCTGACCCTGCAAAGCCAGCTTGAGCTGCCATCCAGGTGCAGCTGCTGCATCCATATACTCAGTCTACTCGGAAAAACTCAACCTGCACGCCTAAAAGGAAGTTCCTTCTTCTTCATTACAGGGCAGAACAAAAGTTGCAACAAGCTTCTACATTTATTAATCCACATTTGATAGTGAATAGCTGGTGAACTGGTTATAGACCCCATTCTATGGGCGTTCCATTTGCCGTGAGCTGGCTATATACTCCAATCTGTGGGCGTTCCCTTTGCAAGGGAATGAGGGTGATCAGGAGCTTCTGGAAGGGAAGTGATGACTAATCATATGTAACTAGTTATATATCAATGTTTGAAATCCTGAGACAAAATTTCTGGAACATTCCCCTCTATCCTATTAACTGCAGGAGAAACAGATTCCTATTCAGCCCCCACCCCGCACTGCAAAGCGTCCTGCTCAGTGTTTCTATGAAAGGAGGAGCTCGAGGTAGCAGGCAGGCATCATCTTCCTCCTCTGTCTCCCTCTCAATTGTTGAGCTTTTTCACATTATAAAGGCAGAGCCTTCTAATGCTCCAGTCCTGATCAAAATACATCTCATCTCACATAGGGTTTTGTGTGTTTTGTGTGTAATAGTTGAAAGTGGCACTGAAGTCCCTCCAATGCTTCACAAATTTCATCAGTCGGCCCCTGACAATATACAGACTTAGGTCAACTGTGATGGTTTATGAATTAACCCTTGGCCAGTGTGCACTGGTTTTGTCCCAGGCCTATGCAAAGGTTGTGATGGACCTGCAACCCTGGACATGCTGGATGAGAAATCAATAGAGGCAAAGGTCACACACCTCCAGCATCTATGCCAGGTACTACATGGGGCCTGAGGATGCAGAAATGAATGAGCCCACATCCCTCCCATCAGGGAACTCCAGACACACAGACCTCCATGTTTCCCACCTTCCTGCACTCTTTATTTCTTCTTTCTTTTCTCAAGTTTAAGGTTAACTTGCTGCTGAACAGCATTCCATGTATCAGCAGCTTTAGGAACCTATTGAATTAACTGAACGATCAGGCCTGAGCAAAGCTTCAAAGGCAAGTGAGTTCCTCTTCGGGGTCCTTTTGCTGCTTTCATCAGCTGCTTCCTACCCATGTGCTAAGCATTTTCATGCAGCCTCATCTATCTTTTCAATAAGAAAGCCACTTGATAAACTAATTCACACTCAGGTGGGCTGTTGAACCACAAAAGGTTGGCAGGGAAAACAACACTTAGTAATAAATCACCTGATGGCAAATTTTCAGTAGGTAGTAAGAACACATTCTGGGTGTGGATAATTCCCATTCCTTCATGGATCATACAGCACAGACACCAGTTATTAATGGCACTGTGAAGCCAGTTCTAGGAGTGAAACAAGAAGGAATTCTTTCCTGTTACATTCCAGGCAGTAGAATAGGACTTTGTTTTCTCTTAACCGAAATTCACTGGTTCAAGGATTATGTTGATAATCAGATCCTCACATTCAATTTTTTGTTAGATATTGTGCTTCTGGGCGGTTTTATTTTCTGGAAGTGTCTCGTTTTTTTAATTCGGTGTACAATGAGCCTAAGCATCTCAGGACAAGGTCTGTGGGTAAACGTGCTGTGCAGAAGGACATCTGCTAGGCACAGAGGAAGAAGATCCTGGCCAGTGTGGTTCAGTTGGTTGAGCTTTGGCCCATGTACCAAAAGGTTTTCAGTTCAATTCCCTGTCAGAACACAAGCCTGGGTTGCAGGCTCATTTTCCAGTAGGTGGCATGCAGAAGGCAGCCTATCCAATCGATGTTTCTCTCTCGCTCTTTACCTCTTCCTTCCCCCTCTCTAAAATCAATAACATACTTTAAAAGAAGAAGCTGGCAACTGGTTTCAGAACATATATGGCATGTGCTGGGGAGATATTTGTAACTTGGGTGTGTAAATTTGTACTATCTTTCACAAGTATTTACCCCTCCCCTTTCTCAGGAAAAGATGGTACTTGCCACCCTCTCCCTCCATTGCCATGTGACCTGCAGTTGCCTCAGCCACCAGCAGGCCTGACCCGGGCTTGCTTGGGTGGATAAAATGTGAGCAGAAGAAAAGGGAGAAAACAGTGATAGACATCAATTAACCAATGGATGTGTCCCTCCCCCACCAGCATGCCAAAAGCCTACCCCTAAAATGACAATTTCCTCCCTGATTAAGGCCATTACCGAAAAGAACTTGGACTTTTATCTCTCTTGCATGCTTGAAATTTATAGATTATAGGTTAATTTCACTTATCAAGATAGAAGTACTTAAGCCAATCAAAAATTATCTTTGCAAACAGAGGAGATCACAGTCCAGCTTATTTATTAATTCGCTGTTTCTCCTGAAATGGGCTACAGCACCATCTCTGCCCTTTATCTGGGGTGAGATTTAGAGAAAAAGAACAAGGGGCAGTTAGACACCCTGGGGCTGCTCCCACCTGCTGCCTTCTTGCTGTTTGGTCTTTAGCAAAGCAACTTCTGCAAACCTTCTTGCTCACATCACTCCGGCCTCATGGAATCGTAGGAAGACTGGCTGAGGGAGTGGTTTGTGTGCAGGATGCAGGGTCCTCACCCAGAGCAGGTCCCGTAGGCAGCCTTGCTCCTCAGAGCTCTTCAGTGTTTTCTTCTGTATGAACCCATATTTACCTCCTATTTCCAATGTTTTTTCTCATCATAATTATATGAAAACAAGTCTAGAACATTTATCAGACAATTATTTTGCATCCCCCTAAGAGAGTAACAATACTGACTAGCTATTAAGTTATTTTGTAAAAAGGAAATTGGGCTGGGAAAAAACCTAATATTCTTTGGAGATGAGCATCAGGCCACAGAGATGAATGGGTGACTGCGGCGCCTGCAGGGACCTCCTCCGGCCTGATGTCTCCCTGAGACGGCCCTGCAGAGCTCTGGTCGCCTCTCAGAGCCAGTGATGGGAGACCTTCTAATAGGAAAACCGTTTCATAATGAGTCCCTCCTGGTCCATTAGTAAATAAGTGTCTTGGGAAGAAGGCCTAGGAACCTTAACCCTTCGAGTTTGTTTCTAGAGTGATTCCTGTCCTGGTTAATAAGGTCTCTGTATAGCAGATAGGCACACAGCTGGCTGGAAACATTCTCAGAGGCTCAATTCACATGGGGGAAGGGGCATCTTAATTTTATTTTTTCCTCCATAGATGAAAAATCCCTCCCTCCTTCCATAGTAGGTTTCTGCATTTTTTCAATGAGCCCAGCCTCACGCAGAAACACCCATCACAGGGGCACCCCCTTTCAGCCCCCAGCAGCAAGGACAGGGTCAAACTCCTCCATGTTTCTCCTGCTCTGCAGATGTTCGCCGTCTTATAGCAAAACCGAAACAAACAAACACATGGAAATATGAAAGTCTGACTACCAAACACCCTAGGAATAAGATTTCAGCTCCATCGGAAATTGGATTTCTTCCATATCCAATCAATATTTAATAAAGAGAGAAAAGGGGCTCCTCACAAAGGCCCTCCGGCTTCTCCACAAGTCGTCTAGGTGAGTTTCCAGAATTTCAGGGAGCTTAGCTCTTAACTGGAACATTATATATTCTCTTTGCAGCGGCGAACACACATCACGTCCGGAGAATGCACCTCAGCCAGCCTTTCTTTTGACCTGGGAAGGAATGAGTGGAGGGGGAGGGGGGGGCGGCCTGGGAGCTCCTTGGGAAATGAGGGAGCTCAGCGCTAACCCTGGAAGCAGCTAGGTTTATGGAGAGCTGAGAGATTCTGCAGGCACATCCTTGAGTTTCACTTTCAGTTTGAGTATTGCTAACTAGTCCTACCAGTCCCAGGCTACTGTGGGGAGTTCATGCTACATCATCTGTGTTCTCTCTTCCTTAGCAGCTCTTAATGAGTTGAACGGATTGGAAAGTTACTCCCAGCCAAGCCGATATCCTATGAGTTATAAATGACATTTCATCCTCATATGCAGATTTCCTGCACCGGAGTGAATTATTTACAAGGTAGAGCTGGTAGGTTCCAACAATCAGCTGCCTGAGACTTCCCCCTACACTCCAGTCTGTCCTCTCCTGCTGGAGAATGTGCCGTCCCCACTGCCACTTAAGATCTGAAGATTTAACAGGAGCTGCTCTTCCGGGGCAGACACTGCCTTCTCTGGGATGGAACTGCAAGCACTCCAAGGAGCAAAACCAGGACGGTGAAGGGGGCCATTCCAACTGCTCCGCGGGCTCTCCTAGGAGGGTGTTATCTGCACGGGAATGCAAATGAGAAGCACGAAGGAGAAATTAAATTCTGGGAGACCTTCCTGCCCCATTAGAAGTGATTTTATAACCTTGAGTTGTAGTTAATTAGTGTAATAATTTCCTTCAGAATGTGTGAAAATCCGAATTTGCTCTTAACTGAGGCTCCGTGTCCAGCGGTGTGATCTGTCTCCTGGGGAACAGGGAACATCCTTTCCGCCTCCCAGAATCTTTGGAGGAAGAAAAGCCTCGCAACTTACAGCAAGGACGATGGAAATACAAGTACGAGTCCAGAAACACACACCCACCGATGGAGGCGAACTATAGCGCAGAAACCAATTCTAGCACATTTGCATCTGCAGTCCACGACAAAGGCGGATTGCAAACGAGTGCAGAAAGGGTTGTTTTTACATACCTAGAATGAGAACAATGGACTACCCATATGGAACAAATAAAATAAAGATCCCTACTTTAAACCACAAACAAAAATAAATTCCTATTATATCAAAGACCTAAAAGTAAAAAATAAAAACCAAAAGATTATTGGAAGAAAATGTAACCCTGCAGTGAGAATAAACAAAATAAAACAATGGACAAAAATGACATAATTGGCTGCAAAATATTATAAACTTTTTCCAGTGAAAACCAGACTAAACAAAAGTAAAAGACAAGTGACAGACTAGGGAGAAGAAACACAACTAAGTACTAATGTCCCATATTCAATAAATCTAACAGATCAAAAAATGATAAAACTGCTTCACGGGATAACAAATATGTATGGGAGAAGTACCGATGGCAAATGTGAAAATGTGTGCCACCACTCTATTGATTAAAGGAACAGGGAAGTAAATAACAAATACCCTTTCTAAATGAGATTTTAAATGTAACAGTGCGAGATCCTGTTCCTTTTAAGGATACGATGATATCCGCATCTTCAGAATTTCTGGCAGGGACACTGGTACAAATATTTGGGGAGGCAATTTTGCATTATCTAATAAAATATTAATTTGCATACCCTTTGACCACACAAGCTCACTTTTATGAATCTACGAAAAATAAAAAACATGATAAAGATCCATGTACAGGGATGCTGACTGAGTCCTGTTTGTAATAGGAAACATGGCCTACAGCCTGAACATCTATCAACAAGAGAATGGTTTAATAAATTATGATGGATTCTTAAAATGGAATGCCATACTCCCATTAAAATCTGGAAACATCCAAGTTTCCATCAATAGGGGAATGGTTAAATAAATTATAGTGTCACCATTAAATTGAATATTATGTAGCTATTAAAAAGAATGGGGTAGAGCTATATAGAGAGGGATGAAAAAATGTCTGTGCCTTATCAAGTGAACAAAGCAAGTTGTAGACAAATGATAGA
Source organism: Plecotus auritus (assembly GCF_963455305.1). Taxonomy (NCBI): domain Eukaryota; kingdom Metazoa; phylum Chordata; class Mammalia; order Chiroptera; family Vespertilionidae; genus Plecotus; species Plecotus auritus. Next base: position 44,461,178 of record NC_137782.1, read on the forward strand.
TGTTATAGATGGATAAGTGGATGATGGATGATAGATAAATGATTACATAGGTAGATTTATTGGTAGAAAATAAATAGGCAGATAAATAGAAGAATCTTATTTAATTTTTTAATTCAGTTTGTGTGTATCTTGGGTTCAGGCTGCTATAACAAATTGCCACGAAATGTGTGCCTTAAACAACAAAGTTCTAGAGTCCAGGGAAACTAAGGTCAAATCACAGGCAGATCCCGGGTCTGGGGAGGCCCTGCTTTCGGTGTGCAGACAGCTGCCTTCTCACGGTGCCCTCACGTGGAGGAAACCAGAGAGGCATAGCTGCCCTACTTTCATGAGGACATCAGTCCCATCATGATGATTTCACCCTAATGGCTTAATCTAATCCTAATCACCTCCAAATGCCATCACATTGGGGGTTAGGATTTTAATATATGCATTTGGGGGACACAAACATTTAATCCATAATTGTGTATGGGTTAATGTAAGCAAAGGAACATCAGAAAATATTCATACCACAGTATTATTGGTCGTGATCCCTGGGAGTGAGTTTGGAGGCAAAGGGAAAGATGTGTGTGTGTGTGTGTGTGTGCGTGCGTGTGTGTGTGTGTGTGTGTTTATACCTGCATGTCTATGTATTAAAGGCAGTGATTCCACAAACTCAAGAACACAGACCCCTTAACTGGCTTCATTTTCTTCTCAATGGCACATCCTGCCTGCTGCTGGAAGTTAATTCAGGGAGCACTTCTTTCCCTGGGACCACTGATCCTAAGTAGAGCCAGAGTGTCAGGGTAGGAGGAACCCATCTGGCATCCATTTAGCAGAGCACAGAACCCCCGCCTGGTTGGAGATCAGGGCCTCTTCAGTCCCACTCTTGCCCCTGGAGTGTTCACTGCCTCAGCAGAAAAAAAAACAGAGCATGGTTCAGCCACTCCTGACCAAGGTGTGGTCTTGGAACACTTAGGAACGATGCCTCAGGACCCTTCCCCCAGGGCCCTGCATCTCCTCTCTCTCTGGGCCCTTAACACTTCCAAAGAGCCTCTCTCTATGCTCAAATTCCTCAAACCTTTCTGGGTCCTTTTGCTACCTCCTTACAAGGGTGCTCATGGTGCAGGAAGGAGGAGCAGAGCAGAGCATCCCCTTTGTCAGGGACCCAAAAATCTGTGCACTCTTCTTTCCCGTTCAGCTCCTCGCATTCTGAAGCCTCAAGAAATCTTTATCTTACCAACAGCAGGTATATGGTTCTTACCAGCCACTCTGACGAATACATTTTTATAATTTCAGCAATTTTGATCCCTTCTGAATTCTAGACTTTGGGAACTCTAAAGCCAAGATTAACTTTTAAAATACTCAGTAACCACATTTGTATATGCCAAGTGACCATTGTCTCCACATCTTTTTATTCTAATACCCTTCAACAATAGAAACAAAACAACAGTAAGAAACACATACCCATATTAGTGAGCACTGAAGGATTTACTGATGAGGCTGGTGAGTTGGAGGTTTTCCATTCCTACCACATGGAAGGCAACCTAGTAAGTTCTCATCACTATTTCTATGCCCCCAAAGCCCTCCAGCCTCAGTAGTAACCTGGCCTCTTTTCTAAGTGACCCTTCCAGTCCCAGGTGCCTCTTCTTCTTCCTGCCTCCTCTGATTTGTGGAGTGGTTTCCTCTTCCATAGGCAAGGCACCTCAAGGGAACAGTATAGGTGGAAAGAATAACTTTGAGCCTGGAGGAGAAAGGACACACACACACACACACACACACACACACACATAAAACCACCTGATTCATAACCAGAAAGCAGGTGTCACCAGGAATTTGTGAAGTGTGAAGCCTTGCTGAGTTGAGCCTTCTCTAAGTCTGTGCTTAGTGTCCCTGAGACATGGTCCTCAGAGCCTGGCCTTTGGGACCCATGTGCAACCCAGTGTCACTGTCACTGGGGAATCAGCTTTCACACGGTTTGTGTCCCATGGAGTCAAGACATGCCGTTGGTTTGTTGTCAGAGCAACATGAATGACTGTGTGTCTGGGTTCCTGGTGATGCTTCCAAATCAAGATACTGTCTCACATGACAGTCACCACACTAAAATGGTCACCAGATTCTCAGCAGTGGCAAACATCAGACCAGCACTCTTTCCACAAACCAGGAAGATCCTGCCAGGAAAAGCAGCAGGAAGCAAAATATTTTTAGTATGTGGTTCTGGGATTCCCTTTCCTTCAAAATTCAATTAAAGGCTGGCAAATAGAAATCTTGTTCAATTCAGTTTTACATAGCAGTTTCCTATTTTACTTAAGGGTTCGCTTTTAATTCACCAGTGTTTTGTTCCCTCCACTCCCTCCCTCTTCCCTTCCTTCCCTCTTTCTTTCCTTCCTCCCTTCCTTCCTTCCCTCTTTCCTTCCATTCACAGAATGGCCTGCACTCAGCTATTGCAGAGACTCAGAATAAAGAGACGGAGAATCCTTCTAAACTCTGTTTGTTTCAGATGTACTTGGCATCACCCAGGGGATTTGGGCTTCCCCTGCTGGAGGACAGATGGTCTGAATGGTGTTGAACCTGGAACCTCAGGAGGCCTTGGGTCTGGGGTCATTTGGAGATTTGGATGCTCTGGTGTCTGGGTTCTATGCCAAGATGTAGTCACTCAGCCCACAGCAGCAGAACAAGTGTAATGATTCGATTTCTTATAGCCACTGTCACCTTCCTCTATATATTTGCTGGTGATTTATTAATATCTATTCCACCTGTCTCAATCTGCAGGAGACCTTGTATTGTTGAATTCCTTCCACAGAGTGGAGAGAAGTGAAGGGAGCAGATGAGATTATGACTTATTTTCCAATGTTGAATTTATAAAAAGATCTTTTGTCAGGCATTGCACAGCAGTTTGTGGGATGAAATTAATCCTATGAATAAAATTGCTAACCGCACCTAAAACCGGTGCTTTATTTAAAGAAGGATCGATGAGGCTTGCTAAATATTATTTTTAGTGTTGATAAAAGCTTTTCATAATCTTAGGCTGCAAACAAGGGATAAATGGGCAGTTCTGGATGGAGTTCTGACATGCTGGAGGTAGCTAACCATGTCTCCAAGGACGTCGGTGAGGCAAAGCTCCTCTCTAGGCTGTCGCAGGACTTCAGTCTCCTCTACCCTAACGGGGACCGGGAGAAATGTTTGTTTCCAATGCAGTGAAGCTATGCTTTGAACACATCTTGCAGTATCATCTCCCAAAGATCATCATCTGTGACTTAAACACTAAGATGTTCAGCTGTGTAACAAAAAAGAAGATGGAGGTGGGAAGACCACACCCCTGAGCACTTTGTTCTTGGCCCAGGGGTCTCATAAGTTCTGGTCTTAAGAGGGACATTGCCAGTCTATTATTTAGGTGCTGATTCTTTGTGACAAGGTTTATAAGTATAGTTTATTTCACAGTTTACATACACTCAAACTTGATGTGTGGTCCTTTCCACAGGGCTGGTAAGGACTATGAAAAGCCAGTCCACTGTACATTACTGATTTTGTAGCCTTTGGTTTGAGGTCTGGCCTTGTCAGCGAATGATTCCAAGACTCAGCTATCCTGAACCTGAAATCCCCAATATCATCAAACAGTGCTAACTCCATAAGCAAAATCCTCAATGTCCAAAAAAGAGAAACATCTGGAAAGAAGCTTAAATTAAAAAACGTGCTCAGTGGATAAAAATAAACATTAAATTTTATCCAATCACTTTTATTATATTCATCAAAAAGTGTCTCCATCCCCCCGCCCCATTTGCCTTGTACATCTCTCTGTGTTTGAAGTCATCTGGGAATGCAGTAGAGTTTCAACAAATAACACCACATTTATTTTTCATAGGACTTCATATTACAGATTTCCCCTTCCCAAGATAAAAAGAACTTAAGGGGGAAATGAGACTGTATAGAGATCAGCAAATTGCAGCTCGCTTTTTAAAAAGAGCTGCACGGAGAGAAAGCAGCATCTGTGACTTTTGCAATAAGAATGTCTGCTCTGCTCTCGTGTTTCACTTTTCCCCTTTTCTGCTCAGGAATATTCTGGATGGGGGTTGGGGGGGTCACCAATGCAACCCAGCCCTGTAAAACCTGCCCTGCAAATGGAAACATACCCGACAGTGCAGAGAACTTCTTCATTAGGACATCAAGCCCGTAGTCATATTTTCAATCGCTGCTGTAACTTTCTCCTTGCAAGTGCTTTCACTTATTCCGGGACCACCTAAGGCTCCGTGTGGTACACAGCAGCACAGTTTGAGACATTTCTGTGATGTTCTGTACATCATATAGTTGCTAACAACCTGTCAAAGTCATCCTGACACCAAACTGAGAAGCTGATGGTTTGGGTAACATTTTAGAGGAGATGAAAAAAAAGATAGTCCTCATTACTGTAATAAAACCAGCAGAGACACACGGAGAATCAATTACTGATTTGTGACCTAATGAACTCACCCTCCATCAAGTAGAGAGCAGCACTGAGCCTCTTACATTATCAAATGATTTAGGATGGAGCACTGTCTGAAGTTGGGCCACAAGTCGAGGCAGATCCGTTTTCTTAAATCGTAGCTGACTTAATTACCTTGTTCCTGAGTGCAGAGATCAAATTGAGCAACTTAAGGTGTTACAGCTCTGCGCCAGCTGGAAATGAAAAGGAAATAATTAACACCAACAAGAGCTACGTCTAAGGTTGTGACACCTCCTGACAGAACCAAGGAGACTCAAAGTTAAGGCGGGTGCGAAGTCCTTGACTAGCCCCCTCTGGCCGTCTTAGTGGTGTGTCCAGGTTGGCTGTGGCAGCAGAGCACTGAAGGGTCCGGTCAGGTGAGCTGGGATTCAGAACTCACAGAGCAGCCAGGGACCAAAGGGCAAACTCGCCTGAGGATGTCTGTGCAGATGGCAGGGCTCCCTGGTGCAAAGTGGAGGGCCAATGGTGGGTGGGAATCTTATTCCACAGCCCACATTTGCGTGTCTCAGAGAAAAAGATTACAATGAAGATTCTAATTAAAAATAACACACACACACACACACACACACACACACACGTTCTTGTCACTGATGAAATGTTTGTATTTGTCCTTTATCTCCTAGAGTCATGTCCAGCTGCCGCTGTCCTGCATAGCGAGTAGAACCCATGAGACAATTGTCCACAACACACAGGTGGGCCACCAGTTTATGGGAAGACACCTGTTTCCATTTTTTGAACTAAATTATTTGAAGCCATTTTTCATCTGTCACTTCTTCCACACTAGAGGAGGCAAGTCCACCAAATCAAAACGTGACAGGCTCCTTTGTTTCCAGACTAGGAGATAGGTAAGTCCTGGGTATGCTGCCCCCAATGTCAGGAAAGTGCCCAGGAACTGCGGCACCAGTGATGACAATTCAGGCTTCAGGTTCACGTTCCTTGCTCTTCCTGTGCAGTTCTAGTCACCTAGGCAGCACCTCTTCAGCACCTGCACTTCCCCGCGGGCACTTTGGATAAGGGAGATTGGCTCTGTCAGCACAACGCTCTATGAACCCAGCAGTGTGCTACTCACAGTGGGATGAGTGGGATTAATCTCTCCACATCACTGATGAATCAGCCCCATCAGCACCACATGTGGCATCATCAGATTTTGATGATACTTCACAAAGTGGTTTATAAACCATGACTCACCTCTGCAAGGCTTGCACACAAATGAGTCACCTCTAGAAGAGTGTGTGAACAACTGGGCATTGGAGAAATGTGTTGTGTGAGTGGTGTGCTCCCCATAAGAAATCTGTGCATGGGTGGGGCAAGGAAACCCCCACTGTAGCCACACACCATGAATTGGGTACAGGGATGCCCAACTCTCCACTTGACCTTAGACAAGTCACTAAAATCACTGCTTCTCAAACTCAACTGTGTATAGGAATCACGTAGCTAAATGCAGATTCTGATTCATAAGTCTGGGTGGGATCAGAGATTGAAAATCTATCAAGTCTCAGAGGATGTTCCTGGCTGCCAGTCTGTGAACTATCCTTGGACAGCAAGTCCTTAAAGCTTCTAGTCTTCCCCCCAGGTCCATATCAGTGGGGCAGACCTACTAACAAAATCCTATGAGTACGAATATAATAAGTTCTAGAGCCATGTACCCCCCTAGGGGAGAGGAATGAAGTCAAAGATCTCCAGAAAGATCTGGAGCACCAGGCCCCTTGGCCAGCCCAGTTTCAAGGCCCACTTTGGGAAGAGGGGCCTACTGGGCCCTCCTTTAGACAGACCAATAGGTGGTAAGGAGCAGAGCAGAATTCTGAGAAGAACAGGACTTAGGCACATCCAGGCAAGCATAGCACAAGGAGAGCAAACCCAGACAAGTCTGTGACCCCTTCCCAAACTATTCAGCTCCCTCCCTGTTTGGTTGAGCCTGCCATGGAAACCAGGTACAGTCATGGAGGGTCATCTTCAAATCAAGAAATCAAGTGCTGAGTATGAAGCAATAGCTTGTCCGAACACCTTGCATAATAAATTGATGAAAGTGTCCAGACCGATCCTTCCTGAACTGCCAAGAAAAATTACAGGACACCCAGCAATGAGATGAAGAGGGAAGGGCAATTTGGCACGGCAGCAACCTTCACTAACCACCATCTTTGTTGAGTGGGAGCCAGGCACCTGGCCTGGTTGCCGCAGCCACCAGGGACACCAGGCTGAGCCATCATTCGATGCTGCTCCAGCAGTGTGCAGCCCTGCCCTCCTGAAGACTGGGTGATTCATTGGATTTAATATTGTCCCAAGTCTCACACCAGGGAATGCTGCAGGAACGTTTTTCAAAAAAAAAAAAAAAAAAAAAAAGCACAGCCATTAAAAACAGTCTGTAGGCTCCATCCTATAAAAGAGGTTCTTTATTAACTACAGCAATGGCAGCCAAATAGTTCAATTGCTATATGCTCACTGGGCACGCAATGGTAAGAGCCACATTTTGATTGTTTTATCTTTACTCTCCTCTTATATTGAGGCTTTACCAGGTTTAGGTTAAAATCCTGATGTGAAAGGCCCAGAACGGAAGCTGCATCCTGCTAACCTTCTCCCCTCGCCAACGAGGGGCCCGTAAATACACTTCCTCTTGGCGACTCTCAAGTCCCTCCACTCTGAGGCTGGTTTGTGGAAGGGAAGTGGGCGCTGAGGGACTCTCTCCTTCACCTCCTTATATAACAGCTCCTGCAGACGTTTCCTGGTGTTTAAGATCTCTCCAATTCTCCTCCTCCTTCTGCGCATTTTTAACTCTAAAGTGGCTACAACAGGATGCAAGTGCTGCCCCCCCTCTTGAGAGGAAAGTAAGTTTCTATCTCAGTTTGGGTTGCTCCCACTGTCTTCTGGAATCCTACCAGAGGGGATCTTCCAGACGCTGACCCTTTCCCACTAGCTGCCTGAATCAAACTTCCACACTTATGTCTTCCTGTCACGTGGTAAGCTATTGTAACCTGGAATAAGTTAATACATGTATATATTTTAAATTCCTTCCTATTGCATCTACACTTTTACCAGTATTTGCAGCTTCTACCTCCTTTAAGTTTAAATAGGATAGCAAATGTTTACAGAAAATAAATTGCTCCTGGGCTAAGGATCTTCAAGGCAGTCTGACTTCCGGAGGCTGACTTCTGAACGCAGACTTCTCAACGCTGACTTCCGGTCACTGAAGTCTGGAAGCCAATTTCCAGATGCAGATTTCCAGCTGCAGACTTCCAGACCTCAACTTCCAGAGGCTGATTTCACTACCCTGACTTCCGAATGCCAACTTCTGAATGCAGACTTCCGGAGGCTGACTTTTTAGACACTGAATTCCGGGGCGGACTTACTGATGCAGACTTCTAAACAGAGACTTCTGGACTCCACCTTCTGAACGCAGACTTTCGGGACCCTTTAACCTACTGCCAACTGAAGCTACAAACATTGAGTCTGGGCCCCAGCAGAGTCACTGTGGCTCTTACAGAATCGCCTCATCCGCACGCTGGGCAGTTCAGCTCTGCCCCATGGTTATGTGCAGGGATGATGTTTATGGGAAATAAGGACGAGATTTAGGACACCCTGCCACCCTGCACACACTGTGGATTGAGTAATAGTGGACTTGCAACTCATGACCTTGTTCCCACAATGTGCCATCCAGCTCCTCTGGTCACCTGGCTGGTCTCTCCCCCAACCCTCTACCACCCCAGAATTCTGTGGCATCCTTGGCTGTGACATGTTCCCAGTAATGCACTCTAAAGGCACTTATAGGTAAGAAAGTGTTTCTTCAAGATGTGTCTACTTCTTCCAAACAAATGTCACTTTCAAAAATCATATTTACATGTTTCTGTGTATTTGTCAAGGTAGTCTATGTAAATGTAAAATATCTGTACAATAATAAAAAGCACGAAAAAAACGAAGTCCCCTGTGATCCCACATCTTGAGATAAACATGGGTACCATTTTGTAGGATCACCATCCAATCTTACCATATCCTATCTTTATTTTTTCCATTCTTCTTTTATCTTTATTGTTTAAAGAATTACAGATATCCCCCTTTTGTCCCCATTGGCCCCTTTAGTTCATCCCTGCCCCCCACCCCAGGCCTTTACACACTATTGTCTGTGTCCATGGTAATGCATATATGCATACAAGTTCTTCAGTTGATCTCTTCCCACTCACCCATCCATCCCTGCCTTCCCTCTAAGATTCAACAATCTGTTTCATGCTTCTATGTCTCTTTTTCTATTTTGTTCACTAGATTCCACATATGAATGAGATCATGTGATATTTGTCTTTTTCTGACTGGCTTATTTCATTTAGTATAATACTCTCGAGGTCCCTCCATGCTGACTCAAAGGGTAAGAGACCCTTCCTTTTTGCAGCTGTATAGTATTCCATTGTGTAAATGTGCCACAGCTTTTTTATCCACTCATTTACTAATGAGCACTTGGGCTGTTTCTGTCCTATCTTTTAAAAATAGTGCAAGACATGCTGTGAGCTCTCTTGAAAGTTGTCAAACATGAGCCTTAGGAGGTGCTTTAAAATTTTCAGCCCCCTCTGCTCATTTTGAATAGTCTGCTTTAATCTCTTGGTCTGTGTTCTCCTCCTCTATCAATTCCTCAAGTATTGGCATTTTATTGTGAAATGAAAGGATGCTTCTCTGGTCTTTTGTTCTGGGTCTGCATTTTCCCTGAGCCAGCACATTCACTCCTTTGGATCTTATTACTATTGCTAGATGGTAATAACTTACTGGTGAAATTTGGTGTCTCTGGTTTTGAGCCCTCTCCCAGATTCCAGAACCCTATCCAGTTGTCTCCCAGGTATCTGTAACGAGTGTGCAGCTGTCATGAACCAACTAACCATCCTCCTGCTTCTCAGGAGCCTCCTTCTCTTGGTCTCTGCCAAAGGGAGTCACCTTATTTCCAAGCTGGAGAGCACCCTCACTTCCATGCTGTTATTTGGTCATATCCACATGATCACAGAGTCTCCTCACCTCTATTTCAGAAATCTCTTGCAAGCATCACCATTTCTCCTTCATGCCCGAAATCACTGCCTTAGATCAAAATCGTTACCAATTTCTTCCTTTTACTTCATTTTTCTAAGTATAAATATAATTCATTTTCAACATGAAAAAAATCGACAAAGAATATCCAAGATGACCCTAAAAATTCTTTGGAATCTTCACATCCAGAATTAAGTGCTATTAATATGTGGATGAATACTAGAAATGTCTGTCAAATGAGCCAACTGTTTTGTTAGTTATATTGTTGCCATGATGCTTTCCCAGGTCACTTTATATTTCCCTACATCATTTTACTTGCTACATGATATTACATTTATATATAATCAGTGCATTTTTTCAGTTAAGCAACGCGCTTAACGTTAGATATGTGTCAGTCAGGATCCAAATAGCAAAACAAAGCCACTCTAAATATTTCAAGCAGAGGAAATTTAATGCAAGGAGTTGGTTACAAAAGTAAGTTAAGAGCTGGAAAAACAAATAGGGGATAGTGAAGCAATTCAGAAATAGCAACAGAAGGAAGGCACCACCAATCCATCATATGGTTGGGCTTTCATCTACCATTTTGTCTTTTTTTTTTTCATTTCTATTGTCTATCTCTTTTGGTCTCTTTGTTCTTCCTTTCCTGCCTTGTGTTGGGTTAATCAAATAACTTGAGTTTTGTATTTTAATTCGTGCAAGGGCATTTTAGCCATACCTTTGCATTACTATAGGAGTTGTACTGGGAATTACCTATGCATCTTTAACTCACCATGATCTAATCAGAGGTAATATTGTGCGGTTGTGCACAAAATATTAGAAGATTATAGTAGTGCAATTACATTTAGTGCCCTTTCACATCCTTTGTGCTATTGTTGCCACAAATATCCATCTATATATGTTATCAATACCATTATATGATAATATCATTTTTATTTAAATATCATCCTATATAATAAAAGGCTAATATGCAAATCGACCAAATGGTGGAACAACCGGTCACTATGATGCACACTGACCACCACGGGGAAACACTCAATGCAGGATCTGCCCCTTGGTGGTCAGTGCACTCCCACAGGGGGAGTGCCGCTCAGCCAGAAGCCGGGTTCTCGGTTGGTCAGCACAGTGGCGGTGGCAGAAGCCTCTCTGGCCTCTGCAGCGGAGCTAAGGACCCCTCGGGGGCTGCAAGAGGGTGCAGGCTGGGCTGAGGGACCCCCCCCCACCCCCCACCCCCCCAGTTCATGAATATTGTGCACCGGGCCTCTAGTATCTTATATTAAGAAAAGAAATAGATATATAGCATATATGTGTACATATATGTGTGCACACACGTGTATACACACATATATATACTGCACATATATATTATACCTACATTTGCCATTTCATGCACTCTTCCTTCATTCCTGAAAATCCAGTTTTTATCTGGTGTCATTTCCTTCAACCTAAAGAACAACCTTCCTGGAATACATACCTCCTGGTAACAAATTTTCTCCATTTACAGTTATCTGAAATGTTTTTATTTCATCTTCATTTTGAGGGATAGTTTTGCTAGCTATAGAATTCCAGTTAACAGTCTTTTTCCTTCTAGCATTTTCACTGAGTTATTCTGTTGTCTCCTGACCTGGTTGCTTCTAATAAATGGTTGGCTGTGATTTTGGATCATTGTTCTCCAGTGTATAATACCTCATTTTCTCTAGCCACTTTCTACATTTCACCTTTACCTTTATGTTTGAAAAGTTGGGTTTTAATATAGTTAGGTATAGTTTTGTACATTTTTACCCTGCTTGAGGTTCACTGAGTTTCTTGAATTTGTAAATTAATATTTTACACAAAATTTAAGATAAAAGGAATCCCAAACTCTTTAGAAAGCCACAACAAATACTTTAGGCTTCACTCTGTATCTGTGGCTTTGCCTCCAGCTGTCATCTCATATCTCCTGCATTCTATCCCCTAAGTATGACTCATAACTTCATGCCTCTCTGCTTCTGCTTTTGGTATGGTTTCTACTTTAAATGGCCTTTCTCCCAATCCATTATCAACTTACCAACATCTTACTTTCTTCCTAAAGCCCAGTTCAAATGTCTCCTTGTGACTTTCCCACAAAAGCCTTGGCAATATGATAGCTCATTCTCTCCTCCCTCAACACTGCTTTTTCCCTTTATTACAGCACATGAAACACAACATTGTAATTATACTTTTTCATATTTTCCCATTTGACTCTGTCAGTGACAAGAATTCTCTCTTATTCTCTTTGTAGCCCTTGTACCTAGCACACTGCCAATGGCATCCTATGTGTTCAATAAAAGTTTACAGGCTAATTCAATGAAAAAAATGAATGAATTGAAGACTATGAGGTAGTGTTTCTAGGGCCCTTTGCTAAGAGAAATAAAATGACATTTATCCTCAGAGTTTAACTCGATGATGTGTAGCAGTGTTTAGATTTTGATTGAGGACATAGAGGCTCCTAGAAATCTTCAGGGAAAACCTCTCAGGTAACTCATGGTTTCTGAATGGAGGCCAAGAATGAGTTTTAAATCTATGATAAGTGTATAAAAGTGGGAGCCATCCTTTCTTATTATATATTACCTCCCCAGTCATTATGAAATCATTTCATATTCATTGTGATAACACCAATCATTAATGTACTCATTTGGCATTCATATGACTCTCTTATGCACTTCGATAGGAATTTTGTTGTAATTAACCATTAGTTAATGTTAATAGTAATGGACATTTAAAATAATGTGCTACCGAGTAGGGTCATTGACAGCAAAGAGATCAACGTATTCAGTCATGAGAGACATGGGAGCAATCCCTCCCATTGGGAGAAGTTCCTGAGATGATAGAATGGAGTTTGAGACACTGTATAAACTATCAGGCCCATCAGCCTAGGATGGGAGCCTGATTCTCGGCCATCTGTCTGAGAAAACTTGACTTGAATTTAAGAAGAAAACTGTGACAACCTGACATTTGATTCAGCATTTTTCTTTCAGTTTATATGCAGAACAACTATGTCCTAAATTATCTCTCTCTCAGCTGCCTCATTTATAAGCAGTATTTTTCTGTGAGAGAGAAAATTTGATTTTCCTAATAAAGGATTGTTCTGGAAAAGAATTTGGGGAAAATGTCAAAATAAAATGTATGATCATCCTCAGATCAAAGAAGTGACAAACGGTAGTTAGTTAAAGGTGAGTTGATGAGCTGTAACTTCAAATAAGGTCATTTTGAAATGCAAAACGAAGAACACAGTCTGAGCTCCCTGGACTTACAAGGCTCTGAGGCTCAAGGCTTGGGTGCACTTTTGTGCTGTGCTGATGAGGGTGGAGCTTGTTTCCTCCAGAATGTGTGTGGCTTCCTGCCCACAGTTTTCCTTGTCTATCAATACCAGCCATTTCAAGGTTTGGCATAATAGATATCAGCTTTCAGTCATCTGCCTCATTTTTCTAGCTCTGGTGCCTGAGGTTTTGAATCTGACCTAGCCCTTTTATGAACACAGATCTGGGAAGAAGAAATAGGAAAAATCAGCCAAAGGAATTCTAGAATCACCTGAGTTGTGGGGCTCCCTGGGGGCTCTCTGGGAGCTCCAGTTCCAGGGGTCATGGTGGAGTGTTAGAGCATCCTGAATCTCTCCTTCTCTGAGACTTCCCTGGCCTTGACTCAGGAAAGAAGTAGTCACAGTTCCCTGTGTCCCTGAAGAGGCCAGGAGGGCCACTCACCCGTGAAACACACCCCTCTCTGCATGAGGATGCCTTGTAAGTCTACAAGGCAGTAAGATTAACTCTTTAAATAATGAATTCACATCCCACCCTCCACTGTAGTCAGATGTAAAAGGCAAACATGCACAGCAGGGGTAACATGACCCCATCTCACACCCTTTGACTTCTGGGCCTGAGATAAAGTTGTATTTGTTTGGTGCAGGGGAGATGAGGAACCATTTGAGCACTAAAAGGGGGAGGGAGAAAATACCCTCAAGTGGGACAAGAATGAGAGAAGCCCAAAGTGATGAGCCAAGAGCCAATCCTGGACCTGCTTAGACACAGCTCCACCAGGTCAAAATCCACAGCTGCCTCCTTTTCGGGTGACAGTTGTCAGGAAGGCTATGGGTGTGCAAGGTGCCAGAGTGGCTCTGCATGGAAAGAAGTGGCACAGTAGCCTTAGCACTCAGGTTTCCAAGTGGGAAATACAGACACAGCTCCATAATTCTAGGATAATGAGCCTGGCCTGGGCCTGGAAATGGGTGACAGGACTGAGCAGGCAAGGCCCCATGCAATCCCAGGACACAAGGTGTCCACTGAGCAGTAACCTTGTGTGTCTCTCCTCTTGAAGGAAGTCCTCCCATAGACGGGTTCAACTTGATTCTAAACAGTTGTCTAACTCCCACCAGCATGGAAAATCCTACAGTGTCAGAGCTGGAAGGGCCCCAAGATGGTCTCCTCCAACCACTCAATTTTACCAGTGTGGAAACTGAGGCATCGAGGGAGAAAGATGTACTCTTGGCACTGTGTTTACTGCACTTGTCCTTGTATGACCCTCAAGGCATAATTCTCCATGTGTCCCCTCACCCCGGCTAGGTGCTTCCTCAAGCAGAAGGCATTTGCCAAATCAGTGAAGGGGGAGGCTATGGCCTGTCTGCCTCCCTCAGCAGGAGGGTTGAGAGAAGAGACAAAGGAGGTGGTGGACTTTGGAAAGTGCCTCCAGGCATTCATGCCCACAGGAGGGTATTACTGGGTATGATTCCATGTCATACGCCCATCTAGAATGCTGCCACATCTCACAGACAATGCCAGCCTGTGTCTTGGGCCAGCCATGTTGACCTCAAATTCTCTGTATTTGCCTCTTACTCCATTGTCCAGTGACCACTCAAGGCTCATCTCAGACCACTCCTTCCACAGCCACCAAAGACACAAATCAACACCAAAACAATCTGCTTCCACCACAACCACAGCCACTGACACCAAAGCCATCACACCCATAGGCCTGGAATTCTGCCCAGCACGTGTCCTTTTAAATTCCATGCAGCATAAATCCACCTTCATCATTACAGAGTGGAAACTTGCCTCCACTATCCCACATCGGTAAAAACCATAAAGTAGAAACCTTTAATTACTCGGAAAGGTCAGGCTTCAAAGTGTATATTTAATCTGGATTTAAAGAAGTGTGTTCTATGAAGACGTGTGCTGTGGTATCTAAACACCTGCTGCTTCCATTAGTCAAGACACGGGGACCTACAGGTACAGACACACAGATAGACCACCTGCACTTCTACTGCTCTCCTACTATTCAGAACAGAAGTATTTCAGCACCTGTCCAGAGACAGGTGCCTCTTCCACACTAGACAGCAACAGCAGTGGTGTAACAGAGGCTGTTTACACCTACCTCAATTACCAACTTGGAATGTGGTATATTCTGAGATGGGAATTTCTGAAAACACACACCTGCCTGCCTTTCTTTTTTCCTTCCACCCTGCCTCCCTTCATTTTTAGACAGAAGTCTGTTAGGCAGGCTCAGGAGGCTTATGAAGACAGTGGCCAGCAGCTGATATCACGAGGGAGGATGTCAGGTGAGTGAAAAGGCAGCAGAGGAAGTCAGGAGACTGGCTCTATGCAGGGAAACAAGTACATATGTCAAAATGTCATCACGTAAGTCAATGTAAGTGGTGCCAGTAGCCTGACTATTGCAGGAGGGAGGTACAGATATGGAAGGGAGAAAGCTATAATAAATGCTGTTGTGTTAAATTTAAATAGACTTATTGGGATACACTTACGGTTCTAGGTAGGTAGATAGATAAATAAAGAGAGAAATGTGGGTAGGTTTACACCTATATTTTACATATATATTTTCACACTTATACATTTTCTAGCTTTGAGGGCCTGGGAGCAATAACCCTGCCATAGCAATGATTATACCTTCCATCTAGTTCTTGGTTTTTAAATATGATGCTCTACTGAAAGAACAAAGGTTATTTGGAGAAATGGCTGGTATCTGACTGAGGCAGGAGAACAAGATGAGCTCAGAATCAATTTCTGTGCCAGAATGAAATAAACTGCCCTGACACAAGACACTGGGGGGGTGGGATGAGGGCATGCGACAGGGGGTAGGGGAGGCTGGGGGAAGGTCAATGGGGGGGAAAGAAAGAGATATATGTACTACTATATGTAATACTTTAAACAATAAAATAAAATTTAAAAAAAAAGAAATAAATTGCCCCAAGAATGATAAGGTATGTCAAGAATAGTGACCAAAACTGGGATAATTTGAGAGTCAAAATTAATGATAATAGTAAATGGATTGTATCCCATTGGATAAAATTGTCATCTAACTGACCACATGGATATAAATAAATGAACATATGAAGAGAAGAAAAATCTCCTAATGATAAATGGGGTAAAATGGGGTTCATTTAGTAAATCACCATTTGGCAATGATAATTAAGTCAGGTAAGAACCATCAGTGGTGCTGAAAGGAGGCCATGATAATTGAAGAAAGTTTCTCATGCTCTCAAAGAATCTTTCCAAAAACCCTTGCTAATTACAACAGAGGGTAAGATGTGCGGGTAAGATGCAATGAGAGGAACACAACACATCCCTTCTGTGATATCCAGTGAAAGTTGCAGAGGCTGGGTCTAATTATAGGGAAACATCAGGCAAATCCAAATTAATGGACAGTCTACAAAAATCGGTGTCCTCAATCTAAACAACTGTCAAGGTCCTGGGAGTCAAGGAGAGCACTGCAGATTGTAGGGTCCTAGAGAGATGAGGCACCTCGGTGCTGCCTGCCATCTTTTCCAGACTATTTTGTAGTTGGAATCACACAGTATGCAGCCATTGGGGAACTCCTCACTTGAGAAGACCAATAGATGGCCAAATGATTAATAACACTCATCACTGTTTCTGTGTGTATGGAGCACAAAACATTACGAAAATAGTTCATTTCCCTGTGCTCTAATGCAGTTATGTCTGTTTACTTTCCAGACTTACTGTTAGTAATAAGGAAAGACAGAGGCAGGAAAAAGGACTTGGTGTTCTGTCCAGCCCGAGTCCCTGATTGCTTCCGGCCTCACTAACACACCTTGTTGCTTTCAGTTGAATAAGTCAGTACTTAAACTCTTGCATGATCTTACTTATGTGAGGATTCTAAAGAGTCGAACTCAGAAGTGGAAAGTAGAACTCTGTTTTCCAGGGGCTGAGGAGAGGGGACCTGTGGAGGTGATGGACAACAGGTACACAGTTTCAGTAAAGCAAGATAAATGCATCCTGAGAGCGGCTGTACACAGTGCCCGGAGCCAACAACCTCATGATGTGTACTTCAAGTTTGCCAAGAGGGTATGTCTCAAAGTTAAATGTTCTTACCATAAAATTATTAGTAAGAATAATAATCATACGGGGGCAGGGGAAAACTTTCGGAGGTGATTGACATGTTTATGGTGAGATGGTGCACAGATGTATATGCACCCCACCTGAAGCATGTGCAGCTTCCTGTATGACAATCACACCTTTGATACATGACCAGCCTGACTTACAATCATTCTGAAAATTAGTCTTCAACATTATTCTTTAAGTAGCATCTCAGATTTTTATGTGGAGAAGGAAAGAGAATTTCTCTTTCCTAAAATTTTCACACACACACAAAATAACAAAAAGAGGGTCTCTCCCATCCCAGCTATTTAATTATAACTATGTTTTTTATTCATAGTGTACTTCCTTTGGAATAATGAGCTTTGCAATACAAAGAGCCCCAAAACGGTAGCTGATTAATTAATTCACTAGAGAAGAAAACTCATAAACAGACAAAAGAGAAGGGAGAGAGAGCAGGGTGCCAGTCCTTGAGGCTCAGGGAGGTCTGTCATCCCTTGCTAAAAATCACAGGGGGCAATTCGTTTTGAAAACTGCTCATGACATGTCTGTTTATTGTGGGTAAACTCGATGTTTCTACAGTTGGACCTAAATGAAAGATCAGGTGGGAGTGATCAGACCCCGGTGACATGGCAGTATTGGGCCCCAGAGTTGGTGGCACCAGGACCCAAACCATTTTCAGCCCAAATGGTCCCACAGTAAAGAGAAAGCCACTGATGTCCCCTGAGTGAAGAAAAGTGGTTCACGGGGTCTGGGCTAACCGGATCTTGAGGCTTGTCCACCTGGCGGCAGCTTTGGATGTTCCTGCAGATTCCAGAGGTAAGGGTTTAGGAACCTCGTGGACATAGGGAAGGACTTTCTGTTTTCCATCAAGGTCTGTGTTTATAACCCTGGAGAAAACTCAAACTGAGTCTCATGATCATAAATCCCAACCACAGCCAAACTGGATAACCCTCCAGTCTGCTGTGTCTTTTTAATTTGTTTTATTTCTTTAGTTGCCTCCCATCTGATTTGGGATGAGGTCGCTTCCCCAAGCCTCTGTGGATTGAAGAATACATTGAGCACCAGGACAAAGGGCACCCCAAATGCTCAGGCCTTGCAGTCCTACAACTGGCCCTTTCATCTAAGCAGCAGCCACAGAGTGCAGACACAATCCGTCACCAAGACCTCTCCTTCCCTCTAGGTCCGGCTGCACTGGCTCTGTCAGACCCAGGTTCCAGAAACAGACTCTTTCCACCAGTGTGCTGTATTGAGGGACACAGACCCAGGTTCCAGAAACAGACTCCTTCCACCAGTGTGTTGTATTGTGCTGTGTTGTGTCTTCCCACTTGATATACACACAGGTACCTATGGGACTGGGCAGGTAACAATAGCACTTTAGGTAGGTCGAGATGCCATCAGGGCACAGAATTGTGGGCAGTGTCCTTGGCATCCCCTCACTCTGAGATTCATGGCAGGTGTGACAAGGTTCAGTGACAGTCAGCTACAGCAATCAGGGCAGGTCCACTAGGATTGTGGATGAGTGGGAGGGGAAGGAAAGGGTGAGGAGGATGTGCTTATCACCCCAGGGAAGGAGTCACACCTCCACCTGTCACCCTGGTGGAGATATCAGGTAACAGCAGCAGCTGTCCAAGGGCAGGAGAGACAGAATGCAGTGCACCTGTTTGCAATACTCTTCATTATCATCCATATCCACGAAGTCATCACTGCAAAGCTCCGATAAACACAGCTACCTAGGAGAGCACCCCCAGTTGACCCGGGGTGGTTTACATCCACGTGGAGTTATTAGAAGCCAGTGGCCACCCAGGGGCCTCCCAGAGAAAGTTCCTGATTATCTCCTGTGGTCACAATCATACCCTGTTTCTGAGCTCAGTTTGGCCGTGTTATTTTCTAATTCCATTGTTTCCTCATGGTTGCTTTGGAAGTTGTTTCCATCTGTTGGCTGGTCGGCTTTTCATTCATTTAATCGTTCTTTCCCTCTACCAGGCTCTCTTCTGTAAGAAGAAAAGTGAGGCCTAGGTCAGCTGGACAAGGTGCCAGTGAGGCCCGCTGTTGAAAAATGGTCGGGTTTGTGGGGCTTTGACACCTCACTGCTCCTTCTGTGCACTTGGCGGCCGAGCCCGCATGCCCTCCGACTACAGAGGGTCGCACAGCCGTGCCAGCCAACTACTAAAACATTTGTCAGCCCAAACACCAAAGGGCTCAATGCGGCAGTTCCAGGGTTATTGGCTCAAGTTGCTTTCCCCCACCCCCACCCTCCAGAATTTCTGTGTAGTCTGCTTGTTGCAAAGACAAGTGAGAAGGACACACAAAGTGACGATCAAAAAGGCTAACATTAATTTACCGATACCGGTCAGAAGCAGCAGAACACATTGAGACCAGCAGGGAGATAGATAAAGCGAGGCCGCCCTCCAGTCGGTCCCTGCCTCCTGTTCCATGGCACACTTCTGTGAGCCAGGCGCACCTACCATCCTCTCCTTAGGGAACAGGAATGAGCCCAGATCCCCCTCCCTCCTCCTCTCCAAACCTCGTCCCCTCTTCATGCTGGACCTGCTGGTCCATAAGTACAGGCAGGAGGGAGGGGGATGATTGGAACCACAGTCCTGTACTCAGATTCCCAACATTCCGATGTCCCTGTCCCTCCACTTCAGGCAGCAAAACCAGCAGGCAGCTGAATGGCCCAACTTTGTAAAAGGCAAAGAAATGTTTGCTGAAGCCCAAGACTAGACAACCATGAGAGAGGGGTGGTTTTCTCATAGCAGAAAATAGACCTCTCTGACAAATTGTTTAAATGATTGATTTTAACTTTTTTCCCTTTTTGTAGCAAGAGGGCAGGTCTGCGAAGTTTCCAGTCAAAATGGCTCATGAATGGGTAATCACAACAAGCCTAACAGTCTTTTGATTTCCTGACAGATCCCTGGTACTCGTGAATTTTGCATGATTGATGGCTGTTGACTGACAATGGGTTTTTATGGAATAATGAGTCCCAGACGGCAAACGGCTGAATGCACAAATGAAACACCCTGCCCAAGAGGTGTACACAGTCATGATTAAAGAGGCTCGCTTTCGAAACTGCTCCAAACAGATCCATCGCCAGAACCACAAAGAGGACGTGGCGATTCTGTCAGCCACTGAGCTGCACGGGAGAGTCCTTTCCCCTTCCTCCTGTGACTGTCCCCTCTGCAAGCCACCATGCACCTTGCCTTCTGGGGGAGTGCTGTGGTCTTTGTATACAGTGATTTCACCACCCAAAGGGAGTAATCTTGGTACACGGTCTGCAGTGATGTCCAGGACACCCAACACATGTTCAAACCACATCGAACTATGTGTTTGGAAAGATGTTCATGTCCATTAAAACCCCTTGTTCTTCTAAGACCCACAGTGAGCAGGAGAAACCAGTGATGTGCCATAGCACCTAACTCCCACACCCTTCAGGAAAAAAAAGCACCCAAAGTCTGCATTGTGGATGCAAAGGTCACTTGTAGGTCAAACTTGATTTCACTGATGCAGTAATTTTTTGTCCTATTTTGGGCCAGGTAAGAAGATGGGACAGGGTCCTGCCGGGAACTGAGCTCCCACAGGGTGAAGGAACAGATTCCCAGGGAGAGCCCACCTGCAAGGCCGAGTGTCCATTCTGTCTGCAGAGGGTGGGGCCCTAGTGCACAGCCACTAGAGCAGGGTGAAGTGGAACAGGCCACAGGCCCCACATCCAAGTTGCTGATCACCCTGATGCATAAGCAGGGCACCATGCTAGGTCACCTCACAGAGAGGAGATTTCTGGAACCCAAGCTGGCTGGCCAGCACCAGAAACAGCAGCAGTGGCTTTGAGGGCATTTGTTGATCTTCCTACAGAGCGGATTCAGCACTGGGCTTTAAACGCACTTTCACAGCCATTCACGAGGCCATTGCCATCGCCGTTACTACTGTCCTCATGAGGACAGGGCTTCGAGCTGAAACTACTTGCCAGAGATGCAAACCAGGTCTGTCTGTCTAGAACAAAGCTGAAAACCTTGTAGGTAGGATCTCCCTGGGAACCTGCTCCCTTACCCCATGGGTCTCAGTGGTTTCTAACAAGTGCACCAGTCATAAGAATTCCCTGCTGTAAGTATAATCAAATGTCTTGAGAATATTCTCCAAGTCTAACTACCAGTTACTTGAAGTGAACTTGAGAGGTTAAATAACTCAGTCCTCTGAAGGAATAGTGTGGCATCCTCCCCACCAGGGGGAGGTGGTGGAGAGGCAAGATTGGCAAGAAGGGCCAGTCCATGCAGTTGTCATGATTGCTTCAGGGCACGTCAAAGCTGGAGGTGGGGTGAGCCTTGGAGTGGGACTGCCTCTCTAGCCATGGTGCTGTTTCCCGCCTGTGAGACAGAGAGAGCACCAGGCCAGTGGCTGTGGGAGCCCACAGTGCATAGTAAGGATGTCATGAGTGCCCAGCAAGTTTTGGCTCTCCACACTCTCATCACATACTTGGTTTCATTCCATTTCCTCTGCAGTATGGTGAGTCCTCTCTGTAGACACAACCCACAGAGAAGCTCATCACAAATCAGCTGCCACAGAGGCTTACTCCTCACTTCCCTCCACTCAGGAAGTTTCTGGACCTCCCACCCCTGGGATTGAGGGACACAGAGAAGCAGCTAGGCCCAGTTACAAGTGCAGGACTCTGAGAGGCTCCATGTCTTAGGAGATGAACAGGACACGGGGGTGTCCTAGAGCTGGGCTCCAAGGGAACTGCCAGCACAAAGAGTGGACAGATGTTAGGAGCCAAGACAAAGTCAAGATGGAGGTTAGGAAGCAAGTGGCTAGGCGTGAGGAGAACAGAGAGCATGGGGCTCACATGGGTAATGAGTCTGTGTAAAAGGACCTTAGTAGGAGGGGCCACAAGGAGAGCCATGGCACCCAAAGCAAAGTATTCAGAACCAGGCCCCAAAATAAAGGTAGAAACTTTCAAGTAGGTAAGTAAATCCAGTCTTTGGAGGGCAAGAGACATTTTCCGTTTAACAGGGACACCAGTGGGCAGAGAAGCCAGGAGCACACACAGGGCCTCTGATAAAGACATGCGAGAATGAAGGAGGTCGCCCGCCTGAAACAGTGCCATTGTGCGGGTGGGAGGCCTGCTGAACTGTATTGCATCAATATTTATCCCAGCCTTATTAGCTGTAAGGACGATCATATGGGAAAAGAAGTGTTGTGTAAAGAGAAAGCCTTATTATAGCTAGCAAATTGGATGCATAAGCTGATTAATTTGAGATCTGTTTGGATATCCTTTGGATTATTTTGCCAAGTTTCTGGATTTTCAGTTTGAACTGGTGACTTTCAAAATTGATGCCGAGGGCAAGAGACAGTGCTAATTAGTGCATGAGCTCTTCACATCTGAAAATCTGGGAATGAGTCCTTCTTGGGTCAAAAGTGAAAATGAGCTTAGTTCTCTCACTCTGATCCCTGTTGACACTGTCATCATCACAAAACTATCAGATTTTTTGGCATAGCCACCAGGCTGCATCAAGAGAGCCTCAAACCCAATAGTGCAGGACACGGTGGCAGGTCCAGGCCACACAGTAGCAGGCAGGGACATTTCCCGAGAGCAGGCTGCACACATACATGGTACAGGCTGGTGGCTTTAGCCCTTTGCTTTCATGTGCAGTAAATTCGTATGGGGTGGTTTTAAAAGAAAAAAAAAGGGATTAACGATGCATATCCAATCTAAAAGATAGTGTTATCTACTTTATTTCCCTACTTGTGTTTCATTTCATTGATTTTGCCCTATAAACTTAAGTCACATAAACATATAAAATGGTGCAATATAGCAGGACATGATACTTTACACAATAACATGCCCACAGCACAGCCCATCACTGCCACACTGGTCTGTGTCCTCACACAAGCTCAGGGTGTGATGGAAAGGTCTGGCAGCAGTTTCCGTGTCTGCAGTCATGTGTGGGTTTCCTGAGAGCAGAATTCTGATATCAACAGGAGTTTGGGGGGAGGCAGGACTGGACTAGGATGGGTCATAAGGGACTCTACTGATTCTCTCCTTCCTTCACTCACTCACTCATCAAACATGTTAAGATTGCTCTGAGAACTTCAGATGCTAAGCAGGAGTTTCCTGGGAATTGATGCACATACACCACACTGTACAGTGAGTCAGAGTCACTAGTGAAGTGATCCCAACAGCCCAACAAAGAGATAACGAAGTGCTTGACCAGATGGGCTGTGGGCAGCACACCTCACAAAGATGGGTGGAGACAGAGAAACCAGGCTATCTAAATCCACCCCCAAAGAATCATCAGGATTCTCTGAAAATCTACAGGGAACCCACAACATGGCACAGCCATGAGTAGCTGGAGCCTTTGGCTCGTGGCAATGTAGAATGTGACACAACTCAGTGGCTGCACTTTAGGCTGCACTGAGCTGAAACACAGAGCCAGAAATGTTAGAACTTGCTCCTTTCGATTTTCTGACTTCGTAAAAAATTATCAGCTATCAGGGAGACAAGAGAAGTAAGACCAAAGTTCAGAACAAACACCCATGATCTGAAATATGGGGAGTGGAGCAGGAGAACATTGGATCTGCGCCTGGTGCAGGCAAGCAGACTCAGTAGGAAGGACACTGAGTTGGAAACCAACAATCTACACCTGCCTCCAGATCAAGGGTTTCCTTTTGTTCCACTTGTTCAAGGAGTACTTGTGGGGTCCCATGCCCAGGTCCTAAGGTGCAGCAGTGAACACCTCCCTGTAAGCAGGGGAGAGCTCGGGGGACCCACCCAGGACACCTCACCCCGACTCGCACCCCCCTGTCCCCTCCCCCCCCCCGTGCTCTGGCAATTTGACTTCTCACTTTGGTTCCTTGGACTCCAGGATCATTTCTCCAGGTCAGCTATCAGCCAGAAGCCACTCGGTATCTCCTCCCAGCACGCCCT
The DNA here is from genome assembly GCF_963455305.1 of Plecotus auritus. Classification (NCBI taxonomy): domain Eukaryota; kingdom Metazoa; phylum Chordata; class Mammalia; order Chiroptera; family Vespertilionidae; genus Plecotus; species Plecotus auritus. Next base: position 44,484,900 of record NC_137782.1, read on the forward strand.
CCCAGCATCACATCCCTGAAAATTATCAGTTGGCTTTCTGGGACACTAATGACTCCAATAACGTTGACCAGTTCAGAAGGTCACTGCAGAAAACAAGGCCATGGGCAGCCCCTGCCCAAAGGTGTTGTGTGGGTGAACACAAGGGTCCCCACTCTGGTCTGAATCTTCAGTTGTCACTTTAGGATCAGTATTAATTGAGCTGCAACAGGAAGGGTGAGCTGTTGATAGCAGGAGGACAGGATACCCATGTCGTCTGCCTAATGTGTCTAACCACAGCTAACATCCTCAAAGCAATAAGTCCATTTTATGTCTTTCACATTTAATAGCAAATTCACCATTTAATCTTTAAGACAGAAGTTACTTATTCTCAATCTACCTCTCCTCGAACTACTATAATCTCATGCCACTCACACTGACCGGTGGCACGAAGCCCATCACGCTCTCAAATCAGGCCCATTTTTTCATTAGCTCATATCCTTTCTGAGGTGGCCTCCTTTACAGATGGCTGATCAGCAATCAACACTAGTTTGTTTCAATCAGAGCAGCACCCGTAACTTCTCATTTGAAAACTGCTTCTCAGAAACGTATTAGCAAGAGGTATAGAGCCACAGGATTGTAACAATGCCTATTTTTTTCCTTAAGAAAAAAGGAGCAGAAATCCAAAGAAAAATTCCATACATTTGCACACACTCCATGGACCTCAATGCAGATTTAAGTCTATCCTAATTGTTAATGGGTCCCCTTCGAGTTAGGAAGGAAATTAATAAATCCTATTTTCAATCTTAAAAATAGAGTCAATGGGGGGCATTCCTTAGTGACCCATGGGCCCAGGGACCACTTCCATAGTTCCAAACAAGCTCTTGAACCTAGGTGAAATCTAAATCTTAATATAACCTCTTGAGAGAGTTTTTGGTAAAGGTTTCTGACATCATTTCTTCCTAGAGAGAGGGAGGGAGCGTGTGGAATGCTGACAAGGCTGTGCATCCAGGCTGTCACTCTGTCCCTCTATGTCCTTTGTGAGCCAGCCAGGTCTCACCAGGACCCTGCCACACTGAGGCTCTGCATGAACATGTGTTCAAAGGCTGGCTCACCCACGTTAGGAAATGCTGCCTCCAAGAACCGACTTTCAACTGATTTTCTTATCTCACTCATCCATCTTGTATTTCACTTGGGTAAATGCAGCATGGCCACACACACACACACACTCAAAAATCGCCTTTGTCACGAAGTGAAGGAGACAACTTAACATTCAATCCCTGGTGAGCCAATCAATCATTTATTAAGGAGGGTTTTGAAAATTTATCAATGTGTTTACAGAGCATGAGCCACTGAAATGTGATTTGGGATCTTTGTTTATTTGTTACTCATGCAGTTGGAATTGGTAGTGTTCTCTAATTCCATTCCTAAAATAAACAAAGGTATGAATTGTCTTGCATATGTAGTAATTGCCTGACCCCAGGACATATGCTGCAAAGTGACCACAGCTTCCTTCCAGGGGGGCATATCTGCAGGTTTCAACCATATTGTCTTTGCTCAGAATATTATTGCAATTCCTATTTTGGAACTGCCCACGTGAGAGAATCAAAGGACCCTGCAGTTGAAAATGTCTTTTAAATGAAGTCATTAAACCCAGACATGACAGCATCCGATGTCTTCACAGAGTTGAATCAAGGTGAGTGCTGGCCGCAGGCAAGCATGACACTTGCCCCTTCTCTGAAGTCCCCACAGTTGGTTGGAAGAGGGACTTGAGAGGAGTTGGATGCAAACGAAGACTGTCCTACCACAGAGGCACAGTCCCTGCCAGCCAGGGCCACAGAGGCTGTTCCCTCTTTCACTGTAGCATCTTCCCTTTGTTCTTTGATGGCCCCACACTGAGTCCAGAAGGGGAGTATGGCCAGACCACTTTCTACACCATGTGAACCAAAAATAAGTGCTACTTCTAAGAGGTATGCACAGGCCCAGTGGGAGCAGAATGGGGTCAGAGACAACATCTCTGAGAAGAACAGTCTGAAAGGGTGGGTAGAGGTGGCAAGATGCAGAATGGGTGGGGCATTGGGAGCAGAGGAGATGCAGGTGGGAAGGCAAGGAGGTGCATGATACCCAAAAGGCCTGGCAACTACAAAAGGACAAGAGCTTTGGTTTGGCTACAGAAAAGCACGCCCAAGGAGGGGGCATGTTGGCCAAGATGGAGCCAGGCAGGCTGGCAGGAGCCCCACAGCCAGGATAGTGCACATTGAGCTATTGATTGATGACACCTGTAAGCGATATGCCGCTGCCTCTCCTTTTCCTCTGCCTGTCCTAAAATGTCCTCCTCCTCTACCAGTCCTACTCAGCCCATGCTCACACTCTGCTCACCTCTGCCCCATCAGCTCAAGATTCACTGCTACATTCTGATGCAAGGTCACCTGTCTGAGCCCTTTGACCTCACCTGTTGTCTTTCATTCCCTCAATATATCATTACGTCCTTACCCTGCTTACCCAGATCTCATGAAGTTGTGTTGGTCCCCACCTGGTAGACAATGACTACCTGCAGGGCAGCTACTATCTTCTCCCCCTCCTCCACTTTTTCCTTTTCCTTCTTCTTCTTGGTCTGGCATGGTGCACATCATGGGTGGTACTCAAAACATTTTTTCATGAATGAGTGAATGAAGTTTACTCTAAAGCCATAACAAAGCACTTGAAGCATTTTAGGCAGAAATGTGACAACATCAGCTTTGCCTCCCTCCCCAAATCTGGAAGTGATGGGACGTGGGTTCACATGTTCTTTTGGTCATTAATCTGTTGAGCAAACAATTACGAAGAATCCACTACATGCAGGACTAGGTGCTCAGTGATGGCAAAACAGAAATATTCCCTTCCAGGACTATGTTCATTAAACAGTCAGGGAAAGAAGCACCCGGCAAAGAATCGCTCAAATGCCCAAAAAAGTATGTGGCTTCTGCCCATTCAGACACAGAGATGAATGTGCGTTGAGTATCCCTTACCAGTTCATTGAGTATCACCTATGTACTAGGGATTATACTGGACATGGGCACTTAGCTCTAGCAAAGCCCATCTTGACAACACATCACTGCTGTAAACCCCACAGGATGCAGGCCTGACAGCCTGCTACGTGTCATGCCGTTTCCAAGACAGCAAAGTCTCACTACAGGAAAAAATCTGGACAATGTTGTGCTTATTCTCTGCATTGACATTGCTCCTAGATTGGAAATCTTTAAGGAAGAATTTTGGAACGAGGGAATATCCTATATGCAAATGAACCTGGACCTTCTCCTATTTGGGATTGTGTTCTGGTCTAAATTTAGACATGTTCCCTCAGCATCTCAAACTTAGTATCTTTTCTAGGTCCTTTCTAAAACAACATACCCACAGACCAATGTGAAAAGACTCATGTGGCTATCAAAATTCATTAGGAATCACTTACTAACCAAAAAAAAAATTTTAAATTAACCATTTGTTTGACTGACCTCCGTCACAAAGCATTTGTGTATGTGTGGAAGTGATTTCATGTGTAAACATGGCTTTAACATGTTCATGAAGAAGAAACAGGAATGTCCAGACACATTAAAGTGCTTTTTACATTTTTATTCAACATTTTACAAGTAAAACTGTGAATGAAACAAGTCAAAAGTCCTTTAGAAAGAATTTGAAATTGAGTAGCTGTTATGCCTTTCAGGAGCAGGAGGAAAAGAGCTGGGCTCCATGGACCAGAATCTGAGGAAGCACTCTAATTCTGGCCTGGACACTTACTTGCAATTTGACCGTGAGAAAAACCTCTACTCACTGTGTGCCTCACTTTCACCCAACTGATCTGAGCTTAGTTATCTCTGTGAAAAGAAATGAGCTAACACTTCAGAACTTATGGGCCAGCCAACAGAAAAGAGTGACGAAAATGATTAAGCCTTTGCCGGTGTGGCTCAGTTGGTTGGGCATCGTTTTGTGCACTGAAATATGCTGGTTCAATTCCCAGTCAAGGCACATGCCTGAGTTGTGGGCTGGATCCCTGGTAGGGAGCATACAGGAGGAAGCCCATCGATGTTTCACTCTCACAATGATGTTTCTCTCTCTCTCTCTCTCCCTGCTTACTTCCCTCTCCCTCTAAAACTCAATAAAAAATAATTGATGATTAAGAAGCTAGATTCCCTGAATAAAGGTTAAAAGACATTCAAGATAATTTAGGCAACAAAAGAGAACACCAAGGAGTGACTTAATTACTATCTTCAGTTTACAATATTTTTGTGTTGATCTTGGTCTTTCTTTTTCTTGCTCATTCTCTTGCAAGCTCCCTGGCTCACTGATGCTATCTCCCTTCCTCTCTCTCCCCCGGCCAGTAAAAAAGAAGAAACACTGTCCTTACCTATCGCTCAACCACTTTCAACTCAGCTAAACCATTAGCCTCATGACTTGCTTGGACTCTGAATCGAGGTTACCTACTTGAAATTGACCTCCTCTGCCACCTTAAACTCCCTTCAACCTCTTGCATGCCTGTTGACATTGATCTGAAAATCCCTAACCTTGTATCCAATTTCCTGGCTACTGGGCCACCTGGAATTGTTAGAATAAAATACAGAATTGTGCAAACTTGTCATTACACCGAAATTCATGTTAACCTGAAAGCAATTCTCGTATATTTGTCTTTACCCACTCCTGTAGTAGCTCCCTCAGCAATGGCCTGGCCTCGAACTTGACTGAAATATTCAGACCATGAAGGCCACTAATATATAGAGAGAAATCCACAGAGAGGGCCAGCGAATCCACATGAAACATTAAAGCAGTCACCACATGACTAACTCATTCCAAAATAGGGTGAGGATGAAAGATACTGAACCCAGACCCTCTGCCAAAACTATATAATTTAGCTCCAACTCCTTGAGCTCTGCATAAAACAGCTAGAAGCCTGCCACCAACAACAACAAAAAATATGGGAGAAAATGTAGAAACCTTGTGGAAAATGTTAGAATTCATGTTAGCATCCAATTATTTAAGAAATGCCATGATAAAGAAAGTGACCTACTCTCAGCAAACAAAAATATTCTCCTTCCTTATCACCCGATACCTACCACATCAGTTGGAACAGGAAATAGGCTGATAGACAAAGAGAAAGATTAGCTGAATCTGCATTCCTCGTAATGAAAACCACTGAGCAGACTGGGGGCTTCCATCTCTTTTGGATCTCTAGTTGCCAGCCAAGCAAAGCAAGCTATTATTCCTGGTCACTGTCATTCAATAACTCATCAATAATCATTATAAGCCCAGTGAAAGCTGACTGGCACCTGAATTGACATCAAAATGTGGCCCTCCACTACTTATTCATTGCTGATGTCAAGGGTGGAACATATCGGTTTTAGCAGGGAGGACTTAGTCTTTGATTAAGAATCATAAATCCAGGTTCTTCAAACCAGTATTTTTGCACAGTAAATCAGCGCTTCTCAAACTTGCGCGTGTTCCAGAAAGACATTCATTTGTTTAAATGCGTGTTCCTGGCCTCCATTTCCAGACCTCCTAATCACGGATTACTAACTAGCACCTGGTGATTCCAAATCCCTGGGAAATGCTTCAGTGAGCGCTCCCTCCACAGCGTGTTTGAGATACCTGGAAGTTCCTATGGGCATGGGGAAAACAGTGAAGAGCAGACTCTGGGTCAGGGATTACAAACCCGAAAACCCCATTTTTCTAAGAAGTGTGCACAGCAAGCAGGATGCTCATGCGCCAAGTCAAAAAGTTGTTCCCATTGTCCATTTCTTTCCTCACTTGGAGCCCCCCTGGACATTTCCGGAATGAGAGTTTGCACCATTGCAGTGTGTATGCCTGTTGGGAGTTACCCTTCAATAAGTCAGAGCTCTTTGGGATCATCATATAAAAGCTGACCTGGAATGACAGCTGCTTTTCCTACTCTGCAAGGGCAGCACGAGTTAATTCTACGTATTACAAAGAAGCATCGCCATCCACTGAGAAGTGGAGCGAAAAGAAGCCATCCCATAGCCACGAATGACATTCACACATGGTACTCACCTGGGGAGGGTCATTTCTCAAGGACAAGTGCAGGGTACCCTTTCAAGATTTTTTTTTTTACAGGAATGGGTTAATCTTATAACCCTTTCTGTTCCTGTTCCAGTCCTGGCTCTCCTATCAGGGGGCTTCCCTGTCAGGAGAGTGGACCAATTTCATCCCATTTGCCACTTTCATTACTGTCTCCAGGTTGTCACAAGAATTGATAAATTTCAGACTGTTTTTCTTGTCCTTATTACAATCTTAAGGTTGTCATGAGAATAAATTGATTTTGTGCCATTTTTGGTCCTCATTACAGTCTTTGTCATGAGAATGGCTTCATTTGGACTCATTTCAGTTCCCACAGCCATTTTCATCATGAAAGGAGAGACTATGCGCTGGAAGGAAAGACACCATCTCGATGCTGCTCTTCAGATCCCCCTCCCCTCCCCAAAGAGGGAGCCTCCTTGTGAGGAGTTTCCTGTTGTGGTCTTTGTGACCCTGAGGTGACCATGGAAAACAAAGGAAAAGCAAAGCTCTGGTCTTTGCTTGCTGTTTACTTACATTGTTCCCACCTGTGGGGCAGAGACTGTTCTTGATGGGCTCTTGAGGGCTTCCAGGGTGGCTCACAGGTGATCCAGAAGTAAGAGTCTACTGAGGAGAGCACCACAGTTACACAAAGCAGGGGAGGCTCAGGGGAGCTTTGACAAGACTGGTTATTGAAGCAACATGCTCAAACTGTTCATTCCAACAGCAACCTTCTTGTGAGGAGACACCACACAAACACTTTTCAAACATTCGACTCGCCAAATCCAGTGACTACCCCCAAATATACTTTATTTCCCTTAGTGGAAAAATATTCAAATCTCAATCAATTCAAACTCGATGAGCACATACAGGCCATGTTCTTCATTTATTTTTTTCCAGGCCATGTTCTTTAAAACCTGGATGGCAGGCTGGGAGTCTGACTGCAGAGCAGAGGAGATCATTGATGATGTCACCAGTTCCAGCAGGAGGGCCACTGCCATGAGCTCTGAGGAGCTGCTGTAGTGCAGGCATGTTTGCAGCCAGCAGTTAAGGGGAAGGTCCCATTGGCAGTGGGCAAAGATGTGCAAATAAGGAGGCAGAGTTGTCATCCAGGGATGGATTGCATCTATTGTTTTATCCATTTCTTTGACCCAACTCAAGAAAACCACTTTTATCTGCTTCCATTTTTATATAAAATGCATCAAACTGTTGACTAAATTAATTGTAGGCCACAAGCCAAAGAGATAGGAAAAGGATTATCTAAAGACTATTTGGACCAGGAAGGATGATCTATTAAATACATATGTGTTTGAGGACCTCTGGACTGCTTGGAAATGGACAAGCTAGGAAATGGACAAGCTTGATGGCTTCTGACAGAGAAAAAAGGATCCATAATCTGGACTTATTTGCATAGTTTGGCCCAAATGCAAAATTGTTGCTTAACTGGAATGACCCAAATGTCAATTAACCAGTGAATAGATAAACAAAATGCAGTATGTCCACACGACAAAATACTATTCTGCCATGAAAAACAATGAAGTATCATACACACACTAACATGAGTGAACCCTGAAAACATGATGCTAGGTGAAAGAAGGCAGTCACAAATAACTACATGTTGTATAACCAGCTTATACAAAATGTCCAGAATAAGCAGATCTATAGAGAAAGAAAGTAGAGTGGTGGCTGCCTAGGGCTATTGGGGGAGGGGGAGGAAATGGGAATGATTCCTAATGGAGTTTCATTTTTGAGGTAGTAGAAATGTTCTAAAGTTAGATTATGGTGCTGACTACACAATTCTGTAATTTACAAAAATTCATCGAGTTGTAGACCTAAAACAATTAAATTTTACATACTATAAATTATATCTCAATAAAGTTGTTTGTTTGTTTCTTTTTTAAGTAGCTTAGAGATTTTGACCTATTGTTCCCAGTAGATCTCAGACATGTGTGATTTAAAGGGGACTTCTGGGAGGGTGTGGAATGGATGACAGAAATTCATGGGTCAGTTTTGATTTTTAGGTGAAGAAGGAGAATAGCAATCTCCCAGACATTGCCCTAAAGACATCAGCATGAGGAAATAGGCACCCTTATCAATTAACTCATAGGCAGCAGAGGAGCTGGAAGAGATGTGAGGATGAAGCATGAAGAACCAGGACCAGGAAGGAAGTGCCCAGACTGCTGCAGTTACAGCCAATGAAATGGTCCAGCAATAGAGCAAGAACATTTTACTACACCTCCCAGGAAAGTGAACTCACCATTCAAGCTGACCTTGAAACTCTTGGGCCAAACGTCCAAGAACCCAGCGGAGAAGTTTTGAGATATTTTCCACACTGTGATGTTAAGGAGCTAAAGGTCAATTAAACAAAGAGAAAGGTGCCACTAGAGTCCCTGAGACTGCCACCTGTTGGAGGAGGACAAACTGAATCACAGGAAGGCCACATTTCCTGGTGTGTGACCGTGTTTCTAAGTTAATATCCTGGGTCCAGATCAATAAGGAGCAAGAATTATAACAGGAAAATGATAGAATTTCTGGATTCTATCAGGGCAGGAAGCTGTTAGGTGGGAGTGTAGATTGCTAAGTGTCCAGGAAAATGTTGAACAATGGACTGAGCTGGGTGACAAATGCTACACCTCAGATAAGAAATTTGACCCAAGGCACACACCTTCCCCAGCATGTTGTCTGACCTGATGTCTGCATTGTTCTCCTTCTATAGTCCCTAGGGAAGGCCCCCTCTGATGTCCCCTAGGGCAGGGCCAATCCCAGCCTTTACCTAAGCCCTGGACCCATACCACATGCCTTCAACTCCCTAAGTCAAGTATGTCAAGCTCATGGCCCACAGGCCCCATGTGGCCCACTACAAATATTTTTGTGGCCCAACCAATATAATAATATGTAAGAATCATTTTAATAAAAATTTCGTAACTAAATTGTTACAATATCCTGTTGTACATAACTAGTGGCCCGGTGCATGAAATTCATGCATGGGGGAAGGAGGGTTCCCTCAGCCCAGCCTGCACCCTCTCCAATCAGGGACCCCTTGGGGGATATCCAACTGCCGGTTTAGGCCCAATCCCTGTGGAACATCCCTCTCACAATCTGGGACTGCTGGCTCCTAATTGCTCACCTGCCTGCCTGCCTGATCGGCCCTAACTGCCTCTGCCTGCCTGCCTGATTGACCCTAATTGCCCTCCCCTGCCAGCCTGATCTCGGCCCCAACTGCTCTCCTCTGCTGGCCTGATCTCACCCTCAACTGCCTCTGCCTGCCTGATCACCCCTAACTGCCCTCCCCTGCCGGCCTGATCTTGCCCCCAACTGCCTTAAAACCCATCCTCAGCCCCCACCTTAGGTTTTGCCTTTGCATTTCACCTATATTTGGTTCTGATTGGTTGGTTTCTATGCCAGTCAGTGCAAAAGCTCCGCCTCCTAGGCAGCCATTGGTTTCTCACAGTTCACCCAGATTTGGTTCTGATTGGTCATTTTCTATGTCAGTCAGCATCTCCAGGCCTATCTCCAGGTCTGATCAGAGAGGCGAGGCTAATCAGCAGCCCCTGCAGAGGCCCAGAGAGAAAGAGAGGCGCTGCTGCTGGCCAGGCCTGGTGAGAAAGACAGGCAAGGGCTGATCAACAGCTGCCACGGAGGCTGTGGATCAGACCCTGCTTCTCTCTCCAGGCCTCTTTTGAGGCCTGATCCGCAGCCTCCTCAACAGTCAGTGCTGGGTCACTGCGCCCGCAGTGGCAGCAGTCAGTGTGACCCAGCACTGACTCCAGGACTGACTTCCAGTGTTCGGTCGAGCCTTCGGTCGTTATGGTCACTGCCTTTATATATATAGATTATTAATAATGAACTACAAGGTTTGCTAATGACTGATTATTATAATTATGTTGCATTCATTTTCCTTACGTGCCTTACGTGTAGGCGCACCATTTCTCTCCACTAATACTAGCAGCAAATATTTGAGCAGTCAATTGCCACGTCATTAGTCTTGGACTGACTTGTTTGGTGTGCGCAACAGGAAATATTTCACTTTCAGAGAACAAGAAAAATAGGTTTATTTGCATTACACTTATTAATTTGTGCAGTTATTCAGTGTCTGGTAAGTTAATGTTCAAGAAAAAATATTAATTTTTATTAAAATGTTCTATTATTTTATGTTAATGATTATTCATTTATTTCAGCCCTTTGTATTCAGCATGTCTCTATCAAAATAAATCTACGTTTCTATGAAAATTGAAGCTTTTGGTTTTATTGCAGCCCACATAAACTTAAACCTTGTTTATTTGGCCCATGTTAGCCTTTGAGTTTGACATGCTTAGGGCCTAAGCCCAATAACCTCAAAGTGCCTTATTGCTTAGTGTTCATTTCCCCGGGCAATTGTACATTTTCAGGCATCTCATTTAATAAATGGTTCAGCTCTTTATGCTATCAAAGGGGTCAGGGGCTGTGAGAAGGATTCCAAAACACACCCTCATTCACACTTCCCATGCTGACATTAGAGGCTTTGGGGAGAGATGGAAAAGCCAGGACTTTTTTCCTTGATGAGGGGGCTCTCCTGGCTGCCTTTGTCCCCTCAGAAGGAAGGTGCCTGCTTCTTCCATGCACAGGCTTCCCCTCCCCAGCGGCCCGTGGGCTGGGCGGGAGTCAGTGTGCACACCAGGAGGCGATGCACATACATCAGTGATGGATAAGTCCCAGATAGAAATCCAGGTCCCTGACAGCCTGGTCCTGAGACCCTGTCAAGTACCCCCTAATTTTGAAGCGAGTGGTTAATTCCCAGCAAATTGATTTATGCACTGTTTGAGGTTTGGCGACTAGTGTTGTTCATCTGCTATTACCAGGAACTCGGCTCTGCCTATTCATTTAGAGCATTGACACAACCCAGTGCATCTCCCAAGAAAATCTCCTTTGTCAGCACATCTAGAATTTGCTAATTAAATCAACGATGACATTATTCACTTTCTCAAGAAAAAGTCCCTCCCCCCAACACCATGCCTGTTCTTTCTCCTCCCTTGGCCTCCTCTCGCTCTCTCATTCTCTCCAATTCCGAGTTATGTAAGCACTGAGGATCTCAGAGGTTAGCTGGCCTTTCCTGGGCTTTATTTTGTCTTCCAACAACAGCACATGCTGGTAGCATCCCTCTCTATTCAATCAGGAGTGAACGCTCAGCACACGTCTGCACCCAAGTTCACATACACACTGGAATGTGTGGGCTCACAGGCACTGGCACATACCGAGGACACGGCGACAGGGATGCCTTAAGGACAAAACAACATTTTCCCAAACCCTGTGAGCCTTGCTGTTCCCTGCAAGCCAGAGTGTGGATTTCATTAACGTGATGGGGTCAGCCAGCCCCCCACGCATTGTCTGCACTCGTCCCGCAAAGTGAACTCTGAATGCGCAGGACAGGCTGTCCCCGGGGCTTGGTAATTATGAGCCCGTAATATCTCTGCTTGTCTTTGGGTTCCGAGTCATAAGGAATTGCAGAGGGTTTGAAGAAGCCATTTTGCAAAGCCAAGAAGTTTTAGGTCACATTTTTTTTCCATTGGAATTTTCTTTTTCAATTCACAGAAATTAAAAAGTAAAACCAGGGAAAAGAGACTTGGACACTGATAGGGTGTTTTAATGACCTAGAAAATTCTCCCCTCCTGAACACAAGGTGTAGAATGCGAGCAAAATCAGAGGCAGCATAATAAATCTCAGAAGAGTATTATTTACATAGTCTGCATTGTTGTTGTTTTTTAATGGTCTAAAATTATTTATTTCTTAGCAAGAAGTAAAGATAATTTTTTATATTTTTAATTGACTATGAAGACCAGGGTCAATTAATGTGCGATGCTGAGGGTCATGGCCCTGTGATATTTTGAAAGATCAGTGTGGTTTCCCGGGGCGATAGCGAGGCACCCTCTGAGCAGGGCTGAGCATTGTTCCTGCTGGAAACAGACCAGATGTGATCTTGCTACATTTACTCCTTTGGGTCAAGGGTTTAGCCTAAAATGCGAGTGTTCCCTGAAAAAAAAAAAGTGAAATATTTACAAATAAATGAGGCCTTAAGATAATAGAATCCGATCAAGGCTCAAAGGAGGAGGATTGGCCAGTACATTAGCAGAGTTGCTTAGAAGCCAAATGGGGGACATTGAGGAGGCCCAGAAATTTGCCAGAGGAGAAAGAAACTATCCCTGGAGATGCAGGGACCAGGGGTAGATTAGTGTTTTTCAAGCCCAGGGTGCAGTCACCAGGGGCTTCTTCAGAGAGGAGACCCAGTTCTTGGGCAGAGAAGAGGAATACCCAGGCCTCTCTCCCTTCCCCTACCTGTGCTCTCACTGCCCAAAGCTGAGTCCAGGCAGCAAAACCTACAGACTTGTGGTGGGCAGGCGCTGTGGCAGGTGACATCGGCAGAGCAGAGAAGAAATTCTGTTCCCACTGAAGTTATCACATGCCCAATCCAAGGTGAGAACTCTGCTAGGGGCTCTGAAGCATTCAAAGAAAACTCTCCATGGATTTGTGCTTTAGAGAAAAGAACATCAATAACATGCCAGAGGACAATTAATTTCCCCTCTCAGAGCCTCAATGTTCTCTTATGTAAAATGGGTTAGCAAAGCCCTCTCACAAGGAACACATATGGAAACCACTCACCACCGTGGGTTTTCTCTTTATTCCTCCTCCCCAAGCAACTAGCAACCTAGAATAACCTACAGGATGTCCTCAAAGTAGAAAATACATCACACTTTTGTCTCTGTCATAACATGGCTATTCTTTTTTTATTCATTTTTTTTAATTTTTTGTTGTTTAAAGTATTACATAAGTCTCCTTTTTCCCCCATTGACCTCTCCCCAGCCGCTCCCACCCCCCATCACATGCCCTCACCCCCCTACTGTCTGTGTCCATTGGTTATGCTCATATGCATGCATACGAGTCCTTTGGTTATTCTATTCCCTCCAGGAGATCCACTGCCTTGCCATCTCTATGGAAACTAAGTACCCCATTCACATCCATATTTCCTTTGTACACATTATCCTCCCCTCCAGGGCACCTACTCTACGCCAACCATAACACATCCATTTGAAGACCCTTCTCTTTGCCTTCTTACCCTTGAAATCAAGTCTCTCAACAATAGTCTGCAAACCAGGCCTACTGTGCTGCCTGATTCTGTCAATAAAGTTTTATTAGAACAGTCACAGTCCACCCTTTACATGTGGCAGGTGGCTGCTGCAAGGGCAGAGTTGGACCATGTGACAGACACTGTAGAGCCCACGATTCCTGAAGATTTTCTCTCTAGTGCATTACAAAAAAAGCCCGTGGCCCTTGCTTTACAAGATGGCTCGAGATGCATCTCCTCCCTCGAGAAAGGGGAGTTATTTTTAATTAGGGGCCTGGTGCATGAAATTCATGCATGGGCAGGGGGGGTGTCCTTCAGCCCAGCCTGCACCCTCTCCAATCTGGGACCCCTTGAGGGATGTCCGACTGCCCTTGAGGGATGTCCAAACGGGCGGTCAGACATCCCTCTCACAATCCAGGACTGCTGGCTCCCAACCGCTCACCTGCCTCTGCCTGATTGCCCCTAACCACTTCTGCCTGCCAGCCTGATCACCCCCTAATCACTCCCCTGCCAGCCTGATCGACACCCAGCTGCTCCCCAGCCAGCCCGATTGCCCCTAACTGCCCACCCCTGCTGGCCTGGTCCCCCCCAACTGCCCTCCCCTGCAGGCCTGGTCCCCCCTAACTGCCCTCCCCTGCTAACCTGGTCTCTCCCAACTGCCCTCCTCTGCTGGCCTGTTCCCCCCCAACTGCCCTACCCTGCAGGCCTGGTCTCCCTCAATTGCCCTCTTCTGCTGGCCTGGTCACCCCCAACTGCCCCCCTCTGCTGGCCTGGTCACCCCTAACTGCCCACAACTGCCCTCCCCTGCCGGCCATCTTGTGGTGTCCATCTTATGTCCACATGGGGGCAACCATCTTTGACCACACGGGGGCAGCCATCTTGTGTGTTGGAGTGATGGTCAATTTGCGTATTACTCTTTTATTAGATAGAATCAGTCTCTATTCTTGAAGCCCATTTGAAATTCTATCACAAAGTGACTCCCAATTTGAAAGTAGAAGGTAGGGTAGGAGTGGGGTCCCAAAAACAGGGCAGCAGTGCTGGCCTGGGGTGAGTCCAGATGGGGGAGCTTTGTGAAAAACAGCAGCTTTGACAATCAGAAGCAACCCCAGTTGCTGGGCATGGCCAGGGGGCTGTGGGCATTCTAGCAAGTGAATGGCAGGGCTGCACAGCTATTTGTAAAACATGAGTTTTCTCCCCATTCTTCATCTGTAAAAGTAGAGAGAAGAAAGATTTGGATTACATGTATATTATCTTTCCTTTCTCAGAAGTTGGTCTGACATGCAGGTTGTGTCTACATGAAGTCAAACGGGTGGACTGATGGCAAGGGAGAGAGGTTGGTCCTCATGGGCCGCACCAGTCAGCCCGAGCTGTTGAGCAGGCAATGGTCTGGGGACACCCGCTCAAGCCCCACGCCCGCCTCGCCTCTGTCGGCCACCAGGCCAGGGGTGCAGGCGCTCTGTCGGTACTGAGCATAACTTCATCGGAATATTCGCACCAGCTCCAAACCATATACCTGTCTATAAGAGAGGTGACTGCATCTGTTGACTTAAGTCTTCCTTTCTGAATCCAAAGAAGGGCTTCCCTCAGCGCATTGCTTACTAATCAACTTTTTTCCAGCTTGTCATTTTGTTTAATGTTGCAAAACACGGCAATTTTTTAAAGCAGGATCTGGTTTTGCAGAGAGATGTCTAAACTGAAGTGAAATAATGGATGTAACAAAATACCACCAAATATGACAGCTTTGTTCTGCCGATGTAATTTGCTGATTCCAGAAAGCACATGCGGAACCGTCTGTGGCAGCCGCAGAAAAGAGCGTGAGAGACGCAGACGGGGTAAACGCCTTGCATACTGCATCTCATCGCAGCGCTGCCTTCCTTTTTTGGCTTTTTATTCACTTGTCAGAGCCGGCTTTTTAATACTCTGCTCTTCCTTCCAGCCTGGAGCCCAGAACAGCACTCTCACTTTAGAGTGAGAAGATGATACAATTTAATGATGCTACCAAATCCTTTTATTTGTAATATTCTTTATGATGATATTTCAGGAAATCAGCGTGGCCCAGAGCTAATTTTCAGGGAGATGCCAAGTCAGAACTTGAAAGCAGGCAACACCGATGGCCTTGGCATCATGCACACACAGGGCAGAGCGGGGTTTGCATTCAGGTCTCAAAGTGCACTGAGCTCCAAGCAGGTCTGCCGTCCACCATGACCAGGCAGAGTATCTATAAAAACCAGGAAAGAGGCTCTTCAATAATAACAAAAGACAGCATTTTATACCTCTTTTTCTTTTGCTGTAAGAAGCCCTAGTGCACAAACCCTCCAGAAAGTAAACTAAGAGATAGATGTGGATTCAATGCCGACCAGGAGTCGGGGCCAGTGTAGAGTGTGTGGTAGTGGAACCTGGTGAGGCATTGTCTATGGATGTACTGTGAAGGCCAAAGCAAGTATTTGGAACAGAGGCTGCCTAAGACATCACTTTCCTCTCTTTGAAGAATGTTTGCCAAGCCCTGATGTTCCTCCTTGAGGGCTGTGCTGTGTTTTCTCCTCCCTGTCCCCACTCCCCTTTGGACTTTGACTTTAAAACCCATCTCATCAGGAAGTGAAGTCTTTGCCCTGCCCCTTGAACCTGGGCTGGTCAGGTGACTTGCATTGACCTGTACAGTGTGACCGAATAGGCTATGTGTCAGCTTTCATCCTAGACTCAAGAGAGTATGCACCCTCCACTCTCTCAAAAGTCTGCCCCCTGCCAGGTGAAGGAGCCAGGCCAGCCCATGGGAGGAAGAGTGGCCACATACAGGAGACACAGAGTGTGCCAGATGAGGCCATCGCAGACCAGCCAGAAGCCTCATCAGCTGCCAGAGGGACATGAGTCCAGTCTCCATTGCTGACCCACACAATCATTAGCTAAAGTCACAAGTTAGGGATGGTTGTTATGCAGCATAGGTAACTGATACACAGAGCCTGTCATTGAGGTGCTCCCTTCAGTGAGCAGACTTTCAATGGAGTACCCCGCCACCCCCTTAGCCCCCAGTCACGGGTGGAATGATGGAGTCCATCAGTTCAAAGTATTTTCTATGGAAAAAAAAAAAAGAAGGAAATGAGTTGTTTTCAACAAAATGAGCTGGCACATCAATCTATAAAACCAGGGGGATGAGTGTCCAGAAATGTAAGTAACATTTACATTTTAATACTTAAAATGAACCTTAGAAAATTAAATGCCGGTGTCCTAAGTTCTGTCTCCTAGCACAGTTGTCTTCTGACTAGCATTTCTCAAGTGTCTGGAATACCCACAGCAAGAACAAGAAAACTGGCTGCACAGAACAACCTGAGGCAGGTGTCATCACTATTACCATCCACATGTTAGGAAGCTGAGGCTCAGAGAGATTAAGTGACTTGTTCAAGGTCACTTAGGTCATAACTGGCAGACCAGAATTTGGACCCCATAGTCCAAGTTTCCAACCATTATTGTAAAGTAGCTATTACAGCAGTTACATCAAATAGAGAAGGAGACTTACTGTGTATCTTCTGTTGGAGTTTGTGAGGCAAACCATAGTCAAGGCTTAGTTAGACACAAATAAATGCACCACAATGAAATTCTTAAACTCAACAGGTGATCATAAAATCAGTTCAGATGGGCTTGCAGGAAACTAGAAATCTTAACTGGAAGTGGGGCTGTGAAGTGGGAAGAGTGGGCCATGGAAAACCCAGGTGAGGGCACTCTTCATGCAGATGTGCAACCACTGGAGCCAGTGAGATGGGTGCAGGAGCTGGGACAGGCTTGATGGAACTGGGAGGACAGGGCTTCAGGTCGGTGGAAGCAAGGTCAGAGAAGAATGGAAGTGGGTGGGAAATGATCACTCAGAGCTATTATGGGCTCGAAGCAGGGGAGTCGCTTGATAAAAATAGCATCCTTGGGAAAGCATCCTGCTTGCTACCTATAGGACATGCTGCTGCAGAGGTGTAAAAGGAAGCCTCACTTCTTGGGGCTGTGGAGGCTACCCAGGTGCAGGGTGAACGAAGAAAGATTAATAGGAACAGAGACTTAGCAGAATAGATGAAACAGAGGCTAGACCGGAAGGGGCACAGTATGGCTTTCCGCTTTCTGAAGCCAAAGAGAAAACAGTGTTCAAGGAGTCCCATGGGAATTAAGCCACTTAATTCCCCAAGAAGACATCCAATGAATACACATGGCTTTGTTGATCTGAAGACTGAACATGACCTCATGCAGAAGTTTAGTTTGGGGCACTGCTTTTGGCTGGGTTTCTGTCCAAACAGACATTTGCAATGTATAGTAGTTATAACTCTACCAGGTATTTTGCCTGAGGCTATGAACACCATTCTGACTGATATGTCCCCACTGATCTGTGTTTTAGCAGATCTCCTAGGATAGACCACAAGGAATGTGAGTAAATTTCAGTGAAGGGTCAAATGATAAGAAGTGATGTCATTGTTTTGCCAGAGAAACTATTAAGTAGAAAACTGGTATTTGGCACCCCTGGCCGACACTGGACAAAGACGGGCATCGACACTTGGGGTCCACACACACAGAGGGTGGACCATCATGAAATGGTTTCAACTACAACTTCCAGTGACACTGTTAGTGCCCCTAGACTTGTCGGTGGGCCAGGAAATTCTGGTACCCACACGAATGGACTGGTTCTGAGCCTGAGTCTTTCAATAAGACCATCATTAAAGCAGGGGGTTAGTAGAAGAGTAAAGGGGGTTGCAAGAGCGGTAAGGGCAAGAGAAGGAGCAACAAAACCAAATGCCTGAGTCTCAGGAGAGGGTGAGTTTTCAGAGCAGCACTCCAGCTGAAAGACACTCCATGAACCCTCTCATCGTTCTGGTTTATTTTACTTTAAACCAAAGTAACCATTAACACGGTTCTACAAAGGGGCACAGTCATAGTGAGAGCAGCAGATAGAAAAAGAAAGACATTCTGATCCCACTCAGCTGATGACTATACTTACGCACTGGAATTAGGATCAATGTTGGCATTATGTTTTGTTATAAAGGTGTCCAGGAAAAGAGTGTTCATGGCCATCCCTATGTAAATAGGTCCCCCTATAAACAGGATAGAGTTTCTCTCCATTATTCCCAATGTTTGGTCATGAAGCTAAAACCAGGCTCACGCACAGGGAAAAGTCATTATCCAAGAGGCAGCTTCTCCCTTGGCTGCCCACACCCCCCTACAAATCTCTTCCCATCTGCCTCAGAGAAGAAAAGGCCCTACCACGCTGTGGGCATCACTCAGCAAGACAAGTGCACGCCCTATCTTGAAAGAGATATGTCTACCTCCAAAGCCTACAAACGTGACTAACGTGAAAGCAGGTGATTTACAGAAGTAAACAAGTGAAGATGAGGTCATACTCAATTCAGATGGGTCCTAATCCAAACCAAGTGTTACTGCTGTTCTTATAAAAAGAGAAAAGACACAGAAACATGCAGGAAACATGACAAGAAGACAGAGATTGGAGGGATGCATTTGCAAGCCAAAGAATGCCGGCAGCACCGGAAGTGAGGAGAACGGCGTGAGAACAGATCCTTCGCAAAAGCCGTAAGAGAGAGCAGGACCTGCCAACACTTTCACTGAGGACTTGTAGCCTCTGGAATTATAAGAGATTATATCTCTGTTGTTTTAAGCTGCCCAATTCGCAGAACTTTGTTACAACAACACTAGGAAACTACCTTTGGAATGAGGACTTAGTATGAATTTTTTTATAATAATGATAGTAATAATATTAATAACTAGTGGCCCAGTGCACAAAATTCGTGCATGGGGGGGGTCCCTCAGCTTGGCCTGCACCCTCTCCAATCTGGGACCTCTCAGGGGATGTCCAATGGCTGGGGGATGTCCTGAGGGATCAGGCCTAAACTGGCAGTTTGACATCCCTCTCGCAATCCGGGACCACTGGCTCCTAATTGCTCACCTGCCTGCCTGCCCGATGGCCCCTAACCACTCTGCCTGCTGGCCTGCTTGCCCCCAACTGCCCCCCCTGCCAGCCTGATCACCCCCAACAGCCCTCCCCTGCCAGCCTCATGGCCCCCAACTGCCCTCCCCTGCCAGCCTCATGGCCCCCAACTGCCCTCCCCGGCTGGCCTCATGGCCCCCAACTGCCCCCCCGGCCAGAGGCCCTCCATGGCCAGGCACAGAACGCTTGCCTCATCGCTGGGGCTATGACACAAGCATCCCCCCGCCCCGGCTGCTCCATGCCCGCTGCCCAGAGGCCCTCCACAGCCAGGGTGGAACGCTTGCCTTGTCACTGCAGCGACGAAGCAAGCATTCTGCCAGGCCGCTCACGATGCCCACTCTCAACAGCCCCCTGGGGGACTCCAGGGGGGCTGAGAGGACTGGGCACCGCCATCTTGTGGCTATGGGCACCACCATCTTTGTGACAGAGTGATGGTCAATTTGCATATTAGATAGGATACTCTGGATCCTGGTTTCCCACTAATCCCTTCTACACCCATGAAGTAAATGCATCTGTTAACAAAGCTTGGTCACTGTAACATCACCAGACAGAGAGAACTATGCCTCAGATGAAGGTCTGTCAGCCCAAGAACCCACACTGGTTTAGAACATTTACCTCAAGACAAGCGCTGCAAAGGTTTTGCAAATAACAGAGGTTTATCTCAAAGTTATCAACAGAGATAGCATGGACCCTTTGCCAAAACCTTAGTGTTCTCCATTCTGGGATGATTTGCAAAGCTGTCGTTTGGAATTGTCTTTGATTTCCCCCAGAAATATTGACACACATGTTGTCATGACAGGCAAAACAGCCAGCAGGCATAGTTTCACGAATCCAGAGACTAAATTTAACCTCATTCGCTGTAATTCATCCAAAATTTGAAATAAATATGAAAAGCACTGCTTTTTCCAAAGCTGGTTGTCTCAATATAAATGCAATTGGGTGTTTGAATATGTCATAACTGTATCTATATCCATCCCTGGTGCCTTTATAGAAACAGTGTTTCCAGAGTGTATACTTCAGTATTTAAAAAATCAGGCTTAAAAATACTGCATTAATAAACATTTATCAGTTCTTATCCAACAGAAAAGGGAAACATAATGTCCTTTCTTATCTTACACTGGCTAGAATATATAAATTCACATTACAAACAGCTTCATTTTTCTTACTTCCTTTTTTTTCTTCCATATAAATATACACTTTGGGAGGGCTTTGTAGTATAGTAATCAGCCTTGGCACCTTTAATATTTGGGGCCAGATCAATTCCTTGTCAAGGGGCCATCCTGGGCATCGTAGGATGGTTAGCGGTATCCCTGGCCTCTTCCCATAAGACACCAGTAGACAGTTCATCCTCTGTCCCCAAAATATCTTCATGTTCCCAAATGTCCCCTAGAGCAGCGGTCTCCAACCTTTTGGACCTCACGGACCACCAGTGGTCCACTGACCACCCGTTGGTGACCACTGCCCTGGAGGATGGAGCACATTGACCCTGTTAAAAACCACTACTGTAGATATACACTGAGTGGCCAGATTATTATGAACCCTGAACTCATAATAATCTGGCCACTCAGTGTGTGTGTGTATATATATATTCATGCACCGGGCCTCTAATGTATATGTGTATGTGTGTGTGTGTGTGTGTGTGTGTGTATATATATATATATATATATATATATATATATATATACATACACACAGCAGTATGTATATATATATATGTATACACACACACACACACACACATATATATATTAGAGGCCCGGTGCATGAATTCGTGCATGGGTGGGTTCCGGCCAGCCTGGCCAGGGGGAGGAGACATGGGTGGTTGGCCGGCCTGCCTGCTGGTCGAACTCCTGGTCGAGGGGACTATTTGCATATTAGCCTTTTATTATATAGGATATACACTGCGTGGCCAGATTATTATGGGTTCAGAGATCATAATAATCAGTGTAGATACATTTCCCAATCTTCCTGTTTTAAGTCAAAAGATTGTGAATATAAAGCTTGGAATCAAGCCATATTTAAATAAAAACTCAGTAAAAATATTGTAAGAATGAACAAAAGTGTACTATTCAGAAAATTCAACATTCCTCCCTCCCAGGGTTCAGTGCCCCAGAGCTCCCTGCTGGGGCTGTGCCCTTCTGCAGGCGGCTTCAGGCATTCACCCCCTAACCCTGGAGAGTGGCCTCGCATCTTCTCCCCTGAGGTTCTCTGCACCCCCACCAGCAACTCCCTTCTCTCTGCTCCCTCGAGGCTCAGGTTCACCTGCATTGAGTGTCTGAGGAATGGGTGTTGTCTCTGAACAGCTATTGAAACACCAGAATAAACACACCCGTTGTGGCAAAATGATTTCATTCCTAAGAAAACCCAATGAAATCCCCATGGGGGGGATTTTTAAGAACACTTCGTGGTCTCATGCAATGCTAATGCTGTTGTCCATGGAGAATGGACCAAACAGACCTGGCCACACAGAACACCAGCATGCACGGGAGGGGGTGCAGTTATCAGGGAGTGTTGTGACGGCTGAGCCCCTGTGCCCAGGCCTCACCCCTCACCTGACACACAGTAGGCACTCTAGAACACTTGTGGAATAATTGATCTTGGAACTTGTGAATAGAAGAGCAGTATTTAGAATGCCAGTGGTGGTGACATTGATCTTCTGGCACCCGTCCAACTGCATGGGTAGGGTCCATGCAGGTGTTTTACAAGGATGGGAACAATGCCAAGAGTTTACCAAGGAGAAAGGATGACCAGAGTGAGCAGGATCTGAAAGATGCTCAGGAGAGAGGACTCGGGTGTTGGGGACAGCCAGCATTCAAAGACCTACTCAGTGTAAGAGGAGTTAGATTTGGTTTGGATTGTCCCTGGGCACAGAACAGGGCACATACCAGTAAGCTTCCTTGGCCATTCCCAGCCATCAGCAACCCGGCCTTGCAAATTGACCAGAGGACACGGTGCTCCAGTCTGCTTGGAATTGCTAGATGGTGAGGACTTCCTGTTTGGCAAGCGAGTGAGTCTCCCCATGTTCAGATCAATAAATATTGAAGTTATCACATGCTGCTTAGTGAACATGCAAATTGCCAAATGGAGCCGGCAGCTCGCTGGTTTTGTGAAGCTGTGAGCACTTGAATTCAATACGGAACACACTGCCTCTTGAATCAACATCAAAAGCCATTTTCGACTCTGGGCTTCTGAACTCCCTCTGCAGAAGTTGCTTGTCACTGATAGCCTGGTTTAGGAGCATGCCTGGGTTTTCAGAACCCATTCATCAGGTCTTCGCCTCGACCTTGACAAGACCTGTTTACTTTCATGTTTGATTTCCTAGTTCAAATGCTGGGAAACATCTTTACAACGGCAAAACTTTTGAAAGATACATTTGTGGTAGCAGCCAACATTGGGGTTCTTAATTTCTGCTGCAAATCCCAGAGAACGAACTAAGCCAGAGCCCCTTCCCCTGCAAACCCTGCCTTCCCAGCTGGGCTGCCAGGGAGGTAGCTGAGGGCAGTTACAAGTCCAGAGAGGAAGGAGGGGCCTGAAGTTCAAGGGGGGGTGACTAATTTACAGAGGACCATGAAGAAGCATGCAGATGGCATGAGAAAACTTGCAGGCCATTGTCAGCGTTCTCCTCTTTCCAGAAAGCTCGTGAGCACCTGTGGGTCCTGGAGCTCTTCGGGCTGCAGAGTTGTGTCTGCTGGGCTTTCTTATGGCTCCTCTGGATTCGTTTGCAAGACACGTCGTGATTTCCCACAACCGTGGGTGTCTTCACGCACTTGGGTCCCGCTGGACACTCATGTCTTGTTTGAATGATTTCTGCAATGATTACCATCCAACAAGGCAAGTGCCCTTTTAAAGGGCAAATCAAATTCTCTCTTAAATCAAATGGGGATGAAACATAGCATGGAAAAATCTAGTGATTGGTTGAAGAAGCGATTCCCAAAAAAGTTCCAATTCTGCCATTTGAATGTATGCCCCTGGGGGAAAGTTGAAGAAATAGAAAACATGGCTCATTATTATTTGTGTATATTATGCAAACTTTGCCTTTTAAAAAACAATGAGTAAGTTGCAGAGGCTCAGGGAAGGAATTTGTGTTTAAGTGAGAAGGATTAGCTGGCAGGATGTTATTTATAAAGACAACAACCCATTCCTTGTATTCTCTGCTGTGGCCACATCTCCTGCACAGTAACTCCCCGTGTTCCCCTCTGAAAGCCCTTGGTGCTCAGCTAGCCCCGAGGTATAATGTTTAATAATATAACTACTGCTTCTGTCACTGCGTTTCCTACAAAACGCATTATACGTGGCCCGGAATGGTAAAGATTTATGTATGGGTATGGAAAATAAAAATCAGCATTGATTAAAAGCCCCAGACAGACCATCCAATACCGCCCAGAGAACATCAGTTACTTTGCATGTTGACGCGGCGATTGATAACTCATAAATGCAAGCAGGAATGACAAATGCGGATGGAAACCGGCTTTGACAAAAACGATAACAGTATCAGTCTCCAGGGGCGATGGAGGTATAAGCAGGAGCTGTTTAAAATATTTAATCATTTTATGAAGGCTGCAAGATGCTGTTTGACCCTGAAGGAGTATGAATGTCACGCGGATCAGAAATTGCCAAGTCTTTGAAGTGAACGAAAAAAAATGGTGTTATTATAGATCCTTCTTGACATCCTATCATTTTTGTGTAGGATTAAAAATATGTATACAAAGCACTAGATAAAGGACTCCAGCAAAGAATGTCTTGGTTGAAGGGAGAGAAAGTCAAGACATGCCGGTTGTGAAATTTTACTTCGAAATCCCCAAGCATTTCTTTTATTTTCTTCCAAATGGCAAGAATAGAGCCGAGAGCTCCCAGTAAAAAGATGCCTTTGGATTTTAAATAAAGGGTAAATTACCCTTTACTTCTGCTAGCTTAGGTCCGACTGCTGGAATGTTTTATCTGCTCTCTCCCGGCCCTGGGCCCCAATGGGCTCCCCTGTTTTCAGTGTGGATTTTCACACGGGCAGCCATACAGGACAGAGGTGGCCATCAATAAACACGGGGCGAATTTCCACACCCCCGTGTGAGGGTGTTTGTCCATCCTTAGAGAATGGGTAATCCTGGTTTGTGTCTAGAGTGCTGTTTACACTCCTCCGGCCACCGCACACAGCCAGGCCTCTGAGCCCCACACAGACTTCAAGCACTCTGGTGAATCTCAGGGACTGTCCCCTGGGAGCCAGCAGCGACCTAGTCTCACTGTGCAGGGACAGCAAAAGAAAGATTATGCTCACCATGTTCTTGTCTCCTGTGTTTCTCTTTGTGATTCTCCATCTCCCTATCCTCATGCCCTGGGGAGCTCTGGGCTTCTGTGGACAGCATTGCCAGGGAGCCAAGAAGCCACCCACAGGCCATGACACCTCTGAGGTCTCAGAGAAGTGCTGGAAATCACCAGACAATGCCACCCAGCTAATGAGGACAGACAGAAATCATGCAAAGAGATGAGGCACTGAGGCCCCTTGGGGTAGGGTGACTCCTCCTGATCTGGATGGCCTCAGTTGCCCTCCTGCCACCCCAAGTTCCTGGCTGGGGCTCCTGGGCTCTCTATCTGTCCCCCACCATCCTCCACCCTCTCCGTCCCCTCTTCATCCACCTCCTCTGCCGCCCACACCCCTCATTCCAGGCATGTTACTGGCTTCCGGAACCCTTTTATCCTGTTACAGTAAACACTCCCTCTCTAGTCCCATCAAAAGGACCTTCTTTGGTGCCTGAATTGATGTCATCTTTATGCCACACACTGCAAGGAAGCGGAGAGCACTGAGGACAGGAACCATGGTGATCACGGTGGTGTGGCACCTGCTGACAGACAGCTGGATGCCTGGCCCAGGGTCACAGGTGTACTGACTCCCAGCATCCTCCCACTCATCTCTGAGGAGGGCTTTTGTTCTCCCCACTCAGGGAGCTGGACACACTGAGGGAAGCGCCTTGTCCCAGGCACAGAGTGAGGTCTGTCTGACCACTGGGGCCCTGACCTGAGCCTGGGCTGCCCTGCTCCAGTCCTGGCCCAAACTCAGTGGCTCTTGTCTCCAATCGATAATGAGGGAGAAAGAAAACCCACCCACTCTTTCAGCACCCAGACAATCACCACTCTGACAAGCTGAATAATGGCCCCAAAGATGCCTAGGCTCTCCTCCTGGAACCTCTAATGTTTCCTTATGTGACGTGAAGGGTCTTGCAAGTGTGATAAAGTCAAAGACCTTGAAATGGGGAGCATTAGGGGCTGCAGTGTATCCCCCAAAAGATATGCCCAAGTCCTCACTCTGGGTACCTGTGAAGATGACCTTATTAGGAAATTAGGTCTTTGCAGCTGTAAATAGGATGCGGTCCTATGAGAGTTGGGTGGCTCTAAATACAGTGACTGGAGTTTTTATAAGAAAAGGAGAAGAAACAGAGACACACAGAAAGCAGCACTATGTGATGAGCGGGGCAGAAACTGGAGTGATGCAGCTGCCAACCTAGGACCTCTGAGGTGACAGCCACCACCAGAAGCTTCGTTCCCTCTTAGGCAACGAAGGAACCAACCCCCAACCCTGTGGACACCTTCAGGCAGCCTCTGGCCTGCAGAGCTGTGACAGATGAATCTCTGTTGCTGGAAGCCACTCAGTGTGTGATGGTTAGTCACACCAGCCACAGGAAACTAACCCACATTAACCTGGTTACCTGTATGGGCATTAAATGCACCCACATCTACCCTTATAAGAGGAGGCAGAGGGAGAGCTGGCCACAGAGCAGGAGAAAGCCATGTTATAGAAGTAGAGAGAAGCAGAGTCAGAGAGAACATGTTACACTGCCGGACTTGAGGGCCAGGGAGGGGGAGGCAGTGGACACTCCCCAAGAGCATCCAGAAGGCATGAGGCCCTGCCAGCACCTTGACTTTGCTCAGTGATGCTGATCTCTGACTTCCAGCCCCCCAAACCTCAAGGGAATAAATTTCTGTTGTTTTCAGCCATAGAGTCTGTGATAATGTGTTACATCAACCACAGGACACTAATACAACCACCACTGATGAGTGTTTTCCATGTATGGGGCACTGACAAAGCAGTTCATGAGTTTTATTACATCTACCTTTACGTCAGTCCATGGAAGTAAAGTGTATTATTCACATCTGACAGAAGAGTAAGCCAAGGCCGGGTAAAAAAATTATGCCTGGCCTAAGGCCACACCACTGGGAAGAGTGGAGTTGGGATTTGAACTCAGTCTGTCTAACCACAAGCTCCAAGTTCTCAGCCTTACTCACTGCGAATCTCCTGACATGCTCCTCACTTCCTCCATGTGCCATCTGCCTTGTGTGCGGATGCAGCCTGTCTCCAGCTCCATCGTCATTGTGTCACTCCCGGCTCAAAAGCCACCAGAAGCTACTGTAAGGCGCAGACCCCTCAGCTTGGCTCTCATACATTGACTTAACCTTCCAACCTTTCCTCAGGGACATCCTTTTTCCAACCAGGCAGGCTGCTTCCAGTCCTCAGCTTCATGTCTCTCTGCAGGGATCTCACCTAGAGTACCTTCCTTCTTCCTGTCTACTTGCTCAGAGAAACCTCAGATTCTATGAATTCTTCCAATTATTTGAGTCCGTATCAATATATCTCCTTCCCCTGAATTACCATTTTACTTGATACATGTTTTAATAGACAAGTATTCTTTATTGATTTTATATGTGCTAGTTTTGTCTTCCCTAGTTAAACTATGTTAATTTCTTGAGAAAACTAGAAAATATCATCTCTATCCTCATGAAGGTTATAGTTCAGCTGGGGAGACAACATTTCTTAACAACAGAACTGTTGACATCCATGTGTCAGATTCAGCGTGGAGGCAGCAAGAAGCAGTTGAGAACACAAATCTAGAAGTCAAGATAACTTGGCTGGTTCTGCGCCCTTGGGACATCCTTCTGCCTCACCAGGTCTCTCTCATTATCTACAGAAGTAGACGTTTGAGCTAGGTGACCTCTAATGTCTCTCCCATCTCTAGCATCCTAGGGTCCAGAGCTGGCATCGGGATGGGCTCCTTACCTGAAGACACCTTTCCCCTCACCGAGAATGCTGACAGAGATACTGTGAGTCACATTGCCACATGAGCTCTGTGCTGCAGGGTATTAATCATCTTGAAAACCTGGGTCATGTATAATTCAGATCCAGGGAAGCCCTTCTTGCCACCAAGCCTTCGTTGGCACTGAAAACTTGAAAGCTGTCCCTGACTTCTGCTACCTTGGCAGGATGCAGTCAAACAATGCCCTCTTATCCAAAGAACTGGGAAACAGAACGAAAAAGCCGCTGCACATTTTGGCCAGACTTTTAGTGTCTGGCATGGGCATCACAGGAAGTTCTAGACCAAGAGAGAAGCCATGGCTCTCTCATATTAACCACCCACCTGTGAACCCTGGCCTTCAGTATTAGCTTCCAGGCAAACTTTATAGGCAGCAGCTTATCACTCTGTTTAAAAGCAAATGCAAGGTCATGAGTAATGAGGTCCTATGGCACAGTCCACCAATTTGGCATCATTCTGACAACAGTAGACATTCTGGTAGAGATGGGCTGAAGCCCACAGAGAGAAGGGGCAGCTCAATTGAAAAAGAAATGTTGTGTCACTTCCAAGGAAAGACAGCCCATCAATGGAGACAGCCCTACAAATGACAATCAGATATTTCTCCCAAAGGCCATTAAATGCCCATTCTGGCTGTGGCTGCACATAGTGACGGCAGCAAAACAGACATGGAAATGGTTGCCATTCTCACTTCAAGTCAAGCTAATGAGCCATCCTGTCTCCATGATGGCACCACCCACAGTCGCAGGGCTCAGTCCCCAACCTGACCACCCAGTCCAGGCAGATGACCCTGGTTAAGCAGAACAACAGTACTGAGCAGACTGGTCCCAAGACCTTCCCTACCTTCACTGTGATGATGTCTTACACATTCTCTGAGTCATTTTCTGAGTATGAGTTTTCATGTCTTGTTAATATTAGTATTGTTATCATTTTTTCCATATCAAAGGCATTATCATGCAAGTCTTTTATTTTAGAGTAGAAGATATAAAATCAGCAGCACTACTTTAAAAAATTGGATTTTGCAACATTGCTCAGTGGAACTTCCGCCAGGATGGGAATGTTCTCCAATCTGTGCTGTCCAGTGTGGTCAACACTAGCCAAATGGGGCCACTGAGCACTTAAAATGTGACTAGTATAAGTGAGGATCTGATTTTTAATTTGATTTAATTTACACATATTTAAATTTAAATTTGAATAGTCACATGTGGATGGTGGCTGTCATATTGGAAAATGCAGGACATGTTTTCCCACTCTTATTTTGGATTTTATCTTGTCATTCATTTAACACGCATTTATTGAGTGTTTACAGTAGCTAGGATGGTGTCAGAATGGCAGAAAATCATTACATAGAGCATAAGCACTCATTAGAAGCACAGTGGTTAGAAAATATTGAGGACATACAGGATGCAAGAGAGATACTCTTGTTAGTTATTGGTCAAACACTAGTCCTTTCAAGTCTAGTACTGTCCTAGACACTTTGAGTATGTGTATCTCACTTAATGCCCACAATAAGCAATGAGACAAGTCTTTCATAGATAAAGAAACTGATACTCAAAGACCCTGAAAGGGTAAATAAGGTGGCTCCAGTAAAAAGCTATTGAGTGGCCAGGATTTAAAACCAAAATTAAAGAAGAAAAAGTTCTTCCAAGAAGAGATGAGAGCTTATCTGATCTTGAAGGATCTGGTTTAATCCAGGTCAAGGATTGGGGAGTGGGTGCAAAACTAAAGGATCAGGTGGAGGACAGGGGGATGGAGGGGAGAGCAGCATGTGCAAAACAGAGTTCCACATTTGGGGATGTGGGACCTGGGGAGAGATGGGACCAAGAGGGAAGGCAGCAGCCAAGTCATGGGCATGCGTGCTGTGCTGAGGAACTGGAAGCCTGCCCTCAAGGTCAAAGGAACAACAAAGACTTTCAAAGAAGAATGAATGTCCAATGTTGAGAATGTCCAGTGTTGGTTTTGGGGGGAAGGACAGGGCCTGAACTAAGATGGTGGATACAGAAGAGTGGCAGGATGTGGGATTATTAAGGAGGTAAGGTCTATGGACTTTGTAGATGACTGGTGTGGAGGGGAGGGAGAGGAATCCCAGGTGCCCAGCTTGAGGGACACACAGCGGAAGTGGCAGGCGAATGCTCTATTCCCCAGTCTGAGGCTGGTCTCCAAGTAACCCAATTAGTTCCATTCCCTGTGGAATGTCTTATTCCACTTTCACTAATCCCAACCCCTCCCTTCACCAAAAGACTAATAGCCCTAGCCAGTTTGGATCAGTGGATAGAGTATCAGCCTGCGGACTGAAGGATCCCAGGTCCAATTCTGGTCAAGGACACATGCCTAGGTTGTGGGCTCGATCTCCAGTAGGGGGCATGCAGAAGGCAGCCGATCAATGATTCTCTCTCATCATTGATGTTTCTATCTATCTGTCCCTCTCCCTTCTTCTCTGAAATCAAATATATATATATATATATATATATATATATATATATGTGTGTGTGTGTGTGTGTGTGTGTGTGTGTGTGTGTGTGTGTATTTTAAAGATTGTCTAATAATCAGAGGTTCCTTCCACATGAACATATGCAGACTCTACTTGGGCCAAAAGCTGCGAGCTCCAAATTATTTGCTTACAAACACCTGCCAGGAAAAAAAAAAAAAAAAAAATATATATATATATATATATATATATATATATATATATATATATCTTTAAAGGTGTGTGCACACAGACCCAATATAGTATATTATTTATTTATAAATTATAAATATGCACCACTACATAATAGTATATCTATTATAAGCTATAAGAACTAGATATTAAATTTAGCTTACATAAATAATATTTTAAATTATTTTATTGCTGGCTCAAATTTTAAATTGACTTATTTATTAATTTTTTAATTAGACAATGTAATTGAATATGTTTCATTCCTTTTGACAATCTTGCTCTTAATCAGTGTTTACCAAAGTGAGGTTTGTCATCACCTATGGGCACTAAACAAGACCTGCTCAGTCAATCCATGAGGCCAAAACCCTTTCATCCTAATCCTGGATGTTATTTGCCTTTTTCACTGAGCTGATATTTGCTTTGATGGTGCAAAGTTGATGGTAAGCAAAACTGTGGGCACTGCACAGGTCCATGATGGCCATTGTATTTCTCATGGTCACAAACCCACAACACAAGGCGGCGGGGGGAAAGCCAGCTTCACTTCCTTGATGAAGCAGTATAAGTTATCTTACTAAATCTTGATTCTCATACACATGGCATTGCACTGTTCTGAGTGATGAAATGGGTGTTGCATGTCAAACATTGAGCTGCACCGAGAGGGAGAGGAAGATGCTGGTCTCCAGGAAGTGCCAGCAGGTAGAGAGAGGTGAGCTGAACTGGTCAATTTTCTCAGGGAACACAGTTTTCTTCAAAAGATTGAAAACTATGGTTACTTACACTTGGATATTTGGCAGAAAAATTTCTCAAAATGAAAAAGAGAGCCTGAAACTAGAAAAAAACAGTTGACAGAATTTGTTGCCAAGGATAAAATTCCATCTCTCAAGTGAAAATTGGAATTTTGAAAAAAGGTTGTCTATCACCATGAGCTTGACAGCTCCCTAAGACTTAAAAGACTTTCCTGATGAGATTGGGTGATAATAATGAATGTGATAGTTTGATAGTGTAGCATGAAATATGTCAACATTTGGGAGACCTTGCATAGTTCAGTGGACCAATATTTTCAAACTAATGCAAAGTGTTACGAAAGCATGCACAGGATACAAATTCATTCGAAGTGCAAGAGAGACCAATGGATTTTAATGTTGGTACAAAAATTCATTGATATGGTTTCAGATTCCACATTACTATTAACTTTTAAGAAATACCACTTGTCAAGTTTTGGTGTAGTATCACATAAGACTATCTAAAAAGACTACTTTTAAAAAATTTATTTTTTTATTGATTTCAGAGAGGAAGGGAGAAGGAGAGATAGAAACATCAGAGATGAGAGCGAATCATTGATCATCAGCTGCCTCCTGCACGCCCCACACTGGGGATCAAGCCTGCAACCTGGGCATGTGGCCTTGATCAGAATCGAACCCTGGACCTCCCAGTCAGCAGGCCAACGCTCTATCCACTGAGCCAAGCCAGCTAGGGCTAAAAAGACTATTAAAATATTTCTCCTTTTTCCAAATACATAGCTGTATGAAGCCAGATTTTCTTCATATATTTCAATGAAAACAACATATCATCATAAATTAAATGCAGATGCATACATGAAAATCCAGATATCTATTAAGCCATATAGTGAAGAAGTTTGCAAAAACAGTGGTACTCATCTCAATATTTCTTCTTTTGCTTTAGAAAATATAGCTATTTTATATTTAAAATCTTATTGATGTTAGCATAAAATGAACAGCAATTTTTATTGATGTTGTATTTAAATTAATGAGTAAAGAAATATTTCTAAGTTTTCCCATTTTAATTTCTAATAGGGTAAATACCAATAGATATATTTCACATAAACAAAAGCCCTTTGATGTCACCAATAAATTTTAAGAGTGTAAAGGGGTCTTGGGACCACAAAACTTGAGAACTGCTCATTTAAGACACTGTGATACAATTTAGAGGACAGTTAAAAAATCAGGTTTTTAAATATATATAACCTATATTTAGTTATAGTTGTCATCACTGTTGAACACAGTGCCTCACAAAGTTGCAATATATAATTAACATTTAGGATGACCGTCATCCTTACGGATTGTGGTTGTGAATACACATTTCCATTTGTGCTCTTCTTGATCATTTTGGAATTTGGGTTAACTTTTGGTCAGATTAGACCAGTGGTTCTCAACCTTTCTAATGCCGTGACCCTTTAATACAGTTCCTCATGTTGTGGTGACCCCCAACCATAAAATTATTTTCGTTGCTACTTCATAACTGTAATTTTGCTACTGTTATGAATCGTAATGTAAATATCTGTGTTTTCCGATGGTCTTAGGCTCTACAGCAGCGGTTCTCAACCTGTAGGTGCAACCCTGCTAGCGGTTCTCAACCTGTAGGTCGCGACCCACAGGTTGAGAACCGCTGCTGTAGAGCCTAAGACCATCAGAAAACACAGATATTTACATTACAATTCATAACAGTAGCAAAATTACAGTTATGAAGTAGCAACGAAAATAACTTTATGGTTGTTGGTCACCACATCATGAGGAACTGTATTAAAGGGTCGCGGCATTAGAAAGGTTGAGAACCACTGGATTAGACCTTTATGTGGCAGAACCAGCACGCCATGTGCCCATTTTGCAGAGGGTAAGTTTGGTTAAGACTAGAGAATATGATCATCTAACATGCTGAAAATATCAGACACCAATGTCAGCCTTGATGGTGATGCTCATAAAGCTACTTTTATTCTTAAAAAATGAAAGAGCCCTGACTGAGTAGCTCAATTGGTTACAGTGTCATTTCAATATGCCAAGGTTGCAAGTTCAATCCCTTGTCAGGGCACATATAAGAAGCAACCAATTAATGCATAAATGAGTAGAAGAACAAATCCATGTTTCTGTCTCCCTTCCTCTCTCTCTCTAAAATCAATAAATAAACATTTTAAACATATATATGTGCATATATACATTATGTACACACAAATAATGTATATATTATTATCAATATGTATATATAATCTTGTGTACCCCAATAATTCACTGAGCATACTATCTGGGGCCCCCACTTAGAAGCTCACTGGATAAAGGACTACGGGCCTCTGCAACATGTTGCTGACCACAGATGCCAACAATGGTCAGAGACAGAATGGAGTTTCCTTCCCTGAACTTGGAATTGTAGGGTTGGGAGTCAGATTCTAGCTTCCCCAGGGAAGCTCCTCAATGTCCTTTGGTAACCTATTTTGGTGATGAATACCTGCACGTATGAATTTTTCTTAATACTAATAGCCGTTCATATAGCGTGTGGTTACCTCGAACCCTGTTCCCTCTACTTGGTTGCTCTGAAACCATGAAATGTTAAAAGAGGACCAACAACAACAGAGCAGGAGGCCTTTAGAAAGGGGCCAACAGCTGTGTCCACGCCTGCATCTCCTTTGGGCACACCAAGGGCGTGAAGTGGTGCTGGTTATCACAAAGTGCTGACTCCAAACAGGCCTTCCCGCTGAGTGATGGAGCCCACTGGACGTCACGCTGCCCGGCGAATGCGTTGGCTTCTGAAAGCCATTAGGGGAGCTTTATGCTCTGTGTCCAGTGCTTCCCAGGGCTGCTCTGAACCCGGCTCTTTCGGGAAGGACACATTACTGGAGCATCATCTATTTTCCCGAGAGGCGCTTTGGGGACCTGGCTGTGATGCCCAGTCTTGTGGCTTGATGCTCTGCTACCAGTTTGACTTGGGTGAATCACACAGCGAACAGCATTTGGAAGCACAGCACCAAATACTTCAGAAGATTAAAGAGTTCACACATGGCCAGAGTGCAGAGTCTTAAATCATTCAAGTTTCCAGTGTCCCTTTTACTTGCAGGAGGAGGGTGTGCCTGGGGGACGGGGCGCATAGACCAAGGATGGATGATCTCATTTCATTTAGCCCGACTCTTTGTCTAGCAAACCGTGCAATTAACAACAATACAAATGGAATCTCCCTCCATCAGAACAAAGCGTGAGTCCACTTTGGGGGATTTATGGGCAAGGCTCTCTCGATGGAGTTTTCTAGATCTCTCTGAAGACAAAGTGGTGGGCCAGTGTGCAGTTGGATAGGCAAGGTGTGGACTTTCCCCCTCCTCCTCCTTCCCACCCACCTCCCATGGCTTCCTGTCTCATTTCAATACCCTTATAACTAAATCGGAGACAATGTGTAATTATACAGCAGAAAAATCTGTCAGAGGATGGCTGAAGTTGCTTAAACTGTGCTGATTTACAACGATGAAAGATTTTCTTGCCCAACTAAGAAAAAAAAATACCTTTTTTGTGTATGTAATGGTGAACAACCTCCTGCAAAGTCAACTCCTTTCTGAAAGTCATTGCTAGTTTTATAATTTCTGAGTCATTAGATAACAGATAGAACTCCACACTTAGTGGTTTCAAATGTTTATGGTCTGCAATTCATTCTTAATGAGCTCTCTCCACGTCTTTATTCTTCCCCGCACCCTCCTGCTGGGAAGTGTCTTCCTGGCCTTGCCTTTTGTTAATGATTCCACAATCATTTCAGAGCCATTTCTCCTGCCTTATGGAATTCTGACACCACCGGAGAGCCCAGCTCACTGCCTCGCAGTTGGAAATGTAACCTTTAATGTATTAATTTCTCTTGCTCAAAACAATTTAGCCTCTGTCTTGCTTTTGTGATTGCTAAGTGTTCCAATTAAATGCCTCCCTCATTTTTTGTCCTGGAGGGTGGATCTTACCCGAATCGTGTCACCCGTCCTGCCTCACCGGCGATGGCACCTTGGGCTCTCTTAGGTTCTCACCATCAATCCATTATCTGCTTCATGAGGGCCTGTCACATTTTCAAGACACCTCCTTTCCCAAAAAGATTAAAGTTGTTTAAAAGCTAGTCAGCACTGTCTGTGGAAGGGAAGCGAATCACTGCAGCCCAGAAGGGAGAGACGTCCAGGAGAGAATATTCCTCTCCCCACCCCACCCCCTTCTAAGCCTGCTGGATCAGTTCACACAGGTGAGGATGCAACCATGTCAAGCCATGTGAGACAAGAGGTCGATTGGGTGCCAAGTCTTGAACACGTGGCATTTGCATCTCACCACCTGCTTCCATGCAAAACAGGCCGGGGATATGGGAAGTTCCATGAACACATCCCTGTGTCAGGGCATGGGGTGCCCGAGCCCTTCACAGTCCACCCAATATTCAAAACAATGGAAAATAACTCTATAACTTGGGGCCTTCTGTTCACAGCCCAGCCCTGAGAGTCTTCATGCTGCTCCACTGGGTGAGCACTAACTCGGGGGTGGCCTCCGGAGGGCTTACTTTCAAGTCGTCCTGTTGTCGCCCAGCCAAAGAGTCAACGAGTTGATGCTTTAAATAACCTCCTTTCCTTCTTTAGAGGCTCGGGAAGCCTGGCATGTTGGAGCTAGGGCTCTGGGTCCCGCCTGGACTGTGTGCCCATAGGAATAACTCAAAGGCAGGCTGATGGGAATGGTTCACAGCCCAGGTTCTGTGGTCTGATGGAAACAGTCTCTCAAAGGGAGTCAATGCTGAGACTGTACCTCTGGGTGGGAGGTGTAGCTTGTCCCTTCCCAACTCAGGTTCACATTCAGAACAGGTATTTACATATCCATTAATCGCATCTCATCACCATGCCCTTGGTAATTCAGCGGACAAACCAGGGCACAGCCTGAGCCAGTGGGGGTGGCGATGTAGGTGTGAGATAGGCAGGCAGATCTGGCTGTCTCCTCTCTTTCCGGTGAAGGAATGGATGGAACTGATAAAAACTCAAATTCTACATATAGGGCACCTTAATGACCGCAGCTGAACTAATTTATCCTTTTTTAAAATTTATATGAAATGTTTCCACACTGTCAAAATCTTCTCTGTTTCCATGTTGACCGCATCCTTCTATGGGGAGCCAGCAATGAGTCTCCTCCTTTGCTAATGGGAAAAGTCCCTCCCGCATCAAGGCAGGGATTTGTCACCTCCTCTGAAGTTCTGAACAGGGCCTGTCAGAAGCCCTCCCAAAGTTCCCCATTGAGGACTCCTTGGTTCCCTGTCTGGGTTTATTTTGACCTTCAGAAGTAAAAGTGAAAATCTCAAGCAGGCATCTACTGCCTAGTGAAAGATTAGCTCCCCAAAATAATGCTGCCCCCACTTTCTGAGCACTATTGAGATGCCTGAAAGTAGCTTGTTTGAAGGGTCAAGCATCGGAGCATTTTTAAATAGTTTCAAAGTTTTCACAAGTCTCAACTTCTTTTCAGCCAGGGTCCAAAGGACTATGAATTATTCTTGAAAAAACATTTGGAAGTGATCTAGGTCTAACTCCCAGTTTATAGGACACCTGGGGATAGAAGAACATGCTAAACAACCCAGGAGGATGCAGTCAGCCAAATCCAGAATGTGGGAAATTCCAGAGGACAAATGCTCCATTTCTTCAACAAATAAATGACCAGGAAACAGAGGGACAGAAACTTTGAAGTTTAAGACCCTCAAGAAGCATAGGAGACAAGTGCAACATACAGACCTTGCGCAGACTCGGATTTGGAGGAACCGATGGTGACGCACACATAAACAATCAGAGAGGGCGCTGGCTGGGTGTTCAATGACTTTAAGAAACCATTGTTGAGATGTGATAATGGCATTGCGCTTATTTTTGTTGTGGTTGTTTTTAAGAGCCCTTGTAGAAAAAAAAGGCCGAAGTATTTATGGATGAAATACTGTGATATCTGATGATACAGGGATCGTCAAAGGAAGAGTTAGAATTCAGACACGTTTACCGACACTGAGAACCCATGTCTGTTCTCTCAGAATGCTCTCCATCACATGTGCCAGGAAATGAGAGAGATGCTGGTGACCAGCAGGTGCCTTTTCAGTTTACAACGGACTCTGCAAGTTCTCTCTGGTGCTCGCTGGGGGAGGAGAGTCTGGGCAGGAGCTGGGTGATAGGCCCACGAGGTCCATGGCACCGTTCACTGCACTCGTGTTTGTTGAAATTTTCTGTAAAGAGCATTTTAGACAGTGAGTGCGGTTTTCTGAGCTAGAGCCTCTGTGAGGAGAACCACAGTCCTTCTAGAGCTCGTCTAAGCGACACCATTATTATGACCTTCCTTCTCCAGACAAGGAGCCCTGGGCACTACGCAAGGCCTGCCAGACACAGAGGACCCGGTGGCGCAGACAGGACGTGAAGGTCCTGGCTTGACTTTTCCAAGGAGGCTGCGTGCAGGTCCTTGGTCTCCTGTCTGGCATCCCTGGAACTCGCCTGTTTGTTTGGGGTCAGGAGGGGCTCCGGTCCTCTAGAGAGAAATCACTTCAGAACATTGAATTCCTCACTCATCACCTCCAACACACACAGCACTTTCTTTGTTTCATTATTATAAACACTCATTTGCTTATTGCAGGAAAACCAATAAAAATACCAACAGAAGAGGAGAAAACTAACCAGAATCTCACCTTACTAGTATATATTTTTTTCAAAACTGAAAAGAGCCATAGACAAATCCTCCATAGACTAACTCACTCTCAGGAGGTTTTTAAAAACACAAAAAAAAAAACCCTCCATTTTTTCAAAATCGAGTTAAAAGGAGTTTGAAAATCTTAGCACCTCTCCTACGTATAAAGAAATGCAAAAGGCAACTGGGCCATTTTTTTTTTTTTTTTTTAGAGTTCTCTTATTTTAACAGCAAATGAAGTATGCTCAGGGTTGTGAGGAATTTTGAATGCTGGCGTGCGGGGCTGCCCCTTCTAGCACTTCCACGCATGCCAGCCATTCCAGGGGCCAGGCAGCCAGGAGGGGAGGTGGGAAATGAAAAGCAAATCCCTTTCATTTGATTTTTTTGGAATATGACGCTGGAAAAGCTGCCTAACCTGTCTTTTTAAAAGTATAGTTGACATATTTTATCAGTTTCAGGTGTATAACATAGTGATTTGACATGAATATGCCTTATGATGTATAAGTCTAGTAACCTCAATAGGTCTAGTAACTTGTCATGGTACAAAGTTATCACAATATTATTAACTATATTCCCTATGCTGTACACGACTGTCCTGTGTCTTAGTTATTTTACAAATGGGAGTTTGTACCTCTATTCCCCTTTCATCATTTTTACTCATCCCCCCAACCCCCATCATTCTGGCAACCATCAGGGTGGTTTCTGTTTCTATGAGTCTGTTTCTATTTTGTTTTATTAAATCCCACAGACAAGTGAAATCACATGGTATTTGTCTTTCTCTGACTTATTTCACTGAGCATAATGCCTGCTAGGTCCATCCATGTTGTCGCAAATGTCCAGATTCCATTCTTTTTTATGGCTGAGTAATATTCCATTATCTATATCTATATCTATCATCACATCTTCTTTATCCATTCACTTATTGATGGACACTCAGTTGGGCATTGTCTGGCTGGGTGTTAGAAAAATATTCACAGTAGCCATTGTAATGTGACAGATATAGCATAAATGAAGACTGAATTATAAACCTTAGGAACAATGATTTGTAAGAGCTGCCCTCGGAAAACCACAAGCAATCTTTTCATGAGCCCCATCAATATATTCCTCATTTACACATATTTTGGAAACTAAAACAATTGTAATTTCCACCAATGGTTCAGAACAATCAAACTTAGTTCTGATTTGGTTGAATAATATTTTATCTTTTCCTAATGTCAACATAGCTGTGTGAAGGGTATAGCTCTAGGGTTAGCAGTTTATTCTTTCCCTGCCTTCATTCCAGCCCTCTGAAGTCCCTAAATTTCAAATATCTTTGCAAGGAGGGAAGGGCAGAGACTCTTGACCCTGAGCCAAATTAAAGAAGAGGCTGTTTCTTTCCTAGGAATGGGTTTCCCAGGTGACATTCTCAGAACTGAGCTGGAGACCAGTCTAGATCGATGCTGTGCCGGAGGCAGGCGAACTGCTTTCTGCTTAGCAGCTCTTTACCTCCACTATTTGTTTCTGCACGGATTCGCAATGAGAGAGACATACGGTATTTTATTTTAATTTTGATAATAACTTTCAAATGTTTGACAATGAAAAACAGAGCTGCAGAAATGAAGAGTCGGGGAGAAAATGAATAAAGGAAAACCAGGATCATATAGGCCACGAATAAAATTGGTTTCTTCCGTTAAATATT
This sequence comes from Plecotus auritus, assembly GCF_963455305.1. Taxonomy (NCBI): domain Eukaryota; kingdom Metazoa; phylum Chordata; class Mammalia; order Chiroptera; family Vespertilionidae; genus Plecotus; species Plecotus auritus. Next base: position 44,523,815 of record NC_137782.1, read on the forward strand.
AAGTACTTGCTGTATTTAATATAGGCAGATACTTTGCATTTGTCTTGTGTGTCATTTTACTGTCGTGACGAAGCTGAGGCCCTGTGGGGAGCATGGCCCCTGCACACGTGTCCAAGTGGTCTCAGGGGCCCGCGTCCCAGAGGCACGCTTGGGCAGGGATATGAACTCGGGAACACAGGACCGGTCCAGCTGTAAGATGGTGCTCTTGAAGAAACATAACTGAAACGCATTGTCAGACCCAAAAGTAGAGTTTGGAATGACCTGGGACTCGGCAGCCCTTTTGTGGATCTTTCACTGAGACCTTGCATCTTCCAGCCATAGTCTATGCCAGTGGTCGGCAAACTCATTAGTCAACAGAGCGGCAAACCGCAGCTCGCGAGTCGCATGTGGCTCGCGAGCCGCAGTTTGCCGACCACTGGTCTATGCCTTCCTCCCACCAACTGTTTTTTAAGATGAATACAGTTCCCCCCTGGGACCCAAAGAAGAGAATGGGAACTGGCTTCTTGATGTGGACCATGTTCAGCTGCTGCAGGTGAGGAGCAGGAGGGCTGTGCTCAGGCTCCTGCAGGTGAGGAGCAGGAGGGCTGTGCTCAGGCTCCTGCAGGTGAGGAGCAGGAAGGGCTGTGCTCAGGCTCCTGCAGGTGAGGAGCAGGAGGGCTGTGCTCAGGCCCCTGCAGGTGAGGAGCAGGGAGGGCTGTGCTCAGGCTGTTGCAGGTGAGGAGCGGGAGGGCTGTGCTCAGGACCCTGCAGGTGAGGAGCAGGGAGGGCTGTGCTCAGGCTGTTGCAGGTGAGGAGCAGGGAGGGCTGTGCTCAGGCTCCTGCAGGTGAGGAGCAGGGAGGGCTGTGCTCAGGCCCCTGCAGGTGAGGAGCAGGGAGGGCTGTGCTCAGGCCCCTGCAGGTGAGGAGCAGGGAGGGCTGTGCTCAGGCTGTTGCAGGTGAGGAGCGGGAGGGCTGTGCTCAGGACCCTGCAGGTGAGGAGCAGGGAGGGCTGTGCACAGGCTGTTGCAGGTGAGGAGCAGGAGGGCTGTGCTCAGGCCCCTGCAGGTGAGGAGCAAGGAGGGCTGTGCTCAGGCTGTTGCAGATGAGGAGCAGGGAGGGCTGTGCTCAGGCCGTTGCAGGTGAGGAGCAGGGAGGGCTGTGCTCAGGACCCTGCAGGTGAGGAGCAGGGAGGGCTGTCTCAGGCTCCTGCAGGTGAGGAGCAGGGAGGGCTGTGCTCAGGCTCCTGCAGGTGAGGAGCAGGGAGGGCTGTGCTCAGGCTGTTGCAGGTGAGGAGCAGGGAGGGCTGTGCTCAGGCTGTTGCAGATGAGGAGCAGGGAGGGCTGTGCTCAGGCTCCTGCAGGTGAGGAGCAGGGAGGGCTGTGCTCAGGCTGTTGCAGATGAGGAGCAGGGAGGGCTGTGCTCAGGCTCCTGCAGGTGAGGAGCAGGGAGGGCTGTGCTCAGGCCCCTGCAGGTGAGGAGCAGGGAGGGCTGTGCTCAGGACCCTGCAGGTGAGGAGCAGGGAGGGCTGTGCACAGGCTGTTGCAGGTGAGGAGCAGGAGGGCTGTGCTCAGGCCCCTGCAGGTGAGGAGCAGGGAGGGCTGTGCTCAGGCTGTTGCAGATGAGGAGCAGGGAGGGCTGTGCTCAGGCCGTTGCAGGTGAGGAGCAGGGAGGGCTGTGCTCAGGACCCTGCAGGTGAGGAGCAGGGAGGGCTGTGCACAGGCTGTTGCAGGTGAGGAGCAGGAGGGCTGTGCTCAGGCCCCTGCAGGTGAGGAGCAGGGAGGGCTGTGCTCAGGCCGTTGCAGGTGAGGAGCAGGGAGGGCTGTGCTCAGGACCCTGCAGGTGAGGAGCAGGGAGGGCTGTCTCAGGCTCCTGCAGGTGAGGAGCAGGGAGGGCTGTGCTCAGGCTCCTGCAGGTGAGGAGCAGGGAGGGCTGTGCTCAGGCTGTTGCAGGTGAGGAGCAGGGAGGGCTGTGCTCAGGCTGTTGCAGATGAGGAGCAGGGAGGGCTGTGCTCAGGCTGTTGCAGATGAGGAGCAGGGAGGGCTGTGCTCAGGCTGTTGCAGGTGAGGAGCAGGGAGGGCTGTGCTCAGGCTGTTGCAGATGAGGAGCAGGGAGGGCTGTGCTCAGGCTGTTGCAGATGAGGAGCAGGGAGGGCTGTGCTCAGGCTGTTGCAGGTGAGGAGCAGGGAGGGCTGTGCTCAGGCCCCTGCAGGTGAGGAGCAGGGAGGGCTGTGCTCAGGCCCCTGCAGGTGAGGAGCAGGGAGGGCTGTGCTCAGGACCCTGCAGGTGAGGAGCAGGAAGGGCTGTTCTCAGGCTGTTGCAGGTGAGGAGCAGGGAGGGCTGTGCTCAGGCTCCTGCAGGTGAGGAGCAATAGGGCCGATGGGAGCCCAGAGTGGACCGGGAGGACCGGGATATAGGGCCCTGGTTCTCGGGTGACATGCCCAACCTTCTCAGCGACCTTTTCCAGATTTCACAGCCTTGTCTGTCTGTGTGCCTGGCCTCCTGCACTCCGAAGGCAAACTAGGATGGAGTCCCAGGCAGCTTTCACACTGCTGGCTCACCTCACCAGGGCTCTGCCTATTCTCCCTCATCCTGGAGGACTATTTGTCTCTCCCAAGGGACAGCCTATCCCCTGACCCGCTTTGCCCCTTCATGGTTGGCAGGGCTGACTCGGCTCTCCCTGGGGGTTGTTTACTTGGTGACATGGAATAAAATTTCGTGGGTCGTTCTTTTCTTCTCCACATCATGTGCACACAGCCAGTCCATCTGTTGTTGGGGAGATCTCTGCCTCACAGCACATGCAGATACCACCTCTCTGCTCAGGGGAGACCCAGAAGGGTGGGTCTCAGGAGGACTCACACAGAGCTATTATTTAGAAATAATATGATATGTGACCTCTTTAAATTATTGTTATGTTTATATCTGATTTTTATTTTATATATATAACTATTATATACTACCACCATTTATATTTTATTTGTATGTAATTCTCATTAATAGCCATCTGCCACTGAAACTAGGAATATTCAAGCATTGCCCACCTGAAGGATAGTTTGGCCACTGGAATTCACAAGGTCCTCTGGCCTGTGCTGCCCTTTCACCAGAAAGGTCATCACGCCCCATTGTTGAAACTGAAACTGAGCCCCCAGACCACCTGGGACCATCTCAGCCCAGGGCTGCCCTCAGCCAGCTCTGGGAGTGGCCTCAGGCTGCGGCTCCCTGGCCCAGCTCCATTAAAGGGACACCAGAGGTTATGTCACCATTTGTCTGTGCTTTGAGGTGAACCTCAGTCCTTGGGATCTTGAATGAACCAAAACAAATTTGGGGTCAACTCAGGGGCATCCTGAGGACAGGGCTCCGTGGCTGGGGGAGCCACACACACCGCACATGTCGTCTCGGGGGCGTGCGTGGCCACCGTGCTCAGCAGCTTGTGTGTAGGCGAAAGAGCTAGAAAAAGCTGGGTCCAGATAATAGAGAAGAATTAGAAATTCTTGCCTCATGCAGCCACAGTTTTAGCATCTAATAATTATTGTTTAAATGCAAATACTAGTCCCTGGGCCTCCTTATGCATTTGAATCAATCTCTTAAAAACAATTGCAGGCTCCAGATGAAAAACAATTTCTCAACAGCTGGAGAACATTTGCAGAAGGCAACTCTTAAAAAACAGAGCGAGAGAGAAAGACAGAGACAGACACAAAAGTAATCATCAGCCTCCGTTGTCTAAAGACGCCTGAGTCTTCCGACGGAGAGTTATTAATTACTACACCTGCAGCTGCGCTCCCTGCTAAGCCCCTGGTAAACTAGCAAGATAAGTCAGAATTGTGTTTTGTGTGGTCAGCACAGCTCATCAAAAATCACCCTACCTTTTATTAATAATAAAAAGACAGAGCGCTTCTTTAAATATTAGCATCTCCTTCCTGAGTTTTAAGGATGAAAAAGGAAGGTTAGAACATGAAAGAGGCATATGGGGAGTACAGCTATATCTTGAGTATAACATTTAACCTCTTTGCATTGTGCTGAACTGAAGCATCTATGTTAGGGACTTTAAATACAAGGCGTGGCAGAGGCTAAGAGGGGAGAAGGGGGGGAACTGCAGCCAGCCTTGTGTAATTAGTTCAAAACTATATATGTTTGTGCCCAAACCCCCAAATGAATTATAACCAAGTCCTGACCTTTTAAACTAAATATCTATGGCTCGTGTCTTAATCTTTCTTATTTTGCCACCATTATTTAGATTCAAATACAATAAAAAGTATTGATTGGTAATAACAATGATAATAGTAGTAATAATGATGATGACAATAATAGCGCTTTACAGCATAAACAAGGTGCCAGATATTGTTTGAATGCATTGAGTCCTCACAAATCTTAAGAGATAAATACCGTTTGTACCCCTAATCTTCAGATGAGGAAACTGGGGTGCAGAGAGGTCATATAACTTGCTTGAGGTCACTGGGCTAGTAGAGCCTGTTTTTCAAACTGGACTTCCTCCAACTCTAATAATTGTTCTCTCTAGTCAGTGAAAACATTCTGCTGATATTTGAATTATGCTTGAGAGTGTTTTGTGTCTTGGCTGAAAAAGTGATCACCAAATTGAATGCACACTCCCCAATAAAATAATCCACTGGGAGCCCCGGGCAAACTGGCCAATTGAGATGAGGCACAGTTTACCTGTGACTAGCTAAATGCACCTACAGATTGTACTGCTTAGTTTTAACCATGTTTACTCTCACAAAGTGGGCAGGTGGCTAAAAAGAGATTCATTCCAAAAATATGAGACTTGAAGACAGTACTCATAACACAAAGACTAGCTACAGGAAAACAGGGACAGCTCTGCTCCACTCAACCAAATCATAAAAGAAAAGCTAGAAAAACTTAACCCATCCCCCATCGCCAATGATGAGCCAACCTTCAGTTCTCAGTGTCCAATGAAATGTTAGTTAGTGGTAGTACAAAGCCATTCCAATCAATAAGACACTTTACAGATAAGCACCAATATCTCTATAAGTTGAAAGCAAAAGTGTTACACTTAATAAATAAGAAAGAAAAAAAGTTAAACATATTCTATTTCACCCACTTTAATTTCTATTTTATGTATGCTTCATAAAATAAAATGTATACAATAAATGCATGCATTTAAAATATTAATATGTATAACTATTTTATGAAATAATAAATATGCATAAGAGGAAAGTGCTCAAAAAACTTTCCCTGATAAGATTACATAATCAAAAAGTTTGGATTGGAGCATGAGCCAGAGTTTAGGCCACCCCATTGGGACCACTCTCAGGTAACCATGGGAACCCTAATCCCTGGCCAAGCATTTGGCAGAAGCTTAGCAACCCAACAGGGAAACACAGGAGAAGGTGGACAGAGTGGCAGCTCCATCCTCACCCCAGGGCATCGGGACCCACCCCCGTGGCAGGGCACACGTGAGCTCCCAGAAGCTGCAGGTTCTTGGGAAGCATGATGCTATCCTTCCATCAATAGACTGGCTCTGTACCTAAAGAAATATGAGCACTTAACTCCCTGAGTTGATCCTAGTAACAATAGAACCAAAAGCTAAACAACTGACTAATAAATTGTCTGAGGTCACAGAATTTTCAACATGTAATATTCAAAACCAGATCTGCAAAGCAAGCTGTCATACTTCCAAAACTATCAAGAGAAAAAAATTATGAGCTCTTTTATATGAGGAAATAAAACCTTGGCAATGGAACAGAGCTGCACGCGAGAACATGATCACATTCAGATACTGAAAGGGGCACCTTTGGGCAGTATTCAACGTAGAAAAAAATGCTTCAATGGGGATTGAGGAGAAACTCCCAACACCCCACACACTGTACAACGTTCACCTGAATAGGCTTTCCTTCCGAAAACGCACGAGTCTGCAAGGTTGATGTTTCCCTTTCACTTATTCAAAGGAGACGTGTGAAGTAGCAGAATTTCCACGCTGTTGCTCTAAGGGGTTTGAACAGTACTGTGTCTCTCAAAAATTTGGTCAGGTAGGTGTTTCATCCTGAAGATTTAAAGCTATTTCACTGGCTTTGCATTTTGTATTTTATAAATCATTAACAGGAACAAAGTAAGAACCCAAACAGAAATACCCATTTCCTAAGTGTGAAGACAGTTAACCTTTAAACAGATGGGTAATCCCAGACAGCTCTGTAAAATTAATAGAGCTTAAACCTGAGGTCTCGGAGCTGCAGAATACATCTTTGGAGACCATGTTTCTGAGATCATCATAAATCAACTTTTTCCCTCCTCCGTCCCTTATGCCCACCTAGGCCCTGGAACTGCCAGGTTATGAATATGTAAATCATGGTGCACCAACCCATCAGGCTCTGTATCAGCGGTTCTACACGTGTTTTTCCTCTGTGGGCCATCTCCCTAGTCACGCTGCGGGAAGCAGTTGTGGGTGGGATTCAGCGGGAGGCTGCGCTGGGTGTGGGAGGTGACTCAGCACTCCTGCTCCGAGCCCCTAGGACCTCCGAGCGGGGCTCCCGTTAGGGAAGCAGGCCTATGCCTTATTTGTAAACCACAACTCATTAAATCCAAGGTGTGAGGGAGGATTGTTCTGTTTTCCAGGCCCTGTGGTTTCCCATGGCCAAGTCAGTTCGGATCTCAGCGGAGGCCCAGGGAGTGGTGGGCGGAAGGTCCCCGCAGCGCAGGCTGCAGGGCGAGGTCGCTCCCCAGGGAAGGCCACCCCCGCTCTCACAGTGGAGGCGTTGGGCCTGTCTGCAGAAAATTACACACGCAAAAAGGAAGAACATGACTAGGCAACGTCCTCAACATTATCGTTTTCAACTATTTAAGTAGGTGTTTGGAGGCCTTTTCTAAAAGACTTGGATTCATTTTCAATGTGGCCACAAACTCTACAAGAATGTGGATTTAAATAGAATTAAGTCAAAAGCATGACATTACTGAGCTGCCAGCCTCGGCAATGCCAGTCCTGGGAGCCTCTCGTTAGCAATGGGGAGGACACTGGCTGTGGAATAAACATGAAGATGGACCAGGTCACCCCCTCCTTACCTCAATACCCCACGGGCCACTGCTCCGGGATAAGCATTGGTATCCCACACTGACAGGAGTGCAGACAGACATGAGCCAATTTGTCATTCTAGTCTGTCCCCTATGCCCACTTCTCCTTCCTTGCCCTGCGTAATCAGATAAATAAAAACTATGCAACTATGGTCTTGGCATGAGGAGAACTATTTATCTGAAGATAAATAATCCTACCAAGGGTGACAGGGCTTTGTCCTCTCTGGGCAGGCCCCACCTAACAACATTCTCTCCCTCCCACAAGTGAGAAAGCTCTGAGGCAGTGGCACCCTGAGGCCACAAAGGACAGATCTACAGTATTTACTAGGGAAGAGTTAACTCAGCGGTGTATTTGCTGCAGCCGTCAGGAGATTCTACAGCCTGAGAGTCCAACAGGGACCTGAGAGAACACAGACAGAGAGACAGGCCACACCGAATGGCGGCCCAGGTGGTCTACACACCCAGAAAACTCGCTGCCCCTACCCCGTACCTTCTAGTGAGTGTCAGCAGCTCATTAGCATAAGAGCCATAAAATTTTGGCCCTGCATCTTCTCTATTATTTTTATAGGTACATAATTACTGAAGGAGGCCGTTACCTGTTTTATGGACTCGGGAGCCTCTCCGGCTCTCCCTTTTCCATTCAGCCCAAGATTCACACCTTGTGCTGCACTGTTTGGAAACACAGGGAAAGCGGCACTGTTTTAGGAAGTGCGGGGCAGGGGCGGGGGGAAGGGGAGAGGAGAGCACACGACACGCAGGTAGCCCACAGGTATGCCGACAGTAGATCTCATGAAATGGGAGGCCGATCCACAAGGGCGACCGTGGCCCACCCAGCCACTTCCTTACAAAAGCACGGCTCCCAGAATGTGTGACAGCCCCGGGGGCTCTGAGTCATAAAATCATAAAGAGCAACGTGCCATGTCTGGAAGCAGAAACAATTTCCAGGGGAATTTATGTGTGTGGTGTAATTACTCTGTGTGTTCGGAACCTCTCATCTCAGGCTTCTCTTCTTTCCTAATACATAGCCAGTACGATGGATCTGATCAACTGTAGCGCCGGGGTGAACAGCCCCCTCCCCCAAATTATTTTAGGGCACAGCTTTCAGCCGCATAATGTGCCTTTTTCCTCCCATCTGAAGGAGATGGTCAGCGGGGCAGCTCCACCTTGTAGTCTAACGGGGCATCTGCCAGTTGCTTGTCAGTCCATCAGTCTTTCCCGCCATGTAGGGAGCCACTCAACCACATTCATTTTGGAAATCTGTCTAACCAAAAATGGTGTCTTTAACGTGTTTTTTCAGCCTTACGGAGTTTCCCAAAACTTTTACAGTAGAAATATTTACTATCACCTCGCCGGGCAACAAGTACAACATCGAGTACTTGTGTTAGAACTGCCAGTAGAAGTCGCTTCGGCTCTGACATCCGTGGGACCCCTGTGATCACGGATGGTCATGGAGCCACCTGCGTGTTAGAATAAACGGCAGCTCTAAGGGCACCCAGCGCCGGTTACATGCCCACACATTCATGAGAAAGAAGGGTTGATCTAAATGGGGCAAAGGAAGATTCAGGTCTCAGGGAGTTCTGTCCACTCAGTACAGGAGGTGTCTAAGGATGCTACAGACCATCCCCCAACCGGCTTCTCTGGACTTTCAGCACAAAGACCCCGGCAGAGGAGGCAGACGGGCTATCATCTCACCCCCACTCCAGCATCTCAAGGACAAATGGATGTTTTAAAACTACAAAGTGCCCAACGTGGATACCCCGGAAGGTCACTCTCCCCGGGCTCTGTCCAGGTGGCGTAGGGGAGCATAGGGCTCTGCCCCATGATGTACAGTCCCTTTCCACAACGTTGGAGAGAAAGCCGGGCCTTGAGTCTGCGCCTGCATATTCCTACAACTTCTCAGAGTCTTGAGGACAATGACTGAGGAGACAAACCATGCAGGAAACATCTAGTAAAAATAAATAAAATAAAACTACAAAGTGGTTGTTTGTTATTTCTTTCATGGTATCACCCAACACTTGCTCGTGGCTACCCCTGGATGCGCAGGTGATTGGGGCCGGGCTTCCTCCTGTTCCCGGCCTCCCCAGCGCAGGAGAGCCCAAGGACCTGGAGAGAAAACGTGGCCCCACAGCTTTATGCTCCTGTGACATGATGAGCAAAGCGCTCTTGAAGCTAAAATGGAAACACAGCCTCTTGTGGTTTCTTTATGAGCATCCTTCCCTGCCTGAGCTCTCCGTGAGCCTGCGGGCTACTGGCCTTGAGCCTGTCTCCCCATTTTAGGTCACACTGGCTCCTGCAGCTTTCCTAGAAGCCGGTCAGCTTTCCATCCACCTTCAGTAGCCCCTTGGACTTGCCCTTTCCTTCCTAAGAGAATAATTTTGTCCACTATCCTCTAGGGGTCCTTAGCCATAGTCCCACTTCCAGGCGTGAGTGCTACCTGGTCTGAGTTGAGAGACTGAGTTGGGCCTGGGCATGAAGCATAAATCTGGCCAACAAGACAGAGGAGAGGAGAAGAGAGAAGGAAGGGGATGTTTCCTCAGTCTTAAAAAAGGGCCTACGCCATCCACTGTGATGCATGATGGCGACACGAGGCCTGGACACAGGGTACGGGTGGGAAGACTCTGCCCACACCTGCAGCCAGCCCACACCTGCAGCCAGCCCACACCTGCAGCCAGCCCACACCTAGACATCCTGGAACCTGCAGCTGGAGCTCTCAATGAGGCAGATGGTCTGCTTGCCTCTGCTCCAATTCTCCTGCACCAGGACCCCCACACGTGTGTTTCCTCTGTGGGCCTTGGAACAGACGGCAGTGCAGACCCTCCCCGCATCAGCCAGCTCCCAGGCCTGGCCCGGCAGAGAGGGGGCAGACAACCCCTCTACTTTTGGTGCAATGTCCCCATGCCTGCCCATGCTGCTAAGCAGCCCTCTAAAATCACCAGAATAAACAATTAGGAGTAAAGGGAAATTGTTGTAAAGACAACTTGGGAATTACCTCGGTTCCATTATGCTGCTGAACCGAATATGCAATAATAAACTTTTGAATTCCATTACTGTATCACTGAATAATACGGTTACTCTTAAACAAGATTTTACTGTCTGCATGTTTGTTCCATAAAATAAATATGAATTTTATCTAATCCAAATTGCATCCGACTGTTATAATTTGTGAGAGGTGTTCAAGTGCTTTTCTTGCCGTTATTTTAATGTGCTTCCCTAGATAATGAACTTGGTTTTAGAATCACAGAAATTAGAGATTGGAAGGAGCCCCTGGGTCAGCCCAGCCAGCAGCTGCCAGACTTGATTGACTACTGACGAGCCCTCCACCAGCGTGACAGTTCCACGGAGTGCCTCCAGGGGGAGGACAAGAGATTTTAATTGGCCATTTCTATTTCGATAGCTTGGGGGATGCAGGGCGGGGAGAGGGGGGAGCTCTCCTAAACAAATGTTGATGTTGCCCCCGCTCCCCACAAAGTGAGGATCTTCATCATTATTCTCAGATCCTGTCCTCCCTTTATTTGGGAGTAAGGACAGTAACGATGAACGTTTCTGCTCTAGGCCAGTCATCTGTGTATTGATAACTCACTATAACCAAAAGGCATCCTTCTACACCCCCACCCCAAATCATACTCCTGCTTGAAAATCCATTTTTTGAGGGGATAGAGCCTTTCATTTCATTCTATAATTGAAGATATTTCTAAAATGCAAAACAAAACCTTAAATTTGTATTCGGTGTAAAATAGTAGGTAACGTTTTCTTAAAAGAGCTTAAGAAAAGAGGATTGGCCCAGAGGAGGATAAAAAATACACCAAAAAGTAATCAAGTCGGAGCACAGTTAACCTCTCTTCCCAGCCTGGATGAAGCAGGAGACTCCAGTGTAAGCACCCATCACTTAGCATGCCCTCAGGGCTCACCTTCAGAGCTGGCCCCTCACTGCCATTAGTGCTGTTAATGCAGAGCCTGATGGGTGCAGGGTCACAGCAGAGGCCGGGCCCACGGCCAGCACTTCTGTGGCAGCACTCTTGCTCCATCCAATGTCTCTGGAGAATCCCAGGGCAGCGATGTCCTGGGTGCAGAGGAGCCTCCTGGAAACACACATCCTGGGTCAACACAGGAAACGGGGGGCTGTGATCAAAGGTTGACAAGATCAGGGGAGATGGGTGGTAGGAGGAGTCACTCCCACCAGAGCTAGGAGATGAACCCCCAGGCCCAATACCTGAGTTCTCATGTGATTCTTCATAACAAAGGAGGCTGCTAAGTCTCCTTCTCTGCCAGGTGGGGGCATGAGGATGGGATCTGAGCAGAACCATCGCTGGTGGACAGCAAGGACATTGCCCAGAAGTCAGCCATATAGGCGACTGGGTACCCTCTCCCCTTGATGCAGAGACAGAACTGTCACCCTGAGGCAGTGTCCACTGGGGTGGCGGCCCAGGACACGGCAGGAGACTGGGACCACAGAGGCAAGGGGACCCTCAGCAATTTCCTCAGCTCCTGGGCCTTGGACTTTGGCTTCGGCTCAGGCATCAGGCATGTCCATGGTGACAGTGGCATACCCTCACCAAGTGGAAGCAAGAGAGGAGGCAGCCTGAGAGCACCACATAGTAATCAAGGAGTTCTTCTAGAATCTTCTATGATATCAGGTCCCCAATCTTTTGGTCTCAGGGCCCCTTTACATCTTACTAGAGAGCCCCAAGTAACTTTAGTTTGCGTGGGTTATAATTATTGATATTTTTCATATTAGAAATTAAAACTGAGAAATTTGTTATTAAATGAATTTAAAATAACAGTAGAAAACTCATTACACATTCCCATGGTTTTTTTTTAATGAAAAATAACTAACTTTTCAAAAAAAATTAGTAAGAAGAGTGTCATTGGTTTTACACTTTTGCAAATAATTTTTAAAATCTGGCTTAATAGGAGGCAGCTGGGTTCTCATCTCTTTCTGTATTCAGGCTGTTGCAACATCACGTGTCATAACCTGTACCATATACTTGTGAGAGAAAGACACACTATTATTATTAAAATATCTTTGACCTCAAAGTCCCTTGGGGACCACCAGGGTTCCTTGGACCATTTTGAGAATACTGGTCCGCCCTCTCTACCAGAAGAGGATTGTTGCTCTGGGTCCTCGGTGTGTATGATCAGAAAAGCGTGGGTGACATTTACACAAGTTTCATTGTGACCTGTGAGATGCTTTCAAACAGTAAGGCATGGTTCTCAGGGAAGTAACACCATGTTTGTTTGTTTGGGCTATTATAACAAAACACCACAGACTGGGTGGAGTATAAGCAAAGGAAATTAATTGCTCACAATTCTGGAGACTAGAAGTCCAAGATCAGGGTGCCAGTATTGTGGGGTGAGGGTCCCCTTTTCATAACCTCACACAGTAAAGGGGTGAGGGAGCTCTGCGTGGCCTCTTTCCTAAGGACACTAATTCCATTCATGAGGGCTCCACCCGCATGACCTAATCACCTCCCAAAGGCTCCATTTCCTATTACCATTCACCTGGGTGTTTAGGGTTTCTACATATGAATTTGGGGACACACAAATATGAGGAATCTGCTTTCCTGACCTCAAGCCTCCAACAGTCCTGACAGAGCTGGTCATTCTCTCTCTCAAGGTGCCAAGTTCCAGCGACACCCACTTGCCCCAGGTGGGGAGGGTCTAACATTTACTAAATGCCTACTACCTACTAACAGCTTTATATATGGTATTTAATCCTTAAACAACTCTATAAGGTAGAATCTAAAGAGAAGAAACTAAGGGTTAGAGAGGCATAGTAATTTACCTGATGATACACGGAGAGGCAATGGAATCAGGCATGTCCTGATTAAATATGTTTATCGACACCCAAACCCAGGTGAACTCTGTTCACACAGAACTCCCTCTGATCCACATACCGGGAGATGAGGATAATGCTGGTGACTGCCGGGTGCGTTTTCGCAGCTTACAACAGACTCTGCACATTCTCTCCAGTGTTCGCTGGGTATTCGGCTGTCTGCTGAGCCTCCTCAGTGCTAGGACTCAGCAACACAGTGACACCCTCTTCCCTGAGAGGTCTTGGTTCAGATGAGGTAACAGGCACCAAGGTGGGAAGGCACAGGTCACCAGAAAGTGCTGGGAGGCACAGTAGATGGGGCAGTCCAGGAGACCTCTCTGAGGAGGTGGCATTTGAGTCCAGCCTTCTGCAGCCCAGGGAGGTCGGCATTCTTTCCTGCCAAGGTTACAAGCCAGAGAAGGGGGAATCCCTCCACCCAGCCGGCTGACCCCCATCACACATCCTCACACAGAATCCCGAAGCCATGGGGTCCAAAAGGCTCCCTGACCATCTGCTCCTACGTTTCATCCATAAAGAAAAATCAGTGCCATTCTCAAGGATGTGAATCTTCGTACAGATAAATTCCCATGCTGCCTTTCATTGGAGACAGAAGGAACACTGGGCCCTGCCTCAGCCAAGAGCTCCCCAGGCCCCAGCACCTGGAAGAGGCCTCTTCCACCTTATAGAAGTCCTGAGTACGAACTGTGAGAGAAAAAGTGCCCTTGGGGCCACCTGCCCCATTTAAGGGCAAAGTCGCCAGGACAAGGAGGGGGTAGCAGCGTTGTCATGGTGAGGAGTGCCAGGCTGTATCTCCCAGCACTCCAGTGGGAGAGAGGCAGGGTCCCATCTCCAGAATGCCAGCCTTTGCCTCTTCTTCGTGTCCCCACCTCTAGGTGTCTCAATGTCACCCCCTGGGAAGGAGTGAAAGCAAAGTTGTTGGGAAGAGTAAAGAAATGGCGCTCCTGAAACCCTGCCTCGATACTGTTCCTCTCACTAGCTGTTGGCTCCAGCTGCAGCCCCGTGTGCAGGAAGGCTCGGGTGGCTTCAGTTTGGAGGGACCACGCAGTCTGTGTGAGGCTGCAGAGCAGTGGAAGACCCATCAATACCTTCTCTGCTGGATTTAAATACCCTAATTCTGCATCATTTCATTGTCCTGGTAACGAGTTTGAATTAAGAACCATACATTCGGCCTTCTCTTTGCCCTATAGGTACATGGTGCATCCACATGGACACAGACTCAAAGTTGTAACTCAATGAAGCATGATGCCCCGATGTTTAAAAAATAAACTGTATGACTTTCCTCAGACTTCCTTTCTTTCCCTTCTTTCATTCTTTCTTTCTTTCCTTCTTCCTTTCTTTCCTTCTTTCTTACCCTCTTCCTTCCTTTCTTTCTGTCTTTCTCTCTGACGGCACAAGAGTGGTATCTGTCAGATGCTGGGTGGAGAATAACAACACCATAGAAAGAAGTCACCTGGTGACCTGCTTTCCCATGAGCTGTGGATGGGTGCCTCTGAGTTACAGGAAAACCTCCTGGTTTCCCACTACTGAGTGAAAAGGGAAAAAGAATAACCATCAGTGGCTTTATCGCTTCACACGCACTCTGGGCATGCGCTGCAGAGCTCTGTGAATGGGGACGAGATTCGGTATAAATCTTTTATTTTGTGTTTCAGAAGGTATGCAATAGAAAACCCATTCTAACAATAAATGCTAGTCACCTGAGGTCTATAGATTGCTTCGTAGCTAAGAAAATAAAGCCTCCGCTCACCCTTGGCCAACTGAGTTACATTTTATGTCATTATTAATGCATCGCGAGGCTCTTTTTCATATCAATTTGAAATTATACATCTGGGAAATCGCAGTACAACAGCAGTCACCGCTTTGTTTCTCTGTGTGGCCCTCTGCAATTACCAGAACGTGCGACTATAATTTAGCTCAGGTAAAATTCAGTCAGTCACCCCAAGCACAAAGAAACCTCTGTCTCCCAGGAAAAAAGGAGGAGGAGTGGGGAGGAGGGGGAGGAGAAGGGGAAAGGAGAGGAAGAAGGGAAAAAAGGAGAAAGAGAAGAAACTGGAGAGGATCTCCCTGAACCTGGCACAAGGGAGCTGTAGGAGTTTCTCAAATAAATTGACTAGAATATTTAAATTCAAGTTGTGATGGAAAAGCTACAGCAAAGGGTAGTGGCTGAGCACTGGGATTAAAGTGCAACAGAAACATGCTTCCCAGCCTTCCCGGCTTCTTCATAAAATACACTCTTCATTGTGTTAAAAATAGAAAGAGGGGGGAAGAAAGAAGGGTGATTTTTGTTGGTGGGCTGAAATTCACAGGGAGAAACAGAAATGAAGGGTATACCCACCTGAAAACCACTGTCTGATGTGATAAAAACCATTTATTGAGAGAACTGTGCATGCTCTCCACCCAGCTGGAGGGCAGACTCCCACTTTCAGGAGCTGAGGGCCATGAGAAGAGCCAGCATAGGGGGTCACTCTTCCTTCTTACTTCACGTTTTCATTGGTTCACATGCTGCATGGGAAGAACTGTTTGGATATGAGTGTTCATGAATGAATATTTCTAGACCTCAGCAAGGTGTTTGTGCTCCACAATCGTTTCACAGAAGTTATTTAGTGGAGAACGGATAACTTACAGGAATTCACTCAGGAGCCAGATATTTTCCTTCTCACCACCGGTAAGTTGGTGCCCAGTTTATACACTATTTCACTGTCAGTTTTTACCAGTATGTTTACTTCTAGTCAGATGACATGGTCAACTTTACACTTTGATCTCTACATTCCACTTAAACCCAGCAGAGGTAGACAAAATGATGTTATCTACCTTTTTTATTTTGAGAGAAGTGTACATTCTTGCATGCAGTTATAACAAATAGTACAGGGAAATCCCATGTACCATTTACCCAGTTCTCTCATGGTAACATCTTACAAAACTTAGTCAAAATTAAAACCAGGCTATTGACATTGATCCAGTCAAGACACAAAACATTCCCATCTCTGCCCTGGCTGGTGTGGCTCAGTTGGTTGGGTGTTGACCTGTGCACTGAAAGGTTGTTGGTTCGATTCCAGGTCAGGGTACATGCCTGGGTTGCAGGCTCCATCCCAGGTAAGGGGCGTGTAGGAGACAACCAATGGATGTCTCTCTCTCCTCAGTGTTTCTCTCTCTCTCTCCACCTCTCTCTCTCTCTCTCTCTCTCTCTCTCTCTCTCTCTCTCTCTCTCTCTCTCTCTCTCCTGTTCCCTTCCTCTCTCTCTAAAAAACAATGAAAAAATATTTATTTTTTAAAATTTTTTTCCATCCCCACCAGGGTCCTCCTCTTGTTCTATGACAGTCACACCTGCTGCCTGCCTGCCCCGTCCACCATCAACCCTTGGAAGCCACTCATCTGTTCTCAATTTCTATCATGTTGTCATTTCAATGATGTCCTACAAATGGAATCCTACAGTATGTGACCTTTGGGGATTGGCTTTTTTCACATGGTAATGTGGCCCTTTTTATGCTGCGTGATGTTCCATGGAGGCCTGTACCAGAGTTTAACCATTTACCATCAAAGGACATCTGGGTGGCTTCTAGTTTTTGGCTACTACAAATAAAACTGCTATAAACATTTACATACAAGTTTTTTTGTGAGAATAAATTTTTATTTCTCTGGGATAAATAATAAACTTCCTGGAAAGTTATTGGGCCATATGGTATTTACATGGTTAAGAAACTGCCAAAGACTTTTCCAAAGTGGCTGTGCCATTTTACATATCCACCAACGAAGTTTGAATGATCATTTCTCCTCATCCTTATCAGCATTTGGTGTTGTCATTTTTTATTTTAGCTATTCTGCTCAGTGTGTGTAATATCTCACTGCGATTTTAATGGCCATTTCCCTAGTGGCTAATCATGTTGAACATATTTTCATGTGCTTATTTGTCATTTGTATGTCCTCTTGGGTGAAATGTCTCTCTAATTTTTGGATCATTTTCTGATCATATATTTGTCTTTTTTTGAGTTTTGAGAGTTCTTTATATAATTGTAAATATTCAGTCCTTGCCAAATGTGTGGTTTGCAACTACGTTCTCCAATTCTAAAAATTGTCTTTCATCCTCTTGATAGGATCTATCACATGAAGATAGCTTTTAATTTTTATGAAGTCTAATTTATCCACTTTTCCCTGGATGAGTCTATGAACTTTTTGGTTGCCCCTATACTGAAAAGATTCTATACTATGTTTTTTCTTAAAGTTTTATTTTACATTTAAATCCTTGATCCATTTCGCATTAATTTTTATATAAGATGTGAGATTAATTTTTCTTTGCCTATTGGTATCTAATTCCCTCAGCATCATTTGTTGCAAAGGCTGCATCTTCTTCATTGAATCACTTTTGCAACTTTTCTCAAAAATAAGCTGAGTATACGTTGTGGGGTGGGGGTGGATTTATTTCTGGATTATCTGCTTTGTTTCACTAATCTACATGCATCCTTCTCAAAAACATGCTTAAATATGTTTTTGAAAACTCTAGCCAAACTCAAATGTAAAATGAACATCTCTATGCCACCAGGTGAAGGAAGGAAGGACCAAATGAAAGCCTGGATCAGGACTGGAGGCGCAGAGGAGGTGAGTTCAGAGATATGAAAGAGAAAGAGGGCCTAAAAACAAAACTTCAAAATGTGTGCAACCTGGCAACACAGAGAAAAGAGTAAGCAATCAAGGAGTGAGATTGCACCCACTGAAATGGGGAAAAAAAATCCCAAAATTACTTTTAAATACATACGTGGAAGATTTATCGAAGTAAACAAAGAAATAAGATCCAAGGAAAGTACATGATTAGTTATCTATCGTCACAGTCATGCTGGCTAACAAGAATAACATACAAGATACTGGTGGCATAAGAAGTAAGTGTCTGCTGCTCATGTGTCTGGGTGAGCTGTGTGGCTCTGCTGGTGGGAACCGGGCCAGCTCACATGTCCAGGTTGACCCACCCATCCTCCACTAACTGGAGAGTGATTCAACTTTGCTCCGTGTGTCTTTCCTCCTCCAACAAGCTACCTGGACATATTCTCATTGTGAGGGCATAGGTATGAGAGGAAGTGCAAACACTGAGGCCTCTAGAGGCTCACATCAAGAACCGGATCACTGTCATTTCCACTACATCCTCTTGGCCCAAACAAGTCACAAAGTCAATGGGACTGGAGGGACGGAGAATAGACTTCATCTCTGAGAGAGAAGAACCGCCGGCATGGCAAAGGCAGGTGCTTCAGGGAAGAGTGAAGGTTTGGGGCTATGAAATCACTTGGTCTGCCACAGTGAACAAGAAAATATGAAACAAAAATAGACAAGTATGAATCATAAACAAATGAATAAGAACAAAGGATAAGTGAGGAAAGCCAGGAAATGGAAATTTTTTTACAAAATTAAGAACTAAGTTGACAAAGTAAACTCTAAATGGATACAGATGAGGAGGGAATTAGTGAGTTGGAAGGCAATAGTGAGGAATTTACCAAGACTACAGCAGAGATAAACAAAATGATAAAAAATACAAAAGCCAAATTAAGACATGGAAAACGGAGTAAGACGTTTCAGCATTCCTGAAGGAAATGCAGCTATGATGGTAGAAATGCCATATCCAAAGGGATCAAAAGCCGCTGACGACTTTTCAGAATGGAAGGTAGACAGTGAGCCCTCAGTTAGAAAGGAAACCCTGGATGCTGGTAATAAAAAATAAAAATAAATCCACACCTAAACACAACAAGTAAAATAAAAACTATTAGTTAGAATGATAGCAGATTTCAAATCAGATACAGAAGGTGCCAGAACTCAATGAAATACTATCATCTGAGTATTAAAGGAAAGACATGACCAGCCTACAGCTCTGTATCTAGACAAACTGTCACTCAGTAGTGGAATAAAGACATTTTCAATATTTATAAACACTAATATTTTATTAACCACACAACTCCCACAACCTCCCAAAGACTGTGCTTCAGTAAGAAGCAAGCCCAGAAGGAAGGAAGAGTATATAAAAAAACAACCTCAGAAATCAATTTAGAAAAAGTTGCTAAATCTAACTACTCACTATTTTTGTGAATTTTTAAAAGAAGAAATTAATTTTTAAAACTATTTTTTTTAATTTTAGTAATGATGAAGCAAAAGTTCTAGAATAGTACTGTTCTCAACCTGATTGGGAATTTATTTTAATCAATAAAGTTGACCTTGGCCATGGAGACTGAAAAGTGCTGCTCTAGCCACTCAAGGAAGGCCAGGGCAGATTTAGGGGTTTACAGCAGGGTCAAAGTGTATGGAGTCCCCCATCTTTCTCTGAGGGGAGTGAGAGATAAAGAATAAATTTAGATTTAATTAGAAATCTGTCCATCTGCTTAGAGGTATTAGATGCATCTTTGCCAGGTTCTGTAAGCCATTTAGGGCTGTTTAAACAATTAACATTACTAACAAATAAACTTGTGCCCAACGGAAGATAGTATATTTCACCATTATAAGTCATCAGAATAAGTTTCTCGGATCCTGAATGTCTCGCAATTAGCTTCTAATGTATTTTGCATAGTTTTAGACAGAAATGACTTCCCAATGACAAAGAGAATAGCTCTGAGAAGTGTCTGCTGGTGCTCTGGGGGGTCTGAACCGTGATCAGAACTGGGAAAGCCCGTGACACCAGCATGCTCCCCTGAAGCCTCTTTTATGAGCACAAGTCTCCTTTCCTCCACCAAATGCGTGTCCAGTGCCATCTGGCACCTGGGCATCATAAACATTGTTGAAGTTCAGCCTAAGATTTTGCAGCACATAAATGTGCCTGATGTATCTTTGTTGAAAAACTGGAAAACATACATGGATTCTTGCATACTTTGTTACTTTATAACTTCATGTACAACAAGCAAAATGTGAGAGAGGTTTCAAGGTAAACTTTGTAAGGGGGTGGACAGGTGAACACATTGGTTGTTTTTATAACATTTTCCTGATATTAAAAAGTTATGCCTATTCACGCTATAAAATTTGTTTAAAGACTGAAAGAAAATTTATCAAAGAATTCAATTAATAGCCTCGCCAAGGGGTAGAGGCCAGTTTGGAGGACATTATTTTTATATTATTTAGGAGAGCTTCTTTGAGAAAAATAATAAAATACTGTCCAATATAAATCCTGCAGCCTGCTCCCAGAGCTGAGGAAGGGACCGTGCATGTGAGGGGCCCCAAAGCTATGCATCATCAGCTCCACCATAATTCTGTACCAGTCCTGCCTGGTCCAGCTCTCTCCATGATCAGGGGTCCCTGAGCATCCCTGGAGGCTATAAGCTTCTGCATTTACATTGACTAAGGAAAGGGAAACATTTCACAAGTCCAACGCTCTGCCTAACAATTGGGCAGTTGGAGTGTGTGTGTTGGAGGTGAGCGTGTGTGTCGTGTGTGCATGTGTGAGAATCTATTTGTTTATTGTGAGACCCAACTTTTCAAACAGTATTCTACCCACTGCACAAAGCACAGGGGTGGAGGGATGGAATCCACTGCTCTATGTTACCTGGAAGACTTCTAATCAAAACACCTAAAGGGAGGAATTATAGCACCAGGGTTGGATTTAATAACCAAAGACACTGTTGTTACATGACTTTTGCAGAGAGATTGAGAGCCCTAAGTCGTGCCTGTACCCTATCAGCAAAGCCTTCCCTGAATTTGAATTCTGGGAAGAAGAATTAAAGAATTATGAGACATATGCTGGTGGGTGGCCAGGTTTAGGAAAACGTGTAGCTGCTTCTCCGTGCCCTTATTGCCCATAAAAAAACATTGCACATGGTCAACTGCTCAAATTTATGTGGACCCTAAGGGGTAAATTTCCAGTGCTGTGAACGGAGACACACTCACACAATTCTCATTATTGTTAATAGAAATTGTGTGTTAACTTCTCACTCTGTGCCCCTTGTTGAGAATAAATCATGTGTGTGTATGTGTATAAACCCTAAATATCTCTAATTCCCCAAGCCCCACAGAAGGAATGTCCCCATAGAAGAAAATGATTGCATGTAAGCATACTTGTATTTCTCAAGTAGTCTTTGTATATTTCTTTTCCCCAATGATACTTTTTAGAGCAATATTTTTAAAGAATAAGGTAGAAAAGACTGCACATAAGGGCCAGGCTGTAGCAGCTAGAGTATAGGCAAGAGGACACTGTACTGGCCTTCTCCAAATGAGGAAGCAACCAGCAAGGACACTAGGAAAGCAAGAGAGTGGCATTTTGGAAGCCAAGTGAAGAAAATGTATGAAGACTATGGAAATTATCTGTGCCAAGGCCATTGGGAGATGAATCATATAAAATTTAAGCCCTTAGAAATAATGGGACATAGAAATTTAAGTCCTCCTCCCAAAAATATTAACATCAGAAAAAGGAATAACGCACAAGAAAAGAAATGTAATTCTAATATGCAATAAGGCTCAGCTCTAAATAATATTTTCAAAGACACAGTAATGTAAAAATGGACTATTGATCTAATAAAAAAATGCAGTATTGCTCTGTTGTAAGGATGGTGGCAAGGGATGTATGGCTGTGATGAGAGAAGTGGGGGAAGGGTGTGTGACATCTTAGAAAGTCGTCGTACACTATCTACAACTTAAAATCATTGGCACTGAGATGAGGAGCCTGGAGAAGTGAATTAGAGGCAGCTCTTCTCCCCATAATAAGCCTTATGGAACAATTTGCTTTTAAAATCATGTATATGGGAGAAACAAGGATGGTGGCATAGGTAAACACCTAAACTGCTGCCTCGCACAACAATATCAAAACTGCAACTAAAAAGCAAAATGGACACCATCCAGAACCACAGGAAAGCTGGCTGAGTGGAAATTCTACAACTAGAAGGAAAGAGGAAAGCACATTGAGACTATGAGGAGCTGCAAAAGGCTGAGGTACAGAGACACGTGTGCGAACACGGAGAGGATGGGCAGCTGAGTGCATGGGCGGCTGAGTGCGCAGCTGGCTTTCTAAAGCGGGAGGGAGACGGAAGCTCCTGACTGTGCTGAACTCCAGTCCCAGGCAAGACTCTGGGAACCCAGACCCATTCAGGGGGAATCTGGACTGTCAGGAAAAGAAAAAGCACACTGAGACTCAGGGGAGCTATGGAAGGCAGAGGTCCGGAGGCGCACATGCGCAGAGAGGACTGACTGCTGAGTGCACGGGCAGCTGAGTACGTGGCTCGCTTTCTAAAGTGGGAGGGAGACGGAAGCTCCCGACTACACTGAACTCCAGTTCCGGGCGAGTTTCTGGGAATCCAGACTCATTCAGGGAGAAACTGGACTGTCTGGAAGTGGGCGAGACTCAAGGGCGGCTTTCTCTCAGAGGTGCTTGCAGCAATTACCAAGGGACACTGAGACCCAGGGGCCTCATAGGGTAGGGCTGATGGGAAGCCAAGGCTGCCTGCTCCACCCTGAGACTCTGCCCCATCCAAGCTGAGCACAGAGGCTTTTGCAATTTTGCAAGTCTTGTCTCATAAGGGTGTCTCCAGCACAGAAGTTCTCCCAGCGTAGACACAGCTGATCCTCACAGCCAATTGGCCTGGAGGTCAATTCCTCCCAGTGATACCAACAACAATCAAGACTTAACTACAACAAGGCTGTGCACACAGTCCACAAAGGGGTGCACCAAAAGTGTCCACCTCAGGTAAGTGGGGGAGGCTGAGCCACTGGGCCCTATAGGACACCTACCACACAAAGCTACTCTGCCAACCCAGGGAATCAGTGAAATTGTGGAGACAAAGAAACAGATCACAAATGAAAGAAATGGAGGAAAGCAAATGACTGGATATAGAGTTCAAAACCACAGTTATAAGGTTTTTCAAGAATTTCCTAGAAAAGGCCGATAAATTTAGCAAGACCCTCAAGGATATGAAAAAGGACCAACTAGAAATTAAACATACACTGACTGAAATAAAAAAATATTATACAGAGACCTAACAGCAGACTAGAGGACCACAAGAATTAAGTCAAAGATTTGAAATACAAAGAAGCAAAAAACTCTTAACCAGAAAAGAAAAAAGAATCCCAAAATTTGAAGATAGTGTAAGGAGCCTCTGGGACAACCTCAAGCATACCAACATCCGAATTATGGGGGTGCCAGAAGAAGAGAGAGAACAAGATACTGAAAACCCATTTGAAGAAATAATGACTGAAAACTTCCCCCACCTGGTGAAAGAAATAGACTTACAAGTCCAGGAAGCACAGAGAACCCCAAACAAAAGGAATCCAAAGAGGACCACACCAAGACACATCATAATTAAAATGCCAAGAGCAAAAGACAAAGAGAGACTATTAAAAGCAGCAAGAGAAAAACAGTTAATTACCTACAAGGGAGCACCCATACGATTGTCAGCTGATTTCTCAACAGAAACTATACAGGTCAGACGGGAGTGGCAAGAAATATTCAAAGTGATGAATAGCAAGAACCTACAACCAAGATTACTCGATCCAGCAAAGCTATCATTCAGAATTGAAGGTCAGATAAAGAGCTTCACAGATAAGAAAAAGCTGAAGGAGTTCATCACCACCAAACCAGTATTATATGAAATGCTGAAAGGTATTCTTTAAGAAGAGGAAGAAGAAGAAAAAGGTAAAGATAAAAATTATGAACAACAAATACATATCTATCAACAAGTGAATCTAAAAATCAAGTAAATAAAAAATCTGATGAACAAAATAAACTGGTGAATATAATAGAATCAGGGGCATATAAGGGGAGTGGACTGACAATTCTCAGGGGAAAAGGGGTGTGGGGGTGCGGGAAGAGACTGGACAAAAATTGTACACCTATGGATGAGGACAGTGTGGGGGAGGTAAGGGCAGAGGGTGGGGTGGGAACCGGGTGGAGGGGAGCTATGGGAGGAAAAAAGAGAAACAATTGTAATAATCTGAACAATAAAGATTTATTAAATTTTTAAAAATCATGTATATGTATAACATTAATAAAAATGAAAACCAAAACATTAAGGAGAGAGCTATGCATCTGAGTAGGCTTGAAAAAAAATGACAGATCCTCTTCCATACCCAGGTCCTATGCCTGAAATTCTCCTGGAACTCCCACTTCCTCATCGTAACAGAAGCAACTCGTGTCTGATTTGCTTGAGATTCATTTTTCCATAATGGAACTCCACAGTGCAAGTCAGGGTAAGAGAGTTTGTCCTCGATTCCAGGTCATCTCGGGAGCAGGAAAGGTGCCACCAGCCGTATTCCTTGGAACATGGAAATTTAGGTTTGCGTTCGTTCAGGAGTTATACTAGTACTTTTCCTTGAATTTACATGACACTTTTCTTTCAAAGTACTCAAAGCATTTTACAGATTCTGTTTCATTAATTGTCACAACATCTTGAACAGGCTGCCATCCAACCTCGTGAATGGGGAAGGGAGAAGGCGAGGCTCGGAGAAGTTCAGTCTCAAGACCTGAAAGGATGACAACGAGACTCCACTTTTCACACAGCAAAGAGTTTTTCAGGAACAAGAATAAAATTCAATGCATTATCATTTTTTAAAACGGTCTGGAACATCATTTTCTTAGGTCGAACATGAACAAAAATGCATGAGCAGTTTTCTTAAGAATTTTGTAAAAACATATTATAACTAAGCAGAAACAAATACTTTCAAAGTAAAATTGCCCAAACTACTTCTATGGATTATTTATCTGAGAGTGTTAATAGATATGGGGGTGGGGTAGAGGGAAGGGGGAAAGAAATGTTTCGTAATAAAAAATTTGGAAATAGCTAAAACAGTCTTGAAAAACAACAACCAAGTTGGGGTGCTCACCCTTCCTAATTTCAAAACTTACTACAGAGATACAGTAATCCAAACAGTATGGTACTGGCATAAGGACCAACTGTAGACCAATAGAATACAATAAAGAGCCCCAAAGTGAACCCTCACAGGTATGGTCAAGTGATTTTTGACAAGGGTGCCAAGACTATACATGGGGAAAGGACAGTGTCTTCAGTAAATGGTGCTGGAACAATGGGACATCCACATGCAAAAGAATAAAATTGGACCCTTATCTTGTACCATGTACAAAATTAACTCAAAATAGATCAAAGACCTAATCACAAAAGCTAAAACTCTAACTTTTAAAAGAAACATAGAGGGAAAGCTCCATGACATTGGATTTGGCAATGGTCCTTGGATAGAACACCAAAAACACAGGTAACAAAAGAAAAACAAAATAAATTGTTTCATCAAGATGAAAAACTTTTCTACATCAAAGAACACTGTCAAGAGAGTGAAAAGACAGCCTAAGAAGGGGAGAAAACATGTGCAATTCATTTATCTGGTGAAGAATTAATATCCAGAACATATAGAAAACTCCTACAACTCAACAACAAAAAACAACCCACTTCACAAGTGAGCAAAGAACATGAACAGATATTCCTCCAAAGAAGGTATACTAAAGACCAATGAGCATGTGAAAAGGTGCTCAACATCACTAGTCACCAGGGAAATGCAAATAAAAGGCACAATGAGATATGACTTCATACCCATTGGGATGACTGTTACCAAAAATAATGGAAAGGAACCAGTCTTGGCAAGGATGTGGAGAAACTGGAATCCTTATGCATTGCTGGTGGGAATGCTGTAGCCGATATAGGGAACAGTTTGGTGGTTCCTCAGAAAATTAAAGATAGAGAAGTCATATGATAACCAAAGGAATTGAAAGCAAGGACTCGAATAGATCCTTGTACCCCAATGTTCATAGCAGCATTATTCACAATAGCCAAAAGGTGGCAACAACCTAAGCATCCATCAATAGATGATGCATAAACACAGTGATCTATCCATACAATAGACTACATTATTCATATTTTAAAAGGAAGGAAATTAATATCCAGACACATGCTATAATATGGATAAATCTTGAAGACATTATGGTGAAATAAGCCAGACACAGAAGGATAAATACGGTATGTTTCCACTTATATGAGGGACCTAGAGCAGTCAAATTCACAGAGACAGAAGGCAGAATAGAGGTGACCAGGGGCTGGGGGATGGGGAATGGGCGTTTTTGTTTAATATGGATGGAGTTTCAAATTGGGATGATGACAAAGTTGTGGAAATAGGTAATGGTGATGGTTGTGCAACAATGTGAATGTACTTAATGCTACCAAATGGTACACTTAAAATGGTACATTTTATGTGACATGTAGTTTACATATTTACATTATAAATAATTTTTAATAGGAAAATATTGTCTCGCTAAACATTATTGCCCGTGTTCTCTCTTGGAAATTCGCAGCACACCTTTAGGATGCAAAAGAATCTCGCCATGAAGAAGTCTATTTAGCTGAGGACAGTATTCTTGAAGTGGAACGAAATATTTGCACATTAAGATGGCTGTGAATGGGAGACATCTGTAATGCTGTTAACAACAACAAAAGATGGCTGTAAAGATCCCCAGAGAAGTAAGGAAGGGGAAATTGGAAGGAAAATGGAAGTGTCCCTCTTGTCCTAAATAAGTTCTCTTCCAGTATTTCTTTTTTCTGGTTGACAAAAAGTGGTAAAAACAAAACAAACAAAAAAAGAACAAACAAAAAAACCTATGCCATGATCTACAGGGCACAAGACACACCCAGCACATCTTCATGTCCTTGCGAAGGAGCCAAGCAGAGGCCTATTTAAGGAGGATGGAGATGGGTCTGTGCAGGCCTGTAAGTTCCCATGACCTCAGCAGCCGGGACATAGTTGGGAGCCCAGTTTCTCCCAGCGGCTTCCCAACCCATTGGGAGCCCCCGGCTGGTGCGCCTTGGGCAGAGTAGGCACTTGAGACCTCATGCTTCCTGCATCCCGGGTCTTAAAGTGAATGGTTTTCTCTCCTCACTGTGCGCCTCATTCCAGCTAAATGTGTAAATGATCCAAATGCAATCACAAGGCCATATGTCCCTTCTAGCCACTGGTGGGAATGCAGAAAGGGGGAAAATAAAGGGGAAAGAAAACATTTCAGTTGTGCAGCAGAATCCTACAGCTGTGGCTACAAGTGGGACAACTGGGAGATGATGGCCAGGCTTCAGCCACCTGCACTGAGAACCTGCAGTGGTGGGACCCGCAGCCCGGATGACCCCTTCTGGAAGCCACAGGGCCCCAGCAGCCCCCAGCAGCCCTCCCTGTACCCTCTGCTTGCACAATGTTGCATCTTTCATCTCCAAGGGCTCCTGCACATTGGCCCTCCCAGGCGTGTCCACATTAGACCCCAATGACACTGAATGGGACATGCTGATTGACTCTATGACTGGCTCTCAGAGCCACCAGCTTAATTAGCACTGGGTGTGCACTGTGCAGACACTTCTGAGTTATAGCAGGGAAAGCTACCCTGCTCTTCCTCCTAACCTCCCTCCCCTACTCATCCCCAACACAGTGCCTCCAAAGGGCCTGTCTTTGCCATCCAATGTGTAGGGACACCATCAGCTTATTTTACACACAGCACCCTCCAAATTTGGACAAATTCAGTCGAAGGGTCAGTTATGGGCTTATTTTCATATTTATGGACTAAAGACTTTCTCCCAAATGATGCTAATGATAGCCTAAAGGACAAGCCCATCAAAACACCAACCTCCGAAGGGAGAGGAGCCTAAGGAGGCGTCCGCGTTGAAATTCCACCCACAGACCTCCCCGCACAAGCAGTTACGTCCTATACATGTTTTTCCACCTCAGTCTCTCCCCAAATGAACACTTTTTAAAATATCTTGACAAAAATCAGTGTTTTAACAAAGGGAAGCCGATTATTCCCCATTCTTCCCTGGCAGAAATAATAACATTGAACAAACAGCTCCTTGCAGTCTGGGGCTGTTAGCCGTTCATCCTGCAGAAGATGAACCCTCCACACAGGCAGCCTGGTGGTGGCTATGCCAGGTGTTTCACAGTCTGTGCTTGCTCACCCTGGAGCATTTGGGGGGCCAGGTGTGTGTGGATGACTCTAACTCAGGTTTGCCTAAGCTATGGGTTCTTGTAGGGCGCACTGTGGACGCCACCACTGACATGTGCATGTGCCACGGCTTCATGTTATTCCCAAAACTGTTGATCATCAACCAACACCAGATTTAATAATCTGGTTTATTTGGCCAAAATGTAGCTGTATTGTGATTGTAAGTGTTCTGTGCACCAACAATTTATTAGCTCAGAAGATGCACCTATAATTTGTAAGATATTTTCAAGTCATGTATAAGAAGACAGAGTTTTTTGTTGTTTTTTTTTGCCAAATACCATTGGATTCGTTGTCTCTTTAAAGATTGTTTTTAAAACACGTTACTCACCCCTTATCATCAAATCATTGCAGCCAACAGGCCCCTTTCTCACATGGTAGGTCAGTCGGCTTCCAGTCATTAGAAGTTGCATGCAGTGAGGTGACTTCTGTCTTGACTCTGATTGTTAAGCCTTAAACCTGATACCTGCAGAGCATACCTGGTTCTTCCTGACCTGCCTGTGTCACTGCCCACAGGAGATGACCATGCATTAGACACGGCACTTGCTGCTCCAGATTACTCATAATGCCAACACAGTTGCTGAGCCTGGAGGCTGAGGCTTTATGTTTGCAAACTAACACAGCTCTCCATTGAGCACTAACCCTGGGCTGGACTCTATGCTAAGCACAATGTCCACTATCTCCTTTAATCTCCACATCAGTCCTTGGGGGAAGGGGATATTATGGTTAGCCTTGGATTCCAGGTGGGGAAATTAAGCCACAGGGTGATTCATTTGGAAAAGTAGGATTTGACATGGGGTTGACCTGACTCCAGAGCTGGTGCTTTCCTGGTCCTCCAACACTACCCTCCAGGCCCGCCTTCCATACACACACCGAGTGCCTTTGCATCCAGCACTCCACAGGGCCCCAGGGTAGAAGAGGCCTAGACCCTCACCTGAAACACAGGACCACTGTGAGCCATTGTTCACGAGGCTAGTGGAGCTAAAGGAAAGAATGATGAACTAAAGCAAGACAGAAGATAAGAAGTTAAGGTAAGTGGTGACTCCAACAGCTAAAAAGACCTAAGTGCAGGTAACTAGTGAGGTGATGAAGGGGGGTTGAAATAGACAATTGGGCTGAAAAACAGTATCAAAATGGAATAACTAAAGAATACATGCTTCTGGAACATAAACTGAGGATCTCCAAAGTAACAAAAAGAAAACCATCAAAACAGTCCCAGTATGTGACCCACTGTTCCCTTGATCATCCAGATCTTGGGGCACTGAAGTCCCCTTGATGCGACTGGGTGAAGTGAAGGGCTAAGTCTTCCCTGCCTGGAAAGCACCCCACCACCTGCCGACTACACCTTCTATCTCAAGGGGAAGCCACAGGCTGTCTCCCCACCATCCTTATTCCAAACCAAGGAGAGGAGTTTGGATTTGCGTCAGAGCTACATATAACTATTGGATTTGGGTGGGACTTCTGTGGAATGGAGGAAAGAGATACCAGCTCCTGGTCCCCTGGAAATTCCTATTCTTCAAAGCCTTCAGGCCTCAACCCCCATGAAACCAAGCAAGAATCCAATGGGGCTCATGGTTAAGAGTAGGGGGGTTCCTCCTGCTTCAATTAAGGCCAAAAGAGCTTTCCTGACCTACACACACCCAATCTAGTTCACTGTGAGCCCAGTGAGGTCCATGGTCAGAACCCTATAGTGATAAACATTGCTCATGGCCAAGTAACCTCTCTGCACATCTCCCTTGGAAATTGCATTGTGAGTAGGTGAAGGACACAGTGATGCCAGGTTCCAACCACATTTCCATGTGGTTCTACCTGGAACCACCACCCAAACCTTCTACAGCTATTTTCTGCTTGTGCAGACCCCTTTGGCTCCCTCCAGTTCAGATACCACGTTTTAGATGCTGTAGCAATCAGAATTCTGGTAAATCCTCACTAAGGACATGGCTATTGATCTTAGAGAGGAGGGAAAGTACAGAGAAAGAGAGGGGAAAGAGAACATCGATCAGTTGACTTCCATACGTATTCTGACTGGGATCAAAACTGCAATCCAGGTATGTGCCCTGACCGGAAATGGATCCCACAACCTTTCAGTATATGGGACAATTCTCCAACCAACTGAGCCACACCAACCAGGGCTGTAGCCATCATATTTTAATGGAGTTTTGATGGTAATGGATGAGGGTACCCTTGTAGCTATGACACTCTCAAATCATTGAACCCCATGAAGCAGCCAACATTTTATCTTTCAATTCAAATATGTGATTAATCTCACTTACCAACCAGCGCATTTTTCTGTTTGCCACCTTAAAAGAGGTGCTTGAAAAAGTATTTCATGACATTTTTGTGAACAAAAGGATACCAAACTGGGACCTACCTCCAGCATTTCCAAATAAAGCAACAAACCAAATCTAAGAGTAAAGGTAAAAACTTAGGCTCAAAAATTCAGTGACACAAGTGTATAGCTCTGGGTCTGTCCCCAGCAGCACACATGCATTGGACCTGGATGTTTTTATTGAGACCACGGCACCTGTCAACAGAGTGATGTGGCTGCCAACAAACCAATGTGAACACAGGGAGAGTCATCTCAGGCCATGTCGTTTCGTCCTGTTAGAAAATCCAGGTTGACACTGACCCACTGCAATCCAAGATGTTGCTGCTCTTTCAAGACCCACCATGGAGTGGAAATAAAGACAGGCAGAGGCTAACCACAGCACAGAGGAACGGCGGCCAGAGCAGTGTTTGAAAAGGCAAGACAAGATTTCTCTCTTCAGCAGTGTGGCCATCAAATTCCTAGCTTGCCACTGCGTCTGTGTGATGTCTTGATAGGAGGTGGAAAGGCATGGTGTGAAATGATCTGAAAGCACGAAAAATTGTTGTTAGGAGGTGTTGGCACCTAAAAAACAACTCATCTTGTACCTATTGGCTTCAGCCTGAGTTTTCTCTGAGACAACTCTGCCATGTCCTGCTTGGAAATCTTGGACATTCAAGCTTATACTGAGTGCAGCGTACACTTCTAACACCTCATCCTTTCCCCACGGACACACAGAACACCGTAAGGTCAATGCAGAAATTATTTTGCTGTGTGTTTTCAATTTATTTTCTGCTCTAATGTCCAAACACAGTATTGCATTTATGTGCAAACACATTTATGTGTGAAAGGATTGTGAGTCCATGCTAAGTTGTCCTGACCATTAAGGATTTTAACAAGCAAATTGTTTGGGTAAAATTTCCCCAAATCAAATGGCAACAGATGCAGTTCAAAGTTCAATAGCTATTGAATCATTTCCCCTCATCTGTGGCTTCTCTTCTGGAAGATTCTGGGGGGGATTTATTTTTTTATTTTTATTTTTTTGGTTATTGGGAAGAGTGATGTTTCTCTCAGGTGGGTTGACAATGACGCATGTTCCTGATGATCGCTCAGCTCTGATTGGTGGATATTGCCTTATTAAATCACTTCCTCCCCTGTCCTTCTGCCAGTTATCCTCAGCACGGGCCTTTCCATCCCCATCCCCAACCAAGTCAACAACTATATTAAGCAGCCTTTCTTTTCCAACTGAGCTATGAATGTAAGCTTTTAGAGCACACAACTTCCCTGTCCAGGAAAAGTTAGGGCACCTTCTGAGTTGGGAATTTTCAGTTCGCTCACAGGAGAGGGTGAGCAGGTGCATGTGTGTGCACGTATGCTGGAAGCAGAGGGGGTGGGAGAGAGAAATACAGAGTACCAGGAATTATCTGTGCATAAAGAAATTAAAAGAGAATATTTCCAGAGCAATTGAAGCCCATCTCCTGAACAATGACGACAGCTCCTCATTTTCGACAACAATAGAGGGCACGTAGGAGTCAGCTCATTAGAATATCTGTGGCTCTTTTCTGTTCTCTCTGCATTAAGCCCCCATAATGTCAGTTGTCACTTATTAATGACAATTAACTAGTAATCAGCACTGAGACTCTTCGAGGTGGTCTTTGCCTGACAGGTGAAGAAAGAGAACATTGCGGAGTGCCACGCGGTGACATGGAACCTTCAAAGGGAGCGCGGCATTTCCATAAATTACTTCAGAAAGAAATTTCCTTTATACATTCTTGCTAATGCTTAAGGATCTTTAACCCTAGAGAGGCCACACTCCAATTCTCCTCTTGGGATATCTTTCTTACTAAATGAAACCTACAAACCATCTACAGTAGTTACAATTGGATCTCCATCCTCTCGTCCAAGACACTCACTCCACAGCCCACCTTGCTCCTGAAACGCTTTAGCTCCCGCTATTTAGTTTAGTTATGTCCAGCTGTACACGTCACCTTAGTAACGTCAGTCCATGATGCACATGCCTGCGC
This sequence comes from Plecotus auritus, assembly GCF_963455305.1. NCBI lineage: Eukaryota > Metazoa > Chordata > Mammalia > Chiroptera > Vespertilionidae > Plecotus > Plecotus auritus. The sequence continues at coordinate 44,555,910 of NC_137782.1, forward strand.
TGGTTACTTTTCACCAGTGGTTGCTGTGGTCCAGTGGCTGACTTCTCTCGGGCACACTCTCTCTCTTTACTCCCTCGTGATATGGTAACAGGATGACTGCAGCCTGTCTGATCCATGCAGGGTCTCCCCACCACCAGTCGGAGCCCTCCTACTTCCCCACTGCTCTTCCTACTGGCATGGAGGACAGCCTTCCCCACCCTGCATACAGGATCGACCATCTGAACACAGGCACCTACTTGGCACATACCTGCTGGCCCACGGGCCCTTCCTCCTGGTTTCTCTATGATGCTAGAAGTACCTGACTAACCTGAGGACTCCGGGAGTGGGGTTTTCAAGAAGGAAATATTTGGAGTGTAAGAAGGCTAAATGTTATCACTAGAAGAGAATAATCTGCATTCTGTCTTTGAGGAGTTGAGGCTCATGAAAGGCCAAATTTGCCCTGAGAATGGCATGATGACCCCTGGCAGCCAATGTGCCCCGTGCTAGAAGTGCGCTGAGCAAGGGCATTGCCAATTTCACATATTAAAAAGGTGGACTGCATCTATTCGTGTCCAAACAATGCAATTAGACTATTCTCCTAGAATGGATACCACTGGCAAAGTGGATGGCATTCAAACCAGTGACTCGGATGTAAGACTGTCTATTCCTGATAGGGAATTCCACTGTTGGACAGGTACTAGTAAGCCTCTGGAAACAGGCAACAAGGAGTTTAAAATCTAAATATCTCAGGGGAAAAAAAGCAGCATGTTTTTATGAAAACCGAAATTTTAAGAAATGGAAGGTCACCTGGAGACTCACTTTGTGACCCCTTTTTTAGAACAAAATCTATTGTTTCTTCCCAAGCACCTAGGGTGGTGGGAACACGCCCTGTCGCCTGGCGCTCCCATCGGTGTGCAAGAAGAATTTTGTGAGATTACAATGCTTCCCTGACAACAAACAAGATGTTACACACTGTCACTGTCGGTTTCCAACTACCTAACCGGAACTTACAGATGAATGTACATGGCATATTTAAGGAAACAACCACCATGAAAAGAACTGCACTTTAAATGCCTTCCTATTTTGAAAATATGGCTCACAGTACTCTGAAGTTTGAATGAAGTCCTTTCCGTCAGCTTGCAGATTACTTCAGATTTTAATGCCACCGGTGCCCACAGCCTGGTGAGAGGAGCGATGGAAAAGGAAGGTGTCCCAGTCGTGGGCCTGGAGTCCAGCTCTGAGAGGTGGTGCGGTGTCGGTTGTGGGCGTTTGTTCTAATAAAACCACCGGAAATACTGAGTAGAATGTTCTTTGCACTCATTTGTAATAGTGAAAACTTGAGAAGAATCTAAATGTTGCTTTTTAAAATTCTATCTAAACCAGAGACCATCTCAATAAGATGAGAAATGTGTGATATTTAGTGAAATGGGAAAATACTCATTATCTACTATCAAGTAAAGAAAAGTACAAAAGTGTGTTCAGTGTGATCTCTATTTTGTAGAAGCATGACAGGAAAAAAAGATGTTACCACTAAAATATTAACGATTTTTTCATAGATGAAAGCAATAGTTATTTTTATTTCCTTCTTCATGTCTTTGTGTTCCAAGCATTGGGCACTGACTATATTAGTATATTGCTTCTATTACAGGAGTAAAAGGTATGTAAAAAGCACAGGTACTCTCCAAATTTTACTCTTTTTAAATTTATAATTCAATAATTGGCCTTCATCTTCAGAAAAATAATCAGGAAGGTAGTAACATGAAATTTTACCTTGGAAGAAAGCAGAAACTTTTATTTGTATTAACAGGTTTCTGAGACTTTGGAAGAAATTTAGACATGTTTGACTAATGTAAGAAACTTTAAAAAGATTATTAAATATAGAAATGTAGTGACATAAATTTTAAATTATTAATCACTTTTTTCATACAATGCCTAAAAGATTATTTCTCTTACATAAAGTATTATCTACCATTATTTCATAGGCTTCCTATCTCTTTAAATATTGACTAAATAACAGCATATCATTACCCAACACATTCTGAAGAATCTCTCAAAACCTTTTAGAATCCCACAGTTAAAAGAAAAAATATGCCCGGCCAGCGTGGTTCAGTGATTGAGTATCAACCTGTAACCAGGAGGTCACGGTTCTATTCTTGGTCAGAGCACATGCCCGGGTTGCAGGCTCGATCCCCAGTAGGGGGCACAGAGGAGGCAGCTGATCAGTGGTTCTCTCTCATTGTTAATGTTTCTATCTCTCTCTCTCCTTTCACCTCTGAAATCAATTTAAAAATATGTATATTTTAAAAGTATTTAGTTTTCAAGTAGGGTCACTTTTGCCTGTGCACAAGGTCACCTAACCAATAGAAAACACTGGGCAGTCCCGTCACTACCAAGCCCCCTGCAGCCTCCTACCGGTGGGCAGGCGGCCAGCTCTCTCCAGCTCCTTGGGGGCCTTTGGCTGTCAAACTCTAGAAGGTGGAGACCTGGTGCCTGGGCTAAGGAAGGACTGGGAGAAACTCAGAGCACACTCAAGACTAGATGAAGGCGAGGATGGGCACATGTATCCAAACACAGATGAAGGAAGCAGAACCATCTGTAAGGTGAATCCTCAAATTAGAGGTGGCAACTGCTTCCCTGGGTTACTCACTGTCTGCCTACACAAATCGAGTTTTCACAGTATTAGGTAGACCTGTAGTCATTGAAGCTGCTACATATTCATAACAATCATTACTTCAACTTAGTTTTCAGATCCAATAGAAAACAGAGCTGTCCTGTTTTGCAATCTGAGGTGGGTTGCAGGTGGAAGCCACGTGAAGAATGGACATCTGCTCAGGGTGGCGCTCACATCCCTGTCCATCAGCATCACCTGAAACCCTCAGCTCTCGTCCCCTTACCCACCCCTGGGCCTGCAAAGGGGGCAATTAGGAGCACTGCTGGGGCAAAGCCAGAGCTTTGAGCTCAGGCTCAGGTTGTGTCAATTTCAAGCCCCCAGACCGTGGACATCTCTGTGCTGGGTTGGGCTCGTCATCTGTGAGAACAGTGGAGTAACAGCCCCTCCCCATGCTGTGAGGCCCAAATGAGTTGCTGTGGGTGAAACATCAAGGATGTCTCTAGCATGGAGTAGCATCCCCTAACTATAACTAGATCCCCACCTCCAGCATCAGTATGAATAGTAATAAGATCGATTAGTCTTGTACTATCCATGGGTTAGAGAACTGGGGTTAATGAATTAGAAAAAGAAAAAAATTGCCCAGCTGGCATGGCTCAGTGGTTGAACATGGACTTATGAATCAGGAGGTCATGGTTTTACTCCCGGTCAGGGCACATGCCTGGGTTGCGGGCTTGATCCCCAAGTGTGGGGTGTGTAGGAGGCAGCTCATCAATGGTTCTCTCTCATCACTGATGCTTCTAACTCTCTCTCCCACTCCCTTCCTCTCTGAAATCAATGAAAATATATTTAAAAAAAGAAAAATTTAAGAAAGGAAACCTGCATCTGGGCCTAGACCCCAGTGTCAGAACTTGGGTTGCAAGCAGCTTTTGAATAGCTCAGCAGCTGTGCATTCGGACAGAACCCGGGGCCCAATCTCCAAATGGCACCTCCTTCACACCACGTGCCTGTGGCTCTGACTCTTACTATTGGTGAAATCACATAATCATGTTTGTGGACTTGTGGCAAACTTCAGAGGATTCTCATTCAAGGACTCCAGGTCCATTATAGGCCTGTCATTCTTCTCCATCACCCCTGCAGCCCAAAGTACAGTCACCCAGTAATTGAACCCAAATGTCTAAGTGGCTAAAGCTCATAAAGGACAGAGCTATTTACCAATGAAAACAGCGGGACAGTAGCCCAGCTTGCCAATGTCCAGGGCATTAGTACAGACTGTAAATAGGCCCACCTGGTCGGCCATCCGGCTGCCTGCTGGACAACAGGCAATAGTGCACACAGCTCAGCTGCTCAGCTGCTTCCAAACAGAGCATCCAAATTCTACCCTTTCTCAAGATGTATTTAACGGAAATTTAAGCAAAAGGTAGTGAAAGAAATCTCCATGCCATGTCCTGAAGCACTCCTGGGGTTTCCCTCAATACAGGCAGAGCCCTGGACCTCAGGGCTCAGTGCTCACAGCCTCACATGCCTAGGGTCCTGCTGGTGCCCTCGGAGAGTCCTGGGTGCTCAGGGCAACCTGCAGAAGACTGGTCCCAAACCCTGAGTAAGACGGCAGCTTGTGTTTTAAAACTGTGCATTTTTTAAAGCACAGAAAACAGACTTTCCTCTTTAGAGAATGCAGAGCTGGTCCCAAGGCCCTGGGTCTTCCTTGCCACCCCATCAAGTCCCTGGACGCCCAGAAAGCACACTCGGCTCTCCACACGCAGGCCTCAGGCTCTCTCTATGGACCAAACACCCATCACTCAACAGCTCAACTCGGTGGCACCCAGTGGAGTTAAAAATGCTAATTACCGTTTCTAAAAGCACAATACTTATCATTTGAGTGAAGGCATGTCAGCACACAAATCACAAAATGATGATTCTGAGTGGGATTTCCGTTGGTCGATTGCATCAGCAAGACCTCTCGCTGTTGAAATAACATCTCCCGAGGCAGAAGAATGACGACATGACAATCGACGTAAACCAAGAACGGCGTGAGGATTTATTTTACAGTTGAGAAAACAGTGGATTTAATTGTGTGAACCCAAATGTACTGTACAATATTAATGACAGAACATCAAACGTATAATTAATAGTGCCTTGCTTTGTCTTCATTTATTTATTTTTTGTCTGATATACATGCATCTGGAGAGATGCAAACGCCAGTAAAATTTCTCTATTTAAATCAAGCTGCAGGAACTAATTTTTATTCAAAAATCGTGGTTTTACATTATATACACAGAAATTTAATATAAAATGACAATATAAAAAGTTAAAAGAGAAAGCATACAGCCAGAAGGTACAAAGAAAGTTGGATAGGTTAAAATGGTAGGATAGGTAACCATTTAGGATGGTAGGATAAAGGAGTTTTTAAGCGGATGCTGCCAATTTATAAGGGAAGTACTCCGACATTTGCCCCATATTTTTTTTTCATTTATCGATGCAGCGCGCTATAGAAAGGTCAGCTTGTACCAAAGCTTACATTTGTAAATAACTATAAACCGCAGTATTTTACAGGAAAAAAAAGAAATAGCATTTTTACACGTTTTAAATAATAGCTTGCATACTTTTTTTTCTTTTTTTGCCAAAAGTGGCATTTTCTTCAGCATCCAGAGGGTTTGGGCATAGTGGCAACTGGGGTGTTTGTTGTTAGTTTTTTGTTTTGAACGTGGGACGTTGTGGCTTCCTAACCCCGCAAGTCCTAGACAACTTCTGTCTTCCAACAGCGGCATGCATGTTCCCTTCACAAACCAGTCTGCATATAAAAGCTCATTTTTTAATTATTAAATAAGTTTTGTGTCTGACACAGCTTTTGATCTGAATGAAATGCCTTTAAGCCTTTTTGTTTCTTTTCCTTTTTTTTTTTTTTTTTTTTGGAGTGAAAGGCACAGAGATGCAATTACAGTCCTCAAAGGGTTAAGTTTGACACCACTAGGTCCTATGACCTTTATTGTCATGGCAACTTTGTAATGTTTAGGATGTCTTTTTATCATTGTTATTTGTGTCTTTCTTTCCTACTAAGTTGGTGTCTCTGAGTAGTGTGCCCCATCATTTCCTACAAAAGATAGCTTAACATCAAGAACAGATGTTGAAAATAAAGGTCAGACTTTGACTCACAGAAAAAGAAAAATGACATGCGCAATCAGACAAAGAGCATATAAATATAGCTACAAAATGTGTGTAAGAAAAACCGAGGTCCAGACAGGCCGTTCGGCAACCAAGGAAGGCTGATTTTGGAGGCTCAGGCCGGGCCTAGTGCAGTGTGAAGACGTTTAGTGCAATGTGCCGGGCGGGGTCCCTCGCGTACCTGGCCGCTACTGTTTCTCCAACTCTGTCACGTAGATCAGGTGGTCCTCCGGGGACTTGCCATGGGTTTTGCTAAGGTGCAGTTTGACTGCGTGTTTGCTCGCAAAAGTCCGGTTGCACAGCTTACACTGGAATGTGGAGCCCAGATCGTCCTCGGCAGCCCCCACGGGGCCCACGGCCTTGTTGGCCAGGACCTTTGAGACACTCTGCTGGTCCTGAATCTGGGTGAGGGGCAGCTTGGAGAGGTCCTTCAGGCTGAAGCCCAGGTGCGTCTCTAGGTGACTGATGTACGTGGGCGCAGTTCTGAACTGAGAGGCACAATCGTTGCAGAAGAACACAGGGTGCCCTGTGTCCAGGTTCTTCAGGAACTTGGTCCCGCCTGTCCTCCTCAGCTGGTACTTGACATTGGCCAGCCAGTGGCTGATGGTGGTCATGGAGAGCCCCGTGAACTTGGAGATGTGCACCCGCTCCTGCGGGCCCAGGTCCGACAGGATGTACTTCCCCTCGGGCGTCTCCCGCAGGCTGGAGGCGAACTGGGCCTGCAGGATGAGCAGGTGCTGGGGGTTCCAGTTGGACTGGCGACCCTTCCGCTTGTGAACAGGCGACAGCTCATCCAACGCCTCCTCGAAGCTGCTGGCATCGGCATCTGACTTCTCGGACACCGTGGAGGGCGTGGAAGACTTGGGGGTGAGCCGACCCGTGAGGTTCTTCACCATGTCGGAGATGTCCATGAGCGCGCTCTCCCGCAGGGGCGAGGAGACCGTGTCGGCCACGCCGGAGACGAGGGGCTTGTTCTTGGCCTTGGTCAGGTCAATGGGCTGGTCGCTGTTCTCGTAGTAGTAGCGGTCAATGGCGTCGGCCTGCTTGGCAGGGGTGGCGGGGTAGATGGGCTTGTCCAGCATGCTGTTGCTGATTTTGTACAGCATAGCCAGCGGGTCCAGCGAGGGGCTCACGGGCTTGGACACTTTGCCCAGGTGTGTGTTCATGATGGACTGCAGCGCGCTCAGAGGGCTAATGAACGATGGCTCCGGCGAGTGGTCCGTGATGATGCCCAGGCTGCTGCAGCCATTGGTGACTTTGGCTTTGAGCGGCTCTGTGCCATTGGGGGTGTGGGCCTCCATTGCACCCTCCTTCTTGGCCTTGCCCGCTTCCACCTCCGGGCCCTTCTTCTGCTGGGTTTTGCTGTTGCTATCCTCTGTCCTTGGGAAATCCTTATTCTCTTTGGCCACAGGGGACATGGCCTTGGCCGGTGAGCCCTTCTCCTTCTCCACGGGCCTCTCCTCCTTCTTCACGTTGACCTTGCCCGTGACCTTCTCTACCAGTTCCTCCATGGCCGACACATTGCTCTTGTGGGGCGGTGGCGTGAGGCTCCCCGGGGAGTGCAGCAGTGCATTGTGCTCCGAGGACAGCGACTTCACGCTGCCAGCATATGACGGCTGCATCTGCACGCTCTGCACGGCTGGCAGCGGCTTCACAGCGCCCGGCAGCTGGTAGGCCGCATGGATGCTGGGGTAGCCGCCCCACGAGGGCGCGCCATTCTGGGCTTTGCTGATGGCTGTGGAGACCGTGTTCTCCAGGGACTTCAGGATGTCCACCCCGCCCTTGGGGCTGTCGTCCAGGTCCTCCTCGCGGAGGTACTGATAGAGCGTGGTGGGCTCAAACTTCTCAGAGGCGTCCTCGCTCTCCTCCTTGATCTTCTTCTCCGTGTCACCTGCGACTGGTGCCTTCTCCTTGTCTGGCTCCTTTTTCTCGTCGGAGGTCGTGGACCCTGCTGGCGAGTCGGGCTGCTTTTTGACGTGGGAGGTGGGGAGCCGGGTGTGTGTGGTGGGGGGCAGAGGGATGGACTGGATCTTCTCCTCCACCACAGGGTCCAGCACCAGCTGCTTCCCCTTCTTGGAGGCGGAAGTGGTCACCTTCAGGAAGTGGCCAGTGACCATCATGTGGGCGGTGAGCTGCTGCAAGGTGTCGTGGGAGCTGCCGCACTCCATGCACTTGAGGATCTGCGCTTTGCGGGCCTCAAACTGCCAGGTGTAACTTGCGCCGTTCTGGTAGCCATAGCGGTTGTTGGGGGTCACGTAGGGGTTGGCGATCTTCTGGTCCTTGGCTGACTCACTCAGAGCGGCCTCTGTGGCGACACCCGCTGGCTCGGGGGAGCACGGGGACACCAGGTCCTGAAGGGCTCGCTTTTTTGTGGAAGGGACCAGTTTGGTGATGGCTGGTACTGGCTCCTTCAGAGGCACTTTCTGGTAATGCTTAGTCTTGATCATGTGGACGCTCAGGTCTTGCAGGGACTCGAAGGAGTGGCCACAGTACATGCACTTGAGCACCTTCTGGGCGTCCTCCTTCCCTTCCATTTCCATCAGGGAGCGCTTCCTGGGCTTGGACCACCGCTTGGTCTTCTCGGAGTCCTTGTCCCTGTTGTCATCGCGGTAGTGGCCCGTCTCGTTCATGTGCACTGTCAGCTCCACCAGCGTGTCATAGGCGGCGCTGCAGTCCTTGCAGCGGAACTTGCTGGCGCCCGTAAACACCGAGCCATACAGCTTGTTGTTCTGCCTGTAGAGCTGCACAGTGCTGAACAGGCTGGGCTCAGGCAGCAGCCCGTACGTGGACGTCTGCTGCAGCGTCTTGGCCAGTGCGGCCTGATGCCAGTCGTAGCCCGAGCCACCGCTGCTGCTGGTGCTGGTGCTGGTGCTGGAGCTGGTGCTGGAACTGGAGCTGGAGCTGGGTGTGCTGGCGGTGGTGCCGGTGGTACCCACCGTCGTGGTGGCGGGGGGCGTGGGGGTGGGGGTGGAGCTCTCCTTGGGGCCCACATCGTTGCTGCTGGTGGTCGAACTGGACTTCTTTAAATCCAGTGCTAAGCTGGACCAGCAGGACTCTGAGAATAAGTTCGCGTAGACGGCCTTGATTTGTGCCAAGCTGTCCTGGGGGTAGGAGGCGCTGTCTGGACCTTGTGGGTCCTCTTTGTCTTCTCTGGAGGAGGAGCTTTTGAAATGGGCGAGCTGGTCACTGTTTTCACTGAAAGGCGACCCGTAGCCAGCGTCCTGGTTGGTGGCCGTGCTGATGGGGGAGTCCTGGTAGCTCGGGGCCTCTTTGATCTCAGCTTCGTCACCGCCCACGTAGTCACCTTCCTGAATGTCCAGGGACAGCCCATCCTCCTCCACGTTTTCTTCATCTATTTCTGCTGCCTTCAATTCTTCCTCGGGAACATAAGCTAGGGCAGAAAAATGACACAGGTGAGAAGTAAATCACGTTCAAGGACATGGCCTCCCCAGCACACACACCATGTTTCTCCTCGAGCTCCCAGGCCACAAGGCTATCACCTCTAGGTGACCACCCACTCTGCACCTTGGAGGCAGAAATTAGGTTTCGACCAGGACAGCCTCTCTCCTGGGAGAAGACCTTGCAAGGAAGAAGCCTCAAGGGGAGGGCAGGGCCTTCTGAAGACGTCATGTGGGGATGCAGCTGGGCAGGAAAGGAAGGAACCCCGTCAACCCCTCCTGCAGGCTTCTCCTTTCCTAAGTGATGACCCGCACATCCCTCATGCCTTCCCACCAGGTGGGACCTGGCTGTCAACTTTTAGGGCCAGGTATTCCATAGAAAGAATTACACAGTTTCCGTAAATATAAAGACTCCTCAGTGGCAAGTGATAAAAATGCTCTGGCCCTCACTCAAAGGAGGAGGCCACCGAGCACCCCAGGCCCCTGCCTGGAGGGAGACGTCACCCAGAGGGGACACCAGGCAGGTGTCAAAGAACCAGGTGGTACAAAGAAGCATTATTTGCAGGAGCCAAAAGGGGGAAACAACCCAGCGTCCACTGACAGTCAGAAGGATGGACAGGCAGAATATGGTGTGTTACCTGTGAAAAGAAAGGAAATCCTGACACCTGCTACAACATGGATGGACCTGGAGGACACTGTGCTCAGTGAAATGAGTCAGTCACACAGGACACATACTGTGTGATTCCACTTACATGAGCACCCAGAGGAGTCAAATCCATAGAGACAGAAAACAGAGGGTGGGTGCCAGACTGGGGTGGGTGCCTGGGAGCTGTTTAATGGGGACAGAGCTTCGGTGGGAAGGAAGAGAAAAAGTTCTGCAGGTGGCAGGTGTGATGGCTGCACAGCGATGTGAATGGGTTTCATGTCACCGAACTGCACACTTACAAATGGCTAAAATGGCAACTTTCATGTCATGAGTATTTTACCACAATAAACATAGGCTTTGATTTTAACAAGGCCAGTAGTGTGTGCTCTGGCAGCCCAGTCCAGGCTACATGTGCACGGCACACTGACTTCTTGGTTGAAGGCAGCATTTCCCAGGGGACACTGTAGGATATTGACAGCTGTCCTGTGAGTGAGAGGGTTGGAAGGCATATAAATCATTAGATAAAACCTGACATTTTTGCTGCAGGACATTTTAGATTCTTTAACATTGTGTGCCCAAGGGACATAAAATTGCATGCCTCACCTCTTATTTGACCAATCTATTTTACTTACCTTTTATTATTTTCATTATTTTTTAAGGGGATAACTACCTGAAGTAGTGTTCCATTAACTACTTGGGAAACTGGGGGTTAAGATATTTTCCAGAAAGGCTCTATTAAAATACACTGATATGACCTGAGAAGGGTGTCTCATTAAATGTAATCACTCATTATCACATTATCAGAGCCGGATCCTAAGGGAATGTGGCAAAGCGCACTTATGTTTTCAGGGATGGTTGAGAGGACAGACAGAGACCATCTTGTCTGCCCAGGGGGCGGAAGCGGGGCAGGCAGGTGACAGGAGAGCTTCAGCACCTGCAGACGGAGGACTTCAGATGCCAGCAGCAAGCACTCCAGAGTGTGGGCACACACAGTCACTGTAAGCACACACACACACCCGTGCACATGCACAGCCAATGACAACTATGCCTGCTGCCCAACGGGCCATTTTCATTTGATTATCTCCCTCTTACCCGCAGGACCCTGCCAGGTGGCATCACCAAAATGCCTATTTTGCAGATGAGAAAACTGAATCTTGGAGAAGCTGACTGACTTCCCCAAATTACATGGGAAACAGTGGGTATAGGACTGGAATTCCGGTCACCTGACCTCCAGTCCCAGATGTTGCCACCCAGCCACCATCAGGACCAAGTCACTGTCCTTTGTCCTGTCAGCATCCCATTGCCAGTGAAACCTCCAGGAAACGTCTTTGGATGAATCAATGACCCAAAGTAATTCTGAATTGAGTATTCAGAAACCTTGGATGTCAACTAAAATTGAAAAATAAAAAGTTATTTTTAAAAAATTATTTTTAAAAAATTGGATGGAAAGAGATTAATAAATTCCTTGAGAATAAAAAAAAATAGCAATTTCTTATGTGCCAGTCATGTTGCTATACATGAGAGAATCTTGATGAAAGAGAGTAAAAGGAAAGAAACTTTAAAATGTTGACACCCTTCAGCCCAATAATTTTACTTTTGGAAGCAGAGTCTAAAGATATGAAATGCAGACCATGCATGTGCATAAAGATGCTCCATGGGAAGTAACTACCATCTAAATTGTCAGCAGTGAGCGGCGGTTTAGTCATCTGTAGTTTAGTCCTGTGATGCAATATTATTCCAACATAATAAAGTATGCTTTGATAACATGGGCAAAGTCATTAGATGAAAAAGGCAAAAGACAAAACTGCACACCGTGGAAAAATTCCTTTAAAGAATGTTGATCGCAGTTAATTATAGCTGGTGAGTGCCTGGGTCATGTGTGGAGTGAGGTGGCTGTTGATAAGTATCCATATTTTCAAAATCTTCTTTGCTGTTTTCAGCTTAACAAATATAATAAATAAATACAACTGTCCATTTGATACCATTTCTGGAACAAAATAGTTGGCAGTCACTGGCCAGACCCTGAAATGGGGGAGCTCGGGAAGGCAGGGCCCAGCCTGGGGAGGGAGTGTGGGCCGGGCTTTGCTTATTCTTACATTTTAAGAAAATATTAAAAAGTAGCCATAAAAAAATAAACAACAAAAAGAAAATATTAAAAAGTGGAGAGGAGGCGAGAACACTAAGGGCGTGGATGATATTAGGTTTCCTGTGGGTCTGCCCCCCAGACACCCAACCCTCCTGCTCGGCCCCTGCATTCCTGCCCAGCCGGGGGAGAGGGGTGCTGGGGCCTCAGATGGGATCAGCTGCAGCGACCCTCCTGAGCCACCAGCCCAGCAGCCCAGGTCAGCCTTCAGTCAGGGCTCACACGGGGCAGAGGCCACAGTTCTGGTTAGCAGCCTTCCCAAGACCTGGAGGGAATGTAGTGGACAGATATGATGAGAATGGGCTGGGAAACGGTGGATCCCATCCCTTCTCTCCTCATGAGCATGCAGAATTGAGAGTTGGCTGTGAATGAGGAAAATGGATATGGAGCAGTGACGAGTAGACAGCCCAGGTCTCCGGCCCCTGCTTGGTTACTGGCTTACAGTAAATACCATGCTTTGCTATTGTTTTGCCACCTGGTGAAGCTATGCAATCATACCAAATTACATGTTTATCTACATCAAACTAGGTTTTACACCTGCAAACGTGATATCCACGAACAGATGGCCATTATATCAAAATACACAGACTCCAAGGGGCCAACTCCCCAAAGGGGCCCCCACACACCTGAGGGGTGAGTGCCCAGCCTCGATTCACAGTAGAATCTTGAAACACACTTCCTTCCAAATCTATAATCGGTCTCTTAGAGAGTCACTTCACCTCTGTTTCGGAGACAGTGGGAGGTTTTAATCAAAGTTAGAAAATATTGGGAAATGAAAAAGGCAGAGAACACAGACATGGAGCTGCTTCCTCCCTCCTCCAAAAAGACACTAACATACAGGCAGCATCTCCGTTCATCACACTTGAGTTACATTTTTTTGCAGGATGTTTGACTCTGCTGAGCGAAGAGCTGAGAGGCCACTTCTGCTCTGACATAAGGTGAGCAAACATTTTTCTAACACTTGGGCCAGTGGTCGGCAAACTCATTAGTCAACAGAGCCAAATATCAACATTACAACGATTGAAATTTCTTTAGAGAGCCAAATTTTTTAAACTTAAACTTCTTCTAACGCCACTTCTTCAAAATAGACTCGCCCAGGCCGTGGTATTTTGTGGAAGAGCCACACTCAAGGAGCCAAAGAGCCACATGCGGCTCGCGAGCTGCTGTTTGCCGACCACGGACTTAGGCCAATGTCAGTTGCCCTGTTCCAATAGCAAAAGTACCTGATTCGTAACAGAATTACTTCTTTACTTAAAACCCAACAGAATCCATTTTTAAGAATCACAATAAAATTCCTCTGGTTTTTACCCAATTCTAATTTAATTAGGTATCCACAGGTAACTTCCTGAACATAAATACAATTTCTCCTTCTCACAACCTCAGAATTTAATTTCAAGTTAAGTAAGAAATAAGACGCCTCATTTTGAGGCCCCTCCCAATGAGCACATCAGGGATTGATCTTAGGTCTGGAGTTGGCCGCATGTTACAGCAATATAATTATACAAGTGGAGAGCCCAAATTAGAGCTTACACTGTTATTGAAAAGACCAAAAGCTTTTCTGATTTTCAGCCATGTCAGGAAGAAAAAGAAGAGAAAATATAGGAGAACCTTGAAAAATTAAAGAGAAGTGGAAATGAAGTGAGAAGAGCAAACAGTGAGGGCAGGTCCTCATGATTCCCTCTGCATCTGAGGGGCGACACACCCCTAACAGGATCCAATTGGAATTATAGGTAAGTCACCCTGATGGATACCGTTTAGAAATCCAGCGAGGGACCTTGCATGAAATACCTCTCCATGCCACACGGCTGAAACCCAGCAAAGAAGGGTAACCCCATTAGTACCCATCCACACCCTGTACACCATAAACCTGGCCTTCACGAAGGACATCTGGCTATCATGAAGGACCAGCAATGACTGTTTCCGGACCCAGTCACTTTGCCCCTCGGCACTGTCACCCTAAGGGTTTCCAACAAAACATCCCATTAGAAAGTGAGCCGTGCCAACTTCGCTAAGGGTGTGGCTGTGAGAGATGAGGGGAGAAAGGGTTCCTATAGTTTCTGAACCCCACACAGGGCTTATGTCCCAGAAATGCCTCCATCTTCAACCCAGTAGCTCATTCTCATAAAAGCACAGGATAGAAGAAGAGAAATGGGAAAGTAGACCTTTACGGGTTGGGGCATGGAATAAGCAAGTATGGGCACACCCAGATCCATAGGGATTGACTGGAAACTAACTTCTCAAAGAGAGTTCTGGGAATCTTTATCTTTAAATAGGCTACAGTCACATAGAAATTGTGTACCAATGTGTTACACCACAAGCTAACATGCCCTACATAATCACTTCTATACACAACACATGACTTTCTTGATATTCCCTTAATAACCATAGTGGTGTCTGAACTAAAGTTGCACCCATGCTGTCATGACAGGCAACATCTGCTCTTACTGTAACAATTAGGCTTATTTTCTATAGAATTCACTATTATCAGTGAATTCTCATAACTGCTTTCCTAGATACCTTTTTTTAAAATTTAGGCAGAGGGAGAGGCAGAGAGAGAGGGGGAGGAAGGGAGGGCTGGGACTCATAAAAACTTCTAAATTTGGGTCATTATTTGTCATGATCTTTGTTTTCATCACAAGCTACAATTTTCTAAAAAATCTCTAGCTCATATGCGTTCAAATGTTCCAGAATGTTCTACAGTATTCGTAGAAATTTTTATTTCCGGTGATGAAATTATGAGAACAATATACTTCACAGGTAAATGAGTGCAATTTTTAAACTAAAAAAGTGTTGTGAGGTAGGCTCTTGAATCTCAGAAAATAAAGTAAACCTGACATGTGCCTTTCCCTAAAACCGTCCCCCTGGGTGCGCTCGGCTCCCTGGGGCCCTCACCCTGCCACCTGGGATCTGATGAATGAGTGTGCTTGGGGGTGGTAGCTGCAGCATGAAATTCCCCTTTTACAATTACTTAACAGAAACAAATGACCTCCCAATCAAATAAAACAAAGCCTCCACGTCATCATTTTTGCTTTCTTTCTGTGTCAACACAGCTTTGCCTTCTCTCCCTGCCCTTCCTGAGCCCGGCACGTGGTGTGAGTGTGATACTCAGCACACATCCGTGTGACATGGGACACCAGCGTGTCATCAGAGGGAGGATGGTCACAGCAGCCTTACAGACCTGGAAGACACCACAGGAAGGTGCTCACAGCAGTCCCTGAAATGTAGGAGAGAAGGTGCTACCAGTCTCCGTGTGCTAGCATGGGAGTGCATGAACGTGTATGTGTGAGTGTATGTGCATATATGGGGGGGTGCATGTGTGGGTGTGCATGCATGTGTGGATGAGTATGAATGCATATGTGTGCATGTATGCATGGGTATGTGAGTGCCTGTGTGTGTGTGCATGCACATGTGAGAGTGCACATGCATGGCTGTGCATGTGTGTGTGGCTATCTGTGCATGTGCGAGGTTGTGCATGTGTGTATATATACGTAGCTATGCGTGCATGTGTTGGTACGAGTGTGAACGTGTGTACGTGTGTGTACGTGTGCGAGTGTGCATGTATGTATGGTGGGTGTACATGTGTGTGCACATGTGTGTGTGTACATGTGTGGGTGGGTATGCATGCATGGGTGATGAGTGTATATGTGTGTGAGTGTGTGCATATGAGAGTGAATGAAAAATTAAAACTATATAGACCCTATTATTTCCAAAATGGGAATGAGACAATTGGATCTTATGGTTAGATTTCACTTTTCTTTAAAAAATTAAATCTTGTTAATATTTTTTGTCATAAAATGTGCCTTTGGATGCCAGCATGTCCCTGAATACATGCTGTCACCTGGAGCAACATGAAATTCTGTGCACTCTAACAAGAGTGGACATATGCGATGTGTATGGTCCAAGCTGGAGCTGAATCTGATGCTAGTATGTGCACCCTGACGGTTTACAGTTAAATGCACACAGTGAGAAAAATGTGTCCATCTCAAAGTGTAATTATACAATGAGGCACAAGCTTCTTATCTTCAGCAAATTAGATAAAAATTATGTTTCTCAAATCACAGCCCAACGTTTTTTAAAACATCTTTGTTTCTTTGAAGAAAACAAGATTTACTCTGTTCAACAGTCATGTTAAGACTTGGGAAGCAACAGCTGTATTTGTTTTTAAGCTAAATGTAGTCAAGTTCCAAATTCCCTCGAGTCTCAGTAACATGGGCTCTGAGCAATTAGGTTTGTGTCCCCTCCCCGAACTGGCACTTCATCTGCATCCCAATTATGCACAACCTAAGGTGTCTCCCTGAACCGTCCTGTTTCCCAGTCTAGGAGGCGAAGTCTCCAGAACTCCACCTCCTCGCCATCGCCATTGTTGTCCCCGGACAGAAAAGTGGGAGCAGCAATCCAAACTGGGCTTCCCCTGAACAAGATTTGCTTTCTAAAAGTCAGCTTTAACATTAGCCTTCAAAATCCAGCAGGTGCCCCCCCCCCAACACACCCCCGGCTACTCAGAGTACCCATTCACACACAGTATCACTTACGTGTCATATCTGCTCCATCGACATCCCAATGGAAAGTGAATGACATAACGTGTTCCTTCAACAGAAGGGGCTCAGCTTCTGCTGTGCCCCCATTTTGATATTTGGAATCATTCAGATCCTGGCAGTTAACCTAATAGGCCAGCTGACTACATGTTCCCATTTTTACCTCACTTGGATTTTAAGCAATAGCGTCTAGATAGAAGAAAGGTGGTAACATGGGAAAATACAACATATGAATACAGCACTTCAGTATGAAAATACATTGAGTAATCCACATTAATGAACTTGAATTCACACTGCTGCCACAGGACCCTTGGCGTCACTGAGGGTCCCTCGTGCGAGACGGCCTGCGACTTTGAGGCACAGTGTCATGCGGAGGACACACAGGGAAAGGGCCTGAGTTCCAAAGTTACAGACATTCAAGAGCCGCAGCAGTTCAAACACAATGGCTCTGCTTCACACGGACAACTGGGGAAGCAAAGTGACTGTTTCGGCGAAGAGAAGGCCATGGTAAAAGCAGGGCATTTATAATTACAGGGACATGAAGAAAGCCGAGTCCTCGTCCTGCCTTTCAGTCCCTGAGACAGGGTCCTCAGAAACGTCCGGGGGCCACACTGGGGTTTCACCAGCGGCAGAGAACGCTTCCTGGTGGCCCATCACTGGGAGACAGGCCCTGGCCACCAGGCCGGCTCTCTGTCCCTCCCTCAGTCACATCACTAGCAGAGGTCTGTGAGGGGCGCCGTGCATGCATGGGGAGCTCTGCAGCGATTCTAATCTCCGAGATTTACTGACTCCTCCTCATCATGTGATAAACCCTGTGTCCCAGCATTCTCATTAGGGCTCCATCACCAACGGAGCGCAGATGAATCAGTCCGGATGATTTCATTGAAATGTTCATTTCCATCCCTGCCGGCAACATCAGAATGGAAGTATTTAACCTGGTTCCATTACAAATACAAATGACCGTGAAGGGTAGGACAGATGTTAAAATCACGCCACACAACCGACTTCCATCCATTCTTCACGGGGAAGAACGCTGCGAGATCCCAGGATCCGCCTCCAGGAGGATCTCCGGTCCCTGATTCATTAGTGTTACTCATCAGCATTTCCCTCGCTTTCTTCATGAACGTTCCCAGGCTAGTCAGGCTCATTTAATTTGGAGAAGGAAGCCTTTGTCAGTGATCTAGGTTTGATCAGGTGTGCGGTGGGGATGAGCGAGGGAGACGGGGGGCGGGGGTGGGTGCCGAGACACAGACCAGGGGAGAGGAAACAATCTTGTCGAAAATGTTACCTTTCCAACACGAATGATAAAAGAGAAGTCAGTTAGAGATGCTGGGACTCAAAGATGGCTGTCACTTCGGATCGACACTGGCACGACTCACCTAGACAGGTGACACTTTGGTAGAGCAAACTCCCCCTGCATTATTGAGCAGAGGGTGACGGGGCTCCGGCAGGCTGGGCCCCGACGCCTGGGGCACCCAGAGACACGGATTCAGCAGGTGCATGGATTCCACTCCTCATTTGCATCCTTCCGAGAAGCTGCAGACACAGTCTGCGGCTAAATGAAGAGAAGGTGCTGGCATCTCAGCCGAGGCTCAGCCTCGAGCCCTCTTCGTGGTGTTTTTCTCTGAGGCTGCAGCAATGCACCCTAATGAGAAGGTGCTCGGGGCCCCTACCCTAGGCATCACTTTCCTTCTTAGAAATTTAACCTAAGCCACTATTCCTAGTCCAAGGACATATCCTTTTTCGACTGCTTCTGAAAGGCAGCACTGGGGCCCTGGTCCGCCCCGCGACCATGTGTTGGAGAACGTACAGGGTTTGGTCAAGACAACTTCTAGGAAAAGATTTTAAAACAGAAACAAAACAGACTCTGTCCTGGCTGTCCCCACAGAAGAGCCTTTCTCACCACTAGCCAGAGGACACTCAGACCCTCCGCTCCCGGCCTCTCTAATGTCGTTCCTTCCTTCCTGCCCACCTTCTTCGGCTTTGCTCAGAAAGCCGCTTGGAAAGAAATACTGGGCATGTTTAAATTACTAAGAAAAAAGGAGGAAAAATATGCAGAGGGACAGAGAGGGAAAGCACACGCTATGAAACCATCCAACCTGCCCTAGGGGAGCAGATGCGAAGGAAATGAGCAAGGCCAGCTGCACACACAGAAAAGGGTGCCTGACACTAACAGTTCCCAAGCACGTGCCGTGGCCGCCAGGAGGGACGAGTGTGCACGTGGACATACACCCTCTGTGGAGGGTGAGGATGCCGTGACAGTCGCCTGAAGCGTCTTCCCCACAACAACACTGATGTTGAATCCCAAAGAGCAATAAAATATATTCAGGGATAACGACCCGCCTACATGGACAGAATGACTTTCCTCAGCCCTCTAGTAATTTATTTAGGAAGACTGATAATATACTGTTATTTTGAAAGAAATAATGTCCTTGTTTCTGGGTAAACATTTCATTCCCACAGACTATGTGCTCAGCCGGCACTATGCTCTGGGTTAAAATGTCACAGGATAATAACAGGTAATATTTACCCAGCTCTCCTCTGAACCCGACGCCGTCCCCGACGTTCTGCACCATGAATGTTGTTAGTTCATCAACACGATAAGGGGAAAGCCTGCCCTGACCCTCCACGTCCACGTGAGGAAACTGAGGCATAAGGTTACCTGAGCTGCCCCCGCTACACAATCAGCTGGTTGCAGGGCAGGATGCCCCCCTCCTCCCCCAGAGCCAAGTCCCAGACAGGTACCCACACAGCCACACACGGGACACTGCTACCGGCAGCTGTAAGTGGCGTGAGTTTGGAATGAACTCTGTCTTTAGAATTCGCTGTTTGTAAAATCGGGCCCTTACCTGCATGATGTCAGTGAGAACGATGTTGAGCGGTTCTGCCTGAAAGCCGGGGCCATGCACCAGCCACGGCAGCATTCCCAGGGATGCCAGGCAGGGGACGGCTGCAAGCCACCAGTTTCCAGCCAGGGAGACCCCGACTGGTCCCAGAGACAGGAAACGGAATGGTGTGGCCAGGAGTTGGGGAAGGGGATATCGGAAACTGTTTCCCGGTTGCAGAGTCTCAGTATGGGAAGATAAAATGTTCTAGAGATGGATGGTGATGATGGCTATACAACAATGTAAATGAATATACTTAACTCCACTAAATCACTTACCATCATAAAAAAAGGGAGGGCCAAAAAGCCCTGTTTCCAACTGTGCCAAACCAGGCTCTGTCCGTAGGTCAGCTCTCTGCCCACCCACAGCCTTGGCTCTGCACTGCCCCCGGGCAGCCCTCCAGGACCCTCCGTGCCATGCAGTCCAGCGGTCTGCCCCTGCTAGGCCAGGTCTCCAGGGGTCACAGCACCTGAGTGACCCTTGCTCCTGCCTGAGAGCTGTCACGGTGCCCGAACGAAGTAAGTGTCTAGTACCTATAGGATGGAATGATGAACTGAAGAAAAAGCACTCAACCCAAAGCCAATGGAGGTGGATAAACGCACAGAGGATGATGCTGTGTGTGCAGACACCTCGGGTTTCCATGTGGCTCCGTCACCTGGGGAGCAGGCTGGACTGAAGCACAGCAGTGATAACTTAGTTTATCAATCCCTAGTATAAAATTCCTGCTTAAAATTTCTTCAAGAAAGACCAACATGCTTCCAGTCCATGTGGCAATCAGCACGAAGCCTTCATCCATCAATCGTCCTTCCTCAAAAGTTCTGAAGGCCTTAATAATTTGGCTGGGAATGAGAGCCACATAGCAACAGGACCATAAAAGGAAGAAAATGGGGTGGGAACAGGAAAAAAAGCCACTCCGAAATCCTGTCTGGGAAGATCCATCATTCCTTAGCCGTGTCTCCCACTAAATCAGTAAGAATATCTGTCAGAGATCTCCTGCTACACCACTTGGCTGATGTCAAACCTAAATAAACCAGATCAGAAACCAGCAAGTGGCAGGAGGGGAGTGGACGGGCGAGGGCAGGCTCACTGTACCTCGCATGGTCTGCCTGCTGATTTTTGGGGAGGGGGCGTCGTGGCAATCACTGCAGTCATTTGCGGTACTAATGTCCAATTCAGCTCCCTTTCATTCTCCTGATTTAGGTGGTCAGAGCGGCTTCGCCGCCGACACGGGGAGCTGTGCTGTTTAGCAGGCTGTTTAATGGGAAACTGGCAGTCTTATTTCTTTTCTAGATTTGGTTTGTCACTAGGTCTCCATTACATGCCACTCAGCTTTGATGTCTTTGGACAGGACTGATCAAAAGATGTCATTTGACCTACACAGCATGGCAGAAACTTGGAGAAGTCTCATAAAGCGACACTCTGGCTGTAAATAAAATGACATTATTATTTCCTCTCTCCTATCATGTAGAAAAGCCAATTATGGAAATGCGCCGCATGTCAATGAAAATACAGCAATCTTTCTGGAGCGCGGCTGCAGGCATCAGGACCGCGGCTCTCTCCTTCCCGGGAAAACGTGCCCGCTGGAAAATGAAGAGGAAGGAGGTGATAGATGTCTTAAAGACGGTTAATAAAATCCCGGACAGCAAAAAAGTGCAAGTCAGCAAAACAATTGGAAGTGCAAAATGCAAACTGTTAAGTTTCCAAATTATCTAATAATTTAATCTGCAGTGATTTATCAGCCGGCACCAACACGGCCAGTACCACGTTGTGCCTTTCTTAGCGTCTGACGGACGGCAGAGGCGATTTATGGTGCTAATAACCCTCCATACTTCCCACTTCTTAAGGATGCCGGCTGGGGGCTGGGGGTTTGAGGGTGGAGAGGGCCTCACCTTGTCCCTGAGATTCATCTAGAAGTTACAGCCCAAAGGTGCAGTCTGCCTGCCCTGTGTCTGTGAGAGGAGCCCAGGGAGGATGTCACGTGGGAGACTGCACAGTGATTGTTTCAGAATGCCCACGTTTAGGCATTTCCACAGGTGCACATGTTTGCCATCCTTCCTCCCTCCAGCTGTGTGGGAACTGGACGTGCACACGGAAGCCTCCCCGGCCTCTGAGGAGGGAGTGCCCCAGGACACATACGGTCCTTACGCCAGCTTCCTCTCGGTAACAGACTGAGCACCAGAGCTTGTCACCAGGCTGGTCTCTCAGTGCTCGCGTATCCCCTCCCCGTGCCTTCTCCTCTCCACTCAGGGCCCTAAGTCAGAGACACACCAGGCCTGCTGCCCACAATGTCTGCAGGACCCACTCAGGAGGCCCGCCGTGCCTGTCCCCTCCCTCCTGGCTCATGCTGAACTCCCAGAGGAACCCGCCTTTAAAAGGCAGCTCAGTGTGGCCACATGACCACACCAGTTTCTGGGTGGAATGGAAACCCCTTGTTCTGTGACCACCCCACGTGTCCCAAATGCAGCACGGACGTGCGTCTTCCGTGGGCATCACTGAGTCGGATGGAGAGAAGGAGGCTGCGGATGAGCCCCTGCAGGGCTATGGGCAGAGCTGGGATGCAAGAGGAGGAGGTCTCCTCCCCAATGGGAGCGTTAATATTTCTGGAATGCTGGTGTATGTTCATTTTAAGAAAAAAAATAAAGCTGTGCAATTAGTGTCCAACAACATCAAGGAAATAAGGCAATTTTTCAGAGCTGTGAAACCCATCGCAGAAATAAAAACTTTCTGGCTGTGTCAGAACATTTTTTAAATGCTCTAATTGTTTGGGGTTAAAAACATTAATTATGACAAGTCATTTCTAAGCACACATTGCAGCCACATCTTTCCCCCTACAATTTGATTTTGGTGCAGAATACAGTGCAGATTCCTTTATAGGCTTCATCAAATTTGAGTAACTTTAAATAATATTCTTTCTACCAATACTTCCGGGGGCTTACCAAGACCTGGTTATCTGTAAATCTCCACCCCGTACTCAATAGACTCAGGGCTCAGCGCCCACCTCCTACAGGTGTCTACAAGGGACCGCACCTGGACTTGGCTCAGGCCCCCTCAACTGCAGTCTGCAGGGGGAGTCCAGAGAGAACCGGAGCTGGTCAATTTTAGTCCAAAGTTTTGGCTTTTAAAGGCCATCCTTATATTTCATCAGAACATAAGCCTGTGCCCAGGCCGGGTGGCTCAGCTGGCTAGAGCATCATTCTGTATACCAAAAGGTAACGGGTTCGATCCCCGATTGGACACGATCAATGTTTCTCTCCCTCCACCCTCCTTCCTCTCTCTCTAAAATCATATTCTCATGCGAGGATTTAAAAAACAAAAAAGAATATAAGGCTATGACTTGTCAATCGGGTGAGCTTCCTGAGGACCGCAGTAATTCCCATTACGTCCACCTGCGGGTCAGATTTCTGTTCCCTGACCTCTAGCCCAGGCTAGGAAGACCTCCACTCCACACAGGCTGCCTCCTCATTACACGGAACCCCATGTGCATTTTCACGTGAACAAAAAGCAAAGGGACTCTTGGTTCTCACTGTGCATGGAGGCCCAGGCTTGTCCACGGTCTAGGTCAAGTCAACCTACTGCTTTTTATGCCCCAAGGCTGGTTCCCAGAGCTGCGGTTTGATCTACTTGGAAAGAGAATTCTAGAACATGTGATCGGGTGGATTCTGATAGCTATGTGTGTGAGGATGAGGCGAGGACTGTCCCCAGGGTGTGCCCCGTCACCTCCTGGGAATCCCTTCTGTGATGGACAGCGCCTGTCATCGGTCACACACCAGGGGTTCTCTGCGGGGTGAGCTCAGGACACCGTGAAACGCGGGCAGCACAGGGCTCCAGGCTCTGAAAAAATACCAGTATCACTTGCTTTAATTAGGATTTTCCTCTCCATCCTGTTTAACCTCCAGCTATAAGACTTCTTTCAAAAGAACACTTTTTAAAACAAAAAATGACCCCTAACACACATAAGTAAAAATGATCCATTGTTAATATCCACACAAAGCATATTCAGTAAATATATGTATGTTATTGGCTTTTAGATGGGGATTCATGGGCTTTGTATGAGGGAGAAATGCAAACTTCCTCCACAGAAAAGAATTTCAAAGCGTTTCTGCAGCTGTAAGTGCTGAAGGGACCAAAGGCAGGCCGTGCGAGGGGACAGCAGGCGGAGAAGCAGATTTACCCAACGGTATTTCATTCCCTACCCCAATGTTAAATTTTATGTGGGGAATCTAGGAGTTTAAAAGCTTCACATTTTTGAGTAATAAAAAAGAAATACAATATCCTGTTGCTATGCGTGGTGACACTTTATGCAGGGAAGAAAACCATTCTCCTTAGCTATTCTTTGAAATACGACCTACGACGTCATTTAATTTTTGAAAACCCTAAGGTCATGTAACACACGTTCTCTGTCATTTGTAAGTACATTAACTCGGTGGCCGTACGACAGTGAGATTATGATAATGTGCGCTCAAACGGGTCAGGCAGGCTCTGCAGTCCGTGACGGCTTCCAAGCACCGTCGGAGCAAAGACGACAGCAGAGAAGCACGCAGTTTACTTTTCTTAAAGTGTTTCCACTTATTCGAGTACACACGCGTGACGAGCCAAGGGGTCCACCTCCGTGGTGAACTGCAAGAAAATGACCCCACTGAGAGAAGCATTTTTCTTTTTTTTTTCTTGTTTTAATATATTTTTATTGGTTTCAGAGAGGAAGGAAGAGGAAGAGAGAGATAGAAACATCAATGATGAGAATCACTGATCGGCTGCCGCCTGCATACCCCACACTGGGGATCGAGCCAGCAACCTGGGCGTGTGCCCTTGACCGGAATCGAACCTGGGACCCTTCAGTCTGCAGGCCGACACTATCCACGGAGCCAAACCTGCTAGGGCAGAAGCATTTTTCTTACAAAAATATCTGCTGTAAGATCGCAGATGTCGCATGAACGGGGTGTCATGGCCGAAGTAGACGTCTTCCCAAAACATTCTCCAGGGAAAACTGCTCCCTCCGGTAAATTTAAAATAGTTTAACGTATTCAAATGAAACTAAAAACTAACAAACAAAAACCCACCCTTCTAGTATATCTAGTATATCACTTCCTGTATGTTGAGCTCTTCCAAAAAGCAAGAAAACAAACAAACAAAAAGAAATAGTAGGTGGGCCTCTATTTTGCTGTGTGGGGCACACCTTGGGCTGAAGTATAATTGAGCAAAAGATGCCTAAAGAGCTCGGCTGGCGTGGCTCAGTGGTTGAGCGTCGACCTATGAATCAAAAGGTCACAGGTTCAATTCCCAGTCAGGGCACATGCCTGGGTTGTGGGCTCAATGCCCCCATGTGGGTTGTGTAGGAGGCAGCCAGTCAATGATTCTCTCATTGTTGATATTTCTATCTCTCTATCCCTCTCCCTTCCTCTCTGATATCAATTAATATATATATATATATATATATATATATATATATATATATATATATGCCTAAAGAGGTCATAACTAGAAATGTGTACCCCTCAATTTAAAAAAAAACAAAAACAAAAAAACGGACCCGTGACTAACGTTCAGAAATGACACTTTAAGGATATTAAAGTCCACATGTGCTGATGAGCTGCCCTGATTTATTTCCATTGCCCAGCATCTATATACAATACGGTATGCAGGCTGAGGACTGCCCCTTGCACACAGGCTGGCCTTGGGCTTGCACCAGGAACTGTGGTCCCCTTTAGCCTCTAGGAGACCCTGCCAAAGGAACCCCCCACAGGGCAGGCAGTCACCTTGACTCCGAAGCATTTACTGATATCTATGTACCACAGTGCAATTCCTTTCCAATGGCCCTTTCCCTTCCTTCTTCTTTTCTCTATACAAAAATAATAATAATAATACTAATAACCTGTCAGTACAACAGTTCCTGGGAGAACTCGAAGCATGCGGTTGATGAACACAGAGGCACAGACACACCATTCACATGTAAAGTTGGCTGAATGGCAGGGATAACGGCAAGGTAATTACTTTGTGAGAAGCCAGCTGAAAACTTCGATGGTGTATCCCACTATGCCTGTTTACGGTGAACTACCCACTTCAGCTGTATGCTATCCACAAGCATACTGACGGGATGACATCTTGTTTTTAATTTCTTTTTGGAAAATAATCATAAAGAAAATGAGGGACTTTAAAAGAACAGCTAGCTAGGTAAGCTTTTAACATACATTTCTGGATTATTGTACTATAATCCTATAACTGAGTAATACTCTGTAATTCAGGATGCGCTATCTCATGTATTAAAACAGCATCACACACGATAAGAAGAGCAGAGACACAGAGGACAGTTGAGTCGCTCTACGGTCCTTACCGTATGAGTGCAGGCTCCTTGAGACTCGGAGCTTACTGACAATGGAATTTCGGGGGCCCAGTACAGCAGCCTTGAGTGAAGGCACAATCACAACTGAAAAGCGTCCCTGGTTCCTGACTGTTGCTGACATCGTGGTATAAATCAACTACTGCCTCTTCCCTTTTGTTCTGCAGCCCCCTCTCCTCCAAATTCAAAACACAGACTCTTCCAGAATAAAAAACTTGGTAAAAGGTCATTTTGTTTTCCTCAATAGCATGAAAATGGCATAGTGGGATCTGACATGCACATGCAAATCAGCTCAGGAAAACACTGCTCGTCCCCACATTGAATTATTGTATCTGTATGAATGTTGATGCGAACACCACAACCAACAGAAAACACAACCTCTTGGTTTAATTGCCAAGATACAAGCAGGAGACATAGATGTGCTGGATACAGTTACTGTCTCTGGGCACCTTAACCGCAGCAAACCATTCCCTTAACTGATAAACCCTTCTTTAAATGCATTTAATCGTACTAATAGTTGGGAAGGCTAACATTTGCTTGCAAGAAAAAGTACTTGTAAAACATACAACGTGCCGAAACCGGTTTGGCTCAGTGGATAGAGCGTCAGCCTGCGGACTGAAAGGTCCCGGGTTCGATTCCGGTCAAGGGCATGTACCTTGGTTGCGGGCACATCCCCAGTGGGAGGTGTGCAGGAGGCAGCTGATCGATGTTTCTCTCTCATCGATGTTTCTAGCTCTCTATCCCTCTCCCTTCCTCTCTGTGAAGTATCAATAAAAAATATTTAAAAAAAACATACAACGTGTCAGAAGAATATATGAATTACTGACAAGTTGTTTATATGGATATTTAACACAAAACAAAAAGGTGTATCTCTCTAAGAGAGTAAGAAGAAAGGATGCTGCAGCTTTAAATGTCTGTAACCTGAATGGAAATGCAGGTAGGTAGGTTCCTGGAAATGCAGGTCCACCCCACACTTCCTGCACCTCCTAGTCCTCACAAAGACATTCCTAAGTCAAAGTGATAGAAGACAAGTCTGACTTTAAGACAGAAGTGATGCTAATTACAGACTACATTCCTGACAAATGATTTCATGACCTTTATGAAAAAGTAAACAAGATAGGACCACAGGTAATACATTTACTCAAGTATTGAATGACCCTGCACACCGAGGAATCCGGGGCTACACGGACACGCAAAGTGGTTAATTCTACAACAGGTACCCTGGGAAACCTCGGGCAGGAGCCACAAGCTACCCCGAGCCTCCGATTCCTCATCTATGAAAAGGCCAAGGTGTGGCAGACAATCCTTAACCCCATGCCAATCCCGTAATGTTCTCGACGAAGCCAGAAACACTACACAGGCCTGAACAATGAGCAAGACGGTGAGAGAGACAGGAGGTAGGGCCTGGCCGAGCCCACCTAGGACAGTGCTGGGCACACCAGGGGGAGACTCTCCACCTCCCAGGAGGGCTCCTCCAGGGAAAAGCTGAGCTACTCTCAGAGATCAGAAAGGGTTTCCAAAGGCAGAGGAGAGGAGGAAAGAAGCCGAGAAGAGTGGGCAGCCGTGGACCCGGACACGGGACCGTGGCACGGGCCTGGCTCCCACGGCCTGTGAGGACTGCACTTACTTTCCTTACAACAGGGCCCATGGGGGGCAGGGATAGATGCCTGACCCAAATGTGGTTATTCTCAGGTTCAAAAGGACAAACCACACGGTCCTAGCCAAGAGGCAAACTGACGATCTGTGTTTGATTTGTAAGCCCAGGAGTTACTCTCAATTTGTCTGCAGAGGTCTCAGCTTGTATAGCACCTACGTCAATGCTCGGCACACGGTCGGCGCTGGATAAATGTTTGTGGAATGGATAGAAGAATAAACATAAGCATGCTTCCTTTTTCTGCACTTTACAGATGTGGTGTTTTTACAAACGTAAGGCAGGCCTTCCACCAGCATTAAGATACAACTCGCTTGTACTGTGGGGGCCTGGAGCCAAACCCATGTCCCAGGTCTGCCTGTATAGAGACTATAGATGATTACTTTTCATATGACTCTACACTCACTTGGTGATTTCTGCCTTTTTTCATAGCACAACTAAAGGAGAAGGTGCTTCTAGAATCGTCTGGTAAACTTCCAGGGACCGAATAAAGGCATCCTGAAAAATTGGGGAGGTCTGTTTTACTGCCTTCTTATTTCACTACAAAGCTCTCTCTAAAAAAACAAAGCCTTTGGAGACTTGGCTTTGCAACTCTCGACTGGGTCAGGGAGGCCACCATGTCATGGGGACAAGCAGCCTCGCCCTGTACCCTCAAGTCATGCAAGGGACACCCTGCCTCCTGTGGATCATGGGAGCCCGGTCCCCTCAGCTCTGCCTCCTCAGGACCAAAGCCGCAGGGTTTGGTCTGAATTGATGGCTGCTGTGGCCATGTATTTGCCTGTTTATCACACGTTGTTATTAAGTTGATCTTTCAAATTATCCTATGTGGAAATCAACATGCTTCCCCACGTCAAAACTCCTATTTGATTGCAAATCCCCAAAAGCAAGTCTTTTCATTTCAGCCCAAGATCCTGCAGCATTAAAACGAGGCTGCCACTGTCATATTGAATGACCCTGCACGCTGAGGAACTGAATGACCCTGCACACTGTGATTGCCTTAGTATGTTTAAGAAAGGAATACATTATGTAATTCTAAAATGAGAAATTATGTTAGAAAGAACCAGAGCCTTGAAGGAACTCAAGACAGGACTCCCAGCTTTATGGGGATCGGACACCTGTCAGTTTCGGCGGCGGGAGCCTGCTGGAGGTTGCAGTACGAAGGTGTCCTCCCCTCTGGGTGTCTGTGCTTGAGTTTATGGTAATGGGTGCACGGGTCAGGCCATGTATTATAGACGCTGGGATGGGCTGACACGTCGTCAACGTTCTTTATAGAAAGTCTTTCCATGAAGAGATGACTGTTGTCCTTCAAAGGAATCACCTTGGAGGCCATAAATTTGTTACAATGATGTTGCTGTAAATCAAAGCTGTTTTGGAATTTCTCTTTCGGCAGAATTTGTTACTAATCTCTTACTTTCCTCCCTCCTTTCTCCCATGTGTGGCAGCCACAGGGGTCACTTGCCAATTTCAGGTTCTTCTTGTCCAAGCACAATATCAAATTGAGCTTCTCTGCCTCCTTGAAATTGGAGGTGGCCAAGGAGATGTGAGCAGAAGCAACACTTCAGGGGAGCCTGCAGAACCTTGTCTCTGGCCCAGTGACGGGCAGTGGTCTGGGTGGTGGGATCATGTGCAGTGGGAGTGGGAAAGCACCCTCAGTTCCTTGAAGCCATGGGGCTGGGAGGTGTTTGCCGATGCACGTCCCATTCTGTCCACCTCCTTCCTACCCCAAATCATCTAGTTGGGTTGCAATTATGCGTGAGCAACTCAGTAGGCTAAGGACCTCCAGGGAGGAGCCTTTGAGGCCACCTGCGGAGTGAGGTTATGGGTGGGGAGGGGGCCAGGGCAGAGCCATACCAAGGAAGCTCAAAGACAAGCTGCGGTGCTGTCCACTTCCATCCCACTGCTGCCTCTACAAATGGTGATAAATCAGGACTCGGCCGCTGGTCTCTCCATCTCAGGACAGACAACATGAACTCTAAGCATAGCAGGGATGTCTGAGAAAATGGGAGGAAAGAGGGGATTCTGTCCACAGACACACAGGGATTGTTGACACCCTTCTGCATTTTCCAAAACCATTCAGCTTTAGCTACTTGGTACTGTGCTCGCTGTGAAGACAGGAGATGAAGATACAGTCTTTGTCTTCACAGAACTTAAAGGGAGGAGGTGAAAAGGACACCCTCAACTCATGTTAATACAAGACGAAATGGTGTGAAATGCTGGGAACAGGCAAAAGCAAGAGAAATTATCATCCTGTCTATGAAGATATAAACAAATGTTTAGTGTTCAAATGAATTCACCCTATTGACCGATGGTGGGAAACACGAGACGCAGAGGCTAAGGAGCTGGGCTGCACATGAAGGAACCCTCCAAGGCCTGGGCCTGTGCACCTTCATGCATTCATTCATCAACCCATCGTTTGGGCTGGTAGCTGCCCACACAGCACAGAGCTGTGTGAGGCTGCAAAGGCAGGAGCATGAAGGGCTCCCCAGAGCCTCGGGCATCCAACACGTCAACAAGAGGACATCGTCGGGACACGTTTCTGGAAGGCAGTTTGGCAATTACAACTACACAACTCTTTGACCCCCACAATACCCTATTGCGAATATATCCTTTGAACTGAAAGCTGGTCTATGTAAATATCTAGCAGCACAGGTGGGTGGCCCACAACCAGAAACAATGAGGACACCCAACTATTATGTAACAGCCGGGCAACAGTGAACAGCCAGCCCTGAAAAGCTTGCAGCCAGAAGAGTCTCAAATGCACAGTAATGGACTCCCTTTTTCAGAAAATTAAAAGACAAATGAGCATTTTTACAAATAAGTATGAGCACAGAAAAAGGAGGAAGACAGGGCAGGCCGTTTTCATTGGTGACCTTGTGGGGGGGCGGAGAGAAATTGAAGAGAGGGGGAAGATTAATAACTGTCTTTAATCAGGTTTTGTGATATTATTTTATACACTTTTATTACTTAAAACAAAGGTGCATTGTTTTATAATTCTAAAAAATATTGTTAAGAACATGTAAATAAATAGTAGCTGGCACTACCATCATAGTGATCACCATCACTACCATCATCCTCATCACTACCCTCATCACCACCATCATCATCACCATCATCATTACCATCACCCACATCGCCATCACCATATGATCATCATCATCATCATCATCATGACCATTATCATCATCATGACAATCCTCACCATCAGCATCATCATCCTCATCACTACCATCATCACTGTCATCTCCATCACCATCACCATCACCATCAGCAGCATCATCGCCATCATCTCCATCACCACCATCATCATTACCATCATCACCATTATTATAATCACCATCATTGTCAGCATCATACTATCAGCATCCTCATCTACGAGTGGCTGGCACACTCACCCTCCCTGATTTTCACTGTGAGCCCAGGTGAGGGGGACAATCCTGGGTGGATATTCCAGGACACTGTTCATACTGAAAGGTATAACTCATTAATGGGTCATGAAATCAATTTGGTAGAAATTTTTTAATGAAAAAGTATAGAATAGAAAACTTCAGAAAGCATCACCTGTAGTAAGGTATGTTTCTAATGTACTGACATACACATTTCTCTATCACTATGAAAAATATGCTATTAATACTATAAGTTCCCACCTCTAGGGGAGAAAAAAAAATCTTCTCTTTTCCCAAAGGAAGAAGTCCTTATCTTTCCTAATGAGAATGGTAACACTCAATCCCTTATATTTACAGAGACTAGAAATACCTATAATTATACATAAAAATTATCCAACCCTTACAGCAAATAATTCACATGTGCATGTGGGCTTTTAAGTCTGAAACAAGTGTCTACAGAATCAGACAGCAGCTCATACACACTGGAACTGTTGTTTCAATACAAAGTCTACCGCACTGGGGAGGGCGGGGTGTGCAGAGAGCACCCCGGCGATGAGTACCAGGGGCACCTATCGGCTCATCCCAACAAAATCCAAGTTGTGGTCATGGAGCAGCACAGATGAAAGACCACTGCAGGAGCCTCCCACACTCGATAAATCGACGGATGCCTTGTGTCTGGATCAAGGTCAGGGGCAGACAGGTCCTAGGAGCAGGTCTAAGAGAGGCTTCCAGGAGCCCAGCTCCACGTGCTCAGGGATGTCCTCCCTTCCTGCACCAATGGTGCCTGTGTGCACAGACCTCTCCACATGCCCCATCGAATGACTGCACAGACCAGATCCAAGCTCACCAGCCACCTCACTTCATGTATTCCCCACAACAACGAAGAAACTGAGGCAAGCGACGTACCCACAGTCACAGAACTGGGAGGGAGCTGAACAGTGACCAAAGCAACACGCATAAAGTGGCTAAAGTTTGGAGTGCATGTGTACGAGGACTGGAGACTATAAACACTCAACCAGGGACTGGGGGGCTCGGCTATTACCCTTTCCTCAACAGAGACACCAAGTCAGACAGAAATGTCCAGAACTGAAAGCAATGACGTTCATTAATTGATCTGCAGCTGCCAGCCATTCCTTCCTGCTAAAACAAACTTATTAAGCAACTTAAGACTAAATTCTTAAAAAATGAACAATGTCCTAGATTAGTAACTTACCCAATATCCTCAGACAATCAATAACCCTTCCAAACGTTTTCTCATAGAAAGCACTTGCTCTTAGGAATCCGTTCAAGTCTCACTTTCTGTGATTTGTCCTCGTCAAGATCCTGGGACATCGACCGCACTGTGTCCTTTCGGCACGTGACTAGAAGAGCCATGGTTTAGAGCAGCGGGAAGAAGGACCCATCACTTAAAAATAGTTAAGCAGCTTCTGTGCACATTAAGGGTTTTGGTAAATGTATCAAATGAATTACTGCAAAACAGGAAATCACATGCTCTTTGGGGTCTTGAGTGCTCTGTCAATGAGAGAGGTTAGTTCATTAATGATCTCCCAATGGAAGATCAATGTGCTCAAGCTCTGTAACTGTCTCCTTTAAAACTACAACAAACGGGAGTTTGGGTCCTTCCAGCAGGATGTTTCATATACATCGCTGAGGCAATAAATACTCATCATCATTATTTTCTGATAAAAAGTCAATAAAATCAAGTTATCTGAGTATTCTAAAAAGACTAGCATTTCCCATAAGTCTGTCTTAAGTTAAAATACTTCATCTGAAATGCCACAGCTTGAAGATGAAACAAGAGTGCTCATTTCAAGCCTGAGGAGCCTACAGCCACCGGGGCAGTGGTGTGTATAGGTGGGCGAGGGGCAGGAATGCAGTGTCCATGTGTTTCTCTATCTGCATCACATGACGTGCATTAGGAATTATCCAAAGATCCCACATGCATATTATCGTGGAAATCACTAAAAATTTCAAACAGAACAGCGCTTTATTTAGAGAAGAAACAAGGTTTTTCTCACAACTCTCCCACCAATGTCATAAATCACTAAAACAATGATTATATGATGCGATTCCCAGCAGATTCCAGTGACCTGTCCTTACGTTGCCCGTTCTGGCTTTCCCCACAATCTCTCATTCACACACAGATATCAAGAAATCTCTCCCTCCCCATCTTGTTGCACTTAAAAAAGGAGAAAGGAGGAACTAACCAGCAAAGGCAAGGATAACAGATCTTCCTTTGAGGCCGGGGAAAGTGGACTGAATTCAGGATCTGGGACAATCACAGGCACACGACGTACTGTGCTATCATCCATGTGATTCAGGCGCCTCTGAGACCGAGCGTGGCTGCAATGACCAGACCTGGGACATTCTGATCAGTCTGATTTCTGATCTTTAATAACCCCAAATTAATCATGAACAGATATCCTGGTACCAGACACAACTTTGCATGTATTTTAGAAATGGAAGCTAATTGTTAAAGTTATGATACAAGTCCCATCAACGATAAGCAATACTACTTTTGAAAAAGAATTTCTCTAAAGAAATCATACTTTCTTATGGATTGCATAGTTAGACTGATAACAGGTCTTTTTTGAATGTTATTATTTAAACCATAGAAACACCAGTCTCCATTGAAATATACTTAGTTGCCTATATAAAGTCATTTGAGTTTCTTTATGCATTATAGTGTTATCATTCTTGCCTTGGCCAATAGCCCTATGAAAATAGCTCCCAAATTAAATTCCTAATAAATTAAGCTAATAATTCACCTTCATTAATTTAATTTCTTTAGTGAGCGATAAATAGTTCTTATGACATTCTTCTAGGACATAAGTACAAATGTTATTTTTCTTCATTAGTTCAGTCTCCTCCTGAGTACAAGAAATAAAATACACATGTAAAACGGTGGGCTATTTGTTATCTTCTGTTTTTTTAACAGCAAATTGCTGCAACAATTCCATTGTGCTCAGTAGAAACCAAACAATTCAGGCGGTAATTTTCAATAAATAAAAGGTAATCTCTTAGAAATGTTAAAAATTGAATTGTACATAGGTACTAAAAAATACAAGTAGCATTTTCCTAACATTAATTTTAGATGATGTATCATCTATCTAGTCTAAAACAGTTACATTTTAAGAAGTGACAACCGGCTTATATCGTATCCCAGCTATGTCAGAAAAAAACACAGATTGGTTAAAATATAAAAGTGATTCTGTGTAAGTGTAAATAGCCTGCTACCTGTATTTAGCATATTTGTTTCCTATGGAGGTAGGGGCACCGCACCACCTCCATGGAGTGTGAAAATGGAAAACAGGAGGTGAGCAGGCAGTGAGTGAGGCCAGACCCACATATATGACATGACACAGTGGCCTTCTCCTCTCCTGAATGCGACATTGGAGAACACCCCAGATTGGGGGGAGGGGGGGAGCAAGGAAACAGACATGTCAGAACAGAGCCATCGTTTCATTAAAACAGATGCAGAAAGTATGCTTCCCTATTGTGAAATCATATGCCAAAATGTTTCCATACAATGCATGAAGAATTTATACTATCAACGATTTAAGGTATACTGCTAACTAAAACCATTACCAGTTAAGGCCCAAGAAGAGGGGAGTCATTTGGGGAGGCTCAGTATTCTGGGAAGTGGAAAGTTTACCCTTTCTAACAGAATTTTATTAAAATGTTTCAACCCTGGAAAATTATATAAAATATGCATGCTTCTGTGTCACGTTAAAGCGTATTGTACACAATTAACATTTTCCCGATAACTAGAAATACAAATGGGGAACAATCAGTAATGAGCACAAAGGGCCTAAAATGCTGTGCTTTTCATGGTATTTATTCATTTACTATCATTTTTTTTTCCTTTCTTCTCCTTCACTATGAGGTCTTTGCTATAACTCCTCACTTTGAATTTGCTGTGGCCCCAACAAATGGATATTCATGAATATCAGAACCATCTGTAACAGAAAAAATAAAATTTAAATGCTGAGAACCTGCAGATACTATCTTCGAATCAATATCTGAATTCAGTGTATGGACTTTTGATGCTCAATATCTTTTTATCTTTTCTGATTCTTAGCTGTTTCAGAAAAATAAAGATGGTAATTAATTGTTTCTAGCTAGGCAAGGTTTTATTGTGTTTCAAAAAGATATACACATTTTTATGAATGTCCCAAAGCCTTATGTATCTGACCACATTAAATCCTCCTCAAGTCCCATAAAGCAGTAGGCACTCGCTTCTCACAGGGATGGGAAAATAAGGAGGAACCGTGACATGTTATAAAAATGCAAAAATATGACTATCAATTCCAAATTAGAGTGTATTAATATAACACCAAATATTTAATTTTCATTTTTAAAACAAATAGAATCATGAAAAGAAGATATTTGACATTAGCTTAAAGATGACCCTGAGAAATTATCCCCAAATACACATATTTCCATAGCTATTACCCCAGGCCCAGGGGCTAAAGGGTAAGTAGGAATTAGGTATGAACCATGAAAATGAATGCTGCCAAGAGAAACCATGTGATTTTATAAGTTTTTAAAGATTTTTCTCTCTGTCATTAGATGACACTGAAACAATGGCTGAGTGGATGACCAAGTAGCACATTTGGAAGATACCTGTTAAAGGCTAGTCTGTAAATGAAGACTGTGGTCGCATCAGAAAGATTTCGTTATTAACATACTTTTAAAAAAGCAGGTCCTCTCCCCCATTTTCCAAACCCCCATCCACTGGGCATTTTTCATATTCAAATGCAGTCTCTCTCACTATTTCGCACCATAGTGAAGCCTTGCTTCCTGCCAATTTGCTCTGAAAAGATTCAGTTTGGAAACAGCCAGGCTTTCCTCTCCACCAGCGAGGGACGTCTCCACTCCCCCTCCAGGACCAGAGCTTCCTGTGTTGCTAGCTGGTGTTTAAAACTCAGTGATTTATTTGCAGGAGATCTTTAAGGCATCATTCTCAACTGAAATTTTTAATTCATCAACATTAAAGAGCTACTGTGTTTTTCAAAATAGAAAAGCCACAGAGAAGATAGCAATAAAAGTACTAAAATCTAGTCTGTAACTACTTATGCAGAGAGAAACAATAGCTCCTGCTAATTAGAAAGGTGTCAAAACTGAACAGCATTCAATAGGCACATAACAACCAGTTAAAATAGAAAAGTGACTCCCATCACGAGAGTAACAAGCAAATAAATACGTAAGAATCCTAGCAGATTACACAAAAGACAATACAAGGGAAGGGACCTATATGAAAAATCCACACAACTTTACAGCAGTAAATAAAATAACACTTGACTACATTTGGAAGTACACCATTTTTTATTTTTAGAATGAGGAAAATTACTATTATGAAGATTCTAAGTATTCCTGAATTAGTTTTTAATATCATTCCACTCGAACCACCGGAGGTATTTTTCAAGTTGATAAAAATGGTTCTAAAGTTTATCTAATACAGAAGAATTTTTAAAAATAGTCTTTGAAAAAAAAAAGAAGAAGAGTTAATGGGCACCTGGGGTAAACAGAGAACTATCAGATTATTTTTAAATATACTATATAGCCACAGTAATTAAAACAGGGGATATAGGTGATGAACAGACAAATGGCTCATTGAAATCAGAGAGAAAGTTGACAGTCCCAAATACATTTAATAACTTAGTGTGCAAAGAAGGTATTAGAATTCTGTGTAGAAAGGACAGATTTTTCAATAAGTGGAATTGGGGAAACTGGCTTTTAAAAAAAAAAAAAGTTAAATGCTCACCTCACCTAAATACCAAAATTAATTTCAAATAAGCCAAATATTTAAATACAAAAAAAAAAAGGAATCCATAAAAATACTAGAAGAAAATAAAACAGAATATTTACATAATCTTGAGGGTCAAAAGGCACCTTTTAAACATTACTTCAAAGGCAGAACCCATGCAGGAAAAGACCAATTAAATGGCATAAAAACAACTCAGTACATCAAAAAACCCCATAACCCAGAGGAACACACACCGCTGGTGGGATTGGAACCGGGCACAGCCTTCCTGACAGCCGGCTGGCAGTATAGAGACCAAAATAATTTAAAACAGCCCACACCTTTGACCTGGTAATTCGACTTCTGGAATGTAGCAAGGAAATGATGACACCATTGCCAGGATATACACACAGAGATATTAATTACACGGTTGTTTACAAGTGAAACAGAGAACCGAGTTTCCACCAGTGAATGAGTTCTCAAATAAAACGTGTGTTCAGTGAAGTGAGGTACCACAGGTACTTACAATGACAAAGCAGGTCTAGCTTGACAGAGCAAATGTCGTGTACAAAAAACAGGCCATTAAAGAAAATATGCAGGAAGAAACCACTTTGGTAAAAATACATGTGTCATACAACTATGTATAGATTTGCACAGGAAAAGATCCAGAATATATACATCAAAATGCCAATTTGGGTTATTTCTGGATGATGGGGTTTCAGATAAGCATTTATTTTTAAATTTCATAAGCATAAATTGTAAATTCTGCTTTGTTCGCATTTTTCTAAAATAAATACATATCACCTGCATAATCCTAAAAGGTAATGGAAGAAGGCAAAACACCACCAACTATTTTTTTCATGTCAAACCAGAGAGGATCATCTGCTATTACAGATACCAGAAAGATGAGCTAACATCCTTATCAGAGATTTTTTCAAATCAGCAATAATAATAATAATAAATGAACACAGCCATAGAAAAATGAAGGAATAACACAGGCAAAATAAAATAATTCAAAAGGAAGAAACACATTTTCCCAGTAAAGTATATGGGAGAATGTTCACCCTTACCTGGAACCCACAAAATACAAGCTAAAGCAACATGGAGACACCACATCAGTTACTGAATCAGCAACAATTGTAGAATTAAAATATCCCTGGCAATGGCTCAGAGGTGTGATGTGTCCATGCACTGTACATGAAAAGATACATGGATATTTTAAGGACAGGTTTGCAGTAGGTACCAAAGGTTGACCAAGCACTATCAAGTAAAAAATAAAAAAATTAACTAGTGAAATCATTGTGAAAATGTATGAACTGTTCACCATTGAGTGAATGTAAAGTAAACTGATAAATAGCTACCATAATCCCATTTTTGTTTAAAAAATATCTGTAGAGATAAAAAAAAATCCTGGAGGAATTCAGATAAGAATGTTCACAGAAGCTGCCTCTGGGTAGGGTGGTGATGAATGACGCTTTTGGGTTGTTTATCTATGTTTTCTAAATCTTCCATATCACATGAACACTTGCACAAAGAGGGAAAAATATTTGAGAATGGAGGAGTTACTTCCCCACAATTTTCTCTCAAATTAGAAAGATGAAATAATAGTTTCTTCGGTAACAGACTTTACCAGTGAAAAGAAGAAAAAGTAGATCATGGGCAAAAGCAAAGCAATAAAAAATAAAGATAATAACAATTTAGTCTGAAGAACCTGCAGTTCACTGGACTCCCGGTGACACCCTCACTGCCTAGGCTCCCGCCTGCAACACACCCGGGGCTGGGGCACAGACACAGGCGTGAGAGTCAGTCCTCCACTTGCCACAGGTGCTGCAGACCTGGGCTCCATCCTCTTGTGATCCCCTGAAGAAGCCCCACTGAGAAGCGGCCTCACCCGCCTCCCATCTCTATGCCATGATTCCAACATTGCCCACAACTCCGAGTTACCCCAGGGTGTGATTTAGAGTCAAGAAGCACCGCTGCTGTGAAGATTCCTAAGCTGTCTTAGGGACCTAAGGTTCAGTGATGAGCTTTGACTGACACCTGGGTGACCACGCCTTCTGTGGAGACCAAGAGCTTCACAGGCCCTTCCTGGATGGACCATTCTCCCAGCATCCAAGTAGGGGGAGTCGTGGCACGGGAGGATGGGTAGGACTGAATGACCCATTTCTCGGTCGGCTGGCTGGTCCGCGCGTTGACTCACCAGATGCTTATTCAGGTCTAGTCTGTGTTGGGCACCATCCAGGGCAAAAGGGAGGCAGCTCCCAGGGCCAGCTGCCTTCACCCCATCGGCACAGTGCAGCACGGTGAGCAGGGCCCAGGGACAGAAGGAAGACCCCTCGGTGGCAGGAACTCGGTACTAACAAGTTCTCCCAGGTACAAGGCTGGGGTGGGGGGACTGAGGGAAGAGGGTGCCTGAAAGCAGAGTGTGGGATTCATCGCTGATGGCTGGAGCCCCTGTGTAACCCCATGTCTCCACTTCAGAGAGGGGCACCAGGGCCGGGCAGGTGCATTAATTTCCCAAGGGCCCACAACTAGGTTTGGGCAAGGAGCCCGGATTCTGATACTTTTCTCGGACGGTGTTCCAGGGATCACTTGGAAAGAGCATCAGGAAGAATGTCGGGGGCACCAGGGGAAGGGGGGTATTTTAGAGCAGCTTGCCGACACAGGTGGCCCTGAAGCCCGCTGGCTGGGGACTCCACCTGCTTCCTAAGACACCAGACTTTGGAATCCTCACTTCTGAGGATACTGCTTAACTATTCACAAAGACACTTTTGGCTGGATCACACAAGACTTAGCAAGGAATGCAGCCACCATAGAGCATAATGCAATGGCCAGTTTATAAAGCTGGACAAATACATGATGTCTTTGTGTGTGTGGTGTGTGTGTGTGTGTGTGTGTGTGTGTGTGTGATATTAACTGAAACATTAGCCTCCTCTATAATTGAAATCGACAGATTCCAATTGAGAAAAAAATATTTAGAGCTTGCAATTTCTCTTTTTTCTTTTACTTTGACCCTCCATTAATATGGCCAATAAATTGTCAACCATATTTACAAAAACATGTTTGTATTTTCAAGTTTCCACATTTCTGAGCTCACCATTCCTCAGTCCATCTCATTGTAATAATAAACCTTGGATCACAGGTAGGGTTATGCTCACAAAGAGTTGCCTGAAGTACTCCAAATTAACGACGGAAAAGCACACCTGAAGAGGAGCATAGAAGAAATACATGGACAAAATGTACCTTCTAGACAAACCTGGGGGTTAAGACACTCTACCAGGTTCCAGGTGCATCTTCATCATTCTCTATTTGTGAATGGACAGGGTCTTCATGAAAAGCCAGCAAAATTACATAGCTGCACCGAGGAAGAATCTTACACGTAGACTGAAGGCAATTACAGAAGCCACTGATACTGCGAGGAGCCCAGCGCTTAGGCTGGCTGCGGGTGATGAAAGCCCTGTCTGTCTACTTGGAGACATACACTCAGTATTAGAAACATGTTCGTTGGCTCGCATATATTTTTCATATACATCCTCAAAAAACAGTTCTAGATGGTTTCCATTGTTCCATATTTTCTCAAAAAAAAAAAAAAAGTAATTGACTATGCCCTTATCTCCTTATCTTCACAGTTTAGAACACCGTGTTTTGTTTTTCTGGTTTTTCAAATGCAACCGGGAGCCTAAGGTTTACTTTCACTTTGCCTGCACCATGGTTCGGCATAAATAAGATCTTTGGCTATTACCCTTTTCCATTAAAATAGGTGAGAAGTAAAGAAATAAATCGCCAAGTCTGAACATTTCAAATGAGCACAGCAACAAGTCTATTTAATGAGAACACCGGTGATGTTTCTCCCACTTCAAAGGACAAAACCGTGTTTCACTGCTCTGCGTGTGTATGCTCACACGTGTTCGTGGCCATGCTCCTGTTTCTCTAATTCTGCTAAACAGGGAGAAGATCAACAAAATTACAAAATGGCATCACCTCTCCATCAGAAAACTGCTTTCCTGAAAAAGCCTTAAAAATGCAGGTGCCAGTTCTCCCCCGTGGAATGAGGGAAAAGACATTTTCCAAAATTAAATTTCAGGCGATAATTCTCTGCAAAGGAAGATAACTTAAGGGGCAAGGCAATGCCTGCAACTGAATCTAACATCTGTTTTAAGTCATAAAGGCCATTACATTCTGTGAGTTGTGCAATTTGCTTTTTAACCAACTTTCTACAAAAGCGTGGCAAGATGGCATATTTAAGACCAAGGGCACAGGGACCTGCTCCCCCGGAGAGGAGGCACGGGCCTGGAACAGGAGGAGTGGCCCCGGGGACAGGCGCCACCCTTCCCGGGAAACAGCACCTTCCAAAGGTGGGCAGCTCTGAACACAAGGTCACGTCCACATCCATGGATTGGGACAGATTTCTGGCAACTGCCAATGGCGTTACAAGGACAGGCACTTGGTGGGGGCGGATTGTAGGTGGTGGGTTGATGGGGCCATTAAAAAAATCGAGGAGTGAGGGCACGTTCCGCCAGGGCGCCTCCCGTGCAGAAAGGTCCAGCGAATGCTCTTCCTGAATAGAAAAATCTATCTGGGAGCCTCCATTTACTGGAGCAGGAAGATTATGAAGAAGCCAGAGAGACCGCCCAAACACTGCGGCGTACACTTGGAATAAATCCCGCAGCCCTCACGCCAGCATCTCCCAGCACGGCTTCCGCACTCCATTACTGTGAATGTCCTTTGGCCCACAGCAAAAAATATTGACAAAATTCCGCTTTCGAGACAGTTATTGTCTCTGGATACTTGATAGCAGCCTTCAGAACTTCACCTGCTGGCATTAAATTCTGGAGTTTGGGTGAAAGGAGAGAAAATTTGCCACATCTCAAGCTTGCCTGCTATAGCAGCAGCAAATCAAATTATTCTTTCAATTAAACCAGCTTTGTGCCTAAAAGAAAAAGAGGCCACGGGCTTGGCTTTCTTTTCCCCCCCCTCACAGGGAACCAAAGCCGTCACCTCCTCTAAACCCCATGACTCGGACATGATCTAAATGGCTTCGTGTTCTTGGGTAACAAAGATCATAAAATTAAATCTACGATCAGAGATTTCAGTATCACTGGGCTCTGCGCTCACCAGCAATCAGTGATGGAAAGCTCTGCATTCTGCATCGGGTGCATTTCCATGGGCCCGACGTCGGGCCCTCCCGCAAGCACTCTCTCTTTCTCTCCCTCTATCTCTCTCTCTCTACATGTCTCTCTGTTTCTCCATCTTTCTCTCTACCTCTGTCTCTGTTTCTCTCTGTGTCTATCTCTCTTTCTCTCTCTCTCTAACCCATCCAGGCCTCAGTGCTGACACCACAGAAGCCAGTGATGCCACCTCAGGGGGTGAACAGAGACCTGGACTCCAAAAATCACCCACTTCCTTGGCCATGGGACGCACACACGTCAATCACATAGTCACGGGCAGTGAGGCCAGACAGCTCTGCAGCCTGGATGCATCTCAGCTGACTTCCTCCCTGGGAGCGGGACCCCGTCTTCAATAGGAAATGCCCACGCCCAACTCACACATGCTCCATGCTGAACTCTCCCTTCACCACGTCTGGTTTAAGGGAAGCTAAATGTGAAACACCCATCTCGGACTACGGACCTCTACAGCAGGGATGCGTCGATAGCTGCTGTGCATGGGGAGGGGTGGGAACCCGTCTGGGGGTGGGGGACGCTGTCCACATCACTGAGCTGCATTAGCAGGCGTCTGGCACAGGCTGACGGAGATGAACACTCGGAATAATCAGGACACTTAGAGGAGGAAAACACGGCCTTTTTCCGGTTACGGACACAGCACGGGCAGCATCAGGGACCTCGACGTCGTTTGCTAAGTGCCACGATTATGAATAATTTGTGACAGGAAGGGAATGGCAGGCACTTTCTAATGAGGACGCTCACAGTCACAGGGGAACGCATGCCTCTGGTACGTGCCCGCATACGACGAGACTCTCCCAGACTTGAAGCACCGCTACAGCTTCAGTAAACAAATTTCATAGGGCCAAAGGGGAAACTCCCTAAAATAACATAAATCAGAACAAAATGAGAAAGCAAACATCCGGCAGTTCTTCAAGTCGTACTGTTACCGAAAGGAGACAGCTCAGGTCTAGACCCCACAGCCCCTGAAGAGCCTGACCGTCTCTTTCCCCCAGAGCTCCGCGTGTTTCAAGACAAAAAGCACGACATGGCACCAGGATCGCTGAGAAGGTATTTTAAATATCCATAAAGCACTGAACAATTTACAGTGATGTACCCCTAGAAGGCTGGGGGTTTCTGCAGACGCCTTCACTTTAACAAGAGGGACACCTGCACGTGGAGTTCCTGTCTGCTTCTGTCGCTATAGGCAGCACCGGCTATTTTCCTGAATCCAACTTCTAAAAACACGGCCGTGGAATTCACCTCCTCCCTGCTCTTCTCTTTGTACCTAAAGGCAAAGAGCAAATCCAGTTTCTCTGCACAGATTGTAGGCCTGGTTTTAATTTGTGCAATAGTCCTTTTGATAACAACGCCTAGTTAAAACATCCATTAAAAGTCTGTAGCAGGCATTTAATGGAAGGAAAGCCTAATAGGGTTCCACTGTGACTCCTTCATTAACTTCTAAAAGAGTTTGCTGCTACAGTGTTGGGGTGGGGGAAGGTGGGGAATTGAGTGTGAGAGAGGAGTGGGCGTGGGGACAAAGACAGAAAGATCCACAAAGGTGGGGAGAGAGGGAGAGGGACGGGGGGGAGGGAGGGAGGGAGAGACAGAGAGAGAGAGAAAGAGAGAGAGAGAGAGGAGCTTTTCAGGGCTGGCTTAAAAATCTTTGAAAAGAATTGGGTCAACTATCTTTGCTATTCCGGCTACCTAAACCAACTGTTGCTGAACCGAGACCTCATTTTGTAAGTATCACCCACTCTCTCCAAGTCATAAAAGTGAGGCTTTCAGGAACATAGGACTTAAGTGAATGTTGTCCTGAGTCCACCAGAGCACAGAACACGCCAAAGTGTTTCTCCCCGGATTTTAAAAGCCAGGACTGAAGTAGACCCCTGATCGGCCAAACCAACTACCCAGGAAGAAAGGCCCACTGCAGGGATGCTCTGACCCACGGTGGCACCACCGGAGAAAACCGCCCTCAGTCCCGTGCTGGACCCCTGCAGAGGGCTCAGCCCACCTCCACTGGTCCGGGAGGGAGGGAGGCCAGGCTTGAATGATGTCCCAAAGTTGACACAGGGGTTCCCCAGCACCTGGATGTTCTGGCGCAGGGGTGAGGGCCGCTCCTGGCACCGTGCAGCCGTGCTGCAGCGAGTCCTCGGGCAATGCCATTCTGCCTGTGGCTAACACTCTCCTTCCTGACTCAGTGCCCAGCAGCCTCATGACCTTCCAACAAGTTCCTGTCACCTGTCCCTAATTCGGAGCCCACATCTGCTGTAGTACTTCCTCATTAGAAACTTGTTGTTCTTTGATGTTTTTGTACTTTGGTTTTCAAGCTGCCTGGTTTTGATGGTCTGGCCCTCACCCTGTTTTCCCCAACAGCCCTGTTGCCTCTGGGATGCTCTCAGCGTGTTACAGCTGCGAGGCAGGAGCCAACACCCTATCAGTGCTTTTGAGAAAAGGCAAAACAGTCCATGCTAAACTCAAAGGACAGCTGTGTACATATAAAGTGCATTAAAAAAACTGTGGACTCCCAGACTCACTCAGGAATGGCCTTTGGTATCACCCTCGCACTGGTCAGTACACAGCTGTGGGCCAGCAAGTCCCCATGAGGACCCATCAGTTCCTCCCTGTTGCTGTGGGACCAGCCCTGGCCACATGCAAAACACCAAGCGGTCAAGTTGGTACTGTTAGTTGGTTACTATCAACGATCACTATTGGCTATCAGTAGCTAATACGTGCAAAGCATCCTGAGCACACTGATGACCCACAATCAGTTACAGCTCCACTCCACTCTTCAATAACAGCCGTGGCCCAAATGATAAGGCATAACATAAATCTCTCCTTCGGTATATAGAGTATCTTGAGTAGGTCCCCAAAATTCGTGTC
The DNA here is from genome assembly GCF_963455305.1 of Plecotus auritus. Taxonomy (NCBI): domain Eukaryota; kingdom Metazoa; phylum Chordata; class Mammalia; order Chiroptera; family Vespertilionidae; genus Plecotus; species Plecotus auritus. The sequence continues at coordinate 44,600,422 of NC_137782.1, forward strand.
CTCCTGGAACCCCAGAATGTGGCCTTATTTGAAAATAGGGACTCTGCAAATGTAATTTGTTAAACTAGGATGAGGTCATCAGATTTGGATGGATCCTAAGCCAATGATCGGTGACCTTGTAACAAGAGAGAACATGCAGGCACAGAGGAGTCAGACACACGAGAAGAAGGCTGTGGGATGAAGGAGACAGAGGCTGAGGGACACAGCCACAAGCCAAGGAATGCCGAGGAGGGCCAGGGCCACCCGAAGCTGGAGGGGTGAGGATGGATTCTCCCGAAGCCTTCGGAGGGAGTGTGGTCTTGCTGACACCTTTATTTCTGACGTCCAGCCTCCAGAACTGAGAGCATAAATTTCTACTGTTTTAACTGTTGGTTTGTTTAACTACTAAACTCTCTCTGGTTTGAATTTTTACTTATTTTTCTGAGTTTCACTGAACAAGGAAGAACTCAAAGAAGTTAGGTAAGAGAAGCCTAAGCAAAATGGAACAGACATTAGTTCCCCAATTACACAGGGAAATGGCCAGTTTGGTCCTCACCAGGAGAGCCAGTGGGGAGGCGGGTCCCTCACAGAGGATGTCTGCAGTTGAGACAGGAATCTGGGGGTGGGGGGACTTAGGGCCACAGCAAGGAGGGAAGAAAAGGAGAGGGCTCCAGGGGAGAGAAGGCAGGTGTCCCCGGACTGAGTCCTAAACCAGCAAAGAGCTAAGGCCGCACCTGGGAGCTGGACACCCATCCAGGGTGCAGATCGGAAGGCAGAAAAGACCTTACGGGACTGAGCCTGCGGACGCTCACAGGAGCTTAACTGCTTGTAACCCATGATGTTTCTTAGGACGGCTATGGCACTTGAAGTTTCACACATATTATCTAAGTCTCATAAAAATTCTAAGCTTGGCCAAAAAAAAAAAAAAAAAAGGGAACAATGTCTTTCTCTCTTTAAAAACTAACTCATTGCCCCTGAAATTTGCAGGGAAGGCTGACATGCCTAAAACGTGTACAGGAGAAAAAGGAGAGGACACTCTTTTGAAAGCATTGTCTGTTTAAGATAGCGGTACAGGAGTTTAGATTTGCTTGGTAAAGTTACCAGCTACTCGTTTGAATGTTAAACTCGGCAAGGATATTTCTATTTCCTGAGGTCAAAAGATCATAATTTATCTTTGAAGGATAAGGTCCATCAATGAGCTCAATAAGGGCACCAAGCACTTTAATCCCATTTTTCTCCCTTTCATAATACAAAACAAAGAACCGCTGAGAAACATATGGCCACCCTCAGTCGCAGAAGCAAACCGGCAGGATCCACAGGGCTTCTCAAACAGGGAAACTGATGCCAGGCTTTCAAATAAAAAATAAAAGCCATTGAGACTTTAATCTCATGTTCAAAAAAGTGAGAATTGTTTTCATAACCAAGAGTTTCAAATGAAAATTTAATTTAGCAAGTTACATTTTTAATCAAAAAACAGTTTTATAATTTTGTTATTTGTATAATTATTTTGGAATTTTATAAATAATTAAATTGCATAATAATTTGAGCTTAATTGCATGACGAACACATGGTCAAGGTGTCCATGTTCTCCCATAATGCATGCTTCTCAGGAAAGGCCAAAAAAAAGTTTCAGGAGCTCAAAAGAAGCATAGCTTAAGCCCCACCCCCACCCCATTAAATTTTTAATCAAAAAGCAAATTGAGACATTAGTATTGAACTATCAACCATTCATTTAATGAAGGCCATTGTCTTCCTAGGGTTCTAAGGAGGGGAGGGAGGGGGGACTCAGAGGAAGCTTCGTGCCCTTCTCTGGCACTGCCTTATCTACAGCCCTACAAGTCATGGCCACGTGGCCGCCTAGAATTTGCAGGACACTCACACTGGGATTGGGCTCCTCTTCCCATACAACCTCCCTCACGACATGCCCGGCCCCATGTCAGAGGCAGCATTAGGGTGCTGTAGCCTGGTCTAGATTTGATAACAGTGACTGAGCTGGTGTGAAGTCACACGTCTTATAAAGGCAGGCATCTATACTAATAAAAGGGTAATGTGCTAATTAGACCAGACATCTTCCGGACGTCCTTCCTGACAAAGCCGGGCCCGGGCAAAGCCACCTACGGTCCCGGGAGAAGCCACCCGTGGTCCTGGGTGCCTGCGGCCAGCCTGGGCCGAGCTGCCGGGGGTCTCGGATGCCTGCAGCTGGCCAGAGGGAGGGAAGCCTGGGTTCTGGGTGCAGGGGCTGAGGCAGAGGCAGTTAGGGGTGATCAGGCAGGCAGGGGAGCAGTTAGGGGTGATCAGGCTGGCAGGCAGAGGGGTTAGGGGCAATCAGGCAGGCAGGCAGGCGAACCGTTAGGAGCCAGCGGTCCCGGATTGCGAGGGGGATGCCCGACTGCTGGTTTAGGCCCGATCCCTGCAGGGTCCCAGATTGGAGAGGGTTCAAGCCGGGCTGAGGGAACCCCCCTCCATGCACAAATTTCGTGCACCGGGCCTCCAGTCAGAAATAAAAGACCACATCCCATTACCCATGCAGGAGAAACGGCTGGATTATCTCTCAATGCAGTGGAACATGAGGGCAAACAGTTGTGTCAGACAACTAATTAACATTATTTTTCTGGATTTTGTCATGTTTTCGGCTTTTTAAGATTTGTTGTTTATTGTCATGCCCTCTCTTGTACTAAATATCACCCTCACACCTCGTGTTATTATTTATAAATTTGTACTTTTTGTCTTAAGGGGCCTCCTCACAAACCAGGACATGGTGGAAATACGCAGACTCTCTCTCATCTTCCTCACAAACGTTTAAATTTGGTGGCATTGCTCCTCCACCTCTGGAGGCTCCGTGGAGACTGGAAGCCAGTCCCTGACTTTGATAAGCATTTCTAGTTGGTGTCACTACATAACATGCTACCCCTGTACAGAAAGCAAACCAAATATCCTCCACCTCAACGTATTTCCTAGAACACTGACTTAATCGCCCAGTTGGCCAATTCTCAGTCATTTCAGAGTTCCCAGTGTACCCCTCATGGGCAATTTGGGGAGCTACCTGTTCACTACCTACTCACCACCAGTGGGAGTACTGTCGTGGACAGTAGTGTAGACGCCAGTTATGTGATGTCTGGGAAAGCCCAGTAGTGGGCACCGGGGTGCCCTGGACCACTCTGCACATGCCACAACCTGACCACGTCTGCTTCCACCTCACACACAGGATTGCGAAGTGCAAACTACTCGGGTGGCTTAAAAGAGTCAAAAGCAAAGTATAAGCCTGTTCAAGGAGCGTCAGATAAATTAGTAAGTGAGACACATGATGAGTTTTTAGTAAATGAAGAGTATTTCTAAAAAACATCCCTAACTTTTTGAGCCTATGTAATGGAGGCCATCCAGTTTCTCCTACAAAACAACACTGGAGCTCCTGGAGAAATAAAAATGGAAACAAAAACTGTGTGCGTATGTGTGTATTTGTGTGTGTGTGTGTGTGCATGTGAGGGGTATACATATATGCATTGCATATGCATGTGAGGGGTAAGACTTTTGTTCTATCTCACACACGGAGTGTGAGAGCCACTGAGAGATTCACAAGGGAGGTGCAGGAGCCACCGGGACACGCCGCTTCAAAGGAGCACAGATCCCAGGGATCCTTGGTCCAGCTCCCTCCTTCTACAGGTGAGGAAGCCGAGGCGCCCCCTGCAGTCTGTTAGTAGAAGGGCAGGGATAATCCCGTAGCACCCTGAGTTCTAGTCCCTACACCCGAACAATCCGAGACAGATTCTAGGGAGATATATGACAAGAACTAAAGCATGGACAACACATGGATGGTTTCACAGGTCAGAGAATCAGACTTCCTGGGCTTGATTTATATGTCCTTATCTATCTTATGCTAAATGACCTGAGGACAGTCTGTGACCTACCTCTAGGGCCTCAATATTGGTAAGTCTCACTCTAATGGAGCTGATACACTATAAAAATTAAATCACATAATATCAGTAAAGTGTGCAGGCATATAGGAGATTCAGTCAGTCTACACATATTTACTGAACACCTACTATTTCCCAGACACATGTACAGTGATGAACCAAACAGACACTCTCCCCCGCACCCATCCCTTGGAGCTTAAGTTCTAGAGAAAATGTTCCCTGCCGTTATATTAGATGCCTGTACTTTGCAAAGATACATTGAGAAGAATGTCACACTTAACATTTTGTAACTGAATAATCAAATGTGCCCCTTAAACATGTTTTTTATCATCTACTGCCCCTAGGAGCAAATGCAACGTTGGGTATATTATTCAAAAAGAGATGAGACCTGAGAGTAGGCTTCCCGCCTCCCTGTCCCAACAAGAGCACAGGAACACACAATTAAGAAGCCACATGTTTTAAAGGGATGGGAAACTGCGGTAATGGGGTCTGCCCAAAGAACCCTGATGACCTACCTTCATGACTCCAGAGACATCACAGGGAAGAGAGTGTGAGGGCCACACACCTGTCTGACAGAAAGGGACTGAGAGACACCAACAACCTTGGAACAGCAGCAAGGCCCCTGGCTGGTGACCAGCACTCTCAGAACTTAACACATGCACACTGTGCATCCCACAGAATTGCTCCATTAGACACAGATAGAGATTCAGGGTCTGAAAAGTGGAATCTGAAGAGAATAAGACCGACTGGCATCAAAATCGCTGCAGGGAAAGCATCTTCCCATCTAAAAGCGGGAAAGGTGACGCAGTGAGCCCAGTCCACACAGCAGAGCAGACGCCACAGAAGGCAGGGAGTTCCCACTGCCCGAGGCTAGAGCAGATTATGGCTGAATGACGCGGAGGCAAAGAAGAAAGGACAGGTGAGATAAAATAGATTTTTTGTTTCCCATCTTTAATCCCCATAACATTTATTTCATTACTCAATAAAACGTTTACATCCGTGGGATGCGTAATAAAATATTTTATATAAAATTAATATTGGTAACCGCTTTAGTTTCCAAAATGCTCTACCTCTACGGTGGGACCCATTACCTCGAGAACCTGCTTAGCTATTTTTCGTTCTCTTAGGATTGCTGGAAACAAACAGTTACTCAAGGTAAGTACTTATTGGATAAGTAAACCAATGAATGAATAAACAATTGAAGAAGTGAGCAAAGGAGCTCTATGAGGTAGGAATCAGGGCCAGTTTTCATAGTCATGATTTAGCTGATAAATCTAATACTGAAAGAAAAGACATGACCTCTGTAAGTTGGGTGTTGATATGAAAGCCATCCCATTGTTCTTTGCCCAACAGCATCCATCAACGCATAACCTTGGGTCACCCTGTAGTCCCCAAAGAGATGAGAATGAGAGGCAGTGACCCAAGTCTACATATCAAGAAGCCGAAGGGGCCCTAGTTGGTTTGGCTGAGTGGACAGAGCATCGGCCTGCAGACTGAAGGGTCCTGGGTTTGATTCGGGTCAGGGGCACATTCCTGGGTTTCAGGCTCGGTCCCCGGTGGGGGGCATGCAGGAGGCAGCCGATTGGTGATTCTCTCTCATCATTGATGTTTCTATCTCTCTCTCCCTCTCCCTTCCTCTCTGAAATCAATAAAAAATATATATATATATTTAAAAAGAAGCCAAGGGGGTTGTACCTTTAATGTCAATATTTATTTCTTATTCATGCCACCACCTCATTCAAGGAGGCATTAAGGCAGCCTGACTATGCTCAGGAGGGTGCTGCTGCACCTCCCTCCACCTACATAAGATGCTGCACGGGAGACACCTGCCAGCACAGGTGTGGTGCATGAACACTCAGGCTCCAAAACCTGATGATAAAGTGCCTTTATCACTAAAAAGCAAAAGAATATCATAATTATTTCTCAGTAAAGGCTGTTTTTCAATAGACAAAATCTTTCAATGTGCTGGGTCTACTGAGAAAATGAAATAAAAGCACTGCGGTACACCACAATATCTAAAATTTACTTAAAAACCCATCAAAAGTATCCCAGAAACAATTTCTCCCTCGAGTGTTTTATGAACAGCAAATGTGAACAGACAAAATATTTTTGCTGATACCCTTGAACTAAGTTTATAAAAGTGTGTGTGTGTATAAATATCTCAGATTTAACCAAAAAGTTAATGGGACTATCAAGAAGCACATAGCATTTTCTTAATTCGAGTTGGTAACCAACCAACTAGCATAAAAGCACAATAATGAAGGCCAGCTCATATACAAAAGATACAAAATTTAATGGGGGGGGAGGGGCGCGGGACTCAAATAACGGCACAGAAGCCCTGGAAGGGCTGTTATAATTCCCAACCTGGCGTCACTATCCCCATCATCCGGAACTATATTTATTATGACTTATTAGATTTTGGAGCAATTGTCCTCTGAAGAGCTCAAGATACTGCAAAATAACTTCTAACACGATGCACAAATTTTACGAGGAACGTTTCTGAAGCCAGAGTGTTGCTAAAAGTCAGTAGAGGAGGTGGGAGAGGGAAGTAAATGGGCGGAGAGCCAAGGATGAGACAAAGAGGGAGTCGGAGGAGGAAAGAGGCATGCAGGGCGCCAGCAACTGCAGGTTCAGTGCCCACCAATGGGCTCACCGCAGGGCACCAAGTCTTTGTGCCCACAATTGGCCCCGCTGTCCTAGGAAGCCCTGTGGACAGCCACCGTGTACTCCACGTATTCACGGGCAGTGCCAAGGGCGACCTGCGGCAGATCCCCTCAAACCTGCTGGATACACCACAGCTTCTATGTATGTAGAGAGGGGCCCAGCGAGAATGAGCATCTTCTCTGCTTGGATAGAGAAGCTGTAGTACAATATACAACGGAATACTGCTCAGCCACAAGAAAAGAGGAAACACTGCCATTTGTGACAACATGGATGGACCTTGAGAACATCATGCTAAGCGAAATAATTCAGAAAAAGTTAATTTCACACGCATATGGGATATAAAACTGAAAGCAACAAATGATCAAACAAGACAAACAAAAACTCAAGGACACAGACAACAGTATGGGGGTTACCAGAGGGAAGGGAGGTAGGGGTAGTAAAGGATAAAAGGGGGTCACATATATGGTGATGGAAGGAGACTTGACTTTGGGTGGTGAGCACAGAATGCAATATACAGATGATGTAGCATAGAATTGTACGCTTGAAACCTATATAATCTTATTAACCAATGTCACCCCAAAAGATTTAATTTAAAAAAAGAAACTGAGCATCTTCTCAACGATATTCATAGCACAGGAGAGGGACCAAAACTCCAGGGGTGGCCTTGCCTTTTAAAGAGCTCTAAAAACAACAGAAATGGGATAGAGCTGTATGTGCAAGTCATCCCACACTCTATGTGTCTCCTAAAATGGGACTTTCAAATATTTTAAATATCAAGTAATCAATCCTTCCAACCGACTGCAAGGAGAAGCCCTCCCAGCAGTGAGCTGCCGCTGAGTGGGGCAGGTGGGCAGGTGCTTCCCTGGAAAGTGTAACCAGTCAACAGCTCAAGGACGTCCGAAACGTGAGGATGCCCAATAGAATCCCCCCAAAGGAAGTTTATTTACAGGGTTCTTTAAGCTCCAAAATTCTGAGAGCTACTGCTGATTTCTAGTATAAATCTACTAAGCTGACTCATCCTATCCACCCCGACCTCCTTCAAATAGAGGAACCCCAGCACATCCGTGACCTTGCACATCGACCCTGGTGAGCTACCCGGAACCTGATGCAGTGTGTGTTCTAGTATTTGGTGTGTTTTTTTGTTTTTTTTTTAGAGAGCTGGAATGATTGGCAAAGTACTGTTTTTAGCATTGTCACCATATTTATATATTCACCATGAAAATCGACGGAAACATTGGAGCGCTGTTGAGGGAAGTTTTCCTTGTGTTCCTTCCTAAGTCAACTGTGCTACAATACAGATTCCCCCAAAAGTCAGAGAAGACTCAAGCCACGTGAGAACATCTTGGGAGCAACCGATGTTCCTACAGCTCAAAAGTTTTATACATATAACTGGGTGGTCTTCGGGAGTCTGCAGATACGGCTAATATCACTTTTCTTCATGGGCGTGGGAGAAACACTCAAAGAGAATTCCTACAACACAGGACAGGAGGCAGCCAGCCCCGAAGTCCAGAACTGCGGAAGCAGACGCCTGGCTCCCTAACTGCCCCCGAGCCCCAGGTCAAGGGCAGGCAGTGGTTCCAAAGATGGGCAGGCCTATGCAAGGGAGTCCTTCACCACAATTCCGAAACCCAACCGCAGATCTCTAACCCCCTAAGCTCACCAGCAGTTAACACCTGACCCAAAGGGATCTGAGGGTACCTGTGTTCTTTATTCACCCTAAGCTGTGTGACTAGTCACACATTTTGTAGGAATTCACGTCTCATTAAGTGGAGGATGCTGCAAAGTATACAATACGGGCACTGAATTTCCTTTAGAAATCTGAAAAGTTCTGAATTCCGAAACATATCTGGCCTCAAGGGTTTCAGGTAAGGAATGGCGGGACTCCCCTGGACTGTCCCTGTCCGCTGTCCGGTGTGACTGGATGGGGTACATACCAGGGCGCCCTTCACAGTTTATCTGGAGTCCCCCTATAAGCCTGGTACCTGAGGGTCCTTGATTGGAAAACTCTCCCACGCCCACGAAGATGTGTAGAACTATCCATTAGCAGGAAATGTTTCAGGCCCTCAAAAATCCTAACAAATGAATAAATTAAAAATATGTACTTTGATGACAAAATTGAGTAAGGCAAACATAATTCCCAAATTCAACTTATTTTAGACTTTCCGAAGTACATGCTAAAGATCTCACAGCGACATAGTCTAAATATCTGTCAACAAATCCGAGCAAATAGAAACCATCCAGGTAATTCAAATGAAAAAAGAGATACGACGCTATGATGTGCGAGTTCATGAAATTTGGCTTTATGGGTGTAAATTGCTTGTGTAGCTACACAATAAGCCCGAATGAGAAACAAAGGAAAACCTCCTACGTGGAGAGTTCACAAATGGCAGCAATCTGGCCTACGTTATAAATCAGGTTTTAATATGCATTTATTTCCCTTGCTCAGGATCCTTTCTGTAGCCCTGTATCTGAAGCTATAGGGTAGAGGCAGGTACCACCGCTTACACATTCGCCAGCATGTGCCCGACGTCAGGGATCTATGGAGAAGGCCCATCTTGGAGAAGCACCAGGCAGATGGTCCCCAGAAGACACAGGGCCGGGCAGGGGCGCAGCCCTGAAGAGACGGGTGAGGAGCAGCCTGGAGTCACAGGGGAGGGAGCCACAGGCCTGGCCATCACTGGCACCCATGGGCACTCCCTCCACCCAGAGCCTGCCAATGCCCAAAAGCAGTTCCCACATCCACCAAAAGGTCGGAGTCAGCATCTCGCCTCATGGCCCCCAAAATGCCATCAGATTGGCCTCTGACCTGGGCCACACATTGAGAATGGCTGGGGTTTTGTTTTTCCCACCAGAGAACTGATTTTCTTCTTTCTTTTTAATATATTATTATTTATTTTAGAAAGGAAGGGAAAGGGAGAGAGCTAGAAACATCAATGATGAGAGAGAATCATTGATCGGCTGCACGCCCCACACTGGGGATCCAGCCCGCAACCCGGGCATTTGCCCTGACCGGGATTCGAACCGTGACCTCTGTCTGGTTCACAGGTTGACACTCAACCACTGAGCCACACGCAGGGCCAGGCCAGAACTGATTTTCTATAACTGGTTTATGGAAATACTTGCAGTCCTCTACTTCACCTCCCATCCCCAGCAGCACTTACTTGAATTATCTACCTTGCTGAGTGCAAATACCAATCAAGTGAGACTGGGTGTTTAAGGACAGTTTCGAGTTTCCTGGGTAGGAATGTTGCTCCTGTTCCTTTGTTCTTTTCCTTCTTACAATACCAGGGCAGGCCAGCGCTACAGAAGGACGACAGAGCAGCCAGGGGAGCTGGGGCAGGGGTGCTGGCACCTGAATTTCACACACACGATGCTTCCACCACTGAGGTCATACCTGTGTGTGGGGAACTGACAGCGTTTCAGCTCGATTCAAAGCAAACAGCTGCTGGTTTGATTGCCTAGCAACTAAAAAATGACGGATGGCCCTTAAGATGGATAACTACCATAAATCACCTCATTCAAACGCTCCAAGAAAAAAATTAAAAAACAATGGTTTTCATGACATTTGCTGCACTCTGTAATGCACCGTGATGAATCTGGCCTCCTCACGCATGCACAGGGGTGGCTGCTGAAGTTCAGTCACTTCTGTCCCTGTTTTCCATCCTTCTGGCACCCAGGGTCCCCTGGGTGAGGTGTGTCCCTGGGACCAGGCCACACTTCCTGAGCACCTGCTGGTCACTCCATGCCAGGGCCTGTGCGGGATCTTCACCCGCCACAGGGCTTTTAATCAGGAAATGCCGTCCTATATCACAGAGCCGGCAGCGGACCCCATGCATTAATAATGCTTACAATATATTTAGTGTAATGATTTGACCTCAGCCAACATTACGGGCGCCGTGATTCATGTGAATTTGATAGACTACTTCCTGTTTGCAGACATTTCACATGTTCCTAAAAGGACAGGAATGTGCTTTTAACTTGCAGATAAACACAGAGCTGTACACCGGCAAGACTGACTGGAGAGCGTGGCGTTTGTCCCCTGAAGCCCCAGCCCCGCCAGTCCTGAGCATGCCTACCAGAGGTGCGATGATGGAACCACCGAGTTCCCAGGGGTTCTTTTATGCTGCCTCCCGCCTTCATAAGCAGGGGGTAGCAGTTCTCCCTGCCTTCCTTCTCTGCCCACTCTTTCGGTACACTGGCTTTTGATTTTCTTTCTAAGGTTGGATGGGTGTTATAGGGAAGGCTGCTCCCAAGAGGACCGTCCCACCACCCACCTTGAGTTAGTGGTTTGATTTAGGAAAAGGGTCCCTATTTTCTCTGACATCCCTCTTTACCAGCACCCTGGTCTTCAGGGACCTGACGTCCCACTCACCTGCCTGGCCGAGAGCAGGACCTTCTCGCTGAGGACGCTCAGCCACAAACAGGCACTGACGGAACAAGTGCTGAGCACAGGGCGGGTGGGGGAAGCAGGGTCTCACACACCTGCCCTTAAGGAGCTCCGCGTCTCCTGGGACACAGATGTGTCAGTCACTGAGCTGATGAAGAGAGACGAGGGTTCCGACGGGCCCCACCACGTGGCAGGGGCACAGTCTGCTTTAACATTCATGCCATCAGGCTGTGCACCCTCAAAAGCGGAGGAGTTCCCAATGCTGAAAAGAAAGAACTTCCTGTGCAGTGCACTGCCCGTTCCAAGGAACCTTCTACATTTTAAAACCACAGGGGCCAGGAGGGTATGCATTCCCAGTCACACTGAGCATCACAGCTGCGGCGGCACGTGGTGCTCTGGCCAGTGGTGGCGGCCCCTGCAGGCCAGTGTGACCCGGCTTCGTTACCAAGGCCTGGCGCTGGAGCTCCGTGTCAGGGCGCTGGGAGGCGGGGTGCTGCTGCCCAAAACCTGCCTGGCCCGGGCCTGACGGTGCCAAGCCCTCACTGACTGCTAGGAGCTCCTCCAGGCACCCTAGGCACCCAGCCCCTGAAACGGAAGCATGAAATAAGCAACATTATCAAAAATTACAATGAGTTAAGGGCAAAAGAGCCATGACCCAGGCAGCTGGACCTTCTGACCCAGGCATGGGCAAATAGGACAAGGAAGTCATCAGAAATGAAGTGTCTTCCCTGTCCCAGGGGACTGCCTTTATGCGTGAACTTCCGGGCCTCATGCCCTGAGCAGAAGGAGCCGATCCACTAGATCAGTGGCCGGCAAACTCATTAGTCAACAGAGCGGCAAACCGCGGCTCGCAAGCTGCAGTTTGCCGACCACTGCACTAGATGGTCCAGCTCGACAGTTTTCTAAGAATAGAGGTATGGGCACGTCGCTGGCAGGTTCAGCTTCTGAGGCACTGATCCTGTGCAGTAGGCGCCGTGGGACTCCCAGCTGAGCAGACGTCAATAACGGTGCCACAGCGAAGCAAAGCGAGAGACTGGTATTAATTAGCTCGACTGGACGACTTCCACTGCATATGCTACTACCTTTAGGCCTTCGGAGGGAGCTGTGCGTTCTCCCCAAAGCTTCGTGCTCCTGACACAGAAGCGTTTCAGCTTCATTTGTCTTCCCAAGTCTAAATGGCCGCTCTCGGCAGCCCTTAGAAGAGGCTCTCTGGCTTCCGATGAAGAGCTCTAACTGTCTCCCTGATCGCGGTGAGCTCTGGGTGCATCTCAAGTTCTAAGGCTCTCAGAGCCTGGGAGGATAAGAAGGTCTGGGAAGCAGTCTTTAAGGCTCAGCTGCACAGCCACGGCTGTGTCACCAGGGTTTCTCAGCACTTCTGCCAGGGCTGACTGTCCTGGCCTCCCAGCGGGGTTGCGGGGGGAGGACCCACCACAGAGGCCAATCGGGCACGCTGTCCCTTTAAAACTGAAATGCTTGTTTCCTTTCTGTAAGAAAAGTAAATCACGCTATAGTGAGTTGAGCTTTGAAAAAAGCATCCATCCATTAAAGTTCACGGATTCGCGTTTCCAGATTGTCCCTCCCCTGGCTGGGTCTCAAGTTACAGCCTTGTACAACCCAAGTCTAAATAATATTCACCATGATAAATGGCACCATAACGCCGATATCCACAATCAATCTTTGCTTTAAAGATACATCCATCTTCAATAATGTTGATGGGGATTCTGTAAAATGGGAAACGTGACTGTTTTCCCGACCTGGTGACGGTGGGGAGAGGAAGCTCTGAGTGATGGCTGTCAGCTCACATCTGGCTGCAAAAATAAATTAGCCTGATGCAGACAAATGAAAGGGCCGGCTCTGCCCAGGAAGCAGCCACTCCTGAGCAATGCCTAATTTATAGGATTTCTTTCTGGAAAGTTCCTGGCTGAGGCAACGGTCTGCTTAGCTATCTCTTTAAATGATATCTGGAGCTGTAAATAACCTTGGTCCTGGGGACAGTACAGTACAAAGGGGTAGGGATGGGAGAAATAATAACTTTTCTCAAGTTCTCACATGACTCAAATGCAAAATGCTTCCCTTCCATGGGTGGGGGGGGGGGAACAAGTTATTTCAACCAAATGCTTTTATATTTTAACAACGGGGTCCCCCCTGGTGGGTGTGTGGTTGCTTTTTTTCCTCATCCCATTTTCATTGTTTTCTGGTGGTTTAGGGACTCCTATAAAAACTAGACGATCTGTCCTTAAGAGGCAGGGATAGAGCTACAAAATCTGAACCACAGAGAAAGGAAAGAAACATCCACGGGGTTTTAGTCGGTGGTTTCAAAAATAGCCTGGAGTAAAACACGAGGCAGGCCCTCCAGTAAATAGAAGCCCAAACTCTGGCCAGGCGCTGAGGGGATCGGCTCATTTGGATACAAGGGAACTAAATCTTCATCGCTGTGCCTTGTGTCTCTGACCTTGTCCTGCTGATGAAAACTTCGGGTTTGAATTCTTAAAGCCTGTGGAAAAGTGGGGAGGAGGGGAAGGGCTGCAGTGCGCGGGGTGCAGTTACACGGAGCCTGGGGGTGGGTTCCAGGCGGGAACCTCTCCGGCCGGCAGGCCCGGCAGCAGTTGCTGTGAGCTGAGGGTTAATTTTGTGCGGGCTGAAGGACTTACAGTAATGCTGTGAAGACAGAAACATCACAGGCTTTCCTGGCAAGGGGCTTACGGAGGGTAGGAGGGACTGCAAAATGAACTCTCTCAGGCATTGTCGGCAGCGTTTCCCAAGGCCCAGCCTGGCCCCTTTGATAAATGACACATGTCATTCTGTCACAGGCTGACAGTGCAGCTGGGAGGGCTGGTGATGTATGGCTCCAGTGAAAAGGAAATCAACTTTTTGGCACCGAGCGAGCCTGTGCCCTGTATAAGGATTTTGTTTCTCAAAAAGTGAAAGATAGACTTAGGATTAAAAAAAAAAAAAAAGTTGAAAAACAGATTGAACGACAGCTTACACTTAACATAAATTAACTCGGTAATGGCGAAATGTGCTAGCCTGTGATAAATAAAAGCTACATTAGTCAATTATTAATCACACTCTAACTTGTAGCCAGACCCCATGACTTAAATCTGGGGCCTGAGCTGCCTTACAAACAGATAAGACAGGGCCTGATAGATGTCTTCCAGAGGGCGATCAGGAAAGCATCAAAGACTCAGTGGGCTTACCCATGGGGCCGGTGGAAGGTTCTGGAAAATTAGAGGGGGGCGAGTAGGGAGCAGGGAAAGCCCACGCCTTGGAGACAGAGTACCTAGGGCCTGCAGGAGGAAAATTAAACGGAACAGCCACGTCCAAGTGCTTTTTCTTCCTATCAGGACTTACTTGGTCTGGGTTGTGAAGACATTTGGACACTGCGAACACATGTTTACACTGGTGTGGATGACTGGGCCTCAGAAATATGTCGCGCGTCTTGCCCCTGGTACGGCTGGGTTACATCTTTTAAATGTTAAGCCCGTTCCAGGCGTCTTCCCACAGAAAACTTATTTCCAAACTCACTGTTTAGCATTTTACCAAATGGATTGACTCTCAACATTCGCGCAGGTGAAAATGCGGAGTGAAGTGCAAACCTGCCTCTCCGCCAAGTGGTTCTCATTGGGTTGAGTTCTAGAGGACTCACGTCCCAAACCAGCAAGGACAACCTGTTCTCAGATAACCTATGGCTCTGAGGCGTCCCTATCCTTCATCATCAACAACATCCAGTAAAACCCATCACCTGGACGCAGCCCCAGGTGAGCGGGCGGGCTCTGTGCGCGGTAAGCGCGCAAGGCACACCTGTCCTTGGGACTTGCCCGTTGACGCACACGGTGTAAGACAGCGGCTGCTCCTCCTCAGCACTGCATGCTCATGACCATGATGGCAGGATCCTAACTCCTGCTGCCCAAAGACCAACTGAGGTTGTAAGGCCACTTCGTCCAGTCAGCTGACCCACTGGCTGTGGGCAAAGTCAAATCTACGCACCCACAGAAGGACCGTGAGAAGCCGCATCTCCATGTCCCCAGGAGCTCCGCAGTTTCACTCACCTTTGCTTGCGTTCAGAGATGTTCTGGAAATGCCGAATTCAGTTCCAAATGCCCCATCTTTCCAGAGCAAAGGCGAACAGGTGCTGTCTCTTTAAAAAGCGACAGCCATGTTCCCAGCCTCCTCTTCCATGATGGAACAGGGGGGGACCCAGGAAGCATTCCCCAAGCCCTGTGCCCCCGCCACCCTGTGCACCCGGATCCCCGCCATCGCGACTTCTGGGGCTCGTGTGCAGTAACATGTTTCCTTCCATATGCCTTGACATGAAATGGCAGAAGGACCCAGAAGTTGTTGATTTCAGCTTACTTCCAATTTTATAAGTAAAAATAAACTCAAATTTTTCCAAATGCAAATTCTCCAAGCATAACCAGGGTTTTTTTGTGTTTTTTTTTTTTTAAGAACAGCTGTTGCTTCATAACAACCATATCCTCCAACTCAGAGTGCCACACAACAGGTCAGATGAATTGCAGAATTGCAGGAGAGCAACACTTAGGGGGCCCTCGAACACCCTAAACCCGTGGTCGGCAAACTGTGGCTCGCGAGCCACATGCTGCTCTTTGGCCCCTTGAGTGTGGCTCTCCCACAAAATACCACGGCCTGGGTGAGTCTATTTTGAAGAAGTGGCGTTAGAAGAAGTTTAAGTTTAAAAAATTTGGCTCTCAAAAGAAATTTCAATCGTTGCACTGTTGATATTTGGCTCTGTTGACTACTGAGTTTGCCGACCACTGGCCTAAACCCTCATTTACAGATAAGGAAACTGAGGCCTGGGGAAAGGAAGAAAAATACAGGGAAAGAACAAAGACCTGGAACCCCGTCCCCCCCGCCCCCCAAGCCAGTGTGTCCCCTGGTTTAAAACACTGCACTCAAGAATCAACTCAAAATCAACCTTGTGGATTTAAGCACATACATTGAGCAGGCAGGCTCCACACAGAGTCAAATGTTTAAAATCACCCCTAGAGCCAATGGTTTCTTCCATGGCTATAAATAAGAGCAGGAGGGGACAAAAAAATAATCATACATTAAAACACAGGCTGGTGTTTAAACTTCTCCCTTCCTACAGCTGAAATACAATTTTTCTTTCCTCCATAAAAAATTCAGATAGTGTGCAGAATGTTTATATATTACCAAGGTCCCTCTTTAAAAGGTTTATACTTTTACTTTATGACCTGTCCTTGATTTGACACTTCCGCTCATCAGAAAGGGATTTATAAAATAATCCTGAAGGTGAGGAACACACATGTGTCAGGGACTAGCTGGGTTTCACGACACGAAATTTAAGAAGAGAGAGAAATCCTGTTAAGCTCTCTTTAGTCACCAATAGACATCAAAGGTAATAATTAAAGAAGACAGACGTCATAAAACATAAATTTATGTCTCTTTTAATAACGCACAAGCGCCGTAGTGTGTAAAACATCTATTAGGTTGAAAGAACATGAAAACGTTCCAATAAGAAAAATCTATGTTTTGTTTTGGGGTATTTTCCCTTCCTTAAAAAAAAAAAAAAAAAAGTGAGGATCTTTTTTTTTTTTTTGCAAGTTTAAACTGAAGTCTTTCAAAACCTTTTGCCATCTGTGGGTACATGAACTATGAATGACCCCGAGTGATTTGCACTCTGCTCAGAATCCCTTAGAAAGCTCGGGAAAAAGTATCATTAAGAATGACTGATGACTGTCAGTCAGGGTTGACCTCATCCAGGCTTTGGTCTCTGCCTCAGTAATAAGCTGTCCTTTATTAGCACCAACACTCCATAAAAGGGGTGTGTTTAGTCACAGGATAGCGGCCTTCTAATGCCCATCGCCTCTCTGGGAAAGATTGATTAGTGCTCATTTTTACTGCCTTCCCAGCTCAGACAGGGCCAGGGCTGCAGAGCATCGGGCCTGCAAGCCACACGCGGGAGTGGAGGTGGGGGGCATGCCTTGAGAGGGGGTCAGCGGGGGGGCCAGGGCCCGTTATTTCTTCTGTAAGGAACCCGCCTTTCAAAAGGACCCAACCACAAAACCATATGTGTATTCGATTCCAGGGCCTTGAGGAAGAAAGGCTGGGAAAGCCAGTGTCTATGGAAATGGAACTGAAGGAGCCACTTAAGTGTTAACTTGTCTTAAAAACAGGAGGGATCCTGGCCTGCACCTCTCTCTCTCTCTCTCTCTCTCTCTCTCTCTCTCTCTCTCTCTCTCTCTCACAAGCAGTTCCCAGCAAATCAATGAGGAGGCTGCCTGCAGAATTAGGCCTCATAACCAGCCCGACATCAAAACACAAAGATGTAATTATTACCCATTAAAACTGAACATGTGTGAAACTAAAAAAAAAAAATCTTCCCTGTACGAGCACATAAAAATCCTTCCACCGCTTTTGTATTAAACTAGTAAATTATTTTTAAGAAGCGATTGCTATAGAAACAGACCATAAAATCTCCACGTACCCCTAAATCCCTTGTTCCACCTCCACCCTTGGGGGCTGGGTGCCCTGAGCTCCCAGGAGGAAGAGTGTGATTATCTTCGTCATCCCCCTGCACCAGGTCCTGAGGGCCAGCAGGGTGGGGGAGCCCTCCAGGTGACACTCTGAGCAGGTGCTCCACAGGACGCACCCCAGAGGCCCTCCGCCCTTCCAAATACGTCCACAAACAAATTTAGCTCACAGGGTGATTAATTTGCAGAGCCCCTTTGGGAATAAGCCAGACTCTCAGTAGTCTAATGCCTTCAGCCAGCTACTCTCAGCAATGGAGCCAAACACCACAACAAGCTCCCACTTTCGGAAAAATGCCTGGGAACGGTGGGACTCTGTTCCCATGTGCACAGCACCTACTGGATTTGAATTTGTTTCCACAAAATATCGCAGGCGGAGGAGGGAGTCTTTGAGAAAGGGGTTTGAGTGCAGCCTGCCTAAAACAAACACTTAGCATCTCCCCGTAAGCAACTCAGGATAAGCCGGGCAGGGAGAAGGGTGAGTGTCAACAGCATTGAACCTGAACTGTGGGAGGGTCTGGACCACCCCTCTGCCCATCACTCCAGCTTCCCTGAGCTCCGCATGGAAAGGGGAGGAGTAGAAGGGAAAACAGGACAAGGCCCTTTTGTGATCATAGCCGTCCTGAGTGGGCTTCCCTGAGAGACACTCATCTCTCCAGTTCACAGAAAGGGGGAGAAATGCTGAATAGTCACCTCCATGCCTTCCCCCAGTCACATAGGGACGACACTCCTTTTGTTTCCTTTTCCTAAAATACATTATCACTGATTTTAAATTGACAAAGAATGCAAGTGCAATTTGTGCTGAATAAAGTGATAAAACTTTTCTACTGTACAAAATACAATGCCACCAGCTACCACTATCCCCCAGCCCTGTGCACGCTTCTTCCTCTTGAAACCCCCAATGTTATTAGTGTTTCATATACAATTCACCGAGCACTAACAATCTGAGTTACTTCCTGGCTGACTCAAAATATTTATTAGAATTTTATTTCTAAATACTTCTGGATCTCTAACAGTGTCCTTAAAATTTCCTAAAATTTTTAAATTAAAAAAATAAAGATAGATAGATAGATGATAGATAAGTCTCAAAGTTTGGGGGCAGTTTAAAGAGATTTCTGCACAGCACAGTGATGCTAGGGTATTGTTTATGGCCACATCATTGGTCCATATTTGGCTTTTCTGGATACAGTGCCTTCCCAGGTAACAATAAAGCTTTGCAGGAAAACACAGACATGTTTTACTGTTATTTTCACGTAGCTGAGAACTGAAGCAGGACAGGCTCTTAGAGAGTATTACACAGTTTACTTCATTAATAATAGGATGCTCCGCTGCTGTGACACATTCTGCACTTGAAATAAATATTCGTCACGATACTTGCGTTTTAAATCCATATATTTTAAAGCTGTGCTCTAACAATGACACCAGCACGGGCTGACTCGCCAATAAGGCGCATTAACCATTTTGAAAAGAGCCTTCACTTCGGTCCACCGTTCATTGGTATGTCGGACCATTTCTTGCTATGAATCTTGCAGCTGGCTTTTAAAAATAGTAAAATGTAATAAATACAGGTTTCTGAAAAGTTCACATTCCCAAGTCAGAGTGTATACTGACCTTCACCGCGGATTTAATTTATTTCGTCAGATGATCCTGCTGAAGATGCACTTTACTTCTAACTCAAAACCAAGGATATTTTTTACAACCAAATTTTCTAAACCTCCATTCCATCCAAGCTCACATCCCTCCTATATACACACACCTTCCAGCAAGCTTGAGAGTGGAATTTACAAGCTTGTAAGTACTT